>NC_137889.1:159816846-161138508 GCF_963455335.1 Martes martes | reverse complement strand
TTATGCATGCAATGTAACAAGAGGAAAGTAAATATGAGCTATTGTACCAAGCTAACGAGAAATGAAATCTGTAATAAGGAGCATTAGTGATGATGCCCATATATTTTTCTGAGGTTTTTTATACAGATTGAGTTGAGTCACATAATAGAGTCAATGTAAATAAAGGCTCTGCTGGTGCTTGTTGCCTGTGAGGTGGGGCATTTCTGGTGGAGAGAAAGCACTATATCCGGAAAACATGTCATTTAAATAATTGAGGACACCTGGTGTGAAGAAACTGAGACCAATTTTACTGATTTTCCTTTCTTTTATTTATTTTTTGTGTGTTTCTCCATTAAATGTGAAAAAGAAAATTAAATATGATTATACCTGCCTGTTACCTCCTCCAGGAACATAAAACTGTTTATATTTTGAAGAACATTATAAAAATACTTAGCTTACTCACCACTAAAGTCATTATGAGTAATTTATATTTAGCATCATATTACTAAAAAGTTTTCACTTTACTTAGAAAATGGATTTCTCCTTATGAATACTTTCTACCAAGAGAGTTTATCTATTGAACTGTGGAGTTATTGAATATACACATTTACCCAGCACACCATACTTTCAATAATTAATATATATTATTGTAGAATATATTAAATGGATTTGGAAAGCATTGTAATTTGTCTAAAATGTAGTCTTTCTTTGTTTATTGCAGTTCTGCTACTAATTTCAAGTCTTCTAAGAATTCGAATTTTCCTACATAACTATTTAAATAAAAACCTGGTCTTAATGATTATTCTAAGCACCCGAGCACATGAAAAATAAATGTATATAAGCATATGCATATATATATATTACATATAAGAATATATGTAACATATAGAAATATATACAAGATATATAAATATAGGAATATATATAATATAATGTGTATGTGATAGATAGAATGGTATCTGTCCTCAGAAAGCCTACTGTTAGAAAGTGAAATACGTGTTTAACAAGTAATTAAAGGACATGACATGTTACTCAGAACTTACAGGATGCCTGGGAACATATGACAGGCTGTTCCGACCTAGTCTTGATAGGAAGAAAGGTCTTGGAGTAAGATAATTTTTAAATTGAAGACCTAGTGAAATGGAGGGAGAAGGAATAAGGAACATGCTCCAGGCTGAAGAATTTAGAGGCAGAGAGGTACGAAGTAAATATTGTATTCCAAAAATTAAAACCAGTTTATTGTAACAAGAGAGGAGAGACCAGCTGTAAGTTTGGTGAGAGTGAAGGCTGGGAGGTTGGGGAAGAAGCAGAGTCTGAGTCATTTATTATTTATTTGACCTTTATTTTATAAAGAGGAAACTCTGGACTTAGTAAAGCAAAGAAGTATTATGATCAAAAAATAGTTTTGGGGGGTGCCTGACTGGCTCAGTCAGTAGGGCATGTGACTCTTAATCTCGGTTTTCTAAGTTTGAGCCCCATGTTGTGTGTAGTCATTACTTAAATTCTTTGAAAAAATAGTTTTGGAAAATTATTCTGGCTACAGTGAGATTGGGTGTTTAGAGCAGTGCTAAAAAGAGGACAGACGTATACACAGGAGAACCAGTTAAAAGACTGTTTCAATAATAATAGCAACAGTATGAAGAATCAAGGGAGAATTGGTGATACATTGGAGAAACAGGAAAGGTATGCTGAACTAAGGTCGATATAAAGGGTGACTGGCAAGTGTTATGCCTGTGTATGTGTGCACATGTGGGTTTTAATCAGCTTAATGCAGACAAGTAGTTAAATATTTAAATAATAATGATTTTTAGAGATAATAATTTATCAAGTATCTCTCCATACAAATCAATGTAATTTCAAAAAGCACCCATATTTGTTTCTTTTAGCTATCTTTTCTAGTTTTTTAAGTATATCCTTATCTGCATATAATCTTCATATTATAACTGGATATCAATTTTAGATATTTTCTGTGTACTTCCCACTGATAGATAAACTCATGTATATCAACACCACCAATACTCTCTACCGCTCCTGCCAATATGTTTATATAAATGTATCTTACATAGCTTAGTTCTATAATTTGAATAATGTAGTTACACCTTTATTTCTGTGTTCTATCAACTGCAGAGACCATCTCCATCTGGATCTGTGTAGGTTGGCACTCCACCAAACTGCAGATCTTAGTGTTTGCTCACTTCTTTTCGGGTTACCCCCTTCCTTCAACTGGCTGGCTTCAATTTTACCTCTAGATTCATGCTATCTTAAGTTCAGCAGTGGCAGATACGTGTACTTGCCCTTTGGAATGTAGAGAAAGTTTTTCTGTTTTTCTAGAATTAATATCATCTGCTTCATGAGCTCCACAGGTTGGATGACTCCTCTGGCACTCTCTCTTAATCTCCATTTGGACCCTGTTAACGGCATGTCTGGTTCTTAATGCCTATGGAAGGGAGGAGAAAGCAAAACCTCTGTCCTGCAGAGTCCAAAGATGGAGAGTCACTTTTCCTTCCACATGAAATGGATGGCCAGGTAGGTAAGACTTTTCTCTTACTACTGTCTTCAAAGTATGTGAGGCTATACAGCAGTCACCGTGTGTTTCTGGCTTCCACTAAAACATACCAGTCTGACCCATGTGTAAACCATGTTCTTTTTTTTTTTTTTTTTTTTTCTTCCTATAGCTGATTCTAAGGGATTTCTCATCTGGAAACAGGTATTAGCTCAGAAAGGTATACCTATACTTCAGTAGTGGGAATCTTGGCTACTGACAGAACACAGCTTGTGTGTGCTTTTTGATCTTATTCTACTCAATTTGATACACCTCTTGCATGGTGTGATGGACTGCTCTTGGGCCCACCCATTCTTTGTGGAACTCACAGAATCCAGGTCTTAATGGGAAATATCAGATGTGTGGTCATTTTGTTTTACACGACCAAGCATTCTGTCTCTAGCAAACCCTGGTGGCCTTCTAGGAGCTGTTTTTCAAAAGACAGATTATTTTTAGTTGCAGGTGGCGTGGTCCTGCTCCAGAACCTGAGCACTGCAATTCTCCCAGGAGGTTTCTGTAAACATCATATGACATTTTCCCCCTCACTGATAGCTCTAAAACCATAGATTATTCCAGATCCAAATTCAGATTCCCTATGTAATCACATAATCCAGTCCCATTGGTTAATTACCCTAAGAATTTCACCCTACATCCCATCATGCTCCCCAGGATCCCTCAGCACAGCATGGGTAGGTCTGTCACCTCCTTAGGGTTTAGTCCTCCTTTTTTCTCCCTGTTGGCCCCAATATGTGCCAGCTGGATTAACCAGCAATGTAAGAAGAAGGGGGATAAGAAGGCAGATCCTGGAGGGGAAATGTTTGTCAGGGGAAAGGCTTTTGAAGTGTCTTCTAGGAAGGGAAGTAGTGTCAACTGGAAGAGATAGGTTACTTTGTAGTCTCAGAAGTTTCAGGGACAGCAGGTGATTCAAAACATTTCTGATCATCCACCCAAATGGCCCTATTCTTTTTCATTTTCTAATTGGAGCTCTCACCATAGCAGGACAGATGTCCTTGCTTGGGCATTTGCCATACTCTAGAATGTAGCCCCCATATTAAGTTCTCACCCTGGTCTTCCTATTTCTCTACTCCCCACTGTAAGGGGAGAGAACTTCTTTTGTAAGCTTCCAGGAAAGCCCTATAGCTCACACTCAATTTTCAATTGCTCTTTAATCCCTGGAGTCTTTTGTCACATTTAGCTAGGTGTCAATGGCATTTAGCCATTGACCTTCCAAACCCACTGTCTTTATCATTGTTCTCTGCCTGTATTTTTCAAAAGTCTGACAAATTGCGTCAGCTAGTATATTCCCTCCTACCTGTAAACTATCTCAATTCACTGACAGTGAGAGATTTAACAGTTGAACTATTGCCTTGTGCCAAGGATGTCATCTGGATTCACCTAACACTAGTGACTGGGAGAAAAGTGATTCAGTCCCAAAACCCCACTTTATCACTCCCTTTCTTGTACCATTGCTGACACTAGCTATTTCAGATTATATTCTCTAGAAACAGAAGCTGAGATGGAGTGTAGCACATAAGATGTTTATGAGGGATCAACACTTGTGGAAGCAAGTCAAAGAAAGCAAGACTGGGCGAAGGGAAAAGTCCAATTATCCTGCTGAGCTACAAAAAAACATAGCTAATTCCTGGAGCAAACTCTGGAGCAAAGGATGGAACTCTAGAGCAAACTCTGGAGGGAACTCTGGAGCATGGAACTCTGGAGCAAAAATGGCCCATCAGTTTATTCAAAAAATTTAAAAAATACCCTAATATCCAATAATCACACTCCTTGCTATTTTCCCCCAAAATACAAGAACACTAATTCAAAGGGATATACACGCCACTATGTTTATAGAAGCATTATTTATAACAGCTAAATTATGAGAGTACCCCAGGTATCCATCAATAGATGAATGGATGAAGATGAGATGTGTGTATACACACACATACACATGCACATACATGTGAAATATTATTCAGCCATAAAAAGGATGAAGTCTTGCCAATTACAACAACATAGATGGAGCTAGAGAGTTATAATGCTAAACAAAATAAGTCAGAGAAAGACAAATATGATTTAATTTCACTCATTTGTGGAATTTAAGAAACAAAACAAATAAGCAAAGAAAAAAAGAGAAGGAGAGATAAAACAAGAAACAGACTCTCAACTATAGAGAACAAACTGATAGTTACCAGAAGAGAGGTGGGTTGGGGATGATTGAAATAAGAGATGAGGATTAAAGAGATCATTTATCCTTATGCTCATCTGCAGTTGTATGGAAATATCGAATCATATATTGTATACCTGAAGCTAATATAACACTGTAGGTTAACCATATTGAAATTAACACTTAAAAATATAAATGGCTCATCAGAGATATCCTGGGCCAAAATGCCTGAGTTTTTCAAACCCTACCAGTATCAGTCATTGAATATAGGCCACTTTGGGTAGGACATGCTCTTGAACAAGGTGGCTCTTTTCAGTTGAGGCAAAGAACTGGCATTCTTCCTTGAAAAAAGTTCAGACAGTGCCTATTTGTGTCTACCACATTTCTCCACCCTTGCTTCTCCTTAAGAAAACATCTTGATGAATAGGAGTTGAGAAGTGGGGAAATCAGAGGAAGTGATTGAAACAGGTCTTTAAATTAATCTGAGTGTCATATAGAGTTCCTCTAACTTCTTTGGTTCTGGGTAATTTGTGAAACTTGGATAGTGACATTGGTTTTTGATGAAACTCATGATCTGATATCTTTTGGCTTGACCCAGGACTGGCAACCTCCATCTGACAGCTAACTCACTGTCACCTGGCTCTCTCCATTGCAGAGAAGCTTCTGAATCTACTTCCTATTGTCTCTCTGCGCTTGTGCTTGCTAGTTTACTATAAGTCACAGGATCCACTTGGTTCATTGTATCTACTACCAAGAAAGTCGCTGCAACTCTTGCTAGCTCTCAAATTTGCTGCTTTCAAAATTCTATTTCATTGAAATGTCCTCATTTAGAAGCTGGAGCAGGGGCACTTCCCTCCGTGCACTATATGTTCCAGCTGATACATTATTACTTCCAACTTTGTAGTTAGATTGGGTTATATGACTACTTCGGGCCATTGAAATATAAGCAAAAAGGATTTGAGTCACTCCCAAAATGAGGCATAAACAAGCCCATATAGAATTCTTCAGCATCTTTCTTTTCCTTCCAGAATAATTAAAGAAGCTGTCTGTTTCCAGTGATGGAGCCTCCACCCATCATCTCTGGGTGGCTGTACATCTTAGAGACCCCAAGGTGAGAAATAAAACACCAATGAGAAAGAAATTCTTGCTGTGCTGAACCACTAAGACATAGTGATTGCTTCTGACTATAGCTGAGTTTGTCCTAATTAATATACAATGCCACAAGGAAAGTGTGATTGTCCTGGAAGAACTAAAATGCCTTCTTTTGCCCAACCATGCAAATCTGGGCTGGTCTTGGTAGAGGTGAGGGGCTCTCTTGGGGGTTAGACAGTTCACAATCCATCTCCATTTGGACAGGTAGTGGGGAGAGCTCCTGCCTTCAATATTATCACCTCCCGTATATCTACTACCCACATCACTAAATTCTGGTTCTGTCCTAGAAAGTAGAAAATCAATAACACAAGTTGGCATATATAAAGTGCTTTGAATAGTGCCTTGTGCACAGTAAGAGCAGCAAGTATTAGCTCTTGTTATTCACTGGAATTAAACTCCATAAGAGGAGTGATTTTGCCAATTTTATTTGGTGCTTATATCTCAGCACCTGAATACTAACAAAAACTTATTATACATCAATCAATTTGTGTCAAGTGAATAATGAATGAATGAGTTAAATGAATGATAAATGAATGTAAATATTTGATTTTTCCTCCTTCCTCTCTGGATCTCTATCCTTGTTTCTTCTAACATATCAACCCCGTATGACCAGAATGACATAAATATTTTCTTTTTTTCTCTAACCACCTATGCTTTCTTGCCAATGCCAGCTTTGTTGCTACATATTACTACCCACTGATATCTTCCCTACTCTACAGAAGAAACATTCATTCTGGTGAGTTAAGCTTGCTGTCCTAATTGAAGAATCTCCCTACCTTTGAGTTTAAACCTCATGCAGAGATAGAAGGCAACAAGACTGCAATGATGTGAAGCAAAACCCATGACATGAATGTTAGTGATAAAATGTTCCCCATAACATGCCTCCTTACTCTTATAGCATGAGGTTGACTCTGCTTGTGATTTATCCTGGAAAATTTGTAAATAGTATTTATATTATTTAGATTTTATTAAGATATTTACTATAGAAACAAGTGTTGTACTATGATTGCCCTTACCTACCTCTGTTTTTCTTCCATTGTTAGATTTCTTGTATTTTCTGCCTTTATCATATATTTAAGGGCACTATCAAAACCGTAGATTCTCCTTTGTTTCCCATACATCACTCTCAAAAAAATTGATGTCTCCCTACTTTCATCTCTTATCTACACTGATGATTCTTTATGTCAGGCTCACACCTGCTTTCCTTGGACTTCATCTTGCTGATCTCCTGAGGGTGCTCCATTGTTGTTTAGATCCTCTATCTTTCTGTTTCTTGGTTTCCTCCCTGCTTTTTCTGGAGTACACCTTCATGTAGTTCCCTGAGAATGTAGAGCCATAAACTGTTAGAATGGTATCCCATTTCACTGGTATGAAAGTCTAAGTTAAAGACCATTTTACCTCAGAACACTAGAGGTGTTGTCCCCCTACTTCTAATTTGGTTTAAGAAATTTTATTGCCAACCTTATTTTTTTTCTTTGTAATTGAATTTATAATATGTTTCCTGTTCAAGTGCTTTCTGGTAATTTCTTTATATTGTTATGAAATTTCAAAATGTTATATTTCAGTATGGTTCTTTATGATCATTCCTTTGTTTTGTTTTCTAAATAGAGGGTGGATGGGTCTTTTCTGCCTGAAGATAATGTCCTTTCAGTTCTGAAAAAATCCCTTAGATTTTGGATTATTTCCTTCAGTCTATCTTTTTTTTTTCCTTTTTCTGGTTAATTAATATTAATAAAATGATGGCTCTGGATTGATCTTCTATGTCTTTTAACTTTTCCTTTATTTGTTTTTCTTATTTTTGTGCTATAATTTCTAAGAGATTACCTCAGATTTGTGCTATGACTGTAATAGCACATTTATTTAATTTCAGCAGGATTGACATTACTACCCAATGTGATCTAATTTTTTAGGGCATTCTTATTTTATAGATAATTTTTATTATTAAATACATTTGAGGATGTTAATAGAGTTTAGTATAAAATTATCTTATCTTGATTAAATTTAATTCTCTTTTTCACCTGTTCCCTGGGGTCATTTTTTCTCCTTACTTTTCTTGACCATTACTTTCAGGTTGCAGTCTTCTCTCAAATATCTAAAATAGAGAAGTATTGTACTTTGATCATGATAACAGGTAAAACAAGAGTTATGCTGGGTGGGGAGCTCTGTGTAAAAGGAAGAGGCTATTTGGTTGGTGGGCCCAATTTTATGGCAAGTAACTACAAAGGAAGCATTTTTTTTTAATGTCCTTGATTCTTGAGTAATTAATTTATAATTATTTACAGCACACCCTATATATAAAATAGTAGAATAAAAAAGAACATCTCTGTTAGAAACAGCCTGACTTTTAAAAATGCTTAAATATCTCTGAAGTCCCCAGTGTGACTTTGATAATGACATTGTAACCCCATGCTGTTCTCTGAGGATTACTGAGAGTCTTACAAAATGTGTATACATTCTTTAATAATGAATTGCTTTGTTTCATATGTTCATAAGCTTCTTGTAAGTAGAGATATATTGCGTGATTCTTATATGGCTTAATTATTTTTCATAGAACATACTTTTTTATGTGGCTCATATTTTTATGTGATATAGGTAGCTACAGGTCATTCATTTTTATTGCTTCTGCCAGGCCCTCTAAGGACATAAGAGCCATTAAATACCTTCCAAAACATTTCTGCCTTAAGAGTCTCAGGCTACATAGAGAGTGGAAAACCTTTATGAAAACTGGCTTGTTGCTATGTGTTTTTAAGGAGTACTCTTCTACTTCATGCAAGGACAGTTGTAGCAAGCAAAATTCCTCACTCCTCCTTGATGGTGCATTTTTTCCTCTCCAGATTCACTCAGGCATAATATATATCCTGTTGAGGTTCTTGGGAACATGTAAGATATCTAGTACTGCTTCCTGCAGGGATCAGGCCCTACAGTTTGTTTCTCAGGATAGAGGCCAGATTCTTACGTTTTAGCATTATGTTTTATGCTTATGATTTATTATTATGTTGGGCTTATGTTTTAGCATTATTTCTCTTGTCCACTTGACACAAGAAATTATTCTTAATTTTTTTCAAAAAAAGAGCTTCTTGGAAATATGATTTGTCTAACATCTTTAGGTTTATTGTTCTGAGAAGTTATGTATATTTAGACAAACATGTTGCCAGGAAAAAAATCCCCACTATTTATTTTTTTTTTTTTGTAATTCTCCTTTTTCTTTAAATTTATTTAACTTCTTTTCAGTGTAACAGAATTCATTGCTCATGCACCACACCCAGTGCTCCATGCAATACATGCCCTCCATACTACCCACCAGGAGGCTCCCCCAGCTTCCCACCCCCAGCCTCTTCATAACCCTCAGATCGTTTTTCAGAGTCCATAGTCCGTCATGGGTCATCTCCCCCTCCAATTTCTCTCAACTACCTTCTCCTCTCCATCTCCCTATGTCCTCCATGTTATGATAATTGACTCTTTCTGCTTGACTTATTCCACTCAGCATAATCTCTTCCAGTCCTGTTCGTGTTGCTACAAAATTTGGGTATTCATCCTTTCTGATGGAGGCATAATACTCCATAGTGTATATGGACCACATCTTCCTTATCCATTCGTCCATTGAAGGGCATCTTGGTTCTTTCCACAGTTTGGCGACTGTGGCCATTGCTTCTATGAACATTGGGGTACAGATGGCCCTTTTTTCCACTACATCTATATCTTTGGGGTAAATACCCAGTAGTGCAACTGCAGGGTCATAGGGAAGCTCTATTTTTAATTTCTTAAGGAACCTCCACACTGTTCTCCAAAGTGGCTACACCAACTTGCATTCCCACCAACAGTGTAAGAGAGTTCCCCTTTCTCCACATCCTCTCCGATGCACGTTTCCTGTCTTGTTAATTTTGGCCATTCTAACTGGTGTAAGGTGGCATCTCAATGTGGTTTTAATTTGAATCTCCCTGATGGCTAGTGATGATGAACATTTTTTCATGTGTCTGTTAGCCATTTGTATGTCTTCATTGGAGAAGTGTCTGTTCATGTCTTCTGCCCATTTTTTAAATTTTTTTTTATTCTTTTATAAACATATAATGTATTTTTATCCCCAGGGGTACAAGTCTGTGAATCATCAGGTTTACACACTTCACAGCACTCACCATAGCACATACCCTCCCCAATGTCCATAATCCCACCCCCTCTCCTGACCCCCCTCCCCCAGCAACCCTCAGTTTGTTTTGTGAGATTAAGAGTCACTTATGGTTTGTCTCCCTCCCAATCCCATCTTGTTTCATTTATTCTTTTCCTACCCCCCAACCCCCCAATGTTGCATCTCCACTTCCTCATATCAGGGAGAAAAATGAAATTGGGCCATTTCCTTACACCACACATGAAAATAGACTCAAAATGGATGAAGGACCTCAATGTGAGAAAGGAATCAATCTTCTGCCCATTTTTTTGACATGATTATCTGTTTTGTGTGTGTTGAGTTTGAGAAGTTCTTTATAGATCCTGGATATCAGCCTTTTGTCTGTACTGTCATTTGCAAATATCTTCTCCCATTCCATGGGTTGACTCTTTGTTTTGTTGACTGTTGCCTTTGCTGTGCAGAAGCTTTTGATCTTGATGAAGTCCCAAAAATTCATTTTTACTTCTGTTTCCTTTGCCTTTGGAGACATATCTTGAAAGAAGTTGCTGTGGCCAATGTCGAAGAGGTTACTGCCTATGTTCTCCTCTAGGATTCTGATGGATTCCTGCCTCACATTGAGGTCTTTTATCAATTTCAAGTTTATCCTTGTGTATGGTGTAAGAGAATGGTCAAGTTTCATTCTTCTACCCATAGCTGTCTAATTTTCCCAGAACGATTTATTGAAGAGACTGTCTTTTTCCCACTGTATACTTTTTCCTGCTTTGTTGAAGATTATTTGACCATAGAGTTGAGGGTCCGTATCTGGGCTCTCTACTCTGTTCTACTGGTCTGTGTGTCTGTTTTTATGCCAGTACCATGCTGTCTTGGTGATTACAGCTTTGTAGTAAAGCTTGAAATCAGGCAACGTGATGCTGCCAGTTTTGTTTTTCTTTTTCAACATTTCCTTAGCAATTTGGGGTCTCTTCTGACTCCATACAAATTTTAGGATTATTTGCTCCAGCTCTTTGAAAAATACTGGTGGAATTTTGGTAGGAATGGCATTAAAAGTATAGATTGCTCTAGGCAGTATAGACATTTTAGCAATGTTTGTTCTTCCGATCCAAGAGCATGGAATGGTCTTCCATCTTTTTCTGTCTTCTTCAATTTCTTTCATGAGTGTTCTGTAGTTCCTCAAGTATAGATCCTTTACCTCTTTGGTGAGGTTTATTCCCAGATATCTTGTGGTTCTTGGTGCTATAGTAAATGGAATCGATTCTCTAATTTCCCTTTCTTATACACTAACAATGAAAACACAGAAAGGGAAATTACAGAATTGATTCCATTTAATTATTTTTTTTTAATTTTGCAAATCCTGGGTTATTATATAATGGAAAGTGGTCTCATGGGAGGGATGTGTTTGTGACTATGTTTGGGTGTATACATTCCATGTGTATATTTTCAATTAACCCCCATCTACTGTGCTTTCTTGGTCCTTCTGGGATGAATCAGTGAACATCAGCTCCCTAGAATAAAGGTAGCTCACTCTGCCTTTATGATGTGCCTGAAGTTTTTTCCAATTGGTTTAATCATTCTTCTACTCACTTCTTATTTCCAGAAATCTCTTAATTTTGTTTATTGTTCTCTTTTAAAGACTCACCTCTTGTTGTTTTTATTGGTGTATGTCTGTTATTTTATATTATATATTATATATTATATTTATATATATAATATATAATAAATTTATTATATATATTATATATATAATAAATATATTATATAATATATATAATATATTATATATTATATTTATATATATAATATATATTATATTTATATTATATATATTATATTATTTATATAAATATAATATATAATATATATTATATATATAATATATAATATATATATTATATATTATATATATTATATACTATATTATATATATCATATATATATTTATATATATCATATATATTATATTTATATTAAGACATCTCTTACCTATCATTTAATAGTATCTCAAGAAGTACAAAATATAAAATATAGTGCTTTGGCTTCTTGTACTTAAAACACCCCCAGGTCCTTTGCTCTTTTTAGACACTTTACTACCTGTAACTTAAACTATATGATTTAATTGTCATAGCTTGTGTATAGTGGGAGAAAACCATCTGTTTATTTCTCAGTTAGATGAAAATAGTGTTCAAGCCCGAACCTAACAGTCAGACAGTTTGTAATAGGAACAACCAAGGTCTTGGATATCAGTAGATAAAATATCACTCAGGATAACAGGATTTAAGCAAAGAGTTGGGTAGTTCAGAGAACACAGATCCCAGTATGAACCTTGGAGCCATCATTAACAGTGGGGCAAAACTGAGGCAAACCACTTAATTTACCAGATGATCAGTATCATTATCTCAACTATAATGAAATTGCATGTAGATTTCAATTGCAAATTCGATGTCAGATATACTTCAGAAGGATTCTATTGTAAATATTAAATGAGTCACCAATAAAACAACACATTGTTTAGCACCTAAGAGATGGTCAAAAATGATTTCTCTTTCACATTTTCTGTCCTGCCTTGCCTTTCATTTCTCTTCCTTAGAATAATACTGGTACAAAGCAAAAAATATTAGCTAATTAGATTCTTGGTAAAGCCCACTGAAAGAAATAAATTTTGTTTACCCTTCCAGCCCAGGTCTTTTCCCTTTTATCAAAACCTACCTCTTGGAGTGAACTCTAGTCCCTAATTCAGCAAGTTCTCTTGTAGGGGTGGAGTTGAGAAGCTAAGTTTCTGTTTAGTTAAGGTGTAAATAATTGTATTTCTTCAAATGAGTCACACTTTTGGTTCATGCATTGCTTAAACTGTCAAAAATTTATTCAGATGTTAAGTATCATTTCTCATCATTTCAGATGACCTTCAGGTTTTGGAAAGCATATTTAACAATTATCCATCTATCAACTTGCTAATGTCTACTGAATTTTAAACTTTTACATTGTGCATACATTTTAAAGGTATTATATAAAAACAATTTATTCCTCATGCATTGGAAGTGTCTTTTAAACACAGCTGGGAACTCTATTCAGCCATCAGGCTCCCTCCTTCACCATAATCTCTAGGATCCTTGCAAAAGCCTGCCTTTTGATTCTTCTTATATTTATAACAACAATCTGGATGTTATTACTCATCCTTCCTAGGGAGTTACAAATAGAGAATCAAAGCTTCGTCATCTTTGGGGCTGAGGCATTCACTGAGATAATAATAAGAAAACAAGTGTAGTCTCCAGGAAATGATCATCATGGCTGCCATGCAGTTTATTTTGAGCTAAACTTTTTTTTTTTTTTTTGTATTAAGAGGTTTATATTTGTAGAGGAAGTAGGTAAGTATATGGAGTCTTATTTCTTCTTCAATTCAATTCAGAATATTATTATTAATGTCTCCCATATTTAAAACATAGTTAGATATAAGCATTAGGTTATAAAAGGTAACTTTGGCATAATCTTACTCTCAGATATATACAGTATAATGCTACGCATTGTGAAAGAATTTTAAATGTCATGAGTATAAAGTGAGTGTCTGCTCATGGCAGGTTAGGATGGGCCTTAAGCTAAGAGATAGGTTTTAAATAATGGGTTGAGCTTTGACAAGCAGAAGTGCAGACAGGTAAACATTCCTAGCACAAGAAAAGCAATGTAGGGTGTGGATATGTGTGGATATGCATGGGTTTGGACTTTATAGTCGTCCTTTCTCTTTTGGTGGCAAAGGTATTGAGACCTAGATGAGCTTGCTTAAAGAACAAACATTATCTTCAGCAGATATAGTTACAGCATGTAAGATTTCATGAGTAAACTGGAATCCAGTACACAAATACCATGAAGCTTCTTGTTCTGCCTCATATTTTTGTTTCTCTGCGCATATCTATTCCACTATGTGTTTTGTTGAAGACCAGCTTCCCTTGTTTTCCTGTCTATGGCTTTCCAGAGCTCTGGGATTTATTTTCCTTTTGTTAAAAGTTGACCAAACTAAGGCTAGAATTTTGCAGCCTCAATTCCAAATTCCCCAGGGAAAATATCTACTAATCAGTTTACTTAAGGGCCTGTCCATAGTAAAAACAATTTTTCTAAATCATTAAAGTCACATTGAAGACAAACAACCTGAGTTCTATGGGTGCAACCAGGTAAACAGGGTAGGATAAAAAACACCAGTTCCTAATAAAAAGGAGAGATCAGGAGTAATCACCCCACAAGTGCCCACTTAAGTGGTGAATATTTTAACATCTGACATTGTTTTTAAAGATTTTATTTATTTATTTGACAGACAGAGATCACAAGTAGTCAGAGAGACAGACAGAGAGAGAGGGGGAAGCAGGCTCCCTGCTGAGCAGAGAGCCTCATGCGGTGCTCGATCCCAGGACCCTGAGATCATGACCTGAGCCAAAGGCAGAGGCTTTAACCCACTGAGCCATCCAGGTACCCCAATATCTGACATTTTATTTATTTATTTATTTATTAAAGATTTTATTTATTTATTTGACAGAGATCACAGGTAGGCAGAGAGGCAGGCAGAAAGAGAGAGAAAGGGAAGCAGGCTCCCTGCTGAGCAGAGAGCCCAATGCGGGGCTCGATCCCAAGACCCTGGGATTATGGCCTGAGCCGAAGGCAGAGGCTTCAACCCACTGAGCCACCCAGGTACCCCAACATCTGACATTTTAAATGCAATGAAGTATGAATGTAGAAGTATAAAAGATGCTAAAACTAGAAAAGTTAATCAACATGATGTCATAAAGACTTTTTATAGAACTTTGAGGAATCAGAATTTTATTATTTATGCCAAGAGGAAACATTAAAATATTTTTAAAAGATTTCATTTACTTATTTGTCAGAGAGTGAGTGCACAAGCAGGGGAGCAGCAGTCAGAGGGAGAAGTAAGTTCCCCGCTGAGTAAGGAACCTGATAGAGGACTCGATCCCAAGACCCCAGGATCATGACATGATCTGAAGGCAGATGTTTAACTGATTGAGTCACCCAGGTGTCCCAGAAACATTAAAATATTTAAATAGAACTATTAAATATTTAATTACATTATTACTAGTAGTATCTATAAGTAGATTCATATGGAAGCAAATAGAGACACAGGGACCAGCAGGAAAGGGACTGCCATGTTTCAGATGACCAGTGATGGGTTAGAGTTGTGGCACTAAAACCAGATAGCTGAATTCTAGTATGAAATCAAGTCAACTGGATTTGGTGTCTGATCTTTTATAGGACAAATAGAGAGGTCAGATGAAACTGTGAGCAACTAATTCTTCAAAAATAGCTGTCTCATATGTACACTGTACTAACATGGCTTGGAGTGATTAAAAAAAAATTGAAAATGTCTATCATCTTCTTTCATTGTTATAGCCCAAATGCTCACCCTTTTCAGTGTGCTCTGAATGAAGGCCAGGAGAAAAGTCTTGTGATTTTGCATCTGTATGGAATGAAACATATGACCTGAGTTCTACAGAGAAGTTATACTACATAATGGGTAGCCATATACAGTCAATGGATATCAATGAAAAGGGGACTATATAGACAACTTGATCTGGAAAATATTAAGTGAAATGATTTTAGAGAAGTTTCTCATCCCCAGGACAACTCCAGACCTTTAATATATTAATGATTTGAATGAATCTCTAAAAGCAGCAGTATGGTATACAGAGTCTCCCATATAAACACTAAAACACTTTTTAGAGGAATACTTATATGGACTAGTATTGTTTGGAATGCAGGGTAAAATTCTTTGCTAAATATAGTGTTTTCTTAGGATCAAAAATGTTATCTCCATAGCGAGTATCATTTAGAAAATTTCACCTTAGAGTAAACTGATTCAACTTTAAATCATAACATACCTTACACCATATTCAAATGCCTATGAATGATTAAAACCGTGAAAATGGCTCTCATCTTCCTTCAGATTTTTTTTAAAGAATACATTTATTTATTTGACAGAGAGAGACAACAGGGGGAGCAGCAGGCAGAGGGAGAAGCAGGTTCCCTGCTGAGCCAAGAGCCCAATGTGGAGCTAGATCCCAGGACCCTGGGATCATGACCTGAGCTGAAGGCAGACGCCTACAGACTGAGCCACCCAGGTGCCCTTTCCTTCAGATTTATGGCCCAGATGCTCTTCCTTCATGTGCCGCATGAAGACCAGGAGAATGGGTTTGTGACCTTTGCCTTCCTAAGGGAACTAAACAGGTATCATGAGTTTTCTAGAGGAGAAAATCATACTGTTTATTGGATTATTGAAGAAGTGCTCAGGCTGTACCTTAACAGAGAAAAGTGCTACCTACACTGACACTAAGGCTGTGGAAATTAAAATCCACAGTAATATATGATGAGAGACATAGTGAACATTGAGCAAGAATGGTTAAGAGCTGCAATATCCTAGCACCCTGTTATATTATATGATAGGATGGTTTTAGGAAAATGATGCTGTAAAGTGAAAGTACGTATTGTTGATCTCTGAATATCTAACTTTGATCGACTCTTTTTAGAAACAATTGTAATAACAATTTTAAAAAACTTTTCAAGGAGAAAATATTTATTAAATAAGTATTCATTCCCTTATTCTTTGTTGTCTAAATCAATTGCAAATTAAATTTCAGATAACTTCAGAAGTCCAGATTACACATGAGATTATGTAATCATACAGTGATAAATAGAGACAATCTGCATTACTCCATACTCAGATGTGTTCCCTGAAATAGTTATATCATAATTATTTATAGGGACTCCACTAGAGACCTTCTAAATCAGAATCTCTAGAGATGTGGCCTGAGAATCTGCAATTTTAACAAACATTCAGGTGATCTTATGCACATGGCATTTTGAGAAATACTACACTAGGTTCTCCTTGTGCTAAGAATGTATAATCGTCACTATCATAAAAAACAACAACAACAACAAAAGAAACCTCCAGAAGTACAGGACAACCAAAGACATAATTATTCATTAGTTCAGTGACCACATACGGTGTGCTTTCATAATGATGACTTCAAAGATGTGTAAGGCATTGTCTCTGCTCTGAAAAATTGTACATGATTCTTCTGCTTCTGATATTAAACCAATAAATAAAAAGAAATTCCTTGGGATAGTATGAAAGTCACAAAAATATCATTTGGCATTTCTAGAGTTCCATTCCTGCTGATAAAAGTTTTTTTTTTTTTTTTTTTTGGAAGTCTAGCTCTCAAAAGTGGTTTACAATTAGTTTATCCACTGTGAAGGTGGATATAAATGATAAGAGTTTCATATACAACGTATTTTTAATATGTATTTCCTCCCAAGCCTTCGGAAGAAATGTCTATCAAATCAAATAGTTGATGCACTTTGAACATTTAGCTCCAAAAGGAAGATGACATTTTTTCATTAGTTTAAGGTTTATATGCTAAAGTATCTGTCACAATAATAATAAAATCTGACAGTGCAGATCATATGGGTTTTCACGTAGCAGAGGTAATATGTTCTTTGGAAGGTATAAATGACAATTTGTTCAAATCAGAGATTTAAAAAATTTAGACAAGAATGGGAGCTCCAAAACTTTATATTTTGCCATTTCAGAATCATTTATTTAACAATATTTGTGTCATGTCAACCATACTGATTAAAATTTTGTGTATAAGAATGAATATAGGTTGTTATTATGTAATCATATACTACTGTGGTTATTAACATTTTCAAAAAAGGTCAGGTGTCAGTCAGCTCAAATGCAACTACAAAGGGACGCTTTTAGATATAAATTCAAACGTAATTATTCTGTGTTACAGCTGAATTCTCTGTGCTTTTTTTTCTTTTCATTTTTCTTTGGTAGCTGTGGCATGCTTAATTCAATCCACTCTGTGCAACAGTACTGAAAAATATGCACATCCCTCCACCTTTAAACAAAGGTTTTGTTTGTTTAAACAAAACATATTTCTTCTCAGAAAAACATATAGAGAATTAATGCAGTATAGAGAATTAATGCAGTACAGTCACTGACTTTCTGCATTGCACCAAAACCCCCTGCTCATGCAATTGTGCCCCCTCATTCTTGAGTGAAGGGCCACGTTTCATTCTTCATCACCATCCCTGTGTCCTGAACTAGATCAAGGCAGTGCTTAATAAATGCACACAAACACCACTGAGAGGTAATTAAAATAGTTTTCTACATACCATTAAATTGCATAAATGCTATAAGGGAATGATACACATATTTAGTGAAATTATAACCAACAAATACTTCAATGTCTACATTCAAAACAGAAAATAAATGGTGGGAAAACCACATCCTATGTTTCCTTTAAATCTATGCTCTCAACTGTTTCAGCAAACTGTATTTTTAGTTTAAAATAACTAGGAAAAAATGTGGCCTCTTAGGGCTCTATTTAATGCTAAGAGATAATAATTTATCCTGAAAGAATTAATACAGCTTCTAATGTGCCTTATATATTCTCAAGAAGTAGCTTATGTTGTGGGAGTTTAGCTTCTTAAGGCCTAATTTTTCTACACATGGAATGCTTATTTTAGTTTCTTTACCTAAAGAGTCCTTTAGAACAGTCATCATTTTTTATTCTCTAAGCTACATTTTGTTGTCAAATCATATTTTACATGAATACTGCAGAAGTGCCAAGTTGCACCCTCAGGGAAAGAATCTCATCCCATCTCCAGCCCAAGAAGGATTAATCACAGATAAGTATAATGTGAAGCTATAGCATCTTATAACACCACTAAAACATCTTTACATAAACAGAGTGCCAAGAATTTTCAGAAATAAAAAGAGAAGCTTCCATATTGAAGCTTCCATTAGAAATAAAATCTCCCTCCATAGAAAAAGTGTCTAGGGAAATTTTGGGGGGTGTCAAACACCTTCTACAAAACCATATGCCATATCTGGAAGGAGACTGACATACCCATCCTCAACATTTTTGGATCAGTGTGTTTCCTATGTTTCAGTTCTCCTATTCCTTCTTTTTCTTTGTAAAAATTATAAGTTATTTCTATTAATATATAAACATTATGTGAGGTAAAATCAATTTTCCAAAGTCCTAAATAAAACCTTGTATAATGTCTATTTTTAAAAGCCATTAAAAAATTAATAGTCATGACATTAAGCATCATCTAATCAGCAAACACCTCATAAAACCATCAGTCCATCATATAAATAACTGTATATTAAACAAAAAGAAAAAAAAAAAGCTCTGTGTGTGTGCTTGTATGTATGTACATTCAAGCTACATGCATGTGCAATCTACTGTTTTGGGAGACTGTTTAGAAGGAATTCACAATGCAGGGATTGGTGTTAAGGTAAGTAGAAAATAAGGACAGAATTGAGGAAAAGCACTCTGTTTTCCTTTTATTTTGCTTGGTTAGGCAATTCATGTGAGTAATTACATAAGTATGCAAAAAGATTTTGTTCCCTCTGGATGCACTGGTTAATGTTTGAGTGATGAACAACACAAAAGTCTTGGTGACATACCAAAAAAGGTAGCTGCCTTGCTCCTTCTATATGTCCCTTGCTTATCAGCAGGGGGAGCTCTGCAGATTTTAATCCTCAATTAGAGCAGCCCATGTGTTTAATACTGCTGGTTGCAGTGCCAGAGAAAAGAGAGAAAGCTCTGTAGAGATTTGTTTTAGAAGTTAAAGCTCCACACCAGAATGGCATAAGATATTTCCATTCATAACTTATGACCTAGAAGTCATCACTTTGTTATATGCACCCACGAAGAAGATCAGACAATCCAATCCCACCTGTTGACCAGAAGGGGAAAAGAATCAGGTTTGAGCATCTTGTGCTGATGACGCCCTCTCATGTGTACTTTGATCCCATGAACATGTCTTCGCACCAGTGCAGAAATAAAGACAATATAAATGAAGTGCCCCACTAACTAAGGTGGCAAGTCTGGACAACATAGCTGGCATTTTCTTTGGAAGAGAATACCCAATTAACTCTGTCTTCTTGTCCAGTCCTGTGACCACTTCTCATTATCCTGAATCACTTTATTGTACAGCCTGACAAATTGCCTGGCTCATCCCTGAGATTATGAGCTCCCTGAGAAAATTTACCATTTCTCATTTCTTTCAGCACAGGGCCTGACATATTGTAGGTACTCAATAAATTTAATAAGTAAATGAATGGCTCTCGGAATGCCTGGAAACTTTTAATCAGAGGGCTGAATGAGATTTATACCATACTCTATTTTTATTATTTCTTACAAACCAAACTAAACTTCAGGTTTTTATAATATCACTCCAATCAGCTTAGTTATAGAATTAACCATTTCTATAGATAGTTAGTCATCATTTTTAATACCCGAGTTATGTTATTCTCATATTTGATGTCACAGTTAAGGGGATATTTTTGCAAAGGGAGCATTTTAGAACCCAATATCTAGAAACAAGGACTGATTCAAAGCTAGAATTCAGTGTCAAAGACAATCTACATCATGAAGCCTAGACATTTAGAGATTTCTGAACATCTTTTAAATTATAGCTCAGAAACATATGCATGTACATTGCTATACAATTGATTTCTAAATAGTACAGGATTTCTCTTCTGTTTCCTCCTTTTGCTTGATATTTGTACTTAATATTGGGTGGATGAAGTATTGACCTCTGACTGCAGACTGAGAACTATGCCTTTCTTTCTCACACAGAAGAAGAGCTAAAAGTGATCACATATTTAAAAATTCTGCCTTCATAGCCAGGGAGTCTTGTTTATCAGTTATTTTTTTTTAAACTTAGGCCTCCAATATAAGGCCAATTTTAGATAAGTTAAGTTAGGTAAGGGCTCATTCATTTCAGAAATGAACAAAGGAAAGATGTTACTAAAGCTACTAGAGTTTATTCTACTCAAATACTGAATAATCTTGCTTTAAGAATTTCATAATGCTCTATCAACCCCTTAGATGGTGAATAGACCCAGAGATGATAAAATCACTTTATTCGAGTGTTTATAAGAATCAGCCAACAATAAAGTGTAGTGACTAGGGTAATTTATTACTGTATGTTATAGCTTAATGAAATATAATTGGCTCAAACCATCCTCATCCTACCCCCTGTAAAAAACAACCGTAGGAAGAGGATGGGTATTGGGATAAAGGTTAAATCTAAATACAGGGCAGCCTTCGTGTAAGGTTTGATTTAACAACTCACATAAGAACACCAAAAATCCTTTTTTATCTCGTAATGACTCTCCCGGGTGCATCCAACTTTCTAGCCATGGTGACAGTATCAATTATTGCTGTTTAATAAACCACCACAAAAGTAAGTGCCTTAATAGACAATGATTTGTTATTTCTCACAATAATGATGGCTGGCCTAGGTTCTTCTACTGCACTTACCAGTGTAGCTTCATTAAGCTGAGGTTTAACTGAGTTGGAAGGTCCAAGATGGCCAGACTCATAGGCCTAAGAGTTGAAGTTGGTTGGCATCCTAAATATCATGGATCTCTTCCTTCTGGCGTATTATCCTCTAGCAGACTGAACTGGCTTCTTCACGTGATGGTCTTAGGGCAGATTTCCAAAAGAGTGAAAATGGAAGCTGCATGGCTCAGTCTCACAGTTGTACATCGTCACGGCTTTCACCTTCTATTGGTCAAAGCAAGTTACAAAAACAGCCTGGATCCCAGAGGTGGAGGAAGAACATTCATCTCCTGCTGAGAGCTTTGGAAAAGGTACCAGAATGGAGCACAGATGCAGGAGGCTTTGATTCAGTCTTCCATTGTGGCAAAGAGTTGCTTTATTTCCAATAAAGCATATTTTTACACAATACCGTACCATTCAGTGAGTGGCAACATATATTGTAGTGGTACTTGCACAAAAAGGGAGGAAGATTAATTCCTTTACCTGAAGGCAAATATCTGACCCAACCTTTGAGCCAGGGGAATTATACTTAAGCCAGACACAGCATAACACCTGCGGCTGGGAGTTGACCCAGCAACACTCAATCTACATGGTCCATGAATAGAGGTAGTGTTTTACCAAAAGATTAGGGCATTCCTTCCAGACTGAAGAACACCAAATACTGTCTCAAAAGCAAATGAAGTTCATTGCATACTGCTAGAAAATGGGAGTGTGAACCTTAAATCTCTCAACAAAAAAAAACACTAGTGCCTTTTCTGTCACACCATTCTTCCTTTGTTATTGGTGTTTTGCACCTGAAATTAGGATAATACGAATTAAAAGCCATTATTCTCCATACTCTTTCTGGATGACCTTAATTACCTCCCTAAGCCTCACTTCCTTCAAAGACTGTGAGTATGATCATGATTAGGATATTGGGAAATAAAATGAGATTATCTATGGTAAATAACTAGCCAAGTATCTCGGCACTTATAAACATTCCCAAATGACCTGTACTGCTGTGAGCTTCAACAACATCATTATCAGCATGTCAAAAAAGTTATTTATTAATAATTACCTATAAATGTATTTATTTTCTAAATAGTCCCTTTTGACTGAATATTTTTACCTTAAAATATTTTATTATATTTCTGTACATGAATCATTTCAATAAATAAACACAACTAGGCTTTCAAAAAATAAAAGCAAAATAGCAAAATCCTGTCTGTGTTATGCTGAACCAGTTTTCATAGATGTATTCTAGAAACACAGATGATACTCCAGGACTCCTAAAGAAATTTTATAACCACAGGTATAGCATAATCTAAGTCCATCAAAAGTCACTTACTGTAAGTCTGCACATTTGAAGTGTACTCACAGAATGATTTCGCAAAGAACCAGGGAATAAGCACAGCTCAGGAAGTTTAAAGATGACCTAGATTGTGTACTAGAATCACTTCAAAATTGGCCAAAATGGCCTAAAGCAGCACTAAACAAGAACTTTTCTCTGAATTTAAACTTAAAATATATGCATGCTTTTGATTACACACTCCTATAATATGACTTACATGGCCTTACACAGAATTTTAAACGGAAAAAAAAAAAGCAGAAAATGGAAAATGGATACAAGACAGGGTTGACAGATAAGCTTAACTCTGGCTGGGGATCTTGTTTATTCTCTCAATTTCCTATTTCCAAATTTCAGTTGATCTTCATTTCTGGCTTGGGTCTCCTCTTGATTTAATTATTGAGGATTGAGAATCTGTTTTAAAGGAACTTAAGAGCTGAAAGGCTTTCACTTGCAATCACATTTACTTGAGGCGTCAGACATGTCTTGGTAGCTCTATCCTCAGGCCCTTATTTCTTCCCAGTAGCAAGCACCACTCAAAGTATGAGAGCAGCTTGCATTAGCTCTAACATGCAAGCCCTCTCATTGCCTCGGAGACACTCGGGCAATTTATGATCATTTGTTGCAAAGAGCCTCTGCCATTTCTCTCAGCCAGAAGGAAAAAAGCATTCCCTCCTCAATTGCTTCTCAAGGACTCAGCTAATGCAGCCCTGGTGCTCTTCTCTGGATAGAAATATCTACAAAGGCTTTGAGAGCTCAGATCAAGTATTTTCACTGTCAGCCACCAAAGGCGTTCTGCCCCCTGCCTGCCACAATTACAGGACTTTCTAGCTAGCAGAAATAGGCAATCTGAAATTTCTTCTAATGCTCCTGTCAATATTGAACTATGGATTGCCTGAAACAGAGTCATTCTTTTCCCTTAGTGGCTCAAGTGCTTTGTGAAGGGTCATTAAGAGTCTGTGTCAGTCTGGGACAGGAGGCCAGAGGCTCTCCTATACCCAATCACTAATGACCTCCACTCCATGCTGTACAGAATTACCGACTCAGGGCTGGGTAGATAGAGGGGATATTTGTTCCAATATGTGGACCTCTTGCAAAGAATGAGAAGCACCTGCAAAAGAGCTAGGAAGAAAGATTGTGACCAAGTACATTTTAGAGCATGAGTGGTTATTGCAGCAATGAAGTCTAGAAAGAAAAAGATTCTGCATTCGTAACTGTTAGTGAGGAAGGCACTAATGGAATTGGCAAGCCCCACTGCTTCAAATGGGTCTTCTACTTTTTTTAATTAATTAATTAACTTTTAAGGAAAGGAGAGAGGCTGGGGGAAGGGCAGAGAGAGACTTTTAAGCAGGCTCCATGCCCATGACCCCAAGCCTGCAAGGGCCCAACGCGGGGCTCAATCTCACAACCCTGAGAAATCAAGAGTTGGATGCTTAACCGACTGAGCTGCCCAGGCGTCTCTTTCTATTCTTGAATAGGAAGCAATGTGAGAGTTCCCAGGCCTGTGCGTTCAACAGGAGATAGAGAAATACCTCGAAGTACACGACAACTTTCCTGTAAGTTAGTAGAACTTCTTCAAAGCATTTCTTACTGAAAGTAAACTCATCGTTCTATATGTATAGAACCACAATGCCACCAGATTTGAGAATCGAGGACCCACACTGTAAAGATAGTGTAACTTACTCTTTCAGTGCACAGTTAAGTTTTAGAGGAGAATTAAGAGTGTGTAGAAGATTATGAGAGAAAGTCCGTGTCTCGGCTATGCATCATTAGCTATATAAGATTTCCAATTCATGTAACCATGTGACCAGCTAAGTGGTTGTTCACCTTAAATATTTGTTGTTTTAATAATCTGCCTATTCTATAACTGTCACTTACTCTATCATTATTAGCTAATCCACTCGAGCAAAAGTGTTCTCTTTGTAAAGTCTTACAAATATAAAACCGCAAAATTATTGTCTCCATATTTTTCCAAATTGAAAATATAAGAGCAACCCTTAACCCTGTAGTGGCACTAATATAAATGGTATTAAAGTCTAGGGACTAGAGAAAGAGTAGAGAACAATAGAAATCTTCATATCCATTGAAATGCAAAACCTTTCAAACCCATTTTAAAACAGAAAATGTCCTTTAATTATTGTTGGGTTTTATCTGTCTCTCAAAAAGCAAAAGGAAGCAAGAACTAGTCTCAAGGGTTATTCAAGGGTTATTCTGTAAGACACTCCCATTTCAGATCAAAAACTCACTGAATGCCTAGAAACAAGGAGGAGAGAAGACAGACTCTGCATTCCAGTAGCTTATCATCTGATGGAGGATACCAAATGCCAACAATCATCTATAACAAGAGGAAAAAATAAATGCAGTATAAATGAAGATATAAATGAACATGACACAGGGTATAAATGAAGGAATAAGTGATTTTAAATTGGGATATTTGGAAATGCTTTACAGAGGACATGGAATCCTAAAGGTTAACTGAGATTTCTGTTGAAGAAAGAGATCACAAATACAGCAGAATGAGAAAAAACAAAACAAAACAAAACACCTGAGAGAACATAGAATAGCTATGAACTTCAATGACTCATTCAGGGAATAAGGTACAGAGTAGAATGATAAAAGCCTATGATATCTATAGGTTGTATTAAGACAGTGAATAAATCATGAGGGTCTTCATTCAGGGAAATGTGTCTGTGTTACAGACAGCATAAAATAAAATTTACAAATTTAACCATTTTTTAAGAGTACAGTTCAGTGGTATTATATATATTCATATTACTATGCATCACAACCATCATAACCATACCTCCAGAACTTCTGTCATCTCTGGAAACTCAAACTCCATACCAATTAAACAAAAACTTCCCAACTCCCCTGTCCCTCAGCCCTTGAAGCTGTCATTCTACTTTCCATCTCTGTTAATCTGACTACTCTACATAGCACACATAAGTGAATTATACAGTGTTCGTCTTTTTGTGACTGGCTTATTTCATTTACCATTATATCTTCAAGGTTCACCCATATTGTAGCATATGTCAGAATTCCATTCCTTTTTAAAGGTCAGATAATATTCCATTGTATGTATATACCATGTTTTGTTTATCCATTCATCCCATGGACACCTAGGTTGCTTCCAACTTTGGCTATGGTGAATAATGCTGCTTTAAAAATTAGTTTACAAATATCTATTCAAGTCCTTGCTTTTGCTTTTTTGGGAGTATATACCCCAAAGTGAAATTGTTGGATCATAAGGCAATTTTTTTTTTAATTTTCTGAGAAAACACTATACCATTTTCCATAGTGGAAGCACCATTTTATATTCCCACCAGCAATGCACAAGTTCTCCATATCCTCACCAACATGTATTATTTTCTGTTTCTTTATTTGTTGTATAATAGCCATCCTAGTGGATGTGAAGTGGTATTTATACAGGTTATTTTAGTTATTTTTCAGAACAACATTACAAGGATGATATTATTACTCCTATTTTATAGATATGGAAATAAACTGAAAGACCTGAAATAACTTCTCCAAGTGTCTTGGTTAATAAATGGCACAACTAGAATAATATTTGAAGCTAGGTATGTAAAATGCAAACATATGTGTTAATTATGATAAAGGCATTGGATTTATTTTAAAAGAAATGTATTAGTATGGCTAACATTTGTGGCAGATGGGACACAATCTTATTAGCTCATTTGAACCTTATCTCATCCACTTTGCTATAAGAGATGTCTCCAAGTGGATGCCTTAAACCCCCACATTGTGCACAAACCAATTCTAATCCACTTGTCTTAATTTATCTCATATGTATTAACATACCCCAGTATATGATTCACTTCCTCATTTGGAATCTCTTTATACTCTTTTACTTCTAGGTATTCTTTCCTGAAACAAGATATGAAGTCTCTTTTGCATTTGGTTGTCTCATACCACCATGGAAAGATTATACATGATTCACTAAAAGCCCCAGGTAAATCTAGTTAGAAAGGTTACCCAGAAACATGATTCTTGCCTTGTTTTCTCTGGAACCTAGAGTAACATCAAGGAAGAGTCTTTATAAGATCATTTTGGAAGCAATGGGAGCATTAAGTAGTCTAGAACAATAATTAAGAAGCTATTAGAATAATAGTTGAAGGAAAAGTCAATGAAGATCTATTCTAATGGATGAATACTAAGTATGGAAAGAGAGCTTATAGGAGTGGTTATATAGTGGTTATAAATGGATGGTGGCTTGTGGTTCATGGAATGACAGAACTATTAGGCCAGATAAGGGAACAGAAGGAGGGCAACCTTCTTGGATCCCTTCCTTCTTTGGGAGCTTTGTGCTATCACTCAATATCACTCAATAACTATAGCTCAGTAAACTTTGCTAAAAAAAAAAAAAAAAGAAGAAGAAGAGGAAGAGGAAGAAGAGAAGTAAGCTTAAAGAAGTGAATATAATAAATCAATTTTTAGATCTATAAAATGTAAACTGAATAAGATTTCTCTTGGAAAAGATTATTTAGGCAAATGAAGGTCAAGGATAGTGTATTAGTTAACTTTATGTACCTATTTGGTAGGTCCATAGGGTGCCCTCATTTTTGGTAAAACATTTTTCTGTGTGAGTGTTTTTGGATGACAGTAACATTTGCATTGGTAGAGTGAGTAAAGTGGATTCCTTTCCCTAATGTGGGTAGCCCTCATCCTACCAGTGGAAGGCCTGAATGGTAAGAAATATAACTCTCCCACAATAAAGGGAAATTCCTCCCACCTGATTACCTGATCATGGACATCAGTCTTTTCCTGCCTTGGGAGTGAAATGGATACTTTGGGCCTTCTTGGACCTCCAGTCTGCCAACTTTTTGGACCCTAATCACACCATGGACTCCCTGGGTTTTCAGCTTGCCCACTGTAGATCTTGGAATTTCTCAGCCTCTATAGTCATGTGAGCCAGTTTCTTAAAATCAATCATTCTTGTTGGTTCTGCTTCTCTGGAGGAACTTGACTAATACAGATTTAATTACAAAAATCTCCTGTCATTAGGGATTAAGAGGTAGGCAGAGAACATAAATGGGAAGGTGGGAAGGAAGATATATTTAGGTAAATACAATGTCCAAAAAAGCAAGGAAGGCAATAGTTTCAAGAAATAATATGATCCATAATATTAACAGCTCTTCAAAGGTCAAAGGGAATAAGGGAAAGAAGTCATGAGATTTAACCATTGATTACTTACCAGTGATGATGTAAGAGCAGTTTCAATGGAATAGTGAATGCAGAATTGGATGGCAAAGGACTCAACAATGAGTCTGAAATGATTAAACATAGCAAAGTAAGCCACCTACACTTCAGAGAACGAAGCTAGCAAACTAAAGGGGAAATTGGAAGACAGCTTAAGGAAAGAAAAGAATCAATATTTATTTTGGCACCTGAGAGGGTTGAGCATATGGAGAAGTAGAAATAGAAAATGAATTAGAAGAGAAATATATGTGGTCCTAGAGAATGCAGAAAGGTAACGAAAGCAAAATCACAGGGCACCTGAGTGGCCCAGGTGGTTAGGAATCTGCCTTCAGCTCAGGTCAGGATCCCAGGGTTCTGGGATCGAGCCCCGCATTGTGCTCCCTGCTCCGCAGGGAGTCTGCTTCTCCCTCTCTCTCCCCACTGTCCACCCTCCTTGAGCTCTCTCACTCTCTCTGTCAAATAAATAAATAAAATCTTAAAAAAAGAAAAAGAAAGAAAGCAAAATCACATACTTAAGAGGAGTCTTGGAGCTCATAAGGACTTCTTTGGAAAAGAATAGAACTTCTTTGCTGGGGACTTCTCTAAGGACGGGGGCTAGTGAAAAATTCAGAATCACATATGGCTGGCACAGTAAACATACAACTTTAATTAAACACACATATTCCATGTGTCAAAATCAGATATAACACACGGCCACGATAACAACAAATTAAAGACAAAAACAAAGGGGCGCCTGGGTGGCTCAGTCTGTTAAACGCCTGCCTTTGGCTCAAGTCATGATCCCTGGTCCTGGGATGGACCCCTGTGTCAGCTACTCTGCTCAGTGCGGAGTCTGCTTCGCCCTCTCCCTCTGCTCTTTCTCTCTCTAGCTCTCACTCTCTCTCTCTCAAGTAAATAAATGAAATCTTAAAAAAATAATAATAATAAGACATTTGACACGTCAGTTACTAGGTATTCTGTCCCAGGAATGTCACAGTGCTTTACATAGCACGCCAATAATTCCTCAGACTAACTCCACAAGGTAGACATAAAGTGTCTCTGTTTTAAAGACGAGAAAACCGGAGAATACAATGCTAAACGATCTGCCTGAAATTGGTGAAGTGAAAACACAATCACTTGTTTAAGTAGGACAAAAGATGATAATCTTTCCCATAGAACAATAATGTTCCAATAGTTAGAATTTTTGGAGGGAAAATACAGCAAAATACAGTATTTGTACAGCAGAACTTAGTATTACTATGTGTATAATAATTCACTACAGGCACTAAGTAAGTATTTATTATAGATCAGTTATTCCACAGAAGGGTGAGAAAATGAGGGTCGGTACATGGGAGATAATTAAGGAATAGCTGCTAATTAAATCGATGAGTTGCTCTTCCAATTTGCATCATGCAGGAAGTTAATATATTCACCCCTTCCCAATTTCCATAATCACCATTTTCCACTTTCTGTATATCACAGCTGTCCTGTACCCTCTTCCTTTCTGGCACTTCCTTTTCTCATATACACAAACTATTTCTTTTAAGACATAATATATTTTACTAAGTTTTATGGTTACTTAAGTTTATGTTTATTGTTAACATGATTGAAAGACATTATAAGTATCTGAAAAGACCCAGCATGTGCCTGTGGAAAGGTCACAGTGATTGTAAAATCAGTAAAAGAATGAACAAATGAGTCAGTGACTTAAATGGAATATACATTTCTAGAACAAGGAAAAATCAGGTATGCCTGCTTGAATTCAACCACTAGATTGTTGCAAGCTTCTCTACTGAAATGAACAACAGGGAAAGGAAAATGAATAACGGATTCATGAGCAATAAAGCTCCAGTGAAAGAAATCACAACAACAACAAAATTAGAAAGAGTTTGATGAGAAATATAAACAAAGTGTTCAGTCATTTAAGAAAGGTAAGTTAAAACCGGCAAACGTCTCCCCGTTGTTGGATTAGCAATTTAGGAGTAGAAAAATCAACATGGTGCTGGAAACGCGGAGGGACAAAGACGAGAAGAAGCCAACAAGGAGCAATTGGACGTTAACTGCATGTGAGCAAAGAAGGTTCTGGTATTTTTGTGAGTTTCGACTTAAGTAGCAGCCATTGCCACTCTCTGGAATCAAAGCAATTTATCATCCACGAACAACTGCCAACGGGAGCATCACGAGGGACACACTGAGGTTGGGCTTGTACTGGGCTTAGGTTTTCATAGGAAAGGATTGAATTTATCGGCAGTGTGGAGAGTCGCTTAAGCTTGGTGTCAAGGGAAAAGGCCCATCTTATTAGTAGTGATGTTATCTTAGTTATTGTAGTCTGTCATAGTCTGAAAGAGGGGGAAAGGAGAGATGCATGTAGCTGCAGTTGCAGACAAATTAGAATTTGGTTTTCAGAAACCCTGTGTTACTGACCTTGTAGTTTCCACAGAGAGGGCCTAATTTAGACCAGATTTTTGAGGATCCAGAGATCACATCTTGAATCCTCACAAGCTAAAGTAAATGTGTTTTAAAACTATATACATAAATATATACATATATATATAGTTTTATATACAAATATATAGTTGTATATACATTTATGTATGTAGTTTTATATATATATATTTATGCATATAGTTTTATAAACAGTATAACTCTTTTTTTTTTCTTTTTAAATTCAGGTTAGAATGTAGTCACACTGTTAGCCTATATAGAATACGCATAAATATATAATGAGCAGCTGTGCACATATAGGAAAGCCTGCAAACATCCACGAGAGAAGGGGGATGTTTGGAGTGTGGAAATGTAACTTGTGATGCTCTGAAGCTGAGGACACATTTCAGAATTTTTTCAAAGGGCATATCCAAATGTACCACTGGTTGTGATAGGGTAAAAGATCGGCATCCTTCATGAGAGTGTAATGGGCTGTTCACATGCTCCACTGGACCCTAATGTGACAAATGTATGGGTTTGCATGCAGGCCTCAAAGAGGCTGGATGGAATTAAGTGACAGAAATTTTTATCACTGTTTAGACAGTGGGTTTCTGTTTTCTCCTCTTGGACACAGCCTCTGTTGGAGGTTAACAGGAATCAGCTTTAGTATAGCTTCCTTTAGTCAGAGTACAGCTACAGCTAGAGTCTGAAATTCTTCTATGGTAGGGATATATATATTTCTCTAAAGTAAATTCCTGACTAATGATACACCCCTACCCACATAACGATATGTACACCCCCAACCCTACCAATCCATGCACACACACCATCTTGCCAGGGCTGAGGGGCAAAAACTCTTGAAAAGGAATTAACCTCTTTTTCCAAAGTCTCTCAATATCTAAGTTTGGAAATTAGTAAGAGAATCCGTTGAGGCCTGAGTGAGCCTTAAACTTCATTAACAATGAGTCCAGCTCCTGGTCTGAATGTTGCAATGAGATCCAATCTCAGTGCCCAGAAGGAGAATGGAGAGAATAAGCAGGAATAGATATGGATCTTACATAGGCCCAGTACCTGAATCCTATGTACTTTTGCACCTATACTTTATTTCATAATTTTTAAACATTCATAAAATTGAAACAATTTTACAATAAATATCCAGACCTAAAATGACCAACTATTACCTAAAACTAACATTTTATTGTATTTGATTTACCACATATCTACTTATGTACCCATCCCTCTCCCTGTCCATTAAGTCAAATGTCAGTGTATTTTTTAGCGATTTGCAGATATTAGTGCATTTTCCCCCAAATGTTTTTGCATAGATACCACTTATAGAGTTTGCTATTTGCTTTGGGTCCTTTTTTTTTTCTTTTTTTCAGGTAAAATTTGTATAGTTTTGGCAAATTTATATACCTATGTAACAAAAATCTCTATCAAAGAGAACATTAGTGTTATTTCAGAGTGTTGCCTCATAGCCCATCCTGAGCCATCTCCACACTAAGCCCCAAGAGCAAATATTAATCCAGCTTTTTTCTGCAAATATTAGTTTTGTCTGTTCCAGGATTTTATTGAAAGGAAACCATAAATGTGTGCTCTTAGGATACCCAGTTGGCTCAGTCAGGAGAACAAGTGGCTCTTGATATCAGGGTCATGAGTTTGAGCCACACATTGGGTGTAGAAATTACAATTAAAAAAAAAAAAAAAGTCCTCACATTACATGGCAAGATAATAAGTGAGAATTAAAGTAGCAGCTGGTATTATGGTCATGAATCAGGTGAATTTAAAATAGGGAAATTATCATGGATCATTTAAGTGGGCACAATGCAGTCACAGGGATCCTTAAATGTTGGAGAGGGGAGCAGAAAAGTCAAAACCAGAGAAAATAGCATCATGAGAAGACGTTGACCGAACACGGATGGCTTTGAAGCTTAGCGGGGCCACAAGCCAAGGTGTGTGGGAAGCTCCAGAAGCTGGAGAAGGCAAGGAAATTAATTCTTCCTTAAAACATAGAGAAAGGAACATGGCTGATAACATAATTAATTTTAGTATGGTGAGGTCCATTTTGGATTCCTCACCTCCAAAAATGTTATATAATACACTTGCCTTGTCTTAGGCCATTAAATCTATGTTAATTTGTTACATCAGTAATAGGAAATGAATATAATTCCTTTGCTTAATCACATTTTTGAGGTTCATTCATGTAATTGCATGTATCAGCCATTTGCCCCCTTTTACTACTGAGTACTATCCTATTTTATCTATGCTCCTTCTGATGGAAACTGGACTATTTCCAGCTATAGACTATATTGTTGGTCATAATTCTGTGCAATTTTAAGAGAGCAACTGCCTGATAGAGTTGTTCAGGATACATGTGAGGATTCATGATCTGTGACCTGGCTTTACAATGACCAGCATATCAACTGGCCAAGGAAGGCCACCAGTGGGTGCTGCCTTAGGGAGCTAGAAATATACAACACCAACCTGTGTCAGAACCTTTTGCCAACTGATGGAATATTTCAGCAGCAAGATGCAAGGAAGGCAGGAGCTATTCTCATATGAAGAATGCTGTGGAGACCTTAGTATTCTGAAGTGTCCATATCCCCAGAGGGAGTCATCCCTGAAAGGGGAGGCTGCCAGCTCCACTGCATAGTATCCCAAGAAATTCCTTCAAATAATGATAATGATAATAATAATGATAATGATAACAACAACAACTATAATAATAATACATGAATTTTTTGTTGTGCTATCACCTGGGTCCAGATTATTAAGCTTTAAGCCTTAGTTTACACATTTGTGAAATGAAGATAAAACTAGCTGAATTCACACACAGAGTAAGTATGATGATATAAATAAAATAAATTGATAAAATATACATGATAAAATATAGGCTGCTAGTATCCATAATTTTCACAAGTCAAACATGTCAGGACAATCCTTATATCTTTAGCTTCTAGAAAAGTATTTTATAGAAATATTAAAGTCAGGGAATATATTTATTAATTCAATAAATATTGACTGAGTATAGACTATGTTCTAGATGTTCCTGGGTTTATAAGGATTTATTCTATATGGCTCTCCTCAAGGAATCTAGTGAGAAAGACAAAGAAGCAACCATGTACCTACTCTTTGGCATGGTTAATGTGAGAAAGTTTGGAATGGGGGGGGTCATAAGGGTATATAAGAGAACAACTACCTAATCAGGGGAGAACATTAGGCAAGATTCAAAAACAGATGTTCCTGAATGAGGGAGAAGTGAATCAAAGATAAGCTAAGTGGAAAGCAGATTGAGGAGAGCCTAGAGGAATCAGGAAAAGACTATGACAGTCCTGATAAATTAATGCATTATATACAGGTGTACCCTAGCTTGGAATCCCCAAATCAAGTTTAAATATATGTAGGAATAAATGAACTGGTTTTCAAATTTTATGAGTCTTCCAGTCATACAAACCAAAATGGAATCACATTCTAATTTGTTTGCTTATCAATATTTGACATGGAGCAAAACAAGTAATTTTTTTTAAGACTCAGTATCTTAATTGGTAAAAGGAGTATAAGACTATCCAACCTAGAGTAATGCTGGAAGAATAAAACAACAAAAAGTTTATAAAGCATTTAGCAGAATGGTTAATACATTTAAAAGTTCTCCAACAATGCAATCTTCCCCTGTTTTCTTCGTTCTACTTAGTCTAATATCACAAGTATTCTAAAAAAACGCATACTGGCATCATTTTTTTATTCAATAGTGGGGTAGATAAAAGACATTTTGTATCTATAAACTGGAATGTATCACTGGCTATTATTAGAGGGGAAGACATTAGTTTAATAATTTTCACAGACACAGTGCAAGTATAGTACAATCCAAATAATTACATTAAAGGACTTAATTTTAGTGGCCAATTTAAGGAAAAGAGTCAGTAGGCTTCACACTTATCTCCATTAGGACAAATTAGGTTAAAGATTACAAAAGAATGAAGTGTTACAAAACAAGATATTCTTTAGTCTTCTGTGGTGATTGGGTCAGGGGAAGTCAAGGGATTCCACTCACATGAAGAGGGTACGGTGTCCTCAGGGAAAGGGGACACATCATAAAATATGTGTACATCTTTGGGAAAAATTAAATATATGTCGTGGGAAAACACGTAATGCTAATAAAATCAACGTTCATGTAAGAATTGATAGGGATGGAGCTAGATTCTGTGGATGCATAAAACCATGTAATTCAGGATCTTCTTTAAGAAAACAAATAACCAAGTTACAAATCCCTAAGTATTTGTATCAGTTTCCTCTTAGTACCATAACACATTACCACAAACTTAATAGTTTAACACAACACAAGCGTAACATCCCACAGTTCTGGAGGTCAGAACCCAAAATGGGTCTCACTAGAGTAAAAACTGAGATGTCGGCAGGGCTGTTTTCTTTTCCGGAGGCTCTAGGGAAGATTTCATCTTCTTGTCTTCTCCAGCTTCTAGAGGCAGACTTCATTCCTTGCCTTGAAGCCCATTTTGTTTTGTTTTGTTTTGTTTATTTTTGGGGGTTTTATTTATTTTGTTTTTTTATTTGTTTGTTTTTTGTCTTCAAAGTAATGGCCAGTTGAGTCTTTATCACCTCAGTCTGACAACTTAATTCCTTCTGTAAATGTAAGTCTCTCTGATATGTGGCATATTCACAGATTCCAGGTATTATCGTGTGAGCATGTTCTGGAGGCTGTTATTCTGTCTACTAGAGTATGAGGTGAACGTTTAGAATGAAAAAAAAAAGTCTCACATCATACCCTTGACTATTTTCAGATTTAAGTCCTTTTTCTGTGATTTTCTGAGCAATTTACCAGAAACATTTACATAGAAATACTTCTGCTTAGACCTGGATTTTTCTCCTCCCTGTAATATTCTATGACTCTCAACAACGTCCTGCACTTACAGAGTACACGAACTAGCCAACCCTAAAACTGAGCTCCTACAACCTTGTGGTTAATCTGCTTCTGAGAATTGATAAAACATCGCTGCAGTTACAATGCTCAATCTGAAAATGTATTCCCTCATAAAGTGCATTAGTGTAGTACCTTAATGACATTGACAAATTAAATTATTTGTTTCTTTCATGAAATCAGTTTTATTGGATGAGTATTGGCTTCCAGTATCAATAAGGCACTGAGATGCTTCCCAATTTAAGAGTAATTTTCTCTGGGTAAATCTTCACTCATATTTTATTAGTTGATCATTTTTCACTTACTAAATTTAGGTTATAGGATTTTTTTCAAGATGCATTTCTTTAATCAGTTAAAGTATATATAATTGGCTACACACGGAAAATTAAAGTGGTATGTGTATTTTATTTTATTTTTTTTTTTAAAGATTTTATTTATTTATTTGTCAGAGAGAGAGAGGGAGAGAGAGAGCGAGCACAGGCAGAGGCAGAGGGAGAAGCAGGCTCCCCACCAAGCAAGGAGCCCGATGTGGGACTCGATCCCAGGACGCTGGGATCATGACCTGAGCCGAAGGCAGCTGCTTAACCAACTGAGCCACCCAGGCGTCCCGGTATGTGTATTTTAGAATACAAATCCATCTATTATGCTTAACATCAAAGAGAATGCCTCTCATTTCCAACTCAAAATTGTAATTTAAAAAAAAATCCCTTTGTTCTACCTTTAAAACAAAGGACTCTCACTTAATATGGTTGCCCATAATGATTTTTCTGGAATGCTAACCTTTGTCACATAACTATTCTCTGGAACTTTAGCAGTGTGGAGACTTGTTCAGGGCATTACTTTCTGACTGGGAGAGGATCAATTCTTCCGCTTTTCTTTTACAGATGAGGGAGATAGTTTGAAAAAAAATTCATAAGTTATGCAGACCTTCACTTGGGAGCAACTGAAATAATATTATTTAATTTTATAAGAGAATAGTAACAGCTGCCATCCTGTGAATGTGACAGGGTTTGGAGTGGTGAGGTTTGGAGCAGACAGCCAATAAAGAATTTTTGAAATGTCTTTGTTGCAAAAAGGTGTTTTTGTTTTTGTTTTTTCAAAAAGGTGTTTTTATGAAAGCACAGGACAGAACCATGGGCAGAAAGAGCTGCATTGTAAGTGGGATGAGTCACTGATTATATAAAATTTTCTATCTTATTGAAGGGTAGAGTAATGTTAGGACTCCAGGAAATTGAGTCTATAGGTTTCTGCAAGCCTGCCTGTTGATAAGATTGCCTTTTTTCTTGTAAATCATTAAGTCTGATAGAGACACCTATCCTGCATGACTGTGATCTCTCTCAGTTAACCATTTATTTTTCCCTTCCCTTTGTTCAAGGGCAGCCAGGAGTGCCCAGGAGTGTCACCACCTGGGAGGGGAGGAGTAGTTCTGGGGTGTTAGTGTGGGCTTTGCCCCCAGCTTGCCTTCTGTTTCCTCATGAAGTGTTTGCCACATCCCTAGGCTAAGCATTTGTGTTCCTTGTCTTGTTTGGTCCCCACAGCAACACTGGCAGAAAGGTATCATTATCTCTATTTTTTTTTTTTTTTCATGAAGACTTTTAAGGGGAAATAATCATTCATGGTTCTCATATCAAAAAAGGTAACTTGCATTGGGATATAGGGAGAGAGAAAGACCTCTGTTTACCAAGAAGCATCTCAAAACCAGAAGGTTGCTTGCCCTCAACCACTGTCAAGTGCTTGGTTGGATCTGATGGAGGCTCACCACTCCTGTTTGAATGAGAACTGGTGGTTAAACATGAGAAATTTGAAAATGTGCTAACATTTAAAATGATTATTGCTATTATTGTCATTCTTATGGGTTTCCTCTCAGCTAGTTAACAGCTCTAAAGGAAAGATGTCATTCAGAGACAGCACAAAACTGTTCAAGTTCTTTCACATTAAAGGTCGCATTCTTAACACATGGAATCTAGAATCTTTTTTTTTTTTTAATCCTCAAGTCCATATAAATTAGTCTTTTGCTGACCTGTTTTACTTCCATCTGGTCCTAAAACTACGTGTAAAATATTCCCCAATCTCTTTTCCCTACCAAAGAAGAAAGTTCTACACTAGGGAAGAAGACTCCTCTTCCATCTAGATGTTGAAAGGAAGCAAAAGTTGCCATCCAAGATATGTCTCTTTGGCCCGTGGATTATTTTCAGCTGGTTATTTTTAAGAAACTGCAAATGTAGGAGATGGTCTGAAAACCAAGTATAAATTACCCTTTTATAAGAGCTGCTTGCATTTATGAGGAATATCTCCATTTGTAAGAGTTACAGGAGGAGGCTGACTCTAAATCTCTAGAAAATTACTATCAGTGGAGAAGACAGGGCTTGAATCTGCATAACAACCTTCCCTTTAGTTACCCTTTCTTCCTGGTAACTTCTCTTAACTGACTCCCTATTCCAACTGCTTTTGTCTTGAGCAGGAGATGGTAGTTAATGTGATCCCTTCATCATTCAGGGAGTTAACTCAGTTTCCCTGGGCCTTCCCACTAGGACTATAGAAGGTACCATGTTACTAAAGTTTTGTTTTTCTCCTGTTAATCTGTTTTATATCAATTTAATTATTAGACCACCCAAAAAACATGAAGGGGAGAAGGAAAAAGTTTTCTGCCCCTATAATGTCATATCACTGATGACTTTGTGAAAACACTGAAAAATGTTCCAAAATTCAAACCTCTAGAGTGGAAACAAGATGTGGGAATATATGTGTGTGTAAATCCCCTTGGGGAATTACCCAAAACCATTCTGCCACCTGGTGGCCTGACACTTGCTATCCAACAAAGTAAAGTGAAAATAGAAATGAGACTGGGCTAGGTTTGTGAGAAAACTTGGAAGACTCCCACAGGCAGAATTTCAGTGTCCAACACCCGTGGAAAGCAGGTTTTCCTACTGTATGTGAAGGATTCCAAAGCTGGCTCTTTCCAGAGTGCAATAGAGAATACAACAGGAAACAAAACAGTGTTCACAGAAATTTGATGCATAGTTGTTGAAAAGCACCCTAGACATCCTTCTTTTACAGATATAGGGTTTAGGGTCCACATAAAGTGATTCATCTTACTCAGAAGCAGAACCCAGTTTCTTATCAGCAAACAGCACCAGAGTGTGTCCTATAGAGTTCTATCTTGTAGGGCATGCGGCTTAGCTTGTGTGGTCATTTAGCATAAAGTAGTGTGTTTCTGTGCAGGTGCAGAATTGAAGTTATAGAACAAATACTGCCTGCTGCCGTAATACATACCTGCTGTTAATTAAAAGAGGAACAATAGGTAAACTGCAAGAAATCACTTAGAATCTCTAAAAATAGAATCAATAGATCCACCTGAATATAATGAGCTCAAAATTACTGGAAAAATAGAGTTGGGAGAAATCCAAATGCAGTATATTTTAAGTAATTATACTTATAATTCCATATTTAATAACATGCAATGAAGCCTTTTGTTTCCATTGAACATAAGTTTGTAAAATATTTGGCTCATAAAAGTATTAAGATGAGGAAATGAAAGGGAGTGAAAAAAAAACTCTTTGTTTTTTCAAGGCATTCTTTTGTTTTCCTCTCTGGTTGTGAATCTGTCCCCTGAACTCATTGCTGCCGAATTTAATGTTTTTTCCTATGTTCCCAAATGTCTCACTTGGAACTTTCCTTCGTATTTAAAAACAAACGAGGTGCTGCTTAATTCATTTTGCTTTCCAGGGAGTAAAGGAAATAAAAATTAAAAGTGGTTTCATCACCGGTAAAGAATGTTACAATGCAGAGATTTCAAAGGCAATATAACAAAAAATGTATTTATGTCTTCTGTTCATCTAAAACACCTCCCCTCTTCTGCTTCAAATGGCGGTATTCTAAAAACTGCGTTTATAGTGACCCAGCATTGGTAATGTACGTTGTAAAATTTAAAAAACAGCTAAAGAGCAGACAGAAAAAAAAGTGCTGAATACAGATTGGAAATGTATTAAGTTCTATTGAAAAGAAAGTCACATTTTTTCTGTGACTCTAAGTTCTTCAAGGATTGGAGCCCTGTTTATCTTACTTACCCATGTGGTCTACTGTCTAGTAAAATGCCTGCTATGTATTGGATACTTATTAAATATTTGCTCAATTTATTTCTATTTAATTGCAGTTTCTAACTCCATGTGAACCAATTACCTTCCCTACCTAAAGCCTATGGTGAGGAATCTCAGAGATAAATGTGGATAGGTAGGGAAGGAGCAGAAGCAGGACGTGTGGTGGGAACCAGACTGTATGGGTTGAATTCTGGGTCACATTGGACTAGCAATGAGTCAGTGGGTGAATTACTTAACTTCTATAAGCTAGAGTCTATCCTATGTAAAATTAAAAACAATAGTAATATGTGCTTCACATGATTTTCAAAATTAAATTTTATTAACTCTGTGTAAAGGATTTAACAGTGTCTTTTTCCAGAAGCAAACATTCACACAACAAAGAACTACAACTTGGTTGCTCAAAACAACACAAATTTATTGTTATGGTTCTGGAGGTCAAAAATTGAAAACACATCTTAAAGGGACGAGATCAAGTTGTCTATAGGTTTTATCCCACTTGGAGGCTCCAGAGAAGAATCTATTCTTTACCCCTTGCCTGTAAAGGCTGCTACTTCCAGGTCCTACCCGCATCTCTAATCTCTACCTCCATTATCACCTCCTCCTCTCTTCCTTCTGCCACTCCTTCTAGAGATCCTTGTGGTGACAGGGGGCATACCCAGATAATCCAGGATAACATCCCTATCTCAGGATCCTTCACTTAATCACAATTGCAAACTTCCTCTTATCAGATAAGATAACACGTTCTCGGGTTCTGGGAATTCAAACATTGACATCTTTGGGGAACTTATTCAACTGTGGGGGCCAGGAGAAGGCAGCTCCAAGATGGGCCACTTCGGAATGAACATTATTTTGAGTTAAAAGCCATCAAAACCCAGCAGATTCAGAAAAAGTTCTTTACTTCCCCCTCAACTGCCTGTCTGTACCAGGAAGAACCATAAACAAAGATTCCTCTTTACCTAATAGAACCTAATAGAACCTAATAGAAATTCACCTAATAGAAATTCACCTAATAGAACCTCCCCCACCCCTTGCCAAACATCTCCTTTCACTTTCCTGCTAATGAGCTTTCTCCCCTTCTTAGCCTCAGATCCCGACCCCTCCCCTTAACTCAGATAAGCTTCACGTTTCCTCACTGTCTTTGGAATTTCCATGTCTGTGTAAATCCTTGTATGTACACTATCAAATTCGATTTTCTTCTGTTAATCCATCTCATGTCAATTTGATTCTTAAGGACAGAGGAAATTCTTTCCCCTCCAACACACCCTATCATCTATACCAACATAACAAATCTCTTACATTCAGAGACTTAGAATTTCATGAATCTGTGAATTCACCATGGTAGCTGTTCCATTCACCATCACCTGACTAGAAAGTTTTTATTTGTGGGTTTTATGTATTTGTTTGTTAAACTGAATTTGGTCAAATTTTAGGAAATGTGGGGATTTTGCTGTGGTAGATCTGAAATGGGGCAGAGGGGGTCCTCAGATTTTGCATTTATAAAAGCTCCATGAATTATTTTGAATTTATTCAACTTTTCTTCAATAAATATTAATGTTTCAATAGCTTACAAATTTAAAATATCTAACCACATTTTATATTGGAAAACTAAATAAAAAATTAATAGACTTGACAAAGGAAATATTTCTTTCTTGACTTGCAAAAATTGCCACAAATAAAATATTAAAGAGACTCATTTGAGCATGAGATGAGGAAACAAAAACATAAAGGGGATCTGTTACCAATGGAAATAATATTTGTCCATGTTCGTGTTTAACGTTGTTTATTTACTTTGATTGTTTATCGTAAGTGACTGAATTTGGCACATTTGAAAATTCTTTTCCCCCCTCAGCACCTATCATGGTTAATTTTCTGTGTCATCTTGATTGGCCCATTCTTCTCCCATCTCTGTCTCACCTGGCAGGCAAACTTGATTCTGCCTACTGAGACAGTATAGATGAGAATGATAAATTATTTGAACACATTTATGTCACCATCACTCTAAGGAAGGGTGCCAGTGTGTTCTTAAAATGTAAACATTCTGGGTCATTCTAGTCTCACTTTGGTCCCTTAAAGCACTGTCCAAGTGATACATTCCATACACTGACAAGGACCTGAATCTGTTGTGTTCATAATGAAGAAAATAAGAAAAATGGAAGAAGGATGGGCCGGGACAGAAATGACACCCAGACCAGCAACAAAACCTCTATTAAGTAAAGGCATGGTGTTTATAACATGTTAGATAATGTTTGGAGTGTTTCGTGATGTCTGCTTTTTAAAATCTCACAGAATCCTATGGCATAGGCATCGTTATTACCTCATTTTACAGAAGAGGGAACTGGGGCACAGAGATCTCTATGTCACCCAAGATCACAGAGCTTGGATTTGAGCCTTTCAACTCTGACTCCAAAATTCTTACCTCTTTTATTCTACCACATTATAGTACTTTTCAAACTTCTGTGTACATAAAAGTAGTAAGAAATGATCATTTAGGATCACAAAAACTTTATCAGTGTAATACTAATGTAATTTTATCTTTACCATCAAATATAGCCCTACATACTCTTACATTTTTAATTTGATAAATTTTATTCTTATGCCTATAAATATCATCCTTCTCTGTTCTGTTACTCATAAATTTATCAGCAAAGTTATTACTTAAGTTTTCATTTCCTTCATGGGGAAAATAATTGAAAGGTCCCCTTAATAATGTCATATTAAACAAATACTAAGTAATAACAATCAAGAGAAGTCTATTTAATAGACTTCAAGAGAAGTCTATTAAACCTAACGTGAGTAGACACTGTGTTTCTGCTGTGCACCAGCAGATTAAAATCTTATTGCGATTAGAGATAACTTCTGAGTACTGAATGAATAAATGGAATTAAAGCAGGCAATAGTACCCTCATTAAAATAAGAGAACTAAAGGTCAGAATGTTTGAATACCCTATCATCGCAACAGATGTATTATATGGTAAGCCAGAATATAACCCTTTGCCAATTATGTTTTGCCAGTTATGTTTATGTTATCTCCACAATGCCACATCTGTCCAGCCAACAAACTTGGAGGAGCTTTGCACCTATCACTCAATAAAGAACGAACTGACAAGTTCATGGACATGAAAAAAGATAATCTGTTCTCTCTGGACAATGAAATACTAGATCATTTGTATAAACTAATTCACTGGCACTCTCCCAGGCTTAAGTGGTTACATCATTTCTTTATCTGTATAAAACCAAAGGATGTGCCAGTTCTTGAGTGATAATGTCCTTCTTAAACCGATCTTAAGGAAGTTTTGTAATATCATCAAATTAACTTTATAAATTCAGGTTTTTTTGTTTTTTTGTTTTTTTAAAGATTTTATTTATTTATTTGACAGACAGAGATCACAAGTAGGCAGAGAGACAGGCACAGAGAGAGGAGAAAGCAGGCTCCCTGCCGAGCAGAAAGCCCGAAGCGGGGCTCAATCCCAGGACCCTGAGATCATGACCTGAGCTGAAGGCAGAGGCTGTAACCTGCTGAGCCACTCAGGCACCCCTATAAATTCGGTTTTTATGCGGTGTTTTTAAATCTGCTTTTTAAAAAAATTTAATGCAGTTTACTTCTTATTGTATTACTTCCATCTATAATCTGACACTAATATTCACTCTACTTTCTATGTGAAGAAGAATATCTCTTTTTAATTCATAGTTAACATCTTAAATATCATTTTCTCAAAAACAACTTTCCTAACCTATCATACTTTATTATCTGGAATTTTTGTTTACATTTTTGGTATCTATATCCATCACTAGGCTTTTGACTCTGTAATGATACATATTAATCTTAGTTTTGTTCACCAACACAGCCCTGCTGCCAAGCCCTAAAAGAGGAGAGTATAAAGACACACTGGCCCTGTTTTATACGTCCCTTGCTTGATTGTTGGTTAGGATTAGAGAGTGTGTGTGTGTGTGTGTGTGTGTGTGAGTTTCCCACATTCTTTTAGGGTAGAGGCTATCTCTCTCATGTGTATTTTCTCTGTCTTCCTACAGTGCATTTAAGCAATCTTTGTCCATAACAGGGTGGCTTATCATTTTGTGTAGGTAAATTCAATTAACAAAAGGTAAAATTTTAAAGTGCTATAATAAACTCTCTCCTCCAATCAAGCTCTTTCAATAATATAGCTGCCATTTCAATATTCACCTGGCAATTTTTGCGTCCACATTTTCAAATCTATGCAAAGTGCAGAAGGAAGGAAAGACCCTATTTGTTATTTATTGGGACCCTAAAATTTCAATATAATGGTACATTGACCAGGAACCTTGAAAGAACCAGCAATGGGTTGGTATTATGTGAAACAAAATAGCATGTAGATATATTGATGCTTCAAGTATAGCTCTGGTCCTTGACCTTCTAGGGTCACAGTGGCTTATCACAGCAATTTATTCCAGCATGTGTCTATGTGTTTAAGCAGCTCTTTTATAAGTAGCATAGCACTTATAAGGACACTCACACTGACCTTTGTAGCTGACCTTGACAGATGCTGATACAGTTTTGACCTAAGCAGGCGTCAATGAGACAGGGATTAGATTAACATGGAAAAGGGAGTCATTTAGTTCCAGTTAAGTCTCCCTCAATGATACAGGCTTCTCAGGAACTGAGGGGGTGAAATGATTTTTGTTCTTTGTAGTGTTTCTCACAATCAGCTGAGGCTTCAGTCTACAAAGGCAGTTAATTATCCATATGGGCTATACTATGAATAGGTGAAAATTTAAGCCTTTTATTGTCAGTGTTTGACAATAATAGAGGCTATTAGTCTAGCTACTTCCAATTTCTTCCCCTTGCCACACTTGAAAGGGCATCCAATTCCAAAAAGTAAACATGAGACATGCCAAGTGCCTAATCTTTTGGATTCATGTGGCATATTCACAGTCTCTGAAAGCCATCTCCTACCACATAGTTTCAAAATGACTCTGATTTGGTCATTGAATGCATTGTGACCATGGCATAATAGCTCGAAGATCCAGACCAGTTTGACTTACAAGAGGACGGTGGATTTTATTAATCAAAAAATAAGGAAGAATAAGAGAAAGAAGCATATTATGCTGGAAATGGTTTTACTTGAACCTAGGTTTAAAAAGGAGATTATTACTAAATTAAAACAAAATTCAGCAAAGAAATTTTGTGCCTGCATTCAGGCATAATCTTAGAAATAAGATCTACAGAAAATTTGAAAAAAAGAGAAAAATATACATATTTTAAATGATTATGTTTTAAATGATTATAGCTCAGAAAATGGTTTTACCTTTAGACAGAGCAGAAGAACAGTTTTCAAGGGATGAAGAAAGGAACCTACCTAAGACGTTGAGATCCTTACTATAAAATCAGAACCAAATGAAAGGGAAATGAGCTACATTTACACCAAATGCTTTTCCTCTGGTAATGGTAAAATTTCTCAGCAATGAACTTGAGTGATTTCCCTGGAAGAAGCTCATATGCAAGAAAGCACTGAGAAACATCATCTTATAACAGCAGATGGGAAGCCTGTAGCAACAGTAGTTAGGAAACCATTCATGAAGATTGGGATGGCCATACAAAGCAGTTACAGATTATTTCAACATTTGAGAGGGGAAAACTAAAGAGATCACAAAATACCTTAAGCCTTTTCAGATGTGTTTTAAGATCATTGTGGTAGTTGAAAATGTAGATATTGCCCTCTTCCCCCCCAAAAGTTGATTCAATATAATTTGGGGGTATTTACTCTTTGGTAGGCACTCCTCTTGCTTCTGGGGATGTGAAGGGAACAGAGATCAGAAATCCCTATATCCACTCAGCATACATTTTAGAGGGAGATATAGGAAAAAAATAAAAAATAGATGAGTGCATAGCATGACTGTGACAAGTGATAAGGAAAACAAGAGAGCATGGAAGAATAGGAAATGTCCACTGAGGAAAAACTTAGTGACCAAAGAAAGCCTTATTAATGAAAATAAGACTCAAAGGAAGGCAATAAGTATGTGAAAACAAACAAACAAACAAATAAAAAGGTGGAAAGGAACCAGATGTTACAATAACAGAGTAGCACCTAGGTCTGGCATTATATCTCTTACTAGGGAAACTGACAATATAAAATCTCAAGGGATATGTAAGAGAAGGAAAAGTTTGGACCTCAAAAAGGAAGGAAAGTGGAAAAGAGAGTGAATAAAACACAACAAGCTGTGTTTACCCTACATGTTATGGAAGAGAACAGAAATCAGTTTAGGGAGCAGATAACAATGTTCAAAACGCAGCAGGATATAACACTACAGGCACAATTCATTGATAAAATAGTTGATAAACTGGAGTTCACTAAAATTAAGAATGTCTGCTTATTGAAAGGCAATGTTGAGAGAATGAGAAGACAAACCACAGACAGGGAGACAACATTTGCATCTGACAAAAGATTGCTATCCAAAATATACAAAGAACTCTTAAAAATCAATAATTAAAAAAAAAATAAATAACTCAATTTAAAAAATTAGTTAAAGACCTTAACAGACACCTCACCAAAGAAGACATACAATTGGCAAATGAGCAAATGAAAAGATGCTTCTCATCATATGTCATCAGGGAAATGTAAATTAAAACAACAATGAGGTATCACTACACACCATTAGAATGGACAAAATCCTGAATACTGACAATACTGAAGGATGCTGGGAAGAATGTGGAGCAATGGGACCTAACAGGCCCTTTGTAAGACAGTTTGCTGATTTCTTACAAAAATAAGTATGATCTTGTCATGTAATCCAGCAATCATGCTCCCTGGTATTTATGCAAAGGAGTTGAAAACATACCCACACACATCCTGCATGTTTATGTCTATGGTAGTTGTATTCATATTTACCAAAATTTGGAAGTTACCGAGATGTCTGTCAGTAGGTGAATGGAGAAATAAAGTGTGGTACATCCAGACAATAAAGTGTTAAGCAGAGCTGAAAAAAAAGAACTATCAAGCCATGAAAAGACACGGAGAGACCTTAAATGCATATTACTAAGAGAAAGAAGCCAATCTGAAAAGGCTACATTCTGTATGATTCCAACTATATGACATTCCAGAAGAGACAAAACTATGGAGATAGTAAAGAACAGTGGATGTCAGGGATTAAGGTGCAGGGATAAATAGGTGGGGCACAAAGGATTCTTAGGACTACGAAACTATTTTGTATGATACTATAATAATGGACACATATCATTATAGATTTGTCCAAATCTATGGAATTAAAACACTAAGAGTGAACTCTGTTATAAACTATGGACTATAGGTGATAATGATATATCAGTGTAGGTTCATCAGTTTTAACAAATGCCCCACTCTGATTGGGGATGGTGATAACAGCAGTCCATGCATGTGTTGGGTCAGGGTATATATGGGAAATCTCTGTACCTTATCCCCAATTTTTTGGTGAACCTATAACTGCTTTAAAAAAATAAAGTCTTGATAACAATAATAATAAACTTAAGCAGAAATTTTTCAATACTCATGGGTATATTATTTAAGATAATCAATATTAAAAATACTCCAGGGGCACATGGGTGGCTCAGTGGGTTAAAGCCTCTGCCTTCAGCTCAGGTCATGATCTCAGGGTCCTGGGATGGAGTTCCACATCGGGCTCTCTACTCAGCGGGGAGCCTGCTTCCCCCTCTCTCTCTCTGCCTGCCTCTCTGCCTGCGTGTGATCTCTGTCTGTCAAATAAATAAAATCTTAAAAAAAAAAAAAATACTCCAAAGGACTTTCTTAAAAGGAGAAACAGGAAAAGATCAAAGTATTTGAGGAGTAACCTAGTATAACAAAAAGAGACAAAGCAATAGAAAGGAAGTAATATGCCATCAAATCTCTGCCCCCCGCGCCTCCCAAAATTATTCTGATTCTGAAAAAATATATCCAAAACAAAGCATAGGATAGGCAACTTTTGGGGTGAACACACATGGGAAGGTGTTATAATCCACTGGGCCTTCAGGGGCTATAACTTCTGAAGTTTCAGCAATGAGGGCAAAGACCTTCTGTTGCTGATTCTGCCAATGAAACAAATGTGGGGAGAGAGAGTATTGTGGGAATAAATGGCAGGGGGGCGGGGGCGTTCTTAATAGGTTTCGAATAATGGAGAATGGGGAAAAAGAACCAGTTGAGAAACACCTTCTCTAAAGGCTCAGGCTTTGAGACTAGTGCAGTGAAATCTGTGTGGCCTATTAATTTTTTGAACTTTTAAAAACTAGGGCACATGGGAAACTTTGAAAGTATTTGGAATGCAGAAATCTTGACAGAACCTAGTCTTTCCTATAAATGGGTCCAAGCTATAGCAGCTATGGGAGCCTCTACTCCTCTAGATATTGGACCATTCTCTATTTGACTGTGATAGAGAAAGGAACTGAAGAGGAAAACAACAATAGCAACAAAAACAAAGGGTCTTTTAGACTCTAATTTCTTTGGGGTTTAACTTAAAATGTTTTGTTCAATTTTAACTTAAAACAGAATGAGAGCTTTGTGGGGCTTTGACTTCTTATGAATTTAATAATACAGGCAGTATTCAAAATTTTAATTTGTAACATATAAAAATTATATTACTTGGAATAATTGTGTGCTGTCATTTGCATACATCATGATGCCTTCTGCCCAGTATAATGGATAACTCAACTGATGATGTTTTAGGTAAAATGTGGAATAGGAAGTAAATTTCTTAGAAGATTGCAATTTGGATTAGGAATTATTTTAATTTGCAAAGTCTTCATTTCTTAGCTTTCCGGGACCTAAGTTAACTGTGTGACAGAGGTCCAAGAAGATGAATACAGCCGGTGCTGTGAGATGTTCTCATGAGGTAGGAACGGCACTGTTTTCAAAAACTGTTGGTCCTAGAAGGCTACGGCTAGAACCACAGCTCTAGTTGACCAGAACCTTTGTTTTGAAGCAAAGAAGAGCTAAGGGCACACAACCTGAGAAAGTGAGGAGGGTCTTCCTCTGTTATCGTGGCAGACTTTCTTCCATTAATGTTACACATGCTATCGACCCCATTCAGTCATTCAAAGGACAGTGAGAAAGAGAGAAGGAAACAGTCCATGGCCATGCTTGGATGAATAGAGTCTGTGGACAGGAACCTGCGAATTGCTAACAGAGATCCGATACTCCTTCCCCAACCTCATGCTCTTAACTGAAAGCTGAGGTTTGACGGACAACTGGCAGAAACCCATTTCAAAACCTCACAGTGAACCTCTGAGGATGGCATCACTACCCTCACTTTAAAGATTAGGAGACCAGGGAACCTGGGTGGCTCAGTGGATTAAAGCCTCTGCTTTCGGCTCAGGTCATGATCCCAGGGTACTGGGATGGAGTCCCGCGTCGGGCTCTCTGCTCGGCAGGGAGCCTGCTTCCTCCTCTCTCTCTCTCTCTCTCTCTCGGCCTGCCTCTCTGCCTACTTGTGATCTCTGTCTGTCAAATGGATAAATAAAATCTTAAAAAAAAAAAAATTAGGAGACCATTACTCAGAATTAAACACTACCCCAAAAAACACACAGAAAATGGTAAGAAAGAATTCAAAATGGGATCTGTTTCACTTAAAAGCATTTGCTCTTCCCTCAAGAACTTGCTCTTGTTTTCTTCCCTGACCATATCTCCCGCAACTTAACCTCAAGAATCATTTTTTTTCCTCCGTCATACCACACTGATTAATGTTCAAAAATGTCATATATTCTCTCCATTCCCCATGCCTTTTCACACACTGCCTCTCCTGCCTTTTAACCTAGATTACTCTTACTTCAGCTCTTCACCAACTCTGGTCTGTTTTTATTCCGCAAGTCCTCTGCTTCCCTCCAGATGCCCTCCCTCCCTCATGAATGTTGACATCTCAGGATAGCACTTAAGGCACTGATGCATGGTAAGTTTCTGATTATAGGTCTACCCACTCTCTTAACCGTATCCAAATATATTTCCTGCACTAGCAGAGTTCTGGGCATATAGTAATTGTTTGGAGTTTGTAGAAGAAAGCTTCTTCTCATCCTTCAGCCCTTTGACTTTCATGAAATACTCATACAACTCATCCCAACTGATCCAGCATTTAATAGCATTGAAGAGTTTAGAATCACCTGCAGACATGAAGGAACAGGGAGACTCCTTCTACCTAATTTCAGATAATCAGACTCACCAGTGAGTCTCAACTTTGATGACTGAAGGATTATTCTTTTCATGCTTCACTCTTTCACTCATCATCAAAAAGAGGGAAGTGTGAGATCCATGATAAAACACCTCTCCCTTTCCGACACTTGCTCCAAAAAGATATATTCCTCCTTTGAATCAATTGTAAATATGCACCCTTATCTTTATCGGCCATCTCTTTTAAAAAAGGATTAGTCAAACATAATTTTCTCCTAAAGCACATGATTGTCTTTCTCCAATAGATTTGTTTATCTGTCAGTGCTCTTTATTTGGGAATTCACCAATTGGCCCACTAACTCCTGTGTTAAATCAGGGAGCATATGAGAATGTATGAAACATTTCAGAGAACTCATTTTCCATATTGCAGTGGAGAGAAGTGCCTGCCGTCCTCAAAGAGTTAATGAGCTTCTCTGAGCATCTGCTTTATTTCTAGAGTGACTTAATCACCGAGCAAGATCTGGTTTAGAGTTTGGAAATGTTTCAAGGTAGATCATCTCTTTGCACATTTGGGAAGTGTATTCTGTGGCATGACACACAGTTTGTCAAATTGTGTTCATTTGTGAGAAAGCAGTCCTGAAGTTAGACCTCCTTCCCAAAGTTTCTCTTCTGTCATTTCTGAAATTTAAGAAAGGTTTCAAGACCAAGTGCTGTCACTTACATGTAATACTGCACCAGCCACTGGCAATAAATCACACTTGTAACAGCTTGAGGTGCATTTACTCACAGATGATACACATTTTACAATTCATGGCCAGCTTTACAACTCATCTGTTTTGAAGTAGGTCACAAAGAAGTGTTAGCATTTCAAAAACGTATCTGGTATGTATTTTTTTCTACCAGAAAATTTTGCTATTTTTAGCACTGGAGGGGACTTTTGGGATGATCTCATGCAATCCCTTCATTTTACAGATTAAGAACCTGAGACCTGGGAAGGTTAATTGATTTTCCCAAAGTCCCAGAGCTAGTTAGTAGCGGAGCCAACACCAGAGCCCATCTTTTTCCAGTCTCATAGGCTCTCTTTCCACAATACCCAGCTGCCTCCAGTCTCTGGCTACGCAAACCAGGCTTCTGAAGTGCATTATTAAAGGATTATCTGTTCCACCCTTAGTGGTTGGGTCAGCAATAAGATTATTAAATTTTTATCTTATGCAGAGCTCTCCAAACTGGAAGATTCTCATCTGCTAGGCTTAAACTGCCAAAAATATGCACAGGAAAGTAATGACACACAGAATTAAATACTGAAAGCCATTAGCTGGGCAATCCCTGGTACAATCTACAGCCAAATTGTGTCTTCTTTTTTTTTTCCGCTTTTTTTTTTTTTTTTAACATTTCTTCTTTCCACTTAGGCATCCATGAAAACGGGCACACAGATAGCCTGGTTTGAACTTGCACAGATAGCTCCTGGAAGTGCCTATACTTTGACATCTGCCTAAATGCCAAATGAATCTGCCCTATGATAATGAATACAAAATGAATTAATAATGATATGTGAATCATGAATACAATTTACAGTTCCTCAGACAAAATAGTGTTTGTTTTTTTTTTAGCAAGCACCTGCATAAAGGACCTCCTGCAGATCAGTCACAACCTCTCAGGCTGTCTTCTGGCACACCACCGCCATCTACTGTCGCTGCCTAGAATGTCAGGCTTCCTCAACCTTGTATCCTGAGCAAGCTCTGCTCTCCATGAGTCCCTGCTTCTTCTCATCACCAAACATGTATTTGTTTATATTTGTTTTAAAAGTCTTTGGCTTTTTGAGGGAGTCTCATCCTTATTTCATCTAGCTTTTTTAAACAAATAACTTGAAGCTCCTTGGGGCAAAAGTACTTGACAACTTGCTCTATCATGTGCACAGCCTAAGCACCATATAATCCCATCCCGAACTCAATGCAGTTCTTTGTTTTAAAAAATAAATAACAATGTATTTATTTCTGTATTGCTACTTTAAATTTACCTTCTTTATGGGAGTCCACCAGCTTATCAAACACTCTGAGGCTGTCAATATTTTCCCTCACAATAAACCCAGCATTTCTAAATTCCACAGACAGACATCATTAAAATTAAAGTAGTTCCCCCTTATCTGCTTATATAGTCTGAAACCCTCAGAGGATCCCTGAAAGTGCAAATGGTTCTGAACCCTGTATATGTTGCTGTTGTTTTCTATACATATATGCCTATGGCAGAGTTTAATCTGTAGATCAGGCACAGTAAGATATTAACAATAACTAAAAATAAAATAGAACAATTATAACTATATACTATAATGAAAGTTGTGTAAATGTGTTCTGTCTCTCTCAAAATATCTTATTGGACTGTACTCACCCTTTTTCTTGTGATGAGGTAAAATGATAAAATGCCTATGTGATGGCTGAAGTGAGGTGAATGGCATGGCATTCTGATGTAGAGTTAGTCTACTATTGGCCTTCTGAAGATTCTTCAGAGGAGGATCATGTGCTTTTAATAGGGTTGACCCTGGAAACAACTGCTGATGAAGGGAGCACCCGCTGTGTAAGTGATACTGGCTTTATTACCTCCACGCTGTAGTGGACATCTGTTGTTTTTCCCCCACTTCCTCCTTTCTGCCCCTACCATCTATTCTTTAACTATATCTAAATTCTCCTGTTAGAACAAGGGGAGGCTAAGAAATTATTTATTTTTCAAAAAGATCTTTTTGGTTTCTCTGGAGCCAAGAGCATAGGGGAAGTGTGTGAGGAAGGAGGAGAGTTAGGAGGGCTATTATGGGAATTCAGATGAGAGAAAACTGGGGCATCAACCAGTACAGTGATGGTGAAGGCAGTGAGAAGTGACAGAATCTGGGATATGTTTTGAAGGTAAGGTTAATAACCATTGCTGATAAATTAGATTTGATGTAACAGAGAAAGAGAAGACTTGAACCTGAAATCTCGATTTTTGTCCTGAACGACTTATTTGAAGAGGAAACCAGGAGTTTTGTTTTCAACAATTTGAGATTCCTACTTGACATTCAAATAGAACTGTCTGGTGATAGGAGTCTTTACAGCATGCTGATTTACTCCTGGGAAATTACTGTTTCCTATTCTGGGTAGTCCAGGTAGGACTGTAAATCTTTTTTTTTTTTAAAGATTTATTTATTATTTTATTTTTTTTAAAGACTTTATTTATTTATTTGACAGACAGAGATCACAAGTAGGCAGAGAGGCTGGGAGAGAAGCAGGCTCCCTGCTGAGCAGAGAGCCCGATGCGGGGCTTGATCCCAGGACCCTGGGATCATGACCTAAGATGAAGGCAGAGGCTTTAACCCACTGAGCCACCCAGGCACCCCAAGATTTATTTATTATTTTAGAAAGAAAGAGCAGAGGAGGAGGGGCTGGGGGAGAAGGAGAGAGAGAATCTTAAGCAGACTCCCCACTAAGCATGGAGCCGGGCATGGGGCTCAATCTCATGGCTGGGAGACAATGACCAACAGAGCCACCTAGGCACCATCTTTGTGTATAGTGTTATAGTAAAATTGTAGACAAATTTGCTATGTTTGAAACAAACATACAAACAAACAAAAAACTAAATAAAAAGTGAAACTGTCAGTTTCCCTCATGGACAGTTCAGAAGAACTATGTAACTCTTCACACAGTGATCTAGTTCATACGAAGGAAGTGATTTTGCAAACAAACCCCTCTGTCATCTTTGGATTCTTCCTTATGCTTTGCATGCTCTGATTCTGATATGGAAAATTGAAATGAAAATGAAAACGAACATGATTGACTCTCTCCTCATCTGTACCATGTGGGAACTTGACCCTAAATCTCGAAGGCCTCCCTGCTCTAACCTTCTGACTCAGTGATGGCACATAACTAAAATAGACCATGTATTTCTTTGTAACTAGGGCAACCTATTAAAACTCAGTCCATTCATTTTCCAGATTACAGTTTTCACAATCATGTCATCTTTAAAAGTATTTGCTAAGATTTAGGAAGAAAGAATGTTGTTGCCAAGTAACCAGACCCATAGAAAAAATAAGTTAAGCAGTACATAGCAGAAAATGAAAATACAAATTCAAAATAAGTTCTTCAAAATCACCATCAAGAGTATGGTTTATGTGTCCAAATTCCAGTCTCCTTGGTAAGATACAACCGTATTTGAATTTTCAAATCAAATGCTGAGATTACATAAAAGGAGAGGAGCAGATAAGTAATGTCATCTCACTCCTGTAATCATATATTAACTGAATATTTCCACAGCAGTGTATTGAGAAAAACCCAACACTGGTCTTTCATTAATTCATTTACCAAATCTATAAAGAAGGAAAAAATTATAAGAGTTGTTGTGATATGCATTGATTGAACAAAATCATTTAACACTAGGAAAGTTGGTGTATACAGAAATAAACTTTTGTAGGAAAAAGATGTAACAGGTAATTCGTTATGAGTCGAAAACAAGTACTAATTTTATCATATTTCCCATTTACTTTTGGTAAAATCGCCCAGTTCTGGAAATTTCACTTTGCCTTTCGTAATATTTTCTACTGTCCCTAGATACCTAATACATCCATTTCTTCCTTCTTGTTTCTAAACTCTTTTCTACCTGTCCATCAAATCTCAATTCCACAGATCACAGCACAAATTTCATTTTTTTCTTCTTTTCTCCTAGACAAAAGGAGCCTCCTCATTTGATCCTTCTCACTGAAATAGAGAAAAGAGAATTTAATAGCTTTAACAAAATCTTTTATTTTATATGTCAAAGTTATTCTATTCATACAATACATTTTGCAGTGCTGACAAAATTTTATACTATACACAAAATACTCCATGTAGTTCTTCAGGGTTTTTGGCATTTCCAATCTCCATTAATGTGGTTAAAACTTATGCCTTTGCATGGAAATGGCCATGCAAAGAAGGAGCATTGTGAACCAAAACTCCCTGGCACAGAAGCATTTCTTAGGTAACATGTTATCAAATTTTTTTCAATCTAGAATCAGATACCAATTACAAATACAAGTTAAAAATGCCTAAAATGTATTTAGGAATAAATAATATACATTTTTCAGTTGATATTATGTTCTATGTTACATCTCAATTTTGCCACTACATATATTAAAAGAAAAAACATGTAATACAGAACCCACCAGATTTCTTTAGCACAAAAAGGCAAGTATAATATGGTGGAGTCTGTGGGAGTTACCACTATTTATCCCCTAAAGTATACCCCCCTCACGTCATTGTAGTGGAATGTTTAGCTCAGCACATGGTCATTTAGAATAAAGATTACATTTCCTAGCATCCCTTGTAGCAAGGTATGTCTATGTGATTAAGTTCCGGGCAATGGGGTGTAAAGGAAGTGGTAGATGAACATTCCAGATTGTGCCTTTAAAGTGAAAGAGTGTGGACATGCATTCGCATTGCATTCCTGGCTGCTGTGAATAAGTGATGGAGAACCATCATGAACTTTGCAGATAAGTGCAATCCCTTTGAAACGGGGAGCAGAAAGATAGGAAGACCCTGGGTCAATGATGTCTTCATAAAGCAGTGTCATCACACCCGTTCAACTTCTTTCTTAGCACAAAATGAACTTGCTTAGTGAATTTTATTATTTTGGATCTCTGCTTCAGATGGCAATTTCATATCCCAAGAATATGATGTCTATTTCTGCCAGCAAAGGTATACCTCCTCCACATTCTGTTTACATAAATGCTGTTGGAAGTTTGACTTTCAAAGTATAACAGGTGAATCTTTAGCACTTGAATATGCTGAATAAAGAAATAGCCAGTAGAGCTATTCTAGGGTGTTACCTGATGACTCTTTTTATGATGTTAACGTATACCCTGGGCCACTCACTACAAAGAGGGAATATTACATAAACTAGGTAGAATTACACCTTGCTTGTCTCTCTGGAAAAATAAGTTTTGATTTAAATTGCTCATGAACAGAGCAATTATTTTGTTATCGTTTCACACAAAGAGTTTTCATTACTCATCTATTGTGTACAAGTCCTACAGTTGTCTATATATTTGAAGAGGAACAAATGCCCAGTTGAATCAAGGTAGATCCAGATTTCAAAATAACCTTAAAGTCAAGTGGTTGTAAAACACTGGGCAAGTTATCTAACCTCACTAGGCCCCAATTTTCTCATAGTAAAAGAGGATAAAGTTGGTTCCTAACTCCTAGGGTTATGAGGATTGAACAAGACAAGAACCATTATGAGGGAGGAAGAGTCAAGATGGCGGAGAAGTAGCAGGCTGAGACGACATCAGGTAGCAGGAGATCAGCTAGATAGCTTATCTAACCATTGTGAACACCTACAAATCCAACAGGAAATTGAAGAGAAGAAGAGCAACAATTCTAGAAACAGAAAATCGACCACTTTCTGAAAGGTAGGACCTGCGGAGAAGTGAATTCAAAGCGACAGGAAGATAGACTGCCGGGGGAGGGGCCGGCTCCCAGCAAGTGGCGGAGCAAAGGAGCACAAAATCGGGACTTTTAAAAGTCTGCTCCACGGAGGGACATCGCTCCAGAGGCTAAACCGGGGGGAAACCCAGGCGGGGTCAGCATAACCCCAGGTCCCGCAGGGTCACAGAAGGACCGGGGGTGTCTGAGGGCCACAGAGCTCGCAGGTATTAGAGCGGGGAAACCGGCTACAGCAACAAAGCCGAGGAGTGAGCTCTCAGCCTGGGGTTACCTTGTGCCAGTTGCAGGCTGGGTGGGCTTGGAGTGCAGCCGGAGGCCACAGAGATGGAAGCGACCAGGGCGCATTTCTCCAAGTGCCAGGAATTGACCGCTTTCCTACCGGCATGACCACAGGCGAGGGAGGCGGGGCAGTTGGGCGCTTTTCTCTGAGGGTGCACTGAGGAGCAGAACCCCAAGCTCTCAGCTCCTCCGGGCTGATAGATTGGGAGGCCGCCATCTTCATTCCTGTCCTCTGGAACTCTACGGAAAGAGCACAGGGAACAAAAGCTCCCGAAAGCAAACCCGAGTGGATTACTTAGCCTGGCCCCTGGCAAGGGAGGTGCAATTCCACCTGCAGCAAGACACTTGAGAATCACCACAACAGGCCCCTCCCCAAGCAGTTCAACAAGAAACCCAGTCAAGACCAACTTCACTCACCAAGAACAGCAGAATTCTAGAGGAGGAGAAAGCAAATCTTATCTGGACAAAATGACAAGGCAAAAAAACTCACCACAAAAAAAAAAAGAACAAGAGGCAGTACCAAAGGCTGGGGACCAAATCGATATGGACATTGGTAACATAACAGATCTAGAGTTCAGAATGACGATTCTCAAGGTTCTAGCCGGGCTCAAAAAAGGCATAGAAGATATTAGAGAAACCCTCTCCAGAGAATTAAAAGCCCTTTCTGGAGAAGTAAAAGAACTAAAATCTAACCAAGTTGAAATCAAAAAAGCTATTAATGAGGTGCAATAAAAAATGGAAGCTCTTACTGCTAGGATAAGTGAAGCAGAAGAAAGAATTAGTGACATAGAAGACCAAATGACAGAGAATAAAGAAGCTGAGAAAAAGAGAGACAAACAAATACTGGACCATGAGGAGAGAATTTGAGAGAAAAGCGACACCATAAGACGACACAATATTAGAATAATTGGGATTCCAGAAGAAGAAGAAAGAGAGAGGGGAGCAGAAGGTATATGGAGACAATTATTGGAGAGAATTTCCCTAATATGGCAAAGGGAACAAACATAAAAATCCAGGAGATGCTAAGAACGCCACTCAAAATCAATAAAAATAGGTCCACACCTCATCACCTGGTAGTAAAATTTACAAGTCTTAGTGACAAAGAGAAAATCCTGAAAGCAGCCCGGGAAAAGAAGTCTGTAACATACAAGGGTAAAAACATTAGATTGGCAGCAGACCTATCCACAGAGACCTGGCAGGCCAGAAAGAACTGGCATGATATATTCAGAGCACTAAACGAGAAAAACATGCAGCCAGGAATACTATATCTGGCTAGGCTATCATTGAAAATAGAAGGAGAGATAAAGAGCTTCCAGGACAAACAAAAGCTGAAAGAATTTGCAAACACCAAACCAGCTCTACAGGAAATATTGAAAGGAGTCCTCTAAGCAAAGAGAGACCCTAAAAGTAGTAGGTCAGAAAGAAACAGAGACAATATACAGTAACAGTCACCTTACAGGCAACACAATGGCACTAAATTCATATCTCTCAATAGTTACCCTGAATGTTAATGGGCTCAATGCCCCCAATCAAAAGACACAGGGTATCAGAATGGATAAAAAAACAAAACCCATCCATATGCTGCCTACAAGAAACTCATTTTAGACCCGAAGACACCTCCAGATTTAAAGTGAGGGGGTGGAAAACAATGTACCATGCTAATGGACATCGGAAGAAAGCTGGGGTGGCAATCCTTATATCAGATCAATTAGATTTTAAGCCAAATACTATAATAAGAGATGAGGAAGGACACTATATCATACTCAAAGGGTCTGTCCAACAAGAAGACCTAACAATCTTAAATATCTATGCCTCTAACGTGGGAGCAGCCAACTATATAAACCAATTAATAACAAAATCAAAGAAATACATCGACAGTAATGCAATAATAGCAGGGGACTTTAACACTCCCCTCACTGAAATGGACAGATCATCCAAGCAAAAGATCAACAAGGAAATAAAGGCCTTAAATGACACACTGGACCAGATGGACATCACAGATATATTCAGAACATTCCATCCCAAAGCAACAGAATATACATTCTTCTCTAGTGCACATGGAACATTCTCCAGAATAGATCACATCCTGGGTCATAAATCAGGTCTCAATCGGTACCAAAAGATTGAGACCATTCCCTGCATATTTTCAGACCACAATGCTCTGAAGTTAGAACTCAATCACAGGAGGAAATTTGGAAAGAACGCAAATACATGGAGACTAAACAGCATCCTTCTAAAAAATGAATGGGTCAACCAGGAAATTAAAGAAGAATTGAAAAAATTCATGGAAACAAATGATAATGAAAACCCAACGGTTCAAAATCTGTGGGACACAACAAAGGCAGTCCTGAGAGGAAAATATATAGCAGTACAAGCCTTTCTCAAGAAACAAGAAAGGTCTCAAATACACAACCTAACCCTACACCTAAAGGCGCTGGAGAAAGAACAACAAAGAAAGCCTAAACCCAGCAGGAGAAGAGAAATCATAAAGATCAGAGCAGAAATCAATGAAATAGAAACTAAAAAAACAATAGAACAAATCAACAAAACTAGGAGCTGGTTCTTTGAAAGAATTAATAAGATTGACAAACCCCTGGCCAGACTTACCAAAAAGAAAAGAGAAAGGACCCAAATAAATAAAATCAAGAATGAAAGAGGAGAGATCACAACCAACACCAAAGAAATACAAACAATTATAAGAACATACTACGAGCAACTCTACGCCAACAAATTTGACAATCTGGAAGAAATGGATACATTTCTAGAGACGTATAAACTACCACAACTGAACCAGGAAGAAATAGATAACCTGAACAGACCCATAACCAGTAAGGAGATTGAAACAGTCATCAAAAATCTCCAAACAAACAAAAGTCCAGGACCAGATGGCTTCCCAGGGGAATTCTACCAAACATTTAAAGAAGAATTAATTCCTATTCTCCTGAAACTGTTCCAAAAAATAGAAATGGAAGGAAAACTTCCAAACTCATTCTATGAGGCCAGCATCACCTTGATTCCAAAACCAGACAAGGATCCCACCAAAAAGAATTACAGACCAATATCTTTGATGAACACAGATGCAAAAATTCTCACCAAAATACTGGCCAATAGGATCCAACAGTACATTAAAAGGATTATTCACCACGACCAAGTGGGATTTATTCCAGGGCTGCAAGGTTGGTTCAACATCCGCAAATCCATCAATGTGATAAAATACATTAATAAAAGAAAGAGTAAGAACCATATGATACTCTCAATAGATGCCGAAAAAGCATTTGAAAAAGTGCAGCATCCCTTCCTGATTAAAACTCTTCAAAGTGTAGGGGTAGAAGGCACATACCTCAATATTATCAAAGCCATCTATGAAAAACCCACTGCAAATATCATTCTCAATGGAGAAAAACTGAAAGCTTTTCCACTAAGGTCAGGAACACGGCAAGGATGTCCGTTATCACCACTGCTGTTCAACATTATACTAGAAGTCCTAGCCTCAGCATTCAGACAACAAAAAGAAATTAAAGGCATCCAAATTGGCAAAGAAGAAGTCAAATTATCACTCTTTGCAGATGATATGATACTGTGTATGTGGAAAACCCAAAAGGCTCCACTCCAAAACTGCTAGAACTTGTACAGGAATTCAGTAAAGTGTCAGGATATGAAGTCAATGCACAGAAATCAGTCGCATTTCTTTACACTAACAACAAGACAGAAGAAAGAGAAATTGAGGAGTCAGTCCCATTTACAATCGCACCCAAAACCATAAGATACCTAGGAATAAATCTAACCAAAGAGGCCAAGAATCTATACTCAGAAAACTATAAAGTACTCATGAAAGAAATTGAAGAAGACACAAAGAAATGGAAAAATGTTCCATGCTCATGGATTGGAAGAACAAATATTGTGAAAATGTCTATTCTACCTAAAGCAATCTACACATTTAATGCAATCCCTATCAAAATCCCATCCACTTTTTTTAAAGAAATAGAACAAATAACCGTAAAATTTATATGGAACCAGAAAAGACCTTGAATAGCTAAAGGAATATTGAAAAAGAAAGCCAAAGTCAGTGGCATCACAATTCCAGACTTCAAGCTCTATTACAAAGCTGTCATCATAAGACAGTATGGTACTGGCACAAAAACAGACATATAGACCAATGGAACAGAATAGAGAGCCCAGAAATAGACCTCAACTCTATGGTCAACTAATCTTCGACAAAGCAGGAAATAATATCCAATGGAAAAAAGACAGCCTCTTCAACAAATGGTGCTCAGAATTGGACAGCCACATGCAGAAAAATGAAATTGGACTATTTCCTTACACCACACACGAAAATAGACTCAAAATGGATGAAGGACCTCAATGTGAGAAAGGAATCCATAAAAATCCTTGAGGAGAATGCAGGCAGCAACCTCTTTGACCTCAACTGCAGCAACTTCTTCCTAGGAACATCGCCAAAGGCAACAGAAGCAAGGGCAAAAATGAACTATTGGGATTTCATCAAGATCAAAAGCTTTTGCACAGCAAAGAAAACAGTTAACAAAACCAAAAGACAACTGACAGAATGGGAGAAGATATTTGCAAACAACATATCAGATAAAGGGCTAGTATCCAAAATCTATAAAGAGCTAATCAAACTCAACACCCAAAAAACAAATAACCCAATCAAGAAATGGGCAGAGGACATGAACAGACATTTCTGCAAAGAAGACATCCAGATGGCCAACAGACACATGAAAAAGTGCTCCACATCACTCGGCATCAAGGAAATATGAATCAAAACCACATTGAGAGACCACCTCACACCAGTCAGAATGGCTAAAATTAACAAGTCAAGAAATGACAGATGCTGGCGAGGATGCGGAGAGAGGGGAACCCTCCTACACTGCTGGTCGGAATGCAAGCTGGTGCAACCACTCTGGAAAACAGTGTGGAGGTTCCTCAAAAAACTGAAAATAGAGCTACCCTATAACCCAGCAATTGCACTACTGGATATATATCCTAAAGATACAAACGTGGTGCTCTGAAGGGGCACGTGCACCTGAATGTTTATAGCAGCAATGTCCACAATAGCCAAACTGTGGAAAGAACCTAGATGTCCATCAACAGATGAATGGATAAAGAAGAAGTGGTATATATACACAATGGAATACTATGCAGCCATCAAAAGAAATGAAATCTTGCCATTTGTGACAACGTGGATGGAACTAGAGGGTATCATGCTTAACGAAATAAGTCAATCGGAGAAAGACAACTATCATATGATCTCTTTGATATGAGGAAGTGGAGATGCAATGTGGGGGGGTTGGGGGATTTAGGAAAAGAAAAAATGAAAAGATGGGATTGGGAGGGAGACAAATCATAAAAGACTCAATCTCAAAAAACAGACTGAGGGTTGCTGGGGAGAGGGGGGACGGGAGAGGGTGGTGGGGATATGGACATTGGGGAGGGTATGTGCTATGATGAGTGCTGTGAAATGTGTAAACCTAGCGATTCACAGACCTGTACCCCTGGGGATAAAAATACATTATATGTTTATTAAAATAAAAAAAATTAAAAAAAAATAAAATAAAATATCTTTTAGTAGGATCTTTAAAAAAAAAAGACAAGAACCATTACAAAATGTGTACATAGAGAAATCATTCATGGTATGTTCACTAGTGTAATTATTGATACTGCTGCTGTTATGATTATTGTATAGGATACATATAATATATACACACAGTGTACAAAGTAATGAAGCAAATCTTGTTATTTGAGGGATTTGTCAACTGAGAATGGAGATCAGATCATTTCTTGTTAGTTATAATACAAAAGTATAAATTTCACTCAAAATTCCCATAACAGTTGTAAGCAAGCATTTATTACTGGCTAGGAATATTTGATGTTTTATGAAGGGATAGCATTTTAATTGAATTTTAATTGAATACTGAATGATAAGAAAGCTCTTCATAGAGGTTCCTGGTAGCTCAGGAGGTAAAGTGTCTGCCTTTGGCTCAGGTCATGATCCCAAGGTCCTGGAATCCAGCCCCCCACTGGGCTCCCTGCTGAGCAGGAAGTCCGCTTGAAGATTCTCCTTCCCTCTCCTCCCCTAGCTCACACATGCTCAGTCTCTCTCAAGTAAATAAATAAATCTTAAAGCAAAACAAAATATAGTTTAAAAAAGAAAGAAAGGGGGTACCTGGGTGGCTCAGGCAGTTAGGCATCTGCCTTTGGCTCAGGTTGTGATCCCAGGGTCCTGAGATGGAGACCCACATCAGACTCCTTGCTCAGGGGGGGACCCTGCTTCTCCCTCTGCCTGCTGCTTCCCCTGCTTGTGTTCTCTCCCCACCCCGTAATACGCTCTCTCTCCCAAATAAACATTTTTTTTAACATTAAAAATAAATAAATAAATAAATAAATAAATAAATAGGAGGGGGCACCTGGGTGGCTCAGTTGGTTAGTCTTCAGACTCTTGATTTCATCTCTGGTCTTAATCTCAGGGTCCTCAGTCATGATCTCAGGGTCATGAGATCAAGCTCTGCCACCCCCGACCACCAGCCCACTGCCCAATAAATAAATAAATAAAATTTAAAAATAAAAAAGAAAGGGAGATTTAAAGAAGATAACATAAAGTGACAAATAGTGAAAGTAAGTATTTTGTCACGCCCATCAGAATCAGATCATCAGAAGTGAACTGAAGAGTCAAAGCTAAACGTTCCCTTGTTCTTATAGCCAGATTTAAAAGAAAACCAGAAGCCATCAGCTTCCTGGACATCACATAAAAAGTGGCACACAGACATCAATGGAATAAATTTGAACTAATGCTTAGGTAGCCTAGATTTTTACATCTGATTTATATGGAATGTAATTTATAGCTACATAAATACAAATTGGTCTCCTTTCCAGTGAAGTAGATTGAGCGTTTGGTGGTAAATTAAAAACAAACATTTTGTTAACCACAATTTCTGTGGAGTAACAGCAAATTTTGCTCTGCAACCATAGGTTGGCCTCCAATTTTGAGATAAGGAGTCTGGATCTCCTGAAAAATAGTCCAAGGTAGCTGAAATCCCAAAAACAGAGAATATATGACAGTGTTATTTCTAGGACCATGGGATTTATTTCATTATCTGCATTTTATGCTTTTTAATGTTCCTCCCGAGAACTGTATGGTTGGGAAAATTATAAAAGAAAACTAAAGCAAGAAACACAGAGATTTAGGAATAATTTGGTCAATGTGGAAGATAGAAAAAATAACTCAAAAATAGTTTCGCTTGCACTCTATCCTTTCAAATTACTTCTGTCCATACTGTGCATAATGACTATTGATATCGAGGCACCAGCAGCCAGACAGCTCCAAGAAAAGTTCTAAATAAGAATCTGTTATGATTAGAGTATTCATAAATTTCCTGTTTTATGTTCAATCTAATACTTGTGATTCCCCCACATGTTCCAAATGTTAAACAAATGTTTAAACAATATTGAGAAAAGGTGGGGATTCTAATAAGATTGAGCAAAAGAGGTATTTGACTTATCTAATTCCCAAGATCCATTAAGATGATAATAAACCAATGCCACTAATAATAGAAAGTATAAAACTATCAGAGCAGAGGGAACTAAAAGTATAAGAAGATCCAGATCCAAGAGATTGTAAGAAATTGAAATGTATTGAAGACAGAGAGGGTAGGATACTGATGACTAATGCAGCCAGCTAATAAAAGTTAAAAATCGAAGGCTCCTAATGCAAAAAAGCCCATGAGTTCTGCAGAACCCTGTAGAGATGTGGTCCTCTGAAACACTATGGGTCATGCAAACTAGTAGTCAGACATGGGCCCAGCAACAATGGAATTAATTGAAGAATTATAGATAGAAGCATGACTTCCCCAATCCAACTTTCATATGCACAAAATCCCAAGAGGCAGATTCCCAGGAAACATACATACATAAAACAAAAACAACAATTACCCCCAAGAAAACCAGGCCAAGAAACCGGGCAGAAGTGCACTAGAAAAGTCAGTGGGTGTTGACAAAAAGAACAAAACCTAATGACCAGCTCCCAACTATCCTAAAAGCCAGATAACTCTTCCCACTTAACACATATGTAAAATTCTTATGTTTTTAGGATTTCATGTTTGTTGGTTGGTTGGTTGATTGGTTGGTTTTTGTTTTTGAGTTTTGAAATGGTCTCTAACAACTCTGTTTTATGTGTGGAGGTGCAAAACATATTGACTAGTTCATTCAGCAACTATTCATTCGTCCAAAAAAACATAATAAAAGCATGAGAAAAAAAATAGAAGGCAGAGTTACTAAAAACAGTTTAATTTATCTAAGAAAACAAAGATCAGAAGCAGCTATAGAGAAATGTGAAGACTTGTGTTTGCTAATAATGACTTTGATATCTCCTATTACCATTCTCCTATTACACTGAATGTGAATTATTTCCCAAGGTGATCAACTGTGAACACGGGGATGAATAAGACATGGCCTTGACTTTCAAGAATTTACTGTCTAGGGAAATTAGCAGACCCAGTAGTGCTGCTATAGGGATATCCCGTGTGCCATAGGAAATGGACAAGAGGATGGGAACCTCAAATGGCTCAGTGAATAGGATGAATAGGAAACCAAGATTTCCAGAGTTTTTTCCTTGGAGTGTCTAAAATAGAGACTGAATTTTTTAAAATAAAACATAAACCTAAGGAAAACACTTCAAGCCTCTTGAGGCAGAACAAAAAGATTATGGAATAAAGCCAGAACTTAGTAACATGATATAGTGGCTTCAAATTTTAATATTCACATTGTATCAGAATAGCACTTTCAATAAGAGAAAAGAATGTGTCTTCACCATATGCTTCTTACATACTCCTCTAGTAACATTATCCTTCCCTGCATGTTTTCACTTATACTCTCACTTTCCTCATTGGCTCACATCAGAATACCTTGAACAAAGAAGTCACCCAATACATGTTTATTGAATTACTGAATTAGTTAATAAATCAACTAAAAAACTTAAAAACCAATGTAACAAATCTAACAGTTTCACTGAGTTCTTTACAAACAAAAGATGTGACATAGGATTCTGGTCATTGCTGTTCTATTCAGTCACTTTGTTATATTAACCACCTTCTTTAAAATATTGCCATTAAAAAAGAATATTGTCTTTAAAATATTTTAAGCCACAAATATTAAAAAAGATAAAACTAGGGTACTTAAGGGCCTTCAGATATGTAAGACATAATTTGTTTTATCATTATCATTATCATTTTAATAGGACATTCTTGAAACTTCTTTCAAATTCTCCAGATTTCAGTTTATGTGAGTTTTTGTAAATTTAATTTTATTTTTTCAGTGTTCTAAGATTCGCTATTTATGCTCCACACCCAGTGCTCTGTGCATATTCTGTGGGATTTTTTAATGGGAATTTTGGAGCCATGGGTTTTTATCTGCAATGCCTACTATTATTATACACAATATTGTGTAAAACCAGTTACAAATATATAAACTCTGACTTGTCACTAAAGAAGTTCTATCTTACAAAATTTACCGTGAGTGCAGTGTTTACAGCATATAGAATCATATAGAATAATTTTGCAGTACTGTATTTTTGGTATTTTTTCCAAGAGTTTTATTAATAAATAGCTACCATTTATAGAACAGCTATCATGTTACAGACACAAGCCTATATACTTTTTAAATACTATTTGAATCATCTTTATAACAACCCTGCAAGTTAAGAATTTTTTATTCCCATTTTTCAGATACTATGCTGAAATTCCATTGGGTTTTCCAGCCAACGTTATAAGATTGAAAGGAACAGAACTGGCATTTGTAATGAAAGCCACTGTCTGATACTTGAAACTTATTTCTCCAAAGTCATTATTTATTTGATGTGCCCTAGGCAATGTATATAAAATTGCCCCATATTATTAGCAGCATCTAATTATGATTATAATCTTAAAAACAACATGCTTTGCATTGCACACAGAGAATCTATTTATTCAGCCAAATAGTTCATTAGTGTCATAGCTGACAGCTCACCTTTCTCCTCACAGCACCAAGATTGTCAATCAGATGCAATGCTTCCATTTACACCTGCATCCCATTATTTGAATAATATCCACGCAAGTTCAACTCCCACCATTTCAATTTATAGGAGCCAGTACCATGTTACTGACATGTGTAGGTGGTTCGGATATTTTAAGAGAGAAATATAATTAGGAAAATAGGCTATATCTTATTTCTGAATCCTATAGGCATTCTATTTCATATTTTAAATTACATTTTACTAATACATACAGTCTTTTACGTGGAATGAATATTCAGTGACCCACCTAGAAGTAGGCTTAAAAAAAATGAAGGACTTGTTACAACATGAATTTTGATATGTCACACAACACATGCTGCTTCTCTCTGGAATCCAATGAATACATAAGAGAAGTTTAGGCCGCACACTTTGCTTATATGTCAGGCTCAGTCCTGTTTCTCAGTAACGTGATAATAAAGACTCCTTTGTCTTTTCACTTGTATTAGCACTTCATTAATATATTCATGCTAGCGGTGGCCTTAAATGAGGGTTATGCCCACAATTACAATTTTATATTTAGAAGTAATTAATTCTGTTTTTTTAAATTATTCATTGCATCATTATTTTCTCTATTTCTTTTCAGCTTGAGTCCTGACATTTCACAGTATCTTTACCACCAGCAGACTTTCAGGATACCAGGCACAACAGCAAAGACTCACAAGGACAACCTTCTTCCCATGGCTGCCATTGCATGGAGGTCACGAATGTGATCCTCTCATACAATATCTTCTCAACCGTATCTCTAAGAAACTCTTCTTTCCTGTTTCCCTGTAAGAACCTCTGATACTTCATTGTAGGTATGGAGCCACAGGTCTGAGCAAAATCATATTTTCCATTCAGTAACTGAATCTCCTTCAAAGAAGTACTTAAAAGCTTTAGAACATATGCTCCCCAGAGAGATGGTAAAAGTAGTTCTATTTACATCTCTGCCGGCACTCTAAAAACTCAGCCTGTTGGACTGAGTGCTCAAATGTGGCCCCCCACCCCCGCACCCTCTCTGTTTCTCTGTCTATGTCTCTATCTCTGGCTATTCTCTCTCTCTCTGTCTCTGTCTCTCCATCTCTCCTCCCTTAATTTTACTTCATCTAAATACTTTCATTCACCCACAAGCCAGTCAGATTTAATCTTACATTTTCAAACAGTTGAGGAAAATCGGGTTAAATATGAACATCTCAGATTCAAAGCTATTTTCAGAATCTGCTTAGAACATTTGCTTTTGAAAATGATATCCGTGTATAAGGAAAATTAGCAAGTAAACTTGTTTACCAGTCACATGATTTGAGTCATCCAAGTCTCACAAAAAGATCTGCTTTAGATCCCAACTGATTCTTCTGAGCACAACAAAGCTTCCAGGCTACTAACCTTGGTAATGCAGTAAAATTGAATCTTTAATGAAAACTTAGTCTTCCATATTAATAAATACAGCTCTCTATGACTATTTCTACTCAAAGATTGAGAAGATAGCTAGAATAACTAAGAAATTAGTTGTCCAAAATATTTCTTCACCCAGAACAATGACATTTTTCCAGGAATGTCTCTGCTTACTCTTGGGCTAAACCATTATGCTCTCAAAAGGTTCTCCTAAAATGAAAATTCATTTCATGAGTCAGGACATATTAGGACTTTCCAAGTCATTTATTTGAAAGTACTATTGAGAACTGAGAGGAGCCAAATGACATGAGATGTAAATCGGGAATATTCTAACTGACAAAATTCGAAAGTTTCAGGACACTGTTTAGAGAGGGCTTGTCCCATATATAATATGAAATGTATAATGGGGAACCAGATGCTTTCAGTATGTTCCTTGAGAAAGGATACCAAATGATGAAAGTTGTCTCATTCACAGTCTATTGGTCTCCAGAAGTTTAAACTCACAATAATTCACTGAGTAATATCAGAATGTGTAGAGTTTGCCTGGCCAGGAATATTTGCTCTTTTAAGATACATAAAAATATCTAATTTCTAACTAAGGCTGAAAAACAGGAGCAGAATCTTATGGAAGAGTATTCTAGCCCTCAGTATGTGTGAATCAGAAATTTTCAAGTTTTCAACACTGTGGGCAGTGGAAGAGGAGTTAAATTCACTTTCTCTCAATTCATCCGTCTGTAAAATTACTATTCTGATTATTAAACATTTCTAAAGTCTTCACAATGTCCTGAGCACTGAATATAACATGTATAAAGACATTGTTTGTGCCCTCTAGGAGTATAATGAAGCTTACCACTGACTTCTAGGAATGTCTTAGGGATTGAAATACTATTTTAAAGTGCCAAGAGCTATTCAGAAGAAATGTGCTGTATAATTACAAATATTATTATAGATGAATGGACATGTTCCATTAAACACTAGAATTGGTTACCAAGGGAGTCTACAGAGTCTTCTTCCCTGGAGAGTTAAAAAAAAAAAAAAAATCAACTACATATACATCTGCTTGGGATGGTTTAGGTGGCACTGTGCTTAGCACAAATTGGGAGAACTATAGGTGAAAAAAACAATGAACTCTCAAATTGTACTAGTGTTAGCATCATGTAAAGAATAAAGGTGAAAAGAGGTAAGCTAATAAACAATTAAATAGAAAAACAGAATAAAGCATAGGCTCCAACTGAGTTGGGAATTAGAAGATGAGCACTTAGCTTAAAGAGAAGACTGTCGGGGCACCTGGGTGGCTCAGCCATTAAGTGTCTGCCTTCAGCTCAGATCATGGTCCCAGGGTGAGCTCAGGTTATGAACCCAGGGTCCTGGGATAGAGCCCCGCATGGGGCTTCCTGCTCAGTAAGAAGCCTGCTTCTCCCTCTCCTTCTCTCCCTGCTTGTGTAGCCTCTCTGTGTCTTTCTCTGTCAAATAAATAAATAAAATCTTAAAAAAATAAACAAAAAAGAAGACTGTCTGTTTAACTAATTGCCAAGTATCCTCCATCTTTCTTTCTTTTCTTTTTTCTTCTTTTTTTTTTTTTTCTTCTGAAATATCCTGAATATGTTTAAGGGCAAAATTCACCATGTTAAAAAAGGCATGGACATATATTCTCGTCATTGAGGCTTAATGGGATATTTAATCAGATGACATTATGGGAACAGTAACCTGAAATATTTCAAAAATGAAGTATTCTGAATTAATATTTTTTTAAATAATCCCTGGTAACAATTAATCAATTATTATAATATTTTAATTTAAGGTATTCTGATAAAACTATTTCTAAAACTTACAGCATCTACCCCATCTTGAGCAAGCCCAGTGAAATATATATAATTTATCATGTGGTAATAGTTGATTCTTAGAAAATTAAGATCATAAAAAGTTTTTTCGATGATTCAAAGACATCAATATTATATTTTTCTACAGGTTTAGATACAGATTCACTCAGAGATAGGATTATCTGAAAAGAACCCAATGAAAATGCTCAACAATATTAACAATATTAAGAAAGTCCTTGATGTAAGCTTATTTGGGGTCATTTGTTTCTTTCTTATAAAATCTTAATAAAAGATGAGCAACCGCCTGACCTTCAGAGAAGGATAACATGACTACCTGTTGACAGAATTAATTATTGACTCAGAGGCTGTGAAATAGCCTTCAACTGAGATATTTTCACAATCTCAAGAAGCTCTTCTGCTTCCCTGGCATTATCACCATGGTGAATTGACAGGAGTGTTTAAAACATTATCTATTATTTCTGCATCAGGAGCCCAGTGGACTAGGTCAATCGCCTTGTCAGTTTCAACTCACTCCTCTGTCTGACTTGTATGAAGACGCATGCTGAGGTAGAAAGAGCCTTGGTCTGGGAAACAGAAAACCTGGATTCTAGAGCTTTGCTCTGTAGTCTTGAAAGTAGCTTTATTTCTCTTGGTTGTAATTTTGTCATGTATAAAATAAAGAAGTTGCATTAAAGAATTACTTAGGTCCCATCTCCTGCACAGACTTACAATTCTATGGTGCACTGCATTCCGTGCAATGTTAAAGGAAAGCAAAGTCCTTCCCAAGGAGTTCCTTTGTCCACGAGGCTACTGTATGTCTTTGCAAAGTATTCCTGTTGAAACCTTTATTATAATTTAAGATATCAAAATGTACAAGTCAGAGGTGAACTGTATGGAATCCAGGCTATAGACACTTTTTGTTGGTCTGTTCATTAAAAAAGAATAATCAAGTTTATAATTCCAAAAAAAAAAAAAGGAAAAATTAACATAAAATCAAGATTTGGTTTTCTGTTGAAAGAGCTAAGCACTTTGAGTCCATGGATCTCATGGCATCAATCTATTACCACTAAGTAATTCTTGCCATGTTAATTGTGATATGTCCTCTATTATTTGCCATTCTTTCCACTTTCCATTTTGGTTCTCTGCCTGGCCCTGTAAACATTTATGTCTGTGAATGCATGTTTATGTATTTATCTCCAATACTAAACAATGGGCTTTTCCAAGGAAAATAACTTATCTTGATTCTTTGCCATAGGCAGTTAGCTGCTTATGCATTCTATGCTTTTCTAAAAAGAGAACCTTAATTTTATTTAGAGGATTATCTACCCTAATAAAATAGTGTTGCAAGCTACATTGTGTCTTGTGAAGTTCAAGTCAATGAAAAGGAAGACAAAGTCAACAGGTTAGTTCACACACACACACACACACACACACACACACTCAGTTGGTCCACGTATTAGCCATTCATGTTTTATATTTCTTTTATCTTCTTATTTGAAACTCTGACACAAAGCCCACTTGATGGTAGCAATCTTGAAACTCTGAGGACCAAATCCATACATTAAGATGGCAATAGGAAAAATGGCAGGAACATCGGTTTCTGATTGCATTCTTGCAGTTGACCCAGACCTTGACAGTCATCTTGTTGAATAGAAAAATAAACCCCTATCTGGATGAAACACCATAAGCAAGCCGTCTGTTTATTAATGCCAGTTGCATCCCTAACAACTGTACCTTCGTTGAATTCCAAGTACGTGGTAGCTGATTATTGAGGCTTTTATAATAGAAACAGTACCAATAGAAGTAACTTACAATGGATGTTTGCTTACTATTGTCAGGTACTATGCTAAATATTTTACATGATTTAATTCTCCCAATTACCCCATAAGACAGGTAATATTATACCCAATATACGGACTAGCCATAGAGGGGTTAAATATTTTTCCCTAAGTCAAACCATTCTCTAAAATGAATGATGAATATTTAATCTAAATTTGAAGCAAAGCCAGAAAAGTGTATCTGAAAGTATAAACATCTCACTCACCTTCATGAACCCATGAAAATAAGTTACCATTTCCACTAACATTTAATGTATGTTCATAAGTCCAGATATCAGCTGGGCCATTAGAACCTTTTAGCTTTCTTATACTGTTTCTCAAGCAGTCTGTGCTCGCATTCTCAGAAAGGAAAAATTCACATTTTCGAGTCTTTTGTCAAACCATCAATATCACCCTCTGTCCCTGACTCTTCACAGAGAAAATGCAATATTGCTTCCATCTATTCTTACCTACTCTGGCTTCCTGACTTTTGAACTGATGAATTGTCCCTATTATTATCAGGTCAAACTCACCTATAGTGCTCAACACTTCTTCCCTGATTTGCAATCTGAAGCATGTTCTATAGTCATATGCTTCCTCTCCTATGGTACTAATTTCCTCTCTTGTCAGAGACTAGGCATACTCCATTCTTTTGTTATTAACAAGAAATTTCCTTGATTCCTTCCACTTCCTCCAGTCACTGGTTCAAAGTTATTAACTATTGCTTATTTTCCAGTCACTGATCTGGTTACTCTTCTATTCGCTACTTCCTTCTTTACATTCTGTCTTCAATCCTCTTTATTTAGTCTTCTAGCCCATCCACTCCTTGAAAATATTCCTGTCAAGATCTAAAGCAAATTCTGACTTAACAAGTCCAACGGTCAACTACCACACCTCAGACTTCCTCAGCAGGTTTGACACAGTTGATTCTTCCTCCTTTTCGAATCCCTAACTTTACTAGGCTTTGAGAGAAATTTTCTTCCTATTTTAGTACAGTAAAGTACTCTCTGCTGGCTTTGCCTTAGTCCCCTGACCTTTAAGTATTTCATTTAATTTTTCCCTTCTTCCCTTCTCTACCTACATTATATCTCTAGATGAACGAATCCAGTCCGATGGTATTAAATGCAACTTTATAGCAATGATACCCAGTTTTTATCTCAAACTCAGACTTTTCTCCTGAGATGGACTGATATATATAGCTCTCTTTTTGACAATTCCGTTAGGCATATCTAACTTAACTTGTCTAAAGTCACCCATTCATTCTCTGCTTCTTCCCAAATGCTCTTCATCTCAATATTGCAAGTGATATTCACATAATTGTTGCAAACCAAGAACTTATAGGCCATCTTTGATTTCTTTCTCTTTTTTTTAAAGATTTTATTTATTTATTTGACAAACAGCACAAGAGAGAACAAGCAGGGAGAGCAGCAGAGGGAGATGGAGAAGCAGGCTCCCCGCTGAGCAGTGAGTCCAATGCCAGGCTCATCCCCAGATTCTGGGATCATGACCTGAGCTGAAAGTGGACATTTGACTGAGCCACCAAGGTGCCCTTGATTTCTTTCTTCATCCTTTCTTTCTACCACTTCTTACTACTTCCACCAAAATCAGCCTTAACCAAATAAGCATCATTGATTAGTTGATTAGTTGGGTATACACCACAAGCTTTTTTTTTTTTTTTTTTAAGATTTTATTTATTTTTTTGAGAGAAAGAGAGAGAGAGTAGGTGGAGAAGCAGAGGGAGAGAGACAAGCCGACTCCATGCTGAAAGTGAAGGCCAATGTGGGGCTCAATCCCGTAACCCTGAGATCATGACCTTAGCCAAAATCAAGACACTTGGCTAACCAAATAAGCCACCCAAATGCCTTTATGCCAAAGCTTTTTATGTAGTTTGTCTACAAACTATATGTATGTAAATTCTATGTAGTTTAAGTAGTTTGTCTCCTTTCCATTCTTTCCTTTTGTCTCTATCCTTAATAATGATTATGCCACATTTGTGTTCATAGCTCTTCAGAGATTTTCTTTCTTATTTAGAACAATAATGAAGATTCTTGTCATAGTTTATAGGATCCTACTAGATCTGGCTTCTGCCTACATATTTTTTTTTAATTTTTATTATTATTTTTTAAATTTATTTTCAGTGTTCCAGAATTCATCATTTATGCACCACAACCAGTGGTCCATGCAAATACATTCCCTCCATGATACCCACCACCAGGCTCACCCAACCTTCCACCCCCCTCCCCTCCAAAACCCTCAGTTTGTTTCTCAGAGTCCAGAGTCCACAGTCTCTCATGGTTTGTCTCCCCCTCCAATTTCCCCCAACTCACTTCTCCTCTCCATCTCCCCATGTCCTCCGTATTATTCCTTATGCTCCACAAATAAGGGAAACCATACAATAATTGACTCTTTCTGCTTGACTCTCTCTGCTTGACTCAGCATAATCTCCTCCAGTCCTATCCATCTTGACACAAAAGTTGGGTATTCATCCTTTCTGATGGAGGCATAATATTCCATAGTTTATATGGACCATATCTTCTTCATTCATTCATATGTTGAGGGCATCTTGGCTCTTTCCACAGTTTGGCGATTGTGGTCATTGCTGCTATGAACATTGGGGTACATATGGCCCTTCTTTTCATTACATCTCTATCTTTGGGGGAAATACCCAGTAGTGCAATTGTAGGGTCATAGGGTAGCTCTATTTTTAATTTATTGAGTAATCTCCACAGTTTTCCAAAGTGGCTGCACCAACTTGCATTCCCACCAACAGTGTAAGAGGGTTCCCCTTTCTCCATATCCTCTCCAACACATGTTGTGTACTGTCTTGTTAATTTTGGCCATTCTAACTGGTGTAAGGTGGTATCTCAGTGTGGTTTTGATTTGAATCTCCCTGATGGCTAGTGATGATGGACATTTTTTCATGTGTCTGTTAGCCATTTGTATATCTTCTTTGGAGAAGTATCTACTCATGTCTTCTGCCCATTTTTTGACATATTTAATACAGTTTATTTTGGGGTTTTGTTTTGTTTTGCTTATTTTTATTATTATTATTTATTTTATTTTATTTATTATTTATTATTATTTGCTTATTTTATTAATTTTAAATTAAATATTTGCTTATTAAATTAAATATTTGCTTATTTATTATTATTTATTTTACTTGTTTTATTTTATTTGTTTTATTTATTATTTATTATTATTGTAATAAATATATATTTATTATTATAAATACATTATTTATTATTATTTGCTTATTTTTAAATTTTAATTCCAGTATAAAATAGAGTTTAGTTTTGGAGCAGCTGTAGGTCCACAGCAAAATGGAGAGGAAGATACAGAGATTTTCCCATATGCCCCATGCCCTCACATATATATAAACTTCTCCATAATTAACATCCCTTATAAGAGTGGTGCAATCATTACAACTGATGAACCTACAATGGCATATCATAATCACTCAAAGTCTATAGTTTACATTAAGGTTCCCTCCTGGTTTTTGTACATTCTATGGATTTGGACAAATGTGTAATGACATGTATCCATCAATACAGAATAGTTTCATTGCCTTAAAAATCCTTTGTGCTCCACCTATTCTTTCTTCCTCCTCCTAACTACTGATACTTTTACTATCTCCAAAGTTTTGTTTTCTCCAGAATATCCTATAGTTAGAACCTTGGATTATGTTGTAGCCTTTTAAGATTAGCTTCTTTCACTTAGTAATATGAATTTAAGACTTCTCCATGCTGTCTCATGGCTTGATAGCTCATTTATATTTTTTACTTTTTTTTTGTTTTTTAAGATTATTTATTTGAGAGAGATGGAGACAAAGAGTATGGGGAGAGGGGCAGAGGTAGGAAGAGGGAGTCTCAAGCAGACTTCATGCTCAGTGCAGAGCCCAATGTGGGGCCTGATCTCATGACCCTAAGATCATGATCTGAGCAGAAATCAAGAGTCAGATGCTTAACTGACTGAGCCACCCAGGCACCCCTCGTTTATTTTTAATACTGAATAAAATACCATTGCCTGGATGTACCACTGATTATTTTTCCATTCATTTACTAAAGGGCATCTTGGTTGCTTCCAACTTTTGGCAATTATGAATAAAGCTGGTATAAACATACATATGCAGGATTTTATGTGGATGTAAGTTTTCAACTCTGGCCAAGGAGCATGGCTGGATCATAGGGCAAGAGTATGTTTACTTTTGTAAGAAATCTCCAAACTGTCTTCCAATATGGCTGTTCCATTCTGCAGTCTCACCAGCAGTGAGTGAGATTTCCTATTGTTCCACATCCTTGCTAGCATTTGGTATTGTCAGTGTTCTGGTTTTTGGCCATTCAAATAGATGTGTAGTGATATCTTATTGCTTTAATTTGCATTTGCCTAATGACATATGATGTTGAACATCTTTTCACATGCGTACTTCCAATCTGTATGTCATCTTTCATAAGGTATCCATTAGGTCTTTGATTCATGTTTTAATTGGATTGTTTTCCTTATTGTTGATTTTTAAGAGTTTTTTTTGTATATTTTGGATTATAGTCCTCTATTAGATATATCTTTTGCAAATATTTTCTCTATTCTGTGGCTTCTTTTTTCTTTTTCCTTTTTTTTTTTTTGACAGTGTTTTTCTCACAGGGTTAATTTATTTATTTTAATGAAACCCAGTTTTGCAATTATTATTATTAATTATTATTTATTTTTATAGATTATGCCTTGGTTGTATATGTATTTTAAATAATCTCCTACCTGATATCCCTTCTTCAGCTCAGCCCAGCCACTCTGGGCTTTTTGCCATGCATCAAATGTGACAACTTAATTATCTCCTCAAAGGCTTTGCATCTGTAGTTTTTTCTTCCAAAAATAATCTTATCCCAGGCTTTTGCATGCTTTACATGTTTCTCAAATATTTCTTAGAAAGCCATTCAGTTATTTTATTCAGATCCTTCTTTAATCATTACCTCCTTGAACTTTTCCCTAATCAAGCAATCTAAATATGTCTACATTATTTTCTATCCCTTTATACCGTGCCCTTATTCTTTTTGGTGTTTATAATGATCTGAATGATGGTAAATGTTCATTCTTCTATCTGTGCATCTTCTGCAACATATTTGACTGTAAGTTCCATAAGGGTAGGAACCTTTCTATCAGCACTCAAATGCCTACTCAGGTGCCTGGAATATATTAGGATTTCAATAAATATTTTTAATTGAATGTATAAACTAATGAACTGTGATAACTTCTTACATTTCTCAATATAAACAATTATGGTATGCTATGATTTGGCCATATATATCAACATTAGCTAGAATTCAGTAATTCTGAGTTAATTAAAAACATGATTAGCTGTTTTTCTAAGCCTTATTGTCCTGGAACTTATTTTTTAAATTATTTGTAAGCCTCTACTTCCTCCTTTAATGTTTGTATCTTGTCCATAGTCTTCTTCTTAGGATTCATATTTAAATATATGCTTTCCACCATTGCTAGTTTGGAGATCTGTTTCTGTATGGATTGATGTTGACATTATAGGAATTCACACTATCTCAGCCTGTCATGTACTAAAATTATAGTATAACTTTCCTCAAGTGAATACAATCTATTGTTGGTATTCCTTTTAATGTGACACTACTGATAGCAGAGTAATACCTTCAGAGAGTGGAGAAGAGTCAAATTCAGCTTGCTCTTACACTAATTGCCCCCATAGGCTATAATACTTTTATTCATACACTGAGTAACCTTAAATGTTAATGTGGGATTTTTAAATGTCCTCCAGAGGCTATATCTGCTTTTTACTATTGTTTTACTTTGTTCTTTCCAATTCAGTTTCTTCTTTGCAACCTCAGTTTGACGTTTCTGAATGTTTTGGATGTGTAGTGTCTAGTCTTTCATCTTCTCAGCATATATATTGTTCCTACCTTTTCCTTGAATTGTTTGACTTCTGGTTCTGTCTTTGATCCTATAGCAACTATAAGAAAAATGCCATTTTATTTCTTCTGATTAATAAACCAACCATTCACATTGTCTTTTGTTCTTGGTTACTTTAAGAAGCTTCTTTCTTCAAGCCTGATCCTATTAAAAAAAAAAAAAAAAGACAATTATACAGCAATGCAGACAATTCCTATAGAAACATATCCAAAGCTCCTCATCTGAAAAATGAATAATAACATGGAACATAATGGAGAATGGAGTTACTATTTTATTTTTTATTCCCCAAAGTGCTTACATAACTTCTACTATTCTAAATGCATAGAAAAGAAGCTAAAGAATTACATACATTGAACACTTAGGGCATTACATCCATTAATTTTCTCTCAGAGAATCTCAGTTGAAAAAGATAACATTTGTTTCTTTGTTTTTATTAGTACATCTTTTTAATGATGAGGTTAAAGGAAAATTCAGAAAGGCAATAAAACCACTCTTATCTCTGTCTGCACAAATCCTTTGTAATCATTTCAGTCCATGTGCTCAATATACAAAGGAATGTCTTCCTCTATTTTTTTTTTTTTTTTTTTTGTAAAAATTATAGGCTTGGAGCACCTGGGTGGCTCAGTGGGTTAAAGCCTCTGCCTTCGGCTCAGGTCATGATCCCAGGGTGCTGGGATCGAGCCCCGCATCGGGCTCCTTGCTCAGCGGAGAGCCTTCTTCCCCCTCTCCCTTTGTCTGCCTTTCTGCCTACTTGTGATCTCTGTCTGTCAAATAGATAAATAAAAATCTTTTAAAAAAATTATAGGCTTATATACACAACTGGGTTGATTAATCCCTCCTACTAATTTATCTTTTGCAAAAATTATGGCCATTAGGGGCACCTGGATGACTCAGTCAGTTAAGTATCTGCCCATACTCAGGTCATGATCCCAGGGTCCTGGGATTGAGCCCAGAGATGGGCTTCTTGCTCAGTGGGGAGCCTGTTTCTCCCTCTCGCTCTATCTGCCATTTCCCCTGTTTGTGCTCTCTCTCTTGCTATCTCTCTCTCTCTCAGTCAAATAAATGTATAATTTAAAAAAATATGTAAACATTAATATATATTGCCTGAATAAATTAATAAAAATCAGACAAGGTCATTGATTTTTTTTTTTCCTTTAGTAAAGCAACAAAAATTTCAATAGAAGGATGAGCACCTCTATTTGCACTCTGTGGAGCTAAGTAGACAGGTTAAGGAGCACAAAAATGAACATCAATGTAGACTCAAGAATCCTGTGTTCATGTTTCTATTACCATCTCATTTAGAAACAGAAAATATACACAGCTGATTTATCAACATGTATTATAAGAAGAATCTGAACTCAGAAAACTTTACTCTCTTTTCTTTTCACTCTTTCATTTATTGAGAAACTACAGTTTTTAATATATGATAGTAATAATGGCCACCATTTGTTGAAGGGACTGTCCTTTTTCCATTGGATATTCTTTCCTGCTTTGTTGAAGATTAGTTGATCATAGAGTTGAGGGTCTCTGGATTCTCTATTCTGTTCCATTGATCTATGTGTCTGTTTTTGTGCCAGTACCATACTGTCTTGGAAATTATAGTGGTTAATAATTAACAATATTTGTTCTTTTAATTCATGTGCATGGAATGTTTTTCCATTCTTCCATTTCTTTGTGTCTTCCTCAATTTCTTTTATAAGGATTCTACATTTTTCTGAGTACAAATCCTTTGCCTCTTTGGTCAGGTTTATTCCTAGGTATCTTATGGCTTTGGATGCAGTTATAAATGGGACCTCTCCTTAAATTCTCTTCCTTCTGTCTCTTTGTAACTGTATAGAAATGCAACTGGTTTCTGTGCATTGATTTTATATACTCCCAGTTTGCTGAATTCCTGTGAGTTCAAGCAGTTTGGGGGTGGAGTCTGGGTTTTCCACATAGAGAACCATGTTATCTATAAAGAGTAACAGTTTGACTTCTCTTCTGATTCAGATGCCTTTTACTTCTTTTTGTTGTCTGATTGCTGAGGTTTGGACTTCTTGTACTATGCTCAACAGCAGTGGTGATAGTGGACATCCCTGCCATGTTCCCAACCTTAGGCCAAAAACTCTCAGTTATTCCCCACTGAGAATGATATTTGCTGTGGGCTTTTCATATATGGATTTATGATTTTGAGGAATGTTCCCTCTTTCCCTACACAGTGAAGAGTTTTAATCAAGAAAGGATGCTGTATTTTGTCAAATGCTTTTTCTGCATCTACTGAAAGGATGATATGGTTCTTATACCTTCTTTTATTTATGTAGTGTATCACATTGATTGATTTGCAGATGTTGAACCAACTTTGCAGCCTAGAAATAAATTCCATTTGGTTGTGGTGAAAAATTCTTCTAATGTACTGCTGAATCTTATGTGCTAGTTTTTTGGTGAGAATTTTTGCATCCATGTTCATCAGGGTTATTGGTCTGTAATTCTCCCTTTTGGTGGGTCTTTGTCTGGTTTTAGGATCAGGGTAATGCTGGCCTCGTAGAAAAAGTTTGGAAGGTTTCCTTCCATTTCTATTTTTTTGAAACAGCTTCAGAAGAATACTTATTAATTCTTCTTTAAATGTTTGGTAGAATTCTTCTGAGAAGCCATCAGGCCAAAGGATCTTGTTTGTTGGGAGATTTTTGATTTCAATTTCCTTACTGGTTATGGGTATGTTCTGGTTTTCTATTTCTTCCTGGTTCAGTTTTGGTAGTTTATAGGTCTCTAGGAATGTATCCGTTTCTTCCAGATTGCCTAATTTGTTGGCATATTGTTGCTCATAATATGTTCTTATACTTGTATTTCTTTGGTGTTGGTTGTAATCTCTCCTCTTTCATTCATGATTTTATTTATTTGGGTCTTTTTTTCTTCTTGATAAGTCTGGCCAGGAGTTTATCAATCTTATTAATTTTTGCAAAAGGCAAGCTCCTAGTTTTGTTGATTTGTTCTACTATTCTTTTCTTTTTGTATTTCATTGATTTCTGCTGTAATCTTTATTATTTATCTTCTCCTGCTGGGGTTAGGCTTTATTTGCTATTCTTTCTCCAGCTCCTATAGGTGTAAGGTTAGGTTGTATTTTTGACACCTTTCTGGTTTCTCGAGAAAAACTTGTATTGCTATATACTTCCATCTTAGGACTGCCTCTGGTGCATGCCAAAGATTTTGAACAGTGGTGTTTCCATTTTCATTTGTTGCCATGATTTTTTAAAATTCTTCTTTAATTTCCTGGTTGCCCATTCATTCTCCAGTGGGATACTTTTCAGCCTCCATGTTCTTTCCAAATTTCCTCTTGTGATTGAGTTCAAGTTTCAAAGCATTGTGACCTGAAAATATGCAGATTTGTGACCCTGATTTGTGACCCAGTGTGTGATCTATTCTGGAGAATGCTCCATATGCACTTGAGAAGAATGTGTATTCTGCTGCTTTAGGATGAAAAGTTCTGAATATATCTGTGAAGGCCATTTGGTCCAGTGTGTCATTAAAAACCCTTATTTCCTTGTTGATCTTCTGTTTAGATGATTTGTCCATTGCAGCAAGGGGGGTGTTAAAGTTCCCTACTATTACTGTATTATTATCAATGTGTTTCTATAACTTTGTTATTAATTGGCTTATATAAGTGGCTGCTCCCATGTTAGGGGCATAAATATTTACTATTGTTAGATCTTCTTATTGGATAGACCCTTTAATTATAATATAGTGTCCTTCCTCATCTCTTATTACAGTCTTTGGTTTAAAATCTAATTTGTCTGATATAAGGATTGCCACCCCAGCTTTCTTTTGATGTCCATTAGCATGATAAGTAGTTTTCTACCCCCTCAGTTTAAATCTGGAAGTGTCATTGGGTCTAAAATAAGTTTCTTGAAGACAGCATATCAATTGATCTTGCTTTTTTATCCAGTCTGCTACCCTGTGTCTATTGATGGGGCATTTAGCCCATCTACATACAGAGTAACTATTGAAAGATATGACGTTAGCTCTAAATTACAAGTGAATACAGGTAAAACCATTGTGTTACCTATAAAGTGACTGCTACTGTATATTGTCTCTGTTCCTTTATGGTCTATGTTACTTTGGGCTCTCTCTTTGCTTAGAGGATCTCTTTTAATATTTCATATAGGGCTGGTTTGGTAACCACAATTCTTCTGTTTATCCTGTAAGCTTCTTATCACTACTTCTATTTTAAATGACATCCTGGAAGGATAAAATATTCATGGTTGCATATTTTTCTCATTTGGCATTCTGAATATATCATGCTCATCCTTTCTGGCTTGCCAGGTCTCTGTGGATAGACCTGCTGCCAATCTAATGTTTCTACCCTTATAGGTTACAGATCTCTTGTCCTGAGCTGCTTTCAGGACTTTCTCCTTATCTCTGAGATTTCCAAGTTTCACTATTTTATGTTAACGTGTTGATCTATTTTTACTGATTTTGAGGGGGATTCTCTGTGCCTCCTGGGATTTTGATGCCTGTTTCCTTCCCCAGATTAAGGAAGTTCTCCACTATAATTTGTTATATCTCTTCTTCCTCTCTCTCTGCTTCTTCTGGAATCCCAATTATTCTAATATTGTTTCACTTTATCATATCACTTACCTCTCAAATTCCTCCCTTTTGATCCAGTCGTTGTTTATGTTTCTTTTTCTCAGGTTCTTTATTCTCCATCATTTGCCCTCCAAATCACTGATACTCCCTTGAGCCTCATTTATCCTAACAGAGACTCCATTTTTTTTTTAAGATTTTATTTCTTTATTTGACAGACATAGATCACAAGTAGGCAGAGAGGCAGGCAGAGAGAGAGAGGGGAGGAAGCAGGCTCCCCGCTGAGCAGAGAGCCCGATGCGGGGCTCGATCCCAGGACCCTGGGATCATGACCTGAGCCGAAGGCAGAGGCTTTAACCCACTGAGCCACCCAGGCGCCCCCAGAGACTCCATTTTTAATTGCATCTCATTAATAGACCTTTTGATTTTGAATTGGTTAGATTTTAGTTCTTTTATTTCTCCAGAAAAGGATTCTCTAGTATCTTCTATGCTTTTTTCAAGCCCAGCTAGTATCTTTATAATCATTACTCTGAATTCTAGTTCCGACATCTTACTTATGTCCATGCTGATTATGTCCCTGGCAGTCTTTTTTGAGGTGAGTTTTTCTGTCTTGTCATTCTGTACAGAGAAGAATAGATGAACAAGAGAACAAAATACTAAAATGGCAATAACAACTCCAGGGAAAAGTGCACTAAACAAATCAGAAGAGACCCTGAAATGGCAATGGGGGGGTGTGGAGTGGAGAAAGAAGAAAAGAAAAGAAAAAAAAGAGTATATAATCAGACAAGTGATCAGAATACAGCAATACAGTGGATTCTGCATGTATTTTGGTCCACTTTTTAGAAAACTAGATCCCAAAATTGTAAAGAAAGAAAAACTTATATATGTACCAAAATAAAATTAAATACAATGAAAGGATAGAATGTAACTGTAAAGATGAAAATTTAAAAAGACTTAAGTGAAACAAAAAAAGGAAAAAAAGAGAATATGATCAGACAGGTGAATAGAAGAGAGCCATATACTAGACTTTCGGTGTATTTTGGTCTGTTAGAAGAAACTGCAACCCAAAATTTTAAAGAAAGAAAAAATATGTATATATATATAGAGAGAGAGAAAGAAAGAGGAATATATATATATATATTACATACATATGTAATATATATATATATGATTAAATATAACGAAAGTATAAAATGTAACAATGAAAATGAAAATTTTAAAAGATTTTATGAAAGAGTTAATAAAATAAGAATTTGGTTGAAAAAGGAAAGAAAAAAATTAACAAAAAAATTAAAGTTGAAAGACTAAAGAATCATGAGGAAAAAGTCATGAATTCTACATGCTGTATTCCCCTAGCACCATAATTTTGCAGTTCTCATTGATGGGTAAACTTGGCAATGGGTGGATGTTTTTGCTGATCTTCTGGGAGAGGGGCCTGTTGCATTGATTTTCAAGTTTATTTGCAAGTATATATTTTGCAAGTATATATATATATTTGCAAGTATATATTTTCAAGTATATTTCAAGTTTAATTGCACTGCCTTTGCCAGGGGACCTGACTAAATCATTTGCTTCAGTTTGCTGTAGGTGGCTTTTGTTTCCCTGAAGGCCTTCCATGCATCTTTAGAGGATAGGAATGAAAATGGTGGGCTTCCAATCACCAGCCCCAGACCCAAAAGCCCAGGGCCCCACTCCTCAGTGAGTCATCAGAGAAAAGCGGTCAATTACTCCTGTCTCCCTGGCCTCTGGCCACACTCCACACTCATCCTCCCTGAGACTGAGCATTTCTATCTCAGACATGTGATTCCATCTGGAGTCTCCAAACCCTGCAAACCCTGTGGCATGCATTTCACTGGTCTTTTCCATTCTCAGAAGCTGCCTCAAATATACAACTTTGAGATACAACTGTGGTGTTGAGACTTTCTGGATAGTACATATGACTAAACCCAGTGACAGCTTCTATTTAAACTTTTGCAAAGTTTGGCAGGCAGATACAGAGATCTTACTGCCACAAAGACAAAACTTTTAAGTTCTTTGCTTATTAAAATTGCCACCTACCAATCTGAAAGGGTCTGCCTCTTTCTTTGGTCTCTCCTTGTCCCCTGTGTATGGGGACCATTTGCAAACCAACACTTGGTGATCCAGGCAGGACACTGAAGAAGTGTGTCTTAGAAAGGGGGACAGGGAAATCCCAAATCAGCCATTGAACTCTGTGCTTGTATGTTAGATGTTTGTGGACCATGTGACAGCATGGGGGGTCATCCTGAAAAATGCCAGCTGGTCTGATGTGATTGTTTGTGAAACTGTCCATAGTCCACTGTGGCAAAAAAGAGAGACAAATGGCTATCACAGTGAGCAATTCAGCTGGTCAATAATTTTCAACTAGAGGCAGAAATCTAAGTTAATATGTTAAAAGAAGAGCTAAGATTGGCACGGTTGGGTGTCTTACTATTCTGCTAGCACCTGGGCTGGCAGAATGGGTGGGAGAACAGGATAATCACTGAGAGAACTCAACATGCCATTTTGTGAAACCTGAAAGGCACAACATGCCTTAGATTAAGACCTCTGGTGTTTTTGACAAAATCTGATTAGGATGCTAAAAGGTGGACTCTCCTAAAAAGTAATAAGAAGGAAAAAAGGAGGAGAATGTTGTGATGATGAATGAGGAAAAGGACAAAATGCCTAAGTCCTTTGACCCCTAATACAAAGGAAAAAATTAGATAACAATTACTCCAAATAGGGGGAAATTTACCTACCCTCCCCTTCTTTGAAGTTGTAATCTTACTATGTCTTTGAAATGTAAACACCTGGGAGATAACCAAAACACTGCCCAAAGAAACTGAAGTGAAAAAAGAGGGGGTAGAGGCCTTTTGAAAATACAGAACTGCTGTAGTTCCTGTGCTCCATATCCAGTCTCCATAAGATAACAAATACCAGTAAAAAGCTTTAGCCACATAAATGAGTACCTGACTCATGGCTCAGGTTTTGAAATGAAAGCTTTGGGATTTCTGCTTGTCTGTCTGTATATTTATGCATGTCTTTGGATGCATGTTGTGTGCACATGATGTTTTCTACTTTTGAAGTGTATTGCCAAAATTGATTTGTAAATGAGCTAAGGTTTTTTATAAAACAGCTAGAAATAGTAAGGGTGAAGGAAAATGCCTCTATCTGAAAAGTAGGTCTAAAAAAAAAGAATGTTTTTGTTTGTATCTTTTGAATAAGAAACACCGTGAAGGACATGTTTTTATTTGTTTTTTGAGTTTTTATTTTTTGTTTTTTTGGTAAAGGAAAAAAGAAATTTTGCTCTAAAATAAAATGATTGTTCCAAGATTTAAAAAATAGTAATACTACAAAACTAAATAGATATAGAAAGTTACAGAAAATTAATGGAAAATGAATACTGAGCAAGAAATTTTGAGTAGTAAAGACTGAAATAGGTTAAGTTAAAAAGGAAAAAAAAAAGGAGAATTTTAATATCAAAAGCACAGTAATGCAAAATTAGAATTTGGTTTTCTTTCTGTCAAAAAGACAAAGGGGTGCCTGGGTGGCTCAGTCCTTAAGCATCTGCCTTTGGGTCAGGTCATGATCCCATGGTCCTGGGATCTAGCCCTGCATCAGGCTCCTTGCTCCGTGGGAAGCCTGCTTCTCTCTCTCTACCACTCCTCCTACTTCTGTTCCCTCTCTCCCTATTATATCTTGTTGTCAAATAAATAAATAAAATCTAAAAAAAAAAAGGCAAAGTTTTCTTAGATTATTTGTCTGCTCTTAATAAGTGAAGAGACTGCTTTTAGGCAACCAGCTTGAACAGTGCAACTCTGAGTAAGGTATAAGGGTTCACAGTAATGCCCTAGCTTACCAATGGGTGACCTACACCAGAGCATAGGAAACAAAGATGGAAAATCCCATAAATTCCCATACCTTCTCACTTCCCTCCTTAAACTAAAGCACCCCCATTCTAGCTTAATGGCAGAGAGTCTCTGCTTTGCTGCCCTGCCCACAGCTCCCTTATGAAGTAGTCCAGAAACTTCTATCTCCTCTGTTCTGCCTCAGGTGAATTCTTCCACTGCCCCACTGGCCTCCACCCAATTGGGCTGCCCCACATTTGTTGGTCCCCCATCCAAACTGCAAACAACGGGTTTTCTTTACCTTACTGTAATTTGCTTAGAAAACAAAGATCCTGCATTATGTCTTTAACAGATCTTTGATTACTTAAAAAAAAAAAAGAAAAGAACCTGTGTTTTCTCTATTCAAAGACCTAAGTTCTTAACAACCATGTTACTTTTTGTATTTGTTTATTTCATAAGAAGTATTATCAAATAAGAAATGATGTTAAATTTTTTAAGGTATATTTATATGAAATTCCTAAAAATCTGATCTGTCCTGGTACAGGGTTGTCAGTTATAATTTTAAAATGTATGTCACATAATTAACCAAATTCCCTTCTCAATTGCATTATAATGAACTCTCATCAGACCTTTAACCATAGCCATTTTACGTCTTTTGTCATTTACAGATAATTATTGTTTTACTCTGGTACTTTGACCAGAAGTGTTCCTACAAAAGTGTTTCATTTTCAAGAAAATATGTTAAAAACACTTTGGCAGGGGTGCCTGAGTGGCTCAGTGGGTTAAAGCCTCTGCCTTCGGCTCAGGTCATGATCTCAGGGTCCTGGGATGGAGCCTGGCATTGGGCTCTCTGCTCAGCAGGGAGCCTGCTTCCCTCTCTCTCTCTCCGCCTGCCTCTCTGCCTACTTGTGATCTCTGTCTGTCAAATAAATAAATAAATCTTAAAAAAAAAAAAAACTTTGGCAAGTATAGGTTTCTGATAACTAAGATTAATTTATCTTCACATGGGAGGTATAATAATAAGCCATTCAAGAGCTTCCACAAGTTCATCTTCATAGTCCCACAGTATATCATAGAATGGTAGCCCAAGATCTGTCCCAGTTGTCCTTCTCACATCTGTAAAATGGGCCCATTCACTGATGATATAATGCTGACATTTGAAGACTCGGCTCTGCTGCAGGACACTCTGTAGGCTTTGTTGGAATATTTGTGAGGGAGAAGATGGGTGGTGAACCCACAGAAAATTTATGGCCCAGGCACTGCCATAAAGTTCCAGGAGCTGTTTGATTGAGTAAGAAGCAATGTTTGTCTCAGAAATTATCTTTGGTAAGATGCAAGTTTAACCAATCCCTAAAAATGTAAAGGAGATGAAAGCCTTTGGAGGGATCTGGGGTATTTAGAAAACATTTATTCCCTACCTGGCACAGTGCTTCTTCTATCCCTTATGCCGCCACATGGTAAAGAAAGGACACCTGTGGGACTGTGGGTCAGAACAAGAAACTGTGTTTGAGAAAGCAAAAAAAAAAACAAAAAAAAAAAAACTAATGAAGCAGACTGAAGCTTGGGGCATCTCCTGAACAGGGCTACCATTTGAGCTACCATGTGACTCTGGAAGGCATGGGTCAGACACTGTGGCAGAGATGACAAAAAACAGGGTCCCCCTAAGATTTTGGCCCCAGCTCTGGAAGAGGGGTATAAACTCAATATATCCTCATAGAACAACAGTTCCTAACAGTGCACACAATGCCCTTTCAGGTGGAGACTCTCAGAAAGAAATGAACCACACCTGCCAATGGGCTGAACTCAGAAGGTTTGGCTGGTGATCACTCAGGAGTTCTGGCCATTAACTCTTTGCACTGACAGTTGGGTTGTTCTAGAGAGAGTAACCCTACAGCTTGGACAGTGGGAAGCTGAGATGATTTGTGAGTGGACCCTTGTGGGGTCACGCCATGTGGAGGGACATTTGGGTTTGCTTATAAAAGTTTGAGGCATTCCTCACTGTCTTCCACATCCTGGTTAAAAAGCACTGACACTCTCTGGAAATCAAGAAGCCAATGTCCTCAGGTACCAGCTCTAATAACTGGCCATTTAGTAAGTACAGCAGATTGGGTAGTGAGAGTGGCCAACATGAAACCAGAATGGGATGGCAGATTGCCAACGTTGCTGGAAGTCCCTTAGAGTACAGGGACCTAGTGAATGCCATAACAGCATATCATATGCTCTAAACAAACCCAAGACAATTGCCAAAGGAGTCTGGGCCCATCCACCAGAGTTCTCAACTGATGGGAAATTGATTATATTGGCCCCCTTTCTCTGAATGAGCTTTCTAAACTTGCCTGATTTTGTGTGGACACTGCAGCTGGCCTAATGCAAGTTTGCCCTTTTTGCCCTGCACACAGGGCTGCCACTGTTAAGGGATGAGAAAAGCTGAGTAAGAATTCAAAATACAACACCCTCATTCTTACTAGTAGAAACAACAGATAATATTAACCTGTTCAAAGGTAAATACAATTATTTTGAGGCTTACTTTTTACTCTCAATTTCTGTACTTCTATTGTTGCTCACCATTACAAATTTTAGGTACAGGACAAGCTTCAACCACAATTTCAGTAGCATTGCAATAAAACACATAAAAAATTGTACTACTTCTTAAATTAAGAACAAATTTTAAATATTAGATCAATTATAGTTTTTATTAAAGAAACCTCAGTTTTAGGGGGGCTTGGGTGGCTGAGTTGGTTAAGCATCTACCTTTGGCTCAGGTCATGATCCTGGGGTCCTGGGAAGAAGCCTGGCATTGAGCTTCCTGCTCGGGCTGGAGTCTGCTTCTCCTTCCCTCTGCTCTGCCCCTCCCCTCCTCTAGTACTCTTGCTCTCTCTCTCAAATAAATAAATAAAATCTTTTTAAAAAAGAAACCTCATTTTTATTTTAGAGCAATGTCCTTTTATTCACTCAAAAAAGTAGTTTTATCTGAGAAAAAAAAAGAAAAAGTAAGATTTATGTGGATATCAAAATAGATATTACTGTAAGATCTAAAATGTACAATGTTCAAAAAGATGACTCCTCTTCTGGAAGCTAAAATGTTACAAGACAGAAAAAGGGGATTTGTGAAATACAATTTGCTTAAAAAATGGAACACTCCTGAACAGTTCTCCCAAAGCAAAAACAATTATCTACAGCCATAAAAACAAAGCTAATTTTAGTTACATTTTGTACACTTTTCTTTTTCATGTTGTTCTACTTAACAACATTAAACTTCAGTTAGCTGTAGTCTCACTGTTCCTTTCTCTTAGAGATTCATTATGTACCCATTAATTTTACTGTCATGGAAAGCACATAGCCATTAATCCTGGACAAGATTCAGTGAGAAGCTTCATACAACATTCACACTGTTCCCTCAGAATTGACAAAACCTCTTCAGAATCATCTGCTGGCACTGTCAAAACCATAAAATCAATATTACTTGGGCATATAAAGGTAATTTGATTTTGTGACTATTTTAAAGGATAGAAGACTAGATTTTATGATGGATGATCATTATGGAATTAATTATGTCATTCCCCCCCACTCAAATTCATATGTTAAAGTACTAATCCCTTGTACCCTAGATGTGACTCTATTTAGATATAGGGCCTTTGAAGAGGTACTAAGGTAAAATGAGGTCACAACAGTGAGATGTGATGCAGTATGACTGGTGTCCTTGAAGGAAGAGATTAGGACACAGACATTTGGGTACAGAGAAAAGACATGCTAAGTCATAGCAAGAAGGCAATCATCTGCAATCCAATGAGAGAGGCCTCAGGAGAAACCAAACTTTCCCAACACCTTGATTTTGAACTTTTAGATTCTAGAAATGTAGGAAAATAAGTGTTTATGTTTAAGCTACCCAACCTATGGTATTTTGTTATGGCAGCCATAGCAAACTAATATGGTGATTTAAATTTTTGAGCAAATGATAAAGAAAAAAATATCACTCAATTTACTTGTCCTTTTATATTAGGAAAACACTGACAATGGCTTAAAACCTGGTCTTGGGCATTATCAAAGAAGGCTACTAATGGGGTGCCTCAGTGGCTCAGTCAGGTTGAGTGCCTGACTCCTCATTTCAGCTCAGATCGTGATCTCAAGGTCCTGGAATCGAGCCCGATGCTGGGCTTCACTCTCAGTGTGGAATCTGCTTGAGATTCTCTCTCACCCTCTGCCCCTCCCCCATGTTCATTTTCATTCTCTCTCTAAAAATAAGCACACTTAAAAAAAAAGACTACTAAATACACACACAAATAGAAGAAAATACTAAATATTAATTAAAGTCAAAATATTTTTTAAACATTAGAACATTAAATATATTTTATTTTATTTTGTTCTTATTTTTATTTTTTAATCTTTTTAAATTTTTATTGATCTTTTAAAGATAACACAACTGGGGGAATGGGAGAGGGAGAAGCAGTCTTCCCGCTGAGCAAGGAGCTGGATGTGGGGCTAGATCTCAGGACCCTGGGATCATGACCTGAGCCAAAAGCAGACACTTAAGGACTGAGCCACTCAAGTGCCCCTGTTCTTTTTTTTCTTTTATTTAAAGATTCTATTTATTTATTTGACAGAGAGAGAGAGAGAGACAGTGAGAGAGGGAACACAAGCAGGAGCAGAGGGAGAGGGAAAAGCAGGCTTCCTGCTGAGCAGGGAGCCAGATGCAGGGCTAGATCCCAGGACCCTGGCATCATGATCTGAGCTGAAAGCAGATGCTTAACTGTTGAGCCACCCAGGAACCACTAATTAGATTTTAAAGTGCATTGTCAACATGAATCACCTCACCAATGCTTTAAATAATCCTAATTGGGAAATCATTAACTCCAAACAAGCATTCAACAAATTCAAATGAAACATGTAAATAATGTGAATAAGAATTATGGCAAGGAAAAATTTGCCTGAATAAAATCAGCAGTGTGAACTACTGGAATTGTGTGGTTTTATGAAACACTCAAAGATAACTGAAAAAACTATAACTGCCTAAAATTGGATATGTTAAAATAATCCATCATCAATTTAATCCACTGATTTAAAAAATATATATAGTCTTCATACTTGTTTCGCAGTGAGTGTTTTTGTTTTTGTTTTTTAAATTTGTCTTCTGAATTTAACTCTCTGGATTTAAATTTGACAAGCCACTCTCTATGAGCAAATTCCATTTGGAAAACAGGCTTTAATATAAAATTATATTTCTACTGATGCAATACATAACTTAGTGAAATATCAGAAGTAGTAGTATTCACAATTTGAAAAATGTTTGTTGAGTAATAAGTAGTGGAAAACTAGTATATTCTGGATATAAAAGGGAAAAAAGGTAAAAAATAGAGGAAGAGAAACTTATCTATACTGATGACTCCATAGACAAGTGTTTTCATTAATTGAATTTTCTTAATTTAATATTCTTACATTGCAAATGGAGGAAGAGTACAACATTTTAGTGTGAACTTAATTTTCTCAGCAAAAAGCATGTTTTTTGTTCTCTCAGAACAACAACAACAAAAAAACACATGTAATCTAATATGGCACCTGTAAAGAAATGACTCTTCCTTTTTAGGACAAACCTAGAAAGATAAAACATTAAAGCAATTCAAACATCACAACTTTTAATTTCACCGCCTACACTATCCTTCAGTTCCTCTTCTTTAAAACATTTTAATTGAGTCAACATCTAATTATTACCCTGGCATTTTCTTAAGAATAAGAATTTGTTAACTCATCTACACCAACAAGAAATATACCAGTTTTATAATGTCTTTACTTTGCTCTAAGTATATTTTAGGCACTGCTAGATAAATACGAAAAAGTACCAGAACTGCAGAACTAAGCCTGTCAGGCTGAGTATCATACCTGTATGATACCGCAGTCTCATACAATACCAGGCTGATTTTATGCAATAGAGGTATTATTTTTACAAGACAAATTATTTGCAGGGTGTCTGAATGGCTCAGTCAGTAGCGTATGTGACTCTTGATTTCAGAGTTGTGAGTTCAAGCACCATGTTTGGGGTAGACATTACTTTAGAAAAATTTTTAAAAAATGATTTGTTTCAATACAGCATCTTTTCTCCTATCAAATGGCTTTCAGTCCTCATCTTTAATGACACAATGTTCATAAAGGACATTTTTGTGAGCAATTAACAATGGATAGAGTTCACATGCTCAGAAAACCCAAATGGAGGACACCTGTTTCAGCATGAATTTTGTAAAATGCATTTCTGCTTTCAATTTTTCTCCCTGACTTGCTCTTATTTTGTTTCTGGGTTAATATTATGAGATTTGAGCATTCACTTTTGGAACCATATCATAGTATATTAGCAGTAGCACTAGTTAAATTGTAAATACTTTTTCTAAGGCAATGAGGCACAATGCAAAATAATTAGAAGATTCATTTATAATTGCTTTGAGTTTCTGCTCTGCTAAAGACTAACTAAAACAATCATTTTAAGTTATTTAAATAGATATTCCAGGGGGTTCCAACTAATGCTGTCAGTTGATTCCATAGAGTTACAGTGAGCCTAAGAGTATGTATTTAAAAAACAAATCTCAATACTAGTTGTTGACTAGGCAGAGATAAGCTTCCTGGGGTCACATCATAAATTTCGGAATAATTTCAGCTTTTTGCATTGTGGGTGGGCTTAAGTGGTGAAAACCTTGAATCTTTTTTTCTATACTGATCCAGGATATTCAGCGAGACTTTCATTCTCTGCCCTCCCCTTTCTACTTCAATACGGCTCTTTTATTTTTTGTCATATATATGACATACATATGTCATATATATATATATATATAATCAGTTCATTTAACACACATGCACATGCACTCTCTCTCTTTACCTCTCTCTCTCTCTCTCTCTCTCTCTCTCTCTATATATATATATATATATAGGATTTTCCTTTTCCTGGCCCAAACTAACTCATACCATCTATATTCTTGATTCTGCTACACTTCCTCATCCCCCAGAAAGATATTCATTAATCAATTTGTCTCACTTACATCTAGAATTTCTGTGCCTTCATGTTTTTATATTAAATTTTCTAGTTATGTATTCATTCATTCATTGAATACTTTTTGAGCACTGACTATGTGCTAAGCACAGTCAGGCACTAGAGATACAATGATTACAAGGACAGATGGGATCTCTATTTTTATATTCTAGTGTGTGTGGGTCTATGGACAAGTAAATAAGCAGATTCGAAGTGTGGTGTTTGGAACAGCAAGCATCAACATCATATGGGAGGATGTTGGAAAGGCAGAATCTCTGGCCCTACCATAGACTTCCAAAACTCCATATCTGATTAGATCCACCAGCAAATGTGTGGGCACATAGAAGCTTGAGAAGCACTGCCATGGAGAGAATTAAGGGTCTTAACTAAACTTCATAAATATTCATAGGTCTTTGTTATCTAAGATAAATTTATTTTTTTCTGGAATCTGTGCTCCCATCAAACCAGATTTCTCAATTCAAACCTTTTCCTCATTTCCCCAGATTATGCTTCCATCAACAATACTCTTCATCCTTTCTTGAAATACATTTTTTTTTGCATATTTTATTTTTCCACGTTTGTCTCTAAATCCGGTCTGTATCGGTCAATGTCCCTCTTGAATAATACTAGTAGCAATAGTAATAATGATGTCCAGAAACTTTGGTTGAGCACATCCTGTGTATCAAACATTCTTTTAAAAGCTCCATATTTATCAGTTCATTTAATACACACAACACTGTTTTAGGAGGGTACTATTATCATCCTTGTTTTGCAGATGAGGAACTGAGGCACAGAGAGGTTTAATACTAACTACCTCATTACAAAGTCTTTCTCTATTCTCTTAGTGGGATACAAGTCATTCTTCCACTCTGTGCCTGTCTTAAGGAACTTGTTACTCCGTATTTCTCTCTTTATACTTCTGCTACACATTAATCTCTCTCCATAATACAAAACTCTCTTTCAAGACTTAAATACATTACATCCATGAACAAATACTTCCACTGGATTGACAGCATTTTGAGTGTTCAAATATAATTGCAGGGTTGGCTAATTTAATATTTGATACTATTTTTTTAAGCATCAAATAATGTGTGTTAGAAATAGAAGAAAAAGCATATGAGACACAATTTACTTGGCAACATTGTGGCAGCAATGAATTAGATGTTGCTTTAGAAATTGTTTCAGTTTGTTTTCTATTTCTTAGAATGAAATTTCATAGTAATATCAACCTGTTGCTTTCTCTTATTTTTTTCTCATTCATTAATGCTTTTTTCCAAATCACTTTACCTTACCTTTTTACAAAATTCAATGAAAATAAATTATCCCACCTTTGTGTGGTTGAGTTGGCTGAAAGAATGTAACCCAATAATACAATAATGCCCTAAAGAATGTAACCCAATAAGGTGCTCCAAATCTAATAGAGTAAACACATTCCAAGAAATTACTGTGTATATAATTAGTGAGAAGGTAGTGTCAGGTACAGTGTATAGCATGGCTTAGGAGAGGGAGTGATGACATCTAGTGATGACTTTCCAGAAGAAAGATAGAGCAAATCCTGAAAATCTGTGAAGATGTTATTTTAAGGCAGAATATGAAAGCTGACTGTGGCTGTACATGCAAACAGGTGTACCAAAGGAAGAATAACAGAATATATCAAATTATGCATAGGTGGAATTATGTAATAACCTGTGATCTCAGGAAATTCAGAGATTATACTATTGCTACAGGTATATTGGTTGGTGGACAAGGACATCAGGTAATGAACATGTCCATAGAGAACAGATAATAAGGAACCCAAAACCTGGAGTCCATACAGTTAAGTTTTTTTGATGTAATCAGTTTTTGGCCAATATTTAGGTATTTGATACAATTTTCCACTTACATAAATTTATTTATTTATGTAAACTCTAGTTGAAAATCTAGTGACACCCTATCAAAAGGAAGTTTCATATTAGAGATATGAAGTTAACATTAGGATGTTTTCATCACCATTCCATGCTTTTCTAAAACAAGGACAAATTTTTATTTTATTTTTGAGTATGGGTCAGCAGATGAAATTCCTAAAAGCCATCTCAAACTGTTCATGAGGATAATGTGTTATCATTAATGAACCCATGGCTCATTGAATATCCTGGTAACAAAGTAAACTTAAATAATCTTTTAATTTAAAAGTTTTAACTTTTCCAGTTTGTGTACAATAATCAAAATAATGAACATGAGATTCCATATATAGAAGTCGTGAAAGCTGTAGAGCAAAGTGTCTGTAATTTCTGGGACTATAAAAATATTTACAAAATAGTATTATACGAATGCTTTTATTGTTTGACCATGTTTCAGAATTATAAACTATTTCCTCCTTTATTTTTATTTTTCTCTGGTCAAATGTTATAAAAATATATGAAATCATTGGGTGAAATATATTTCTATAAAGGTAGCATAATTAACAATTTGATCAGTAACAGGTCAGTAAACAACAGTAAATTACTCAAATTATTATCAATTTCAAGGAAGATAAAAACACAATGCCCTTGAACAATTATAACTTATATTCTAACAAATACAAATTATATTCAAATTCACTTTATAGGAATAGGAATATTTTTATGGAATAATATAACTATGTAAGTTTAGTTTATAGCAAAATAGTTTATAAAATACTTGATATAATGTTTTGTATACCATTGGTAGACAACTTGGTATATATATTTTTGTTGTTGTCATTAACATTTGAGTATTAACATTTGGGTCAACTGTGCCTGTTGGAAAACTACTATTCTTTTTCCTATATCCTGAGTTATCTCATATGTATCCATAGGAATGAGAGGATAAAAACAAATGACCCAAGTGTTATGAAAAAAGAGTCATTTATTAATTTGAAAAATGAATCTCATCCTAAGAAAAAAGACCTGCCCATCTTACCAATGAAAAACACAATAATAAAATATAAAGTATAACAATGTCACATGTAAAAGGAGCCTGAAAAATATAATATATATATATTTATATATTTTGAAAATATATATATTATCACTTTAAACTTGGAGTAATAATTCATTGGACAAAAAAATATCAAAAAAGAAGGCAATGGCTCTCTGATTAAACCATATTAAATTTAAAAAGATTTAATACATTTTAAAAAGTAGATTTTCAACTCTAGATATCTAGAGAAGACCAAGATTTTGGATGGTTCAGTTTTATGTACATATTTTATTAAGAATTTATATTAAAACACTTCACACTGATATAAAGTATAATTTTGACATTAAATTGAATCCACAATATTGTGGAAGTTTGGATGCAAGCTCATTAAATATGACATTATTTCCTTTGTCCAGAGTTTCTTTTTCTTATTCTGCTGACAATATATATATTTCACATTGATAATTGCCTCTAAATCCCAATGATTAAATTTCATCATCCACAGTTATGTTTAGGGAAAATGTTTAATTAAAGATCAGTCTTAAGCTCTATCCAGAGTATTAGTTAGATATATGTCAAGGCTCAGACTTCTTTTGATACTTAGTCAATACTAGTTTATTCAGGATTATTAAAATCTTTGATATAACCATTTGGTAGGCTTACTTGCTTTTTAGTAGACTTTATTGAAATTTAGTGAGAAAACATATTCTCTTCATACTTTCTAGATTTGCTCCCAGATAATAAAAACATATTTTAGTTTTGTACATTTTGTAATATTTCTACTTTACTCTTTAAAAGAGAGGCATAAAACTTGAAACTTCTTTTCTTCCAGAAGACTCAGCCTGGAATCTTTCCTTTGGTATCTGCACATGTTCTAGCCTTCTCACCTGGTTCAAAGGCAGGCAGCTTTGCCTCTCCCCTTTCCTCAAGTAAAGCCGAATTGTAATATAGAGGCTTATTTTTTGAGCTCATGGTACCTCAGAATAAAACATGCACATGGATAATGGGAACGAAAGCATCAAGCAGAAAGGCTGAAGTCTAGATTTAGTGTGGAGCAGAAAGAAGGAGAACAGGAGTTAGGTAATAATTCGAGAAAATTCAACTAATGCTGGGTTTACCCTCCATTTCACCATCAAGGTCAGCACTTCTTCTGTAGAACACCCCATGGTAAATAGGCTTTGTGGGACTGGCTTTAGTAATTATGTGTATGACTCCATAATTTCCCAATCATTTAATAAATAAATGCATATTGAGCATTAAACATGCTATAAGCAAGAAGTATTCTTTCTTTTCTTCAAAGAGTTTGCAATTAAGTAAAGGGAAGAAAAGACCAATTTTCACCAATCAACAGTGAAATTGTAACATGACTTAAGACACTCAGTTAAGTGCCCTCTGCTTATGGTAGTCCATTGGGCAGTGTGGGGTGAGGGAGGAGAGAGAGACTGGACTAAGGAGTAGAGTCCTGATGCCATGCCTCAGATCCCCATGTTACAGGATTCCCAAGGCAAGCAGGATAATGGGGGTCCCAAATAGATAGCACATTCATGAAAAAGGCAATGCATCATAGCTACTAAGAACATGGACTCTGGAGCAAAAACTGCCAGGGTTCAAATCACAGCACTGCTACTGTCAGGGGCAAATTGCTCGATTTTTTCTCCTTCAGTTTTCTCATTTGTAAAATAAGACTAGTTATGGCCTGTGTGATGGGGTTATGGTAAGGACAGAATGTGTTGGTATTTATAAACCTTGGAACAGTGCAGGTGCTTAATAGCTCTAAATTTTTCCCATTATTATTTCTATCATTATTATTATTATTATCATTGCCATTGTTATTAATCTATAAGGATACTAATCTGCTTTAAGCCCTTGGTATATTGGTAGAGTTCAGGAAACTTAATTCATTTTCTTCTGCATCTTTGTTTTTATTTTCAATTAATATTTTACATGTATGTGGAAGGATCATTTACATGGTGATTTTTTTAAAAGATTTTATTTATTTATTTGACAGAGAGAGAGAGAGAGAGAGATCACAAGTAGGCAGAGAGGCAGGCAGAGAGAGAGGGAGAAGCAAGCTCCTTGCTGAGCAGAGAGCCCAAGCGGGGCTCGATCCCAGGACCCTGAGATCATGACCTGAGGGGAAGGCAGAGGCTTAACCCACTGAGCCACCCAGGGACCCCTACATGGTGATTTTTAATGTATAATGTGTACATATTATTTTTCTTTGTTTTCTGTTAGAAAGAAAGAGACAATGAGAGAGGGAGGAAGGAGAAGAGGGAGAGGGAAAGAGAGTGAGAGAATAGAGCAGGTTTGAGGCATATTAAGAGAGTCAGACATGCTGATCTTGTATTTCCCTCTACCCTCCCTGCTAAGAAAAATGATTTCCTAACTACTAATTAACAAATGCTGCATGTAAATGCCTGACAATCCCTTCCAGGATAGTTCTTTATGAAAAGAACTGCTGCTTTTGCAATTCTGATAATAACAAAAGTAACTATTACTTGATAAGATTTATTTTCAAAAACAAAATACCATTTTGCATTAATATACTTAATTTTACCACTTATGGAATTTATTTTATTTATTTTTTTAAATATTTTATTTATTCATTTGTGAGAGAGAGAGACAGAAAGTGCACAAACAAGGGAAGAGGCAGAGGGAGAAGCAGACTCCCCACTGAGCTGGGAGCCAATGTGGGGCTTAATCCCAGGACCTGGAGATCATGTCACAAGCGGAAGGCAGATGCCTAACCTTCAGAGCCACCCAGGCGCCCCTACCACTTATGGAATTTATATACCTATAACTATACACAATGCAGAAATAGTCCTACCATTATAATGAGGAGTAATGGTAATAATTTAATAATAACAGTTATTATTTGGTTAGAGTTTATTTTTTTATTCATTTTTATTTGGCTAGATTTTAAAGCTTATACATTCTATAATAGTCTGATAAATATATCTCATAAAATAATATATACATTTTTCTTTCTTTCCTTAAAAAAAATGCCCTCTCAATAAGCAATAAAAGTCTTTTATTTTTCAAATAACAAAATTTTGATTCAGAGGTTCTTCCTATACATGAATTTCCTTTTTTGACCAAAAGCCATTTGACTTCTTCAAGGAACAATGTCCAATGCATCACAAAACCTCCTAGTTTGTTTGGAGAAAATAGGCTAATAGAAAAGTGATGAATGATAATCAGAAGAAAGGCAGGCAGGGACAAGGGGCCCCTGTGCTAAGAAGAAACCACCCTTAAAAGGATTTTACACCACCCTGGAAGGAGCCCTCCAGAGGGAGGATTAATCAGATTAAAACAGCCCTCCAACAAGCCCATAAAAACCACTAGACTTACAAACTCCATGACAACCTTCTAGGTTCCCCTCCCTCTTTGGGAGCTTTGCATTATCACTCAATAAACTTTGCTTCACTATCACTCAAAAAACCTTGCTTTGCTGCCCACTACTCTGCCTGGTCTACCTCTTCATTTTTTGAAGTGGCATGGCCAAGAACCTCAGACACCAAAGGAAAAAATCCTGTAACAGAAGCAAAGTTTTCTTTCTGTTTGTTTTTCTATTTGTGATGAATATCCCCCCGCTTTTGGAGGGGAATGGGGGGGGAGATTTGCATCACTCCGTTTATATTCATTGTACATAAACTTGCAGCTCAGCATCTAGCCTTTCAGCTCCGCAGCCAAAGTAACAATGTTATCGATCATTAATATTGAGGGACTTCTGTTCAATCAGACAAGATTTAGCAAGAATGTAAGTGATAAGAACTGTGAGAGAACTGAAAGACAGCTAAGTCATGGACTCTGCCCTCAAAAAACTGACAGTCTTAAAGGAGTCAGACATTTGTACAATGTATAAAACCCTAAGACTCAAACAGTGCTTTAAATAAGTTTTTAATAATGTGTTTTTTGAACCTGACAGATAGGTTAATTCTAACTCATGATTTGAAGGGACAGCACTTAGCAACTAACACATCATAGACAATTGATAGCAGAGATTGATAATATAATAATTGGTCACTGCTCTGCAGTAATGGTTTGGAAGTCCTCACCTCCTACCCCAGGACACTTTAGTTACTTTAGTACTCTTTAGTTACTTCATCATGCTGACAACTAAAAAAAACTAAGGAAAGGAATTCAGAAGGCTGGAAGTAAGAGATTGTTTTAGTCAGCTTGGGCTGCTACAACAAATTATCACAAACTGACTGCTCAAATTGCAAACATTTATTCCTCATAGTTCTGGAGGATAAGTCCAAGATCAAGGTACTGGTAGACTGGACCCTTGTTGAGGGTTCTTTTCCTGATTTGCAGATACATCTCTCTTTGATGTATCTGCACGTGGTGGAAAGAGTGATTACAAGTTCTCTGATCTCTTGTGAGGGAACAAATCCCATCATAAGGACCCCTCCAAATACTATCAAAATATGGGTCAGGACATTTTTTTTTTAAGATTGTATTTATTTATTTTAGAGATACAGAGAAAGTGAACATGAATGGGGGAGGAACTGAAGGAGAGGGACAAGTAGACTCTGCACTGAGCACAGAGTCTGATGCGGGGTTTGATCCCACAACCCTGAGATCTTGACCTGAGCTGAAATCAAGAGTTAGAAGCTTAACTGACTAAGTCACCCAGGCACCCCTGGCTTAGGGCTTTAACATATGAATTTGGGGGAACACAACCATTCATTCAGAACAAGGATACTCAAGGAGCTCAGGATAATGACTACCAACTAGTACAAAAATATTTTCATACTTTAAAAATGTTTCGATACCTTAAAAACCAGGAAGAGCCCATATGAATGGAAATAGGCTAAATATAATCCCTGCTACACTAAGATGGACCCCAAAGTATGAACAGATTTTAGCATTACGTGTTATATGAGGCTGAGAGGCTGGGTTTATTGAGTACTGAATATGTCATCTGCAATTAGGGGAATTATATAATCATGCTATTGGATCCATACCATCACTGTAAAATTGATACATTATCATCTCATCATGTTGCTCCCAAATTGCATCTTTTAGCATCTTCAAATCCTGAATCCTTATCAGACCTTTACTTGCCTTGGTGATCACCTTTGTGTTTCTTATCTTTCTCATTAATTGTGGCATAGCACCCCAAGGGATAACTCTAAGCACTCCTTTATTTCAGCAAGCTCTATCTACAGAATAAAGAAGAGTGAGTCCCTTACTCTTAGTCCTTGAAGAACACCTCCCATTAAATAGAATCTGCCACATTAACCCAGTGAAAAATCTTCACTCAATCTTGATATGGAAATTTGGATGATAGTGACTCAGAACGAACACAGTAGAGAAGTAATTTTTCCCTTGTTTTTTAACCTTAAGTGTAGTGTAACCTTACATTTTGTTCTTTTTTCTCTGTTTAAGTAACTGGCATGAATCAAAACACAATCACATCTTTGTCTGTTTTCATTTGAAAAAAAAATATGGCAGGAAGTATTTACTTTATAACACTAGCTCTGCAGAACCTATTTCCTTTCCACGTTCAAATGTCATGAATATTTATGAACCCAGGGATGGAAGCAGTAAAATAAAATAAATTGGCTTGAGCCAAACACTATTCTGTGATCTTTTCCAGTTCATTCAACTGACTGCCACTTGACCAAGACCTCACTCAAATGAACTTACACATTAAACTACTCACTGAAAAATTGATTTCCCAAATGTTTTCCAATTACAAAATCACATGGAGTTTCACAGAAGCATTCTGCAAAACAATCAGCATTGGTAAGACTTAATTTCGATACAAAATTTTTAAACTCCAGTGCTGGTTATTGTCTGTTGGTACTCAGGCCCTCAAACCCCTTTCTATAGTGTGGTCTTATACAACTTTGCAGTTTTGCTCTAAAAATTTTGTATTCCCTTCTTCGTAAGAGAAATATGTGTCCTTGGCCATGTGACTTCTGGGGCCTCGCTGTAAGAAAAGCATAATTTATGACTGCATTTTCAGGTATAGCCATTTGACTTTCTTTAGTCAATGAAATGTGGACAAAAATGATGCAACTCCATTCCAAGTGGAAGTTTAACTAGCTATTTTGTATTTCTGCTAGCTCTCTTACATTTTCCCTCTACCATGAGAATAGTATGTCTCAAATAGGGCCTGTTCTTTTGTATCAAGTTCCAGAATGAGGAAATATATGAAACCAAGGCTCATGAAATTCACGCCTGATAGCATGCAATAACAGTGAGAAACACACCAGTATATATATATAAGTCATGGAGACTGGTGGGTTGTAAATGAAGCATAACTAGTAAAGTTGATACTGTAAATGGGATGCTTTCATAAGATAAGCCTAAACTCTGTAGCACCAGCTTATGCTATTAGGGGCAAGATAAGGCCCAAACTGTTACTGCATGTTTGAAAAGCAGTCATACCATGTTAGAAAAAAAGCAAAAAAAAAAAAAAAAAATTTTGTTAAAGAGTTTGGAATAAGTCATGTTACGGATAAGACTTAGTTGTTATCAGGTATATTTGACAAGTTACTAGAAGAAATAGACTAACTTAGAAGAGAGTTGGCTGGTTGGTAAGAGGAGAAAAGTAGAGGATTCAGAAATTCCAACACTTGCAAAGTGAGAGAAGAAATAGGTAAAATATAAATTTTTAGTCATAAGGAAAAGACCAAATCCAAGATGTGGTTGTCAGTGACTTTGTTTAAAAAAAAAGAAAGGAGAAGAGAAGCCAAGAGAAGAGAGAAGAGAAGAGAAGAAAAGGCAAAATGAGAGGAAAAAACAAGTCTTAATTCATCCTTTAAATTCTTTTGGATGGCAAAATATCTCAGAATAAAGAGACTGAGGGTTTGGTTTTCTCCCTAAATATTGGTAAAGGCAAATATTCTAAATCTTAGTTGAGAGAGAGAATCATGCCTTGAAAAAATTGGGGGTCAAGTTATTTGGACAATTAGACAAATTGGAATCACATAAATACAAAGCCGATAAAATTGTTGAGTGAATTATATTTCCAAAAAAAAGTGACCAGCCTGAATTAAAATATTTAAAAACTGCTCAAGATGTAAAATAACCTGGGGGCTACCAAGTCTCCGGGACAGAATGAAAGCTGAAGAAAATCTCTCAGGTCTTAAATAATAACCTATAGTTTAGGAAGAAATACCCTTTAATCTTAAAGAAAGCACTTCTCAGAGAGTGGAGTCAAGAGCTCAGAACCAAGGGAAGGCCATTCTCCTGCACTAAAAAAACTAAGGCCTCATCAAGAAACATTCCCTAGTCGAAAGATTATGCGCCGTATAAGGATCAAGTTTTTATATTTTCTTTTTTGTTTATAAGATTTATTTCCTTATTTGAAAGAGAAAAAGAGAGAGAGAGAGTGAACACAAGGGGGTAGAGTAGAGGGAATAGAGATTCTCAGCCAGACTCCCCACTGAGCATGGAGCCTGACCAGTGCTTGATCTCACAACCCTAAGACAATGACCTGAGCTGAAATCAGGAGTTGGACACTCAACCAACAGCCACCCAGGTGCCCTGAGTTTTTATAATTTCTATAGATATAACTGTTATATGCCTCTGTTCCTGTTTCTGAATAGGAATAGGATTAATCATTATTGTCCTTTTCTCTCTGTTTTATCAATATATCTAAAGTGTGTGGGGGACAAATCTTAGGTTTTTTTTTTTTTTAATTTTGTTTCTTAATCAAGATATAGCTGACATAGAGACTATTAAAAGACTTTGTGTCTTCTGCCCATTGCTGAGATGGAATGGGGCTTTTAGATTATCTTTCTGGTGGACAAGTTTTACATGCACTTTTTCAAGAAAAGGGAAAAAAGAAGGCAAGTAAGTATTTGTGAACACAGAGCTGTCATTTCCAAATATGCTCTCCTCTATTTATCTATAAGAGGAGCTAATATTTTTTGCATATTACGTGCATTTCAGTGACTCCCTTTGGGCAGGATCAAATTTATAACCACATTGTGAGACTTGACATGGTTGAACAGTGAGTTATGAGTTCAAATGACAAAGATCATTTCAAAGCAGATATTTTAAAGGTCATTGTATGTTCCCACAAGCAATCTTACTGTTTTACCCTGTACCGAGAACAGTATCCAACAAATACAAGTTACTCCTGCAGCCTGAAATAGAAAATACACCCTCCAAGCTTCAACCACACCAAAGCTGCTAACATCCTACAGACAGAAATATACAATGTTGTAAACCCCTGATACCCTGGGATTATTTGTTACTGTAGGGTAACCTTAACAAACTGGTGAACAATGTCCTATGCCTGCCAGACTGAAATCCTGAAAATTTCATATTACCTTATCCCTTAGAGCTGGGTTCTGATTAACTACTGCCTATTGGAGGTACTTGCATGAAATCAGAAAATAGCCAAAAGATAATACTTTTTTTTTTTTTTAATTTCTGGCAACTGCATCAGCTGTTTTGGCTCCTAGGTTCCTTTACCATCAGAAGAAATGTGGGGTCTTAGTTTACCAGGAACACCACTTTCTCTGTCCACTTTCAGCCTGTGTCTCCTACAGTTTGTGATCCATCAAGAACACTGCCTTTTTCTCATTTACTCTTGCATGCTTAGTGGATAGAAACAGCTTCTTGCTCTTACAATGCTCCGAGGAACACCACTTCCTTTTTGTTCCTCCAGCCCATCTAATTTCTAACACTTTTTAAACAAATTTCCTATATCAAATCTTTCTTATTTAATTTAAACACTAAGAATATTTTCCAGATTTGATCTGACTGATACAAACAGGATATCAAAGAAAAGAGGTTTAGAGTGTCTGCTACGTGCTTGCTAAAACAAACAAACAAAAAAACATTAAATGAAAGTAAATATTGGGGAATGGAAGGAATTCAAAGAGATGGAGAAACAGAACAGAGAAGGATACTACCACATGTCATGCATTGCATGATCCCATATATTCAATCAGCCATATGAACCATGTATCATTCTCTAAATTATAACTATGCAGGCACTGAGTTTCAGAGACATGAAGTGCATATCACCAAATTACTCATCGTTGACAGGGATAGTATTAAAATTTGTGTCTGTGTGACTTTAAATTATATTTTCCTAAGCTTTCAAGACTCTTTTAATGATACAAAGATGATAAGAGGAGTTATTAATTTAAAAAGATACTGTAAAATAAGTGTTAATTTGTGCAACAAAATATAATATCATAAAAGGAGATATATAAGGAAGATATGCCCATATAGCAATGCTATCCAGAAAACGTCCTAAAGCAAATATTGTTTGCGGTGTATCATAAAAGGTAAGTAGAACAGGAGTAGGCAGTATGGAATGCATTAAAATGTACAGGAGTGGTCGGAAAAGGAACACAAAAGACAGACTAATGTGATTTGCTTTAGGAAAAGTGAAGTTGCTGGTTTGATGGAAGCTGTCATCAGATTTTTGAGTCAATGGGAGATACAATAAAGTAGAAACATATGACAAAGACAACTGAATGTCTGGTAGAGTTTAGCCCCAGTCATGGAAAATGTGAGTCTTTAAAATTTCCAAAGCAGGTCACTGAATATTTATTTTAGTGACAATATGGAAAATAGAATGGATCAGAAGAAATTCGAATAGCATATTAGCTGCTATAGTTCTGCATTAATCAAACACTAACTTGATAATGCCCAAATCTGGAGTGCTGCCAGTGGACATGAATATTCATATAATCAAATGCTCAGAGCATCTAAAAGAGGATGTAATAGAGATAATCTGTAGATGTCATAAACATATAAAGTCTTCTCGGTAGATCTGTGATCTTGAAAAACTAAGATGGAAATTCTGTAACTTCTTTGGTAATTCTTCTGGTACTTTGTCACCAAAGTAATACTTTATACATAGAGCTGAAATCTTGAGGCACCTGGGTGGCTCAGTTGATTGGGTGTCTGTCTTGGGCCAGGGTCATAATAGGTCCTAGGATCCAGCCCTGCATGGGGCTCTCTGCTCAGCGGGGAGTCTACTTCTCCCTCTCCCTCTCTCTGCCTCTCCACCTGCTTGTGCTCTCTCTCTCTATCAAATAAATAAATAAAATCTTTAAAAAAAATTAAAACAAAATCTCTTCTTCTTTAATTTCCTAGAGATTTCAGTGGCCACACATTAATGTGACAAATAATTCCCCCTAACCTATGAGCAGTTATCCTTCATAGCTGAAAGAATGGCCCAAACCCACATATGTCCTGAGGTGCCTTACAAGTACACTTAGACTACTAATATGGGATTCATACATAATATGCATTTATCTTATGTTGTAAGCATCTTGAAAACCCTGATTCATGTCTTCTTTCTCATTTGCATTATCAGCAAGCAGAGTCTAATAACCCTTGAGCATAAATAAGCTGTGTTATGGGATGAATTATGCCCCACACCCCCAACATAGATAACCACTTTCAGTTACCAAATTCAGTTTGAGACATGGTTTATAATGTACTCATTTTATGTACTTACAGTAAATTAAAAAGCAGATACAGTAATTCAAAGAAGTTAAAAGTGTATTTAATGTATGTAGAGAAGCTGAAGATAAATGTTTAACTTTTATTTCACTTAATTTTTATACTGAAGTTTCCCATTAGATTTTTATCAAGTAATATGCATTGGTTAATATATTTTTTGCACATTTTATTATTGTACTAGGGCTGCAAAACAAAATATTATATACTGGATGGCTTACACAATAGAATTTATGTCCTCATAGTTCTGGAGACTGGAAGCCCAATGTCAAAATATTGTTAGGTCTGGTTTCTTCTGAGGCCTCTCTCCTTGGCTTGCAGATGGCATCTTCTTGACTGTGTCCTCACAAGGTCTTATTAGGGTGTACTCATCCCTCATGTCTCATTGTTAATCCAGTCAGATTTGATTAGGGGCCCCTCTAATGGCCTCATTTTAACTTAATCACATCTTTAAAGATCCTGCCTCCAAATACAGTCATATTCTGAAGTCTTGGGGGTTAGGACTTCAACATATGAATTTGTGAATTAGTCCAAAATTTCTGTAACTAATGGTGGTGAGTAAATCTTATTTTGGATTTTTAATGGGCTTCAGTAAGTTCAAGGTAGGCTTGTGTATCATTAAAGAACACAGTAGAGTGGTGGGAGGTAAAACTTTAGCATCAGGCTGCTTGGAATTGAACCCCAGCTTGGCCTGTGAATATGAGCAAGTTACTTAACCATTTTGTGCCTTTGTTTTCTCAATTGTAAAGGGACTAAATATCATGCCTACCTCACAAAGATGTAGGATTATTATATGCACTATCTTTGAAAAGGCAAGTTGAAAAATGTGGTACAGAGTATATTCTATAGCAGTATTTGTTAGGGGTGCCTGGGTGACGCATTCAATTAGGCATCCAACTGTTGGTGTTGGTTCAGGCCATGATCTCAGGGTCATGGAATCGAGCCCTGAGACAGACTGTGCACTCAGTGAGGAGTCTGCTTAAGACTCTCTTTTTCCCTCTCCTTCTGCCCCTCCCTGTTGCGTGTGTTCTCTCTCTCTCAAATAAATAAATAAATCTTTAAAAAAAGAAGTATTTGGTAAATAAGTAAACAAGTTACTAAAGAAATAAATATTGTGCTATCTAGCAAGTTCTATCACCCCAAAAGACACTCTTTTCATCCTTCAGTAAGTTCTGTCCTAAGCAAACGATTCAATGCCACATTTGTTAATGTGAAACATGTGTCACTGTGAAGTTACAAAGTCAAATTTTACATTTTACAAAATCACCGATAATTTGTTTTAAAATAAGAAATGATTGCAAATGATAGAAACAGGAACAAGTCACAAATAGTCTTAATGCCTCCAATTCTTACATTGTATTCCCTGATGAACAGGCCAGTATCACTGCCTTTGATTTCACTTAGATTTACCAAAAAGACATCTACCTATATCTAGTTTTTCCTTTTTCTATCTTTACTGATTTTGACAACAAAAAAGTGAATAACTTGATCAGGGTGAAGTATCTACAATAGCGTGAGAATTCTGCTGTTTCTGTCAGAATTTTGCCTCCAGAGGCAAGTCTATCTACACTTAATCTTTCCTAGTTCTTTGGTCTTCTGATCAAAGTTTCTTCTGGCTTTTTTAGTAAATGCATCAATGGTCATTCCCTTTTGATGAAAACCAGTTCATGGACAAATCAAATGTATCCTTCTCTCATCTTACACAACTCTACGAAGAGTCACATAGAAATGGAATCCAGTTCTAAGATATCAAAGAATCACCAAGTTAAAGGAGAAATTGAGCTCTAAGGGATTAACTTCTTATTGAAAGAAAAAAAAAAAAAGATACTGAAGTCCAAGGGAAAAATTTCCTTATTATCATTCCATTTATTACTTTTAGCCTATCTCAGCCCATCTCCTTAAAGGTCTACATGACAAATTGTTTGCAGTAAACGTAAAAGTTTAGTATGTGTAGACGTGCGCAAGCACACCCTAATCGGGAATACCTGCGATACCATATAAATACAATTTCTTTAACGTGTTGGCTTCCATATTGCCCTAATTATAAATGAGGTTACTACATGAAAGTGACTTAACCCGTTACCCAAATTTGTATCCCCTGTTCGGTATAAATTCAAGAACATTGCATTAAAACTAATCTTCTTAATACTGTAAATAGAAGAACATTTGATGCTTATGAAATCAGAATGTTTTGTGGCATCCATTGAAATGGCAGATATTTAGCTTAATCCTGCCAAATATAAAGTAGATCTTTGAAATTTCAACCTAAAAAAAGTTGTGCAGTCCCCGCATAATTCAAATACACAAAAATTTTACACACATTAAGCATTTTTTTTGACAGGGAGCTTATAACCTTGAAAGGCACATTATTCCAGCTAATGAACAATTCCAAGGGTATATCTTCTATATTAAGCCAAACATGATTGCCCTCTCAGTGCAATTTATTGGTCCTGGATCTGTTCTCTATACTCATTCAGGAAATATTAAGTCACCCTTTCACATGGCAGACCTTTAAGCACTAAATATGCTACTTTGCCCTCCTAATTGCACTTTTCCAGAAGGAGTATCAGATGACAGTTAAAGCATATATACAGGCTTTCACTAATGAAAAAGAATCAGAGAGTGTCAGCTTGATGAGCTATCTGTGTCCAATTTGGATCCGTAGGGAAGATTTCAAACCTGAGCCACCCTAATTTAATTAAAATACCCTAAGATATTAGCGAAATAGGTCCCCATTTAAAGTCCTTCAATTCACTTCTAAAGTCAATTCGGTCCTTTAAAAATGTTTAGACTCCTGCATCTCTGCTATAGTGGCTGAATTTTTTTTTTTTTCCTCTAGCTGTCCTCAATATAAATTGATGGGTATGGTACACATACAATATTGTAAAAGCTTATTCCTCTGTTTGGACTGCTGGCCAAGCAATTTTTCCCTATTGAACACTGGCGGCATGATGTTATTTCTTTTATGAATTTCCATTTTTATGAGTTTCCTTTGCAATTTGGCCTGGAAAATGGGAATCCTGGGAAGTCCTAAAGGGTCTAATAACCAGGAGCTCTGGAATTTATCAGGGATAGGAATGATGCTCACTCAAATGCAAGTGTTTGTATTATTGTCTTCATCAAAAATAATAGCACATACTGACAAGTGTTGTTTCTGACCAGGCAGAAGTAAGTAAATCTTACACATAGAGAATGCTTGGGGGTTATAAATGCATGAAACTTGTGAAATCAAAACATCTCAGAGAGCCATATACTTAAATTTTAGAGGTAAATTTAAAATATTACTGGCCAGCAAACTACTATATTCCTCCTCAATCCCTCTACTAGATGTGCAGCTACAGTACACTGAAGATTCACTGTAACATCCATGGGAACAATTTATAAAGTCCACCACCTTTATGAATACCTGGGATAGGTTTACAGTATACTGTTCAATACATTGGTAAAGGAGTGAAGTATTTCACAACTAACTTTTCAAGAGAAGTGAGTTGAATAACTTAAAAATCATATTTATTTGTTTAAATTTAATCTTTTTTTTCAAAGCACAGATTAATAAATTTTAAGTATGTACAATTAATCTTTAACAAAGAAGTATTTATTTTGGTTTTAATATGTGTATGAAAATATTTTATTTATTCTTTTCTAAATTATTTGTAAAATGTCTTCTAGTTTCAAGAAACTTCTATGCCTTTATAAAGAGGACATTTAGCAGAGAAAATACATTTCTCGACCTGGAGCTCAACAAACCAACTGCTTGATCACCAAGAAAAAAATTATATATCTTGCATTTTTTAAAAGATTTTATTTATTTATTTGACAGACAGAGATCACAAGTAGGCAGAGAGGCAGGCAGGCCCAGAGAGAGGAGGAAGCAGGCTCCCTGCTGGGCAGGGAGCCTGATGCAGGGCTCGATCCCAGGACCCTGAGATCATGATCTGAGCCGAAGGCAGAGGCCTTAACCTGCTGAGCCATCCAGGTGTCCTGTATATCTTGCATTTTTTAATTGAAGTTTTAGTGTTTGAGGCACCTAGTGGTTCAGATGGTTAAGCATCTGCCTTTGGTTCAGGTCATGATCTCCAGGTCCTGGGATAGGGCCCCATGTTGGGCTCCCAGCTCAGTGGGGAGTCTGTTTCTCCTTCTTCCTCTCCCTCTCCCCCTGCTTGCACTCTTTCTGTCTCTCTCTCTCAAATAAATAATCTTTAAAAAAATAAAAAATAATGTTTTAGTGTTAATTGACTCTACCATTAATATAGGACCTAAGTGTGATGTTAATGTTATATATCTTAAAATAAATGTTGATTTTTATTTGAATTTACAAAGGCATACTTTCCAGAATAATTAATTTCAGAGATAGACTTCATGCTCAGGTTACATAGTAGCTCTGCACTATGCAAGTAGTCTAGATACAAATTTTGCAATGATTATTTACTTTTGAGCAGGACTGGAAGATTTTTTAAAAAGATTTTACTTATTTATTTGAGAGAGAGAGAGTACAAGCTCTGGGAGAGGCAGAGGGAGAGGGAGGGGGACAACCAGACTCCCCACTGAGCATGGATCCTGACGCAAGCCTGATCCCAGGACCCTGAGATCATTATCTGAGCTGAAGTCAGACACTTAACCAATTGAGCCACCCATGTGCCACAATAGTATAAAAGAAATTTGCTGGAAAATGCTTATTTGCTTATGGGACCTACATTTATGGACATTCTAGATGTTGAAGTCAGGATCGATAGCCAATGTCTTTGTCGAGTTTCTCTTTAGACACCCTTTAACCACACTTATTTGGTAACAATAATGCTTATGAATGAACAGAGTATGTCCTTGCCTTCTACAAAGAATCAGGTATATTCATCAGGACATTTCTAAAATATCAATTATTAACTCTCATGTGACCATCATTTCATTTTACTTACCTGAAAATCTTAAATACACCTGACTAGCAGAACATGAATCACTACTGTGTATCTGAGCTGCAAGGGATTTCGGAAAATCCCTTGTTTAGGAAAAAACTTCCTGACTTATAACTCCACAAGGCAAGGTTCAAAATGAGAATTATTTCCAAATATAGACAAGGTGTTTACAGATGTTAGACCACTGCAAATCACAAACATCCATTAGTGCCCTGGTCTTAATATTGCCCAAACATTATTTAATATGTGCACTATGCACACTTCTTCCCTATTTAAACTTCCAAACAACAGCATGCTCTCAGACAAACGTAACACAACTACTCTTCATACAAATAAAAAGTAATCACCATTTCTTATAAAGAAGAGAATTCAGCCGCTAAATCTAAGATTCTGAGTCTAAGATTTCTGAGTCATATCAATTCCTTCTACAGAGCAGTCAAAACTGAGTTTTGATGTTTTTTAACTTACAGGCAAAATAAAGTTAACCTCTGTGTAATACTACTCAATATAGATACTATATAAAACAGAAGGGGAAATAATGGGGGTAGATGAAACATTTAGATAAATGAATAGGGAGATGGAAAGAGATATAGATAGATTAGATAGATTGACCAGTAGATAGATAATAACAGATAGGTAATAAGATAGATACCACATTCCTTATTTCTGCAACTGATTAAAAGACCATAGTTGGTATCAAGACTATTTTTTTCAATATATACCTCATGTTCACTTTGCTCTCAGCTAGTAGCTCAGTAGGTCAATGTTATTTACCTGGAATGGTTACTCAAAATAAATTTCCTAAGGGAGGGGTGTCTGGGTGGCTCAGTGGGTTAAAGCCTCTGCCTTTGGCTCAGGTCATGATCTCAGGGTCCTGGGATCGAGCCCCGCATGGGGCTCTCTGCTCAGCAGGGAGCCTGCTTCCCTTCCTCTCTCTCTGCCTGCCTCTCTCCTTACTTGTGATCTCTGTCTGTCAAATAAATAAATTAAAAAAAAAAAAAAACATTTCCTAAGGCATTCCTTGGTTATTTTACATTTATTGTGAAGTTCTTACTATCCATTAACTTTTTCAAAAGTCATGGGGCTCCTCAAAGGCATCTCAGATGATCCTCTGGGTTTATTTCTAATGTTTTTTCCCAGATTAGGTTAACAAAAAGTCTATATACCTTTGACAATCAAAATCAACTATCCAGTCAACACAATAATCTTTGTTTCTCTCTTTATTCCAGTAGCAGGAAGTCTGAAATAACTAGGCATAAGCTTTAGTTGTCAATTAAATGGAATTGTGTTGTGTCATTGGGTAGTAAAAACTAGCAAATCCCAGAGTTATGAAGGTTTGAATATGTACAGAATCATAAATAGTGCACCTTTTCAATGTTTGACTTGGTACCAATCTTTACATTTTATCAAGTATGCAGTCTTGATTTTGGTTTGCTATCTTGATACTATACGAAACACTCCAGAAATTCCCACATAGTTGTTTATACCATCTCATAAGTCAAAGAGCTAATGTGTTTATAGTCAACTGCTGATTATATTTCTTCTAACCACAAATTAGAGATTGAGATCTAACCACAGAATATATTCATAGGCCAGTTGGACCATTTGGAGGGACACTTGGGCCGAACTCCATATATCAACTGACCCTCCAAAACCTATAAATTACAGTTTTGCACAGTTAAACCAGGAATTGGCATTAGTTCAGAATCAGTGTCACTAACTGAATATTCCATGTACTTGGCTCTTCTCTTGGCACAATTGCCCCAGTTATAGGTTTCTTTGGAGAAAGCCAGCTGGAAGGTTCATAGAATGTTTTTGCAGCATTGTTCAAGATACCTTCATCAAGGTTATTTAAACTGCCCTTTTCCATATTGCCTTTTAGAAATTCTCGAGAATCTCTGACTCTTAGATAATGAGACTAGTTAGGCCTCTTTGCACAAAAGAAAAATTCTTAGAGATTTATTTATGTTCCGTTTCCTTTGGTGCTAAGTACAAATGCTATCAGTCACAGTCAAGGATCACTGTGGATCAGGTCATCGTGCTTGCCATCCTGGTTCTGAAACCTATTTGCATAACTACACCTACTTTGTAGCATTGAACACTAATGGTGGCCAGGTGGGTATAATTACACAAGTACATTTCAGAGCCACAATGACAGAGCACTCTGCCACCTGAAAGTTCATCATCCCCATTAAAATCATAAAGTCAATTTCAAGGCATCACCTACCAACTATATCTTTGGCTTACAAAGGACACCAATTCCAGCCTTTCCTCAATGATGCTAACCCTCACTGAAAAGTGTTAATTCCCACTGCCTTGAGGAAGGGGGCATTTTGTTTGCCCTTTACTCTGAAGTATTCCTATTCCTACAACTCTTTAGTTACCTTCTACACTATATCAACGAGCCGTTGTCATCACAACTTTATTTACTAAGTAAAACTCTAGGTAGCCAAAAGCGATTTTCTAAAGTTATTTTATGAAGCTCAGAGTCTCAAAAGGGGGTATAAATCCACTCGGAGGCTAAGCAGTCGGATGTGCGCAAGCAATAGGCTGCCAGATTTAGCAAATTAAAATAAAAGCACTAAAACTGAATTTCAGATGAAACAACAGATACTTCTCTTCTTGAAGGAAAAGTAACAATATTTGGGGCATACTTATATTAAGAAATTATTATTTATATGAAATTCAAATTTAACAGGGCATGCTGTACTTTAACTAGCAGCCCAACCAAGCACAAGGGTGGTTTTCTAATCACAACATATGTCACTGTTTCTAGGCACCTATAATCAAAATTTAAAGCCAAAACCTCCACTATTGTCTCCCTTGAAGAACCAGATGGATTTTATAATACATTCTTTAGAAGATTTATTCTCTCATATTACTCACTGTTGAATCTGTTTTGTTAGTTCATCTGGCGGTAAAAACCCAAGTTCTATGCATGAATCCCAGCTCTGCAGGAGCCTGACAATGCAAGTTTTCTGTTTTCTGCCTTGGAAAGATAAGATTCACAAACTGGACAATTATAAAATAGAGAGGGTATTCAAAGGCAAAAGGTAGCTAAACAGATGAATGTCCACTACACTCTACACCTGGCAGTTGGAAATGTGAGTCTAGATAAATTAGTTCATTAGGTGCAATTAGAGTGAGATATTTGTAACACAAATATTTTAAAGCTAAATAATAAGTTGTTTATGTTAAAATAATAATTAAAATATCTCTTTGCTAATTCTCCCACACTGGCAAATTATTCAGCATTTGTGGATTGTCAGCTTTCTCCATTTTAGATTATTCAATGAAGAAATATTATACCAACTCGCTGAAAATCATTTCCTAATAAAGAACCAATTAAGTCTTTAAATGTGTTATTTTCTTCCAAACATGCAGACTCTTTTTCTAACTCACTTTATTTTTAGATAAAGAGAATAAATTATATAATTATAGGAAACTCTTGGGCTCTTCTATTTTATCTTTGTAGAGCACATGAATAGTAGCATATATGGAGCTTTTCAAAGCAAGCCTAGAGGGTTTGGTATTTAGGGATTTGAGTCACAACTATTAGCTCACTGTAGTATTACATCGGATTGTTGTATATCATTCAGGCAATTTGTTTCTATAGTATCTTATACCCAAAGTGCTTTTGCTTAGAAATGAAAGTAGAATGTCTTCTAATTATTCCCAAATCAAATATTGGCTTCATGACTGTTTGAAAGATACAATTTGGGTTTAAAATATAACTAGATGTTATAAAAATTAGAAAGTATCTCAGGGTCCAACTATATTTGAAGTAGATAGGGTTATGAAATATTAGGAAAAATATGGAAAGAGGCATGACCACTCAAAGTAGAAATGTATCCACAGGATAAATTCTCAGAAAACGGATATATTACTGAGACCAAGTCTTCTCTTTGTGTATGAGCCACCTATTTATTACCTGAAACAGAAGTTAGAGAATAATATTGAGACTGCAAAGTACCACTCAGCATAACTTTGGTTACTATTATTAAAACATATATGATGGATAGATTGTTTAAAAAAAAAAGTGCCCTCACTCTTCCCTTGTTGTGCCAACATCTCCTGCAATATGAAGCCATCAAAAGCTGGAGTCCATTTCCCCACCTCATTGAATCCAGGCTGACCTTGGACTTGCTTTGGCAAAAATAACAAAGCTGAAATGACAGTGCTCTTAGACCAAATCCATTAAGAGATATTGCACATTTCTGTTCATTTTCTTGGGTCTATGCCACCATCATTGAGCAAGCCTGGGCTATCCTGCTGGAAAATGAGAGATCATGTAGAGAAGGGTCATCTTAACCGAAATAATTCTAGACCAAACAACCTATAACTTACCAACCAGCTGACTTGTACAATTATGTGAGACTCTAAATCTAAGTACACTAGGTTGTTTAATATTTTGTTACAGCTCACTGATTCTGTATATTTTATTTTTTGTCTTTTTTCCCCCCTCTTTTCCATTTTGTAGATATTGTTTCTATGTCTTCAAATTCAATGATATTGTGCAGTGTCTATAATCTCCTCTTGCTACTAGGATATTTTATTTTTCATCTCTAGTATTTTGATCTGGATCTTTTTATATATTTTGCTTCTTCCCTTAGCATGCTCATGCTTTCCTCTATTTACTTGAACATATGGAATAGATTTATAATTGCTTTTTTATCATTTCTATTTGAAATTCTATTATTTGTGTCATCTAGTTCTACTTCTATTAAAAGATTTTTATTTATTTATTTGACAGACAGAGGTCACAAGTTGGCAGAGAAGCAGGCAGAGAGAAAGAGGAAGGGAAGCAGGCTCCCCGCTGAGCAGAGAGCCCAACATGGGGCTCGATCCCAGGACCCTGAGACCATGACCCGAACTGAAGGCAGAGGCTTTAACCCATTGAGCCACCCAGGCACCCCTAGTTCTACTTCTATTGACTGATTTTTCTTCTTTTCATGGGTCATGTTTTCATATTTTTCATGCTTGTTAATTTTATTGAATGCAACTGAGAAGTTTATGTTTTTGGTATTGGAGGTGTATATGTCTATTTCCTTAAATATTTTGAGGCTTCTTCATTCCATGATGCAGTTAGTTGGGGATAATTTGATCCATTGTTTCCAAGCTTGCTTTTAGGCTTTCTTAGGCAGTTCCAAAGTAGCATTTAACGAAGAGTGATTTATGCCCAAATACTAAAGCAGTTCCCTTCTGAAATCTCTACCACTTCCCCTTTCAGGAGGTCTCTCCCCTCTGGCTGGAACACAAATTATCCCTGCCCTGTATGATTCTCGTGCCTCATTCTTCCTATATACCCTTCCCTGGTTTCAGGGAGTTTTCTCATAATACTGGCATTAATAATATTCAGGTGAAGACTTGAGAGGAACTCTCTTTGGTTCTTTGCTCTTCTTTGTGTGCAGCTCTCTTTCTGGCACTCTGCTCCATTAATTCTAGACAACTCCACAAATTCAGACACTCTCACCTTTACACAAAGGAGGTTCGTGTGTTCTATGTGGGTATGCCCTTCCTATACTCTCATATTGGGTACAAGCAGAGCTCACTTCATTTGTTCTCCTTTTTGCAGGGATCACTGTCTTCTATGGCTTGCTGTTCAATATCCCAAAAACTATTATTTCATCTATTTTATAATTTTTTTTGTTTTGTTTTTAAGACATGGGGTTACATCTGATTTTTTAACATCATCATGATAGAGCAGAAGTCCCTTTCATTTGTTTTTCTTTCAATAGATTCACTTACTTGACAAATGGCCATCAATTATAATTTGTGATGTATTATCACAAATAAAAAAAAACTTATTTTAGGTTCCAATCAACCTAAATAGTAATCTCCTTGATGGCAATGAGATTTGTTCACTGTAGTATATATCAAGGTTATTATAGTAGGCAACATAAACTAACACTTGCCAGTATAAAAATAAAGAGAAAATTTAGTGGAAGAATATTATTGGCACTTGAAATCAATAAAATGATTGGATAATTAGCAGAAAGTCAGGGAACCCTGAAGGCTTTGTTGCAAGCCTATATCCAAGGTCAATCTACATGATATCATTGTGGTTGTAGGATGGACAGAACAGCAAGGATTTGGCTAGATAGGCTTCTGAAGTGGAAATGTTCAATGCCCTTCTATTCAAACTTTACATAGATCAGGTTACTTACATAATAGAATAAGTTGGGTGCTGGACAGATAGCTTATATGTCTTGAATGAAAAATAATGAAAGAATATAGGCTCTATTTAATTAATCTTCAGAAATTCTTCTTAAATGAACCAGTCATATTCCATTTTATAACTTCAATCTAACTAATTGAGACAAACAAAAAACAGAGTTTCTTCTTTTATATGAAAGCCCATTACAAATTTAAAGGTTATCTCATTGAAGAGTTTTTAACATCCTTCTCCAAGTTAAGGAGATAGTTAGCAACATGCCGTATTTAAGTTTGATGGGTATTTCCTGTATTGCTGTTTTGTCCTTTATATTTTCCAGTACTATTTAATGGTGTTCTTATGAGAGCTTCATGGTATAGATATGTTTCCTTTAACAAATGAGATGGCTGGGGGAAATGAAATGACTCACCTAAGATCATATAGTTGATAAGCATAGTTGAGATTAAACCTCATTTCTTTTTTTTTTTTTTTACTTCAATTCCAGCATTTCTAAAACACTGCTTTCTACATGACTTCTCTTCAGGTTGAATATGATTTTTAAAATTATTATTTGAAGTAAAATATTGAGGCATAATTGCACACTGAATTATTTCATAAATCACATGTAGTGATGAAAATTTCCTGAGTAAAATTCATTTTTTAAGTGTAGATCATACAGTTCTGACTAAATCTATACAGCCAAATAACCACTATGTCAATCAAGATACAGATTATTTCCATCATTACAACAAAATCCCTCTTGTTTCCAGTCAATCCTATTCTTCATTTTCTGTCCTTGGCAATGAATAATATAATTTATTTCCTTATAGTTATGTTTTTTCCAGAATATCATGTAAATGGAATCAAACATTCAAACCTTGATGGCTTCAACAGTGTATTCTCCCAAGTTTTAAAAAAGATATAATACACTAGACATTATATGAAAGCATACTGAAATATATTAAAAGATAATATATTGAAATAATGCATCATGACTAAATAAATTTATTAATAAATTGGCATTTTTGTCTGCAATCAAAATATCAATGTATTTTATTACCACTTTAAGATAAAAAATAAATAGCAGATGATAATTTTGACAGATGCAGGAAAAAATTAGACAATACATAGAATCCTATGTGCTTAAAAATATCACTACTACAACTATAAAAACTATTGCAAAAACTATTAGAAAATTAGTAATGAGATAAAAGAAAATCTTCTATCTGAATAAAAGAATATCTACAAAAGGCTGTGGCAAAAATAAATCCCTGATGTGGTACAATATTTATATTTTTTGTTTGTTTCATGTTTTTATTTAAATTCTGATTAGTTAACATGCAGTGTAATATTAGTTTCAAGTGTAGAATTTAGTGGTTCATCACTTATATACAACACTCAGTGCTCATTATAACATGTACCCTCCTTAATCCCCATCACTTATTTAACCCATCCTCTTCCCACCTCCCCTCTTGTAGCCATCAGTTTGTTCTATAATTAAGAGTTTGTCTTCTGGGGGCACCTGGGTGGCTCAGTGGGTTAAGCCTCTGCCTTCGGCTCAGGTCATGATTCCAGGGTCCTGGGATCGAGCCCCGCATGGGGCTCTCTGCTCAGTCAGGAGCCTGCTTCCCCCTCTCTCTTTCTGCCTGCCTCTCTGCCTACTTGCGACCTCTGTCAATTAAATAAATAAAATCTTTAAAAAAAAAAAAGAGTTTGTCTTCTGGTTTGCTTCTCTCCTCCCCCCCACCCCCACATGCACCATGTTCATTTGTTTATTTAGTTCCACATATGAATGAAATCATATGGTATTTGTCTTTCTCTGGCTTATTTCACTTGGCATAATACTCTCTAGCTCTATCCATGTCATTGCAAATGGTAAGATTTCATTCTTCATGATGGCTGAGTAATATTCTTGTGTGTGTGTGCGTGTGCGTGTGTGTGTGTGTGTGTGTGTGTGTGTGTGTGTATTTCACCTCTTCTTTACCCATTTATCAGTCAATGGACAGTTGGGATCTTCATAATTTGGCTACTATTGGTAATGCTGCTATAAACATTGGGGTGCATGCAGCCCTCCAGATCAGTATTTTTGTATCCTTTGGGTAAATACCTACTTGTGTAATTGCTGGGTCATAGGGTAGTTCTATTCTAAACTTTTTGAGGAACCTCCATACTGTTCTCCAGAGTGGCTGCACCAGTTTGCATTCCTAACAATAGTTCAAAAGGATTTCCCTTTCCCCACATCCTCACCAACACCTGTTGTTTCCTGTGTTGTTAATTTTAGCCATTCTGACAGGTTTGAGGTGTTATCTCATTGTAGTTTTGATTTGTATTTCCCTGAAGATGAGTGATGTTGAGTATCTTTTCATGTGTCTGTTAGCCATCTGGATGTCTTCCTTGGAAAAATATCTGTTCATGTCTTCTGCCCATTTTTTTTTTCACTGGATTATCCATTTTTTGGGTGTTGAGTTTGATAAGTTCTTTATAGACTTTGGATAGTAACCCTTAACAGATATGTCACTTACAAGTATCTTCTCCCATTCCAAAGTTTGCCTTTTAGTTTTGTTGATTGTTTCCTTTGCTGTTCAGAAGTTTTTTATCTTGATGAAGTAAAAATGGCTCATTTTTGCTCGAGTATTTACTGTAAACACTATATTCTACATTTTACTGGAAAGTCTGGTAAGTGCAATAGACAGTAAAGAAAATAAGTTTAAAGAGTTTTGAAAGTGAAATAAAACTCATTATTTTAGATGACATGTTTTATATGCAAAATAAAAAAGGTTAATATTAATCAATGAATTTCAAAATGTTACTATTATAAAAACAACATAAAAAACCTTATGTCTACATACCAGCAACAACTAGCAATTTATTTTTTTTAACTTGTAGCAAGAATTACTATCAATCTTCATTCTTGGTCCAGAGACCCTTGTGATGATAGAGGAAGAATCCCAGGTCATGTAGTATCCTACCTATACTTGTAAGTTCACTGGCCAGCCAGCAGACTAAACTCCAAGTTCTAACAGTAGTAATTGAATTTTTTATAATGATAATTCTTCTAAAGACTACTTCAACTAACAACAGCAGAATACACATCTGTCTTAAGATCACATAGCACATTCACCGAGATACATTATATTCTGAGCCATAAAACACACGTCAACAAATTTAAAGGAATAGAAATCATACTATGTCTGCTTTCAGAACACAACAGATAAAATGAGAAATAAATAACACAAAGATAATTTAAGATCCCCAAATACAGGAAGATTAAACAACACCCTATTTTTTTTTAAGATTTATTTATTTGAGAGAGAGAGAGAGAGAGAGTAAAGGCCCATCCAGGAGGGGAAGAGGGAGAAAGAGAGAGAATCCCAAACAGACTTAGCACTAAGCATGGAGCCTTACATGGGGCTTGATCTCAGAACCCTGAGATCATGACCTGAGTGGAAATGAAGATTTGCACACCTAACTGACTATGCTATCCTGATACCCCTAAACAATACCTTTTTAAACAATACATTGATCAAAGAAAAAAGTCTCAAGACATATATATATTTTTTAAATTGAACAAAATGTAAATTAAAAAAAATCAAAATATGTGGGGTGTTTCAAAAGGAGTGCTTAGAGGACAATGTATAGCACTGAATGCATATATTAAAAAAGAAGAATGACCTAAAATCAATAGCTGCTTTTACTTTAGGAAACTGGTAAAAGAAAAGCAAGTTAAGTCCTAAGTAAACAAAAGCAAAGAAAGAATTAGAATTAGAGTAAATTAAAAAGTTTAATCAATACAGTAAATCAGTAAAACCAAACTGTTTTTTTTTTAATTTTTATTTGCTTTTTTTTATTTCTTTTCAGTGTCCCAGAATTCATTGTTTTTGCACCACACCCAGTGTTCCATGCAATACGTGCCCTCCATAATACCCACCACCAGGCTCACCCATCATCCCACCCCTCGCCCCTCCAAAACCCTCAGATTGATTTTCAGAGTCCATAGTCTCTCATGGTTTGTCTGCCCCTCCAATTTCCCTCAACTCCCTTCTCCTCTCCATCTCCCCATGTCCTCCGTATTATTTCTTATGCTCGACAAATAAGCAAAACCATATGATAATTGACTCTCTCTGCTTGACTTTTTTCACTCGCCGTAATCTCTTCCAGTCCTGTCCATGTTGATACAAAAGTTGGGTATTTATCTTTTCTGATGGAGGCATAATACTCCATAGTGTATACGGACCACATCTTCCTTATCCATTCGTCCATTGAAGGCCATCTTGGTTCTTTCCACAGTTTGGCGACTGTGGTCATTGCTGCTATGAACATGGGGGTAGAGATGGCCCTTGTCTTCACTACATCTGTATCTTTGGGGTAAATACTCAGTAGTGCAATTGCAGGGTCATAGGGAAGCTTTATTTTTAATTTCTTAAAGAATTTCCACACTGTTTTCCAAAGTGGCTGCACAAACTTGCATTCCCATCAACAGTGTAAGAGGGTTCCCCTTTCTCCACAACCCCTCCAACACACATTATTTCCTGTCTTATTAATTCTTACCATTCTAACTGGTGTAAGGTGGTATCTCAATGTGGTTTTGATTTGAATCTCCCTGATGGCTAATGATGATGAACATTCTTTCATGTGTCTGTTAGCCATTTGTATGTCTTCATTGGAGAAGTATCTGTTCATGTCTTCTGCCCATTTTTTGACATGATTATCTGTTTTGTGTGTGTTGAGTTTGAGGAGTTCTTTATAGATCCTGGATATCAGCCTTTTGTCTGTACTGTCATTTGCAAATATCTTCTCCCATTCCGTGGGTTGACTCTTTGTTTTGTTGACTGTTTCCTTTGCTGTGCAGAAGCTTTTGATCTTGATGAAGTCCCAAAAGTTCATTTTTGCTTTTGTTCCCTTTGCCTTTGGAGACATATCTTGAAAGAAGTTGCTGTGGCCGATGTCGAAGAGGTTACTGCCTATGTTCTCCTCTAGGATTCTGATAGATTCCTGCCTCACATTGAGGTCTTTTATCCATTTTGAGTTTATCATTGTGTATGGTGTGATAGAATGGTCAACTTTCATTCTTCTACCCATAGCTGTCTAATTTTCCCAGCACCATTTATTGAAGAGACTGTCTTTTTCCCACTGTATACTTTGTCCTGTTTTGTTGAAGATTATTTGACCATAGAGTGGAGGGTCCATATCTGGGCTCTCTACTCTGTTCCACTGGTCTGTGTGTCTGGTTTTTATGCCAGTACCATGCTGTCTTGGTGATCATAGTTTTGTAGTAAAGCTTGAAATCGGGCAACATGATGCCTCCATTTTTGTTTTTCTTTTTCAACATCTCCTTAGCAATTTGGGTTCTTTTCTGATTCCATACAAATTTTAGGATTATTTGCTCCAGTTCTTTGAAAAATGCTGGTGGAATTTTGATTGGAATGGCATTAAAAGTATAGATTGCTCTAGGCAGTATAAACATTTTAACAATGTTTACTCTTCTGATCCATGAGCATGGAATGGTCTTCCATCTTTCTGTATCTTCAATTTCTTTCATGAGTGTTCTATAGTTCCTCAAGTATAGATCTTTTTTTCAACTTTGGTTAGGTTTATTCTCAGTTATCTTATGGCTTTTGGTGCTATAATAAATGGAATCTATTCTCTAATTTCCCTTTCTGTATTTTCATTATTAGTGTATAAGAAAGCAATTGATTTCTGTACATTGATTTTGTATCCTTCCACATTATTGAATTGCTGTATGAGTTCTAGTAGTTTAGGGGTGCAGTCTTTGGGTTTTCCATATAAACTATCATGTTATCTGCAAAGAGAGAGAGTTTGACTTCTTCATTGCCAATTCGAATACCTTTTATTTCTCTTTGTTGTCTGATTGCTATTGCTAGGACTTCTAATACTATGTTGAACAAAAATGGTGAGAGTGGGCATTCTTGTTGTGTTCCTGATCTCAAAGGGAAGGCTGTCAGCTTTTTCCCATTGAGGGTGATATTCGCTGTGGGTTTTTCATAGACAGATTTTGTGAAGTTGAGGAATGTTCCCTCAACCCCTATACTTTGAAGCGCTTTAATCAAGAATGGATGCTGGATTTTGTCCAATGCTTTTTCTGCATCAGTTGAGAGGACCATGTGGTTCTTCTCTCTTCTCTTATTGATTTGTTCTATGACATTGATTGATTTGCGAATGTTGAACCCTTGAATACAGTGATAAATCCCACCTCGTCATGGTGGATAATCTTTTTAATGTACTGTTGGATCCTATTAGCTAGGATCTTGTTGAGAATCATCGCATCCATATTCATCAGGGATATTGGTCTGAAATTCTCCTTTTTGGTGGGGTCTTTGCCAAGTTTTGGGATCAGGGTAATGCTATCTTCATAAAAAGAGTCTGGAAGTTTTCCTTCTGTTTCTATTTTTTGAAACAGCTTCAGAATAGGTAATATTTCTTCTTTGAATGTTTGGTAGAATTCTCCAGGGAATCTGTCAGGTCCTGGGCTCTTGTTTTTTGGGAGGTTTTTGATCATTGCTTCAATCTCATTACTAGATATTGGTCTCTACAGGTTGTCAGTTTCTTCCTGATTCAGTTTTGGAAGTTTATAGGTTTCCAGGAATGCATCCATTCCATCTAGTTTGCTTAACTTATTGGCATATAACTGTTGATAATAATTTCTGATGATTATTTCTATTTCCTTGGTGTTAGTCATGATCTCTCCCTTTTCATTCATAATTTTATTAATTTGGGTTCTCTCTCTTTTCTTTCAGATTAGTTTGGCCAATGGTTTATAGATCTTATTGATTCTTTAAAAAAAAACAGCGTCTTTTTTCATTGATGCATTCTACTGTATCTCTAATTTCTATCTCATTGATCTCTGCTCTAATCTTGATTATTTCCCTTCCTGTGTCTTGCTCTGGCTTAATTTGTTGTTGATTCTCCAGTTCTTTAAGGTGTAAAGACAGCTGGTGTATTCTGGATTTTTCCATTTTTTTGAGGGAGGCTTGAATGGCTATGTATTTCCCCCTTAGGACCACCTTTGCTGCGTCCCATAGGTTTTGGACCAAAGTGTCTTCATTCTCTTTGGTTTCCATGAATTGGTAACTTTCTTCTTCGATTTCCTGGTTGATCCAAGCATTCTTAAGCAAGGTGGTCTTTAGCTTCCAGGTGTTTGAATTCCTTCTGAACTTTTTATTGTGGTTGAGCTCCAATTTCAAAGCATTGTGATCTGAGAATATGCAGGGAATGATCTCAATCTCTTGGTTTCGGTTGAGGCCTGATTTGTGACCCAGTATGTGGTCTCTTCTGGAGAAGGTTCCATGTGCACTCGAGAAGAATGGGTATTCTGTTGTTTTCACGTGGAATGTTCTGTATATATCTATGAGGTCCATCTGGTCCAATGTGTCATTCAATGCTCTTGTTTATTTATTGATTTTCTGCTTGGATGACCTGTCTATTACTGAGAGTGGCATGTTAAGATCCCCTACTATTAATGTATTCATATCAATATGACTCTTTATCTTGATTAACATCTTGATTAACAGTTGTCTTATGTAGTTGGCTTCTCCCATATTGGAGGCATACATATTTACAATTGTTAGATCTTCTTGTTGGATAGACCCTTTAAGAATGATGTAGTTTCCTTCTGTATCTCTGACTATAGTCTTTAGTTTAAAATCTAATTTATCTGATCTGAGAATCACTACCCCAGCCTTCTTTTGAGGCCCATTGGCATGAAAGATGCTTCTCCATCCCTTCACTTTCAGTCTGGATGTATCCTTAGGTTCAAAATGGGCCCCTTGTAGACAACATGGATGGGTCCTGTCACTTTATCCAATCTGCAACCCTGAGCTGTTTTATGGGCGCATTTAGGCCATTTACGTTGAGAGTGATTATTGAGAGATACATTTTTATTGACATCATGTTACCTGTGAAGTCTTTGTTTCTATAGATTTTCTCCATAAATTTCTATTCAATGATATTCTTGGGTTTTTTCCTCTTTTATAGGACTCCCCTTAATATTTCTTGTAGTGCTGGCTTGGTGGTCACATACTCTTTTAAACCTTGCCGGTCTTGGAAGCTCTTTATCTCTCCATCCATTTTGAATGTCACTTTTGCTGGATAAAGTATTCTTGGCTGCATGTTCGTCTCATTTAGTGCCCTGAATACATCTTGCCAGCCCTTTCTGGCTTGCCAGGTTTCTGTGGACAGGTCTGACATTATTCTGATGGGCTTTCCTCTGTATGTAAGGAATCTCTTCCCCCTAGCTGCTTTCAAGAGCTCCTGTCTAAAATTATGATTCATCATTTTCACAACCAGGTATCTCGAGGACTTTCTAGATTCTATGATCTTGGGAGTAGACCTTTCTGCCTCTAAGACAGGAACACTGGTTCCATTCACCAGATTGGAAATACTTTCATGGAGAATTTTTTCAACTATGTCTTCTAGTCTTCTTTCTTTCTCCTCCCCCTCAGGAATTCAAATAATTCTGACATCGGAACGTTTCATGGTGTCATTTATTTCCCTAATTCTCTTTTCATGGCGTCTAAGCTTTTGTTCCAGGCCTACTCCTGATCATTTTTCTCTATCAGTTTGTCCTCTAGATCACTAATTCTATCTTCTGCCTCAGTTAACCTACTGTTAGAGAATTTTTAGATTAGATTGGAACTCATTAAGAGCATTGTTAACATCATCCCTGGTGGCTTTCACTTCTGCCCTAATCAATTCCATTTTGGCATTAAAGGCTTTCTCCAACCTAGCCATTGCCCGGACAATTGTTAGCCTGAATTCCCTTTCTGACATACTGTTTATATACATATCCAATAGCTCTGATGGAGAGGGCCCAGTCTCTGAAATTTGGGCATTCTTCCTCTTAGTCATTTTGGTGGGAGATTGCTGAAGGGATGTGTAGCTGAATGTATCAACTGTGGTGCAGTCAAAGTGCACTCTGGAATGCTTCTGAGCAATCGGGAGTCCCCACCAAAAAGAAAGGAAAAAGAAAAAGAGAGAGAGAGAGAGAGAGAGACAGGAAAAAAAAAAAAAGAAAGAAAGAAAAAATAAAAGAGAAGACCCAGCCCAAATGGGCCCCAAAGGTAAGATTTTCAAAGTATAAGAACAAGAAGACCGACAAAATTAAATGACAAGGAAAAAAAACAAAAACAAAACCCAGCCAAAATGAATCCTAAGTATAAGATTTACATACTACCAGAACAAAAACAAATACACAGAAACAGACAGAAGAAAAAGATGAGAAGGTGGTTATAAATTCTCAGTGTGGGCGAGGAAGGTTATTTTGATTCTTCCTGGATGTATCTTGATATCTTTGTTAAAGGACTCAAATTTCCTGAGGTAAAGGGGGATTAAAACTGGTTTATATATAGGGGTAGCATTGATTGGGGAAAGGGGATTACCTTGAAGCTTATCTCTATATGAATATTTAAAAAAATAAAATAAAAAAATAAAAAATAGAAAAGCAAAAGAAAAACACAGGTGTATGTGTCAAAAAAGTTCAAGTTAAAAAGTTATTATGGAATTTGTTGTACTGAACATTTCATTGTGATGGTAAATAGGTTAAAAATTATAAAAAATTGAAAAGAACGAGAATAGTGGGAATGAATTAAAAATAAAAGTTGTATCTATGAAGTAGTGGTGGTTGTCCTGTTGTGTTTTGTTTTATTGTTTTTGGACTGTCTTTCTGGGGTAGGCACCTGCCGCATGGTTTTTCAGGCAGTCTTGCTCAAGTTGAGTACTCCTGCCCCCTATCAAAGGGCTGGGCTCTGAGGAAACTGATTTTTCAGGCTTTTGTTCTTTGGAGGTGGTTTGGTTTGGTTTGGTTTGGTTTGGTTTTGTTTTGTTTTCCCTCCCCATGGCAGCTTTTGGTGGTTCTTTGTAGGTTTAGAGGAAAACAAACTGCACCCAGACCTCCGTCTCAGAGAGAAGCCTCAGTCTGTTCCCCTCTGGGTGCTCCCAAGCATATAAATTCCTCCTCTGCTGCCGGCAGAGCACATCCCCAGTCACAGTCTCAGGCTTTTACCCAAAACCACAAGAAGTACTAGTCCAGAAAGCTGGCTTCCAGTGGCTGTCTATGCCATGGCTGTCTGGGCAGGTCCAGACTGCCAGAGAGGTCCCAACCAGAGATAGCACACTGAGATTTTCACGCTGGGCCAAGATGGGAGTGCTTAGAATCTCCAGGTCCTAGAGAGCACTGGCTAGCTCCTGCATGGACTCTCTCTCAGGGGAGGGTGTAGAGCGTGACTCAGACCCTGGTCACACAGGGCGAGTGCAGAGTGCAAAAGGTTCTGGCTCTAGGGAGCGCTGGCTGGCATCCACACCAGACTTTCTCACATGCGCCACCACCCAGACTGTCTCACATGTGCCAGCAGCTCAGGGACCAAGGCCTGGCTTCTTCACTGCACTCTCTCTGGCTCAGCACAAGTGGTAGCTGTCCTGGGTCCATGGACTTAAGCCCCTGTCCCTAACCACCTGATTCCACCAACTTCCCCTTAAAATCATTTGGTCTCTTTGAGTGCTTTCAACCAGACTCCAAGTTAATGCTGGTCCCCAATCACAGGGTACTCTCGTATGGGGGTATTACTTTCTAATAGGTTGCTTCTGGTGGCTCCCGCCCCCTTTTGTTTATCTTTCAATATCAGTCGATGTTCCCACTCTGCTTTACCTGTCCACTGGTGTCTTCTGCCCCTGAAGAGATCCAGAAGTGTATAATTCTAATCTCAGGCTGATTTCATGGGTGATCAGAGTTCTTTGGTAGATAATCAGCTCACTTTAGGGGACCTGTTGAAACAGTACCTCCTACTTTTCCACCATCTTGTCTCCCTTCCAAACACTGTTTTCTTTTCTTTTCTTTTCTTTTTTTTTTTTAAAGAAAATATATAAGCCTCTAGCTAGGCCAACTAAGAACAAAGAAAGAGGATACAAATTACTAATATCATAAATGAAAGAGGTGATGTAACTACAGATTTCAGGAATGTTGGAAGAATAATAAAAACATATAATGAATAATTCTACACCTGCAAATTTGATTTCCCAGACAAAATGAACCAATTTCTTGAAAGACACATTTACCTAAATGTACCCAAGAAACAGACAACATGAATAAGCCTATATCCGTTAAAGAAATTGAATAAAAAATTAATAACCTTTCAAAACAGAAAGTACCAGATCCTGAGAGGTTCACTGGTGAATTCTACAACACATTTAAAGGAAAAAAATTATACAAATTCTTTACAATCTCTTTCAGAAAATAGAACCAGAGGAAATAGTTCTTCACTCATTGTATGACACCAGCATAGCTCTAATACCAAAACCAAAGATGTTATAAGAAACTATAGATCAATACCTCTCATGAACATAGATATAAAAGTCCTCAACAAAATATGAGCAAAATGAATCCAGCAATGTTAACAAAGAATTATAAAGTATGACCAAGTGAGATTTATTATAGGTATGCAAGTCTGTTTCAACAGCCAAGAATCAATTAATGTATTCCATCACATTAAAAAGCTACCAAAAAAAAAAAAAATCACATGATCATATTTATAGATCAAGTTTTATCAAGCTGAGAAAATTCCCTAGTTTATGTTTAAACTAAACTAGGGAGTTTCCTCAACTTGATAAACAATATCTACAAAAAAGCCTACACCTAACATCATACTAAATGATGGGTTTGAAGCTTTTCCAAGTACAAGTACAAGGAAATGACATCCTCTTTCGCCACTCCTTTTCAAAACTGTAGTGGAAATTCTAGCTATTGCAATAAGGCAAGACAAGGAAATAAGGATGTAAATATTGGGAATGAAAAAAAAAACCCTCTTTGTTTACAGAAAATATAATTATCTACATAAACAATCTGAAAGAATCACCAGAAAACTCAAGAACTAATATGTAATTATAATAAGTTAGCAGAATACAAAGCTAATACATAAAAGTCAATCATCTTCCCATATACCAGCAATGTATAAGTGAAATTTGAAATTAAAGACACAATACCACATCCTCTCCAACACTCGTTGTTTACTGTCTTGTTAATTTTTGCCATTCTAACTGATGTAAGGTGGTATCTCAACGTGGTTTTGATTTGAATCTTCCTGATGGCTAATGATGATGAGCACTTTTTCATGCATCCGTTAGCCATTTGTATGTCTTCTTTGGAGAAGTGTCTGTTCATGTCTTCTGCCCATTTTTTGATGTGATTATCTGCTTCCTGAGTGTTGAGTTTGAGAAGTTCTTTAGAAATCTTGGATATCAGCCCTTTGTCTGAGTGTCATTAGTGAATATCTTCTCCCACTCCATGGGTTGCCTCTTTGTTTTGTTGACTGTTTTCTTTGCTGTGCAAATTTTGATCTTGATGAAGTCCCAGAAGTTCATTTCACTTTTGTTTCCACTGTTGGTGGGAATGTAAGTTGGTGCAGCCACTTTGGAAAACAGTGTGGAAATTCCTTAAGAAATTAAAAATAGAGCTACTCTATGATCCTGCAATTGCACTATTGGGCATTTACCCCAAAGATACAGATATAGTGAAAAGAAGGGCTATCTGTACCCCAATGTTCATAGCAGCAATGGCTACAGTTGCCAAACTGTGGAAAGAGCCAAGATGCCCTTCAACAGATGAATGAATAAAGAAGATATAGTCCATATATACAATGGAATATTATGCCTCCACCAGAAAAGATGAATACTCAACTTTTATATCAACATGGATGGAACTGGAGGAGATTATGCTGAGTGAAATAAGTCAAGCAGAAAGAGTCAATTGTCATATGGTTTCACTTACTTGTGGAGCATAAGGAATAACATGGAGGAAATGGAGAAGTGAATTGGGAGAAATGGGAGGGGGAGAGGAACCATGAGTGACTGTGGACTCTGAGAAACAAACTGAGGGTTTTGGAGGGGAGGAGGGTGCAGGGTTGGGTAAGCCTGGTGGTGAGTATTATGGAGGGCACATATTGCATGGAGCACTCAGTGTGGTGCATAAACGAATCTCAGAACACTGGAAAAAATAAAATAAAATTACAAAAAATAAAAATAAAAAATAAAAATTTGAAGGAAAAATAAAATATGGTCTATAAAAAATAAAATAAAAAAATACATGAAAACGCAATACCATTTGAATTTGCACCAAAAAATGAGATATTTAGGTATAAATCTAACAAAACCTGTAAAAAAACCTATATGAGGAAAATGACAATTTCTGATGAATAAAATCAAAGAGCTACATAAATGGAGAGTAGATACACCGTGTTCATGGATAGGAATACACAATATTGTCAAGATGTCTTTTCTTTCCCAATTGATTACTAAACTTAGTGAAGCCTCAATCAAACTCTTGGTAAGTTATTTTGTGGATATCAACAAATTGATTCTAAATTTTATAGAGAGAGGCAAAACACACAGAATAGTTGACATAATACTAAAGGAGAAAAACAAAGATGAAGGATTCATACTTATTGACCTGAAGACTTACTATGAAGCAAAAATAATCAAGAAAGTATGGTATTAGTGAAAGAGTAGGCACATATACCAATGAAATAGAGTAGAACCGAGAAATAGACCCTCATAAACATGGTCGGCTGATGTTTGACAAAGGAACAAAAGAAATAAAATGAATACAAAGTATCTTTCCAAATAATGATGCTGAAACAAATGGACATCCACATGCAAAAAAAGTGAATCTAGACACAAACTTTACACCCTTCACAAAAATTAACTCAAAATGGATCATAGACCTAAATGTAAAATGCAATTGTATAAAACTTTTAGTAGATAATACAGGAGAAAATCCAGATGCTTGCCTACAATGATGTCCTTTTAGATATAACACCAAAGGCACAATCTATGAAAGGAAAGATTGATAAACTGACTTCTTTAAAATGTAAAACTTCCTTCAATTTGAGTGACAATGTCAAAAGAAAGATGAGCCATGGACTGTGGGAAGATATTTGCTAAAGATGCATCTGATAAAGGACAGTTATCCAAAAATCAATAGTAAAAAAAGTCAGCAACTGGATTAAAAAAAAAAAAAAGGAGCCAAATACCTTAATGGACACCTCACCAAAGAAGATATATAGATGGTAAAGAAGCATACGAAAAGACAGTCCATATCACATGCTATCAGGGAAATGAAGGTTAAAACAATGAGATACCACCACACATTTATTAGAATGGGCAAAATCCAGAACATTGACAACACCAAATCCTGGCGAGGGTGTGGGCAACAGGAACTCATTCATTGCTTATGAGAAAGGAAACTGATAGAGCAAACTGCCCATCAGACTATGGAAAGACAGTTTAGTGATTTCTTACAAAACCAAACATACTCTTACCATATGATTCAATAATCGTGCTCTTTGATATTTGCCCAAAAGAGCTGAAAACCTATACACGGATATTTATGGCAGCTTTATTTATAATTGCCAAGACTTGGAATCAATCAAGGTGTCCCTTGGTAGGTCAATGCATAAATAAACTATGTTACAACAGACAATGGGATATTATTTAGCATTAAAAAGAAATGAGCTATCAAGCCATGCAAAGACATGGATAAATCTTAAATATGCATTATGAAGTAAAAGAAGCCAATTTGAAAAGATTACCTACTATATGATTCGAATATATGAGATTCCGGAAAAGGCAAAACTATGGAGACAGTTAAAAAAAAAAAAAAAAAGTGGTTGCCAGAGAGCTTGGGAGGAGGGGGAGATGAATAGGTAGAGCCCATAAGATGTTTAGGGCAGTGAAATACTCTATACGATACCACAATGACATATACACATCATTACATCACTATACATTTTTTTAAAAACCCATAGGCCATATAATGCTAAGAGTGAACTGTAATATAGACTTTGGGTGATTATAATGTGCCAATATAAGTTCACCCATACTAACAGTCATACCACTGTAGTGGGGGATGTTGATATTTAAGAGGCTATGCATGTGTCAGGGAAAGAGGTATATGGGAAATCTCTGCACTTTCTGTTTAATTTTGCCATTTATCATAAACTGTTCTAAAAATATTACATTAATTTAAATAATTCTTATAATATCACCTAAACTTATTAATACCTAGAAATAAATCTGAAACTAAAACACATGATTGAGAAGAATTAAATTAGCCCTAAATTAGTCAAGGGATATAACACTTTAACGGATTGAAAAACTGGCTATTGTAAAGATACCAATATTCCCAAATAAATGTTTGTAAATGGATATTGTGAGCTCTAACTCATTTGACGTTATATTTAGGGTTACAGACCCTAAAACTAGTCTACAGTTGGAATTCAAACACAGACTCATTTTATTTTGAAATTTGTAAAGAAATATTACTTATAACTAGATTCTTGCAGTCTTTTCTTTATAGATGCAAATGACGATACACCTTTCCACATTAACAAGTAGACAGAAAAATTTTTTTTCAATTGTTTGAACTACCTCTGTATTATACCCAAAAGTTACATGTTGACTTATCATCAAAAACTATTTTTAATGAAGTCCCCACTGACAAATCAATTTGATCTTCCATCAATATTGTTCAAATCAGAAATTGAAAACTGATTTGCAAAAGGATTTGTTACAGTTATTTGAATCATTCATTTTCTCAACACCTACATCAATATTGTGAATTGTTCCTGTGGTACCTCTGAGATTTTTACATCCCAACACAATCTACTATAATAAATTAAAAGTAGATTAGAGGTTTTCCATTGTTTTGTGAAGTGTGAGAAAGGTGATTTTTAAAGGGGAGATGGAAAATGTGAATCTGCATAATGATGTAGGCACCCATTGATAAGTTGTAGGCACAAGTATATATTGAAGATGTGAGTGTGGCTATTGAATCCCTCACCACTCTTTGTATCTCTGAAACTCCTGGGATGTCTTTATGCACTCCCAGGTGTAAACATATGCTAGTTTTATGCCCAATGCACTAAGATAAACTGCATTTTCTTCTGCTTTCCTTAGACACCTTACTTCAGGCCACATAATTCTTAAGCACTGGCCTGCTTATATCCATTTGAGAATTATTCTTCAGGGCTACATTCCCTTATATGTGTACATACACACACACACACACATACACATATATATAAATACATGTATATGTACATATATATAATTTGTGTGTATATATACATATGTAATAATACACAAAAATTGTTCATTAATTTTCAGGGAAATACTTATTGCACACAATATAAATATAAATATAAATAAAGTAGTGGCACATTGCCTTATTGTGGTTAACATACCCAATCATTCATTGTATTTGCTTTGGCAGACAGTTGGTCTGAATGTTCACATAAGCCAATGAAAAAAAAAATCAAAATGTTTGTTTAAGAATATGTAAAAGTGTATTGGTCTTCTGTCAATAAGATTATTATTCTCTTTTGGAGAAATAAACAAGTAGAGTACAGGTTTAACTGTGCTAATAGCTATTAAAGAAATTCAGCAAGATTTGGCTTTGGAAGAGGGTGTTAATAGCCATCCCTCTCTTTAGCTGACAATTCAATCACCTCAACCTCAAAGCACATGTTTGTGTAACAACTATTCTTGGTCCCTTGTTGTTGTCTTGATAAGCATGTAGGTCTTCACATTATGGTTGATTTTAAGTGCTATGGAGACTATTTCACAAAAGAAATTGTCACTACTTTCTATTTAAATTGGGGTCTGGAAGGCTATGTGTAACAGCATACCTGATAATTGGTTCTATTATGAAGCACTGTCAAGGTAGATTTTCCAAGTACCAAACAAAATGCTTAACACTCATTTCCAGGCAAAAACTGCAACGTAGTGCTTCGGCAGCAAAAAATCCCAATTCTAATTGCATAGAGTAAATCCAATTATGCCTTATATAATCCAGATGCTAAACTGACACTTGGAGTATTGCCTGTGAACAATGTGCTGTTCCCCATGTTTGGAAGAGGAGGTGGGGAGAGGACAAGTTATTTTTTAGCATGAATCTTAGAGCATAAATTAAATATTTCTGATAAATTAGATTAATGATAGATTACACTAATAAAGTGTCTTTTTAATAACTCAAATAGTGGATGCAGCTCCTTTGTTAGTACCTTCATAAATAGGTTATACATTTGACATTCAAAGCTTTTGAACTCTTTCCTAAATCATTTCAATTACATCAATTAACATTTCAATTAATGAAGTTCAGATTATCAGATTATCAGATTTCCACCAGGATCCCCCAACCCACACACACACCAGAAAAGAGAAAACTTGAATGCAATTGTATAGGTCATTCTTGCTCAGCAGTTTGGCAAAGATTCAAATTCTCTAATCCCCAGTCTCTTTATCAGTCACGAGTAGGTAATATTTAATGTGGCTTGTGGGGTTTTGAGGCTTAAATGAAATTATGCATGTAACATGTTTAGCAAGATGCCTAAAGCATACTACATTTTAATAAATATCAACTATGATCTGATTTCAAATTATGACATATGCTTGAATTCTACCAACTGCAATTTTCAGGTGTATTCATTAAACAACCTATTTTTCAGTGTTTGCAACATGTCTTCACTTCTTGCTATTTTGACATAAAAATGAATGCCACACAGATCCCACTTGCCTTGGTTATGTTCCAGAGCCAGAGGTGAGGATTTATTAAAATGATTTATTGACAAATGCTCTTGGGAAAAAGTCATCTAAGTACAAGGGGCATATGCCTGGAAAAGGAAGAAGCTATGCAAACTGTTAGAAAAGGTCTAACTCCAGGTTGACCCTTAGGAGATCAAAAGTATCACTTCCTTGGTAAAAGTGCTGGGACTTTGTACCTTGCTGTAGATAGCTTGACCTTCCTTTCCTTTCCCTCCCTACCTTTCTTTCTCTTTCTTTCTTTCTTTCTTTCTTTCTTTCTTTCTTTCTTTCTTTCTCTTTTTTTCAGTAGTACTTTCAGTCACCCACTGATGATTTTCTGAAGAAGGCTACAGACATAATCCCTAAACCAAGGGGCAAGAGGACAGGTACTGACCACATCAATCAAAATGATATAAGGGATAAAAGGGTCTCAGGGGAATGGAATGAGGCATCCCCAACAGTACCTTCTCTACTACCCATATAAAAAGTCCCAGTCAAGTGAAACAGGTAATCAGGCAGGATAGTGATGTAAATCATTTCAGTTCATTGTGAAAATGCTCTGACAGAGTACCAGTCCATACTGCTTACAAGTTTTCTCCATCTTGCTGTTTTACATCACTGAGCCTTTGGCCCACAAACCCTTACCACCCACATCTTACCTCCAGCCTGCTCAACTCATACTTTTCTTTCAAGACTCAATATAAAGCATTATTACTTTCTGGAAAATCTCTCTGACTTCTATCTCAGCCTTCCTCTACATCTGTTAAAGAAATCTGTTTTAATCTATGTGGGCTGCCATCACAAAAATATCATATACTGAGTGGTTCATAAACAACTATTCATTTATCATTTAGTACTGAACCCCGAAAAATCCAAAATCGAGGTACCAGCAGATTTGGTGTCTGGTGAGGACTGGTTTGCTAGTTCATATACTGCTACTTTGTCACTGCGTCCTCACATGGCAGAATGGACAGAAACTCTCTGGGGTCACTTTTATAATAAGGTCATTGATCCCACTGCTGAGGGCTCAACCTCAGATTACTTTTCATTCAAAATCCCTCCCCAGCCATATACCATGACATCAGGTGTTAGGATTCAACATATGAATTTGAGTGGGGGCACAAACATTCTCTCTATAGTACTGCCTATGTACAAAGTTCTCTCAAACATTTATCATATTTTATTGTAATCACAGGTTGATATTTTTGTTTCATTTTTCCAACTAAATTGAATACTCTGAAATAAGAACAATATCTGCAAATTCCTCTTTGGTAGATTTAGCTTGATACTTATACATTCTAAATGGCTTAATAAAGGTTTGGCGAATGAATACATAGATGAGTAAATAAGCACATTAACATCCCCTGTGTCACTATACCAATGTATAATCTATGTATATCTATAATCTCTCAATTTTATGTGAAGGGTACCTATTTATAGCTAGACTGTCACCTAAGATGTCACCTTATGATATTCATAGTCACTTAGTGCCCAGAAGGTGAATTCAATTTCTGAAACTTTTCTGGAACTATTTCCATAATTCTCCAATGGATTCAACTAAAAATAAATGAATTGAAGAGAAAAAGAGAGAAAGGTGTTTTCACCAGATTTTTCAAAAAAAAACCCCAAAGGCAAAGATAAAGCTGATAAAAACAACAAAGAAACAAACAAAAAACCAGGAGACACCAACAAATATAAGTGGGTTGTTCTAGGACATTACTTACTAGAAAGAGCTTTTGCCTAAGCAATGAGAAAAGAAGATATCTTTGCATTTCTCTGAGAGAAATTGTTGCTTTCAATTCCCTTGGAAGCATAAACTCATTCTCAAGAGATAATTATTTAACATTAATTTCTGGTAGGCTTGTCATAATAAAATGAGTTCAGGTTTTATACTTGAAAACTTATACTTTAAGAAATTTCAGTGAATTTATATAAGGACCTTATATTTCTTTAATCCTGTGAGAATTTACAGGATTTTCAGTAAGTCTGTACTTCTTCATAGGCAATTTCCATATGCTGCCTTGTGTAATAGTTATTTTTTACAAACTTCATATCTCCCATGCAGGATTCTGACCTCACACAGGACCAAAAGTGTTGATTAACATCCAAGAGTCCATTAAGACATATTTGTTGAGTTGAACTGACAAAGAAAGTGATCAAACTGAGCAATACTATTTTTAGTCAAAAGAGTTTTGAATAGGCATGAAAATGACTATTTGTGTTTCCTTGGCTTGAACAGTGTTGATTGGACTTGAGAAGGAGTCTCTGAATCCTCAAGAAACCTTAAGAAGTGGCTCAAATGCTTTCTTCCCTGCAAAAATTGCCAGGCTTCAGATTGCTAATTATCTAAAACAAAATGTGCACTTTTGGCCGCAGCTGCCTCAACTGAGGATCCATGCAAGTAGAGAAGGGAAATAAGGCTGGATTTGATAAAAAGAAGGCATCCACTTGGACCTGGCTTGGTTGAAACTATACACACCTGAGTGTTCCTTGTGGGCAAACCAAATCCTCTTTTGAGGAAGTATGGATTATTGGTGAAAAGAAATATATCTTCTTTGGTCTAGTCATGATGCCAACTAAAACTCAACAAACTTACCTGTTCTTTAAGGTAGCTTGTATTTGCTCCCATATTGTTATCTAGGTTTCCTCTTTTTACCAGGACAACAACCATATTGGATTAGGGGCCCAGCCCACTTCAGTATGACCTCATCTTAACTAACTACTGCTTCAACAACCCAGCCTGATTTCCCAATAATGTTACATTTTGAGGTACTGGGAGTTAGCACTTCAATATATGAATTTGGGAGAGATATAATCCAATTGATAACAAAGTTCCTTCACTTTGCTCATGTGTCCTTTTGACTTACACCCCCACCCCCAAATAACGTTACATTTTGAGGTACTGGGAGTTAGGATTTCAAATGCTGTTATTTTTGTTTGCTTATTTAGAAATTCTTTATTTGTAGTGTTAAAAAGATGTTCCAGACTCTGTAAGATGCTTCAGGCTTATCTCATATATTTCCTGCCCCAATTCTAGAATTAGCTATTTCTCAAAGGTGTCCTGGTTCTTTTATTGGAGAATGCTATTAGAAACAAAGATCTAGGAATGCCTGGATGGCTCAGTCAGTTAAGCATCTGCCTTCAGCTCAGATCATGATCCTGGGGTCCTGGAATGGAGTCCCAGGATGGAGGTCTGCATCAGGCTTCTTGGTCGGCAGACAGCCTGCTTCTCACTCTCCCTCTGCCTGCCACTTCCCCTGCTTATGTTCTCATTCTCTCCCTCTCTCTCTCTCTCTCTGACAAATAACCAAAATCTTAAAAAAAAAAAAAAAAAAAAAGAGTGGCACCTTGGTGGCTCAGTTGTTAAGGGTCTGCCTTCAGCTCAGGTCATGATCCCAGGGTCCTGAGATCGAACCCTGCATCTTTGGGGTCCCTACTCGGCAGGAAGCCTGCTTCTCCCATTCTCCCTGTTTGAATTCTCTCTTTTGCTGTGCCTCTCTCTGTCAAATAAATAAATAAAATCTTTAAAAATAATAATAATAAAGAAGTAAATAAATAAACAAAGATCTGAGTTCTAGGCATCCTCTTTGCTACTGGGGTGTCATTTTTTTAGGTCCTCTGAGATGGCAAAGAAGTATATGTTTGTATTCTAACCTGTGCATATACTTCTATCAATATTTTATTGATATTTGCATCTATATCTACTGCATTTGTATCTATATTAAGTTAAATGTATGTTCTTACTGGTCTCCAACTTTATCCCATTATCACATGTATTATTTTAGCCTACCCCTCCTTGATCTGTCACCTCCCACACCAAAGCTTCTGCCATGCATTTACTTACTTGTTTACTTCTGTTATACACATATAGCAGTATCTAATTGTTAACCCATACACCCTTTGGAAACCATTTTATCAACTAGGCTACGATAGTTATGTGTAGTTTCCCAGTCTCCATTCATATCAAAGTTATTTAGATTACACTTTTTTCCCTACACCCTTCAGTGAAGTTGTTTTGTGTATTTTTAATACATTTAATTTCTCTTGTAATGGTCTCATTCTTTCCTGGGATACCTGACTTCCTAAATGATTTCTTTTTAATTTGCATATATTAAAGTTCAATTTTATGATATAAAGTTCTATGGGATTTGACAAATTCATACTGTCATGTATCTCTTATTACAGTCTCATCAGAATAGTCTCATTCTCCTAAAAATTCCTTGTGTGTCACACAGTCATCTCTCTTCTCTTCCCCTCAAACAACTTGGAATCATGATATTCTTAGTTGTCTATAATTTTGCCTCTTTGAAAATGTCGTCTAATTGGAATAATAGTTATGGTAGCATTTTTAGAGTATATTGCTTCTTTCACTAAGGAATATGCCTTTAAATTTCCTGTATGTTTTTTCATGGCTTGGTCTCTCTCTCTCTCTCTCTCTCTTTCTAAGGATTTTTTATTTATTCATTTGAAAAAGAGAGAGTGTGGGGGAGGGGCAGAGGGAGATGGAGAGAGAAACTTAAGCAGATTTGGCACTGAGCTCAGAGCCCTATGTGGATTTCCATCTCCCATCCTTGAGATCAGGACATGAGCCAAAACAAAAAGTCAGGTGTTTAACTCACTGCACCACCCAACTCCCCACCTCAGTTTTTTGCTTACTGAATAATAGTTTGTTGCATGAATGTAGCACTATTTGCTTATCCAGTCACCTAGAAAGACATCTGGATTGGTACCACTTTGGGAAAATTATTATATAAACATTATATAGACATATACAAACATTATATAAAAATATATAAACAAAATACATAAACATTACTATATAAACTATAAACATTGATGTGTTATAAGCATTTTGTGTGGACATATGATTTCAATTCAATTAGCTAAATATTTAAACAGATGAATGCTGGATTATAAGGTAAGACTACATTTGGCTTCGTACAAAACTGCCAAACTATTTTCCAAAGTGGCTGTACCATTTTGCATTTCCACCAGCAAGCACTGAGAGCTTCTATTGCTCCACATCCTCACCATTTTTGTTTGCTGGATTTTTGTATTATAATAGCTGCATAGTGGTATCTCTTCGTTATTTTACAAGTCTCTATTGATAAACGGAGTTGAGGATCTTTTTATATGCTTACTTGCCATCTATGTATCTTCTTTGTGGAGGTTTCTATTCAGAAGTTTGCTCATTTTCCAAGAGCACTGTTTGTTTTCTTATTGTTTAAAGAGTCTTTGACATATTTTGGATGCTAATCCTTTATCAGATAGGTGTTTTGCTAATATTTTCCCTTGTCTATGATTTGTCTTTTAATTTTCTTAACAGTGCTTTTAGAAAAGCAGAAGACTTTAATTTTAATAATGTCCAACTTATTTTTTCTCCTTGACAGATCATACTTTTGGTGTTGTATCTAAAAAATCATTGCCAAACCCAAGGTCACCTAGATTTTCTACTATGTTATTTTCTAAAATTCCTATAATATTGCATTTTACATTTAACCCTATGATTCATTTTGAGTTAATTTTTGTGATAAGTGTAACTTCTTTGTCTAGATTTAATTATGTTTTGCATGTGAATACCCAGTTGTTCCATCACCATTGAATTTTTTGTGATCCTTTTTTGCAAATCAGTTGACTATATTCCTGGCTTGTGTATTCTCTTCCATTGATTTATATATCTATTCTTTGTCCATACCACACTGCCTTAGTTACTGCAGCTTTATATTAAGTCTTGAAGTGGGGTGATGTCAGTCTTACAGCTTGGTTCTTCTTCTTCAATATTGTGTTGACTATTGGGTCCTTTTTGCCTCATCATATAAATTTTAGAATAAATTTGTTGATATCCACAATTGATTTTTATTTGGGATTACATCGAATCTATAGATCAATTTAAGAAGCATTGCCACATTAGGAATAATGAGTCTTTCAATCATGAACACAAAATATCTCTTCCTTTATTTAGTTCTTTGATTTCTTCCTCAGAGTCCTATAATTTTCTGTATGTATGTCCTGTAAATATATACATCTTTTGGATTTATGCTTAAGTATTTCATTTTGGGGGGCTAATGTAAATGCTACTCAATTTATTTATTTATTTTTACTTCAAATTCCAACTGTTCATTGCTGGTGTATAAGGAACCCACTGACATTTGTATATTGATCTTATATCCTATGCTTTTGCTTAATCTCTCATTCTTTCTAATACCTGGAATGTCTGTGGCTTGATTTATATTTTGAAGTATTTCATGCTCTTTCACCACAATCATCTTTTTCATCTGGGATAGTCCCCCCACAGACCAATCATGAAACTAAATTAATTATGAAAGTCAGTCTGCTCTACTTAATCCAATTAAACTTAATTGCAAGATCCCTATATTCCTAATCATCCTCCCCTAAGGGACGTGTTACCTTCATGTTTTTAAACAGATTTTCTGAGCCAAATCATTTTCACAAATATGACTCTCAGAAAAAACATTTTAGGTACAAGAAGACCGAGGGAAATCAGATTTATCTCATTAACCTAAAAGTTTGTGCCAAACCTCATAATGATTTGTGGGTTGCCCATAAAGCCGCATTAATAATGGAAACAATTCTGCCAGGGGGAGTATCTTGTGAACAAACTGCAGAAATAATCGAAAAGGCGAAACAACATAGAGTTAACTTTTTGTATTAAGCCATAATAAAAAGCATTAAAAATCAAGCTCTAAGCTTAAATTATGATTGTGAAAATCAGTACATAAAGTCATTAATGCAAATGCCCTGACATAAATTATAGGCATGAGACAGATTGTACCATTTTCCTATAATGTGCAAGTGTAAATAATTCCTGATTTAGAAATTAAGAACAGGAGCACAGCTAAAGAACTCAAAATTGAGTGACTTAATTTGTCTCAAAAGAGGAGGTTGATGGTATCATTTGTCCAAAAGTTACATGGTCAGTCAGTAGCAGAGATTTAATCTATATTCCATTATGCTTTTTTGCTCAATACATGGAATACACACACACACACACACACACACACACATACACACACGTATAAATATACATATATATACACACACATACACCCATGAATAAATATATATATATTTATACTATGTAATTATATATATTTTTTTTATGGAAAGAGTACTTTTGCTATATAGAGTCACTGGTGGATCACTCTATTCTTAGAAAATTAACATAAACTGCATCTTTTGAGAACTTGAAAGATACCATCATAGACTATCATAATCAACTGTGTGCTGTCAAGATTGGGCAATTACCAACAGTAGACTATCTTTAGAAATCTCTAAGTAGGTGGGTTTTAGTAATACCCTTTTAAAAGTGACTCTCCCATGTTGTAAAAATAGCCAGTACTACAGCTAGGATTGAACTATGTTTTTCCTGAAATCTGACCTTCCCAGGAGCACATGGAAAAGCAGAGCTAGGCTGCTAAGCACTAATACTGGGTCATTCTAACCATACAAGTGGAAAATATGTCAAATGCTTCTTTCCCTTTCTCCCTCACCACCAGTACTCACACAGTACTGCTGTGTGAAGAGTGCCGGCTCCAGAGTGGGAGAAAGACTGAGTTGTTCTTCAAACTGTACTGAAGAAATTGGGAGAGAGAACAACCCAAAGTGAATCAAAAGTCTCCCAAAAGGCAAGATAAGAATAGACAGATTTCCACTCTTCTTTCATTGATACTTTCAGGTTTGGCATGCTTTCTATTTGGGTACCTGAGGACTGTGTCAGACCTCACGGCCAGAAATAAATTCTTCTGATTTCTGAGGCCAGGTTTTGAATAGTAGTAAAGAAAACTTAAGGGGAAACAACAATGTTATAACTGGAGGAAGGGTGCTCAGAATCACTTTTGCACACTATTTCTCATGAGGATTGATAAGCACCTTACAGATAGAGCAAAAATAAATGTAAATAATAATAATCCCTTTCTTAAAGGAGAGGTGGATATGAGGTGTTGTTTTTTATTCTTTATTAGAAGTAATAACATCTATAGAAATCCGGAGAATCTCAAAATGTGATACTATGATTGAAACAATTTTTTTATTAGATCAGGTTAGAAATTTGTTTATCAATTCCTAAGCTGAATACATACACTATATATTGAATCTGATACACTGTATCTGAATTTCCCCTATTCATTTTAGCTCCCAGTTGTTTTCTTTAATTGAATTTTTATATCAAATAAATCTATAAACCAACTGACTATGCATAGCTTTGGTTTCTGTACTTTAAATTTGAAGCAATATTTCTTCTCTCTGATAAATATGTAATAATTGCCTATCATAGGAGATAATGTAACATGGCAACTAAAAGCAAAGACTTTGGAGTCTGATAGCCTGGGTTAAAATCTTATTTTGAGCTCATGACCAGTTTGAACATGGCGACCTTATTTAAACTTTCTCAGCCTCAGTGTCCTTATCTATGCAAAGGGAATGATAACAATAAAATCTGGCTCTTGAGTTTGTCAGAAGAGATAAATTCATTTATGAAATACGTCTTTACACATATAATTGCCCCATGGATACTAGTTATATTTTTCATTATGTGCAAACATTATCCTCCCCACAAAACTGAAAGACTTTACAAATAAGAGATCAGGGAGACCTCACTGCTTTTAACTCCATTAACGAATGAGATATGTTTTCTCTTCAGAATATGAAACATTAGAAAATCAGACATAATATAACATAAAACATGTTATAAGCATTCAAATCAAAGCTACAAAAGGGAATTTGGAGGGATATGAAATGGAACATGAATTTTCAAAGAGAAAGCACATTCAGAGGGTTATTAAAAGTAGAGGAGTGTAGGATAGATTATTCTGAATTATTAAACTATTTCAATTTTGCATTTCAGTTATGAAAATGCCAATGAATTAACTCTTTTGGAAATTGCTAGAAGTACTTTGGGGTTATTAACATTGTATAATTGTGTACTTAAAGAGCAATCAGTTTTCCCTGGAGGAATAAAGAAAACCACTCTAGTTAAGTGACTTTTTATTTCTAGTGATATTAAGTTCTACACTATGAAGCAGGGATGTTCTGAATAGAAACACATTAAAGAGCGATGAGTTTGGAATAAAAACTTGGGTCTTTCCCAGTTATCTTGTTGCCTACATATTTAATCTTTGGGTATTCCAACCTAAGCATTTTCAAAAATAAGAGACTTAATTTAATACAAAAGTTTTGGAAATATTAAATGAGATGACCTATGCTCAAGCTGTTTGCAAAATCCAAAGTGCTATGTAAGCTAAGGTGTTATCATCTGAAAATGAAATTTAAAACCCAAAACTATCAGAAATCACCTTATAATATGATTTTACTTTTCTCTCTTGGCTAAACACTTTGCTTCTTTTATTCTCATTGACTCCTTGTGAGTCATCGGGATAACTAGTATTGTTCTTATTTTGAAGACTACAAAACTGGGATTTGAAGAATTTAAATGATTTTAACATTAGCATTTGGCTTAAAGTGCAGAGGTAAAACCAAAAAGCAAAATCTTAAGATACAAAGTCCAAACATCTGGCTAGACACCGTCTGCTTTTTGGTAGTCTTCAAGATACGTTGAAATACTAATAAGAGAAGATGTGTCATATCCATTCTGTTTCTTCAGCACCTGCACAAAGAGTAGTAGACATTAGGCATATTGAGGAATCTGGGGATTGACTCTAGACTGTCAGACACTATGGTCAGCCAGTGCATCTTTGGATTCTCAGGCATCTGTGTCTCTTGGTTTACCTTCATTTCAACTTTAGTTCCCATGGTTACAAAAATGAATCAGAGTGGTACTGGTGAGAGTGACCCAGGTGGTTATATTTCTGTAAATAAATATATGCTATGTATATAAATTCTACCTGAAGCTTTCAAATGGTCAAAGAATGATCTCACCACAAGAGAGAATGAGCTGTCATAGTGAACTAAGAATTGAAATCATGGTCAGGAAACTTGTATTCTAAGCTGGCCTTAGCCCCCGATACAAATTTTCGAGGCATCAATTTTGACATAGTTCTTATATAAAAGCTTTGATGACCTTTCTATTCCTTTTATGATTTTAAATTAGTTTTGTGAAATAAAAAAGTCCCAGGCCACATGCAAAAGGTATTTTAATGTGTACTAAAAATATACTCTACTACACTGTATTTCATAATGTACAGTATATTATCAAAACAGAACTTATGTGTTTTTCTTTTTCTAGTTTATATGACTTTACATGAAAATTTAAGCTGATTCAACCAATCTTTAACTGATACAAAATAAATACATGCAACTTAAAATATGTTGCTTTTTGTTATTAACATTAGAACAATTTTGGATGAAGATATATTTGTATAATAGGGTGGAATAGAGGATTATAAACCTATAACACTAGCACCAAAGTTAATGAATTAATTATTAACTAACTGGAATTATGATAAGTATTCAAAATCAATAGCTATTCTCCATTTTTAAATTAAGTGCTTAGAAAAGTGTCCACCTCTGAAAAGTGATATATGTATTTTAAAAAATTCAAGTATAATCACTGGAAGTATTTTTTTCCTTCAAAAGTTGAATCAAGGGCACCTGGGTAGCTCAGTGGGTTAAGCCTCTGCCTTTGGCTCAGGTCATGGTCTCAGGGTCCTGGGATCCAGGCCCATATTTGGTTCTCTGCTCAGTGGGGAGCCTGCTTCCCCCTCTCTCTCTGCCTGTCTCTCTGACTACTTGTGATCTCTGTTTGTCAAATAAAAAAATAAAATCTTTAAAAAAAAAGTTGAATCTAAGTTAATAAGTTATGTTATAGGTACTCAAATAAGTCCCCCAAAGTGTATGAAAATGAGAACTTTATCTACCACATAGTAAACATATAAAGCTATATTAATCAAATTAATATGATCTTGTTTTAAAAATGGACTAGAAATAGATATTAGTGCATTTAATATAAGACAAAGTGATATTTCAATTCATTGAAAGGAAGATGAATTATTTTATAATATTACAGAAAAAGTTTATTTGCCTAGAAAATAAATAACAATGTTTGCCTATTACCTTATACTATAAACAACAGATAAATTATAAATGTATAGAAGATTTAAATGTTGACAAAATGGGCACCCGGGTGGCTCAGTGGGTTAAGCCTCTGCTTTCAGCTCAGGTCATGATCTCAGGGTCCTGGGATCAAGCCCTGCATTGGGCTCTCTGTTCTGCAAGGGAGTCTTCTCCACCCAGGGAGTCTTCTCCACCCCCCCCCACCACCGCCTGTCTCTCTGCCTACTTGTGATCTCTGTCTGATTTTAAAGATTTAATAAATTAAAATCTTTAAAAAAATTTTTTAAAAATGTTGACAAAAAATAAAAATAAAACACTACTATGTAATTTAAGATAGGAAAGGTTTCTTAACTGAGCTTCAAAATCCAGAAGTTAAAAAAGAAAACACATAGTCTTGAAATATTAAAAAAAAATAATTTTTATAGCAGGTTGTTACATAAACCAAACCAAAGAGGATATCATAGATTTGAAATATAGATTTGCTATTTAGGCAAGGCAAGAAAAAAAAATTACTATCAATTTCATATCTATTGTTCTAACAAATTGAGCAAAAAGACATTATTCCAATTATCTAATGGGCAGAGCACATGAATAGATAACTCATTAAAGAGCAACTGATGGCCAATACATATATTTTGTAAATGCTTAAATTCACAATTTGGAAATACAAATTAAGGAAACAATGAGCCATAACATTATGCTCATCAAATTAATAAGTAAAATGAAGGATAATTATTGCTGCTATGGGTGTGACATACATATCCTCTTGTAAATGTGAATTGATAAAGTCCTTCTTAAATGAAATCTAGCACACCCATAAATAAAATTGAGTAAGAATAAAGGAATGGCATTGTTTATATATTAGAATCATACTTTTATAAAGCAAAGTAATCCCACGATTTCCTGTATTTAAGGGTGTGTGAATATATGTGTGTGTCTACAGATGTGCTTGCATACAATTACATAAATATGGAAAAATGTTTTTTTTAAGTTGTTAACATTGATTTTTGGTGGGTAAGACAGCTGGCATGGTTGGGAGATGATTACATTAAGCAAATAAATAAATATATTGAGACTACTGTCAGCCTGAATAGGGCTTTTGTTCATAGTCTAAGTGTGATGAGAAGCCTCAGGAAAGTTTACAAGAATAAACAGCCATTTTTTCATGTACAGCAAGGTCTTTGCTTGAATATTTATGCTTCCCATCTTGAGCTGTCTCTACTGGTTCATTTTTGATTTTTTTTTTTTAAGATTTTATTTATTTATTCGACAGACAGAGATCACAAGTAGGTAGAGAGGCAGGCAGAGAGAGAGGGAGAAGCAGGCTCCCCACTGAGCAGAGAGCCCGATGTGGGGCTTGATCCCAGGACCCTGGGATCATGACCTGAGCCAAAGGCAGAGGCTTTAACCCACTGAGCCACCCAGGTGTCCCTCATTTGTGATTTTTAAGTCTATTCTCAACTTCCCTTCCCCCTTCTCTGTCATTCTCTTCCCTGATCTTCCCTACAGTCTGTAAATTCTTCCCTTCAACTTTTCTTTACTGTTCTTTTTCCTTTCCCCTTTCTACCCCTTTCCCTCTCTTTTCCCCCCACCCACTCTCCCATCTTTTCTGCTCTTCTTTCTTTCCTTTTCTTCCACCCTCCCTCTTTTATTGTCCTTCAACCTTTCCTTTCCTTCCCTCCATGGAGGGACATATGTGTCCGTGACATGCAGGGAATCAGGAAATGGGAAGGTCATCTAGAAACATCAGCATCCATGGTGGCCAAGAAACCAGTGCAGTAAGAAAAAAGAGTGGTGAAAGGCCAAAAGTGTGTCTGGAGGACGGAATTGGGACAGTGCTAGGTGAAGCATAAGAACTTGCTTGTGTGGCCAGCGGTCAAGGAGGCCATCGGGAGGTAAGTGGAGAGGGAGGTGCCCATGAATGAGCCATCTGATAGCCTAGAAAGCAGTTTAGAATGAGTGCAGAGGACAAGGAAAGAAGTGGCTGGCTTGGCTGGGAGATTAGTAATATAGGACAAACATGTAAAATGATCAAATAATAAATAAGATATTGATTATAATATGATCCAGGTTTTTCAATGTTAGAGAGACATTATAAAAATACAAAAAGGGAGAAGACTAGAAAAAAACGTGAGATGTTGTATTGGAATTGGATTTTATTTTCTAATAAATATGCATATATAGATATATGCATTGGTTTAGATGTCTGTATAGCCCTTTTTGTTCTAAGAGATAGATGATTCAGGGTTGAGGGTAGAAGAGTATCAGCTGACATTTGTCCAGAATTCTCTTCTTCCTGATGATCTTTTTTTTTTTTTTTTTAAGATTTTATTTATTTATTTGACACAGAGAGAGAGAGAGAGATAGCAGGTAGACAAAGAGGCAGGCAGAGAGAGAGGAGGAAGCAGGTTCCCCACTGAACAGAGCCAAATAGGGGCCTGGATCCCAGGACCCTGAGATCATGACCTGAGCCGAAGGCAGAGATTTAACCCACTGAGCCACCCAGGCGACCCCTTCCTGATGATCTTAAAAACATATTATCTTTGTTTATCTTTGTTTATCTTTGTCTCAGTTGTTGGCAGTAAATTCTAACCCAAGTCAAGAAGGGAGGAAAATAGTAGAGATGATCAAACTTGGATCTTTATTTTGTCATTTACCAGCTAAAGCTTGAGTTGATTGGAAGGATGAAATGAAATGAAATCTATTACTTATCTGCTCTTTAGATGGACTGAAGTTAAAACTAAATATACTATCTGATTTTCAAATAAGAATTACCTCTCTGATTTATTGATGACTAGAGTTACCTAAAACAGAGGTGAGGAATATTGTCTTGCAGAAAGGAAATGAGGGGTCATGGAGGTGAAATAACTTGATTAAAATCAAACAGCTAAAGAAGAGCAGAAACTTGGACCTGAGCTCAAGTTTCCTACTCACTGACCCAGCAGCAAAGAACCATGTTCATTTAATTCAATCTCAATAATTTCTGAAAACCAAAGGCTTTCTGCTAAAGGATTTAATCATCTCGATTTTTATTATTTAGCTAATGAAACACTTTGATGGCAAGCGTAGGATAGCTCTGAGGGTCTCTAATTGACACAAATTCTCTACAATAAGCTTATTATAAAGATCAACCTATAGTACCCAATAAATGATGTTAAGGAAAAATAGTCTTCAGTACACCAGGATAAAAAAGTCCAAACAGGCATTTTGGGATTTTCCCCTTATCATAGCAGTACACAGGCAGCACATTATGACCTATCAAACTGGAGACCTATGGGCTATTGAGGTATAGTTATGAGAAAGTGTGAAATAAATTTCCCATTGAAAACATGTTGATAAAATGTTGGCAGGTAGAAGTTCCGAAGTATAGAGAGAAAATGTCTTTTAAAATATCCAAGTGAATGACCACGTTTTAAGTTAACAAATAGTTTCCTGAAGCCTCCATTGAAATAAGTAAACTGCTCATCTTGCGGATTGTGTTAAGAATTGAATTTCTAAAGCAAAAATGTCCTATGCCCCAGAATAAGTGCAAAGATGTCCCAATTTTTTTAAATGTCTTACATAATCTTATTTTGATGTAAACAATAGACTCTGATCTTATAATAAGATCTAATTAATATGATGTTGACAATCACTGTGTCAGGTAGGAAGAAGAACATCACATGCATTTCTCACCTTTGACCAGAAGCTCATTATCTTTGCATGTATTTCTTTGCTTTTATCATCAAAGCATATTAGTGCAGTAAAAGGAATAAATAAGGTGATAAAACACAATAAATAAAGCATGGTACAGGAGTTTAACAATATGCAATGATAAAATACTATCACCTTTCACTGATTAGCATACATTTGAAAGGTAAAAAAAAAAGCACAACTGCGTAACAGAAGAAAAACGTTAGTAAGTCAGTGTTCAGAATTAATACTGATACAAACTTGGAGAAATTTCTAACATTTAGAACAAAAAGATGTTTCAACCATTTTTTTCCTCTTTCTCTCTCTTTCATACACATACACATACTGATTTGATAACAATATTCTTCATTTTACTCTTCGAAATTTCACTGTCATTTCTTTCTTTGTATTCTCTTCTTTGATTTCTTCTTTGACCCAACATGTGTTGGCCTCTTCTATCTAATGTCTCCTTTTTCTTTTCTTTTCATTTTTTTCTTTCTGGGTAGAAGCTGTAAGAATCAACTGAGCTATAGTGGCAGGTTTTGTTCCTTAAAATCTGGGTCCAAATAGTATCACTATTGTTCTCCAGGACTCTGTAGGATGAAGGGATTGAGAGGGTTGCAGGGATATCTATTCTTGCCTGTTCGTTAGGCTGGCTTGGATGTTTCTATCATTATTTTTAAGTGGTACACATATGGTAAGTCTGTTCTTCCTGTCTGATGTATTATACATATAAACATATGCACATGCTCACACACAAACTCTAAAAGGGGGAAAAAAGTTACTTCACATTTTTCAAAAATTTACCAATTTAAAGTAGAACTACCCAGAGGGTATTAAAGGATCTGCCTCTTCGCCTAGACATAGCTAATCGATTTTTTCGAAGCACCTTAATAGGGACTGCCATGAAGTACGCCCAATAAATATTAACACAAGGGCTCCCACCTGCTTTGTGGAAGCCATTTGTCCTCAGAGAATTTTCTTCTTAATTGTACCTGATACATTAATGCCATCAGAGTGCCAAAACTTCCATTTGAGATTGGAAGAGATAATACGTGGAAAAATCTTCCTCTCCTCAACAAGGAATCTGAAAAGCATTGTGAAGATGAATTAACCTAGATAAAATGATTCATCAAAAAAAAAGATACATTAATGAATCTAGTTGTTGTTATTTTGAATAACTTATTTGTAAAGACTGCTTTAATACATTTGGAAAAAATAGTAGTAATCAATGAATAACAACAAATTTGGTAATAATTTCTATCTTCTAAAATAAGTTTAACAATAATAAAGAGGAAAATCTAGATGTTTTATTAAAAGCAGGGTTTGTCTTCTCTGTTCCAATTCATTCAACAGGTAAGTCTGATCTGAAAATAACTTGAGAACCTTGACTGACAGCAATAGAGAAGTTGGATTGTTAATACTTTATTACTATTCATTCCTAGGTAACCACTAGTCTTTAGAACAAATTGATGCAATTAAAATCAGGACCTCCCAAATTATTCACTCTATTTATTTGGAGTCATAACGGAGCCATTTGGTCTCAATGCCTGTGTCATTTAGCTGATGATCTTTCCAGTGAATTTGCTTCTAGAAAAAAGGGAAAGAGAAACTAGTGAGCCCATCACCTACCCTCAAGGTTTTCATTTGGAACCAAAAGAGACCAAAACAAATAACATTCTGAATTTGCACTTAAACAGGTAAATTTCTCCAGAAGCCTTAAACTCTAAGATACGGTTTAATCATTTCCTACAACAATATCATACACAGCCAAATGACCAAAATTTTGTCACATTTGGCCTTCATGATGGCTAGTCTTTCTACATGGGATATTCAACTTTCTTCCAAAGTCTGAAAACTTCCAGAGATTTTAGGAAGGACTACACACATAGAAGAATAATCTGACTTATTTGACTTTTTATATCGTACTTAATAGGCAAATTATTTTTGCCATAGAATCAAACAGTTATACAGCATAAGCTGTTTCTGTTCCATTTTTATTTTCCTTCTCATTTGGATAAACATCTAAAAATTGTTTGTATTTTAGTATTTTAGTAAGGCAGAAGATATAAAACCAGTCAAGTAACTACACACGGTGACCAAAGAAACTTGTATAATGTTTTGTGAAGAGTTGTTACTAACTTTGGTGATTTAAAAATATTTTATAAAGAAAACTCAAGAACACAATATAAATTCACCAGACTTGATTAAATAAGCATTAATTTTTCTATAAAATTCAATATGTTCATTCCACATTCAACAGGAAAGCCAGTGAGCACAAAAAGGCAAAAAATCCCTGAGTGTCCAGAAGATAGTCCTCCAAGCTTTGCTACTGACAGAAAGAAAGCAAAGCATTCCTTGTGCTTTCAAGACATTCAGAACATTACAGGAAAATAATTGACAAAATATTTCAATCAGAATATAAACCTGATTTATGAGAAAGTAAGATACATAAAGCACTGTGTCACATATTTGAGGTTTAGTAGGTAGAGACAGTGTTTCTATTTCGCTTATAAGAGAGTGAATACTTTCAGAGACCAGACTAACATTTGTTAATGGTATTGGAAAAAGAGAAAACATGAGATTTATTTCTATGTAAATATTTCTAGGCATAAGAGAAATCTTTAATCCTAGACCTTCTGTCCAAGCATTGATCAATGATCTATGTCAGATCCCTAAAGCCTGCTTCAATCAAGCCAGTCTTCATCTTTTCTTCAAAATAAACATTGTTATGTCTACTTTCCAAGTAGTTATATGGTTTCTGTATACTCACCAGTACAACCACGGTTGGAAAAGCTTTTTAGGGTATCTAGCTTCAACACTTACAGATGATTGGCAGCTTGTCCTTGGTAACAAACACACAGTGTGCAGAGGTGTTTTAATTTGAAATGGTATAGGAAGACCCAGGAACATAAAGTAAAATGGCATTCCCAATGATGCAGCCAGGCTGGGTCTGAGGACCCAGAGTGGGGTCCCACAGGACTAGCCAAGAGGGTTCCCAGCTTTATGCAGGATGGAAATCAAAATGTGAGCCAGCAGGAAGTAAAAGCAGAGTTTATTGAAGATAAATATTCATTAACATAAATCTATCTGTCATATGCTTACAGATCTATCTATCCATCTATCTATCTATCTATATACATATACAATTGAAAAAGAGAGAGTGCATCCGGGAGACTTGGAAAGGAAAAGAGCATGAGTGTCATCTTTGCTTGGGCCCTGGAGTTTGTATCCAAGAAGAGGTTAGAACAAGGACAAGGGCCAAGTGTCCTTCATCAGTTTTTTATTCCCTGAAGAGAGGGGTCTTATTGTCAAAGTGTTTGGAGTCAGTGATCTTGGAGAACGTTTATAATGACCCTGTCCTGTTATTAGATGTTATCTATTGCACTGGAAAATCCCAAAGATATTATTATTTCTCTGTCCCTTACAAGGAGTACATACACTATTTGCATTACAAGGCATGTGTAGAGTAGTGTGGGGGCTCAGGCTCTACCAAGAATAGAAACCAGAGAAAAGGACAAAAAATAGCTTTTTTTATAGGGTCCCTTATGTTTCCCTGTCTCACCACTAGCACAAGGAAGGAAAGTCTTCAGAAACTTTTTTTTTTTTTTTTTAAGGTTAGATTTACTATAGTAATGCTACACAACAAACTACTGCAAATCCTTAGTATCTTCAAGGAATAAATTCCACCCTCTCCCCTACTAGAGAATCTGTAAGTTACATGTTGCTCATTGGGACTTGGCTGGCCTCAACCCAGCTTAGCTATAGGTGATGGATTTAATTTCTGACTTCTCAAGTGTCCCTCCATTCTGGGACCTATAACAATGTGCTGTGTGCTCTTCTCATTGTGGATGTCAGAAGCACCAGAAGTGAAGTGGAAACGTTCATGTACATTTCAAGCTTTTGGTGGAATTCCATTTGCTAACAACATTCAATGCCCAAAGTAAATCGCTGGCCAAACAGAATCCCTGGGGCAGGAAAGAGTACTCACTTCACTGTAGGCAGAAGTACAGTAGAGTCACATGGTAAAGTGAATAGATGCATTATTTTTATTATTTATTTTTTAGAGGGGGAGGGGGGGAGGGAGAGAGAGAATCTGAAGCAAGGTTCACGCCCAGAGCCAGCCCAATGTGGGGCTCAATCCCACATCCCTGAAATAATGACCTGCACCAAAAATTAAGAGTCTGACACTTAACCGACTGAACCACCAAGGTGCCCTGATGCATCTTCAAATAATAAGGACAGAGGACTAGTGACCACTAGTCTCCTAGTCTCTAGGAATAGGAGAGACCAGAAAGTGCTAGTCATGAAAACTTCAAAGCCAAAAGGCACAGAATTCCTGAGGGTGAGGGAATCCTTGAAAGGCACCACTCATTCATAACAATGACAACAGACTTTATCCCCAGCATGCTGTAAAAATTAAATGGGGTGATAATGGAGAAATGTAATTTAGTTTCTACCATAAAGTGTTAAGGCCTTAAACATAGAGATTTACATAAAATGTCAGTTATTGGAGCAGCTCTACCCTTTCCTTTTTTTTTTTTTTTTTAGCAAAGCATGCTTAAAGAGCAAACTCCCTTACTTGGAAAGAAACAGCATTCTATTTACAAACATCTTTCTATTTCCAGGAGCGTCTCTCCTGAAAAAGCGAACCTATAATTTCCTTGCTAAATTGAGTGAAACCAGTTAGTGGAATGGAACTGCAGATTCGCTGTAATGATTCGGTTATTTGTCATCACCATACTTTCCCCATCGTGTGATGCTATTTTGATCATCACAGCCTAACTGAAACCCAATGTTATGGCGAATGCAGACGCTCTTAGAGGAGGCAAATCTGATGCATAAGAATGGGTGGTTATTGCTATCACCCATTCCAGTGTGGTTGCAGGCATAACATTTCAGGAAAAATGGTTTCTTCGATATTCTATTAAAATGAAACAGGGGAAATAATTCCTCAAGTGATATGGTGGAATAATCTCAAATAGGCAACTGCAGGTAAAAACCATAAGTATTATTATTGTGCCTAGGTTAATATTAGGTACTGAATGGATAACTGTGGAAGGAAAGGTAAGAAGAGATGAGAGAGAAGGAAAGCAGGGAGGGAGGGAGGGAGAAATGATCCATTTGTTTATCTGCATTGGGGCTCCTAAAACCATGGAATGTGTGTATGTCCACAGGAGTCTACTGAGCATGCTCAGTTCTAACAATTGTTCAAGACAATGTTTCAGAGTGAAAAAGAAAATGGGGAAGGACACAAAAAGAGGTCTTTCAAAATGATTTGACCCATAAATGTATAGCTTGAAATGTGATATCAAAAACAGGCCAGAAATTTGCTTGAATCCTTTATACAACGCTCTGTAACTATTTGTGTAAGCTAACATAACAACCAAGATATAGTCGCTAACGTTCTCTGAGCTGTTTTTAGTCACTCTCCCATTATGGGTCTTTATGCTTCTTCTTTTCTATTGTTAAAAATAGACAAGTAAATCCAGATAATTATATTTTACTTTTAGAGTAAGGAAAGAAAGAACATTAGATCTGGAAGTGAACACTCAGGGTTTGAGACTCAGCGTTCTCAATTACTAGTTTTGTGACGGTTTGGGGCAAGTCACTTCAATTCCCCATGCTTAAACCTACCCTTTACTAAAATGGGAATACAAATATATATGTTATTTCCTTAGAGAGGAACAAGGCATTTCAAAGAGAGTGCTCCAAAAGCTCTTTGCAGATTGTAAACCACTGTTCAATTGCAATTGTTAGTATAATCTTTCAACGCAACTTTTGCCTTTGGTCTGGATTCTGGATGTTCTAACTTAGCACAGTGTCGACACACAATTCAGCTCTAATGACAAGAAAATCCAATTTTTAGAGAGGAAGAAAATGAATTGTATACCATACGGTCACACATTTGGAACCTCTTATTTTCAATAATAACATGTTTGGGAAGCATTCATTATCGACTAGAAATAACTTATTTCGACAGTTAGCTGTAGTGGAGTTCATGCTGAGTGCTAAGATGCTGACATCAAACAGAAAGAGAGTAAATACAGTGAGCTCTGTTCTAGCAGAAGGCATCCATCAGCATGGTTTATTTGCAAGGCCCTGTATTATTTCTTCTCAATCAGCAGGTTCAAGGTAGGATCTTTTACAGCAGGAAGTGTTGTACAGCTAGCAGTTCCTCTCCCTCTGCACTGCTCACCTTTTTGCAATTCACAGTAAATCTAAACTATTTTAAGGTCACTTCTCTTTTAACCCACAGGTCTGGTTTAATATTCAAAAGTAACCCTTAGGTTAGAGGATATAAACCCAGTTATTTGAATCTAGGGGAAGTAACCTGCTTTCATGAAGATCTCAGCTTAAGAGTCAGATAAATGTCTTCAGATGCATTTGTGCAGAGCACAGCCAAATGATATGAGGTCAGTTAGGAGATTATATTTCTGTGTTCCCTTCCCAGCAGATAAGTTTATCCGAGAACCTATATCCTCTTCATTTCTCAGCAGGAGAAGGAGTATTAAGACTTTGAGACTAATAAAATGCATAGCAAGGCAATTTCATGGCTAAGACAAGAACTGAGTTTGTGGGGAGAAAAATAATACCAAGTCTGTCCATCAGAATTAATTTAAGGAGCCTGTTTCACATTTGTATCAAAGATCTTCCTCAGGAAGTAATGTATAAAATGCTGGGATTATCAACAACAACAAAAAGATTGAACTTGAAGCCAGGAGGAAAATCAGAGTTTCCAAATTGTTCTGATAGAAGTAAAAGAGAGAAAAGGAGGGGGCAAGACATAAGAAATTATTTTTACCATAAAATCCAATGCTACAAACACACATTTGTCTGTTAATCTGAACTATGTAAAATGCAAAATAACAACAACAAAAATCCTATGATCAATGACAATTCACATACCCATAGATTTCCATGGAGTGGTCTCAATGCACTTTCACATTTTATAAAGATTTTAATCATTTATTTATTTCATTTATTTGACACAGAGACAGAGCACAAGCAGGGGGAACAGTAAGAAGAGGGAGATGGAGAAGCAGGCTCCATGTGGAGCCAGAAGCTCAATGCAGGCTTAATCCCAGGACCCTGAGATCATGACTTGAGCCAAAAGCAGACACACAACCAACTAAGCCACCCACGCGCCTCTACTTTCACATTTTAGTCAGTAGAAAAAGAAATAAAAACTGCTGAAATACTGTTGAAATATTGAATTTATGTAGTTAAAATGTACAAGTATACACAATGATTATAATTATAATTTATAACTATAATTTATAATTATAATTTATAACTAAAATATATTTATTGTCATCTTATCATTAATAAAGCTCCTTTTATATACTAAAAATTATAACTATATGGTTTTGAGACTTCAACAATAAAATAACTTTGTTTAACAAAACTTGTGAGCAGTTTTTAGTTCCTAATCATTTTAAGTAACATAAACTCACCAAAATTTAAATTTTACCAAAAAATTCAGAGTTCCTTTAACTTTAAGAATTAGGTTAATCCCATGTCGGGTAGATTACAATAAAAATAAGTTTCTAATAAATGGCTTAGCCCATTTTGAATGTCACTTTTATTCAACAAACAAGTATTAAGCAATAGTGACCAAGGCCTTACCATGCCAAATACACACCTAACTGGATTATTATTATTACTTATCATTATTAAATGTACACATAAGTTGATTATTATTATTACTAGAAATATTATAAAATATTTATTTATTTAGAGAGAGACAGAGTATGAGTGAAGTTGGGGCAGAAGGATAAAAAGAGAGAGAATCTCAAGCAGACTCCACACTGAGCATGGATCCCAGCATGGGGCTCAGTCTTCCTGAAACCTTGAGATCATGAACTGAGCTGAAATCAAGAGTTGGATACTTAACTGACTGAGCCACCCAGGTGTCCTGTGGATTATTTTTTTTAAATGCAGGTATTGGTGAATTTGGAGAAATTGATAGTTATTAAAATGGCCTATTGTAGTTCCGCTCTCCTCTTCATCTAAACTCGTATCAATTTCTGTTTTCAAAACTCAGATCAAGGGGCGTCTGGGTGGCTCAGTGGGTTAAGCCTCTGCCTTCGGCTCAGGTCATGATCTCAGGGTCCTGGGATCGAGTCCCGCATCGGGCTCTCTGCTCAGCAGGGAGCCTGCTTCCCTCTCTCTCTCTCTGCCTGCCTCTGTCTACTGTGATTTCTCGCTGTCAAATAAATAAATAAATAAATCTTCAAAACTCAGATCAAAATATGCTGTTTAGAAGCATTTAAAGGTTAAATTCACTCCACATAGTTTATTACTTTATTCTGTGGTAATAGCCTGTGCCCCTTTGGCAATAGTGTGTGTCTTGGGGACATTCAGACAACACAAGACAGTAAGGATTCAATCTCGGTTCTACCACTTAAGAGCCACATGGCTTAACTAGTTGTTCATGGAAAATGAAAATAATGATATTATGGTTGTGAGGATTTCATGATATAGAGCACTTAGTACACACCTGAACATGTAGTTTACGTTCACTAAGTATCAGTTGTATCAATGGATATTGATGTTTTTAAAGTTTTTGTATGTAAAATATAAATCTGGTCTTATTTTTTCCTATTTTAAGAAAAGAAAAAATTCTCCGGGTAATTTATTTTATGTGCTTCACTCTTGATTTTTATGTTTAAAATTTCCATATCACCAACAATGAAGAGCCCGCTCAGCTTTTGGCATGCCTTCAGTGAGTAGCATGTCATTTTGTCTGGCTGACTGTTCTCCATGTGTAAATCATCCAGACAACAACTCAGCTTTAGCTTGAAGGCTACTGAGGTGGCATGGATATTTAATCTTTTCAAATGGGAATAATAGTCAAAACAATAGTCTGGACTTCCTGAAAATTCTGCCTTGTGGTCTTCAATTATATCAAAATGTTTGCATAATGCTGAGGAACTTGTTCAAATTAGGAAATACTCAATGTTGTGCAAATCCATAGTGATCTTAACTAATCCCTCCTTTTTCTTCAAGCCATTCCTTGTTAAGAGTCGATCATGTATTTTGATGGATTATTTTTCTCTTCCCGTTACGTGGAGTTTAAGTGAAAAGGCTAACAGGCACGGTGGCATGGTCATCTCTGTTTTCAGCCCAGATGATGTGAATGGGATTAGTCACAATGGAGACTTCAGGATTTAGCTTCAGGATTAAGCCAATTACAGCAGTTCACACTTTTAGAGATGTGGGCATGTGACTCAGGTCTATCTAATCAGACTGAGTCTTAAAGGTTTTCTGAGAGTGCTGGGAAAAGATTTTCACATCTCCACTGGGGTTGGTGATTCAGGTTTGTAAGACTCAAAACTGTGGTATTCCAGAAGCAAGATCCTGGAAATTTCAAGGGCTCATTATGTGCAACCTGAAGATTAGATGTTATCAGAGGAAACAGAGCTGTTAGATGAATTTGGTGGGCATCTCTCAGTCACTGATGAAGTTCTCTTGGGAACCAAAGACGCTTCTGAGCTGTTCTGTCTTATGTACTATCTTTGCTAAACCAGATTGCTTTAGGCTTCCTATAGCTTAAAACTGAGATAATCCTGAGATACAGAGACTCCTTAATATATTATATATTAGATCATATTGAAGACCCTGAATTTAGGACCCCTGGTCTATTAACATTACAGCCTTTCTAATTATCCAAAGCTTATTCACTGTTGACACTTGTCAGGACAGTGACTGTGTGTGTGTGTGTGTGTGCACGTGCACGCATGCGTGCATGTGTCGTCAACCTAATATTAGGCTATAAATCACTCAAAACTCGGGGGCTTAAAACAGGAACCATCTATTCTTATTCACCCATATGTAGGTCAGAAGAATGGATATACTTGGCTGTATGCAAGACAGCAAGTCTCCTTCAAGATGAAGGTAAGTGAGCTGGCCTTGGTTTCTCTGTAAGGGTTATTCAGGTCTGTTTCTTGCACTCTCTGTAGGGCCCAGACTAAGGGGTAATAGCTTCCTATTAAAAAAAGTCTTGTGATACAGAGGCACAAGAGAGCAAGAACAACCACACAAGCAAATGTCAAGAGTCTGCTTATGTACTTGTGTATTTGACTGTAAATCTACCTCAGTGTGTTTTCAGTAGATGATGTAGGATGAGCAACTCCTTAATCTAGTTAGTTTGTTAGAATTCAAAAGAATCAAAATCTTAATTTCTGGATTTTATTCCTAGCCTAGTCACTTGATTTTATGGCCTAGAGCACATCATTTCACTTCTTTAGATTTTTTTTCTCTCCTCTAAAATGCAATTCGTAAAAGACCTTGTCACAGGTTGCGAAGAGAAAATGAAATGATGCAGGTGGAAGCAAGTAGAAGAAGAATACTCCAACTGTCCTATGTAAAAGAATGAGTAACCCTAAATACCAAAAGTATGAAAGAAATTGGACTTGCTGCTATTGGAAAATCAAAATAGAAAGAAATTACAATTTTTTTCCCTAAAAAAAGAAATAGCTATAGTGAGAGAGTATGAGGAGAAAGGACTAACATTAGTTGTCTATCTTCATAGAGCCAGGCATTCTATTAGACAGGGTGTGTTATCTTGTTTAGTCCTCATATTTTCCAAGACAGAAGAAACAAAACAAAGGAACATTAATTGAGCTATAACACTAACAATATTGTGAACAGTCAATTTTACTTCACAGGTACATGGCTCAGTTGGGAGTCAGTTTATAAGACAACAGAGGTTCCAGAATTTTCCAGCAGCATTTGTCATTTTTGTGAGCTTGCACTACCCTTCTGCCACTAATCAACTCTGCTCTTCTTAGAAAGTGAGTCAACCTCTCTGGGGTTTCTTTTGGGTAAAAATGTGACAAATTAGATTTATTGTAACATACTACAAGAACTTCAGAATTAAAAGTGACATGTGCTGTTATGTGGTACAAAGGTAATTTTTTTTTTGTTATGTTAGTCACCATACAGTACATCATTTGTTTTTGATGTAGTGTTCCAAGATTCATTGTTTACAAATAACAACCTGTATTCCATACAAAGGTAATTTCTAATTAGATACCCCTCTGATTTCATTTAATCTATCTCTGATAACCCAAGCCTAAGGATTAATTTGTGTTTCCCATTTTCCTGACCCTCTAAAAATATCTATATAGTTATAGAAGGAATTCAGTCTTGTCTCTTAAGGAACAAAGATGTCGTGTGAGACACAGGAAATGTGTGAGCTAGAATCTTCGTCAGGCAGCCATCATCCTTTCTATATAAAAAAGAGAGGCTGGTGAAAATGGAATACGGACTACCTTCAGACAACGTATTACTGATCCAGGCAAGAATAGAAGGAAAATATATATTATGTCAAGATGTCTCTTTTCTTTTACTGTTTTTCTCTAGATTACATAAGTATAGTCTGTACATTTTTCTTCGAATATTTTTGAATGAAGGCACAAATCTAAGATGATAAGATTTTTTAAATATTGTTGTAAAACCTGGAGTCACATTAAGTATATCAATTTATTCAAATTTGCTTGTTCACAACAGTGAATATTTTCTGAGCCCTAATAAAATATTGAAAATAAGATAACATCACAAATATTTCCACAGTGCAAATCACCTTTAATGAATTGAAGCCCACTTCTCACCTTCTAATTTCCTGAAGGATACAATGTAACTGAGTATTTAAAAATATGCCTTCTGTAGCTGAGCTAGTCAGAGCAAGTAATAACTACCAAAACAACAACAACAACAACAACAACACTGAAATCTCAGTGGATTGACACATAAAATTTTATTTCTTATTCATGAAAACCCCACATAGTCCAGTAAGATTTTCATGAATGAGAAATCACATTATAAGAATTAAATAATTGGTAGTCATTATGTTTACAATTAAGCTTCCCCCCCCCACCCAAGATAGGAAGAGTATATAATGGTAGAAGGCTGGGGGGAACTGGGAAGAATCTCCTTTAAATTGGATAGCCAATGAATACTACTCTGTTAAAATGACAGAGTTTAAGCTAAAACCCCAAGAATGGGAACAGAGAAAAAGTCTTCCAGGGCAATGAAGAATATGTGCATAGGCCCTGAGGAAAGAAATTGCTCAGTATCTTGGGTGAACTGGACCAATGACAGAATGGCCAAATCTCAGTGAGATACATATAATGGCACAGGATATGATTGGAGACATAGGCAGTACCCAGAGCACAGGAACTGAAGATCAAGAAATTAATAGCTGATTGAAGGTTTCATGGTTAATAAGAATCCTTCTAGACTTGTCATCTTTATACCACATTTTGTTCTCTTCTCAAATTTACAGGCAAAAGAACACCTATTTATATGTGATGTTAGAGTTTATGAGGCACTTTTACAAATATAATCTCCTTGTAATTCCCAAAACACTCTGCTGAGATCACTAAGGCTGATAATAATCCGTTGAAGTTCAGGAGAAATGTATATTCAGATGTTGGCTCAACTACCCAAGATCACATCGCTAGTAAGTGGTTCAACAAAGGTGTACAATAAGACTCAAACTTGCTTTGAGGTGTATTAGGACAAAGAAGTATACCATATGGACCATGTGTCTGCTTGTGCCAAATTCTGGAAGGGATAGTACACGGCATTATTCAGACAGATCTTTGGCAATTGTATTTGCAGTGATTTTGAACAGATGAGCTATTTTTTTTTCCTTTCTTCCATCATGGAATGTAAGTTATGACATCCCAACATTTCAACTCAATATTAATGGGAGGTAAAGTGACAGCAAATGCTTCTATTTTCAAGAGCAGATCTGCTAGAAGAATAGAAAGATGTTACCCTGTGAAAGATAGTCTTAAAAAGTAGTAATATCAAAGACAGAAATGATATAGTGTGTTTGTATTACCATTGTACTTTAACAGTTATAATGGATCAGTCCAAAGCAATGGAGACGTATGCATTAATCACTGAATCACTTGTTAACTATGAAGTCACCTACCAGTTTCACTTAAAAGAAAGAGTATTTAGAGTAAATTGTGACTAATATCTCATCTGGCCTATTTGAACTACCTAACAACTATATATATATAATATTCTATGTGTGTGTGTGTGTGTACACACACACACACATACATATATACGTATGTATTTATCTTGAGAATTAATATATCTATTTATATATTTGCCATATATACATGGTTGAAAAATGTATATATATATTTCTCTTTGCCAATGTTTTAATAGAAACTTTTAAGCCCATCTAGAGCTGTGATACATAATTTATTTCTATTTGGGAGATAGAAACTTTATTTTTTTTTTTTTAATTTTCACTATACAGCATGCCTGGGTGGCTTAGTCGGTTAAATATCTATCTTCACCTCAGGTCATAATCCCAGAGTCCTGGAATGGAACCCCACAAGGGACTCCCTATTCAGTAGGGAGCCTGCTTCTACCTCTCCCTCTGCACCAACACCCATGCTCTCTCTATCTCATATAGATAAATAAAATCTTTTTAAAAATTATCACCATGCAAATTTTGGTAAAAATTAAAGTAGTTGTACAAATGCTAAAAACTCAAAAAATGATTTAAAATTTTGGGTTAATTAATTAAGAAGATTCTACATACACATTAGACATACAAAAAAGAAAAAGTAGAATTGGGAGTTACATGAGGATAAACATGCTATTTTATTAAGTTTCATATTTGTAAAGAACAGTATGTCTGATACATTCAAAGAGCTAATAACTAATTAGTGAAAGAATTATTGACATATAAAAACCAAGATTATGGTATTTTGGTATGAAATTATCAGCTGCAGATACTACTCAAGATGGTGTTGCAGGCTACGTGATGCCTAGTCAACAGTGATTTTTTTTTTAAATTCTACATTCCATAAATATTTTCAGACAAAAGTTCTAAGGTTTGCCATCAGGTGACAAACTGAAAGAAACATGAGCTTCTGATTTATCAGACCCAAAGCCAGGCTTCACAACTTCTGGATTCTTGACCTTGAACACATTACTAAACTTGTAAAACTCAATTTTACCATCTGTAAAATTAGATTAATACATCTATGCCCTGTAATTGTGTCAGACACTTATCAGGCACTAGAAATACATCTCACCCATGTGGGACTTAAATTCTAAGATTTAGTATTAAAACATTGGTAAAGAGTATTACAAAATGCCTTGCTTGCCAAGGAAGCTCAGAACTGGCCATTTCGTCTCCTATTACTGCCACATAAGCCATGCCTTGAGTTATACTTGGTTATTCTAGGACTTTTTGGAATTAACAAGCTGGGCATAATTTACATTGCCAATATACAAGAGGTCTCATATATGAGCGGCTTTGAGTTAAAGTGTTAGAGGCACAAATGGATATACATCCCCCTCACTAGGAACCTGAAGGACATTGTTAGAAAACAGGACCTTGCAATACCCTAGTATAGCCAATAGTCTTTGTCATCTAACAGGACATTTTTTTAAGGGCAAAAGTAATGCTCTCTACAGGAGCAAAGTTTACCTAAGATCAATCATAGTTTGGAACTTCTGTCTCACCTACAAAATCAACGGAAGATTTAATCCTACCAGTAAAACTGTAAACAACAGAGGGCAGCAATGTGCAACAGGGTGAGCACAAAAGGCCAGCTGCAATTACACACGTAAAGTCTGGCCCCTGTAGCATTGACCCAAGAGGAAAGGACACAGGCAAGTTTGTGACCGAAATGGATTTTTTAAATGAAAGTTGACAATAGCTGGCAAAATGCATTTAGTGTTACGTCAAACCCCAAACTTTTGAGATCGTTTGATATGTTTGACAAACCCAAAACACTAGTAAGGTCACCAGTCCTTTCTTCCCCCATGATGGTGGTATTTATTGGAAAATTCCCATTCCAGTAATAAACAGTCATGGTACTGTTGATATCCACCATCTGGAAAATACAGTGCAGCTGTAGCCCTGCTTTTGTAGGGCTGGCTGGCCCCCTTGTAGCTTAGAAATTTGTGTTTATGTTGAAGGAAAAAGCCTGTCAGAACCAAGTTAAATGATAGTGCTGGATATTATCAAATTATAGAGTATGCATGTCTCCGCACACATGCACTTATCCATTCATAGTTCACTTGTTTACTTATCCACTTAGTCATTCTCTTCTTTGCACTCATCTAACGAGCAAATGTTATTCAACATTTTCTATCATCTGCCACCATTCTAGATATTGGAGACAGAAAGGATACCTGGACTAAAACAATCCCTCCTCTCTTGAAACTAAATACTCTAGGTAAGATGAAACAAAAATAAATAAACAAACCAATAAAATATTTAAAATCAGTTTAAATGTTTAGGAACCTAACAGAGGAATAAAAATCAAACAAATTGGGGTGGCCAGTAGTAGCTGAACGTGGCATTTTGATAAGTGGTTGGGAATGTCCCTTTAAGGAGAGGGTTTTTAAGATGAGCTCTAATGAGTAAAAAAGAACCACCCAAACAATGGGTCAGGAAAAGAACATTTAGTTAAAAAGAAGTTGAGGAGCACCTGGGTGGCTCAGTGAGTTAAGCCTCTGCCTTTGTCTCAGGTCATAATATCAGGGTCCGGTGATCTAGCCCTGCATCTGGCTCTCTGCTCAGCAGGGAGCCTGCTTTCCCCTCTCTCTCTGCCTGCCTCTCTGCCTACTTGTGATCTCTCTCTCTGTCAAATAAATAAATAAAATCTTTTAAAAAATTTTAAAAAAAGTTGATTATTCAGAAGCCTTGAGGTGAAAGAGAACCTGGACTATTTGGGCAAGGGGGAGAATATCTGTGTATTTGGAACATGAATAACAATGGAACAGTGACACTAGATAAGATGGTAGTCACTCTAGGGGTTAAGTTGATCAGGATACTGTAGGACATGATAAGACATTTGGGTTTCATTCCAAGTGCATGGCTGGGTATAAGCTGTAGAATAGCATGATAAGATTTTCATTTTCAAAATATCAGTTGACCTGCTGTGTAGAAAGTGGGTTAATGAGAGGACAACTCAAAACAAGGAAACCAGGCAGAAAGTTCTTATAAGAGTCCAGAGAAGATGGGGCGCCTGGGTGGCTCAGTAGGTTAAAGCCTCTGCCTTTGGCTCGGGTCATGATCTCAGAGTCCTGGGATCAAGCCCCGCATTGGGCTCTCTGCTTGGCAGGGAGCCTGCTTCCCTTCCTCTCTCTCTGCCTGCCTCTCTGCCTCCTTGTGATCTCTGTCTGTAAAAAATAAATTAATTAATTAATTTAAAAAAAAAAAAAGAGTCCAGAGAAGAAATGATGTTGATCTGAGCCATATTGTTGTTGATCATAAGTGTTGATCAAAGTGAATTATAGAAGTCATATGTAAAACGCTTATAGAATGACTTACATTGGCATCCTAATTGATAAAGGCTTGGAATTCATCTTTTCTAATTCTTAACATCTATGTGAAAATGAAAGCCCAGAGAGTTTCTGTCATGCCCAAGATCACAAAGCTAGTTCATGACAGAGCTATGGCTCTGCTACTCTGTTCCCCAGTCTAGACTTAATATCAGGTGAGTAGATTCAAATAAGAAAATTGTCTGTTCTGCCATCACTAATCTTGCTGAGATATATTGACATCCAGGCATAGAATCTAGATCATTGTAATTTAATTAATATAAATATTATGAGGGTAATGATAATGATAGCAGCACACTTTTGATTTCTGGCTATCATATGCCAGATTTTGCGCTAACGTTTATGTGGATGACCCACATAATCCTATGAGAAAGATACTAACAGTATATCCATTTTACACAGTAGGTAACAAAGACTGACAGACATTTAGTATTGGCCTGAATTTACAGTTTGTAATTATAGTCCCCACATATATTTCATTCCAAAGAATACATTCTTTTCCAACAATGACAGTATTTATTATTATTTATCCTCATTGTATTAAAAAACAGTATATTTTTATATGGAAGGAGGTTAAAAATTACCTAAAATCTCACAACCCTGAAATAATCCCTTAAGTACTGTAGCTTCCTTTTGTGCTTTTCTTTATGTATTTACATGCATATAAATAGTTTTAAATTAATTATATCACTTTTTTTTATCTTATGTTATGGATGTTATGTTTAATCAGTCACTTTGTATTCTTCTGCTTTCTTACCTTACCTTATTGGTCTGAGATTAAACCAAAATTTGGAACTAGTTTCTGTCCTTTCTTACCTTTCTCATGTTAATTTTACATGAAAATATTTCTCTCTCTCTTACACACACATATACACATATAAACTGTTATTTCTCAAGGCCCATAGGTAGACTGTGTTGTCAATGTCTGCAGTCCTAGATCCAAGGATAGCTGAGGGGCGGCTGTCACTTAAGTTGGACAGAAGGCCTTAGGTATCAACACATATGCCTGTGGACACCCTTGTAATACAGACTGAAGCCAGAGCTGGGACAATGGTGAATGAGCCTATAAAGTCAGAGAAGTCCAAGTTTATACCTACAACCAGATTATAAAGCTATTTTTTTCAAGGTAGGAGGAAAAGAAATTCTGTTCAAACTCTTTAAATATGACATAATTCTTAAATGTTTATACTGACAATTTCACTCTTGTCCTCCTCTTACTCCTAAAATATAAAGAGCAAATTGGTCATGTGATCTTTGGGATTCTGTAAACGCTGAATGTAAAAGATGAAGCAGTATCATGTTTTCTTCTTAAGCTGGTATACACTCTTATTAGAGTTTTATAATCCTAGGAATTAACATAGTGCTTGACTCATAGAAGATCTAAAATATATGTTGAATTATTCAAATAACAATACTACGGTCCATAAATTCTTAAAAGGTATCATTTTAATATATTTTCCAGTCTACATTTCCTGACAGTAGTTAAACTTAGGTTTGTCCTTTTAAAGAGCAATATATTTCCAGGTTATGCCAAGATAAGTAATCCACTCAGGGGAAAAGGTAATAAGCAAATCATCTTTTGAACTTCCTCACTATAGTCTTGGTAATATGTACATTTTCAGATTTGTACAATTTGCAATGGTAGCACTAAAAACATAAGTAAACTTGAAGTCTAAATTCAGTCCATAGACTTAAAAGACGAAAAAAAATTAGCTAAAAGTAAAAACATTTTACTTTTTTTCCCTAATTATATTTCAGGATAATAAAAACAAAAAATAGTGACTAGCACAAAAGCTGGATTTAAATGTCACCTGTTCCTTATGTAGAGTATTGGCCTACAAAGTTAAGACATACGAGGAGAAAATGGCAAATATTTTAGATGGAATCTCCAAAAGAAAATGGATTTGTAGTTTGAGAGGGGTTCAATAGAGTACAATGGAAGACTTTCGATTGGGTTTTTCTTTCAAAACAAATTATTCTATTCCCTGACTCTAGGTATGCATATATTACAGCCAGAATGAATTGAATCCTTTGCTCTTTACCACTTTTCCAAATTTCTTTGCAGTGATTAACGGTTATGGACTATGTCAGATTTCAAGTCCATTCATGATGCTAAGCTAAGCCAGTGCTGAATGCTATTACCAACACTGGTGTTAAAATAAATCTAGAGTCATTTGTTTTAAATGACTTCTCGTGGATCACTTAACTCAACTGTTGACAAATATAGTAGAGCTAATGTACAGCCCCTGAAGCTTCTCCCTGCACAATTATCTAAAAGACCTTGGTATCAATCTTCTTTATTGTGTCATTTTGTCAAGTAAAGAGTAGTCAAGGGGTCTGAGAAATTCTGCTCTCCCAACAAATAGAAAAGCAGCTCAAAACTTCTAAAGCTGTTACTCACACAGATTTGGGGCATCCGTGTCCCCTCAAATCACAGAATGAGTTCACCAAAAGGTAACAAATGATGGCTGAGAAGAGTAATGGTACCAGAACAAATGGCTTAGAGCTTGGAGAGATCTCATTTGGCAGGAAGCTTTGTGCATCGTGTCTTTGCGGACACAATGGACCCATTAGGGGAAAGCAATTTTGTCATTCTCTACCTTTCTCTTTTTCTCTTAACAAATATCAAAACAAGGCTGAAATACATCATGGGAAACTGTGAAAATTATGCTACAATGCATCTAGAACAGCATTACAGGGAGAGCTTCTTAAAAATACAATATCTAGATCCACTCTTGATGATTTTGAGGCAGTCAGTTTTGAGTGAGGTCCAGGAATCCATATCTTTAAGAAACAAACCAGAGGATTTTTGTGCCCCCAGCCTGAGGGCTGTCTCTTGAAAGCTACTGGTCCAGATGACCCAGTAAATAACCCCTGGAAAAGTACAGAGACATACTGCTCACACGGTTTAGCTTCATTACCCATAATAGGAATTCAATACTTTAAGTCTTTGAATTGGTCATTTGCTCAAACTGCTCAAGTTGTGAAAAATCTGTAAAACCTAGCATGTTTGAAAATTGCAACATCAATTGCAGTTTCTATATTTTAAACTTTAAATCACTTTAAGCGTTCACCCTCAAACACCTTCTGATTCAAGCTTCATTAGGATTTTTCTCTTATGCCCTGGCTACTGTGATGAGCTTTATTTTCCTATGTCTGAATTAGTTTCTTAAGAGGCTGAATATCATTATAAAATGAGAAAATATGAATCCATGGAGAAGGAAAAATTCTTTTTCTCATCTTCTCAATGCATAGCAATATGCTTTCAGTATTCATGAGAGCCTGATGAATAAATTAAAAGACAATTTCTAAATTGTGTATTGATTTTTATACAACATGAAGTAAGACTATGTATCTGAGATCATCGTAATGGGCATAAATCTGAAAACTAAAAGGGAAAATAAGATAAAATAACATTTAAAAACATAGCAGAGCACCTTATAATAATATATATGAGTGTCCGTTCTCCCTGGAACCTGAGAACATTAACTATCCCGTTATTAAACCTATTTTTAAATAATTATTCACAGAGTAAGCACAAAGTCCTTAAGAGCTTTCATCATTTCTCTAACATAAGCAGCCATCTAATTTAAAAAATGGATATTCTGCACTAAGCATTGCCTGTAGGTGATGGATCACTGAGATCTACACCTGAAACTAATACTATACTATGTTAGCTAACTGGAATTTAAATAAAAAACTTGAAACAAACAAAAAGAATATTCTGGGAGCATACAATTCATGCTGGAGTATGTTCTATTTAAAGAAACACATTAAATTACCATTGATGATATGTATAAAGTTCATGGCAGTTTTTCTATTTAGTTTTCTGTTTGGCATCTTGCCCCAGGCAAAAACACCATGGGGAAAGCCATACTTACAACCCCAAAATTACCATGTACAGTGAGTAGGGCTGTATAGGAAGATAACTTGATTGCCATGGAGTTTCTGTCTAATACAAACTGAGTACAAAAAGATACATGTCTGTTTGGTAGGAAATAAAAGTTACATTATAAATATAATTATCCACATGCTTTGCATTTTTAAGAAAGATTAATATTAGATTATTTGAAATCAGCCCTAGTCCTCAGTCATCAGGCACCCAAGCTGCACACTGGCCATGGGTGCTAGAATTGGTTAGGTTCCCATTCCCACTGGTCACTGTGCTACTCTTCTGGTTGTTGACTTTTTTTGAATATATCCTTCTCACTATTTATAAGCATCGACATAGGAATGTGACATTTGGGAAATTATCTGCCTTTCTCACCTTGCTGCTTCTGATGGCATCTAAGGCATCTAAGAATGACTTTCTTTTAAACTCACAGAATGCACATTTACCAAGACTAGAAATGCTGTTGTATAGTAAAGTGCAGGAGTTAATTTTTCAGTGAAAACTGTAAACTCAGCTTTTTTCAGGGCAACAAAGAATATATAATAGCAAGAATAGGAAAATAAAGGAGGCTCTCAAAGTGCTGAAGCAGTCGATTGGATCACTTAGAAAATGAAGGTCCTTCTAGCCAGAGTCATGAACATCTGAGTGCACTCCCTCATTACCCAGAGAAGGAAACAGGTTGGGAGCAATTCCAAGGCTTTAAGGATATCATAGTCTAAAGCAGAATTAGGTCTGTGATATAATCCATGAAAATAATTGGTACACCATAGTATATATACACAATGGACGCATAGATGGAAAAAGACCCTTTAGAAAGGGATCTTTGGTCCTCAACCTTTTTTCCCCTCATGTGACACGCTGCAGAGATAGATACTATTCACATGAGAGACCTAAATTCACTACTTTTCACTCTAACGTGGTATCTTGATAAACATCATGATATATAAAATTCTCAAGAACCTTAACTATAATTCTACCTCATTTCTTCCTCTACCCATAATTGTGAATTTATATCCTGTTTGACAACTGTTATACTACTTAATGCTACCGAAATGATGAACTAACTCAAAGTTATGTGCCTATGGAGTTGGCTTGTATGAAATTGGAGTAATACACTGTCACCAAAAAGACTTTATTAAGACTTCATTAAAGAGTTCATTTTTACTTCTGATGTTTTTTCTAAACCTTAAATCCAGAATCACCTACTCTGAGGATTTCTTTAAGGAGCATAATTCATGCAATAGTAGGGAATGTATGAGTCTGTAACATTTCCTTAGGTCTAGAGTCAATTGGCATGGCTTTGGGGCTGCTAGCTTTGGGACATAGCAAACCCTGATTTCTAATGAATAGAATAGAGCTAATTCTATTCTAATGAATAGAATAGAGCTACCAATAATAGCTTGCTGTACACCACAGAATTTGTTAACCTGTGGTTTAAAGTATATTGTAATTAGGAGGAGAACTGATTATTTTGTAATAATTACAAGATATCCAGAAATATATTTCTAGAGAAAATAAGAAAATGCCCAGAAATATCTTTAAATTAAAATTTAAAAATTAGTTGTTGATATAATTAAACTTACTGAACTTAACTTAAGAAATATCTGTAGTTTCACTGGCCTTTCAAGTTTCCTTTGGTTAACTTTAAAGCTTAATAATTGGCAAACTGTTCTAACACTATTGGTTTCATTTAACTGATATAAAAAAGTAAAAATTCACAGATAACAAAGTGATTTCACATGTAAATAAAATTACATGTGTCACAGATGTGTATATACCTTGTATACCTGTATATAATTGATTCATACATTTTAAAATATTTAAATAATATAGAATTCAATAATACATAGGAGAAAAGTCAATGTGCTGTTTCAATCCCATTTAACAGTGAACACTGCTCAGAAATAGATAAAGAACAAGTCAGTGTCCTGTTTCAAACCTGTTTAACAGTGAACATTGCTTATTGATATCATCTTTTAAAAATAAGAACAAATTGGGGCGCCTGGGTGGCTCAGTGGGTTAAGCCACTGCCTTCAACTCAGGTCATGATCTTAGGGTCCTGGGATCGAGTTCCGCATCGGGCTCTCTGCTCAGCAGGGAGCCTGCTTCTCCCTCCACTTCTCTCTGCCTGCCTCTCTGCCTACTTGTGATCTCTCTCTGTCAAATAAATAAAATCTTTAAAAAAAATAAAAATAAAAATAAAAATAAGAACAAATAATGAGAACTTTCTTAACATGCAGACTTATAGCTTAGAGTGATTCTGAAGAACTTTAGTTATTAAGCAATCAATCTGTATTGCCAGCACAGGTTTTTGCCTCATCCAAGATCCATAGCTAAAAAAGAAAAAATAGACATATCTCCATTCATATGTTCATGAAGCACTTGTTCATTGTTAATTCCCTTAGATTTGGCAGCAGACAAATCCATAAGTAAAATTTGCAGAAGTGTGATGATAATATTTTCCACCTATGGCACTATTGTATCTTATTTCTTGGTCTCCTTGAAAGCAAGGCCAATCGTAATTATTGCAATGCTTTTACTTTGAGGCTTGCTTCTTTGCTGATGTTAAAGGGTATGTGAGTTCCTTGCTGTAAGATTGCACAGTGTAAAGATTATATAAGCAAATTCAAATCACCATGGAAATCTAGTTTATTCCATAACACATCAGTCCACGGTTCTAAATATCCATAATTCTCAAAATGTGGAACCTGTGACTTCATTAAGCATGAGGGAATTTGGCATTCTTCTTTTTAGGCTCAGAAATAAATACCACCCACACTCTTTTATGGCCCATCTTAGATTATCTTCCTCATCTGAATTTATACAAGGGCAAGGAGAGTTTTACTCAAAACCAGTGGAGCAAGTGAAAATCTCTCAAAGTATTTCCGAGATTTAGTGTCCACTGAGAAAATGTTTCTCCATTGGGAAAAAAGCTGAGAGACACGCAACAGAAAATGTATGAATGCCATTCTTTGGCTCTATCTCCCTGCCAAACAGCTAGCTAGCTAGCTAGAAATACACTTTGCATAAATATATGTTAATACCTGCCAATTAATTTTCAAAATGAAGTACAGCCATACTCTGGAGAACTTCTTCCAAATAAACATCTCTCTGGTAGAAAGCCTTTTAGGATTTAATAACCAATGTTCCAGAACATTCCTATAGCTTAACAAAATGTTATTTAGCTAATGTTTATAAAAGAACATTTTGTATTTACATCCCCCAAATTTAATACAATATTTATCACAAAATGATTGGGGTAAACTGTCAAGTTATATTCTAAACGTCACTGGTCATAAGACATAATTTATTCAGATATTTTGAAAAGGTCATTAAGTGCCAAAGAAGTATATGTGCCTCTCGGATGTTGGTGAGTCTGAGACATAGTTTCATAATCAGTGAGAACAATTCTCAGTCAAACTGTGTTCATCCTAAGTATATTTTCAAGGATTATGTGATAATCCTTGTTTTTACCTAGTGTTTTATGGGTCCCTACAAATTTGAGAAGGTGATAAAGGAAATTGTGGAGATGGAAATAAAGACAGACAAAAAAAAGTATTATTTGGTGATCAGAAAGTAATATTTTAAGAATTTTGGATCTCAGAAAAAAGGTTTGCTATTATATAGAAGTATTGGTTTCTCCTGTTTTAGTTACATTTTAGAATGCTGATTAAGGTTTGGGTTGATAAAATGTATTATACTTTTTTTTCCCCACTTGAAATAAAGAGAAATGGTCTTCCTGTCAGTGTCTTTGCCCGGAATGGTCTGATTTCTAGGAATAAGCTTACTGACAAGAATTTAGAAATGCCTGTTATGTAAACAAAGATTACCACAAAATAATGTAAAATTTGTGTAGTGTTTCCTTCAAACCACTATTTATCAAAAATTTCAAAGATTATTTAAAAGAAAATTTCAGTCAAGTTTAAAATTGTCATATCATGTTTTATACTGTAATGAAATGAGCATATACTATATATATATAGCATAGAGTCACTAGACTATATGAAGAAAATTAATTTAGAATTAAAATCACAATTAATTCCCATTTCACATCTATAATCCAGTCTTTTAGACTTAAAAACAATACTAATATTTTATGAAAAAAAAAAAACTTTAGTATACATCTGAAAGAAATCTATTCAAAGTCCCCCGTTCCCCCAGCCAAGCTTACAGACAAAATGCACAGGTGTCTGCACTTGGCCCTAACCTTTTTGTTTTTCTAGGTTAATGTCCCCCATTCTTGGGAGGTAGACCCCAACTGCAAAACATATTCTTCTGTAGCTTGACCACAACCCACATCCTGGACAAGCCAGATAGAGTTTCTTTAAAAACCTGCCACCTTCTGCTCTACCTGGCCAAAAGTGCACCACCTTCCTCCTAACCCCATCCTACCGTGGGTGGAACTGCAACCTTCACACATCCTTCAAAACCCCTTAAAAGGCCCAGCCTGACAGAAACTCAGGGTGACATCTCTTTTGATGTCTAGCCCCTCTCCTCCTTTGGAAAGTGAACAAACTGTCTTGCTTGTTGCTCTATTCTTTGTGCAACTCTTTGCTGCCCACATCACCGGGCACCCTAACAACATCTATTTATATTTTATCTACTGTATTAGAGATAATTTATGTAGCACTTCACATAATATTTGCAGTGATACTATATTCAGCCAATATCTGCATTATGTCAAGTGAGCAATGAAATAATAGATTGCATAGGTCAAAATCTTAACACCCCAACTATTTTGCTTCCTAGCAGCAAGATTAAGCAAGTTGCATTATTTCTCAATTTAATGTGGTTGAGTTAATAATAGTACCTGCTCCGTGGGATCATTTTGGTTGAATGTGTAAAACAGTTCATACAATAAAGGTTAGTTATTATTGCATATGGCTGGCTATTCAGGTAAATAATGTATTTTGGCTCTGATTTTTTAAACATAATTTTCCTTGCATGTGCAATGCAGATGATAATATAACCTACCTTACAGTATCGTGAGGATTAAATACACAAATCGACATTAGGTTTTCACATAAAATCTGGATCAGAGTTAATCCTTAATAAATGTGAGATTTTATTTTTATTAACATCATTGTGAAAATTCAATGCACTCGAATTTTTATGTCTTATAGATTGAAAAGACCTTTTTACAGCCATTTGTACTCAGAAGTAACCCATGATGTCTTTTGCTATGTGAGACCAAACCATGCCCACAGTCAGATTCTGACACAGAAATGTCACACGGAATGTCCCTTGAGTGACACACTGCCTTAACTCACAGAGACGGGGGAAATGCTGTTAAAGACAGACAAGACCACTTAAAATGAACCAACAACAAAAACCAAACAAAATAAAACTGGTAGGGAGCCACATAGTCAAATTTTAAAAACAACTAATATCATGAGTTGTTAATCTCGTCTAATTCGCTGCTTAAATGTATCTGCCTCCCAACACTAAGTGTTCTGCTTGGCCTCCAGAAAATCATATTCCTCTTTATCCTAAATGCTTCATTTTGATCTAAGATGTGAATATATCCCCAAGCTATATTTTCAAAGAGGGTATCACAGGGAGTCATTTATTTTACTTTTGATAAAGAGATTAATCGTGAAACTCATTTTTTCTATCAGTATCCAGGGACAATCATTTTCCTGAGGTATTAGTGACAGGTGCAAGTTGACAACTACAGAATTATAACCAAGTTCCTACCTGCTATAGGCGTCAAATAAATATTATACCTATTATAGACATCAAATAAAATTTTATGATATGAAAGCCCAGCAGCAGATTATATCAGCTTTGTAGTAAATATAGTTTATAATGTACTTTGAGTTGTAAATATCTGTCATTATTACTTTTATGCTGTACTTACTCTTCAGTTTAGAAAGCAGACCATATTGTGAGGAAGCTATTATGATAGACAAAAAAAAAAAAAAAAAATGAATATATCAATCCCAACTCTGCTCTTAGTCTGTGTGACTCTGAATATAACATGTTTCTCTGTGTTTCTTCGTTCTATAGACAACTTTCTCTTTTATAGAACTAGGACATATGGATAGATAAATAGTGAAGTCCTTTCAAACTTTTATCATTTTATTATTTGCTGAAGCTGGGCGCCAGAGAATACTCAACATGATTCCACTTTAATGGGTAAGTATTGGGTAAAAAACTATGTGCCAAAAACTATAATAAAAGCTAGGGATACAATCATGTAGAATGGATAGCAGAAAAAGTATAAACAATACTGTGAACTCTGATAGACTGATCAAGACCATCCCCTAGTTCATGTACAGCTCTCTAGTACTATTTGGTTGGAGGGGAATTAATATATGTTGAATGAGTGAATAGATGAATGAATGAATGAAATTATTTCCAGTGTGTTGATATGACTGAAAATGTCCATAAATCATCATTTCCAAGGAAATAGCTTTAAGAGAAATTACGAGAGGTGGAGCAACTATGGAATAAAACTTTGGACCTGACTTCAGGGCAACTGTGAAAGAAACATACAATTTGACAAAGTCTCTGTAAAAAAGAAGCTGCTGTCGGGAAAGTTAGATAATGTTTTCAGCCATACCCCATGCCTTCTGAGGGCATCATCCTTAGCTGCTCATTCCTTATGTTGCACAGATATATATCATTTACCTTATTTTTGAGGAAACAAAGATTTAAGCCACTTATTAAATGTCTCAGTATTTGTATGATATCCTTTAACAGTAAGTTTAAATTTGCTACAAAAAAAGTTTTTGTTTTTGTTTTTTTTCCATCACCATTCTCCACTATTACATACTTATGAGACATTGTGATAGAGAAGTGATACCTTATATAGATCTTTTAGGACCTGGATTTAAATCCTGGGAAATATATTTAATGAAATCATGATGAGAGTTCTGGATTATATATAAAAGGTGCTCAAAAATTGTTAAACACAAAATCTCCTAGACTGAGGTTTTTAAAAAAAAGGAAGTTGAGATGGTCAGTACTACATAGAATAGTTTCTCTCTACTCCATATTCTAAACAATTAATGACTCAGGGAAGAAAAGAAAAAAAAAAAAGATCTGCTCTTGATCTTTCCTTTTTAAAAATGTCTATGCTAAATGCACCCCGATGTTTATAGCAGCATTATCAACAACAACCAAATTATGAAATGAGCCCACATATCCTCAGACTGATGAGTGGATAAAGAAGAGGTGATGTGTATGTGTGTGTGTATATATATACACACATACATACATACAATGGAATATTACTCAGCCATCAAAAGAATGAAATCTTGCCATTTGCCATGACATGGATCAACTAGAGAGTATTATACTAAGTGAAATAAGTCAGTCAGAGAAAGACAAATGCCATATGATTTCACTCATATGTGGAATTCAAGAAACAAAATAGATGAACATAGAGGGAAAAACAGAGAGAGGCAAACATAAAATAGACTCTTAACTATAGAGAACAAACAGGGCTGCTGGAGGGGAGATGCCCAAGCAGATGGGCTGAATGGGTGATGGGTACAAAGGAAGACACTTGTGATGAACACTTGGTGTTAGATGTAAGTAATGAATCACTAAACTTTAATTCTGAAATTAATATTACACTGTATGTTAACAGACTAGAATTTAAATAAAAACTTAAAAAAAAAAAAACAAAAAAGAATTAATCTGAGTTATGTGGAAAATATGCCCACCGACAGAGTACACCTTAGGTACATCAGTAACAATCCACAAAATGCACAAAGAGGGTTTATTAAGTCTTGAAATCTTCAGAATGACCTTGCTAATTTTATCCTCAGAAAAGAAAATAATGAGATTTTTCAATTTCTGTCTATCATAGATGCTTGAAAAAGTCAACTCCTAACATTGACAAGATTATCTCACTAGTTGGTGCAGATTTTGATATGTAAGAATCCTGAACCCAAGTAATTTGTGTTGCTTTCCCTGTGTGAATCTGGCCCTAAACTATGATTTTAATGTGAGAGCAGCAGTTGTTATTTTCTGAGGCTGAGTAGGACAGATTTATTATCTATAGTACAGGTCAATACTGTCGCCTGAGCTTTGGAACTGTCCTGTGATGCATCATGAATGCTGTCAGAGAACACATGATGGCCAGGCCCCAAAGTCTTGAGCAATGATTTGTGCTTGGTTTAGCAGGTCAAATACAGTCTGAATGCTTGAGGCTCTTCCTAGGACACAAGGACATTTTAAAAGACTTCTAAATCTTATAGGAATTTAGAGCCCAGAGGGCACAAGGCACCATATACTCAACTCTTTTTTTTAAAAAGATAATATTTTATTTATTTGAGACAGAAAGAGAACATGAGTTGGGTGAGAGGGGAAGAAGGAGGGGAAGAACGAGAAGAAGACTTTCCAATGAGCACGGAACCCGATGTGGGGCTTGATGCCACGACCTGAGCTGAAGGCCAATACTTAACCAACTAAGCCAGTCAGGAGTCCCATATTCAAATATTTTATTATGAACAAAACAAATTTGAAGCTAAGAGAAGTATGGTATTAGATCAAGGTCACATGACTCACTAGTGGGAGAAACCTTGAGTAGAGCCTTAATTCCTGACTCCCCATTTCAAAACGCATTGCAATTTTAAAAAGAAGGTGATGTTTATGGGAGTTGGTGGAACATATGAGCCTGGTGGTTGGTATTATGGAGGGCACATATTGCATGGAGCACTGGGTGTGGTGCATAAACAGTGAATGCTGGAATACTGTAAAGAAATTAAAATAAAATAAAATAAAATAAAATAAAATAAAATAAAATAAAATAAATAAAATGGAAAAAAAGCATAGTTTGTAGACAGAGGATCCATAAAATAAAATAATCATAAACTCTATTTAACTTCTAACTCATTCTCTTCCATTTTCAAGGTTCTTTCTAGTGCACTCAGCAACCAACTCAAATCCATTCTTGCTTAAAGTAGATTTAAAATACTAAGGAAAACTGTGCCAGTGGATCGTGGGACATCCTCTGTACTTCCTGTCATGGCCGTTAAAGGAATAAATACACTAGTAATAGGTAATAAGTACTGAAGGGAAAACACTCAAAAACTATACTTTGATGTATCTTAGTTCATCCTGGCTGCTATAATGAACATTTATTTCTCACATTTTTGGAGACAGAAAAGTCCAAGATCTAGGTACCTGCAGAATTGCTATCTGGTGAGAGCCCACTTCCTGGCTAATAGATGACTTTCTTCTTCCTGTATGGTCACACAGTGGAAGGGGCAAGGGAGCTCTCTTAGGTCTCTTTTATAAGGGTGCTAATCCCATTCATGAGGACTCCACCTGTCAAAGAGGTCATGAGGACTCATGACCTCCACCTGTCAAAGACCCTGCTTTCAGATACCATCACAACTCTGAGTTAAGAATTGAGCATATGCATTTTAGAGGAATATATTCAGTACATACCAAGGTGCAAATTCATGGTTATATAGAAATTATGGGCAAAGGATGAAGAGATACAGAAAACAAATCTCTTTTTGACAGAATCAGTGTCTTTATAAGATGTCTACCATTGGCAGCCAGAAGATCTGGGGCAACTCTGTATTTGAAATGAAATAAAATAAAATAATGAAAGAAAAGTTAAATAGAACCACTAAAATCTTCTATTAAAAAAGGGCATTAGAATGGCTCTTGTCTTCATATTTAGACTTAATTCTCAATACCTCATATCCCTCAAATCCTCCACTCCTCTCACACTGAACTTGAGTTCCTCAAAAATACTCATTCTTGGGGGCCTTGGAACATGTAATTCCCTCTTGTCCATTCTTTCCTGCCCCACAACCTTCTTTATCTAACTTCTACTCATCTTTTAGGATTCTGCTTAGATCTTATCCAAGCATGGTGATCACAGAATAGTCAATAAAAGCAAGACAATTTGAAGAAAGACGGATGTGTTACTAATAATGATATAATAAGATGTTTAACCTGGAACTGTCCCAGGCAAACTCAAAGGGAGGCGACCATTAATAACATTCTGCCTAGCACTATAGCTTATTTGTAAGTACTGTAATTATCTGAGTTTTGCTTGCTATATTCTTCCCAGTGGAAAAAAACTTTACAAATTAGATTATTTTTATTTTTTTAAAAGATTTTATTTTTTAAAATAATCTCTATATCTAATGCAGGACTTCAACAGACAACTCTGGTATCAAGAGTTGCATGTTCCACTGACTGAGCCAGGCAGACCCCTACTTTTTTTTTTTTTTAAATAGGCTCCAGGCCCAATGTGGGGCTTGAACTCATGACCCTGAGATAAAGAGTTGCATGTTCTACTGACAGAGCCAGCCAGGTACCCTGAATTAGCTTATTTTCAATTGTCCATCATTTTAGACTGGTTCTATACAAGTGCGTTCAATGTGAGAATTTTTATAAACTTCTACAAAGCTTTTTACTTGTAGAGAAAAAAATGTAGCTTACATTCATTTTGATTATACATTCTTCACAGTTTAGGAATTATTAAACAAGGACTATGTAAGCCTTGTGTATAAGAACTCATATTACTACTAAAACTCATTGAAAACTAAAATGTAAGATAATTGTATCTTCTTCTGAAATTGTTCTCCATTATCAATCCTTAATATTAGATACTTGAACATAAAGAATAATTTAATCTAAAAATGGATTAAATTCTACTGAAAATTTCAAAATAGCTCTTTAGTGTTCTTAGATGAAGAAAACTATGCTTGGCAGCTGACATAAAGGAGACTGAACAGTGATTTATTTGTCCAACAGACATGCATTATGTGCCAACAAGTTTAATTCCTCATGAGATAATGAAGGTCTCCCTTATCTTTTAGCACATCTATTAATTTTTAAATAATGTGTTATGACTTTCCTGGCAATTATGACATGTGAAAATTTCAGTTTTCATTTTCCCATTGGAGATGACATTTTATCTTGAAAATAGGGACAAGAAACAAAGAACTAGTATAACAAATAAAAGGAAAATATTTCCATCTCATCCACTGGCAAATATATGTTTGTATAATAAAATACACTTCATAGACTATTAAAACAGTCTGGTCATGGAAGACAGTATATCTGGTTGCTTTAATCACTGAACCCTTAACCGATAGATAGAATTTCATTGAGCTGACTGAAAAGCAGATTATTTTACATTATGGGTGGTTATTCCACACTAAATCATGACAATGACCTACAATAATAGCAATAATAACAATATGAAAATATTTGTAGTCTTTATTTGTTGAGTGCTTACTATAAATTCTATTTGCTTTTATTTAAAAAGTCCCTGTATATAGGGACATTTTATAATATTGTCTAATTTTCCAGATGAAGAGACTAAGGTAGATAAGTATTAAATAATTTTGCCAAAGGTTCGGACTCTCTGCTCAGTGGGGAGCTTGCTCCCCACCGCACCTGCCTCTCTGACTACTTGTGATCTTTCTCTCTGTCAAATAAACAAACAAAATCTTTAATTTTTTTTTTTTTTTGGCCAAAGGTTTACCTAGCTGGTAAGTAAATAAATATTAGTATAATAAAATAATAATATTTACAACAATTAAACAAATTACTGGTTATGATTCATATAATGTCTTCTAAGAGCAACAATAACTAATATATACTTACAAAAACATCTTTTAGTGTAAACAGAATAGTCCCATTAGTCCTGAGAAGGACATTGAGATTTAGAGAAAGTAAGTAACAACTTCATAAGTGTATAATAATAGTAACAATAGTAACAATTAGAACCATGACAATTATGACAAGTTTAAATAATTAGTGTGGGCCAGACTCTGTTTTAAATACTTCTCAAAAATGTAGTCACAGTCCTATGAGGTAGTCTTATTCTTGTTACAATAACAAGAAACTAAAGTATAGACTGGGATATCTAAATCCAAGGTTCATGATACTAATTATTATGCTAGAAGACCTCACTCATAAGAGGCAAACATTTTGTTCAAAGGAGGAAGTAATAATGGTAAAAAAAAAAAATCAGGTTTTTAGTTAAATTCACAGATCTATTTTATTTAAGTTTTAAAATAATATAACACCTGTCACAAATTACACAAAGTTGAAATTAGTTCAAATGGCTATTAGTATTATTTAGCTACCTCTTCACACTGAGTATCCATCTGAAGATCATTATCCTAGGAAAGCACACTGTTATACCTAAGCACTTTTTCATGGAGTCTATTCACACACATAGCTGTTCCTCAAAACTCCTTGCTAGTTCCACCTAACTAGACATTTTCCCAAAGAAGACATATAAATGCCAACAGACACGTGAAAAGATGCTCAACATCACTGACCAGGGATATGCAAATCAAAACCAAATGAGATATCACCTCCACCTGTCAGAATGGCTAAAATCAACAACACAAAAAACAGCAAGTGTTGATGAGGATGTGGAGAAAAAGGAATCCTCTTACACCGTTGGTGGGAATACAAACTATACAGATAGTCTGGAAAACATTACGGAGTTTTCTCAAAAAATTAAAAATGTAAGTACCATACAATTCAATAATTCCACTACTGGATATTTACCTAGTCACCCAAAGAAAATGAAAATACTAGTTCAAAAAGATATATGCATCCCTATGTTTACAGGAGCATTATTTATAACAGACAAGGTATGGAAGCAACCCAAGTGTCCACTGATAGATGAAGAGATAAAGATGTCTCACACACACACACATATGCACACACATATACTTATAATGGGATATTACTTAGCCATAAAAAATGGAATTTTGCCTTTTGCAACAGCATGGATGGACCTATAAGGTACATGCTAAGTGAAATAAGTTAAAGATAAATACTATATTATTTCACTTATATGTGGAATCTAAAAAACAAAACAAATAAATAAACAAAAAGACCCATAAACACAGAAGACAAACTGATGGTTGCCAGAGGGGAAGGTGTGGGGGGGAATGGGCAAAGTTGGTGAAAGGGAGTGGGAGATACAGGCTTCCAGTTATGGAATGAATAAGTTAGGGGATAAGGGTACAACAGAGGGAATATAGTCAATGTTACAGTGACAAATAGTAGTTACACTTGTGATGAACACAGCATGACATATAAACTTGTCAAATCACTATGTAACATGGTTTGTTAACTATACTTCAAACAAAACAACAACAACAAACAAACTCCTTGTCAGTCCCTGAAGGAAAGCTCAAATACAGATTCATCTATTTTTCAATTAATGCATGTGGTCCTTAATACATAACAAAAGTACTTAGATTAAACTGGCCTAGGAGATCTTTGTTCCCATGAATTCTGGGAAAGCTGTATTTATGGCCTTTTTTAATAGCGGCCTACTAAAAAAGTTTGAATGCTCAGGTGGCTCCAAATGGCCACTAAACCATCCCAGAGGGAGCTGCCAGCAACATAAAAGAGAGAGGAAGAGAGAGAGAGGGAAAAAAAAAGAAAATCCCCAGAGAAAATTCTTCATTGAGTAGGTGGATTACCATTACTTACTACTACTTAATGAATGAAAAATTCAAACATTTTTTCAAATGAAAGAAATAAATATTTTGTCTTTTGGCTTCCCTCTTCTTATCAGTATACCAATAATGTTAGCATCTGGGTGGCTCAGTCAGTTGAGATTGACTCTTGGTTTCAGCTCAGGTCATGATCTCAGGGTCACTGGATGGAACCTTATGTCAGTCTCTACACTCAGTGTGCAGTCTGCTTTGGATTCTCTCTTTCCTTCTCCTTCTGCCCCACTGCCCCCCTCATTTGCATGCACAGGCATGCACCTTCTCTCTCTAAAATAAATAAATAAAAATCTCAAACAATAATGTCAGTCTAATTCCTCTATTATTCAGATTATCATTGCATATTATCAAATCTCCTTAAGTTAATGTATAAATATCTTTAGAACCTGTACCATTTACTGATTTCAGAAATGTTTATAGAGTATTCAGTGGATGGCCAATATTATTGGATATAGTCAAATATAATAACCCTTATCAACTCTCAGGTTAAGTTTTGTAAAGGATGCCAAAACAACTAATAATAATATAATATAGAATGTTATTTTTCAAGAGGAAGAGACAAAATGGAAAATAAGCAAATGAAAGAGATCAGCTAATGGGAAGAGGTGGATTAGGCAAGATTCCGTGTGTGTATTTCATATTCCTTATTGTTTCCCTTCTAGACTGCAAACCTGTTGGGGACAAACTCCAAGAAGGAATGACCATTTTATCTTTCAGCAAGGCTCCACACAAAGTTTTACTCACAATAAACAATATACATGTCTGCTAAAGAACTGCATAAACTAGACAGTAACTATGATTTGCAGGCAACTACCATAGCTTCACTAGAAACAGAATCTTCCAACATATATTACATGTTCTTCAACACAGCTATATGCACATAGAAAGAAAACTGTTCCATAATTAGAACAATATTCCTTACTGGTCCCTCAAGAATATGATGACCAAAAATGATATATGCTTAATCTGTGTCTATCTTCCAGATGGGGGCAAATTAAGTAACAGTGTTTGTTATAACTCCTCACACACTATGTGGTTTTTAAAAATCACATATAAGGCTTCCATTGACTTTTAAAAAAATCAATCATGTTTCATATCAGGTAGCAAATACCAAATGAAACTGGAAAATATAAAAATGTATTGGCAACTTCAAAAGTTGAAAAAATAAAAGTAAACAATATTTGATATTTGCAAAGAATTTTATTTGATCCCGCTACCATTGTCGTAGAGCATTATGGTCTTTCAAACTTCACTATGATAAATTTTATAAAATAAAAAGTAAATTGAAAAGACAAAAATGCATTAAAATAACCCCCAACACATACATGCAAGAATATATTTTTCCCTCCTAATGGCTTATACTTTTATTTTTATTTTAATTTTTATTATGTTCGGTTAGCCAGCAAACATATAAGAATATCTTATTACATGATTTAAGTCATTTCTAAGGGGGCACCTGGGTGGCTCAGTGGGTTAAAGCCTCTGCCTTCGGCTCGGGTCATGATCCCAGGGTCCTGGGATCGAGCCCCGCAACAGGCTCTCTGTTCTGCAGGGAGCCTGCTTCCCTTCCTCCCTCTCTGCCTGCCTTTCTGCCTACTTGTGATCTCCGTCTGTCAAATAAAATAAAATTTTAAAAAATCTTTAAATCATTTCTAAGGAAAATGGTGAAACAATATCTGCATACATTAAAATAAGATATAATGAACATCACAGGAAATATTAAAAGGTAGCATACCATGCCGCAAAATGTCTTAGAGATATACACACATAATGTAAATAGAAAGAGGACGATTTTATATATGTGCAGGTATATGTGTATCTTTGTATGTGTGCATAAGTGCAATGGGAGAAGACAAAAGAGAAATAATAGCCATTTTTCATGTAATGTTTACTTTCATATGGAAGACATGTGGTGAACTTCATAAACTGCCATTATGAAAACATAGTACCATAAGGCTTGAGCTATTGCTTTCTCAATAAATGACTTAAATAATTTAGGAAACAAAGACATGGCCTGTTTCTCAGTCTTTGTGGCTTATTTGGTATCTTAAAAATGATCCCATACCTTAAACTTTATATCATCCCTATCAGGGAACAGGTAATTCCCAAAGGCACAAAAAAGAAAGAAAAAATTCTTATTCTATGCAATCACTGTCAATTATGTTAGGAGTAAAAGTGGGAAACAAAAAGTCACAGAGAAAATAAGGAGTAATCAGGTTGGGTCTACAAATCTTGACTGTGGATGAGAGCATTTTTAATTATTCTCCTTCGAAAGAGCAGATGTCTTTACTACCTGAGGTGCATGAAATAATTCATAAAAAGGGATGTCACCAGCCTACGTGTGAAAATGCACTGTGGATAAATCCAGCTCATGCTTTACATAGGTTATTCTGGTTTCAGTGATGAGAAATGAATGTAGGAGCAAGAGTAGAAACAGACCAGTTAAGAAGTTTTTGCAGTCATACCAGTAAGAGGTGGTGGCTTGGGTTAGGCACCGGCAGTGATGAGGACTATTCCAATTTTGGATATATTTGAAGGTAGGGCTAAGAAAATGACCTGACCGGATATGAACTGGGTGGAGTAGTTTGATGCATGAAGAGAAATCAAGTGTTCAGTTGTGGATATGATTTTGATATATACAATTTGATATGAGTTGGAATTTGGGAGAGATACCTGGGCTATATATTTACACTAACTTGAAGGGAAGAAAGCACTAAAATTAAGATTTGGGTGGAGAGTGATCTCAAGAGAGGATAATGGCATGCAACAGGATATGGTAGATATTTCCAAATTTATTTTCTTTCATTTCAGGCCACATATCTAGATTATACTTTCTGGCTTCCCTTGAAGTGACATATCACTAGATTCTGGCAGGAGTACCACCATTGCACCCGGGGCAAAATAATGTCTCGTGTATGATCTTTCCTATTCCTTCACTCCCTGCCAACTTGACAACAGACATGCACAATGACTTTGGATATTCTATGTTAATGAAGCTTGTGGAGGACAAGCTAGTCTTGCTAGTGTTCCCCGTATCCAGTTTTGCTTCTCCAGTCACATAGAAGTCTATTTCCAAAACCCCCTTTTTCCAGTTGCATCCAATGAGTTTAAAGTACAAATGATACTTTTTATTTCTAGACTGAAAAAATTAATTGCTAGTGGTCCACTTTCCTCTGCTGCAATAACCAACAGGGATCAATGAAATGGTATAGCTACAAGTTGGTGGAAGCTTCTTCAGCCTGGCAAGATAGCTTGCCCTAGAGACTTCCTCAGACTTACAATGGACTTTACCTGAAAAATGAACTTTTGCTACACAACATAGCTGAGATTTTTGAGGTTGTTCTTTATCATGGCATAATCTACACCATCTCAAATAAAACAATAATGGCACTATAAGATAGAAGAGCCCCTGCAGTATACTCCAAAAGAAAAAATTCTACTGTTTCAACTATAAATTAAATTGTGCTTTCTAATTCTAGATTTCTCCTAATTCTGGAGTTGCAAATAAAATGGGGAAAAAATATTCTTTTTTTTTTAAGATTTTATTTATTTATTTGACAGAAAGAGATCACAAGTAGGTGAAGGGTGGCACCGAAGCAGGCTCCCTGCTGAGCAGAGAGCCCAATGCAGAGCTCGATCCCAGGACCCTGAGATCATGACCTGAGCCAAAGGCAGAGGCTTAACCCCCTGAGCTACCCAGGCACCCCAATTCTTTAAACCTGTATTAATTATGAGAATATGGGAAATATTTTGATAGGATCTAATTTTGGTTTGAAAACTTAGGCTTAAATTTAGGTGAATCAGCCAAATATTGAATTCTGACACAACCATTAACAAACCTATGTTTTCATCCATTAAGTATTATGTTTATCAAAAGTTAGAATGAAAATTAAATGAGATCAGTCATATATTAATGCACTTTGCACAGTTCCTGAGATATAGACAGGTAAGTATTATCCAATAATACCTAATTTATCTTAATAATACCTACTTAAGAATTGTTCTTAATCTTTCAGTGATAAAATTGTATTCACATGGGGACAGAACATTTTAGAAGTAAATTACACATAGAGCTTTTTCTGAGTTCTTTTTCTAGTATTATTTAGTTTAATTCCATGAGCCAGATTACTTACATAGCTATTAATGTCAATTAAAAGTTGGTTAGCATTGGTTCAGAGAGTATATTCTAGCCGCACTAGAGATATAGTTTCATTCAGTTAACATGGAATGCATTAGTCAGAGTGAAGATTTATAGAATAAAATGAAATATGAAATTCCTTATAATTCTATTCAAAATCAGAGGACACTCACAGATGACCTCTTCAGTATATCATTCACATTTTGTGATTATATGAGATTGAAGAATCTTAGGCATAAACTAATTCTATATCCTTATTTTTAAACATGAATCAGAAAGATTAAGCAAATTACCCTCAACTTTTTTTGTAGATGATAATCTCAAGATTGGACCAAAATTCAAGTATTTACTCCATTTTACTATGATTTCTAGTGTACACTTATCTCCTCATTAGCTATTTGGTAGGTTAAGAATTATAGTCTTGTTTCCTTTAAAGTCATAGAGCTAAGCAATATTTATTAGACCATGGGCTCCTATTTAGTTCTCAAAAATTAGTATCTATCATAATGTTTAGGAAAAAATGTAAATCAAATATTTGCTGAAAGAGATAGGCAGCTTCTATAAGACAGACATGGTACATGACATGGAACATACTTTAGGATATTCTTATGAAATTTATACTTCTACATGTAGCTGCTCTACCAAAGCCTGACAAGGGAATGCATTTTTTTTTTTTTACAAATAATAACTGAGTACTAAGTAGTAGCTGATAATACCCACCACCAGGCTCACCCTACCTCCCACCCACCTCCCCTCCAAAACCCTTAGTTTGTTTCTCAGAGTGCACAGTCTCTCATGGTTCATCTCCCCCTCCAATTTCCCCCTGGGTGTGGTGCATAAACAATGAATTCTGGAACACTGAAAAGAAATTTTTAAAAAAATAAATAAAAATTAAAAATAAGAAAAAGTAGTAGCTGATATATGTTAAAGGCTTCAATATGGGGGCAACAGATAAAATCTTCCATATTTTCAACAAAATAAGTACTGGCACATAATGGTTGCTTAATAGTACTTAAAGAAAGGCACATGAAGTATTCTGTTTCAATACAGCATCATTAAAAGTGTTACCTTCCAACTCAACAAGTTGTTCATTTAATATTCATCTTAGCTTGGAGAAAAGGAGGAATTACTGGCTTATATAATTGAAAAGTACTTACTGTTAGAAGGAGGTGCTCAAAGGAGGCTACCAGACTTTGTCTTTCCACTCCTTATTCTATTTTCCTTTGTGATGGTTTCATTCTCATGCAGATTCTCCCCCATATGGAACCCAAAAAGCTGTAAGAAGCTCTAGATCCATACCTTACCAGCTCAGCAATACCCCGATCCCAAAGGGAGCCTCTCATACTATAAGAGAAGATGGATTCTGACCAGCCCAAGCAACATATATACACTATGTCAAGTTAGCTATTACAATAGGAGTTGTTAGTGAGGTTCTGTAGTGTCAAATATATTCAGGCAGTGTCATAGGCACCTTCAAGTGTTTAATTTTTCTTCTTTGCCTGGTAGTCATTAAGTGCCCGTGATTGGAAAACTCTTTGTGTATTAAATAAAAGTCATTTCCTAATATGTTCCAGGAGTTTTCTGGGTATTAAAGTAATAAGATGATAAAACACAACATGTGTTATGTAAAAGAGAGATAGGCCTGAAAATACATAATTATAGCACCATGACATCATTCTTACATAAAGACTGTTTGGAGCTTAGGATAAAGTACACACCTGCCTAGGGAGACAAGGAAGGTTTTCCAAGTGAAGTATCTGGGAATCATTAAGAAGACATTGTGACGGTGAACAAAAAGGAATGTTTCCAACAGTTTCTTCTTATAGTAATATTTTATGTTCTAGCAGCCACAATGGATGCCTCACTGCTGTGGAGACTTGCCTAGTGGTTGTTCCAGTCCTTGTTTTTGGCAGGTCTGAGATAAGGCAGAAATGTGCTACTATTAAAATCAAGGAGAATGTGGTCTTGGATTATCCCTGAAAATGCAATTGAGGAATCTCTATTTTTTCTTTTCTACATATGGAGAGTTTGGTGCACATATGTATTACATGGTGATAATCAGGGTTGACAAGCATCAACGTTTAATGTATGCTCTTCTGTCCTTATTTCTTGTAAAAGATTCAGCCCCTGAAAGAGTTTTATTAAAATCCAACCTTATTACTTATTCTAGTCTCTTATCTTCAGGCCATGATAACAATCCCAACTTCATGTATTTTACTCAAAAGTCAATGATTACTTATAACTAAAAAGACCTGAATCTTATCAGCATTGCTAAAATATTTCCTTATATTAAGTCACTTTTTTTCCCATGTCATAACATTTCTGATTGCATTTTATGATTAGTGGCACCTGTATCAGTTTATTTGCAATATTTGTGGTTGTTTTTCTTTTCATAGAGGTGGATAAAATAGTGGAGGATCTTAAATCAACAGTATTTTAGATTCGGTAAATTATGGTATATGTACCAGGATAGCTGAAAGCTATACTTGGAGGTTCTATTCTGAGTAAGGCTGTCTGCATCCACATTCCCAACACTTATGAGCTGGTTGGCCCTGGACAAGTTATTTACCTTCTCTGTGCTTCATGTTCAATAAAATGGGTGCCAAATAAAATGGGTGCAAAAATAGTACTAGTTTCAAAAGGTTATTATGAGATAAAAATGAGTTAAATCTTGTAAAACCCTTTAACCAATGTCTGACACATAGAAAGCATTTTCAGTTAATATTCACTATTAAAATAGTCCTGGTTTGTAATACATCCTGCAAATCTCAACATCTACCTTTTAAATATTTTCTTTCTATTGCTTCACAGTCATAAATGGCATAAAATTTATGCCCCCAGGGTCCAGAAAGTCAAAATAACTTGAGTCTGGAGTTTGAATTGCAAAATGGTCCCACTGAACTAAATAATATGCAGCTACTAGCAACATGAGGATGTTTACACCTAAATTAATTAAAACTAAATAAAATTAAAAACTTAGTTCCTGAGTCACACTAGCCACATTTTGAGGTCTCAATAGCCACATGTGTATAATGGCTCCCATATGGCACAGCACATTTCTATCATCACAGATATTTTATTGAATGCAGCTAGTCTATACTCCCCTAGGCTGGTTTTCAAAAGAGTTCTCTTTTTAGTGTCTATTATAAGTTTAACAATAATGTGATATCTTTACACTTAGGAGATACCAAATCACCATAATTTTTAAAAACTTGCAGTTTTTAGCAAAGTCTATTATTTTGTGATATTCAGATTTCTGAATTTCTTCTTCCTTTTCGTTCTAGATATCAACAATTGATACTCATAATAAACCTAGCTAGGCTAGATTTACCGTCTGTGTCTTCAATGTAGAATAAAGATGGTCTGGTCAAGATGGACTGAGAATATTGGCATTGGCCATGAGGCTCTGTGTTCTGATAAAACATGTTTCACTTTGCATTTGTGTCCAAATGGAATAGGAATAGTTTGTAAACAATGCCCTCATTTATTTTAAAGAAACTTAGGGTGATATTTTCTTTAATTATTTCAAACAGTACCTATTAAGACTGTATTGAGAGGAAAAGCCTTCTAATCAGTTGTAGGTGGGGATGCCAACAAGTCTATGATACAGTTCTTGAACTCAAATGACTTGGTCTACATGGGTTATAAAAAGAACACAATGGAAAACTATGAAAGTCAGGATATTATACTTTTAAATGAGATGAAAGAGACATAAAGGAGGTTCAAATGAGGAGAATATATCAGAAATTTTTCAACTTGATCTTTAAACTTTCCTTAAAAACATTTTTGGTGTATTTTACCCTCTGGTTTCTTCTTTTCCTGACTATCCCTGGTCTGCCTCTTCAAGTCACAAACCAGTGAAAACATCACATCATACTATCAGCATTTTCCATAGAAGCCCAATTGATAGAGAAGGTATGACTCAGCAGCTTTGTCTCTTCAGAGCAGAGTGATTCATCCTTGACAAGTACAGATTTTCTTCTCTCTGCCAGATTAAAAAGCCCTCTCCCTTTGAGGAAGGCCCAATGGTACCCAAATCTACCCATGTCTAGAGAAGTAAGCTCAATTTAAAGATGTGATTTTTCCAGGTTAGCATTATAAGTAGCAAAACTGATATTCAGGGTCACATGTGATTGATAATTCTTTTCCCAAATGACTTAAAATTTAAGAGAAGAGAAGGTGATTTGACTGTCCTTCTCAAGACCTGCCATCCCAATGATTCAATGCCCCATCTTTTTGGCCAAGAATTCCATTTGGGGAGATGTTACAAAAAGATGTTGCATTGAGAAGCTATTCTTTCCCTCCAGGAAGAGGGAATCACCAGGTTCTCTCTTCTATTTGTTTTGTTTTTCCAAAAGTCAGTTACATCATTCCAAATTCAAAACTATATTGTAATTCTTCCTCAACACCCCAAGTAATAGACTGGAGAAATGTAAAATCTTTGGTGTGGAAATGATAGCATCAACATTAAAAGAGCATTTGCCAACAATGGAGTTTTCTGTCTTACTTAATAGTGACTCTCCTTTAAATTTATTCTTCAAAGTTGCTAAACATCTTGCCTGTTCCCTCCACCCTGTCCAGTAACTATATTTTATCCATAGATTTTTGTCTATTAATGACTGTGTCTGATACTTGATGTCAACAGCAGCCTGTCATTTGGTTCTGCAAGAGTCGTGCCATCTGCCCTCTTATGACTACAGAGGTCTACTTGCCAATAATACCACACTCCTTCTGGACTAACTGTTAAATCCCCATACTCTTCTCATCTGTAGCCCTGTATAAGCAGCCTTCAAAGAGCCAAACCCTGCCTAACAGGACCCAAATTCTGCCAATATTTTCATGTCATGCCTTCCAACTTGTAAAATAAAGTCTCCCAACTTATTTTTCATGGGACAATGAACTTAAAAGTCCAAGAATGAATCTCACGTAATACCCAGATCCTGGAGTCACTGTACCTTACTTCTAATTCCAATTCTACCACTAACTAGATCTATGACTTTAGACAGTAAGCCTAATCTCTTGGCAGCTCAGTTTTTTAACCTATAAATGGTAACAAAAATGTCATCCACCGCATAAGTTTATTCTGAAGATTAGCTGCTGCATTTTATCTTATATGTTGTGGAATATGGCATATATTCAATGAATATTTTTTCTTAATATCAAACTTCTCTTGGATCAGTTTTTATTTTCATAGCTAAAGAATCTTAAATGACTAAAATTCACTGTCTTTACTTTATGTTAACTACATACAAGTTCAGAATAAGATAACAAATATCTGTTTGCACATCACCCAGAATTTTTTTTTTAAGAATTTATTTATTTGACAGAGAGAGAGATTACAAGTAGGCAGAGAGACAGGCAGAGAGGGGGAAGCAGGCTCCCCGCTGAGCAGAGAGCCTGATGCGGGGCTCAATCCCAGGACCCCGGGATCATGATCTGAGCCAAAGGCAGAGGTTTTAACCCACTGAGCCACCCAGGTGCCCAGAATTTTAAAAATATTACTGTATCATATTCACTTCAAATATTTTTTGAAGGAAATAAACCACACTCTAGTTAAAAATTTTAGTGTTCTCCTCCTCATCTCATTTCCCTTCTGTCCCAGAGGCAATTATTATCAAATAGTCAATATGTATCTTTACAGTTATGGTGAGTGTTTTTCAGCATAAACATACATGAAAATAACATACTATTTCTGTATTTTTATCATTAATATAAATGTTATCCTAAGCATCATTGTTAAAGTTACTTTTTTCACTCAAAATTGTTACTTGAGATCTACTTATACTTGAAACATTTTTATATTGCATTCATTTTAACTTTATGTATTATTATTATGTATATTATATGTATTATTAGTGTATTTTATATATACATATATGTATACATATATGTACACATATGTATTATATGTATATATGTATTATTATATGTTATTATTATGTATATTACATGTATTATTATTATGTATATACAAAGATACAAATATACTATAGTTTATCTATAACCCTACCGAATAGTTTATAATTTTTTTACTTTGCAAAATAAAATGCAACAATAAACATACTTAGCCATGTTTCATTGTAAAAACATACAAGAAGTTCTTAAGGACATATAAACAGTTAAATTACTTTTCCATATGGTCCATACATTTTCAACTTTACTAGATTGCCAAATTACTGTCAAAATGAATGATCAACTTACTCTTCTATCTCAAGTGAATGAGAAGTCAACTTTATGCTAGCCAAATTTGTTATCTTCAAGCATTTTAATTTATGCCTATCAAAGAGAAAACATAGTATCTCTCATTATATAAATTTATAATTCCCTGATTATTAGTATTTTGAGTTATCTGTCACATGTTTAATAGACACATTTCCTCTTATATTAACTACCTGTTATAATTTCTTGTATAGGATTTTTTTTCCTTTTTCTCATTTAGTACTAATGCCATTTTTATAATATACTAAGTCTTCATATATGTGTGAGTTTTATTCCAAGGTCATATTCTTATCCATTAATATCTTTACCCCTGAAGCAATATGATAATATTTTAATTACACTTATAATAAATCAGTATATTGTAAGACTGGTTTTCTCCTCATTTTTATTCATTATAATAGTTTGGTTATGCTTAAACATTTATTCTTCAGCATTTATTTGAGGATTATCTAGTCTACTCTCACTAAAAATCCTATTACAATTTTCATTGGAATTACTCTGACCATGTAGATTAACTTAGAAACTTTAAAAATTATTTTTATAAAATATACAGTGTACAGATGAACAAAATTTTTACAAAAATATAGTGAGTTCTGATGTAGTTCTTGAATTTCTACTTTTCAGGAACCCCCTAACCAGAATTTCTAAGTAGGTGAATTATTTGTGTTTGTCCCACACTGAGCTTGTCCATGCAGTTTACAGTGTGTGCCGCCTTCATGTTTCAAAGGTGAGATTATATTTTTATTAATGGAACTGCTCAAACACTAGCCTTAAATATTGAGTCTGTTTTCACCTTCCTCCTTCCTCAATCATCCCACCATTCCTCCATTGTGATAGATTGTTTGCAAGGATGTTCGCAAGAATTTCTGATTCTTAGATGCATACTTCTTTGCAGTGTGATTTTGCCACTACACACACACACACACACAGACACACACACGATGGAATCTATTTCTCCACTCCAAATCTAGGCTGGCTTTATTATACTTGCTTTGACCAGAAATGATATACATCTTCCCAGACTAGAAGAGACCTTGATGCTTCCACTTCCATTCTCTTAGAATGTAGTATATACTGTGTGAGGGAACCCAAGATAGTCTATTGAAGAATGAGACCATGTGAGCTGAGATGAGCCATTCCTGCTGATCTCCCTAATCAAGGTTCTAGTCAAACTTCAGATGCTGTTCCCTTCTTGGTGCTCTTGTAATCATGTATACATAATCACTGGGTTATTCATTTCTGAGGTGTTTCACAAAAATGCAACACTATATTTTGCACCTTTTTACTACATCTTGTTTTTGATGCTCCCAGATAAGTATATATTGTAGAAATCCTTCCCAATTGTCTTACAGACCTAATTCTTTCTTTTAGTAATTCTTGCATAAAATTTCATTGTATGGATTGCCACCATCTTTCAAACATTATCTTACTAATAGAGATTCACCATTGTCAGTTATCACCATTATCCTATGAGTATTCTAATTCATCTGCTGTTACATTCATTTCAAAAAGACAGATTCTAATAGCAGGTTAGCAACAAATTCATGCATGCCAAGGCTCATTTCTCAAATCCCTTTTTCCTACTGTTTAAGACTTCTTTACTCTGAAGTCCATTTTAGTTTATTATACAGTTAGTTTGATAATATCTTCAGTTAGATATTGAATGACATATCCTCTGATTTCTTACAAAATCACTTTTTTCCTCCATGATAGGTGAGTAATATCTTGCCTGTCAATGGGATTTAGTGTTGTATATAGATATAATTCTATTATTATATAATTATTATATAATGCCATTGTTTCCCACCTCGCTGTGTTACAGTTAAGAAGTTGACTCAGCGATAGCCTCTTCCTTTGACAGTAACATGCTCATTATATCTGAAGGTAGTGAAAGTTGGTTGGGGTTGGTTGGGATTTTTTTTCTGTTTTATCCTTCCAATACAGGATGTATTTCTGCATTTATTTTTGTCTTCTTTATTTTCCCCCAGCTATGTTTTTATTTTTCAGTGTAGTTCTCTTGTACATATTTTCTTAGATTTAGTCTTAAATATTTTATAACTTTTGTCATTATTTGAAGTGGATTTTTAAAAATTTCATTTCCCAAATGTGTGCTACTGGTATATATCAATACAATGGATTTTTGTCTACCAGCCTTGTACTTTTTGACCTTGTACCAACCTTTGTACTATAAGTAAATAAGTTATATTTACTTATTAATTCCAGTAGCCAGTTATTTCACTGGGATCTTCTTTCTAAACTAACAGGGTATATGCCAATAGGGACAGTTTTTAATTCTTCCTTGCCTGTCTTATGAATTTTATTTTATTTGCCCAAGGACATCCAGTAGAATGCTAAGCAGTAATGGTGGTAGCCTTGTTCCCAGTCTTAGGGGGAAAGAGCTCAGTCTTTCAGTATTAAAAGTAATGTTAGCCATAGGTTTTACAAAGGTACTTGTCATCAGATTAATGAGCTTCTCTGTTTTGTTTGCTGAATAATTTTTAATGATAAATGAGGCTGAATTTTGTCTGGAGCTTTTTTCTGCCTTAAGTAAAATATTATAGGTTCTTACATTTTAGTTATCATAATTGGCAAATTACACTGATTTTCAATCTGGCATTACTGAGATAATTCCTACTTTAATATGATGTTTTATTGTTAGATTTTATTTCCTAATGTTCTTTGAATCTATGTTCATGAAGGATTAATGTTTTTTAAATTTCTATTTTTGTAACTTTGTCAGAATTGAGCATTAGGATTATGCAGACTTCATGAATGATTTGTGCAGTGTTTTTCCTGTCTTTTGAAAAATTTATAAAAATGTGGCATTAATTATTCTTTGATGTTTGAGTAAACACTTGGGTGATGTTATCTGGGCTTGAAATGTATGTGTTTTTTTAATAAAAAGTCCAATTTCTTTAATAGATATGAGGCTATTTAAGTTTTGTTACTTTTTTTCATTCTTTTACTTGAGTGATTTAGAACTTTCTTTTTCTGTAATATAACCATTTAAAGCTATATGTTTCCCTATAAGCACTGCTTTAGCTGCATTCCAAAATTTTCTATATACTTTGTTTTCATTGTCATTCAATTCAAAATATGACAAGGTGATGACCTTGTCATAATACAGTCTTTTATTTCCAGAAATCTTGTTGCTATTAGAATCTAATTAAATTCCATTGTGGTCAGAGAACACAGGTTATATAATTTTGATTCTTTTATATTTCTGGAGACATGTTTGATAGTCCAGCAAATGGTCTATGTTGGTGAATATTCCATGTGCAACAAAAAAAATTTATTCTGAAGTTAGTTTATGTAATGTTTCATAAACGTTAATTAGATTAAGGTGGTAGATAGTGTTCAGACTATCTTTGGGTTATATATAGGGGAGAGAGAGAAAATGCTTTAGGGATTACAATATACAAAATAGCATGCTTATATTATATATTATATCAACTCATATAAAATGCATAAGCCTTAAAATCTATCCTTAGTTTATAATTTTCATGTGTATGGCTCATACATATACTGAAAATCAGAACTGACAGCAATATACTTTTTTGTTTAAACAGTCATACATATTATAACAAATTAAGAGGACAATTATCTTTTCTGATGATCTTCATTTCCAAGGATCCAAGTGTTTACCTAGTATAATATTTCAGTATTTAGCATTTCTTATAATACAGGTTCACTGGTGACAATTTTCTTAGTTTTCTTGAATTGAAACTGTAAGAAACAGTATTTCAGTAAATTTCAATCTGCATTTCTGGTATAATGAATGAAGTTGAAGAAATATAAATAAAGTTGAACATATTTTCATGTTTTATACCAGGTACTGCTATCACCTTTCATTGGTTTTTGTTGTTATTGTCATTTTGTCCTTCAGGTTTTTCTCGGTATGATAAAAATCAGTTTCACTCAGTATGATAAAATTCTATATGAATTTTAGAATAATTTGTTCTGGAAAATTTCTAGAAAAAAAAGATTGGTAATGGGACACCTGGGTGGCTCAGTCGGTTAAACATCTACCTTTGACTCAGGTCATGATCCCAGGTTCCTGGAATCAAGTCCCATATCAGGCTCCTTGCTTGGCAGGGAGCCTGCTTCTCCCTCTGCCTGATGCTCCTTCTGCTTGCACTTTCTCTCTGACAAATAAATAAATAAAATCTTAAAAAAAAAGTTGGTAAAATTAATATTGTCACATTAAATGTATAAATTAACTAAGGAGAATATATGTATTTATATTATTTTGTCATTCTATCTAAAATAGATATCTAGGGGCACCTGGATGGCTCAGTCATTAAGCATCTGCCTTTAGCTCAGGTCATGATCCCAGCGTCCTGGGTAATCTTCCACATCCAGCTTCCTGCTCAGTGGAAGCCTGCTTCTCCCTCTCCCAATTCCCCTGCTTGTGTTCCCTCTCTCACTGTGTCTCTCTGTCAGATAAATAAATAAAATCATTAAAAAAAATTAAAAAAGGGATATCTAAATATTTGTTCAAATACACTTGTGCCTTTTAATTGTTTCAATATTTTTGTATAAAATGGTATTTCATTTTTTTGTTAAACATTCCTTAATATTTTATCTTTTATATTTCTATTTTGAACATTTTGTCTTTATATTTTCTATCTGGTTATTGTTTACAAATATGAAGCTTATTGCTTGCTTCTAACATTTATTATGAAATAATTTTGGACTTAGATAAGCATTTCAGAAATTTTTCAAAAAATTATTTTATAGATTGTAAATTTCTGTTCTGTGTCATTCTTGCGTTCTTTCTTCTTTTATAGAATCCCCTTTAATATTTCTTGTGGTGCCCGCTTGGTGGTCACATGCTCTTTTAAACCTTGCTCATCTTAGAAGCTCTTTACCTCTCCATCCATTTTGAATGTCAGCCTTGCTGGATAAAGTATTCTTGGCTGCATGTTCTTTATTTATAGCTCTTCTTGTCTTTAACATGAGGATATATATTCAAAATATTGTATTCAAAATTTACTTGGATTCATTCTCTTACATTTCACTCAGTATGATTACATAATTCATTTGAAATTGTGTTCCATTTCCTCTACCTTTATTATCTGCACATGCAAAACTTTAGCACTATTCTATTGTATGATTAGTACATTTTCTTTAGAAGTGTGAAATTTTGAAGCTGGGACTTCAATATGGCTACCTTCTTTTGCTTGGGTTTAATCTTGTCTCTGTCAGTAATGCAAAACAATTTCCCCTGTTTGTCACAATGGATGCTTTTTGCATCGCATATTGAGATGTGAATTGCCTACCACTAAAGAATAAGACCCTTTGCTAAGACACTGAGGATGTGAAATCCAATATTGAATTATTCTTTTACAGTTCTATTCATGCTTATGATATTTAAAATTATATTCATGGATATACCTTTTTGGTAAATTTCATGTTTAAGATAGGAAGATTTCACTGAATGCAATAAAATGTCATCATTGAAAGTTACTATCTGTCTTTCAGGACAGCTACTTGGAGCTAGATTATAATATATCTTCATGGGCTGATTGCATATTTTTGAATTTGCATTTTTCTTCAAGGTTGAACATTTTTTAAAAAGTTGTAGTTACTCAATTTAAATTTATAACCTCCCAAAGTACATGTAAAGAATAACTAGAAAAGATAATACTCCAAATTGAAAGTCTAACTTGCAGGTGATCTCATTAATGAAGATTGTCTCACATATATTGCATTATATTCAGTGATCATACTTTGTGCATATTCCATATGCTTTTGTTAATAAGCCCATTTTACTGTAAAGCTAAATGTGTTTCAAGAAAAAGAGTAACAACATATCACTGATTCTTTCAATTATTTTATGGAAGTATTTATTTAAATGTCTAATATATGTTAACTATTTAAAAGACAATAAAACACAGTCTAAATCACTTGTTTTCCAATAGGGAAAGTAATGTCTAAAATAAAGATTTATAGAAGTGAATAAAACTGAAGAAAATTTGAGTTTTGTCAATATAGGAGATTAAATTACCTGGTAATCTTCCACATCAAACATGTGGAAATTTACAGTGAATTATAACAAGTATCTTTGTAAGTGGTAAGCCTACTTAACCAGAAAGGATGGGGGCATTTCCAGGGGCCAGAAACAGAGAGCAAACTAAAAGCAAATGTGATTTTAGCTGATGTTATAGTTACCCTGGCCTAAGAGGGGACGGTCAGGTGTTGATTTTTGTAAAATTTGTCAAGGGCTAAAGTTTTAAAGCTTATATACAAAGCTGAATCCATGCCTGTGTGAAATGGGGAAATAGAACTATATTCAGGAAATGGCATGATTGAAGGGCTGCATCCTTGGAGAAAGACTGGAGAACTCCAGAAAAACTCACTCCCTGGCAACAGAGTGATAATAAAGAATTTAGATAAGATAAGATAAGATAATATAGGGGCGCCTGGGTGGCTCAGTGGGTTAAAGCCTCTGCCTTCTGCTCGGGTCATGATCCCAGGATCCTGGGATCCAGCCTCGCATAAGGGTCTCTGCTTAGCAGGGAGCCTGCTTCCTCCTCTCTCTCTCTCTCTCTGCCTCCCTCTCTGCCTACTTGTGATCTCTGTCAAATAAATAAATAAAATCTTTTTAAAAAAAAAGATAAAATGGGGCGCCTGGGTGGCTCAGTGGGTTAAAGCCTCTGCCTTCGGCTCAGGTCATGATCCCAAGGTTCTGGAATCGAGCCCCGCATCGGGCTCTCTGCTCTGCTGGGAGCCTGCTTTCTCCTCTCTTTCTGCCTGCCTCTCTGCCTAGTTGTGATTTCTGTCCATCAAATAAATAAAATATTTTAAAAAAAGATAAAATAAGATAAGGAAGAAGCATATCTTTTTTTTTTTTTAAGGGCCCTAAGTGAACAAAAATTGTTTATAACTGCAGCTATGTACCTTACATAGATTTGGGGTTTGAGAGGTTCCTGGGGTGGTTCAGTCAGTTAAGCACCTACCTTTGGGTCAGGTCACGATGTAATAAATTTAGGAGGATGGTTGGATTTGCACATGAGATGTGTGTGCAGATGCACAGGCACAGAAATGAGGTGTATTATAAGTGGTAAATCTTCCTCATTAAAAGAGTAATAAACAGTAAATGAAATTTAAAAATATATATATATAAAAATATTATGAAGAAATATTAACGACCTGGAAGTAAATACTAGAAATAAAAACTAAAAGTATGATTGCCTCTGTAGAGCAGGAATTAGGCTTAAGAATAAGTATTAATACTTAAGAATAAGTATTAATTCTATTTCATTAAAGACATTGTAAAATTATTTGACCTTTTAAAGTACATACATAATTTGAAAAAGAGCATTATATATATTTTAAAAGAATAAAAATATATATAATTAATAAAATGACTTGGATATATACTACATATTCAGGAAAAAGCTTCAGCATCAATGGTTAGATTCCTGGAAAATTGTTTGTTGATCAAAAACATAAATGAAGGGACACCTGGGTGGCTCAGTCAGTTAAAGCATCTGCCTTCAGCTCAGTTTGTGGTCCCAGGACCCTGGGTTGGAGCCCCGCACCAGGGTCTCTGCTCAGCAGGGCATATGCTTCTCCCTTGCCCTCTGCCTGCCACTCCCCTGCTTGTGCTCTCTTTCTCTCTCTCTCTGTCAAATAAATAAATAAAGTATTTTTAAAAAGTAAAAAAATAAAAACGCAAATGAAGATATTAAAAATAAAGTTCTGGGATTCTCTCTTGCACACACACACACACACACACACACTCACATTATCTAACAAAACTGTGGATCACCCACACAATACTGAAAACAAATAATGAAAAGATTCAAATGCTTGAGGCAATTTTTTTCTTTAATTTGAATTACTGCTTGTAAAAACAACACTTATCAGGGGATTGCTGAAATGAAACACGTCCAACTGTCTTCTCTATTCATATTTTATGTAGTCTTTTCATGAGACAGAAACCTTTACAGTTCTTCCTCCACTCTAAGTTATATGTATATGTGTGCAATCACACACATATTCATTGGCATTAGCACTTTCATCCTTCACTTAGATCCTCTAAGTTTCCATGATTCCAATTCTCTTCAATCTCTCTTTTTCTCTCTCTTGATTCTTAACTCTGACTCCACAACAGAAAATACAAGAATGTGTTTTATTAGTGCTACAATCTACAGTTAAATCACTATCTTTCCCTTGCCAACCAATCTAATTGAAAGAATAAGGTGTGGTCATTGACTTACCTAAGATATGAACGAGCAGAGCAGCAGAGAATGTATGTACACTGACTTTACTTCATAGACAATAGGTAGGTATTCCAGGAAGTGTACCTTGCATTTAAGAATAAGTGGACAGAACAAGGAGGAAGATGGGATGGGGCAGAACTGCAGGCAGGAGCAATGTTATAACTAGAGGGAAGAAGGTAGTTCAGGGATAAGCCTTAAGCAAAGTATTGGCACCACGGCTGAAAAAGAACAAAGATCTGAGAGACAGGTAGGAGAGAGGAAGAAATGACAGTATTCTCTCGGGTTTTTAGTTAATAAAAATATCTTCCTCATAAGATTACTGTGAAGATTAAAGAAAGTCATGTATTGGAAGCATTTTGTAGAAGAGTAATAAATATTCCTATTAGTATTATTTAATTAGGTATATCAATGATCCAATAATCCTAATAATACTTATAGTATATTAATCTTTGAATTAGAAAGCTTTTATCATCAACACAGTGATGAAAATATGGATTAAAATATATGTGAGACTCTGTCCCTTTCTATTAGCTAAATAATCCACAGTAATTTAAATAACTCATGGGCCAGTTATGATTACTGAGTGATTAAGTAGAGGAAACTCCCCATTTCCCTCTACTTAATACAATGTCCATGATGCAGAACAAGTACTGGATTTGGAAATGGAAAGAGTCTAAATATTTGTTATATCTCCAGCTACCTGCTCGATGAGAAGAAATACAAATAACCTATTTGAAAGTTCATTTCCTAAACTCCCATAAAGAAGTAAGAATCCCTGCCTCCCATTGTTTTATTGTTTTAACTTATCTATCTGTCAATGTATTTATTTATTTATCTATTTTTTTGTTTTTATCATGTTCAATTAACCAACATATAATGCATCATTAGTTATTGATGTAGTGTTCAATGATTCATTAGCTGTGTATAACAACCAGTACTTATCACCACACAGTTGCCGTCCTTACTACCATTGTTTTGAAAGAGTCACATGAGAACAAGGTAAGAGTTCTAAGTTGGATGGACGCCCTTTTCCATTTCATGGGCTCTCTTCTTAGTAGAAGATGCTTGGAATAAATTATGCGTTTTTCTATCAAATTTTTCTTAAACATAAAGTTTGCAAGTTTAGAAATCTGAATCTGATCCGAAATTAATGAGCTGAATTTTACTAGGGTGATCGTACTCTCACACTTGAAAAACATTCTTTTCTTAGTCTAAAAGTATGCCTCTACAGCCTATGTTTATGTTTATATCTGTTTAACTATTCCTATAGTACAAAATCATTCTAACTTCTTGGTCATTTTCAGTGCCTTTAGCAAGACCTTCTCTTTCTTGAAGTGCAAAACCTAAAACTGCATGCAGAATTCAAGAACAAATGAGTAGTTCCATTTTCTTTTTTCTTTTTTTTTTCCTAAGGATACTCAAGGAGGTTATTCTTTTTTTCAGAGAAAATATCCTGGGCCAGCAGCAGATGAAAAACTATTTCCCCAGCTCATATATACGACTTTGAGGTATTAATTTCATCTGTTTGGTCTGAATTTCTTTTGACTGAAAGTAAAACTTTATGCCCGCCTGCTCTCAAATTTATCTACTCCGGCTCTGAGAATTCCATAGCCTCATGAGCAACTGCTGAAGTTTATTCCCATTAGTTTGGCACTCCTCAGCCCAGGAGGCCATACTTTCATCTATAAACTTGACCATCTCATTAAGTGCTCTTTCTTCCAGAGCTTTTATATTAAGATAGTCAAATAAGGGACTGCAGAGCCCTAGCACTGATCCCTGGAGAATACCACTCTTAATAACCAGCAAGTCAGAGACAAAAATTTTCCCTAAATTTTTTCTCATTTTTAAAAGCTAGTTGCAGCTTAACAGACAAATGCATTTCCCAATTTTAAGATATCTGCATTTGTAATAGGCATTCACATTGAACCTTGAAACCCTAGCCAAAGTAGATTGGTGTCTCTCTAAAAACAAAAGACAGATCTTCAGATGTCCGAAACCACATTGCAAGCGAGCACTTGGCAATATAAAGGAAATACAGGGGCGCCTGGGTGGCTCAGTGGGTTAAAGCCTCTGCCTTCAGCTCAGGTCATGATCCCAGGGTCCTGGGATTGTGCTGATGGAGCCCCACATCAGGCTCTCTGCTTTCTCCTCTCTCTCTGCCTGCTTCTCTGCCTACTTGTGATCTGTCAAATAAATAAATAAAATCTTTTAAAAAATTATAAAGGAAATACATACTGCAACTCTGATCAAAAGAACTTCTCTACTTATGGAATCAAAGTAATGATATAAACTCCCTGAGTCTGTTTCTTCCTTTATAAAATACAATTCAGAATATCTGCTCAAAGGCAATTGTAAGACAGTATGTATATACCACCTCATACATGGTAGGCTCTCACGATACATTAAATTATTTAATAAACAGAATAGTGAGGGGAGGTGACATGGACGAAGAACCACTGTGGTTGGCTAATATATGAGGAAACAAGTATGTTTTTCTCACTCATTTATCTATGTAATAATATAGATGGGGTCGTTTCTCTTGAGATGTTCTTGCAGAAAAGCCAATAAAGATGGATATAGATGGAGCTTTAGGAAGAAAACAAAGACCAACATTTTTCTTACCAGAATCTATTTCTGCTTACAGCCAACTCAGAGTCTTCTGAGCACTACTTAGGTGACTCCAGTGTTGAAGTTCGCTTTGAAATGTATTTTTTACTATGGAAACAGAAGACCCTTGGAAAAGAAAGGGTTTAATGGTACCCACAAGTGTACTGTAAACTCAAATACACTTAACATCTCGGAACACCTTATATATACAAAATCATATGGAGATATGTTGACTTTGCATCACAGAAAAGTATGTTTGCAGCTATCAAGAGATGGGGAAACAGAAAACTATAGAGTTCAATTCGAATGTCATCTCAATGAAGCCTTTCCCAGTATTTTCAATCAAAACTAATTGCTCTATCATTGGTGATATTAGAGCACTCAGAGAATAGTTCAAACATGGTATTAGTTATCATAGCTACTTGCAGTCATGAATGCTTCCCTTAATAAATGATTATAAGGCAAGAGCTCTAAATATATTTTTCTATATTCTATGGCATTCCTAATGGAAAGCTTAGGTCAAATTATGTATGTAACATACATTACTTGAATTTCACTAAGTCCATAACCATTTCTTTAATACTATCATAATGTTAGTTCTTGTTAAACTATTGTGTAATTCAGTGTCTCAAAATTTACAAACTGTCTTTATACCTTTTTATTCTCTATATTTAGCGTTTCTTTTAGAAATATATCTGGTTCATTGTGGTATAATTTTTTTAAAGATTTTATTTATTTGACAGAGAGAGACACAGTGAGAGAGGGAACATAAGCAAGGGGAGTGAGCAAAGGGGAAGCAGGCTTCCCGCTGAGCGAAGAGCCTGATGGGGCTCAATCCCAGGACCCTAGGATCATGACCTGAGCCGAAGGCAGACACTGAGCTATAATTTGTATAAAGCAAAACCACTCTTTTTTTAGATGTACAGTTTTAGGAGTGTTGAAAAGTGTATACAGTCATAATCATTATCATAAGCAAGATATGGGATATTTACATCACACACACACAGTTATCCTTCTACTACTTTGTAGTTAATGTCCTCAACCCAACTCAAAAACCTGAAAATACCTATTCAATTTCCTTTTTTTTTTTTTAGATTATTTATCCATTTATTTTAAAGATCAAGAGAGATCATGTGTGCTCAGAGGGAGAGGGACAAGCAGACTCCCCACTGAGCCCAGAGCCTGATACAGGCTCTGTGTTTGATCCCACGACCCTGCAATCTTGACGAGCTGAAATCAAGAGTTGGACAGTTAACTGACTGAGGCATCCAGGAGCAACCCCCCTTTTATTTCAGATTTTTATTTACTTGAAAACACCTATTCTACTTCTACCTCTAGTTTTATATTTCAAGAATGTCATACAAAGCAAGCCATATAGTATGAATTCTTTCTTGTCAGGCTTCTTTTATTTGGTGTAAAACTTTAAAGTTTTTTCCATGTCATTGCATGTACATCAGTGGTTCCTACCTTTTGATTGTTCAATTGTATTCTATAGTATGGATGCACCACACTTTTATCTGTTCCTTGGTCAACAGATATTTAGATGCTTTCTTGTTTTGGACCATTACAAATAAGTAATTTCAGGCATAAATCTTTGTGTAGTTATATAATTTTATTTCCATTGGATAAATATTGTGAGTTATAAAGTTTACATTTAATAGTTAAAGAAGCTGACAAACTGGTTTCCAATCTGGTTATGCCATTTTGTTTTCCCACCACCAATATGTGTGAATCCTGATTGGTCTATAGGCTCCTTAAAACTTGGTGTTGTCATTAAAAAAAAAAAAAAGTGTTAACTATCCTAGTAAACAGATATTGTATTAATTTGCTAAGGCTGTCAAAACACCAGTTTGTGTGACTCAAACAACAGAAATGTACTTTCTTATGGTTTTGGAATCCAGATGTCTAAGATCAAGGTATCAGCAGATTTGTTTTCTTCCTGGGGCCTCTCTCCTTGGCTTGCAGATGGCTGTCTTCAGGTTATAAACTCATATGGTCTTTTCTCTGCACGTGCACATCCCAGGTGTCTCTTTGTATGTCCAAAAGTCCTCTTCTTATAAGGACACCAGTCAGATACATTATAGCCCAACCTAACAGCCTCTTTTTAACTTAACCACGTCTTTAAAAGCCCTCGCTCCAAATATAGTCATTTTTTGAGGCATTAAGAGATTAGCACTTCAACATATGAATTTGAAGGAGGCACAGTTCAGCCCATAACAGACACTAATATCATATTGTAGTTTTAATTTCCAGTTCCTTGACAAATATTGATGTTGAGGATAATTGCAAGTGCTTGCTTACCACCTGTATCTATAGTTTTTAATAAAATGTATATTCAAATCTTTAATAAAAATTCTATTGATGTTTCTGTTTCTTTACTATTGATTTGTGAAAGTTCCTTATGTGATCTGAATAAAAGTATTTCATCAGAGATGTGTTTGTTTGCAAAAAATTTACCTATGTCAGTGACTTACTTATTTATAATCTCTACATAATTTTCCAATGAACAGAAGTACCTGATTTTCATGAAGTTCTATTTATCATTTTTCTATTATAGCTTATGATTTTATATGTAAACTCTTGCTTTAGTATAAGATTACAAAAATGTTCTCCATTACTTTGAGAAGTTTTATAGTGTTAAGATTTACAGTTACATTTATGCTCCATTTTGAATTAATTTCTCATGGGATGAAAGTCATTTTTACATATGGATATCCAATTGTTCTTTGTTGAAAAGACTATTCTTTTTTCCATTGAATTGTCTTGATAATTAGTCAAAAATCAATTAACTAACCACATATATGTGTGTCTATTTCTGGGCTTTCTATTTTGTTATATTGATCTATATGTCTACTCTTTTCTTACTTACTGTAGGTTCACATTAAACCTCGAAAATCAAGTAGTCTGTCCTCCAATTGCATTCTTATCTTAAAAAACTATGTGTTTTAGATGTTTTTTATTAACATGTAAATTTTAGAATCAAGTTGTCAATTTCTTTTTTTAAATTTTACTTATTTACTTGAGAGAATGAGTGAGAGAAAGAGAGAAAACAGCTTGGGGAGAGGCAAGGAGATCCCAATGAGCAGGGAGCAGGGATCCCCAATGCAGGGCTTGATCCCAGGATCCTGGGATCATGACCTAAGCCAAAGGCAGACACTTAACCAAATAAGCCACCCAGGTGCCTCAAGTTGTCAGTTTCCACAAGAAAAGGAAAAAAAAGCCTGCTGATATTTTGATTGGCCATTGCATTTACTAGATAGAATCCTTTTAGAAGTATTAGTAACATAAAAATACTGAGTCTTTTGAAACATGATGTGCTATATTTATTTAAGTTTTTGTGTCTTTTTAAATTTCTATCACCAATATTTTCTAGTTTTTAGCATGCAGTTCTTGTACGTACTGTGTTTGCTATATCACTAAGTTCTTCATGGTTTAAATGTTGTTGTAACTGGCATCGATCTTTTATTTGAATTTCCACTTCTTCATTTCTAGTAGTACATAGAATAAAATTGATTTCTGTATTTTAACCTATAATCCTGAGACCTTGTTAAAATTACTTACAAGTTCTATAGTTTTATTTATAAATCCTTTGGGAAATCCAATGTAGAAATCATAACATCAGTGAATGAAAATGCTTTCATTTATTCTTTTATAATTTGTGTGCCTTTTACCTATTTATCTTGCCTCATTTCACTGGCTGAGACCTTCAGTTCGATACTGAGTGGAAGTTGCAAGAGCAAAAGTCTCTAACTTGTTTCCCATCTAAGTGCGCAAGTGGTCAGTCATTCTTTCACTAGTAAGCATACTAACTACAGATTTATTTTCATGGGTGCCACTTATCAAGTTAAAGAAATACTCTTCTGTTCATTGTTTGCTAATGGTTTTTATCACACATGGATATTGGATCTTATCGAGTTCTTTTTCTGCACCCACTGAGCTTTTCTCTTTATCTCTTTCTCTCTGTGCATAAACTTGTATGTGTTGTAAACTTCTATGCGTTCTCATTGTAAGAACTAGCCAGACAGATTTCTGACTCTTTCAGTGTTAGAGAATTTTTTGCTTCTATCCTTCTCCTTTCCCCCAATAGCAATGGATCTTGCTGTCTCAGGATAGCATTCTTTCTTTCTTCCCTCCTTCCTTCCTTTCTTTCTTTCAAGATTTTATCTATCATTTGAGAGAGAAAGCGAGCAAATGAGAGAGAAAGAGAGAGAGAGAGCACGCAGGAGTGAGGGTGGGGGAGGGGCAGAGGGCAAAGGAGAAACAGACTCCCTGCTGAGCAGGGAGCCTGCTGTAGGGCTCAATCCTGGGACTCCAGGATCATGACCTGAGCCAAAGGCAGACGTTTAACTGACTGAGCCACCCAGGTCCCGGGGATATGCTATTCTATCCCTCCTTCTTCGGGAGCAGGTAGCCAGAGGCAGATGGATTTTATTGCTATTCCTCCCTAAGAAACATTGGATCTCTGCCTAAACTCCATAGGTTGAAGCATGTGTAGCTCCTGCCCTAGTGGTTTAACATCTTTTACTTTATAGAAGAAAGGGAGAGATCAGGATGTAGGTGGGGCTTTTTCCTGGCTCAATCACTTCTTCCATACCTGCTGCAAGGAGAAAGGCTCCCTCTGCTCTGTCCCTAATCTTTAATGTGGTTTCCTGGTGGAGGTCTGTGGGGGAAAGTTTGGAAATGATTATGAACTTTCTTTCTGTTATTTCAAATCAACACTAACCTACACTTGGCCTTTTTAAGAATTCATTCAATTTTTAGCTGAGTTCTTGTTACCCACTTGGATGATAGACACATCTTTTTCTGTGCTCTGCTAAAGGTGATATCATTTGTGGTCCCATCTCTCACCAGAGGAGCTAGTCTCTTTTTGTACTTTTGTTTCCTTGCAACTTCATTTCTCTGATGGGGTTAAAAATATGTTTGATTTTGTAGATTAACCATTATTTTCTCATTTTTTGTGGTTGCAATACACATATATACGTTTTTATGTATTTTATTTATATATATTATATTTTGAAAAATAAGTTATGTTATTTTTTTTAAAAACCTAGAAATTATGAACTTAACTTTTAAGTTTTAAAATAAAAAATAAGAGTGGAATAAAGTAAAATATGTTAAAAGGGGCATTAAGAAAACTCATATTGATATTTCAATTATCTAGAAAATGGCCATTAATGAAATAAATTAATAATTAGGTTAAGCAAACACATGAAAAAATGTTCATCATCATTAGCCATCAGGGAGATTCAAATCAAAACCACACTGAGATAACAGCTTACACCAGTTAAAATGGCCAAAATTAACAAGACAGTAAACAACAAGTGTTGGAGAGGATATGGAGAAAGGGGAACCCTCTTAACTGTTGGTGGGAATGCATGTTGTTATAGCCACTTTGGAAAACATTGTGGAGATACCTAAAGAAATTAAAAATAAAGCTACCCTATGACCCTACAATTACACTACTGGGTATTTACCCCAAAGACACAGATGTAGTGAAAAGAAGGGCCATCTGTACTCCAATGTTCATAGCAGCAATGGCCACAATTGCCAATGTGTGGAAAGAGCCAAGATGCCCTTCAACAGATGAATGGATTAAGAAGATATGGCCCATTTATACAATGGAGTATTATACCTCCATCAGAAAGGAAGAATACCCAACTTTTGTATCAACATGGATGGGACTGGAGATCATACTGAGTGAAATAAGTCAAGCAGAGAAAGCCAATTACCATATGGTTTTCCTTATTTGTGGAGCATAAGGAATAACACAGAGGATATTAGGAGAAGGAAAGGAAAAGTGAATTGGGGGAAATGGGAGGGGGAGACGAACTCTGAGAAACAAACTGAGGGTTTTGGAGGGGAGGGGGTGAAGTGTTGGGTGAGCCTGGTGGTGGGTATTAAGGAGGGCACACATCGCATGGAGCACTGGGTGTGGTGCATAAACAATGAATTTTGGAACACTGAAAAAATAAAATCAAATTTAAAATAACAATTAATTAATTAATTAAAATTTAAAAAAAAATAATTAGGTTAAGAGAAGTGTAAAACACATAACCTACCAATTTGCCGTCCTTGATAATGAATAGATCTTCAACCTATAAAAATTTATGGCACATAGATAAAACACATAATGTGAGTTCTCATAGTATTTTGTGATGATATATACTTCAAACAATGAAAACCAACATCCCTTTCCATTGAGAAATATTTATCATAATGTTTACTGTGTCCTAGGGCTTCTGATTCAAATTTCTTCTTGAAACACCTAGAGAATAAGTGTTAAAATAGAGAAGAAAAAAATTTCGAAAAGTCTGAAACAAAATATCAAGCTTTGTTTCTGATAATAAGAAAGCCATTTCTCACCTACTTTGATTCATGATGTAAATAGCATTGCTGCATTAAAAAAAATTAAAACCTTCTGCCACATTGTAACAGGTAAATGAAAACAAAATCAAGGGATTTATCAAAAACTGTATGGACTTCTAATTCTAAAAATAATTATAGCCCACTTTTATGTGAAGAAGTAATTGTTTCTTATGACTATTATGTAAATAACATTACATGCTGTTGAATAGTTTTTTCCAAATACTCTACAATTTTAAATTAAGAAGCAGCAAGAAACAACAAATTAAAACTCATGAAAATAACATCCATTGTAAACCAACTTCTACTTTACAAATTTTGGTGGAAATTTTCTAATAGTGTCCAAAGATTTTCCCTAACATATCAGTTATTTAATGTGTGTGTGTTTTTGAATCCAATTTAATTGTCTTGTTTTATATTTATTGTGCATTTTGAAATGAATTTTTAAATCTAGCTCACTCACTTTAGCATCTACAAGGCTAACACAATTTTTATCCACTGGGGCCTTCAGTAATTAATTATACCATTTTTGAATAACATATTTTAAATGTCCTTCATCACCTTGATGTCCCTACTCCCCTTTTTACTGGTTTAAATCCCATAGCCCATCACACTTTGTACACATACTAATTCTTCGACATTTTATTGTACTGACTTTACAAAATCTGAATCCAGCCAAAGCCAACATAAACCCCTCTTCACCTGTGCCTAAGCGTATAACCAGAGAAAATGGAACTGTACTAGCTGGTCTCACTTTAAATCTACAACAACTAAGTTGGGCCCTCAGTATTTCCAGACTATGAAATCAGCTTGTGTTAATTTCATATTTTATTCTCTGCTCTCCAACATAATTTTTAATGACTGTTTTCTTTTCAACACACTAATCCCTCTTACCCACTCTTCATTCTAAGCTTCCCTGTCTTTAAGAAAAATAGAAGCAATTAGAAGAAAACTACTTAATTTAGCACCAGCAAATGAACCAAATAGCCTAGATCTATATCATTCTATTCTGCCCTTTCCTTCTGCTAAAGTGGGTCTACTGACCCTAATTCTAGTCCAGCCCTTTTGTTTGCACATTGTATCCTTCACGCTTGCTTCAGTGACAATGCTTTTGCAGTTTTCCTGTCCCTTCAAATCACATTTATGATTAAATGTATTCCTATTTTCTGGACTATTTCCATCATCAGACAAACATCATAATATCACTCAGGTTAAAAATATGCATGTGATTAATTCCCTGAAATACTACTTTGCCCTTGTAATTACTGTCTCATTTCTCCTCCTTGTTTTCATAGAAAAATGATTCCCAAGATCCTGACTCTAATATCCAATTATCAATTTACCTTTCCTATTAACTATGCTGTAGGCATTCCAAACTCTGCTGGGCCACTGAACTCTTGGTTTCTCTGCTTTCACATTTCAGTAAATCCCATCATCAGTTACAAACTGCTTTGGATGAATAATTAGAATTTTTCCTTGACCCTTGTCTTTCTTTCACATGTCACATCTTCGTATCTTGAAGCAAATTTTCTTTTCTTTTCTTTTCTTTTGTCCCAAAATTTGTCTTAACTTTGGATTATTTTCATGACCTCTACTGCCTAAATTCCCAACCTGTTAGTATCACACAGAAACCACAGTGATGTTCTTAAAATACAAATTAAATAATTTATAGTCTCCCTCAGTTATACAAACAAACTACAATGGTTTCCAAGTATGCTTAGAATAAAACAAAAATCCCTTACTAAGTCTTAAGAGGGTCTCTGTGACATTACTGTGTTATTTCACCCAAGTTATATGCCTTGTTTATTATCCTTTTGACACACTAGTCTTGTTGTTCTCAAATACACCAAACTTGTTCACATCTTGGAACTTTTATATGTGTGTTTTCTTGGACTGGAACGTTTTTATTCCAGATCTCCATATATCTGGATCCTCCATTTCAATTAAATTGTTCACTAAACACAACTACCTCAGAAAGTCTGGGATTAATTCATATAAAACAGTACCCTCCATTAATTCTTTTTATCATACCATGCTTTACTCTTTTGTATTTGCCATCGCTCCTTGACATGGTATCCCTTGCTTCTTTGTATCTTTGTTTACTGTCATTTTTTTACTGTCACTCCAATATGTTCTTCATGAAGACATTTTCTTTGTCTTGTACACATCTTGTCACATGCCTAGCCTAGTGCCTGACATGTTAGATGTTTATGAACATCTGCAGAATAAATGAACTATTATATTTTTTTTCCTAAGACTAGTAAAAAGTACACAAACTGGGTAGCTTAAGTCAATGGAAATGTATTCTCTCATAGTTCAGGAGGTCAGAAAGCTAAAATAATGATGTCAGCAAAATTGGCTCCTCTTTGGGGGTCCAGAGGAAGGATCTATCTCATCCCCCTCTCCTGGCTTCTGGTGATTCCCAGTAATCTTTGGCATTTCTTATTTTGTACACACATATCTTCCATCTCTGCCTCCATTTTCACATGACATTCTCTCTGTTTTTTTCACATTATCTTCCCGTTATGCGTGCCTCTGTGCCCAAATTTCCCTCTTTTTTTAAATTAACATATAATGTATTATTTGCCCCAGGGGTACAGGTCTGTGAATCATCAGGCTTACACATTTCACAGCACTCACCATAGCACATACCCTCCTCAGTGTCCACAACCCACCCACCCTATCCTTCCCCCCCACCCCCAGCAACCCTCAGTTTGTTTCATGAGATTAAGGGTCTTTTATGGTTTGTCTCCCTCCTTATCCTATCTTGTTTCACCAAATTTCTCCCTTATAAGTACAGCAATTACTGAATTAAAGCCTACCCTAATCCTGCATGACCTCAACTTAATTACATCTGCAAAAATTCTGTTTCCAAATAAGATCCAAATTCTGAGTTCTGGCTGGACCTGAATTCAGTAAAGGAGGTGGGACATGATTCAGCCAAGTACAACTATATTTGTATCAAATCATAAAGATTAAATTTCTCAATTCATATCAGAATAATTTCAGACTATAACTTGGATGCTATGTCTTTTCACTATTGAAAAACCCTAACAAAGAATTACAAGACTTGAATGATCCTCTTCTGAGTCTTTTCAACCTACATTCTTTCATTTGAGTAGTTGTTCTTTTATTTAAAAACTATTTTTGTGTGTTTCTATATTACATCTATTTACACTAAGTCATAAGGACACGTTAATTAACAAGACATAAAGGGTGTCTGCTCTCAGGAAATCAACAATCTCTTGAATTGATAGTGTTATTTTTCCTCCTGACATTAGCTATCACCTGAAATCTTTAGCTGGTATCAGTCAAGTGTGCATTCATAAATAGATAGCACACTTCAATTGAGTAATATAAGTAGAGTTTAATAAAAGAACAATTTTAAAAGTTTTAAGGCAGGTTTTAGGATAGCAATCAAGAAATAATACAGTACTACAGGGATAGTCATAACGGAGATCATTTACTATCCTCAGGCCTAAGGGCCAGAGAGGGGAGAGAAGGTAAAAAGGAGAATTATTTGATAGTGTGCCCATAGCTAGAAAATAATTTCAGATTATAACCGTGATTCTATATGTTCACTTTTTATAAAGTGCCTGAGTTTATTGTGAACAAGTTTCTATCTTTATTTTGCAGTACCTAAGCTTTTTAAATGTTTCAAGGTCACAGTGTATATAAACAAATAGAAATAGTGAATAAAACAACTTGTGAATATCTTTTTGTTATGTATAATAGAAAAGAACTGTCTTGAAGATAGAACAGTTAAATCATCTCTAAACAATATACATCAAGACTTATTTTATTACTATTGGGATGACACAAAAGCAGAAGGAAGTACAAGGAAAGGAATGTGTACAGCTGTGTTCATGTTTACATTTTGATTATAGCCATCAGTGACGGTGTGAATTTCTTTTGGTCATACTATATGAATAGATTTTTAAAATACTTAAAGGATAACATATCTTTTTCTGGAATGTTAATACTATACATTTTAGGATCATCTAAAAGAATTGTGCTTATTGTATTTTATTGGTCTATGTCTTATTTTGAATTGAGCATTAAGAAAATACACTATGTTAATTATAACTTAGCCAATATTCATCCAGAGTCTTTTATCATTTTTTCTTTTGAAAAGTATTTGCCCCTAGAAAAGACTGGATTATATTTCTTTCCTGGATATTACAGTGTAGTGTATTCTTGATAATCAAACTACTCATGGTCTTAAGACTTTGGACTGTAAATAGTTATGATGTTTAAAAAAAAAGATACATATCGCACTATCTCAAAAAATGTATACTCCTCAGAATAAATGTGTGCACCCAAAAGGACTTCTTGCAAACATTGAAATGTCAGCAAAAACTGGAAGGATACATCAAAATATAGACTGCTTATAATCATGGATGATTCCGTGTTCCTTGCTTCTTTTGCTTCTCAGTTTTCCATAAGGTACATATGTACTTTTAAAAGTTGAGGGGAAAAGCATTATTAAAGAAATTCAAGGTAGGAGCACCTGGGGACTCAGGTTAAGTATCTGCCTTCAGCTCAGAACATGATCCCAGGATCCTGGGATTGAGCCCCACATCGGGCTCTCTGCTCAGTGGGGAGCCCATTCCTCCCTTTCCTTCTGCCTGCTGCTCCCCTTACATGGGCTCTCTCTGTCAAATAAATAAATAAAATCTTAAAAAAAAAAAAAAAGAAATTCAAAGTAAAGTGTGCTTAAGACAAATGAGCAGGCTCTTGTAGGATTATAAGAGTACAGATTGCAGGGGAAATTGGGATAAGCAAAACATTTTTGGTACAATGTGATCACTAACTGTGGAATGGGAGCATCATAGATAGAAAAGAAGAAATGTTTGAAACAGTAGTCGTGATACTATTTTTTTCTAAAATGTTTTCCACCTTTTCCTCCAATCCTGCTGACTGTGGAACTCCAAGTTCCTCCCTTTCCAAATCCCATCCCTCGCCACATCACACATTATCAGGTGAGGAACAGTTCATTAGGCCCAGTGCCATCACTTCCATTTCATCATTTCAATGAAAGTAGAAACTTTTTGTGGCAGTGTGGGAGCAAGCTTCATCACCCTGCCACTTAAGGCATTTGAGCTTGGATCTTCCTCAAGCCCAGGGTTTGAAATGTCCATGCCTATTTCCTTTATGCAGGTGTATCTTATGATGAGAGGGAATATGGTATTTCTTGGAGATGAATACTTCTTGGCCCCCCCAAAATGTGAGGACACTTTGTACAGGTTCTTGTTAGCAAGCCCATCTTGTACACTAATGGCAGTCTCCTCCCTAGAGCCATTTGGACATTCTATCAGGAAAGCAACCCTAAGGTGCCCTAAATATGCTACCATTTTTCACATCTTTCACAAGGCAATATTGCACAGAGGAGAATGGAGGCTTCAGTGCCAGACCACTCGGGTTTAAATAGGTCAAAAGACAATAATAATAGTATCTAAGGTATAGACTAATAAGAAAGTTGAGTTTGCCAACATATATTAAGTGCCCATCATACTACTGTAGCTGAACTAAGTACTTGATAAATGTTGGTTATCAACTCTCACACTCCTATATAAGGAAATACATTTAGAGAAAAGGAGAAATTCTATCATTGTGACCATTTATTTTTAGGACCACTTCAACTAGAATTATTCAGTCACCATCATTGGTAATATAAGTATCTTATTATTCTTTTCCTGTTATTCAAGAGGCTTTAAAATATGGGTGGGTATATACATATTTTATGCTAGAATCAGATATACGTATATATTCTTTGTTCTAGAATTATGCTATGCATATACATGCATATATAGTATGATTCTAAATGTGTACATATACATATATATGTATATATGGTATAATATTCTAGAATAAAGATTTTATATGTACATATGATAAAATAACTCAGCACAAAGAATATATATTCTGTAAAAAACATAGAGTCAAAATTGCATGGTGTGGAGATGTTATTTATGTGGCAATTTCAGCAAAGCTTTATGATATGATAATTAGTGGTATTTCTTTCTCTTAGTCCAATAATAATGAAAACATTCCCGTATGTTTTCACATTTGATGGTGGCAACCACTCCATGATATAATTGAGCTAGGCATGGTTACACTTTTTTGGTTTACAGAAGGCGAACACTGACCAAGAAGTTATATGATTTACTCAAAGAAACAGAGTTAGTAATAGGCAGAAACAAATTCCCTATCTCTTAAAACAGCATTATATTCATAGCAAAATGTTTATATAAACATTTTTCTCCTTTATTTTTATACTGAAAGTAATTGTTAATATCAACATATGTGCAAGCATTGGTCCGTTGGACACTCATAACAGACCTCAGCAGTCCTCTACTGGGCTCCTCCCTGTCCTCCAAATAACCATCAAGGAAACTACCATCAGTTTACCCAATATTTCAAGCATAAGGAAGTCTATTTTTCTAGATCCCCATTGTCTATATCAGGTGTTGGCAAACATATTCTGAAAAGAGTCAGTAGTAAATATTTTTGAATTTGTAGGCCATATGTTCTCTGTGACAACTAGTCAACTCTGCCTTTATAGTGTGAAAGCAGCCATAGGTGATATGTAAATTAATATAAGAATTAGCAGGGACAGGCATAGCTGGAAAGGAGCTAGGTATGGCTCCCCACCCCCAGATGATCTCAGAGGAAACTATTTAAAACCAATATTCCATGATTATTCCTACCTGCAGAAGACACAAAGCTTGCATGACAGGCCTCTGTTTGACATACCATTGCCAGAGTGATAAACATTATTCAAAGTACAATTTTTCATTTTTGAGAATTTAAATAAAGCAATGTTTTATAAATCATGCTTTGCAAGTAACAGAAACCTAAAATTAAACTGGCTGAAATTAATAAAGAAAATTGCCTGGCTTACTAATTGAACAGACAAAAGGTAGATCTCTTCTAATTTTAGGCCTGGATTGATTTACAAGTAAAAGAATTGTGAGCAATAAAGAAATAAAGCAAATGAAGAACTAAATCAGAAAGAAATAATATGAGCTCCATTTCTGCCTCAAAAGAGAAAATTATACCCTAAAGAAATACTACTATGTGGGGAAATGTAAGTGCAATATTACTATTACACACACTGTGGTCAAGTCTTTTTTCATTAGGAAACACGTCTACACATCAAAACTGTTTGTTTGTTCTGCTCGTCATTATGTCTTTTCAAAATGTTCTAGGCAAATTAAGATGTTCTATATTACCCATAAAATGGAAGAGTGGCCAACTTAGCAATAGCACCTGGTCTTCACCCATGTGGAAGTCTACCATGTTTGTGGACTATTAATTGACATGGAAAAGCAATAAATCCCAAGTCTAAGGAACGAGAAAGAATAATACAGAATCATCTCAATTTTGTGTGTGTATGTATATATCTGCAGCTATGTAGACAGATGGGTGTAGATACAAACTGGCTTCATTTTCCCTCTCCCAACAAAAGTACCCTAATCCTCTATTGCGGGACTTCACACCTTCTGGATTATCAACTATGCAGTCTCAGAGAGATGAATCCCTTGAGCTAGCTCCAGATTGGCTCAGTGTACCCCATTTCTCGGGTTGAAATGTTTCTTTCATAAATGGTCATTTAGATTATAATCAGTAAAATGAGGCGAAACGATTCTTGAGACGTCTGGAGAGAAAGGAATTTTCTTCTTTGCTATTGTCTTGGTTTTTATTGTTGTTTGTTTGCTCTATGTTGCTACCATAAGAAACTCTTTTGCACTTGACTTAGGAAAGAATGAAGGCTGAGGAAATAATAACATCTCTTCCCTAAATACAATCAGAGTGCTCTCCTGTAGAAACAGAGCTGAGAAGTGGAAAGAGAAAAGCAGACTGCTGCCCACAATTCTAGTATTTTTTAATCAATCCAAGCCTGCAATTCAATAGCTTTTTCTGTTCAGTTAATAAGCCAGGCATTTTTATTACTGTTATTTAATCACATTTGATTTTAGGTTTCTCTTACTTGCAAATTATTTTTTGTAAAAATTCACTTCATTTAAATTCTCAAAATAATGAAAACATCATGTCAATTACCACACATTGATTTTTGGTGAATATTTGTTTTGTGAAGTGTGTCTCTTTTTCCGTGTAGGAAACGCAGTATGAAAACATCTGCTTCCCTAGATTTCCTGAGCATATGTAGATTTCAGACCAATTACTGCACTTGAATTATTTTACCATAGGCTGCGGCTGTGTTTGTCAAAAATCATAAATACCAGGTAGTGCTGTTCTAGTATTGAGGCAGGTTATTTTATAAGGCTGTAAACTTTATCTTTCTTTGCCTAAATAACGGTGATGATAATAAAGAGTGTATGTCAGTCTCTGTGAGGTTTTCAGTAAAATCAGTACCGTCAGATTGTTTTGGAGTGCAAGAAACTTTGAATTTATGAAATATTTATGAGAAATCACATCATGTCTACAGCGGTTCTCAGCTGTGACTACAGCATATGGTTTATAAATTGAAACAGGTGTGGGAGAACAGGTGGTCACAGCCAAGCCAAGGAAGAATTAGAATTTACCATGGGGAGGCAACATGATAAAATACCACACATTGAAGGCAACTTGCTGATCTGATGGCAGAAACCTAAAAGATGCTCACGGGGGCAAATACATATGACAGCACTTGAGATGAAAGTGTTCACCTACTCAAATATCACATTCGGAAATTGGGAAGCAGTCAGTGTCATTTCCCATGGTGAATGAATGCAAGTAAATCTTCATACTGGATTTGGATAGTTTATGTTTTAATTGCATTAAAACAAAGAAAAATAAACACTTCTTCTTGCTTCTTTTAATACAAAACTGGTTCAAATAAGGTCTATAGCCACGTTCATTTACGTTATCTACGTTATTTCAAAGGTTAATGACATAAGTGCTGTCCAGGACTGGCAAACTCCAAGCACCACGAAATAGGCGCCCTTTTTTGGTGGGGGTGGTATAATGTCCTCCTGTTATTTTGCAAATACCTTGAAGATAAGTCATCTGAAAATTCCATATTGTTTACAGAATAAAGGTAACAGAAATAAATATTTATAAGTATTAAATCTTCCTTCCCATTTCCAGGACCTTTTTCTACATTCTTTGGGGACTTCATAGTCCATTCTAGTAGGTAGGAACTGAGATACAAGAATTTTTTTTTTAATTGGGGTGGCTGCTCCTAGCTGCCTGATCATCAATCTTTAATTTCTTCTGTTTGCATAGATTGAGAAACACTATTATATCTTTATCTTTCTCACAGGAAGACACGTTCTCTCACTTCTTCGAATACAAAATTAGTTCAAATAAGGTTACAGCCACATTCATTTACGTTATCTACATTATTTCAAAAGTTTTCACTCACTGAATGAAGTTCAAAGAGGATACTTGTTTTATGTAAAAAGAGCGAAAAGCTAAAATAGCCTTCAGTGTTTGTTTTGTAGCTAGCCATTACAGAAATTGCCCACATCGGGATCAGCAGGAATGGTGCCACCAAGTTTCTTCCCCAGGAATTACACTCAGCATCTCAGCATCAAACCGCCACAGCTTTGAGCTACACCTGGGAGCCTCTGAGCTTTATCTTGGTTTCTTTTGTGCATCCCTTAGCAAGATATGGTGTAAGCTATCAGAAAAGCCTTAAAGAGATTATTTTTTGGAGTCTGGGAATATCCCAAAATTTTTCCATATAAATTCATGGTAATTTTTTTTTTTCTTTATGCCATTTCAGTTTACAAATGTTTTCATAGGAATGGGTTACTTTCAGATAGCAGGGAAAAACTGTACCTTTCTTGCCACAGGCCTGTAATAACACTACTTCCCTATAACAAATCATCCAAAGGGAACTGGACAGAGTGGAAATTGCACAGATGGATGACTTCAACCTCATGAGACTAGATGAACAAGAAGTGGCGAGTTTGGAATCCTTGGAAGACAAATATACTGCAGATGATAGGAGATAATCTCTTAAAATATTTGGATGTTGACTACATCAGGGGGGCTTTTTATATATACATATATGTAGTGGGCGGGGAAATTTATTGCAAGAAACTAAAGAAACTAGCTTATATGATTTTGGGGTCTGGCTAGGCAAGTCAGAAATCATAGCCCAGACCATCAGGAAGATAAGAGAACTTTCAGGAAGGAGCCAAGGCTTCAGTCCACAGAGAGAATTTCTTCTTCCTCAGGGAAATCTCAATTCTGCTCTTAAAGTCTTTGAATTAATTAGATCTAGCTCACCCAGATTATCTAGGATAATTTTTTTTTACTTAAAGTCAATTGATCAAAGATGTTAATTACATCTACAAAATACTCCCAAAGCTATACCTAGATTAGCATTTGGTTGAATATGGGACTGTGGCCTGGCCAAGTGGACCCATAAACTGACCATCCCACTCAGCTTTTGCCAGGCCCCCTGCCTCATAAGGTCCAGTGTGCCTAACGGTAATCTCTTATGGTATAGAAGTGCTTCATTCAGGATTATAGATGAGCAGGACAGGTGAGCATGAGCAGGTAGCCAGGGCCTCCATGTCATCCACCACTATTTTATCAGCAACTCACATTTAAACGGACTTGACTGCCTCTAATCCCACTGGGAGCATTCTCTGAAAAACCACCGTGGGGGGAAATTCTCTTGCTGGATAGATATTTGGATAGTTGGCTTGGCCATTCACCATATGTAGAAAGAGATGTGTCCACTTTTTAGAATGTATATAGACTTATGAACATTGGTGAGTTTCTTGGCTAAGGGATAAAGGACTTAGAAAGATTCAGATGGGAGCACAATGAAGACTGCAGAATAGACATATTGAAAATAGGCATGATCTATGACCATCTTTATATCACATATCAGTGCATATCAGAAAATTTCTACCCCAGAAAAACACTGAACAGCTAAACAGATGGACTAGGTCAGCTGGTGTCATCCAGATGATGTCCACCAGCCACTTCAGTGCTGGCACAATGGGCCCATGAACCGGGTAGCCATGCCTACCAGGGATGTTTGGGTCCAAGAACATGGATCCCCTCTTATCACTGCTACTGCTAAATGTCCAACTGCCAGCAAACAAGACCAGTGCTAATTTCCCAATATAGCACCATTCCTACAGGAGTCCAAATAGCCCCTTGGTGGAACACTGATTCCACTAAACATATTCTACTCTGGAGGGAGGAGATTCTGGAAGGAAGAATCAATAATATCTTGATTGATATTTATATATATGCTGAGTATGATTTTGCCTTTCCTTCCAGAAAAGCCTAATCTAGCATTATTACTATAGACTAATGGACACTAATCAAAGACCAATGGACCACTATTCAAAGACCAATGGTCTACTGACACAGGATGCTAAGTAACTTTGCATTTAGACCACTTTAGAGCAAAAGAAGTACAGACATGGGCACATCAACATGGAATCCAGGTTCCTATCACATGGTTTACCACTTTGAAGCTGCCACCTTCCCAGTGATTGTCGTCTTCTAAAGGGATTCACTTCCTGCAAGGTCATACTCCTGTCTTAGAGCAGCCTGCAGTAAGTGCAGGAATACAAAGACCCATGGACTGGCTAAAATCTTTATTGTTACTCATCACAGCCCAATATCTCCCTCTGCCCAATCTTGCTTTTTTCACTCCTTCCTCCTCATTGTTGATCCTAAGAATGTCACTAACATTGCTGCATGTAAATTGTTATCTCAAAATCTATCTCCTGGATACCCAATCTGTTATAATAGATTTATACAAAACCACATAACTTATTTTCAGATTAAGAAAACTATTTAGCCTCAAAGTGACCTTATATTAAGTGTTTATATATATATATATATACACACATATACACACACATATATATACATATATATATATATATTTAGTTAGTTAGTTATTTGAGAGACAGAGAGAGAGAGTGAGCAAGAAAGAGCAGGAGCAGGGGGGGAAGGGCAGAGGGAGAAGCAGACTCCCCTGTTGAACAGGGAGCCTTATGTGGGGCTCCGTCCCAGGATCTTGAGATCATGACCTGAGCCAAAAGCAGATGCTTAACCACGTTAAGTGTTCTTAACACAAAAAGATAATATGATAATAATAAAGAGAGCAGGAGGAAACTTTTGAAGATGGTAGATTTGCTTACAGCATAGATGGTGATGACGTTTTCCAAAAAAAGAGTCTGAAAATTTAAAATTAAGTAATAATTCCTTTATTTAAAAAAAAACTAGCAAATATCTTTGTTGTGTTGCTTACTTACAGATACAATCTATTCTCTTAGTAGCCACAAAAAAAAATATGATGCAATTTTCTATAAATAGAATAATTTATAAAGTATTACCTGAAACATAAGTTTCATGAAGATTAATTTATCAAAGTCTTGAATTAAAAAAATTAAACATTGATTAGCATCTACTAGTGCTAGAACTGGAGTTACCCAAATGTCTAGACTAAGTAAGTAACTCGCTACCTCTTTCTCTCTCACACACACACACAAATGAAACTCCTACAAAAATAAAAATAGTTACAATGTGTAACTATTATGTCTATGTGTGTCTATGTGTCTTGTGTCTATGCGTCAGGCAATATCAATGTTACATATATTGTATTATTTATTCTTTGGGGTAACTGAAATATATGCACTATTATAATATGTAACAATAAGAAAATTGAGGCTCAGAAAGGTCATACAATTAGCAAGTGACAGGATTCAGATTGCAACTGCAACTTGCCAAAATTTGAAACCATGCTTTGAACTGAAAATTTAATGAGAAAGAGAAACAGAATAAAAATAATTAAAATAGAAACCAAAAAAATTATGATTAGGTTATTGAATAAAATATAACATTTCAGAAAAAATTAAAATATATATGCTAACTATGCAATGAACAGAATACAATGTACACTGCCAAATGCAATTCAGTTTATGAAGTCCATGAATTAATCTTCAAAATTTGTCACTGGAAGTCTTTTGTCTTACAAAGACAAAAGCAGAAGTTCATAATTGCTTTTACCAGGAATTTATGTACTTGGAAGATTTTAAATTCAGCTTCTCAAAAATAGACACATTTTGATATATTGAATGCTTGCTGAAACATTAATTCTTTGAACACCCAGTCTAAATTTTTACCAGTCAATTAACAACATCATGCTATAAAGTTGCATTTCTCTCACAGCTGAAAATAAACAAAATTTATCACTCATTTACTTCCCACTTCAAATAAACTAAAATACACTTCTTGAAACATATTCTTTGGGTTTAAAGGTCACTTATAACTTAAGTTAAACAATGTCTCCAGAGACTGCACAAAAATGTTTACCAAAACTCAGGCATCTTTATAAAAACCCTAAAGTGCTTTTGGGTTTTCAAGCAATGGCCTTGAATTTCACACTTCAAAAATGTGTGGCAAACACACTGCATTTTAAAATAACATCACAACATATTTCAGCCACTGTTAACCCTTCAAAATCTTTCCTTGTTTGTATAAGGCAGAATATTATAGTTGACTCTCCACCATCATAAATAATTGAAAGCTGCTGATGGTTGTATTTTCATTGCTTTAATGCTTTGCTGCTTCATGATGAAGTAATTCATGTCATTCCTACTAATCTATGATGATAAATTACTCAAAACACTATGATTTAATCTAATGATAATTTGACTTTTTTTTTAAGATTTTATTTATTTATTTGAGAGAGAAGAGAGTGCATGATTGGGAAGAGGAGAAGAGGGAGAGGAAGAACCAGGCTTCTTGCTGAGCGGGGAACCCCATGCCCAGCTCTATCCCAGAACCCTGGGAACATAACCTGAGCCACAGGCAGACACTTAAGCAACTGAGCCACCCAGGCACCCCTTGATGATTTTGTATTTAACTCTTATTTTACTCCAGGTGGTCTCCTGACATTTGGTGATGAAATATTGTACAAACTGCACACTCCCTGCCTTCATTAAAATTAAATTCTAGTTTGAGGGAGTTGTAGAAAGTAAATGAAGAATCAAATTTCAGACTTTAATGAAGGACTATGATGAAAATAAACAGTGATGTGGAGAAAACAACACATTAAGTTATTTCAACCTGAAGTTTTAGGTTTTAATTTTATATCTAAGAACTCACACCAGAAATTGTCCCCTTCAGGGGCGCCTGGGTGGCTTAGTGGGTTAGGCCTCTGCCTTCAGCTCGGGTCATGGTCTCAGGGTCCTGGGATTGAGCCCCGCATCGGGCTCTCTGCTCAGTGGGGAGCCTGCTTCCCCCTCTCTCTCTGCCTACCTCTCTGCCTACTTGTGATCTCTGCCCAATAAATAAGTAAAATCTTAAAAAAAAAAAAAAAAAAAGAAATTGTCCCCTTCAAAATGTCATTCTGATACCCTAAAATAGTAGTATTTTAAAGTGGCATATGAAACATGTGTTACTTTACTAGTGATGTCATAAACTACCATAGACCGAGTGATTTATACAGAAAAGTATTTTCTCACAGTTCTGGATGCTGGAAGTCCAAGATTAAGGTGTTGGTAGGATTTGTTTCTTCTACGCCCCTCTCCTTAGCTTCCAGATAGCCATTTTCTCTCGGGTCTCCAACTTTCTCTGTGCACACATGTCCTTGGCGTCTTTTTTTGTGTGGCCAAATTTTCTCTTCTTATAAGGACACCAGTCAGATTAGATTAAGCATCCCCTAATGGTCTCACTTTAACTTAATTACCTTTTTAAAGGTCCTATCTTTAAAATGTTGAGGCACTAAGGGTTAGGGCTGGAACATATAAATTTGGGGGGAGGATTCATAATTCAGCCCATAGCAAAGCCCGTGTGGTTTTTGTTGTTATTATTTTTGTTTTGTTTTTACAATCAAGCAGAAACACTTCTTTAAGGATAGGAGAATAAAATGGGGCTAGAGGAAGTGAGGAATAGTAAGAACAAACTCTTATGCATGCATAAGCACAGAGAAGTAGACTTCTCAAAGGAATTTCATGTGTATTATCCTGTAGGTTTTTTATAGCTAGCAGTCGACTTGAGTTATGCCAGAAACATAGTCTCTGAACTTCTGCAGTTGAGGTCATACCCAACATTTAGGCATTTCAGCTGCTGAAGTAGTATATATCATATACAACTTCAAATGGTCAAGTTAGAATGATAATAGCAATCATTCCTTATCTGTAAGTAGGACCATGTCTGAGCTGATACTTTGGTTATTTTAGAACTGAAAGACCCCTGAGGGTCATAAAACTTAATGATTACCAAGTTGTACTCTGCAGAGCCCACAGAGGAGCCTTTGTCCACCCCCCTTGAGTTAGAGAATTCCACAAATTATCTCTTTCCATATTGGGTTTCTAAGTGAGCTTCAATTTGGAGATACAGCCCCATGGTTAGTCATCTAAAAGGATACAATGGTCTGATACTGTTTAATGTTCCAGTAGCCTTATTTTGCTACTCAGGAAATTGTCTCTCAGGGAAGTTTGCTTGACTGTCTAAATTCACACAGCTAGGAAGGAAAAGATCAAAACTCAAAACTGGGGTTTTTCTTAAGTCTCTATTCTAATCCAGTGCCTATAGAAATGAGAATGAGCTAATGTGTTTTGGAGGCACCTGTGCTATACCAGATGTGTGTGTGTGTACATGCATGCACGTGTACACATACATGCATATATGTGTATAAATATGTAGATAAATATTGTGGATGCACTTATATACATAGGTACAGATTTGCATAAATGAATATTATACACACACACACACACACACACACACACACATTGTAATCCTTGCAACACTATACTCCCTGTAACGCTATGAGATTGGAGTTACCCTCTCCATTTTACAGATGCAGAACCTTAAGCGCAGAAAGGTTAACTAGGCTTCCCTAGATAACAGAGGCTGCAGTGGTGACAGAGATACTATTTGAAGTCAGCACTGTCTCACTTCAAAGCCCACATCTTGTTTCTCTCTCAGTATATTACCTCCTTCAATGATAAAACCCCATTTCTAAGGTTTGGGTTACTTTTCTGATGTGACTTTCCATGATATAAGCATGTTATGTAATGATTTGAGTGCAAATATGATTAAACAGGCTCTCCCCACCTTTGAAACTACTTTCCAGAAAGTTTCATCGGTGTTGACCTCAACTAGTTGAAGAAAGTAAGAAAAAGAAAAGGAAGAAAAAGAAAACTCACATTTGGTAAGAATCAATCACAGTCATCAAATAATTATTATACCATACTACTCACATATGCTCACCTTGATATGCCTAATAAACATATATGTTCATATACATATGCACATACATATGTATACATCTATTGCTCTACCTGGCAACTGTAAGTTTTTCAGTAGAATTTTGCCCTCATAGAAACCATTTTTACACGTAGACTCATTATTTTTTAAAAATTTCATGTTAGAAGTAAACATATTTTATTTGAGTTTCACTGGATTGCATTTACCTTAGGGTAAGCTAACTCATAGGTTTCATTTACCTTAATTCATTCAGCAAATTCAGCTATAGTGTTCCACAAAGGGATTTATCATCCACATAAAATTTTATTTGCCATTTTAACTTGAAAAATCAACAAAATATTATTGCACACATTTATTTCTCCCAAACATTAAAGAACAATTAAAAATATGTGCTAGCCTGAATACTTTTGAAGAGTGTTTCTATGAACATTTTAAAATGCTATCTATACATCAGCAGAGACACATTTCCCTGCACTGGAAGTGTTCCCATACAGCAGGTCATTTTCACATTGCAGAGAACGTATTTTGACTTGCTATTGAGTTCACCTTGTTGTGCTGAAAGCCTCGTGTGTTTGAGTATAAAAATACCTGAATTTCAGCAAACTAAAGTATTGACCTAGAATTTTTTTTAGTAAGTTAGGGATTAAAAAAAAAAAAAACCTGTATAAATCGTAACATACCCTTGAAATATTACAATTGTAAAGTTAATTTAAAAGAGCAGGAAGATAGGACTGTGTAAGGTTTAGAAAAATGACATAGTATTAACTTTCTGATTTGGCTACCAGATAGGCAAGTTGCACAAATAGAACTTTTATTTATACCAAATTCCTCCTCATCTTTCAATAGAGAGGAGAGGGGCGTGGAGGAAAGAGAGAGATCCAAAAGAAGATAGAGGATAGAAATATCAAAATTTGGGCCTCTATCATACCTCAGTGAATTGTCTTTTTCCTGTCTTATAAAAGAAGAGGCCAAACAGAGTAAATATTCAGTCAATTTTCTCTTGGGAGAGAATCTACTTTACTACTCACGTATGAAGGTCTAGTTCTGGAAATAAGTATGGATGCCATTGCTACACTCAAACGCATTATTTTTCTAGCCTAATGAGCCATCAGGCCAACATCTGAGTACCGAGTAAGGTGAATATTATTATTATTACACCATGACTTGATGTAGCTGGGCAATTTGATTATGGTCGGACATTCTCTGTGTTCATTTATTTGAATTACCTAGACTAGTGATGCTCAATTGGGGGTGGATTTATTCCCCCCAGGGGAAATTTCTAGAGATATTTTTGGTTCCTAAGACTATAAGGAGTTGCTTCTGGGATCTGGCAGGTTGAGGTCAGGGTTACTGATAATCATCCTACAATACACAAGTCAGTTCCTCACAACAAAGAATTATCTGACCCCAGATGTATATAACACAGAGGTTGAGAAACGCTGACATAACTCTTTCCTTTCTTATACATAATATGTGAAAAGAGTCTCTACTTCACATAAGGGTTAAAAATCAGAGTCAAGCATCAGTCTATCAAGTCCTACATCAGTCATAAAGCAGTTGATAACTGATTATGCATTAGAATTATAGTTCATTTCTTCCATGCTCTAATCCCTGCCATTGGGAACAAATTACCTATTACTAAATTCTCTTTTATTTTGCTCTGTTTATTGGACTATCAATTTCTACATACACTCTATGCTTGACCCTCCTGGTACCAACCCCTCTCACAGGTATTCTGGCCTCATGTAGTACTTGCTGGACCCATCAACCTTTCAAGGTCAGACACAAGCCAATGGAGTGAAGGCCCTGCATGGGAAAAGTGAACATGCATTTCTCCACAGTCCCTCCCCAAAGTTCTTGCAGCTTATTTCACTCTATCAAACAGCCATGGTCATGGGAAGATAGAGAAGACATCAGACAGGCCAGATGGCAATGCCTTCTCCTCCGGTTTTGGTTGTTCTTTCCTGGTCTTCTTCTCACTGCTTCATCACTTGGCTTGAAAGTTCCACCAGGGGTTTGGCTATGGCTGGCTGTGTAATGCTTCAGTTCATTTATGAATGATGAACTTTTAATCAGTATTAATATTTACTATGAACAATATTGCCTTGTAAATTGGGCAGATTATGAAGCTAGAAGTCTCATCTAAAACTAAATGGAACTGTCCTACTTCAGAAGTCTTGACTTCGTGTTACTGAGAACCTGGAAAGTATTGGTTCAGGAATTATCTTGCTTTAGGCACTTTTGTTCTGCAGATTCCTTTTATTTGCTTTTTCTGTATTATAAGACCAACTTCCGGGGTACCTGGGTGGCTCAGTCAGTTAAGCCTCCAACTTGGTTTCAGCTCGGGTTATGCTCTCATGGGTCATGAGATCAAGCCCCACATTGGGCTCCACCATCAGCAGGGAGTCTGCTTGAAGTTTCTCTCCTTCCATCCTCCCCCAATGCATGTGTGCACACACACACACTCTCTCTCTCTCTTTCTCTCTCAAATAAACAAATTCTAAAAAAAGGAATGTGATGTGACACAAAATAATAGTAAATTTAACATACACACATGCACATACACATACACACACATACACACACACATATAATTTAAGCATCATGGCTCAGAAATTTTAATGGGTTCTCCTTCCTTAATAAGTAAAGACAAAGATTTGACAATTAAGGCCTACTACATTCACACTTCTTTAGGAAAACTGAACTATTTTTTTTCATAGCTACCTAAAATATCCCAGCTTTATGAATGCATCCATGAGTTTCATCTACCTTAAAATATCTTTCTTAATGAAGTTATTCAAAATTCTTCTGGACCTGTCTTTTCTAAATGTGAACTCAAATATCAGTACATTTTAATTTAAAAAATATTAAGATTATTTATACATTTCACCTTCCCCTACTAGACTATCAGCTCCTTGAAAACAGGGGCAATGTTTTATTTACCTTTTTTTTTTTTTAATTCATTTGAGAAAGAGCATGAGGAAGGGTGAGGGGCAGAAAGAAAACCGACTCTCTGCTGAGCAGGGGGCCTGATGCCAGGTTCAATCCCAGGATCCTGAGATCATGACCTGAGCTGAATGCAGATACTTAACTGACTGAGCCACCCAGGCATCCCTGTTTTCTTTAGCTTTTAATTTCTAAACTTCTCCCTCACTCAGAGCTTAGGGGGGGAAAAACATAGCATAAGAGTTATCTTCAGTAAAGTAATTGAATTAATCACACTGTGTACATCAAAATTGTATTTTAAGGATTGCTATCTGACTAATTCTATACACATTCCTGGAATTTTGTAGTAAGAACATCTTGAATTTTATCTGGACACATGGCCAAAATAAAAATGAAGTGTATCTTTCTTACTCGCAGTTGTAGCTGTGTGATCTTCCAGCTAAATTCTAGCAAATAAGATATAAATTATATAATATATCAGGAGATAACAAAGACGAATGCCTCATACTAAAAAGTCCATAGAAAAATAGCAGTTTTATTTTTTTAAAGCTGTTTTTAGAGAGCTTTTCATATTCTTCATTAGATGTATATGCTGAAAACATTTTTTTCCTGGTGTGTAGGTTACATTTTCACTTGATCGATGGTTTCTTTTGGTGAACAGATGTTCTTATTTTAATTAAGTCCAATGCATTAAACTTAGACACTAGCCATTTTAGTGTATTTTGTGTTCTGTTTAAGAAGTTTATCCAAAGATGTAAAGATATTCTCCTAAATTTTCTTCTAGAAACTTTTTAACCTTCGTATTTAGGTACATACTCTCTAGATTAATTATTGTTGTTTACATGACTATTTGATTCTTCAGCACTATTTATTAAAAATTTTAAATCTTCCTTTCATTCCCAGTCATACCAATTTTTTCTAGGAATACATGCTAAAAAATCATCTTCAAATGAAGTTGTGTCTGCTTTTTCTAATAATAATTATTATTATTAAAAGTGTCTGCTTTTTCTAATAATAATTTTTTAAAATAAATAAAAATTTTTTTAAAGATAACACTTGCTCCTGAGCAGGAGTTCTGCTGGGTGTTGTAGACAGATTTATTTTGTTTTCTTGACCTTTTGAGGAGAGTATAGCTTTGCCTTTCTATCTTAAACTGATGGTCTTGATATGCCTGTTGTCAGTTTAATCATTGCTTTTTTTTTTTCTATAGATTTTATTTTTATTTATTTGACAGACAGATCACAAGTAGGCAGAGAGGCAGGCAGAGAGAGGAGGAGGAGGCAGGCTTCCCGCTGAGCAGAGAGCCCGATGCAGGGCTTGATCCCAGGACTGGGATCATGACCTGAGCCGAAGGCAAAGGTTTTAACCCACTGAGCCACCCAGGCACCCCATAATCATTGCTTTTTAAGGATAAACTTTCATTCTTTTCTGCTTGCTTTTAAAATGTTTTCTTTGACTTTGGGATTTAAAGAGCACAAGTTTGTGTCATCATACATGCCTATCTCCAGATGCATCTGTGGTTGAGCTCAAGTTCAAGTTGCTCTGTTTTTCACTTCTCTCTTGGATTTTGGCACTTGAAGAATTGTATTTCCTTCCTTCCTTCCTTCCATCCATCCATCCTTCTTTCCTTCCTTCCTTCCTCCCTCCCTCCCTTTCTTTCTCTCTCTCTTTCTCTTTTTCTTTCTCTCTTCCTTCCTCCCTCTTCCTTCCTTCCTTCTTCCCTCCCTTCCTCCCTCCCTTCCTTCTTTCCTTCCTCCCTCCCTTCCTTCCTTTTCTTCTTTCTTTCCTCCTCCTCCTCTCTCTCCCTCCTTCCTTCCTTCTCTCTCTTCCTTCCTTCCTCCTATCATTCCCCCCTTCCTATCTTTCCTTCCTTCCTATCTAACTCAAGGAAAATTTAGTTGATTTGCTAACCTTCTTAAACTTGAGTATCTTTTAATATTTGAAATAAAATCTACCAACACTTTTATAAGAATATTTTTACAGATACATTTAGGTCTTCATTACAAAGATATTTCCCCTCATTGGTACATCTAGTTACATCATTTAACAGGTTGTTTCCGATTATGAAGCTTGTAGGGATTTTTTTTTTCCTTTGGAGTCACTTGCTCAGCCTTTTCTTCAAATTATATTTAACTATATCTGTTAACACATAGTATTAAATGTATCTACCGTAAATATCTGTAGCCAAATCACTTGACATCTTGATAACAGTTTGTATATTTTTTATGAATTTTACTAGTAATGCTTTAATAAGTAGTGCAATGAATTTTTATTTTTTATATGTATGCCAAATTTTGGAATTGAGAGGGCTAAAGGTATTAAATGTATGTTATATGCCTTAAAAATGTTATTTTTGCAGTATTTCTAAATACTAGAGGGTTTGATTCTGGAGGATTTCAATTTTTGTCATAAACTTAGAACCCGAAGTTCTGAATTATCTTAACTTTAGGCTTAAGACTCAGGGTCATATTTTCATCACAAAATCCTATTCTAGAAATAGAAATTTTTGCATGTGATATTCAAAAACGCTTCTCCAGAACTATTCAGTTACACTGTTCCAGGGCAGGAGGCACATATTTAGTTGTCACTTTGCAGAGAAATTGTCACTTTGCAGAACTTCCCAAATTAAACATTAGCTAACAGAAAGAAGCAAAACCATCATTCAGGGTTTCTGTCTTTCAATCCTGGGCCTTTTCCATATACTGCCTGGTTGCTCTTTTCTTTATGAGGTCATGAGTTTCTGTTTTTGAAAGTAGGTCATATAGAAGGAGGAGGAGGAACACAATGGTGAGAAAAAGTGAAAAAAAAATCTTTGGACATAAAGAAGTGCTGATTACTTGTTTGGACATTTACAGAATCCAGCTGTGTACCTAAGCTCCTCCTAGATTGAGCTTTGGGTCTCTTGTCTGTAAAATGATTGTAATAAGCTCTCCATGGTTTTTTTTTTTTTTTTTTTGCTTCTTTTTTTAAGATTTTATTTATTTATTTGACAGAAAGAGAGATCACAAGTAGGCAGAGAGACAGGCAGAAAGAGAGGGGTAAGCAGGCTCCCCACTGAGCAGAGAGCCAGATGCAGGGCTTGATCCCAGGACCCTGAGATCATTACCTGAGCCAAAGGCAGAGGCTTAACCCACTGAGTCACCCAGGTGTCCCTCCATGTTGTTTTGATAAATAGAACTTGTCTATGTAAATTACTTTTGAAAATGTTATGCACAGAAGACATTCGATAAATGAGCTATTTTTGATACATCATTATAAAATTATTTATATTAGTGATTAAAATGGTTTATAGTCGTTCTTAAAATTATTTTTTGAAAACAATGTCTTTCGAATACTTTTATTCTAGTCCTTTACTATGTCTGTTGTAAATCAGCCACATCATTTCAGTAACACATTAGCTCAGTTTTGATTCACCAAAGAATACTTTTTCTTAACCATGAAAACAACAAACTTATCTTACTGCCTGTTTACGAAACTTGAGTTTTAACCTCCAAAGAATTTTGAATCAAAACTTCTTAAACACTTCATGGCTTTTTGCATTCTGAATCTTGTTTTCAAAGCTACTGAATGTGGTCTAATTTAGCCCTAGCTACCTGATTTTCAAAATTCAGTCCAGTCGGGACAATGTTCACTTCGAATGGAGAAAAAACTGAAACTTCCTCCACTTTTCACCCACACCATACTTGAAGATTGATCTCCTTCTTACAACCCTGAGTAGAGTTTATACATATGACTAGTACTTCACACAGAATTCAAAGAAGGGAGAACCAGCCCTTGATAAAGAAAACATCGATTTTCTTTTCCAAACCTCTTACAATAAAACTCACTGACTTGTTTCACTCTTGTCCTACAATACCACCATTGGCTTAAAGGCCTTTATAGATTTCTTTTTAATATAACAACCACATCTTTCATGCTCCAAATGCCATGGCACCTCATCTTTGAGAATAAACAGTTCCTTCTTTGATTCTGCGATCTTTTATCTTGTGTGCCTTTTATCAAACTGTCTCTGCCCTCAGCCATGGGAGTCATCTGATCTCAATCTTCCCAGTTCAAGTTGTACGTTTTCTCACTGTGTTTGCAATTTTGATCTTGGAGTACATCCTATTAGGCAACGCTTCTCAGACAATCACATGTTTCTCACTTGGATGTCCATAATGCAGCTATTGTTGGATTTTAACAATTAACCTTGCTTCCATTTTTTATGTGGATGCAAAATTTAGAATTTAGAAAAAAGTGTAATAGGTTTATACGGTGTCATTTTATGAAGTCCCTTACCTTTTCAGACATAGGGTAATTCCTAGAGTAAATTTAAAAATATGATATTCATTTATTTGCTGCTTTATACTTTAAAAAATGTTTTCAAATAGGGTAATTTGTTTTATCCTAGTTACAATCCTGAGGCACACTGAACTAGTTATTAGAAATGTTTTCAAGGGGCGCCTGGGTGGCTCAGTGGGTTAAGCCTCTGCCTTCAGCTCAGGTCATGATCCCAGGGTCCTGGGATCGAGCCCCACATCGGGGGGGGTCTCTGCTCAGCAGGGAGCCTGCTTCTCCCTCTCTATCTGCCTGCCTCTGCCTACTTCTGCGTACTTGTGATTTCTCTCTCTCTTTCAAATAAATAAATAAATAATATAAAAGAAATGTTTTTATTGTCTTTTAAAGATAAAGCAACTATAATTCTGGGGTTTATGCTCTCCTTAGTAGAAGAGGCAACTGATGTTAAGTCCACAATTTCTGACTCCTTAACCTCTATGCTTTATCTTACATTCGTCACTGCACATCTCTGTTAAAAAGTACATGTTTTAAAATTTTGAACATTGAGATTATCAATATAGATTCTCTCTTCTCTAGTCCCTGATCTTTTCCCATTTTCAACTGTAATTATATATAGCAAAAGTCTTCCATTCTGCTCTCTTGGATTAAGGTTGCCTTCATCCATTGAACCTAATGTCCAAGTCACTAGCTTTCAAATATATTTGACTATGAACTACAGGACAAAACAAAATTTACATCAAGGAGGACATACACAAATACACACACATACACATGCTATTAAGCTTCATTAATACACCTATGCATGTTACATGCAATGAATTTTCTATTCTATTCCATTGTTTTAATGCTGGTTGCCCACTAATTTAATATAGTATTATTCATAATAACTTAAACTCTCAATTAAAAACAAAATCTAAATTAAAGTATATAAGGAAGATAATTAACTTTAACGCAAAGCATGTTTATTTCTATATAGCATATTATTGAATAATTGACACTTGCTTTTTTGTACATTTCCATGTTACCAGAGTTTTAAAATCAGTCATAATTTGAAAATAACAAAGTTTCAATCAAAAGATTAAAAGAAATGATTGAGATTTAAAGATCAGAGTAAGCTGTTTGTTATAAAGTGTATTGTTGTTATATTATATATATATAATATATATATATTATAAAGTATATTGTTGTTATTAACCTACTAAGAATCGAATAGAACACTACTTAAGAAAAAAATTAACCTACTAGAGATAAAGAAACGTTAAGAATAGAAGACAAGTTCTTTCTAACCCCTAGCTTTCCTTTCTTCACTATTCATGCCTCTCCTCTCAGAGCCATGATTCTGGGATAGATTAGGAGTCCAAACACATTTAATAGCAATTACTGAGATGCAAAGAGAATGTATTTTTTTAAAGATTTATTTATTTATTTGAGAGAAGAAGAGAGAGAGTACAGGAAAAAGGGGCAGAGAGAAAGGGAAAGAGAATCTTAGACTCCAGGCTGAGTACAGAGCCCAACATGGGGCTTGGTCCCAGGACCCCAAGATCATGACCTGAATTGAAGTGAGGAGATGGATGCTCAACTGACTGCACTACCCAGACATCCCTACAAAAGGAATTTCAATGAATATGTCATCAAATATCCCAATGACAAAAACAAGGCAAAGGGAAAAAAAAATTGAAACACAAGGTAAATCCCAGTTTAATGAGTTCCCATTCATCTTACATGATAAGTCACTTTTTTCTGGTGAAAGTCACAGCTAAAGTTACAATTTTAGGGATTTCATCTTAAGTGCATACACATGTGCTCTATTTCTCTAACAACTCATTAAGCTCACGTAAAAGCAAGTTCTGTTTTCCTTTACTGTTTAGCCTATCTTAAAGACACTCCATCAGCGTGTCTTTTGCTAATTGCTTCCTTATCCCTAAATTCATAAAGTATAAAAATAAATAAAACAATCTAGATTATCCAGCTGTTTTTAATCCAATGTGTTTTGGGGACAGTTTGCTCCAAGCCACTAATACAAAGCTATAGGAAGAACATTTTTTTTTTCTTTTTTTGAAACTGGAAATGTTACATGAACTGGTGGACAAAAGTCTCATAAACATTTAGTCTTATAGACATGGCTCACTGGAAGAAGTCCAGAAATCTTTTTTCCCCACCAAATCAGTGACAACACCCACCCAAATTCAAGAGGGATACAATTTAAAAGCCTGTTGGTAAATGGTTCACTTTCCCCACTTCTATCTTTATCAATGTGCAGCCATTTTATGTGCCAAATGACCCATCTATAACTATATTATATTTTACCAAATCTGATCTCATCAGAGAAAGTTTTCTTGTCAAAACATTGATAAGGTTTGATGAGAAAATATATTCCATATACCTGTAAAAGCTGTCCTGGTTACTCTCAGATAAAATTTGAGAGTCCTTGGGGTGCCTGGTGGCTCAGTGGGTTAAAGCCTCTGCTTTTGGCTCAGGTCATGGTCCCAGGGTCCTGGGATCGAGGCCCACATTGGGCTCTCTGCTCAGCAGGGAGCCTGCTTCCTCCTCTCTCTCTCTGCCTCCCTCTCTGCCTACTTGTGATCTCTGTCTGTCAAATAAATAAACAAACAAACAAAACATTTGAGAGTCCACAAGAAGAAAACATACATTTAAAGAAAAATAGCCAGCTGCAGAATAATCTGTTAAGTGGAAATATTTTCTGCCTTGTGTCATTTTAAGCCACAGGGTCTGATGCACAACAAAGGTGAAAGTAGGAGGACCAGAGCCCAGAACAATCATTTTCCAGAGTAGGATATTGCATTTCACTATATAAAAGATGTCCATTGCCTCAGAGATCACATTCTTCTCAAATTCTGCCTTGGAGAAACTCATCCTCCTGATTCAGCTTCTAAATACTTTTATTACTTCATGGTGGGAACCTTTTTTTTTTTTTTATCTGAACATAAATTGGTTTAAAGCTATCTTCTTCCAGTTATTCTGTTCAGTTAAACTCTTTTGACAGAAATCCAGGTTATTTAAAGAGAGGCTCATGTAACTCTAGGCTTTGCCTGAACCATCTCTAGAACATGTCTCACCCCCGGATTATACACTTCTCAGCTCCTTGAAAATTGCCACCATTTCTTGACCAATGTGAGATGCTGTCAAGAAATGTGTTAATAGAGTGAGAATTGCTTCACACCTACTCTCCATATGTCTACAAGAAATATTTTTAATTCTGTTCACCCCAAACAGAGCAAATGTTGACGTGAAAAGTAAGCTACCTGCAGATTTGTCTGCTGAGGAACATCAAATAATTTATTTCCCTTCAGATTCTGTCTCCAAAATAAAAAGAAATAAAATCCAGGGTCATGCCATCAAGTCACAAGCAAAATAATTAAAGCCTGAACATAAGTTGATTTGATTTTTTGGTGTCACTTTCTTGCTCAAAAATCCTGTGACCCTGACAGTGATTATGTTTGGGTCTCTTAGATGACAATGAATAGTTGACTTAAATCCTTATGTATGACTCTTTGTTCATTTTTTAAAAAGCCTTGCATTAACTTTATTCTCTTAGGGTCAAGCAGCATTCCATCCCTTTCTGTTCACAGAGAGGTAGTAAAATAATTACTTCAATATCACTATGTTCTAGTCCTGAACAAAGAAACACATGTACAACGTGGCTCTTATAAAAATCTATCCAGTTCAGAGTTGATCCTGTCTTTAAAGCAACTAAATAATGAACCCAACTGATTTACTCTAAATTATGCCCAGTGTTATTTTATCCACTTTCTCATTTCCTAGTCCCCAAAAGGCAGCCAGAAATCTTTAAGTTCAGAGTAGTGAGGAAAGCTAAGAATGGACTAGAACACTTAGTATTTAGGGATTGGGGAGGTGCTTCAGGAGTCTTATTTAAGACACAGGCTGAATAAGTATTTGCTTAAAACGGCAAGTCTGGAGAGAAAAACATGCCATCCTCTTTATAATCCAGACATGAACACATTATAGGATTTAAAAGTGCTGGTATAAAAATGAAATGCTATTATAAAAATTAAAATTCAGATTGTTCATAAATTTCATGATTTCTTAAAAGTCACGCCTTCACTTATGATGCCCTATTAAATTTTTTATTAGACTGTTACAATGTGAGACATAAACACATCACAAACACCAGCTCAAATTCTATATGCAGGTTACTAAACCAACCTCATTTCTCAAGATAAAAATGTTTTACGTTGAATATCCAGAAACTATTCGTTTTTCTAGAGAAAAGCCTTCAATTCACATCCTTTGGGAAAGAAGAAACGCTTCATGCTTTTACTAGGTTTAGTCTAAAAAAAAAAAAAAATAAGAAAATGAACCAACTAGTATATTCAATATAAAAAAAGCATCAAAGTGAATTAGTCAGAAATAATATATCTTTACATTTGTGAGTGTGTGTCTGCATGTGTGTAGGTTACTCAAAAAAAGTGTGTAATTGGTTTTATTTTAAGATGGAAAGTGATATAACTACTGTCCTATAGACAGCATATCTATATAGTATCCTTGCCAAGGAAATTTTGGCTTTTACATCCATTATCTCTCACTTTAAGGGTTTATTCTATCCCTATTTTACAAATGAATAAAAAGAATCCCAGAGAGATGAAAGAACTTCCTCTAAAATACAGTTAATTAATTATGAAGGATACACTAAAATCTTGCTTCTGTTTCATGTCCCTATGGCCCAAAAGGTTTGTGGAAATCAACCCAAATGTTAAAGCAGCTATAGTAAGATGCATAACATATTTATTTACCATCAAAGAAGAAAACTCAGAGCAGCAGTCTCTGATGATTTAGAAAGCATGTATTTGGTAATCACTGGAATAAAGCCCACTCATAATCCAGGGTTTCTCTTACTTTCAATTATTTAATAGAATGTCAGAATCCTCCTTTAACCTTCAAAACTTTAGAAATAAGTAAGAAAATTAGGAGCTATATGTATTTAAGTGTAAGAAGAGTAATTTGAGTGAAAACATAGTACTGCATGAAATTATCATTTCTGAATTAAAGAACAAAGATAATAATCCTATCTTCCTTTATACATCCATACTTGAGAAGCTATAGAATTAGTTAAGTTAAAGTCTAGAAATCACAGGGGAAAAAAAATTTTATTGACCCATCATAGCAGAGATACCAGGAAAAAATTCTCAATAGCTTCAGAACAGATACCAAAATCTTCCAACAAAAGGTCTTGTCATTTAACCACCATTGATTTTCCTCTATCATTCTTGAAAATCACCCTACCTTTTTATGCTTCTGTCCCTTTACATGGTGGGCCCTCTTTCCTACTCTCCCACCACATCCCATCCTTCACTCACTCCTTCAGCCCTGTCCCCTTCATCCACCTGACATTGTCTCAATGGGACAGCTGTAACCATTCCGCTCTACCCAAACTTCTTCTACAGAGTGTTTATGCATCTCTACTTTCACCATTTTACCGTATAAAATTCCTGCTACTACACCTATATGGAAGGCTTCCAACTGCTTCCCAAGATCTCCAGATCTGTATCCATCATAAAACTTCACCCAAACACCACCACCACGTTCATTCTAGTGATAGCACCCATGAAACACAAAGATCTTTTAATTAGCTTTATAAAAGAGTACAGGACAAGCAGTTTACCATTTTTATCTCTTTTGGGAAGTTAAGCAGCTGCCTATATATAACTTCTCACCCTGCCCCAACAAGCCTAACGCACTCACAAAGAAGTCCATGCTTGTCAGGGATGAAATTCAAGTGTGTGTGATTCACCCTGACATAGAGAAGCCACTGTCTTGGTTTCCTACTTGCCATTTATGTTATTTCCTATAACTTTGCTGTAACAGTAAGAGAGGTGTTTTAGAACTGCCCAATCTCAGTTTTGGTTCCTCATCAAGCTAGCCACCTGCTGCTTAACTGTCACAATATGAGCATGTTTATTGTCTGAGCCATCACTAGCTTTGATATATTTGAGAATGAACCCCTATACTTTTAGGTGACCATATATTATGTGAATATTTTCTTGTAACATCACACAGGCAAAGGAAAAAACAAAGAAACAGAGTGTGTGAAAACTACAAGAAACAATCTCAGTTTGCTCAAGAAATGAGCATAAAAACATGCTCCCAAATTTATATTTTCCTTTCAAAAGAAGGATGTGGTATAAAACTGAAATAAGAAATATCTCCTTAGCAATAACTTATACTGGATATAATTCTGAAATGGAAAAAATGCATATTCTGTTTTATATGTATTATGATTCCATTCCTTCAACAGAAGACTGAGCTGGGAATTCTTATCTGTTACAGATAAGGAAATGATAACAGAACTCAGCATTTCCCTGGTCAGCTTCCTGGTCAGGGCACAACTCCACCACCGTCCCCTGTACCTGAGCGTAGTGTCTTCTTTACTTAGATCAATAAGCAGCTGCTCTGTTTAAAAGAAAAATACACACATTTCACAGGTTGAAAGTCTGACCACAGTTGAAGAAGGTACAACTTAAATTTAAGTGAGAGGAAAGCAGAGAAGTCTCACGTGGTCATTAGCCATCTTCCCATCACTGAGTCACTGACTTAGAAGGGGATAGTTCTGCCAATCAGGCAGTGTACATGGTGTCATGTGGGAACTCCTGCATGGAACTCTGAATCATATGATGATGATGGTTGACATTTAATTGAGAGGATGAGCATAACTTATACAATCCTAATGCATTGTCAGCAAACAAGCTGCAACTCTGTAGTCAATAAACTCTAGGGCACAACCTTGCTACCACACTCTAGAAAGCCATATCTATAATGTGACAATTCACTCTGCACAATCTGGGAGAGATAGATCTCCTTTGAAATAGAATCTAAGATACACTATGACTACCAACTTCAGATTCAGTCATTTATCCAAAACCATTTTCTTATCTATTATATACCAGGCACGGAAATAAGGGTCACTGTTTCTTTTATGAATACACTTTCACTCTCAAAGGAAAACTGACAATTATAGGAGAGATAAAAGGAATAACAGAATTTTGCATGAGGGACTATGGAATAAATACACAAAAGATATGTTTAATTAGGCTGAGAGAGGTAGGATAGGTCACATAAGTCTTATTAGAGATGGTAATACTGAAACTGAGTTTTGAAGGATGACTAAGACTTAATTAGGTGGAAGAGCAATGGAGGCTTGCAGGTTGGAAGTGGAGAAAGCAAGATGTTTCATATAGAGGAATCACCAAGTAAGAGGGCATTGTGGTGTGGATGGCATGGCATGGAATCTGAGGAGTGTCTCCAATAGTAAAGAATATGGAATGTCCTGCAGCCAACGGGTGAGCCTTGAAGTGAAAAGTCAGCATGAATTGATATGCATCTTGCATAAAGAGAAGCAAGTTTGGATAAAAAAAAAATGATTACTTATTCATTTCTAAATTATTTTCTCAAGTATTCAAGGAGATTACTTGAATTATTATTCTCTCCACAGGGATTTAAATTTATCATGTCCTCGTGAAAGAGAAGTTGATGTCATTTAAAAATGTTGGGGAAGAGCATTCAGGATAAAGGTGGTTTAAATCCACACGTCACCTGGACTCTGGCACTGTCCACTATTGTTTGCCTTTTTTGATGGGGTAGTTTAATTCTAGTTCCTAGATAAGGCTCAATGAGTCAAGGACCTACTAACATTCAGCGACAAAACTGCTACTCTCTTCAAGGAAAAATATGAGACCACCACACTGATTTCACCAAATAAACTTCACCTAAATATCTCTCATCCTTAATTTCTTCCTGTACATTTTAGGAACATTGTATTTGATTGTCTTTTCTTTTATTTTATTTTTTATAAACATATAATGTATTTTTATCCCCAGGGGTACAGGTCTGTGAATCGCAAAGTTTACACACTTCACAGCACTCACCAGAGCACATACCCTCCCCAATGTCCATAAACCCACCCCCCTCTCCCGAACCCCCTCCCCCCAGCAACCCTCAGTTTGTTTTGTGAGATTAAGAGTCACTTATGGTTTGTCTCCCTCCCAATCCCATCTTCTTTCATTTATTCTTTTCCTACCCCGCAAACCCCCCATGTTGCATCTCCACTTCCTCATATTAGGGAGATCATATGATAGTTGTCTTTCTCTGACTGACATATTTTGCTAAGCATAATATCCTCTAGTTCCATCCACGTCATCGCAAATGGCAAGATTTCATTTCTTTTGATGGCTGCATAGTATTCCATTGTATATATATACCCCATCTTCTTTATCCATTCATCTGTTGATGGACATCTAGGTTCCTTCCATAGATTGGCTATTGTGGACATTGCTGCTATAAACATTCAGGTGCACGTGTCCCTTCTGATCACTTCATTTGTATCCTTAGGATATATACCCAGTAGTGCAATTGCTGGGTCATAGGGTAGCTCTATTTTCAGTTTTTTGAGGAACCTCCACTCTGTTTTCCAGAGTGGTTGCACCAGCTTGCATTCCACCAACAGCGTAGGAGGGTTCCCCTCTCTCCGCATCCTCGCCAGCATCTGTCATTTCCTGACTTGTTAATTTTAGCCATTCTGACTAGTGTGAGGTGGTATCTCATTGTGGTTTTGATTTGTATTTCCCTGATGCCGAGAGATGTGGAGCATTTTTTCATATGTCTATTGGCCATCTGGATGTCTTCTTGCAGAAATGTCTGTTCATGTCCTCTGCCCATTTCTTGATTGGGTTATTTGTTCTTTGGGTGTTGAGTTTGCTAAGTTCTTTATAGATTTTGGATACTAGCCCTCTATCTGATATGTTGTTTGCAAATGTCTTCTCCCATTCTGTCAGTTGTCTTTTGGTTTTGTTAACTGTTTCTTTTGCTGTGCAAAAGCTTTTGATCTTGATGAAATCCCAATAGTTCATTTTTGCCCTGGCTTCCCTTGCCTTTGGTAATGTTCCTAGGAAGAAGTTGCTGTGGCTGAGGTCAAAGAAGTTGCTGCCTGTGATCTCCTCAAGGATTTTGATGGTTTCCTTTCTCACATTGAGGTCCTTCATCCATTTTGAGTCTATTTTCATGTGTGGTGTAAGGAAATGGTCCAATTTCATTTTTCTGCATGTGGCTTACCAATTTTCCCAACACCATTTATTGAAGAGGCTGTCTTTTTTCCATTGGACATTCTTTCCTGCTTTGTCAAAGATTAGTTGACCATAGAGTTGAGGGTCTATTTCTGGGCTCTCTATTCTGTTCCATTGATCTATGTGTCTGTTTTTGTGCCAGTACCATACTGTCTTGATGATGACAGCTTTGTAATAGAGCTTGAAGTTTGGAATTGCAATGCCACCAACTTTGGCTTTCTTTCTCAATATTCCTTTGGCTATTCGAGGTCTTTTCTGGTTCCATATAAATTTTAGGATTATTTGTTCCATTTCTTTGAAAAAAAAAAGGATGGGATTTTGATAGGGATTGCATTAAATGTGTAGATTGCTTTAGGTAGCATAGACATTTTCACAATATTTGTTCTTCCAATCCATGAGCATGGAAATTTTTTCCATTTCGTTGTGTCTTCCTCAATTTCTTTCATGAGTACATTATAGTTTTCTGAGTGTAGATTCTTGGCCTCTTTGGTTAGGTTTATTCCTAGGTATCTTATGGTTTGGGGTGCAATTATAAATGGGATTGACTCCTTAATTTCTCTTTCTTCTATCTTGTTGTTGTTGTAGAGAAATGCAACTGATTTCTGTGCATTAATTCTATATCCTGACCACTGAATTTCTGTACAAGTTCTAGCAGTTTTGGAGTGGAGTCTTTTGGGTTTTCCACATATAGTATCAGATCATCTGCAAAGAGTGATAGTTTGACTTCTTCTTTGCCGATTTGGATGACTTTAGTTTCTTTTTGTTCTCTGATTGCTGAGGCTAGTACTTCTAGTACGATGTTGAATAGCAGTGGTGATAATGGACATCCCTGCCATGTTCCTGAACTTAGCAGAAAAGCTTTCAGTTTTTCTCCATTGAGAATGATATTTGTGGTGGGTTTTTCATAGATGGCTTTGATAATATTGAGGTATGTGCCCTCTATCCCTACACATCACAGAGTTTTGATCAGGAAGGGATGCTGCACTTTGTCAAATGCTTTTTCAGCATCTATTGAGAGTATCATATGGTTCTTTCTCTTTCTTTTATTAGTGTATTGTATTGTATCATATTGATTGATTTGTGGATGTTGGACCAACCTTGCAGTCCCAGAATAAATCCCACTTGGTTGTGGTGAATAATCCTTTTAATGTACTGTTGGATCCTATTGGCCAGTATTTTGGTGAGAATTTTCGCATCTGTGTTCATCAAGGATATTGGTCTGTAATTCTCTTTTTTGATGGGATCCTTGTCTGGTTTTGGGATCAAGGTAATGCTGTCCTCGTAAAATGAGTTTGGAAGTTTCCCTTCCATTTCTATTTTTTGGAACAGTTTCAGGAGAATAGGAATTAATTCTTCTTTAAATGTTTGGTAGAATTCCCCTGAGAAGCCATCTGGCCCTGGGCTCTTGTTTGTTTGGAGATTTTTGATGACTGTTTCAATCTCCTTACTGGTTCTGGGTCTGTTCAGGTTTTCTATTTCTCCCTGGTTCAGTTGTGGTAGTTTATATGTCTCTAGGAATGCATCCATTTCTTCCAGATTGTCAAATTTGTTGGCCTAGAGTTGCTCATAATATGTTCTTATAATTGTTTGTATTTCTTTGGTGTTGGTTGTGATCTCTCCTCTTTCATTCATGATTTTATTCATTTGCATCCTTTCTCTTTTCTTTTTGATGAGTCTGGCCTGGGGTTTCTCAATCTTATTAATTCTTTCAAAGAACCAGCTCCTAGTTTCGTTGATTTGTTCTATTGTTTTTTTTGTTTGTTTCTATTTCATTGATTTCTGCTCTGATCTTTATAATTTCTCTTCTCCTGCTGGGTTTAGGCTTTCTTTCTTATCTTTCTCTAGCTCCTTTAGGTGTAGGGTTAGGTTGTGTATTTGAGGCCTTCCTTGTTTCTTGAGAAAGGCTTGTACCACTATATATTTTCCTCTCAGGACTGCCTTTGTTGTGTCCCACAGATTTTGAACCGTTGTGTTTTCATTATCATTTGTTTCCATGAATTTTTTCAATTCTTCTTTAATTTCCTGGTTGACCCATTCATTTTTTAGAAGGATGCTCTTTAATCTCCATGTATTTGGGTTCTTTCCAAATTTCCTCTTGTGATTGAGTTCTAGCTTCAGAGCATTGTGGCCTGAAGATATGCAGGGAATGATCCCAATCTTTTGATACCAGTTGAGACCTGATTTATGACCGAGGATGTGGTCTATTCTGGAGAATGTTCCATGTGCACTAGAGAAGAATGTGTATTCTGTTATTTGGGGATGGAATGTTCTGAATATATCTGTGATGTCCATCTGGTTCAGTGTGTCATTTAAGGCCTTTATTTTCTTGTTGATCTTTTTCTTGGTTGATCTGTCCATTTCAGTGAGGGGAGTGTTAAAGTCCCCTACTATTATTGTATTATTGTTGATGTATTTCTTTGATTTTGTTATTAATTGGTTTATATAGTTGGCTGCTCCCATGTTAGGAGCATAGATATTTAAAATTGTTAGGTCTTCTTCTTGGACAGACCCTTTGGGTATGATATAGTATCCTTCCTCATCCCTTATTTTAGTCTTTGGCTTAAAATCTAATTGATCTGATATAGGGATTGCCACCTCAGCTTTCTTCTGATGTCCATTAGCATGGTACATTGTTTTCCATGCCCTCACTTTAAATCTGGAGGTGTCTTCGGGTCTAAAATGAGTTTCTTGTAGGCAGCATATTGATGTTTTTTTTTTTTTTAATCCATTCTGATACCCTGTGTCTTTTGATTGGGGCATTGAGCCCATTAACATTCAGGGTAACTATTGAGAGATATGAATTTAGTGCCATTGTATTGCCTGTAAGGTGACTGTTACTGTATATTGACTCTGTTCCTTTCTGATCTACTACTTTTAAGGTCTCTCTTTGCTTAGAGGACCCCTTTCAGTATTTGCTATAGAGCTCGTTTGGTGTTTGCAAATTCTTTCAGTTTTTGTTTGTCCTGGAAGCTTTTTATCTCTCCTTCTATTTTCAATGATAGCCTAGCTGGATATAGTATTCTTGGCTGCATGTTTTTCTCGTTTAGTGCTCTGAATGTATCATGCCAGTTCTTTCTGGTCTGCCAGGTCTCTGTGGATAAGTCTGCTGCCAAACTAATGTTTTTACCCTTGTATATAAAAGACTTCTTTTCCCGGGCTGCTTTCAGGATTTTCTCTTTGTCACTAAGACTTGTAAATTTTACTATCAGGTGATGGGGTGTGGACCTATTTTTATTTATTTTGAGGGGCGTTTTTTGCATCTTCTGGATTTTGATGTTTATTCCCTTTGCCATATTAGGGAAATTCTCTATAACAATTCTCTCCAATATACCTTCTGCTCCCCTCTCTCTTTCTTCTTCTTCTAGAATCCCAATTATTCTAACGTTTTTTCATCTTATGGTGTCACTTATCTCTCAAATTCTCCCCTCATGGTCCAGTATTTGTTTGTCTCTCTTCTGCTCAGCTTCTATATTCTCTGTCATTTGGTCTTCTATGTCACTAATTCTTTCTTCTGCCTCATTTATCCTAACAGTAAGAGCTTCCATTTTTTATTGTACATCATTAATAACTTTTTTTATTTCAACTTGGTTAGATTTTAGTTCTTTTATTTCTCCAGAAAGGGCTTTTAACTCTCTGGAGAGGGTTTCTCTAATATCTTCCATGCCTTTTTCGAGCCCGGCTAGAACCTTGAGAATTGTCATTCTGAACTCTAGATCTGACATATTACCAATGTCTGTATTGATTAGATCCCCAGCCTTCGGTACTGCCTCTTGTTCTTTTTTTTGTGGTGAGTTTTTCCGCCTTGTCATTTTGTCCAGATAAGATTTGCTTTCTCCTCCTCTGGAATTCCACTGTTCTCCTTGGTAAGTGAAGTTGGTTTTGGCTGGGTTTCTTGTTGATCTTCTGGGGGAGGGGCCTGTTGTAGTGATTCTCAAGTGTCTTTGCCAGAGGTGGAATTGCCCCCCCTTACCAGGGGCCGGGCTAAGTAATCCGCTTGGGTTTGCTTTCAGGAGCTTTTGTTCCCTGAACGCCTTCCGTAGAGTTCCGGAGGATGGGAATGATAAGGGCCACCTCCCACTCTCCGGCCCAGAGGAGCCGAGAGCTTGGGATCCTGCTCCTCAGTGCACCCTCAGAGAAAAGCGCCCAATTGCTCCTGTCTCCCTGGCCTCTGGTCGCGCTTGGAGAAAAGCGCTCAATTGCTCACGCTTGGAGAAAAGCGCTCAGTCTCTTCTGTCTCCCTGGCCTCTAGCTGTGCGCTTGGAGAAAAGTGGTCAGTCACTCAGTCTCCCTGGCTTCCGGCCGCGCTCCGAGCTCACCCAGCCTGTGCCCGGTTCAAGGTAACCCCGAGCTGAGAGCTCACTCCTCGGCTTTGTTGCTGTAGCCGGCTTCCCCACTCTAATACCTGCAAGCTCTGTGACACTCAGACACCCCCAGTCCTTCTGTGACCCCACGGGACCTGGGGTTACACTGACCCTGCATAGGATTCCCCCCAGTTTAGCCTCTGGAGAGATGTCCCTCAGTGGAGCAGACTTTTAAAAGTCCTGATTTAGTGCTCCATTGCTCCTCCACTTGCCAGGAGCTGGCCCCTCCCCTTTGGATTCACTTCTCTGCCAGTCCTACCTTTCAGAAAGTTGTCGATTTTTTGTTTCTAGAATTGCTGTTCTTCTCTTCGATCTCCTTTTGGATTTGTAGGTATTTGCAGTGGTGAGATAAGCTATCTAGCTGATCTCCTGCCATCTGATGTTGTCTCAGCCTGCTACTTCTCCTCCATCTTGACTCCCTCAAAAATTCTTTTTTTTTTTTTAAACAATTCTCAATGTAAAAACAAAACTTGTTCGACACTCTTGAGTCAAGGGGGTCCTTGTAGTGTTTGATCACAGCCAGCATGTCCCTGATGGTGAGCCCCGCCCCAGGAGTCTTATTCACTTCCAGCAGCAGTTCCTCTGACACCAGCTTGCTGCTGCTGCTCTCATAGGCCCTATTTGATTGTCTTTTAAATATTATTTGTTTAGGGGCACCTGGCTGGCTCAGTGGGTTAAAGCGTCTGCTTTTGGCTCAGGTCATGATCCCAGGGTCCTGGGATCGAGCCCCGCATCGGGCTCTCTGCTCAGCGGGGAGCCTGCTTCCTCCCCCCACAACCAGCCTCTCTGTGTACTTGTGAGCTCTCTCTGTCAAATAAATAAATAAAATCTTTAAAAAGAAAATAAATAAATAAATAAATAAATAAATAAATATTATTTTTTTAGTGGAGGAGGAAGAAAAAAAGATAAAAGGAATTTTTTAAAGGACCAAAATGAATCTTTATAATGAAATAAAAATGTATTGAACATAGGATGACCACCTTGACTGGGACTGGGGTTCCCTGGAGTACAGGGCTCTCAGTGCTAAAATTGGAACAGTCCTGGACATACAAGGATAATTTGGTCACTCTGTTATTCATTCTTGCCTTTTTGTGTTTAGTGCATTGTAGAAACTCAGTGAATTTTGGATGAGTTCATCTTCATCTTTATTTAAGTCGTCACTAATAAGCCACTGTATTTTTTCACTTAGTACAGCTCTATGGATATAAAAAGAATTTTTAAATACTGGTATACACAGACTGAAAAGCATGCAAAGCCTATGCAATTCACAGGGCAAAATCATCATCAGTGGAAATATCTGCGACCAAAGAGTCACTCTATCCAACATACCCAACAGAGCCAAGAGAGCAAAATAGTTACACCACAGTCCTTAAAACACAGTCCCATCCTTTCTTCTTAGTGCATGCTGCACTATTTGTAAGTTTCATGACTTTACAATCACAGACTGGAAATTCAACATGCATAATAAACAGGAGGTCTAAAAAAGTTGTAAATGAATAATTCAATAAAGGACATCATCTCCCCTCTCTTTGGGGAGGTGAAGAGAAGGACATTCTGTAGTGAAAGTCATTCCAAGAGGCATGAATCAGAGAGGAACCCACTGCAGAAGAATTCAAAGGTTCTGGTTTATGCTAATGACAAACCCAGGTTCAGCAAAAAGGCAAGTCACTTTTGGAACAAAAGTGACAACAAACATCTATAAAAGTCTAAAGTAGGTATGATAAAACCACCACAAGACTGTTATTTATTTATTTATTTATTTATTTATTTAATTTATTAGAGAAAGAGAGACTGCAAGCAGAGGGGGAGAGACAGAGAGATTGGGGGAGAGAGAGACTCTTAAGCAGTTTCCATGCCCAGCATGGAGCAGACATGAGGTTCAATCTCACGACCCTGAGATCATGACCTGAGCAGAAATAAACAATCAGGCAGCTAACCAACTGAGAAACCCAGGTGCCCCCACCACAAATCTATTATTACAATCTCATTGTTTTTAAGTACTTTTAACTTCTTTCATTGGTGGGAAATAAAGTTCTTTTAGAGAACAGTCCTTAGGAATGTATCACAATCATCAAAATACATTTAGTTTCTTCCTATTGTCAGGGATTATGCCATGTTGGCCTAAAAGAAATTAAAAATAAATAAAATCTAAGTTCCTGAATGAAGGGAGCTCACAGATTCTCTGGGGCACCAAATAACAAATAAGTACAACAAAATATGAAAAGAGTTAAAATTCAGGTTTGAACTGTAAAGGAAGCAAGGACTGCTATGGGGACATTGAGGGAAGCCTCGATGAGGTGGTGAGGTTTAGCCTGGACCATGGATGAGCTTTCTGTTATATGTTTAAAATATATATATATTATATATATATATACATATATATATATATATATAATCATGTGATCATATGATCATGAGATCATGTGATCATGATCATGATCACAAGGTCCTGGGATCGAGTCCCACATCAGGCTCCCTGCTCAGCAGGGAGCCTGCTTCTACCTCTGCCTGCCACTCACTCCTGCTTGTGCTCTCTGTCTCTCAGAGAGACTTTTAAAAAAGTCTCTAAGAACTTTAATCTCCAACATTTTTGAATGTATATAAAATCAACTGTTATCTGAAAGAAGGATCTTTTACAAAGATGACAGTTAAGTCTTCTAGGTGAATAAATGCAGCCCCTGATAAATGTGTGATTCCTGTACCTCTACTAATACTGTCCATAGAGTGAGAATGACAGTAAGTGATCCTGGTGGTAAGAAAAAAAGAGATCATCACAAAAAGTTGAGGGGATTAACTGGCCTCCACAGAGAGAAAAGAGAAACATCAGCCAGAGTGATCACTGAAAATCCAGATCAGAGCGCATCATTCCCTCTTTATAACCTTTGGTTCCTGATTTGTGAAGTTAGGATAACTCTAAACTCTTTATCACAGCCTCTGAAGAACCCTACAATCTGGCCTTGCCTACTTCTTTGGTCTTCTAATACCCTACTCTTCTTTGCCCGAGTCTCCACACCCACCACCTGTCTACTCCTCAGACTACAAATCTGATCCAGCCCGGGACCTTTGCACTTGAGATCCACTCTTCAAGGGAAGCTCTGAATCCTTAACTCCTCTTGTCCAGCTCTTTAACCTAACTCTCTATAGCGTCCAGCCAGTCTCTAACTAATGACTGTGATGTATTACCTTGTGACCCTCAGAAAAGATATTATTGGAGGTACGATGTTTACAGAGGTAATCAAGTCAAAACGTGGTCATTTCCGTGGGCCTTAATCCCATATGAAGGATGTACACAAAGCGGAAATGTGGACACAGAGACATGTACACGTGGAAGAACAACATGTGAAGACCAAGGTAGACATCAAGGTAATGCTTATACAAGTCAAGGAACAGTAAAGACTTCCAACAAGCCACCAGAAGCTGGGGAAGGGTCATGGAACAGACCCCTCTACCCCCCACAACCCTCAGAAGGAACCAAACATGCCAACAGCTGGATCTTGGATTTCTAGGCCTTGTGAGATGATACATTTCTATGGCTAAAGCCACTCAGTGTGTAGTACTTTGTTAAAGCTGTCCCAGCTAACTAACACAGTGGTCCGACTATTTTTTATAACCTTCACCAAGAACTGAAACTATGTTAGGTATTCATTCATTCCTCCACTAGAAAGCAAGCCCCAAGAAAACATGGACATTTTGTCTCTTGTTTCTGGCTCTACCATAGCACCCACAGCAATGAATAGCATGTAGAAGCCACTCTATAAATATAGGGGGATGATTGAGAGAAATAGAGAAGCATTCAATGACTATAAAGTAGGGTAGAATGTACATAGACTCACAGACTGGAGAGGATTTTCTGAAGATATATAAAACAAGATTACTATTCCTCTTAATTTAGTTTCCAAATTATTGGGAGATTTAGCAGTGATAATATTGAACTGGAATACAATTATTTATATTTTTAGAATTAGAACATGCAGACACGTTCTCTAAGCAGAAAAGAGGCAGAACTGAAATAAAACTAAATCACTTATCTAGGGTCTCAGATCTGCAATTAAGAGAGCACATATTTGAGCAGTAAAACCCAAAACCCTTTTGTTTGGGAACAAAAGTTAAGGGTTTTTAAAGGCAAGATGGAAGTGCACCTGGGTGGCTCAGTCAGTTAAGTGGTTGCCTTCAACTGGGGTCATGATTCCAGGGTCCTGGGATCGAGCCCCCATCGGGATCCCTGCTCAGTGGAGAGCCTGCTTCTCCCTCTTCCTCTGCCTGCCACTCTGCCTGCTTGTGCTCTCTCTCTATCTCTCTGTCAAATAAATAAATAAAACCTTTAGAATAAATAAACAAATAAATAAATAAAGGCAAGAGGGAATGCCAATATACATTGTTTACAAGGAATTTTGTTAGGCACTGATGGCAGAAAACTAATCATGCCTACACGTAATTGTCATGCTAACATATTGTTTGCTTAGGCTGACACTAAGAAAAGCCCAATGCTGTAGCAAGTAATAGATGTTCTTGCAGTCCTTGCAACTGTCATGTGGCCAAAATCCAAAGTTCATGGTTCCACCTGGTAAGGACGTGCATCAAGACCATCTCCTAAGTGCCTCCTGGCCTTTAACATTTTATTTCACTCCATTTTATTTCACCTCCCACAAAAGTTTATTAATCATTATATTTATTTGGGTTCCTGAGTCATGGTGGTTCATAAATGTTTGTTTCTAGAAGTTGCTCCTTTTTTGTTTTCTTCTGGGTCTGCTCCTCAGTTCTTCTAGTTCACTTTGTGTAAGTGTTCTCCATTAAAACCTTTTAGAAATGTGACATTCACCAGAAGCTTTCATTGATTCCCATGCATGAAACTCCACACAGTATATTTTTTAATTTGATTCAAGTTAGAATATAAAGAGAAAGTCATCTCTATCATTGAAAGGAAATTACATTTTGTTGCTGTTTACATTGTATAAAAGCATTACAGGCCTCTGATGCCCTTGTCATACTTTCCCACTTGCCATACACACATACCCAGAATTAGGCAAAAGGATCACCGTCTCTTACTATTAGGGATAAAGGGTCTTCATTAGTTAAGAGAGTGACAATAACACTTCCAAAGGCACAAAATACTAAACAATTTCACCTTGGGAAACTACATGAAAGGGGTCACCCCAGATACCTTACATTGCATGCTCCAGAAAATAAAATTTTTTATACCTGAAAACCTGGCAAAATTCAAAATGTTTTTGTCTTTACATAATTGCCAAAGAGCCTAAAAGACAAGATATCTTTAATTAATATCTACTACATGAAGAGGATTTTAACTCATTGAATTAGTTGCAATTCACCATATTTAATAAAAGGATTTGAGCACAAGAATAGATTGGAAAGACATTAAGATCTATGCTCTCTGATAGTGATGATGTTGGACACAACCACATCACACGGTTGTTTTCGAATGGTTATTTATAGTATCCCCATGTTGAGACCAATGAGAAGTCGTTTTTCCATTACTGAAAGATTGACACAATTTAAAAATGCAACTGTATTTATCTGCCTGATTTTAATTATGATGATAAGAGTTCCCTAGGCTGGATTGAAAAACCTTTATTAAGGTAAAAACAGGTCCTTTCCCTTATCTTTTTTGCATTTTAAATGCCTATCTTCTTTCTAACATGGTTGTTAAAATATCTACGTTCCCCTCCAATGAGACAAATCCATAAACCCAAACTGGAGAAGAAATTTGTTTTGACGATACACTCCAACCTCACGGACTTCAATAAGCCTTGCTTTTCTCTGAGTTACGTGTTGTAAAAAGATGCCTCAGAGACAGAAATATTTCACAGAGAAATGGGTTCACAAAGTTTGTGCCATAAAATCCAACGTTAATACTGCAAAATCAGGAATAACGGTTTTGTTAGGGAATTAGCCAATTACAGGAGATGTTCCCTGGTTCATTTACTTTAGTGAGAAGGAAGCAGAGTGACCCTATTTATTGTTAGTGTATCTCAGGGCAGAAGATGCTTTCTTTCTCCCTGCTTAGCTATAATCGAGACTTGTGTTCAAGCGTCTTCCCCTAGTGTACATGTAAGTTGGTTAATTGATTTTTTCCAATTTAATATCATTAATTTGTTGCTTTGCTCTATCTGATCATACTGAAAGAATATTATCTGCTCAATAAAAGACTTCATATACTTAAATAAATACAGTTTGTGGCATTGCCTAGTTTGCAAGTATGTCCTGGTGAGAAAGAGGATAGCTCCTTTTGGAATCTACAAAAATAACACACAGTCATGAAAAATAAAGGTGCCTAGTAGGGGTTATTTCTATAATAATTAACTCTTGTTTTGAAGAGTTTGTTAGACTAATAAATATATAATATAATTTTCTTCTCCAGAATATTAATTTAATTATCCCTGATGATTTATTAGTGTTTAATTTATATTAAGATCTCTCTTATTTTTTTTCTAAATTTAGAGGGATTTAATTTTGTTTTATACAAGCACAGGTTTTGAACTGAGGATCAGGGACACCTTGGGTGGCTCAGTTAAGTGTTTGACTTTGGCTCAAGTTATGACCTGGGGGTCCTGGTTTCAGTGGGGAGTTCTGTGTGGGGTTCTGTGCTCAGTGGGGAGAATTTTTGAGACTTATCTCTCTCCCTCTCCCTTGCTCCTCCCCCTGCTGGTGTTCTATCTCTATCTCTCTCTCAAAAAACAAACACAAACAAACAAACAAACAAAAAACAGAAAACAAAAAACTGAAATCAGAGATTAGAAATTTTAAATTTGAATTAGAAATTTTTTTCAGATGATCATTAAAAAGTTATGTAGAACACTACATATTATGAAATCACTTATTTATGTTTTATTTTATAATTGGATGTTTATATCTTTGACCACCTTTACCCATACTTATTTTAGTTTCAGATAATTACATTTTGTTTGGCTGATCTGAATTTAAGAAGTCCACCTCAGTGAGTCCATCTGTGTCTGTGCTAATGTGTTCTGAAAATCTTGACTTGATCCCTATGAATAGATGATTTTCCTAATGACAATGTCAGATTATACTGGGAAAACTACTTCCATTAATTTATTTCTCGTAGTATCCAAATCTAAGACTACCTGGTATTGTCCTTAATGCAACTTGTAGCAGGGGTTTTTAAGCAAGAGAAGAAACATGAGAACACTTCTGTGCTGAGAAGACTGAATGACTCTAGTTAATGGATTATACTAACCAACAATCCCAGAATGGAAAAGGTGAATTCCTTTTCTGGGGTCAATACAAAATGTTGTATGAGTATCCTGGACAAGACCTGTAAGTAGAGTATTATTTTCTGAAAACAGCATTGCAAAGCCAACTTCTTCAACTTCAAGGGACCTAATCCTTGGTAGAAGAGGGATTTAAAGTTCAAAATGAGAAATATAAGTTATATCCTTGTTCTGTTCATCATTTTTGTATAAATTTTAAAAAGTTGAATAATTGGGTTGCGTGGGTGGCTCAGTGAGTTAGAGCCTTTGCCTTTGGCTCAGGTCATGATCTCAGGGATTGAGCCCCACATCAGGCTCTCTGCTCAGTAGGGAGCCTGCTTCCCTCTCTCTCTCCGCCTGCCTCTCTGCCTACTTGTGATCTCTGTCAAATAAATAATAAATGAAATCTTAAAAAAAAAAAAAAGTCGAATAATTACTGAAAGCCTTTCTTTCTTGTTTTGTAAAGTAGGAGAAGGACTACTTACCCCACAGAATTACTTTAATAATTAAGTGAACTCTTCCATAAATTAATGGGCTTTCTGTCCAGAATCAAAAAATGGCAAATACACAATAATAAAATGGGTTCCAATAAACCATAAAAAGAGTGTAACCTCATTCATCCGGTCATTTATGATCACTTAGTTTCTTATAGGATTTTTTTTAGTATAAAAATATTCAAAAATTTTCTATTTACTTTTACTCTGGATGGATTTTGTTAGCTATTTATTTTTGGTGTAATTTTCATTGTTAAGTTAGTGATCAAAAGCAGCCTTCCATATCTAAAGTTCATGACAAATCATGGGCTAAAGTTTCATGATACTGAGGATCATGTCTATTCTATTAATAGCACCATGCAATAGATATATAATGAGTCATAGACATTTAATATTTCATGCAGGAGAGTGCAAAAAGATGAAATTTATTGTAATAATATATTATATGTAACTAATACATCTAAAACATTACCATCTTGATATATAATCAATTTAAAAATTTTATACTACCTTAAGTATTTTTATTTTAATTAATAAAATTAAATAAAATTTAAAAATCATCTTCTTTGTCACACTGCCACATTTCAGGTGCTTGATCGTTACACGTAGCTACCTGCTCCTATATTGAGCAGTGCAGCTTCAGAGCCTAACATACTACTTGGTACACAGGAGGCAATATATATTGAATAAATACATGAAAATAATGTCCATATTCTTCTATGTATCATATCTATGGCCAATTGCCTTCCATGAAAAAACATCACTCTCATTGCTGTTCAAATAGCTATTAGAATCTTCCTGAAAGTAAGGACTAACCAAAAGTTAAAAAGAGCTTATCTAGCAGTTTAGATGAAGGTATTTAATTTAAATTATCTCCCCAGTCACATGCTTGGAGTCAGAAAAACATTAAATATACAAAGAATATATACAAAAAGGAAGTATTTTTACATAAAAAAGGGTAATAAAAATAAATTGCTTGCATAATAATGAAATCATGTAATAATTTTTAAAAGAAGAAACTATTTTAACAAATTAACTTAGTAAGAAGATATAAAGGTATTTCATTAGAAATATCTTTTTTTAAACTGAAGTATCACCAGAAATACCTACACAATAGACTTGGAAATTCTAAGGCATTTATGTCAGTAGATCTTTCTGGTATTTTCTTTCTTTTCTTTTTTTCTTTTTTTTTTTTTAATTTATTTGACAGAGAGATCACAAGTAGGCAGAGAGGCAGGCAGAAAGAGAGGGGGAAGCAGGCTCCCCGCTGAGCAGAGAGCCTGATTCAGGGCTCGATTCCAGAACCCTGAGATCATGACCTGAGCCAAAGGCAGAGGCTTTAACCCACTGAGCCACCCAGGTGCCCCTCTTTCTGGTATTTTCTGTATTTTTTGGAAACTCTTTAAGTTTATACAAATTTCAAAGATACAAGTAATCAGCAAAAAATAGAAACTTCGAGGCCCTCACTTAAGTGTTGATTACCAACAGAGGAAAAAACCATGGAAGGAATGGAATGTAGTAACCAAATTCATGAGTGAAGGAAAGCATAAGTCCTAAAAGCCTCCATTATCTACCACAAATCCGTGTAATTCAAAGTGAAAAAGTGTTTAGGATATCAAGTGTACTTTGAAAGAGGTATGCCTCTCAAGTTTGCAAAAGAGTTGTCTTTCGTTGCAAATTTTTGTCATAAAATTAAAAGTCCATACACAAATGGAGCAAGACCAAGAGGCAAAGCGACCTTCAAAAGATGGTATGGGGGCGCCTGGGTGGCTCAGCTGGTTAAGCAACTGCCTTCAGCTCAGGTCGTGATCCTGGAGTCCCGGGATCAAGTCCCACATGGGGCTCCCAACTCCATGGGGAGTCTGCTTCTCCCTCTGACCTTCTCGAATCTCATGCTCTCTCTCACTGTCTCTCTCTCTCAAATAAATAAATAAGATCTTAAAAAAAAAAAAAAAAAAAAAAAAAAAAAGATGGTATGGTTCTTAAGCCAGCCAAGCTTTGTAATAATCTCAGTAAATATACAGGAACTTAAAGGCAGTTGTCAGTGAGGATGCCTATGAGACCTCTGTTTAAGACTGACTGTCTCTCTACCCAGGCTACAGAATTCCTAGTGTAATCATGGATATAAGGAGTTGTGGTCAATTGACTCCAATTGTTTTAATAATTTTTGTCAGACACAGAACCTTCAGTCATATTATATATCTAATCTTGAGTCCATATTCAAAGGAAACTTCTCTTTATAACCTGGCTTCCTGGGGCCCATGGGAGGGTTAAGCATCTGCCTTTGGCTCATGTCATGATCCCAGAGTCCTGGAATCAAGCCCCGCATGGGGCTTTCTGCTCAGTGGGGAGCCTACTTCTCCCTCTCCCTCTGCCCTCTCATGATCACTCTGGCTCACTTTCTCTCCCAAATAAATTAAAAAACAAAGCAAAACAAAAACCCCTGGCTTCCCACGTAGGCATACTGTCAGGAAGAAAATATGTCCAGTAGAACTGCACAGAATTCTGGTTTACAGGATCTCCTTATATTGTGTATCAGTCTTTAGACATGGTTAGTGTGGATCTTTACCTATGAGATAAATCCACTATTGAAGAACTGACAAATCACATTTTCATGACCACAGGGTGGGATGACCAGACCCCAGAACATAGAAAATTTACAGGGTAATCCCTGCAACCCCATGAAAACATTTCCGGCAAACTGCTGGACATTTCCTTGCCAAATAAACTCTGATTTTCTAAAATGGCTTACCATAGTTGTTGAATGTAAACAGGAACACTTCAGAGGAACAAAAATGAAACCCAGTAAAATGGATATTGTTACATTATTAGTACAATGTTGGGTTTTTTGTTTCTTTATTTGTTTTAGTGACACAGTGCTCTGAAGTTGTAAGAAAAGAAAAAAGAATAACGAAAAAAAGAAAAAGAAAAGAAAAAAAGAAAGGATTCAAAAGACAATCGAAGACCTCTATGAAGTACGGAATTGTAATCAGTATTGAACTACCCTAATGGAACAATGGATAAATTGACAAGAAAGAAAATGATTAGTTCAGAAGATAACTCAGTCTACTTCATTATTACAATCATTGATAGTCTGAGGGATTTCCTAGATTCCATAAGCCCATTTTTGCCAGGAAAAAAAAAAGTGTGGGGGGGGGGAATGTGGGAAGAAAAAATAACATTCATGGAAGATATTTGAGAATAACTCGTTATTAGGCAGTTATTTAAAAATTCTGCTATTTTCTGCACCTCTGCTATGCCTTTCCCAAGGAAAATTATAATATTGCTTTGATTGAAAAGAATCCAAAATCTAAGTGATAATCACCGTTTTCAGGATGACCATTCATTTTTTAGAAGCATAGATTTAAAATGTTAAACACCTGTTGATGGGAAAAGGCAATATGTCATGAGTCAGAGTAGTTATTTTCAGTATTTTCAACATCAGAGCATTAATTTCTTTTCCTGCTTTTGTGTTTATACAGTGTTGAATTTATTTTCACATAATACTGCTGTTGCTCTAGCAAATAGGACTTTTAAAAGAGTGGATATTTAGGTAAAACCAATGGCTGCTTAATACAACTTTTCATACGTATAAAGTTATAAAGTTATTTATAATGAAACCAATATTAAGAAGAAAAGAATGTATCTGCTTTTGATCTCACATTATTCAAATTTTAGTATCAATTATTTCTAATACTCTCAGCATGTTTTACTTTATTCTCACTCAAAAATAAAAATAAAAACTACTAGCTTAACTTTAAATTCTGCATTCTGAACCTGGAAGTCTAGTTTGTATTTCCCAAGTAGTACAAAAAAAAAAAAAGTCTTTCTACCAAAGAAAACATGTGCTTGAAAGCTTGTAATCCAATTGACTCTAAAGCATTCTAAGTGCCTTCCAGGCATGGATCCCTGGCTATGTAATAGATGCAGAGCACCTCAAGATCACTGCTGATAAAGGATAAGCATGCAATACTCTGTTCTCATTTGAAAATAATGATATTTCCAGCTGAAGGCTGGGTGAATAGGAGTTTGCTAATGTAAGAATTCCTCTGTAAGTCAGATTTTAAATAACTACACTTTAGAATCTCACTTGGTTCTTTTTACCCTGTAGAGGAGCCACAAAATCTGACTAATTTTACACAGACTTGCTGATTTTCAGCTTTTCTCTCACTTGGGTAATTCTTATGACCCAATTGCTCCAGGATTTGTGTCACTGAGGAAGGAGAATGGTCTAAGTAACTGAGCAAGGAAGGTAATTTCATTCTGCTCAAACTTCCTCAAGCTATCAGGTTTTAAGTGAAACAACCATTACATGCAATCATTGGGTTTTTTTAAATTGGTCAACTGCCTACAAGTTATCTTGGGTAGACCAGCAATGCTTAGCGTTCAGAAAACCACTGCAAGTATAGTGCATAAATCAGCAACCAGGACATTATGGAAATTTAATATTAAAAGTATGTCCTTGATGTTGAAATTCTCTGTCAGATTTCAATTGACATTAGTTGTCACTGTGATAGCAACAGCAGAAGAAAAAGAAAGAATAAAATGTTCACGAGATGTGACAAACTCTATTTTTTAAAAAGTGGCCTCCACCAATGCCAAGGTCAAGGTACTTTGTCACCAAACTCTGAGAAGTCTTGATTCTATGAATGATTTTTAAGTGATCAGGTTAATAGAAAAAGTATCAATCTGATTTAGAATGGCCAGTGGTCTCTCTTAGAACCTCATTGTCTTGGCACTCTGTGACATAACTTGGGACCTGAAAATTGGCTTTTCATTAGCTTCCACTGTGTAATAAGTAAACCAAAGTAACGAAGTTTTTTTGCAATCATTTTACAGGAACCCAGGCTGGGAAACTCTTCCATATCCTGGGCTAAGTGTGTCAGGGTAGACTCATGGCTCTCATAAACCAGGAGAGTCTCAATGAGACATTATAATATTGACACAAAACAGTGATTACTAATGTTTTCATTTGCAAAAAGTTTATGACTCCAGATGATTTGTGATGTCTCCACTTAGCTAGTTTAGCTGAACTACAAGAAGGGAGTAAAGGTCCAGCAGGCATTTTGCCTGTGGGCACCCTCTAACAGCTATTCAATCACGCACTGACCTAGTTTCTGCTGTAGAAGGATTTTGCACACGTAGCTAAAGACACTAATCAGTTGACTTAAAACTAAAATTATGTTTTGTGGACTTGACCTAATCAGGTAGGCCCTTAAAAGGGACTGGACTTTTCCTGATAAATGAGACTTCAAATAATAACCGAGTCTATAATTGTTCTCTGCCCTTTTCCTGACTTACTATGCACAGAGAGCAGCTTCAGCTTATGCCTGTGGGTTCTACAGTGGCCTGATCTTCCCTTCTGCTTACCCTGTAGATTTTGGACTTGCTTACCTAGCCCCCACTATTACCTATGCCAATTCCTTATTATCTCTCTATCTACTTACTTATCTACCCATCTATCATCATCTATTATCTTCCTACTTCTCTAATCTCCTGATTCTACTTTTTTTGGTTGAACCCTAATACAGATCTCCACATACTGGTTCCTATACTTTTTGTAGATACAAACTGAAAATTGAAAAATTAAATAAAAGCTACTGTGATGCATCCATATTATTTTAATTCCCAACAAAAGGGCGTGCATTTGAAATGCAACGTATATCTGTTGATTTATTGCACAAAACAATTATTGAATGCCTGCCTGTTCTATTCTCTGTATTGGGAATATAGTGTAAGGACCTGTTTTATGTTTATATTTTGTCAAGAGGCTTTCATTGAGGTTAAACAAAACCTTGTTGTTTAGCCCTTCAACTGTCCTTGCTCCCCTTCCCCCAGGGGATTCACTTAAAGGCGGTCCGGAAACCAGCTCCAGGTAACAATGCCCAGATACAAAGGTGGGTCAGGCCAGGTGGAGACATCCGATCAGTAGGGGGTTGCATACTGTCTCCCTAGCTACCAAGGAGTATGGGCCCCCGCCCTTTGGGTACCCTTTTGGCGCCAATCCTAATCAAGGTGTAATAGGCTGATTCAAATGTCTACTAGGGTAAATTATAATTCAATTGGTCACCTAGCATCACTGTGGAGTTTCCTGTGTGTGTTACAATCTCATTGGCCACCTGTGCGTGGCCAGGCCTGACCGCATGGTCTTTGCCCTTAAAAGCTAGACTGTGAAACAGACAAGGGTCGCCCTCTCTTGTAAGAGGTGCGGCCCCGAACGTTCGGTTAGATTCTTGATGCTTGGCGCGAAATAAAGCTTTGCTTGACCTTCGCTTTGTATCAGTCTTGCTCCTTTAATCACGGACCCGTTATTGGGGCATAACAATAGCAATGAAAAAAACAGTAAAAATGCTGCCTTGATGAAGTTCATAGTAAGTTTTGAGGAAAGAGACTGCCAGGAAATGAAGAAAACACAGAAGTCAAATAGTAATAAGGGTTAAATGAAAACAAACTTCCTGGAGTGGTTCCATATGCTTTATTTCATAATCATTTTTTATACTATACATTATATTTTATCTATGATTCACTGTGTGTTATATTTCACACTTAAAAAAGAATCAAAAGTATTAAATGAGGTTTAGGGGGTGCCTGGGTGGCAGGCACAATTTGTTTAGCCTCCAACTCTTGGTTTTGGCTCAGGTTAAGGATCTCAGGGTCATGAGTTCTGCCCCATGTAGGGTTGTGCCCTCAGTGTGAAGTCTGCTTGAAAATTCTCTCCTTCTGTTTCTCCCCCTGCCCCTAAGCCCCCAGGTCATGCTCTCTCTGTCTCTGTCATACTGAAGAAGATTTAGTGGATTAAGGAATGCCAGAGGACCAGGTTGGAGAGACTGTCATCTTATGTTGGCGGGTCAGGGAAATGAGTTTTGAGCAGGGTTATAGATACAATGTTTGGTGGGTCAAAGTCCTTGGTTTGGAGCCCTCGGTTTCTAAGAAAGGTATAAGCACTCTGGGCCCAGTGATGGAACCAAGGTAAAAAGAAGGAGATACACAAGATTCACAGGTCAGGCAGGGCTTAGTGGGGCTTGGTTGTGATTGATAAGCATATTTATTGCATGAGCCTGTGATGGTTTTAAGCATAAAATTTACATTGCACATCACAACCTAACACAATCAGAATTTTCTATGTAATGATTTTTCATTATCTCCTATGACGTATCGAGATTTTTTTTCCTTTTCATTTTAATAATTTGTTTGGGTAGGTGTTCATTTATGTTTTGCTTCCCTTCTATTTCATTTTAAAGGATACTGGTTTCAAAACTAAATTGGTTTCCAAACCTGTTTAATGAATTATAGCCTTATCCAAAAGTAAATACTGCTTAAAATTTCTTCTGACTTTTATTACAGAAAAACTGAACAGAGATTAATTCAAATGGCATGGAATTGAAAGACTTTTGCTAAGCTAAATATCCGTAATTTGAATAAATTGCATTGACTAGACTTAGTAGCTATATGACATTGTTATTATTTTTAACTTATTTTTTAAATTTCCAAACCTTTACAGAGTAGGGAGTATAAATAAAATTCACATAAACCTATCACTTAACATTATAACCACAATATTTTGTCATAGGTTTTATTCACTATGCCCAGGATGAATTTCTTTTAGGGCTGTTTTTATTTGTTTTATTGGTATATCTTAAAACACTTTACAGGCACAAAAATAATGAAACTCACACAAATATTTCATTATGTGCCTCAAAACAGAAGGAATTCTTTTTCATAACTTCAAAGCCATTATCAATACATGAAATAATTAAAATGATTTTCTAATATCATTCAGTGCACCATTTATATTCAAATTTCCCCAATCATCTAAATATCATTTTTCAGTTTTTGTGTTTGTTGTTTTTTTTTTTTAAATAAGGGTCTAGACAAGGATCAGTCATCATTTTTGGTTTGTCTTTTTAATATCTTTTACATTTACTTAATCTAAGACTGCCCTTCCTTTTCAATGCAATTGACTTATTCTAGAAACTAATCAGCATTCTGTAAACCGTCTCCTATACTGGGTTTGACTGATTACATTCTCATGGTGGTATTTAACTTGTTCTTCTAGCCCCTGGTTCCTACAGACTGAGAGATTAATCTAAAGGCTTGATAAATTAAGATTCCAGTTTATTTATGAAATAACAATTCATGAGTGCTGCTATATACATAATATTACACTACACTGTGAGGCAAATTGTATCAGCTGTTCAGCTTGCAATAATTCTAAAACTGGACATCAGAGTACAAATGGTGACAGCCTAATCCCTTTACTATAAAGTTCCCCTTGAAATTTTTACATAATTTTCTTTACCATTGCTAATAACCATTGCTTAAGTCCAATATTTCATTCAGGGTTACAAAATTGTGGCTTTGCTAATTCTACCATTCCTTCTACACCCTTTAGCTGAAATTTCTTCTGTATCAAAGAATGGTATCTCTACACCTCCCTGGTCCCATTATCCCTATTATGAATATGTGAATTACCCTAAAAAACAGAATAAATAATTAATTTTTTCTCTTTAATTATTTATGTCAGATTAATGGGTAGGTGCCTTATCAACTTCCAATACTGACCGGTTAGTTTGATATTTTTTCTCCCTTCTTTTTAAATTTCATAATGAGATCATGAATGTTATATATTTAATGATGTGTTTTAATCAATTTCAATCATGATTTTATGTTGATGCTCTTCGTTTTTTGACCATTTTTGCCCAGCTTGGAAGCCCTTTGAATCTAGTTTCTGTGTCCTTTAAACATGCTGCCATTTGTCTTTTGAAAAATAGTTAGTTTTATCCCTACCATTCTCTTTCCCAGTCTGTAATGAGTCATTTTCCAAAGATCCATGGTTTATTTTTTTGGGGAATTCTGTTTAGATAGAAACATATGGTCACTGGGGGTGGCCATTGACTCTGGATTTTCATTGCATCTAGGCATTTTAAGAGGACAAACTAAGAAATATTTTTTAAAGGAAAAAATTACAAATTAACACTAATATTTACTTTTTCTATTTACCATTGCAAGTTTTTTTTTATTATTTTTATCTTGTTCTCTTATGATGAAATCTTGGCTCCTTACAATATTACTGTAAATATTTGCTTTGCCTTAAAATACTACATAGTTCTGCTATAATGCTTATTTTTAAAATATGTGTTTGTTCCAATATGATTTATATATTAAGGAATGATCTGAGTTTAAGTGTGAATTTCTCACTTCATTATGCATGATTGCATTTGCAAGAAACACTAGGTAAATGCAGACAACTGCCCCTGGATGAACTGAGCCACATAGAAATACAACAAACAAAAACAAAAATAAAAAAGCCAACACACATCAAACATTTACCAGATACTTTGGGTCAATGCCTATGTTTTGAGCTCCACTCATCTAGTGCAATACTGTTCCTTCCAATTTCAGATAACCATCCATCCCCTACACCTCTCAATAACTCTTCAACGTGCAAACTTTGAAAGTCCACTTCCACAAAGGTCAGGTCTTAACTCAAAGTTACACACCATATGTACTGCAGTATTGATTTCCTAATCATTTAACATGGCTTAAATTTTGCTACTCTTTTTGGTACATTCCTATCTTACTATTTTTAATGCATTATTTGCAAAATATTTTAGTTTTATGTTCTAACCCTATTTTTCTCTTAAGTTTTGTGGTTTTATTTTGCATAGCACAGTGATTTTAATATATATCATGTTATAGCACAATTGACTGTAATTGTGATGGTTTTAACATAGCAATACCAGTATTATTACTGACATTAAAACTGGTGAATGAAGTTTAAGATCTCTTCACAGGTTTGTAAAAAATATATAAAATTCATTTCTATGAACCCAGTCTGCACCTGGTTACTGCTTTTAGACCTGGATAAGCAGGGCTCCTACCTTGGACCCACATCTCAGGAGGCACTACAATTGTCTAGAATTGTCTAGAATTTCCTTCTCTAGACCTTGTCTAACTCCCCCTCCAGCGGATTGGACTAGGATCAAGCAATACCATAGTCCCCATTACTCCCTTTCAGGGACTTTGTGAACTTTTACCCTCTTGTGGGGTTGTCCATATGCCTCAAAGAACCCTTGAACTCATCTTTATGAAAATGGTCTGGTATACTATAACTGGGTCCAGATTCCAAGAGGACAGCCTGATGGGGAGATTAATCCCTCTGGAGTATCTCCTTTTAGAGGAGGGGAGATTGTATGATACCAGTCTTCCAGAACAGCACTGACAACCAAATTTGGGTAACTCAAATTGTTTTGTTCTGCAAATGTAATCATATACTCACTTGCGTTCACAAAAAGAAGCATGCTATTTATGCTTTGTATGGTTTCCTACTCACTTAATGCTAGAGATTGTGACATATGAAAGTGTAAAAACCTAATTCAACCCATATGAATAAACAGAATACTAACTCATTTCTTTTGCAACTGCATGATACTTCATTGCAGTGTGAAACGACATTTGTTTTTTTAATTTGTGTTTCGATTGTTTCTAGTCTTTTTGCTATTAAAGTACTATGAGATATAGTGTTGGATAAATCATTCATTATTTTTTCAAGTGTGTCTTCAAGATAGTTTTCTTGAAATAAGGTTCCTCAGCCAAATGAGATGCAATGTAACTAGATATTGCCAAATTCCTCTCCATAGGACTTGGATAATTTTTCTATTCCCACCTGGAACATATGACTTCTTGTTTCCCCACAACCTCACCAACAAAGAATTTTGTCAATTTCTGGATTTTTGACAATAGAACAATTGAGAAATGCTCTCAATGAAGATTAATTTGCATAGTTTTTTTTCAAGCATCAGCAGGAGTACTTTATGTATAGTTAAGTGTCATTTGTGTTTCTTTTATTTGTTAAATCTCCTATTGCTTTTATCTACTTGTTCTATTCACCTTGGTGGAATTTTTTCCTTTCCACCTTTAGGATCTTTTTATATATTTGGACTGTTACCCCTTTGCTTGTCATAAAAGTTGCAAATATTATTCCTCTTTGTGTTGTTTTTTGACTTTGTTCCTGTTCTTTTCTTCAATCCAAGAAAATGTGTTTGTTTTTTAAATAAACTCATCATTGTTTTTATTGTTTCAGAATTTGGAAAACAGGAAGGTTTTTTTCCAGTTTCAAGTTATAAAATAATTTTGCACTAATATTTTCTAAAATAGAAATGGTTTCATGTTTTTTTCACATTTAGATGCTTGATCCATTTGGCATTTGTTCTGGTACATATCAGGTGAGATACAAATCTGGTTCTAATTTTCCAAATGGTGATCGAGTTGTCTCAACACTATTTACATATTTTTTAATCTTTCTCTGCATCAAGTATTAGTCTCTAAACATAATGAATCTCCTAAAGATTCCAATTAATTCCATTGGTCTTTCTGTCTATTCATATCCAAATACCTCATGCTTTTGGTTATGTAGATTTTATCATATATCTTAACTTTTGGTAAGGCTAATCCTCCATCTTATTGCCTTTCTGTTTTAGAAATCTTCTTACCATCACTTCCTTGCATATTTCATAATCAACTTCTGTAGCTCCAGGAATAAAACATCCTGTTAGTACATTTATTAAAATATACTAAATCAATAATAAAATTTAATATGTTAAATTTCCAAAATAAATTGTGAGAGAATTGACCTCTTCATGATGCTGCCTACCTTTCCAAAAATGAGTCATACCTTTCCATTTGTTTTTAAAACTCTGCTTATCAGAGAAAAAAAATAAAACTACTAATCTCAAGAAGACTACTTAGGGACCGGCTAACAAGTAGGTAAGTTGCTCAAGTACCTACAAACAGAAGTTCAGAATAAAATCAAATAATATAATTTACACATACACTTTCAATAACTCTACTCCAGATACCAAGAATATAACAACATACACCAGTTTTAATAAGAGCTATAATGCCAAAACAGAAAGTTTGGAGGAAAGCTGGCTTTAAAAGACTACTGTCCTGGGGCACCTGGTTGGCTCAGTGGGTTAAAGCCTCTGCCTTCAGCTCAGGTCATGATCCCGGGGTCCTGGGATCAAGCCCCACATCGGGCTCTGTGCTCAGTGGGGAGCCTGCTTCCTCCTCTCTCTCTGCCTGCCTCTCGGCCTGCTTGTGATCTCTGTCTGTCAAATGAATAAATAAAGTCTTTAAAAAAAAAAAAGACTACTGTCCTGAGAGATTTGAATTCTGAGACAAGGATTCTTTTGTCAAAAAGATACACTGAGAAAAGATGAAATTATTCCTCTGAGTTCTATTAGTAAAACTATTTTCTGGCAAAATTGAATTTTAAGATGGTTACTAACTGCAGCTTAGTACACCCAATGCTTCTGAAAAACATCTGGTAGCATGTATGCTAGAAAAATCTGAAATGAAATTTTTGGAGAAATGACAATATGTCATTAATCTCAGATACTCCAAAGCCCTGCTGGAAACAAAGCAGAGCATACAGCTAAAAAGAAAAAAATAAAATCAGTTAACAACTCTTTTTTCACCCCAATAATCAGGAGGGAGTCTTTAAAATTTCCTCCAAATATTTCCCACACATGGGAATTTCACCAGTACCTTTAAAGTCAGCTTCTTTTTCTATTATTCAACCGTTGTATTTTCTTTTTTTGACACTACAATATTCAGCCAAGGCTTTATCAAACTCTCTTGGGAAGGCTGCAGTACAAACATACTTCACAAGAGCTCCTGCCTCATTGATGAGTAAAAGCAATAAGGTACGGTAAAAACAAAACTAAGCTAAACTAAAATCAGAAAATGCAACACACATGTTCTACTCCCTGCCCTACCCTTTATTACATGATTTGAACTTGGTTTATTCCCTTCACATTTTTGAGCTGCATTTATAAAATGAGAACAACTGCAGTTATCCTACGTACAACAAATGGTGGCGAAAATTAGATAAGTTCATCCATATCAAAAACTTTGAAATTGGGCTGTGCTATAAAATTTGAAAAATAGTTCAATATTGTATATTTATCTCATAATAAAAATTTATGCTTCTTGTGAAATATTAAGAAAATAGCAAAAGTATGGAAAAGAAAATTAAATTCGTCTATAATCCCACCAACCAGAGGTAATGATATAATAATTTTTCCACTTACTGACTGCTTAAACTCACACACACACACATGCACACATAAAGCATATATGTTCAAGCATTCATGCTGCTGATATCATACTATACATTCAGAATTCTCTATTTTTAGGTTTTCACTCAACTTTACATTAAACCTTGGCAAAATTATCTGTATATATGTTTACAATGCCATAATTTACTCAGATATGTTTCTAATGTTGGCTACCTAGGATGTATCTCATTGATTATTATTTTTTAAATGTCACACTGATCATAAAATATATTATTGTTAAATTAATTTGACCACATTAGAGGAATTCCATTTGTCCTATGACGTTAAAGGTACAGAATTAGATACTCTTCCATTTTCTATATTATAACTGGTTATAGGGTAAATAGCTTTTGAATTAAAACAAAATATTTAAAAAATGTGTTTCCATTCATTCCCCCTCAAAAGTTGTGAGGTACATATTTTTTATTGAGGTAGAACTTATATGAAATGAAATGTACAGATCATAGATAGACAGTTGGATGAGTTTGGGCATATATGTAGGTAAAATCGCTCTATCAAAACAGAAAATTTTGGGGAACCTGGGTGGCTCAGTCATTAAGCATCTGTTCTCAGCTTGGGTCATGATCCCAGGGCCCTATGATTGAGCCCCGCATCAGGCTCCCTGCTCAGCGGGAAGCCTGCTTCTCCCTCTCCCACTCCCCCGGCTTGTGTTCCCTCTCTCGCTGTGTCTCTCTCTGTTAAATGAATAAATTAAAACTTCAAAAAAAAAGTAGAAAATTTCACCATCCTAGAAAATCCCATCGTGTTTCCTTACAGTTATTCCACCCTCATAGGTAACTACTGTTCAGATTTTTACAACATAGATTTATCTATTCTTGAATAAAATTCATATGAATGGAATCATTCAATAGGTGCTTTTTAGTGTCTGGCTTCTTTCACTCAAGATAATGTTTTTGAGATTTATCCATATTCTCGAGTGAATCAGTAATTACATCATTTTTATTACTATGAAGAATTTTGCTGTATGAATATAAAACAATTTATTTTCAGTTTGGGCCTATTACAAACAAAACTACTAGATATATTTCTGCATAAGTCTGTCGTGGGTATATGTCGGGTTCATACTTAGGAGTTGGTATAGTTGTATAAGAAATCGCCAAACTGTTTTCCAAAGTGGTTATGCAATTTTACACACCTACCAGCAATTTATAAGTACCTTGGTTGCCACAAAACCTCACTAACATTTGGTTCTATTAATAATTTATTTTCAACATGTATTTATTTATTTATTTGAGAGAGAGAGCACGTACCTGCAAACAGTCAGAGGGGCAGCAGAAAAAGGGGAGAGAGAAAGAGAAACAGACTCTCTCCTGAGCATCAAGCCCAATGTGGGACTCCATTCCAGGACCCTGAGATCATGACCTGAGCTGAAACCAAGAGTTGGAGGCTTAACCAACTGAGCCACCCAAGCACACCTCTGTGAATACTTTTAATGTGGTGTTCCAGTGTCTTTGATATGGTATTTCATTGTGTTTTAATTTGTATTTCCCCAAGGACTGATGATGTTGAGCATATTCTCATGTGATATTGGCCATTTGTATATTCTCATGTAGTCTATCAAGTATTTTGTCTCTTTTTAGGGTTGTCTTTTTATTTCTGATTTATAGACTTCTCTATATATTTAGGAAGTAAGTCCTTTACTTCTTCAGGTTTTTTTTGGGGGGGTCATGTTCTCTCTTCCTCCTTTTTTTTATAGGATGCTAATGTGTATATACATATAATATATCTATAAAATTGTGTGATGTTGCTGCACAAATCACTGAGATCCTGCATATTTTTTTAATATTTCTGCCCTTTCTTTGAATTCAATAATTTCTATTAATCTGACCTCAAGTTCAACGACTCTGTCTTTCACATAATTAAATCCTCTGTAAGGTCCATTAATTTTTTAAAAAAATTTCTGATGATATACTATATAATATCCACTTAGTTACTTTTTTCAAAATTCAAAATTTCCATCTCTCCACTAAGACACACACACACACAAACACACACACACACACACACACACACACACACACACTTTTTTTTCCCAATTTTTTCTGTTTGATTACCATATAGTAAATTAACATTTTGGTCTACTGTCTTACACATTTTGCCATATATTAAGATCCACATATCCACCAAAACAATCAGAACACACAACAATTTCATCACCCCCAGAACTTAATTTGCTATCACTCTGTATCCACACCCTTCCCCACCCAAGACTGGCAACCATAGTTTTCTCTTACTAAGATTGTCATGCAAGTGGTACCATATAGTATATGTCTATTTGAGATTAATTCCTTTATATTTTTAATATCATATATATTATATTAGCATTATATTTTTAATATCATGACATGTAACAATAGTTTGCTCCTCTTTACTGCTGAGTAGTGTTCCACTGAGTGAATGTACCACAGTTTGTCTAGGCATTCAACCTCTGAAGAACATTTGAGTTGTTTTCAGATTTGGGCGTTTATGAACACCACTGCTATGAAGATTTTGTACAGGTTTTGTCCTTAGCCCATCCAGAGCTTTTACTCCAAGATATCATCCTTATCTCTAAGATGTGGGCATTTGGGATCTCAATAAATGCTTAGAATCTTTGGTGATTTCTTACACTTTTGTTGGTCTTAAACACCATCATCTCCAAGCGTTCATGACCTCTTGGCATCTCTGTTCAGCTCTTGGTCCTGTAGTAGCACCTCTGCACTGGGCCTCATAAAGCCTTGCTCTATGCATATGTAGTCCAAATACTAGCCAAAGACCAGGTGAAGAATCCCCACTGAGGACTGGTTCTTTTGTTCCTGGCTTTGCTGCTCTGACCTCTCTAGGACCATACCCTGAACATCCCATATACTGACACAGCCCAAAACTCAAAATTCTGCTTCCTCAGCTCAACTAGACTATTGTCCTTTCCTAACCTTTACTAACCTCCAAAAATGTCCCTAGAAAGAGCATAGGGCAGAATTCATGTTATTTTCTCTTTCAAGGATCACCATATTGTGATCCTTGTGTGGTCCCTTTTGTTCAATACATGCATATAGTTATATTTTGTTCAACTTTACAGTTGCTTACTGTAGAAACACAAGTCATTCCATCATGGTTGGAAGCCATGAGGCGAAGTATGCTTTTTTATACTTTTTTATAGTTAGAAGTCTCTAAGTGGTTATGTGAATAAGTAGTAGAGTCAGAATTTAAACAAGGATCTATGGATCCCACATCTATTTTTTTCTCCATTATATTACAGCCTGTCCTAGTTGTTCCTACTTCTGCCACACCCTAGAGCCTAAAACTCATACATTTTACATAAAGCTATTTACTTATTTTTTTAATATCCCTAATTCCATTTCTCCTGTAATGTGTGGTAATTACAATACTCTATAGTAGAATTATTATTATTGAAAAGTATAACATCATCACCATTATTGTTAGGAAATTACTTTCTACTTTTTTTATCTTATTTTTAAAATTCTCATTTTGTACCATGCCCTTATCTTTAATCCATGCAGTGCTTCTTATTAGCAGTGCCTAGAAAACTCATATAAAATTCCCAGAAAGCCAGGATAACCATCACACAAAGCTTATTTTAAAACAAACAACCAAATATCAGCCTCCCAGAGCATTAAAACACATTCTCTTTTTCAGACATAAATAAATTACTTCTATTAAGTAGTAAAGAGAGGGGAAAAAAAATCCTTCATCTATTAACAATCATGTGGATCTGTCTGCGAATTTTGATTGTGTTAACACTTAATTTGCTTCCTCTCCCTCAGCTCTTTTAAATGGTCAGCTTTAGCATATTTAAATTCCATATTAATATTATTTTCCAGATCATTAAGCCTTTACACATTCCTATTTTTTGAATGACCATGATTCCTTGGCTATTCAGAGCAACCATTTTCTACTCTGCTTAAACCCCTTTCCGTGGGTCACCTGCTTCTAGCTAGAGCAGTGCAAACTATCAACCCTCTAGATCTCCCAGGTCATACCTCAGCCTGTTCGCCATTGACTCCCACCCTGAGTGAGCAAATCAAATGCATTTTTTTTCCCAATGGAAAAGAGGAGAGATAAAGGGACAATTAATATCCATCGATTCCGACTCTGTGCCAGGTTTCCAAGATGAATTTGCCTCTGTAAGTCTTCTCAGGAACACAGTGAAGAAAGTTCATTCCTGTGACACTTGAATTCAGGCAGTTGGTGTTAAAGCTGAGTTTTAAACCTATGGCTGACTCTAAACCCAAAGCTCTTTTCAGTAGTGCTTGAGACCACACTCCATACTAAGAAAAAAAAACAAAAAACAAAAACAGAAACAAACAAACAAACAAAAAAAAACAGCACTTCTTCAATGAAAGTATGTAATTATACCATTTAGCAGAATAAGTATGAGTTGTTTCACAGAAAGAAAAATCAGCAGTTCTCTTGTGCCTTCATTCTGGAAGCATTACATGTACCTTCAAGCTTCAAAATATGATCAGTTTGTGGAAAACAAGACAGTCTCTTGGTTGCTTTTCATTTTATAGAAGTTACTTCATTACTCAGCCTATTTTGGCATTCTGCATTTCTTCCATTTATTAACCTCATTGTGTTATATCCTGTCTGCTTTTCCAAAAGTTTTGGAATTATATGTTTCAGCACCATTCCAGTGCCCAATCTGTGGTACTCTTTTTTTTTTTTTTAAGGTTTTTTTTTTTTTTAACATATAATGTATTATTAGCCCCAGGGATACAGGTCTGTGAATCACCAGGTTTACACACTTCACAGCACTCACCATAGCACATACCCTCCCCAATGTCCATAACCCCACCACCCTCTCCCTTCCCCCCACCCCGCCCCGCCACAACCCTCAGTTTGTTTTGTGAGATTAAGAGTCTCTTATGGTTTGTCTCCCTCCTGATCCCATCTTGTTTCATTTATTCTTTTCCTACCCCCCGAGCCCCCTGTGTTGCTTCTCGACCTCCTCATATCAGGGAGATCATATGATAGTTGTCTTTCTCCGACTGACTTATTTCGCTAAGCATAATACCCTCTAGTCAATCTGTGATACTCTTAAAAATAAGAGTCCAGCATCTTGTTAAATCAGTGAACACTTTACATATAAAGGAATCCTACCAATGAGATGTCTCAACTTTCTTCCAAAGGAGTATAACACTAGAAAGGCATTTTCAACTCTAACAAAATCCCATAGAGTGGCCCTAAACATCACAACTACATTTCACTTGAAGACGCAGTCTAGAGATATATTTGCATAGAGAACAACAAGAAAACAAACAGACAAATAAAATCCACATTGTTCATGCCATAAGTACTAGAAAGCAAGGAAAGGATTTTAACTCTCTGACTTTAGCTTCTACTATAAGAATAAGAATTTAAATAAAGTAAATGCACATCAACAGTATAAATAGATGACAGGCCACTGTTTTAGTCATGGAATAAGTAACTTCTGATCAAAAATTTAAATTTCTGGGGGCGCCTGGGTGGCTCAGTGGTTTAAGCCTCTGTCTTCGGCTCAGGTCATGATCTCAGGGTCTTGGGATCAAGCCCCACATTGGGCTCTCTGCTCAACGGAAGACTGCTTCCTCCTTTCTCTCCACCTGCCTCTCTGCCTACTTCTGATTTCTCTCTGTCAAATAAATAAATAAAGTCTAAAAAAAAAACTTTAAAAAAAATTTAAATTTCTGAAGACCAAGGTCTTAAAATCATGTGTCATTAAAACATTTACAAACAAAAAATCACAGAAGTGGACAGCACAATAAGCTACTAATTAGCAGAATTAAATCTAATTTTAAATGAATTTTGGGGAATAAGTAGATGATAAACTACTTTATTCATGTGGGTTTTTTGCCATACAGTAGTTCATGCCAGCTAAGTTTGCTGTATATAAAGTTTACTTTTGATTTAAACAGTTAACATTTCTCCATTTAAACCAATAATGCTGTGTGTAGCAAAACACTATAAAGTAAAATATAAAAGCAACTTTCTCTTTATAAGATATTGATTTTTAAATAACTAATCAAGGTTTGAGGTTATCCCATAGGAGGACACAAGACAAAAACAAAACTAGGATTAATAAAGCTATACACACAATTTCACTATTTTAAATTTGAGTTTTAAAACAATTAATGAAACGACTCAGGAAACAGCATTAGGAATTTAAGAGATAGCATGACAACAAATGAAGATTTATAGGGTTTTTTTTTTTTCAATTTTTCACAAAGGACTCTTTATTTAAATAGAAGTAAAATAGTTGTGTCTTTGTGTTTAGGAATAAATCTGATCAAATCTAGGTTTAGAGACACTCAAATTTTCTTTGTGATATTTCAAGGTTACTTTGAGGCATGGGAAGCTCTGATGCAGCAAGATAAAGTTCACCCAGACTTATTGACCTTGATAATGGCCAATTTAAAGTCTCTGGAAACAAGTGAATTCCTGAATGAAGCTATAGCTTATGTTTGGTATTTCATTTAAACTGTAGCTTGAGTAGGAATTGGCATGAAATATTTGATTCCTCAAGGAGTCTTTCTGTTGGACAAGCTAAATGGAGTGTTGGAGCCATAGCTACCTATAAACATAAGGGTAATGGAGAATAAGAAATTAAAATCAAAATTATATTATACACAGAACTGTGTGGCACTCAACCCAGAATGTCATCCTTTGAACATCAGAGCCCTTACCCTCTCAGGGGAAAAAAAAAAAATTTTTTTTTTTTCCAAAAGGCCCTACAGTACTGGGAGCATACAAAACAGTGTAAAAAACAGTGTGATCTGTAGACTCAATGAAGGACTGCATTTGTGGGTGATTTATGTATATTCCTACCCAGGCTCTCTCTGATATTCCATGCTGTTTTTACAAAATGGGCTGCAGGAAGAAAGTCTTTTGACAATCACTTCGGCAGTCAGAGAAAATGGCAAAGCTGTTTGATTCTTCAGTTACAGTGTTTGTGGCTTAGTATCACAGGCTTGCCTCTTCATAAGTATACAGTTCCCAAGATGAGGTACCTATAAGCACAGAAAACTAAATGAAATTATCATAAGGCTTGTTCTTTTGCAAAATACAATTTATATTCATGAAACAGGTCAACATTTTTTTCTAAACATTTATTAATTTGCCTTAGAAGGAAAGAATAGTCATTGAATTTTTCAAAAATCTACTATGTGCCAAAGGTTTTACATATATTTTTCAAGGATTCATTGATTCATTAAGTATTTTTCAAATAGCTAACTAGGTTATAATCTCTACAACAAAACTTCAAGGTACCTTTGACAAGCATCATCTTTGAGATGTGGAAATCAATTCTCAAAGAAACCAAATAATTTGCCTAAATCGACAAAGATAAAACCATCAACACCAATATTCAAATCTAGAATATTTGGTCCTTCTTTTTAAACAACATAAACGTAGGGAATCACTGATGTTTATGAGTGTGGCCTATTCAGAATATCGCCTTTGGAAGGACTCTTCCATCTTCCCATGTACGCTCAGTCTGTGATACTATTTTACACCGACACGAGGAAGACTGTAAGAATAAAACAGATTTTGGTACAAATTTGCAGTTTTTGTGGCATTTAACACAATATGTCAGCTAGAATGGGATATTCTTTATAGTTTGTGGAATAGCTCAAAGAAGGACTATGAGAGAGCAAGAAAAAAAATCTATAGAAACCTCGTATATTTCCAATTAATAATCGATGAGAACTATGTAAGATCGTTTCCATTTTTATCTTTATGATCAGTGAGTTCAGAGCTAAATTTAATCAAGTAAAGTATATATTTCATCCCTGACTTCAATTATAATGACATCTGCCTTATCTAAATGGTCTAGAAGCTATTTTCATCTTCATTTTAACTTTGATCATTTTTTTTAAAGCTCTCACAAAATCTTTGACTATTTGTAAAGGTAAATTAGTCTCCTCCTATACTCACGGTAGAAAGAAGGAAAGTCTGAATTCATGATGTTAACAAAGCAATAGACAGAAAATTAACAGTGAGTTGTGTAAAGGGGAACTTGGAGGCCACAGCAACTGGATAGGGAATGGCATTTAGCTTTGTCTGGAACAGCTGTAGAACCACCACAAGGGGCATGTTAACTTTGTTAACACACAAACAAAATGTTGACTAAAAGAAGCCAGCCACAAAAGAGCATACACAGCATGATTCCAATTACATAAAGTTCTAAAAATGGGGGAAAGCCAGTTATGTTGCTAGAACTCAGAATGTAGGCTAAATTTACAAGAAGAAAGTGTAGAGAAGAGTAGTATGATGCAGAGGGACCATGACAATGGTTTTTGCGTGCTGGTAATAATCTATTTCTTAACCTGGGCAGTGGCTATATTAGTGAGTTTTAGTTGGTCTCAGGATCTTGACTGGTATTCATTGTCTCCTTCAACTACCTTTTAAATTCTTCTCTCCCTCAGAGATCATCTCCAGAGATTAATTAGTGTTTTACATGGTGGTGTGACCCAGGCCTTCATTCCTGAGTGCTCTGAGCCCTTGATAACAATAAACGTCTCAAGCTAAGGTCACTGTACATGTCCATTCTCATTCATAATTGGGAAAATATATCAAGTAATATCCAAATGGATCATCCGCATTCCACTGTGTTCCTTCCTCTCCCCACTGTGTAACAGTAGCCCTCTCTCACTCTATTGATCAGTGTCAATTACCATTGACAAGATTGTGCCTTATCTTCTCACATGCTGGTCACTGGATATTAAGAGTCCAATGTGTCTAGATGGCAGCTATTGTTCAAGGAAACCACTGATATGTTATGGCAAGAAGTCTCTCCTTCCCAGGACCAAGACCTTTAACGCTACAGGTTCTAGGATTATAGGGACACAAACACAATCCCACAGAGGATTCTTGGGAAGAATGGCAAGTGGGGCCAGGCCTGAAACAGAAACCTCTTGTTTCTGTTTCATTAATTCTTATTATTTTGTAAACAGTACCATATAGAGTGAGCCAATTCAGGTACTGTGTCCTGAAAAATGGGACCTCATTCTTGAAGAGTACTGGCTCTGAGCTCACACTTTAGCTGTACTTTCAGTAGACCATCCAAATGCTTTATAGATTAATATCTTCTGGCTAGTTTTATATATGAAACAACCAGCATATTCCAAAGTCATGGGCTCATTCTTATACCTACTTGTCAGTCCCTTGGTCAGATGTTGTCTTGTGTAAGAATCCATGCTTATGGATCAGGCATTCTTTAACTGCCATAAGGTACCTTAAGCTTCCGGAAAGTGGCACTGACTAGGACTCAGCAGGCAGGAAAAATAAAACAAAACAAAATAAGTGTTTATCTTTGGCTACTGACTCTTCCAGGACAGACCAGTCCCATCCATATAGTCTATCTGCCATGAAGAAGCCTGTCAGCCTTCTCGAGGAATGGTGCTTTATCAACATTAGTCTCTGCGGCTGGTAGATTGGACGTCATCTAGGTCCCCCTCAGAAAGTGAGAAACCATGCCACCATATCTGCAACAGGCCACTCCATTCTTTTTGACCATTGTGCTAGTTCTAAGGTGGCTGTTGATGTAGGATCAATACTTATTAATTGAGTGCTTTTTCTCTGATGGATACTTCTGGAGGGCATTTATATATGTTACAAAAATCTTCACACTTTGGACACACTACCATACGTTCATTCACATGACCTTCCCCGAGACATTGTCTCTGATTCCCAATCCTTTTCCTTCCAGAACTCCAGACAACTGGCTAGGTTATTTGCCAATGCCCAGAAAATAGTATACATTCTCATCTCAGGCCACCTTTCCTTTCACAAAAATAGATGCCCAGGTGCATTACAATAGCTTTGCCAATTGGAAAGATCTTTTTTCTCTTTACAATGTCTCAAGGCCACTTCCAAATATGACCATAATGCAACCACTATCCATTTATGGCTTACATCAAGCTACCAAAATAATCTTTTTTTCTCTATTATAGTTTTCCATGCACATAGAAGTCTGTGATAATATTAAATTCATCTCTTCTGGTCTGCTCAATCAGTTGGATATAAAGAAACAACAGATGATTTTTTAAAAGTGTTTAACAGCATATGAATTTATTATGAATTTGACAATAATTTTTTTTTGACCAGAGGGCCAAGAAATTGCTGGGTTTCACATTGACAACAACGTGATGATTCTGATGGAAGAAATGTTTACAGAATAGACATTAACACCCTGCAGCTGAATGTTCATAGACTGATATAGTCCTGTGTGATATAAATGAACTACTGGCCATTATCAGAGAGACAGTTGACTACACTCATTTCCAGCCAAAGACAAACTCCTAACACACAACAGATTTTGTTATCACCTTGCTATGCTCTTATATAACAAGTTCTAGCAGGATAAAACAGCAGCAATCCCCTGATTTAAAACAGATTCTGGAGCAAAAGAATGTCTTGTGCTGAACTTAGCTTATAAGAATGCTGAAGTGGATGGACTTTTGTTTGCAGAGAACAGTTTACTTACTGGGAACTATACATAAACTTGATAAACCTTGACAGTGTATGTATTTCTCCCCTGATAAGTTCTATAGCATTCTACAGCACAGTGGTTGCTAAAATTAGCGTCAATGGCAATGAAAATGGAGATACCAATAGAAGCTGACAGAGCACGGAGTTATCTTTAAGCCAATTTTCCCTCCATTTCTGTATTGCCAGATCCATGTCTCCTGACTGTATAAATAAAATAACATGTTTCTTAAGGTATTGGGTAGAGCAAAAATATCAGAAAAAAAAACAAATAATAAATGGAACAACCATATCGAAATTTCTTCTGAAAATATTCAGCAAGCATATTTTATGTAGCAGTGTAAAAGGTAGAATTCATGGGATTGTTTTGAAGAAACTACATTATCACCATTGACAAAATCTTATGATCTAGGAGATGAAAATCAAATGCCTTTTCCTAGTTATTTATTCATGTTGAGAAACTAAAACTTAAGGAACTATTGAGAATAATCCCATCAAAGTACCTTATGTGAGCAGAGCTAGAAAAAATAAAATAGTAGTCTTTGAAAGTGAGCATCCATTCAGCATCACAAAGATGTAGTATAGTACTGCCTGCCTGAATAGTCTAGCACATGGCAGTGAAGAAGGAATTGCTCTGGTTCTGTAAGGCCAAGCTTTGTAAAATTGATGACCCATATTTTTACTAATAAAGTTAAAATCATGTAAAAAGAAATAATATTTAGATATAAATCAGATTTATTATTCTGTAACAGTGACACTCAGCTTTGGCTCAATTATTGCCCTGAACACAAGTGTTTTTAGTCAAATGTGAGTCCTTGCAAAACACACAAGTTAAATAAAAATAAAGTAAATCCAAGAAGGAGCTTAGAAAGTGATCGAGAATAGGAAGAGAGGGTGCCATCTTAAGTAGAGTGGTCAGTGTAGGCCTTATAATACCATGCAGATATCTAGGAAAAGAGAAATCTTATGGAGGATTATCATTGAAGAAATAAACTAAAAGATATAATTCCAGGGACAACAATCAGATCAGTATTGCTGGAGTAGGTTGAGCAAGGAGTAGAGTGGTAGGAGATGAAGTCAGAGAGAAAAGGGTCAGAAATATAAGCCCTAATGGTATATATTAAAGACTTAGCAATTTTTCCAAGTGAGATGAGAAACCACTGTCTTGTTTTGAGCCAAGCAACAATAGGAATTGATCTGTGTTGTTAAAGCATCACTCTTCTAAATGTCTTGAGAGTACACTGTATCAGGTTAGAAGCAGACAAGAAATGCAGACAAGCTATGATGGTGGCTTGGGGCATGTGGCAGTGGAGAACACAAAATGAGATATGGCCAGGCTCTGATAGATTCTGAGGGAAAAAATAGCAATATTTCTACATGTAGAGGATGTGTTGTGTGAGGAAGATAACAATGATGAGTCCAAGAGTTTATATTTTGTAAGAAGAATGGAGTTGTTATTTACTGAGATGTGAAAGCAAGTTTTGGAGAGAAGATACAGACTTTGGTTTAGGATATTGTAACTTTGAGATACATATTAGACATCCAAGTACAAAGTTGAGAATGTGCATATGAATTTAGAGATATATTTAGGGTGATGATAGTATTGACAGATATTAAGGTATGAATGATATTTTAGGCCTTGAAACTGGTTAAGACCATCAAGCATAGAGGAAAAATATCCCATTTCCTTAACACCTACAAATCCAACAGAAGATCAAAGAGAAGAAGAGCAGCAATTCTAGAAACAGAAAATTGACCACTTTCTGAAAGGTAGGACCTACGGAGAAGTGAATCCAAAGCAACAGGAAGATAGACTGTGAGGGGAGGGGCCGGCTCCCGGCAAGCGGCAGAGCAATGGAGCACAAAATCAGAACTTTTAAAAGTCTGCTCCACTGAGTGACATCGCTCCAGAGACTAAACCAGGGTGAAGCCCACACGGGGACAGCATGGTCTCAGGTCCCGCAGGGTCACAGAAGGATTGGGTGTGTCTGAGTGTCACAGAGATCACAGGTATTAGAGCAGGGGAGCTGGCTCCAGAGACAGAGCTGATGAGTGAACTCTCAACTCGGGGCTACCTTAAATTGTGATCTGTGGCAAAGACCACTGCTCTGTGAGTGGTGACCCCACAAGATCTGGGGAGACACCCCTGGAAGAACACAGGGATCTGCTGGGTTTGGAGACTCCAGGCGGGGCTGTGTGCCAGAGACAGAGATGCTTGGTCACAGGCTGGGTGAGCTCGGAGCGCAGCCAGAGGCCAGTGAGATGGGAGTGATTGAGCACATTTCTCTGAAGGTGCACTGAGGAGTGGGACCCCGAGCTCTCAGCTCCTCTGGCCTGGAGATTGGGAGGCTGCCATTTTCATTCCCGTCCTCCAGAACTCTATGGAAAGCATTTAGGGAACAAAAGCTCCTGAAAGGGAACCCAAGCGGATTACCTAGCCTGGCCCCTGGTAAGGGTGGTGCAATTCCGCCTCAGGCAAAGGCATTTGAGAATCACTACCACAGGCCTCTCCCCAAGAAGATCTGCAAGAAATCCAGCCACAACCAAGTTCACTTACCAAGGAGAAGAGCGGAATTCCAGAGGAGGAGAAAGCAAAGCATGGAACTCATGGCTTTCTCCCCATAATTCTTTACTCTTGCAAAGTTATTTTTTTTTTAATTTTATTTTTTCTTCTGCTAATTTTTTCAACTTTTGCCCTTTCCTCTTTTAACGTTTTTTAACTAGTTTATCTTAACAATACCTTTCAAAAAAAATCTTTTTTGAAACTTCATTATTATAGTCATATTTTATCCTTCATTGTATCTAACTTTATTTTTTGTATACACATAGGGTTTTTTCTCCTAAAAAAATTTGGGATACAACTACTTCTAATACATCAAAATGTACCCTAAATCTAGCGCAGGGCTTTGTTCTAGTCTCCAGCCTGAGAAAATTCTCTCTACTTTCTTTTTCTTTATTCTCCCAAACAACTTATCAACTCCATTTTTAGAAAATTTTTTAAAGTATTTTTCATCTTTATAGTCATATTCCATCCCTTCATCGTGTTTATACTTATATATGTTTTTCATTCCTTTAAAATTTGGGGAGGTAGTTTCTTCTAAGAGACCAAAATGCTCCCAAAATTAAGTGGGTGACCCTGTTCTAGTCACCAGTCTAATATATAGATTTTTCTCTTTTATATTTTTTCTTTATTTTTTTTCTTTTTTTAATATTTTTCTCTGAACTTCTTTTTATCCTCTTTCCTCCCCCATAATTTGGGGTCTCTTCTGATTTGGTTAAAGCACATTTTCCTGGGGTCTTTGCCATGCTTTTAGTACTTTATTTGCTCCTTCAGGTATTCTAATCTGGATAAAAAGACAAGGCAGAAAAACTCACCACAAAAAAAAAAAAAAAAAGAACAACAGGTAGTACAGAAGGGAGGGACCTAATCAATATGGACATTGGTAATATGTCAGATCTAGAGTTCAGAATGATGATTCTAAAGGTGCTGGCTGGGCTCAAAAAAGGAATGGAAGATATTAGAGAAACCCTCTCTGGAGAAATAAAAGCCCTCTGGAAAAATAAAAGAACTAAAATCTAACCAAGTTGAAACCAAAAAAAGCTATTAATGAGTTGCAATAAAATTGGAGGCTCTTACTGCTAGGATAAATGAGGCAGAAGAGAGAATTAGTGACATAGAAGACCAAATGACAGAGAATAAAGAAGCTGAGCAAAAGAGAGACAAACAACTACTGGACAATGAGGGGAGAATTCGAGAGATAAGTGATACCACAAGATGAAACAACATTAGAATAATTGGGATTCCAGAAGAAGAAGAAAGAGAGGGGGGAGCAGAAGGTATATTGGAGAGAATTATTGTAGAGAATTTCCCTAGTATGGCAAAGGGAACAAGCATCAAAATCCAGGAGGCATGGAGAACTCCCCTCAAAATCAATAAGAATAGGTCCATACCCTGTCATCTAGTAGCAAAATTTACAAGTCTTAGTGACAAAGAGAAAATCCTGAAAGCAGCCTGGGACAAGAAGTCTGTAACATACAATGGTAAAAATATTAGATTGGCAACAGACTTATCCACAGAGACCTGGTAGGCCAGAAAGAACTGGCATGATATATTCAGAGTACTAAATGAGAAAAACATGCAGCCAAGAACACTATATCCAGCTAGGCTATCATTGAAAATAGAAGGAGAGATAAAAATCTTCCAGGACAAACAAAAACTAAAAAAATTTGTAAACACCAAACCAGCTCTACAACAAATATTGAAAGGGGTCCTCTAAGCAAAGAGACACCCTAAAAGTAGTAGATCAGAAAGAAACAGAGACAATATACAGTAACAGTCACCTTACAGGCAATACAGTGGCATTAAATTCATATCTCTCAAGAGTTACCCTGAATGTTAATGGGCTCAATGCCCCAATCAAAAGACACAGGGTATCAGAATGGATTAAAAAAAAAAAATCAATATGCTGCCTACAAGAAACTCATTTTAGACCCAAAGACACCTCCAGATTTAAGGTGAGGGCATGGAAAACAATTTACCATGCTAATGGACATCAAAAGAAAGCTGGGGTGGCAATCCTTATATCAGATCAATTAGATTTTAAGCCAAAGACTATAATAAGAGATGACGAAGGACACTATATCATACTCAAAGGGTCTGTCCAACAAGAAGACCTAACAATTTTAAATATCTATGCTCCTAACATGGGAGCAGCCAACTATATAAACCAACTAATAACAAAATCAAAGAAACACATCAACAATAATACAGTGATAGTAGAGGACTTTAACACTCCCCTCACTGAAATGGACAGATCATCCAAGCAAAAGATCAACAAAGAAATAAGGGCTTTAAATACACACTTGACCAGATGGACATCAAAGATATATACAGAACATTCCATCCCAAAGCAACAGAATACACATTCTTCTCTAGTGCACATGGAACATTCTCCAGCATAGACCACATCCTGGGTCATAAATCCAGGTCCAAAGCGGTATCAAAAGATTGGGATCATTCGCTGCATATCTTCAGACACAATGCTATGAAGCTAAAACTCAATCACAAGAGGAAATTTGGAAAGAATCCAAATACATGGAGACTAAAGAGCATCCTTCTAAAGAATGAATGTGTCAACCAGGAAATTAAAGAAGAATTGAAAAAATTCATGGAAACAAATGGTAATGAAAACACAATGGTTCAAAATCTGTGGGACACAGCAAAGGCAGTCCTGAGAGGAAAATATATAGCAGTACAAGCCTTTCTCAAGAAACAAGAAAGGACTCAAATACACAACCTAAACCTACACTTAAAGGACCTGGAAAAAGAACAACAAAGAAAGCCTAAACCCAGCAGGAAAAGAGAAATCATAAAGATCAGAGCAGAAATCAATGAAATAGAAACAAAAAAAAAAGCAATAGAACAAATCAACGAAACTAGGAGCTGGTTCTTTGAAAGAATTAATAAGATTGATAAGCCCCTGGCCAGACTTATCAAAAGGAAAAGAGAAAGGACCCAAATCAATAAAATCATCAATGAAAGAGGAGAGAACAATTATAAGAATATATTATGAGCAACTATACACCAGCAAATTTGACAATCTGGAAGAAATGGATGCATTCCTAGAGGCATATAAACTACCACAACTGAACCAGGAAGAAATAGAAAACCTGAACAGACCTAGAACCACTAAGGAGATTGAAACAGTCATCAAAAATCTCCCAACAAACAAGACCCCAGGGCCAGACGGCTTCCCAGGGGAATTCTACCAAACATTTAAAGAAGAACTAATTCCTATTCTTCTGAAACTGTTCCCAAAAAAATAGAAATGGAAGGGAAACTTCCAAACTCATTTTATGAGGACAGCATTACCTTGATCCCAAAACCAGACAAGGATCCCATCAAAAAAGAGAATTACAGACCAATATCCTTGATGAACACAGATGCAAAAATTCTCACCAAAATACTAGCCAATAGGATCCAACAGTACATTAAAAGGATTATTCACCACGACCAAGTGGGATTTATTCCAGGGCTGCAAGGTTGGTTCAACATCCACAAATCAATCAATGTGATACAATACATTAATAAAAGAAAGAACAAGAACCATATGATACTCTCAATGGATGCTGAAAAAGCATTTGACTAAGTACAGCATCCTTTCCTGATCAAAACTCTTCAAAGTGTAGGGATAGAGGGCACATACCTCAATATTATCAAAGCCATCTATGAAAAACCCACTGCAAATATCATTCTCAATGGAGAAAAACTAAGAGCTCTTCCACTAAGGTCAGGAACATGGCAGGGATGTCCATTATCACCACTGCTATTCAACATAGTACTAGAAGTCCTAGCCTCAGCAACAAAAAGAAATTAAAGGCATCCAAATCGGCAAAGAAGAAGTCAAACTATCACTCTTTGCAGATGATATGATACTTTATATGGAAAACCCAAAAGACTCCACTCCAAATCTGCTAGAACTTGTACAGGAATTCAGTAAAGTGTCAGGATATAAAATCAATGCACTGAAATCAGTTGCATTTCTTTACACCAACAACAAGACAGAAGAAAGAGAAATTAAGGAGTCAATTCCATTTATAATTGCACCCCAAACCATAAGATACCTAGGAATAAACCTAACCAAAGAGGCAAAGAATCTATACTCAGAAAACTATAAAGCACTCATGAAAGAAATTGAGGAAGACACAAAGAAATGGAAAAATGTTCCATGTTCATGGATTGGAAGAACAAATATTGTGAAAATGTCTATGCTACCTAAAGCAATCTACACATTTAATGCAATCCCTATCAAAATCCCACCCATTTTTTTTTTCAAAGAAACAGAACAAATAATCCTAAAATTTGTGTGGAACCAGAAAAGACCTTGAATAGCCAGAGGAATATTGAAAAAGAAAGCCAAAGTTGGTGGCATTACAATTCCAGATTTCAAGCTCTATTACAAAGCTGTCATCATCAAAACAGTAAGGTACTGGCACAAAAACAGACACATAGATCAATGCAACAGAATAGAGAGCCCAGAAGTAAACCCTCAACTCTATGGTCAACTAATCTTCGACAAAGCAGGAAAGAATGCCCAATGGAAAAAAGACAGCCTCTTCAATAAATGGTGTTGGGAAAATTGGTAAGCCACATGCAGAAAAATGAAACTGGACCATTTCCTTACACCACACATGAAGATAGACTCAAAATGGATGAAGAATCTCAATGTAAGAAAGAAATCTATCAAAATTCTTAAGGAGAACACAGGCAGCAACCTCTTCGACCTCAGCTGCAGCAACTTCTTCCTAGGAACATCACCAAAGGCAAAGGAAGCAAGGGCAAAAACGAACTATTGGGACTTCATCAAGATCAAAAGCTTTTGCACAGCAAAGAAAACAGTTAACAAAACCAAAAGACAACTGACAGAATGGGAGAAGATATTTGCAAATGACATGTCAGATAAAGAACTAGTATCCAAAATCTATAAAGAACTTAGCAAACTCAACACCCAAAGAACAAATAATCCAGTCAAGAAATGGGCAGAGGCCATGAATAGGCATTTCTGCAAAGAAGACATCCAGATGGCCAACAGACACGTGAATAAGTGCTCCACATCACTCGGTATCAGGGAAATACAAATCAAAACCACAATGAGATACCACCTCACTCTAGTCAGAATGGCTAAAATTAACAAGTCAGGAAATGACAGATGCTGGCAAGGATGCAGAGAGAGGGGAACCCTCCTACGCTGTTGGTGGAATGCAAGCTGGTGCAACCACTCTGGAAAACAGCATGGAGATTCCTCGAAAAGTTGAAAATAGAGCTACCCTATGACCCAGGAATCGCACTACTGGGTATTTACCCTAAAGATACAAATGAAGTGATCCGAAGAAGCACATGCACCCGAATGTGTATAGCAGCAATGTCCATAATAGCCAAACTATAGAAAGAACCTAGATGTCCATTAACAGATGAATGAATAAAGAAGATGGGGTATATATATACAATGAAATACTATGAAGCCATCAAAAGAAATGAAATCTTGCCATTTGCGATGACGTGGATAGAACTAGAGAGTTTTGTGCTTAGCCAAATAAGTCAATTGGAGAAAGACAACTATCATATGATCTCCCTGATATGAGGAAGTAGAGATGCAATGTGGGGGGTTTGGGGGGTAGGAAAAGAATAAATGAAACAAGATGGGTTTAGGAGGGAGACAAACCATAAGAGACTCTTAATCTCACAAAACAAATTGAGGGTTGCTTGGGGGAGGGGGGCAGGGAGAGGGTGGCGGGGTTATGGACATTGGGGAGGGTATGTGCTATGGTGAGTGCTATGACGTGTGTAAACCTGGCAAGTCACAGACCTGTACCCCTGGGACTAATAATACATTATATGTTAATTAAAAAAAATTAAAAAAAAAAAGACTAAAATCCATGCTTGCATGTCTACTGAATCGCCCTAACCAGCACACCTTGTAACTATTTCCTATCTAAGCAATAACCACAAATCTCCAGGCTCCACACTCTGTAGCTACTTTGGAATGGTCCTTAACACTTTAATCAGATGACTCCGAGATTACTTGTCTGTACTTCTTTCCTGATTCCTCATTTCCAATTCTCTCTTTAAGCCATTTCATTCAGACTTCTGTATCTCACCCTCCACTAGATGCTCTCACTCACAGCTACTCTTGCCAACACCACCAGACTCCCCAGTTGTATGATAACGAGGGTGCATTCTCCTACCTTACTGCCCTGTATCTCTCAGTAGTTTTTGACTCTAACTCACTACCTTCTTTTTGAAACTCCTCTTTCTCTTGGATCCTGGGATACAAAACAAATTATCTGAGAAGTCACAGAGGTATAAATAGATAAAATACCATGTAATTTGTGCCATATTTCAGATTTGCAGGAATAAGGAAGTGACAAATTCCAATGGGCATAAGAAGGAGGGATTACAATTAGCAATAATCGCGCCTCGGATAAACCTCATTGGCTACGATACTGTCACTGCGCAAAGCTAGGAGGAGGGATTACAAATGAGGTATGTTTTTTGCTGGATTTAGAAAAATGAGAATATTAATGTGTTAGCATTAATAACAAACACAAAGTAATTACGCTAGGAACATATAACGCATATACATATGTCTGTATATGCATTATCAACTATCAAATGATATCAAGCTTACCTTGTAGCTAAAACTTTGTGTTAAAAAAAGGACTGTGATTTCTCTTTCTTTGAAGGCAACAGAGGAAACCTATTGTGATGAACCATAGAATATTCGAATGTGTTTCCTTGTGCTAAAAAAAAGTAGATGACAAAGATTCTATGTGTATGACATTACCCTCAGTTGTTCAATGTGAAAAAAAATGAAATGTGAAAAAAATACCTTTTTACCTCAAAACAGAGTATACCTGGGAAACAAGGTCTATATCCTGTTCACCTGTCCATACCGAGGGTAGAAAGTGTTCAATAAATGACAGTTGAATAAAACTGTATTGATTAACACTAACAAGCAACTTATATAGTAAAAAAGTATTATTGTCCCCATTTTGCAATAGGAAAACAAAAATTTAGGTAAGCTTCCAAAGGTCACCCAACTAATGAGTAAATATCTTTCCAATATGCCTATACTTTAGTTTTGAGTATCCTTTCAGCTATTCATAAAACACCAATATTTATAATTTTTATCAGTAAACATAAAAACATAACTTCCTCATTGTTTACTTGGGACACTGAATCTCAAGATGAATTAGAGAAAAAAAAAAATCCTGTGAAGAATTTTACCCAGAAAACTAGGTTTCAGACTCAAAGTTGCCAACCAACTTGCATCAGCATAATTCTAAGGCAAAAGTAACCTTTATTAAAATGTTCCTATCTGGGAAAAAAAGAATCTCTTTTCATAAAACAAATCAAGGCCAAAATTGAAAACTTCTAAAAACATGAGCTTTACGAGCTAAGCAAACAGAGCAATTCTTTTCATAAATATCTGAACACTGAACAGCAACACCAGTTCCTAATTTTGAAGTTGCTACTCTATTCATTCCTTTTCAATATTTCCTTTGAAATTATATTAGTATGAAGGGTTGATTATTTTGAGTATAAGAAATGAAAGCCAACACAGCCATTAGTATTTGACATTTGGAGATTTGCAGTCACCTAAGATCTCCGTGTAAATATTTATGAGAAAAATGTCCCTGGCTTTATGACATGCACTTTTATTTACCGAATCTCAGCACTGGTTTTGAATTCCCATCTTGAGACAAACCCATTGGATCCCCCTGAGGTAGCAAGTCTTTTAAACGAGTACATAAACATTGTGCATCATTGCACCCAGTTATCTTTATGAAAATCTTTCAAGTTATGCTGGCCTTTGGCTCATTCTTTTATCTCAGATGACAAAACTGAGGCACAAAATGAACAAATACTCAAGTGACAAAACATCCAGATGAAGTTGAGGATTCCTGTTCTCCAGAGGTGAAACTCACTCAACATGATACATTTCATCAAGGAAATCCGTGGAAACAGAAAATAGATTTTTTAAATAAATGTATTAAATCACTGAAAAAAAAAAATAACCAGGGGCATGCCAGGTTATCTGGATGTGTGAAGACCATTAAAAAAAAATAAAAACCACTTTAATTATCAATCTCAAAATGAAAGAATGTAAATGCCTGAGGAAAACCCTGAGTTTTCCTTCCTACCAGTTAGTTGTATATTTCACCTAAATATTTTGCATTTCCCCAACCTATTGTGTCAGTTGTCTCTTCAAATATTCAAATTTTCTTTACCCTTAGCACTGATTTATGTATGCTATTCTAAGAAGTTGCAATTACATTCCATTTTTTTATAAAAGATTTTATTTATTTATTTGACAGAGATCACAAGTAGACAGAGAGACCCACAGAGAGAGAGGAAGGGAAGCAGGCTCCCCGCCAAGCAGAGAGCCCGATGCGGGACTTGATCCCAGGACCCTGAGATCATGACCTGAGCCAAAGGCAGAGGCTTTAACCCACTGAGCCACCCAGGCACCCCTACATTCCATTTTTAAAAGGAGTTTATCTGGGACACCTGGATTTCAGTTCAGGTCATGATCTCAAGGTCCTAGGATGGAGCCCTCTCTCAGGCTCCACACTCAGCAGGGAGTCTGCTTGAATTTCTCACTCCCTCTCTGTTTGCCCCGAAAAAAATAAATAATAAATAAATAAATAAATCTTAAAGAATTTCTTTTAAAAAGCAGCATGTATATAATTTTTAAGAACTTTTTCTTCTGAGTACTTGAGCTCCATATTTCTTCATATGAACCATAACTTCTCTTTCTTCACAAGGCTTTAGAATGTTATACACAGTGAACGAAAAGAAAATACTGTTAAGTCTTGACTATATAAAGAAGTGGAAATATTGAGACATAAAGTTTTAGGAAGCATTTTTGACCATACACCTGTGTTCTGTAACATTCTTAGTAGAAGATTTAAGAGATGAGATCAGTTCTATCAGTTACACAGATGGTGTGTTTTACAAACCCAAGCCTGTCTCTCTATTTCTGCCACCATTACCTTAGTTCCAGGCTTCAATTTTTTTCTACTCAGATGACTGCAAAGCCTCTATGACAAACTGCAGTTTCCAAAGATGACTGCAAGATCTCCTATCCCACATATGCTTTTCTAGAACCTTGCTACTTACTCATCAACAGGGACACACCATATCCCCTTTGCTTGGATCTGTGTGGTTATGTGACTTTCTTTTAAGCAACAGAATACTGCGGAAGGAATTCTAATGTGGCTACCAAAGCTGGATCATAAAGTCTGATTCAGCTTCTACTTGTTTGCTGAAACACTCACACCATACTTAAAATTCTGAGCCACCCTGATAGAGGTCAAATTACCCTCAGGCAACCATGCTGCAAGGAAGTGGAACCCTATGCAACAGACACAAAATAGGTGCTCTAGTCGGCAGTCCTTGTCTATTCCCAGCAGTCCAGAGACTGGCCAAGTGAGTGAACAAACTTTCATATGATCTTATCCCCCTGCCATCGATCCCCCCATGACTCCTGCAGCTTTCAAATTTTGAGGCCAGACATCATGGACCATGGGTAAGCTAACCCTGTTGTACTCTTTCTGTGTTCCTGACCCACAGAATCCACGAATATTTTAAGCTACTGTGTTTGAGGAAAATTGGTTATGCAGCAATGGCAACTGGAATAGCCTCATAACAGGATGCAGGAAGCGGATGTTTGTGTCGCCTCAAAATTCTTATGTGAAAAGCCTAACCCCCAATGTGAAGGTATTAGGAGGTAGACCCTGCAAGAGGTGATTAAGTCATAAAGGCAGAGTCCTCATGAATTCTAAGGTTGCTTTAAAAAGGGACACCAGAGAGCTCTCTCATGCACTTCTCACCATGTGAAGATACAAGGAGAAATTGGGAGCCTACAACCTAAAAGAGAGGTCTTGCCAGACCCTGACCATGATGGCATCCTGATCTTAGACCTCTAGACTCTAGAAATGTGAGAAATAAATTCCTGTTGTTTTTAAGACAACAAGTGCATGGTAATTTGTTATGGTCATCGAAACTCAGGTGCAGAGGTCCTACTTCTGATCTGCTATCCCTGTGACTTATTTCCCACAAAGTTGCCAGTAATCCTTCAAAAATGGAAACTTAACTATGCTATTGCCTGTATGACTCTCCTTTATCAGTTCCTCATTTTTTGCCACTATAAATTCTTTGTCTTCACCTTCACCTGGGCCCTCAACATGGAGCAATAATCCTTCAATTCTTCCCTACTCAATGAATCTTCTCATTGCCCTAGAGTTAGTCTAAACATTTATCATCATCAAGTCACTATTCCCCTATCAGCAAATTATATTGCCATTTACCTCATCAAGAAAGCTAATGACATTTAAGGGAAAATCACTTCAATTGTCAATGCCCCATCCAAATTTAGTTACATACACACATATCTTTGTTCCTGTCCTGACTCATATAAGTTGTCTCTTTCCTTTGCCCGAAGCAAGTTAATCAATCCTATGCCTTTGATCATATTTCCCACCACTACTTCTGGAAACTTGTTCCAACAGTTATCTACTCTATACTAAAATTTTCTAACTCTCCTTAATTCTTGGCTCTCTGGCTGAATCTTTAAGAATACTCATATTTCTCTCATCCTTAAAAAAAACAAGAAGAAAGAAAAAAGAAAGAAAGAAAGAAAGAAAGAAAGAAAGAAAGAAAGAAAAAGAAGGAGAGAAGGAAAGAAGGAAGAAAGAAAGAAAAAGTCCTCCCTCAGAACAATATAGAGAGACTAACAATAAACCCACATTTATATGGTCAATTAATCTATAACAGAGGACAAAAGGATATATAATGGGGAAAAGACAATCTCTTCAACAAATGGTTTTGGGTAAACTGGACAACAACATGCAAAAGAATGAAACTGGACCATTTTCTTACACCAGGCACAAAAATAAATTCAAAATGGACTAAAGATCTAAATGTGAGAACTGAAGCCATAAAAATCCTGAAGAGAACATAGGCAGTTATTTCTCTGACATCAGACATAGCAGCATTTTTCTAGATGTGTCTCCTCAGGCAAAGGAAATAAAAGCAAAATCAAACTATTGGGACTACACCAAAATAAAAGCTTTGCACAGTGAAGGAAACAACCAACAAAACAAAGAGGCAACATACTGAGTGGGAAAAGATATCTGCAAATGATATATCTGGTAAGGGTATTCTATCCAAAATAAATAAAGAGCTTACGCAACTCAACAACCCCCCAAAAAACAAATAATCTTCCTTAAAAATGGGCAGAGGAGCTGAGTAACATTTTTACAAAAACCAAATAAAGATAGTAGCCAGACATGAAAAAGAAGCTCAACATGAATAATCATCAAAAAAATGCAAATAAAACCACAATGAGATACTACTTTACAGCTACCTAGAATGGCTAAAATAAAAAAACATAAGAAATAACAAGTGTAGGTGAGGATGTGGAGGAAATGGAACTCTCATGCACTGCTGGCAGAAATGTAAATTGGTGCAGCCACTATGGGAAACAATACAGAGGTTCCTCAAAACATTAAATATAAAATTGCTATTTGATCCAGTAATTCCAATATGGGATATTTACCCAAAGAAAATGAAAACACTAATTTGTTTTCTGTTTGTTGCAGCATTATTTGTAATATCCAAGATATGGAAGCAACCCAAGTGTCCATTGATAGATAAATGGATAAAGAAGATGTTGTATGTATATGCAATGGAATATTACCTAGTCATAAAAAAGAATGAGATCTTACCACTTCCAACAAGATGGATGGTTGTAGAGGGTGTAACATTAAGTGAAATAACTTAGAGAAAGACAAATACCATATGATTCTACTCCTTTGTGGAATTTAAGAGACAAAGTAAACAAAAGCAAAAAAAGAGACCAACAAAAAAAGACTTAAATACAGAGAACAAACTGGTGGTTGCCATAGTGGGGTGGGGATAGGCAAGATGAAGGAAATTAAGAGTACACTTATCTTGATGATCACTGAGTAATGTATAGAACTTTTGAATCATTTTATTGTACACCTAAAACCAATCAACACGATGTTAATTAGACTTTAATGAAAAAAACAAAGTCCTCCCTAAAAAAAGAAAGAAAGAAACGAAAACCTCCCCTTAAAACCCCTCTCCCTTCTAGATATTAATCTCTGGTAAATTGTAGAACTTGGCTACAAAATGTTCCCATTACAGTACAGATACCACTTTGCCATGAGATCTTAACTTTCTTCTACACAAAGAAGGAGTCTATCCCTCTACACTTTGAATCTGAATGTCCATGAAAATTGCTTTACCTAATAGAATACTGTAAACATGAGAAAAAGCTCCAACCAGCGTCCAGGAAGGATAGCCCAGTTATTTCTGACATTAGAGACATCACAGTCATCCCAGCTGAGTCCCAGTCATGAGGATAGGCCCAAGTGTACAATGCAGATCAGGGATAAACTATCCCAACTGAGCCCAGACCAAATGACTGACCCATAGAATTGTGAGCAAATAGATTATTGTTGTTTCAAGGCAACAAGTGTCACAGTGGTTTCCTATGCAGTAAGTTAACTGATGTAGCAATGCATACTTACAAGTGGGACACCACTGGGACAAAACTCCAATACAGGTAGCATTGGCTTTGAACCAGTTGGCTGGAAAAGCAGCAAGGGAACTATTAATAAAGGTAATGAAAAGATGAAAATAGTGAGAAAACTTCTATAACATGTTAGAAAATGGTGATCTTTCTTATGGGGTAGAAAAAAGATTGTCAAACCGTCATCGATGATAATATGGAAGAGTGAATATGTACCTAATGATGTGTAGATTTGGTTAATGGCAAGCAGAATGCTGAAAGTATCAATTAAGCACTCCTAGTCAAATGTGACAAGAAGGAGAAATGATAAAGGAGCTGTTCCAATTCACAAGTTGAATTTTGAGAAAACGCAGAAAAAAACAACCCAGGATCTTCTGGGTTGGAAAATAAAGCTCATTCTTATAAATTTGGCCCCAAACCAGCAAAAGGTTCTAAAAGTAAGGTAGAGCCTCAGGCTAAAGATCAGATTGAGGATGTACCTGTAAGCCTTTGTCAATACCTTATAAGGATTTTAGGTAGTGCATAACAGAACTTCTCATCTCAACAAAGGTCCTCAAGGATGTCAAAGAGAGAACCATATGCAAACAATTGTACTTTTTATCTAATGATGTTGATTATAGTATGATACACTGAAAATCTATAAAGGAACTCTGCCAGTATGAATAAAGAAAGACCAGGACAGTTAAACGTAAGTGTCTGAGTCTCCAACTTCCTATGGCTAAGCAACAAAGTGAGAAAGCTGTTCAGCATAAAACACAGGCCATCTTTTACTTAAAAATAAGGACATCTCCAAGGACAGAATCAAGAATCAAAAGGACAGAGCCAAGAGCCTCAGAGAATTATTAGACTAGGTAACCACTCCATGGGAGCAGACTAAAACTTACTCAAGGAATACCTGCTGTCTTCAGGCTTTCAGAACCTAATAACTTGTGCCCTGCCCCGCCGCAGAACTTCTATGATATAGGGACTGCTATCTCTTTCCCATTCCTCCTTTTATAAATGGCAGTGATTACTGTGTTGTATGGGAAGTGGGGGGGAGGGGCAGATAACTTTTAATTCTTGTGCATAGGTGTATATACAAAGGGAAATAGCTGGAGGGTCTTATATTCATCCAGATCTCATCATGTATTCATGGACTTTGAATTTTGGTCTTTATGAGAAAATTAGATGACAATTTTTGGGTCCTTAGTGTATTTAGCACAAGATAAGAACATGTATAATTTGTGGACATAGAACACTTGATGATAGACTAATAAATGGCCATAAATTGTTCTCGTTCCTGCATGCATGCCTTTTTGCAGTGTAACTCCACCCCTCCACCCATCGAGACAAAAAGTCTGTGCCTCTATCCCTTGAATACTGGCTGACCTTGTGTTTTGCTTTGACTATGAGAACATGGCAGAAATAAAACTGAACAAGTTTGAGCATAGACTTCAGAAAGTGTCACATAGAACATGCTTCTCTAGCAATGTTGTCATCTTGTGAACATGCTTGACTCTCTTGAGAATGAGAGACTCTGTATGAAGTGACAGGTCTATCTGTCCCAAATGCTCCAGACAAATGAATGAGCTCAGACAATACCACATGAAGGAAAAAAAAAAAATCCCCTCTGAGCCCAGCTCAAAACGTCAGCCCACAGAATTATGAGTAAATTAAAATTGCTGTTTTAGGCCCCTTTGTTTTGGGATGATTTGTTACACACCAATGGAAAACCAATACAAAGCCTTTTTATCTAATCAGACTACTGTCTTGAAAGTGTCTTATTTTAAATCAATTTTTTGCTTCTCTTTCTCTATGCTTTGTCTAGAAAATTGCATCCACTTGATTGGTTTTCAAAGCCACAATTAATGATATCCTACCCCGATGTCAGAGAACACATACCTCTATCACTTCACTTTGAAAAACCTATTTTTTTCTCCTCTGCAATGGGACTCATAATGGTCATGCCTATCACATGCAATTTATTTTGAGAATTAGTTGAACTAATACATCGAATGTACTTTATTTTTTTATATTTTTATTTTTTTTATTATGTTCAATTAGCCAACATTAGTTTTGATGCAGGGTTCAATGATTCATTAGTTACATATAACACCCTGTGCTCATCACCACACGTGCCCTCCTTAATACTCATCACCCAGTTACCACATTCCCCTACCCCCTTCCTTCTGAAACCCTCAGTTCGTTTCCTGGAGTCTGGATTCTTTACAGAGTATACTTTAAAATGTAGCTAGTACATAGAAAACATGTGTAGTGTGTTGCATTGTTCACTAATCATTATTATCCTTACAACTAACCTCATCCTACTGTTAAATTTCGGATTTTACTATTATCTATAATCAAAACTATTTTTAACTAATAGAGCAACTAAATTAAAATTTGATACCAGAAATCTCAAAGGTTATGCTAGACTAGGAGAGAACTTTTGAAAAAAAATGGGGATTTTTCAGAAGAATCCTAAATTAGTAACCAGATAACTGCCAGACTGTTAATGATTTATTTCTGCATTGACTTATATCCTAGTCAAAAAAAAAAAAAAATTCATTAACCTCGTCAATCTAGAAAGGACTTTAGATATATCTAGCCTAAATGGGGGATGCTGATACCCAAAGAGAATACACCATTTGTTTGAGAACACACTGTAATTATACTCAGGCTTGGAACCCAGACACAACTACCAATTCAGGGCCCTGAGCACCATACCTCACTGTTCCACTGCATTAAATTCAGTGACCTCATGTGATCATCAGAAGTAGCTCCAAGGCTAAAACATTTTTGCAGAGTGTTCCAGTTCCACTTGAGCTGTAAAAAGTTGCAAAGTACATCTCTCACACTCTTACAAAAAGAAAGCAGTCTGGATATCTGAACTCAACAATTTCCTTGAACCTGCTTGAAGGCTGCGTTCCTCGGGCAAACAGCCAGCCTGAAATCTTGGAATAGATGGATCCCAGCAGGGTGAGACAAGACACTTGCTTACCTGAGATGCCAATAAAAATAACTCAGCTGTAGTCATTAGTAAATTGGGAAAGACAAAATGTTGGCTAATGAGAGAATACAGAACTGCTGGGGGTGCAGATATAAATGGAATTCCCAGCTACATTCAGACTCTTCTCCATGGACTTCGATAGGTTTTCACAAACATATTAAACTAGAGACCTGAGAAAGTGTCTCCTGTGGCGTACGCTAGTTGTAGGGAGACAGCCACTATGGAAAAGGAACAGAACACCACCCCCACCCACCCAGTGGCTTCTCTCCTGTGCCCCCGGTGGAACAAGAGACTTAAACTAAAGGAAAAGGGGCAAAAATTGCTGTCTTCTTGGGACTGTACTGAAAACTCATTGTAACAGGAGTAGAAATAGGAAAATAAACAAAAACAAACAAACCTCTCCATACCTGGGAAAGAGGGTAAGTTGCCCAGAACTACAGTCAGGGAAGGGATGGGAACACTGACCTGATTATATCCCCAAGATCCAGGGACATGGTGCATGCTCAGGACCAAAGATTCATGACAAAGGCCAAGAACAGTCCCACCAGTCTTAATGTAAGGCTGACCGGTATCCAGTAAAAAGTTGGGCTGACCACTATCCAGCAACAAGTTGAGCTGACCAGTATCCAGCAACAAGTTGGGCTGACCAGTATCCAGCAACAAGTTGGGCTGACCAGTATCCAGCAACAAGTTGGGCTGACCAGTATCCAGCAACAAGTTGGGCTGACCAGTATCCAGCAACAAGTTGCATAGGAACACCACTGAAGTGGTGCAAGTCCGGGAGAAGGAGGGAAGCAGAAAGGGGAGACTCTTCAAGCTGAGGTTAGAGCTGAGATGGAGGGAAGCCCACTGGAAGGGATACTGCCTCTCGGAAAACAAGGGAGCACCAGGAAATTTGATGACTGTAATGCCCTGAGGTTAACCATAACAACCAAATATCCCAAATGCTGATTAACTCCTAGCTAAATTGACTCATACTCCCACAACTGAAGGCCTAGAAGAAGGAAAGTCATGTTCATTTCCAGGCATAAAATCCATTTACCACAGTGACTATTATCCTGCACAAGATGTCTTGCTGTATATATAGAGAGATTTATTTTCTTTGAAGACTTTATTTATTTATTTGACAGAGAGAAAGAGGAAAAAGAGTGCACAAGCTGGGGGAGCAGAGGGAGAGGGATAAGCAGGCTTTCTGCTGAGCAGGGCACCTAATGCGGGGCACCATCCCAGGACCCTGCGATTATGACCTGAGCTGAGGGCAGACACGTAATTAACTGAATCATCCAGGTCCCTCTGAAAGACATATTTCTTATAAGGAATTAGCTAATGCAATTATGGAGGCTGACAAGTCTTAATATCCACAAGTGGGTCAGCAAGCTGGAGACCAAGGAGAATTAATGCTGTAGTTTCAGCCCAAAATCCTACAACCTCAAGACCCAAAAAGAGCTGATGTTTCAGTCCTAGTTTGAAGAACAACCACAAATATTGCAAAATCAATAGCAAACACCAAACCCCAGATATAAGAATCTTAGAGAACACCAAGCAATATCAGTACCAGAGGGGGAAAAGAAAATACTTAAAAAAACAAAAACAAAAACAAAAACAAAAAAAAACACTTCATGTGGATATATCATTCTGACTGCTAAAAACCAAAGACAAAATCTTAAAGACAGCCATAGAAAAAAAACATGTTATCCACAGGACAATAAAAATGAGAAATATAAAATGCTTCTTGTCAAAAACTGTAGAAGACAATGAAGAGACATTTTTTAAGTGCTAAAGGAAATAAAAGTTTATGCTACAATTCTAAACGTAATGAAAATACCTTTCAAAAATAAAGGACAAATCAAAACTTTCCCATATAAACAAAATAGAGAAAATTCATTGTCAGGAGATCCATCTTAAAAAACTGTTAAAGGGAGTTTTTTAAGAACTGATGGCAACATGACAGACTGTGGACTCTGAGAAACAAACTGAGGGTTTTGGAGGGAAGGAGGGTGGGGGTTGGGAGGACCTGATGGGTATTAAGGAGGGCACATATTGCATGGAGTCCTGGGTATGGTGCATAAACAAAGAATCTTGGAACACTGAAAAAATAAAATAAAATTTTTTAAAAAAAGATCTAATAGCAACAGGCAGAAATCTGGATGTAAACAAAGAAAGAAAGAACAATAAGAAATGGAGCAGATGAAATAAAATTAATTTTCTTTGTTTATCTGAACAGTCTTAAAAGATAACTAACCATTTAAAGCAAAGATGGTAGCAATCATTGTGTATTTACAGCATATAGAAACATAAAACATAGAGCAATAGCACAAAGAATGAGAGGAAAGAATTTGGAATATACAGTTCTAATGATTAACACTACTTGTGAAGTACATAATATCATTTGAACATAGACTCTGATTAATTAGAGATGTACATTGTAAATCCTAAGGCAACCACTAAAACAATTAATATAATTCAGTGTCCTTTCTATGGTCTTTGATTTTGCTACAATAATAAAGTATTTAAATATCTGAGAATAAATTGATGAGAGAATGCATAATTTTCTATCAGATATTTACTGTCTTTAGGTATTTTTTATGTGTATAAACTTAATTATATCTAACTCATGTAAATGCTTCCAATTAATGTCTCTATACCTAATAATTAAGCACTTATTCAGTTATTATCTCAGGGGGATTGTCTTTTTACAAAGACTATAATTTCCTTGATATTAGGAGCTTTGCTTTGCTCTCTAAATCTTAAATCGACCAGAGTTCTCAGCACATGACATGTGTTAAGCCAAGTGTTATTTACAGATGAAAGCCTTGGTGGTAGATGGTGGGTTTTTCTTAACTTTACTGTCTCCATTCTTGGCGCTGCCTGTCGCTGGCCTCTCAGCACAAGCTACCATAATGCAGTTTCATCTGTCCCCGTGCTATTCATAGTCCACCCTACAGGCAAGTTCAACTTACATTTCTGATCTTAACTGTATCTTGCTTCTCAACCAAGAAGATAAGTTTTTGCTAATGTTATCAGTCCACTTTGTTTCATTTTGAAGGACCATCAGAAATTAATAAAACAAAACAGGATGTCAAGGAATGTTATAGATGTTTTCATATATTAAGTGGGAAGCTGGTTACACCAGATGAGCCTCATAAGCTCTTTCACATCTACGGTCCTGTGACCTATTTCTTGAATGTCCATCCAAAATGACAGCCCATGTCATGATGAAAATACCACGGTTGTAACTGAGATAATGAGCTGTTGACAAGGCCTATCCTTAGAGATAGGGGACTTGATTGATGGGTGAGTTTTTACTTATTTTTTGGTGGATGGAGTCAAATCTCTCTATCTGATATTGATAGGAATATGAGGAGTACTCAGTTTCTGAACCTCAGGCAGCTTAACTACAATAGATGGAAACATGACTGGGAATCAGAGACAGAATAGAGAGTTTGGGGCTAGGTTGATATATTTTATTATCTGATGCTAGAAAGAAATGGTAAGCAGAAACCAAAAAAAGCAGACTAAATTTTTCATTTATCTATTGAATGCAGATAGTGGAACAAATAAATAACAATTTATGAAGGAAACACCATAGAAATATGCAAACTTACAGACATGCTCTTCTCTACCTTGCTGTGAAACCACAAAATGAAAATACATATTTCCAGGAAAGAATAAAGAAGGGAAAAAAAGGTGGTTTTTTTTGAGGATAAAAACCACAATTTATTTAAAATAATATGTTTATAGGTTAAAATATTTATCAGCTTCTGATATATTACTTTAATTGTAGTTATTTTAAGACCACAAGTTTCTAAATTACTCACATAAAACAGATCTTGGTAAAACTTTCAAAAAGTTAAAGCCCTGAAAACTCTCAAAATTCATATTTTTTAAATATATTAATGCTCCATCCTTCTATGAATCTTATTATGTTTGACATTTCAATGATAATAAGATCAATTTCCAAAACTTGTTTTCTTTTTTACAGTGTATTCCAAGACAATTCTAATGAGAAATGTGAAAGATGAGATAAAAATGTGTCAAAACCAAGAAAAATTGCATCCTATGGTTATGCCAATTATCAATGCTCTAGCTACTATCTTTGTCACTCCTTTTTATTATCAATATTGCTTTGGCATTTTTTTAGACACATAATATCTTCATAAAAAATAGAATTCTAACATGCATTTCTGCTGTTATATGAAAGTAGAGCGTCCCTATGAAAACTTTTTATGTCAAAATGGTATAAAGTGAAGAGTATCCCCTGCTTTTCAAAAGTCCATGTTACACCACCTGGCATTTTTGAAAGTCCTACATTAGTACCTGAAGGAAATCCAAAGAGGATTTTTGGTTTTATTAAAAAAAAAAAAAAAAAAGCCATTATGCTGCTAATGTCAGTACAGTTACCCACTCTTCAGTCGCACGACATTATAAAAAAGACTGATTAATAAATTGCTTTCTAATGCCTGGTATAAATCATTAGGATATTTATATGCTTAAACACATCTAGAAATACTCTATCAAGCTTCCACAGCTGGCCATTTCCTCACATGCAACCTGTGTGTAGGTAGCTTTGTTGAGGCTTGCCTGTACCCTAATTTTTGTTGCTATCAGCATGGATCAAAACCAAAATTTAAATCCCTATAAATTCCTGTGACTAGTGGAATCAAAACAAAAAAGTGACAATTATATCTTCAAGGATCTTCCGGAAATATATTTTCTGAGATCTTCCTTTTATGATGTATATTTCATTCCTATAGGCTCTTTCTTTGGTCATGGTTGTTTAGAAATTAGCTCTAATATTACTGTTACCTCACTGATCAGTAATGTGGTTTGGGCCATTAGCAAAGTCGTCATTGCGGTATTTTTTAGTTCATTCATCTATTCTTCATTAAATGCCTATGATACAGGGGGCACTCTATTAAACAATGTTAATACGATGTTAATCAAATAAGGCATAGTTTCAGATTTCTCACAGTTTCTGGTCTTACATGGGATAGATAATAATACTGAGATAATAAAAGATAATAATGCTGAGAAAAAAAATGTTAGTTTTATGATAGATAATGGAGCACATATCAGCAGGGACCTGGTATAGCCTAGGAGACCAAAAAAAGTTTCTCAGACAATGTATTTTTAAACTGACATATTAAGAATGAGTAGAATTTAGCTAGGTGAAGGGGAGCAGGGGAAGAAGAAAGTAGTACATTCCTAGTAATAGAAAGTGTATGTTAACAGTAACAGGGGCAATGTGAGTTAAGTAAAACTAAAAGGGTAGGGGACATGGAAACAAGAGTCTGTAAGAATGAACCAAGATGAAACCATGTAGGGTAATGTAACTCAAGCTAAAGAGTGTTTTATGTTAAGTAGGAGTACCGAGTGGCTTCTTTCAGAAGGATGATATAATTAAATCTACATTTTCAAAAGATTATCCTCTGTGCATCAATTCTTCATATGTGAAAGAGCTAATGTGGTCCCTTGTAGCTTTCAAATTCTGTGAGATGCAAATTAGAAGTCTTGGCAGATTTGTTCAGCAATCTGTATATTTGAGTAATTGTCATTCCAAAAGACCACAGGCTTGGGTGACAAAATCCATTATCTGAGAATGTCTATGGAGAACTGAGTCTGGGAAAAGATGCGAGATTATCTCCTACTTCCCTTGGGCAAAAGAGTGATGGCAGAACAGTGGAACTATCCAAAACAAATTCTGCAGAAAAATCCCAGCCTGTGCTCATTCATGTTTTGACATTGCATACAGGACATATATGGGGGTTTTTTTAACCAAAAAAAAAAAAAAAGGTCATGATCCTGAGTCCTTTGTACCAGTGAGATTATAAACGAACATCATCATAATAATAATTATACTTGAATGCAATGTGCCAGACTTTGTTATTTATTTTTTGATAGTTTCTCATTTGACCTTTGCAACAACTGTATGAGCTGTGTACTCTTATTATTATGCCCAGTTTAAGGATAGGAAACTCACACATAAGTCACTTCTGTTGCTCTAGTTCATACACTGTGAGGCTGAAGCAAAAGCAACACCCGTACTTTCTTTAGCCCTTTGGAACTTTATGTCCTACTGCATTCCTCACATGCACACCCTTGTCCCATATAAGTCAGGTTATGTTTTGTGAGGTGAAGCAGACAGGAGTGCAAAGTTGCCTCTGAAAACATGGGGTCCACTAGGCCTTACATAAATGTAGGGAAGCCACTGTCTACTCTTAAAATGGCTACTCTAATATAGAGTAGTCGCTGTCTACTCTTATGTCTACTCCTGCTCCCATTTCTGCAACTCAGTGCTCATTAAGAAAAGAGCACACTTGGGGGCGCTGACTAGTATGCCACATTCCCAGTAATAAGAGGATTTACAAATAATAAATAAAAAACTCAGGGCGCTTGGGTAGCTCAGTTGTTTGAGCATCTGACTCTTGATTTCGACTCATGTCATGATCTCAGGGTCTTGAGACTGAGCCTCTCACTGGGCTCTGCACTGGGCAGAGAGCCTGCTTAAGATTCTCTCTCTGTGCCTCACTCCCCAGGGCTCTTGAAAGAAAGAAAGAGTAAGAAAGAAAGAAAGAAAGAAAGAAAGAGGGAGGGAGGGAGGGAGGGAGGGAAGAGAAAGGAAAGGAAAAGAAAAGACTATTTGCCATAAAATTCAGAATTTTATCCACTTAATTATTTTTCTTTTTTTCTGGAAGGAATTTCTCTTTCTTCTTCCAGAGGCTGAAGCAATTTGTATCAGCTCAGGATTCCCCGCAGGTGACAGGGTGGCATTCTAGTAAAAAGATGGTGAGGAGAAAAAGAAATGCTCATTAAGAGAAAATTTTGTTACACGTGTCACACACATGCTTTCACTTCCACACAGAGAATCGTTAAAGTCTGAACAAGGATACTTTGTCTGCCTTATCTTGGCTTTTCCTCGTCCATCCCTGCATCTCCAAAAGCACCAGGCAGCGAGAAAGTAGAGATTTCACAAGCACTTTAGCATGAATTAACTCGCTGTCAATTAGAGGTAAAAAAAAAATATATATATATATATATATATACAATTTTGATAAGCAGAGAGAAAAACAAAGACAAGGTAGAAAATTAGGGCAGTGAAAGCCAGAATTCTAGAGTGATGAAATGCTTGGCTTTGGGTATCACAGTGGCCCCAATTTCTGAACCTTTCTTTTCTCATTTACAAGTTGGGAAAAATAACAGTACCATCTCACTGGCAGTTTTTAGGACTAAATGAATACTAGATTAAAAAACAGTTAAGATAGCACTGATAATACTATTATTATACAATTATATATTTTATATATAATGTCTTAAAATATTTAATACACATTTTATTATAGAGAAATAAAATTATAAAATTACAATTTTTTTTAAAAATTCCTGTTACAAAAGTAGTTGTCTAAATTAAGTAGAAAAGTGTTATGCTACAAGATTTCTTGAAGTTGGAACATAATTAATAATTATAATAATGCCTTGCACTCGCTTCTTCTTTACTCAATTAAACACTCACAGTTTAATCCATGATTTAATTAGAATTATGATAAAAATTAACATATAAAGTGCATAAAACAATATATTGTATGTAGTAAGTGCTTAATAAAAGTGAACTATTAAAAGATGGTGTAGAGCTGAGTGAGGGGGCATCTAGAATCACAATATTGGTTCTGCCACTTGGTGGATGGATGACTTTGGTAAATAGTTAATCTCTCTGTTTCCTCAACTCTACACTGGACAAAAATAGTAACAGTGTGCTCAAAAGGTTGTTTTGAGGATTAAGTCTGTTACTATATGTAACTAATTTTGTAATTGCATGTAGTCTCGCATATTATAATATCCAATATATTATAATCACTTAATAAAGAAGGAAAGAAAGCCACCTTGCAAATTATCAAAACCAGGCTTAAATCTAAGTCTTCAATGCTCGGTCTAATGCTTTCCAAGGCTACAAATAAAAAAATCTCACTTTCTCATTTTTTCCTTCTCCCAACTCTCTATTAAGACACAGAGGAAATAGCAGGGAATTAAGACCACAGACATGTTTAGAAGGGTAAATCCAAAGTGTCACTTCACCACATCCAATTCTCTCCTCATTGCCCACCAGCGGCTGCTTGCTTACACATGCACATTCTTCCCGAACACTCTACCTCACACACAGAGTGGGAAACAATGCCAATTTTCTTGGCAGAGGGTCCTCAGAGCCCTTCACTGCATGTACAATATGCTACCTAACATTCATGAAGGATCAAGCCAATCCAATTTTCTTTTCCTATTTGTTTAAACCAAGATAGCTCAAATACTTGACTGTGAGATTTTATTTAGAAAAAAATAAGTTATAAAACAAAATTCTCACAAACAAAACTCTTTGGAGTTCAAGTGCTTAAAAATACAACTCTCTTGGTCTTTTCATTTTCAGTTCCTCTGGCAACCAGTGAGCCGGAAGTGTTCTCCAAATTCCTCAGTCCTGTTGTTCTGAGAGTTTGATTGGTCATTTTAAAGATCTTAAGAAAACAAAGGCTTGTAGGTTTGATATGCATTTCAATTAAGGAAATTTTCAGAAATAATACTGCAGAACATTTATACTCATTAAGGTACTTATTGGCCCATCATTGAAGCATTTAAGCAGACCCCAGGCTACCACTTCGTAAGAATGCAGGGAATCTGGCAGGCATGACTGTTCCACCCGCCCAGTACTCCTCCCCATTTCTCCTGTAAGATGCTTTCCCACACTCCCAGCAGCTTTCCAATGGAAGCATTCATGTTCTTAATTGACTCTGGATCTCGATGCAGATTATTGGTTCAGTAATAGGAAAAGTGAGTCAAAAGGGACCATCAGGGACTTTTCCAGATACTTTTCAAACTAAATGAGAGAACACAAGGGTATAGAGCTAAAGATCTGAGGCTGTCAAGCCAGATTCCCTGAGTTCATATCAATTCCTCCCTCACAAGTTGAAAGTAATCAGAGAGGTGATCACAGAGGATTTTTTAGGGCAGAGAAAATACTCTATATGCCACTGTATTGGTGAATATATATGTCATTATACATTTGTCCAAACCCATAGAATGACAGGACACCAAGAGTGAAATGTAATGTAAATTTATGAATTTTCAGTGATTATGATGTGTCAGTGTAGGTTCATCAATGGTAATAAACATACCATGGTAGTAGGGGATGTTGATGATTGGAAAGAGTCATTGTGGGGGCAGGAGTCATATGGTAAATCTCTGTACATTCCCCTCAATCTTGCTGTTAACATGAAACTGCTCTAAAAACATAAAGTCTTAATTTTTAAAAAAAATGTAAAAAAAAATGTAAATTAATATGTGATTATTATCATTCAACACCTCATTGGTCATGAATTTGTAGAGAGAATATTTAAGTGATGAAGAGGGAGGGTTCCAGATCCTTCAAGGCTCTTTATTTTTTCATTTGTATTTATTTGAGAAAAAGAGAGAGAGAGAGAGAGAAAGCCCAAGTCAGGGGAGGGACAGAGGGAGAGGGAGAAGCAGACTCCTCACGAGCAGGAAGCCCAATGTAGGGCTCAATCCCAGGACTCTGGGATCATGACCGGAGCTGAAGGCAGATGCTTAATTGGTGCACCCCAATAGCTGTCCTTATCTAGAGTCCATTCTCTCTCAATCTCTGGGTCTTACATGCCATTTCAGGCAGTATTAACCTTATTAGCCTTTCTTTTCTTTTTTTTTTTTAAGATTTTATTTATTTATTTGGCAGAGAGAGATCACAGTAGACAGAGAGGCAGGCAGAGAGAGAGATGGGAAAGCAGGCTCCCTGCTGAGCAGAGAGCCTGATGCGGGACTCGATCCCAGGACCCTGAGACCATGAACTGAGCTGAAGGCAGCGGCTTAACCCACTGAGCCACCCAGGTGCCCAGCCTTATTAGCCTTTCATTTAATTTTGTTTATTTTTCTTTTCTGGAGAATGCAACAAAAATTATTTAAAGTTAAAAGCAACAGGGAAACTTGGTTTGTTGATCCTTAACAGTTTTACTTTACTTTATTAAAGTAATAGCTTAACAAATGGTCCTTAAGTTTATCTATCTATCTATATCATCTATCTACATATTATCTCACACCTATTTATCAAGTGGGGTAATTGCTCCCAGATTAGGGGTCCCTGGGTGGCTCAGTCGAATGTCTATCTGCCTTCGGCTCAGGTCATGGTTCCAGGGTCCTGCGATTGAGCCCCACTTCAGGATCCTTGCTCAGCAAGGAGTCTGCTTCTCCCTCACCCTCTGTCCCTCCTCCCTGCTTGTGCACTCTCTCTCTCTCTCTCAAATAAATAAATAAAATTTTGAAAAAAATTTTCTTCCAAGATAAGAGAGTAGGAATGGATTTAGTTAGATGCCAAGCACTGAGTATAGAACTAGAGTGACCAAGGTAAGTTCATGGACTTCCTCATGGAGGGATATTTTAGCATAGGTATAGCTAAAACTTGTAAGAATTTATATTAACTAGAAAGGAAAGGAATAAAGTGCATTAGTTGAAAATATTACCTAACTTTTTAAAATTTTTCTTAGGGTTGTAACTGTTGATCTTTGTGTATAAACAATCACTGGCTAATAGATAAAATTACCTAGAGTTTTTCAAATGTCCATAAACCTATATTAGCATGATGAAAATAAGGAGGAACTGAGCTTAAAAGATAAAGACTCAAAATCTCCTGCTACCCAAGCTATTGTGTGACCTTGAGCAAATCTCTTAACACATGTAAGCCCATTTTACTCAACTCTATAAGAAGCCAACACTTTTATCATAATTTTTTAATGAAAGCTAAGCAAGAAAATATACCAAAACAAAAAAACAAAAAACTACAAAGTACCTATGCAAAAAAAGATAACCTCTATACTCTGTTTCATAGTTATGGATGCTGCCTAATGTATCTTTAGGACCTGAACACCTAATATAATGTTCTCCATTTCCCAGTAAGTAAAGTCTAAATTTTGTGATATCTAGCTCTTGCTTATATCTATTGCCATATCATATTGTCTAGTGATTGTGCCCTTTTGAGTTCATGAATTATTCTTCTAATAAATTGGGATCCTTCCACGTGTTCTGCTCTGTCTCAGGAACTCTCCTTCCTTCTGTTCTCCTGGTTATACTCAACCTTCAGGCTTATACGTTATACCATTTCTTCCAGAACACCTTCCATGATATCCCACAGATGGGGCTGGGTGCTTCTCTTAAGTGCTCCTGTGACACTGTGTATGTATTTGTTAACTGTACTTATAGAGTGCCCTCTAATTACCTGTTTTGCCTATTTATTTACAAACTCTTTGAGGAGGAAACCTCTGTATTATTCCGCTTTGCATGTTTTAACTAGCAAGAGTCATAGAGTAGCTGCTCCAAAGATAGTTGTAGAATGAATTCTAGTGTATTGTAATTAAAACTTTAAAAAATGGAAGAATGTCTCATTTTATCTTATAGTGACCTGATATTATTCAGGACCAAGTTTTTGTTTGTTTGTTTGTTTTGTTATGTTTTGTTTTGTTTTTAAATTTATTTGACAGAGAAAGATCACAAATAGGCAGAGAGGCAGGCAGAGAGAGAGGAGGAAGCAGACTCCCCGCTGAGCAGAGAGCCCTATGTGGGGCTCGATCCCAGGACCCTGAGATCATGACCTGAGCCGAAGGCAGAGGTTTTAACCCACTGAGCCACCCAGGCACCCCTAGGACCAAGTTTTTAACAAGTTTAAATGACTGGAGGATGGTTAGTCCTCTTAAAATTTGAATCTGAGTCAAGATGTGACTTTTAAAATATGATTTCTTGTTAATGTTATGACTATATTTGTAATATGACATTAAAGTCAAAGTTTCTACTGCAAGGCCAAAACACAGCAGATATCAGATATCTCTGAGAGCATAAGACAGACTTCTTCTCCCAGAGAAATCTTTAAAGCCACTATTTATGAACTAGTTGCGGGTCTCTTGGATCCATCATCTCATTGTTGAGTATATTGAAGAGGCACAGAGGAATCTGTGAAGAGGGTTCCTTGGCAGAGAACCAATGGAGGACTGAGTGTCCTGCTGAGTGTTCCCTCTCAAACCTAAAATTGAAGGGCTTCAATGGGACCTCTCATAAAATGTAGTATTTGTATTAAGTTTAGAAAGCAGAGCAGATGTGTCTGATCTACTTGTGAGAAATTCAGAAGACTATAAAGATGATCCAAAGGATGCTTAGTGAAAGAGAAATGACTTGGGCTGGTAATCCTGCACTCCCGAGTTTTCAAGGTAGAGAACATGGAGCACCCATCCTTTTTTCTCCCCCAAACTGCAACCTTCATTTCAGGGTGAGGCAAGAGAGAAGAGAGGAAAAGTAAAAAGCCAACCATATTCCCTTACACAAAGACAGGTGCTCTGCATCTGCTGCAAAACCCAACATGAACATATTTTATAATACAATATGAAAGCAACAGCCTGCCAGAAAAAACATAGCTGATTTAAAAGTATGAGAAAGAGATTTATAAAGCAAATAGGACCCACAAAAACAACAAAAAAAAAATCAAAAATACATTTTAAATCTTTATTCTTTTATTTAGCTGTTTTTAATGGAATTCCATTCTAAGGACAGAAAAGAAGTCTTTAATTCTAACTTCAGTTGATAAACATATCTCAGAACTTAGGCATGGACTACCAAGCTCCACTGCATCTTTGCAGGAATAATCATTGATGAAATGGTGTGAGCACCATATGTCAATCCTAGATTATCCCTCATCCCAAAGGGAGTTAAAAAATGTAAATGATACTCAGCAGCAACACAATCAAGTACTCCAATTAAATCATTTTTATTCAATTCACTGAGAAAAATATAATTTTATCCAATTACTAAGAAGGAAAAAATAACTCAAACTATATACCTCCTAAGATAACTGACTCCACACAGAAGGCAAATATGGAAGTCAAGTTGATGGACAAGGAAGAGTAGCTCCCATGAGAACAAAGGAATAGGAATTGGTGATAAAGGTGTAGACACAGATGGGGTCATTGGACTTTGGGTTATCACATCACACATGTAACATCAGAGGAACTAACCGCTTCATTTTACAGGTAAGGAAACTACGGCCCAGGAAGAAAAATTAATTTACTCATAGGTCAAATAATGTGTGTCAAAATGGACTTATGACTATATTTTGATTGTAAATATAGAAGCCATTCCTCTCCATTTCTTTGAGCCTTATTTTTTAAACATTTATTTAACTATTTGAGAGACAGAGAAAGAGAGAGGTGTGATGGGAGGGGAGAGGGAGAGATAGAGAATCTTGAGCAGACTCCCCACGAGCATGTGGCCCTATGTGGGTCTCCTTGTGGAGCTCGATCTCATGACCCTGGGATCATGACCCGAACTGAAACCAAGAATCTCACACTTAACCTATTGAGCCACCCAGGCACCCCACTGAGCCTACCTTCTAATGCTAGCACCAGTGTGATGTTCTTAGAGGACATCAGTAATGTTCTTAGAGAGGAACATTAAAAATAAACTGTAGGGGAAGAGTCCTAAAGGACAGAGAGTACAAAGATCAATACTCATGAATAAACAGGAACAAAAATGTTTCCACTGTGAAAGATTCAGCATCTGCAGGCCATACGTTTCAAGAGTATGAGAATAAGGAAATAACCAATAAAAGACTATAATCCCCTTAATACATGGTTCAAGAAGTCTTCATTAGGCATGAGGGATTAGAGGTTGGGAAAAAGCCTACTAAAATCTTTGAGCTAACTTGAAAGATGTAATGTTCTGAACATAAGGAATTACTATAATTTCTTCTTTTTCTGTAGAATCTAAGACCTGTGGTTTATTAGTTTGATAGTCATCATAAGAATGAAAAAGAAATGACCACTTTTCCTCCCTCATGAGGTGTTTGCTACAGGGAGAAAGAATCCTAACCCTTTCTGACTCACTTTATATGGCCCTCCCTTCCTATTCACTTTGCTGCAAGAGACCATTAAGCCTAGCTGTGTGCGGCAGTGATAATGGAAATAGATGGTGAGCGATTTGATGGATATGACAACTGGGTGAGACTTCACACCCGATTTTATGCTGACGTGTTAGCAAGAAAAAGTTCTGACCCAGAGGAGAGGATTTCAAGAGGCACCTCCTGCCTTGGCTCTGTCTCTCAGAGATTAACAGGGCAATGGGGTCAGGAATTCTCTCTGTCAAAGGGTTAGCACTCCTAGACTAGCTGAGGTAAGATTCTAAGAACCTCTCCATATACAACCTTCATATGAGACACTATCTGAAAGTTCTCACTGACTATGTTAGGTTAACACTCTTGGAACATTAGGAGGAAAAAGAAATTGCAACTCATTGCAGAACACAAGTTAAGAATGCTTGCTTGCTTAATTTTGCAGACAGACTATTCTTCTCTGCTTCATGGAGTAAGATTTCAAAGCACTAAGAAACACTGTGAGTCACCCATAGATTTACAGCCTGTTTTGGATCATGTAAACACTTCTCAGGAAAGAATGATGCCCTTATATGTGAAGAAATTGCAATGGAATCAATAAAATATTCCACTGAACTGTATGACATGGGTGAGTCAACCAACAGCAAGGCCCTGAGCTCTTCAGTGGGATAAGGTAAGGGTGATGAACATCAGGATAAAAGGGTAAAAGGTCACAATCCAAAGTTTAAAGCAGATCAGACAAGAGGTGAAAGTCATGCTTGTCATGGCCATGTTTCTGTGCATATGTGTGTGTGTGTGTGTGTGTGTGTGTGTGTGTGTGTGTGTGTAAGGAAACACAAACAGGTTACATTTAAGTAGTTAAGAATCATTACCAAATAATTACCTTTCATGTAGCTAATACCATTAAGATGTCAAATCTAAAGCATGAGCAATATGGAGACAACTCCTGAGATACAATCAAGACCCACTTTCTGTAGATACCCAGTGCCTGTACTGTATGCATAGAGGTTTCTGTGATTTGTCCTGCATAACCCACTGTCCAGAACTGCAGGTAGGCAGGCAGGGTAAAGCATGTTTTTTGTGAGACTCGTGCTGCATGAGTTGGTGCATGGGAGCCTGGTTGGTGGACATTAGCTGGCCTCCAGGTCAGAATTGACCCTTCTGGTCTGGATGCCAAGAGCTAAAAAATTTGCATTGCATCCCTTCTGGCTCCACTGGACATAATAACATGGAATGCAGCTCGCTCCAAACTACATGTAGGCAAACACATGTTTAACTTCCTAGCTTCGGACCCCATCATTTGTCCTATAACTATGGCCCTGATGGGGATGGTCAGTTGGAAGTCCCACCTAAGGGGAGGTTGCTCTGTTCATCCAGGCCTCTCCATTGGGAATCCAGCTTGGCTGTCTCCATGGGGCTTCCCCTTCTAATGAGGTTGGGTGTTGTAAGTACCCAATTTGATGTAACTTTTTCTTATTCTCCTTTACTGCTTACTATTGCCTTCATCTATGCACAGATTTCCCTCTTCTTCTACTTCCATTTGGTATTTACTTTATAATAAAATAAAGTGTTTTTCCCCTTCAAAACTAAAAACATGGCTGTTGTGAATTGTTTCTTTAGAACAATACCAGAAACACATAATGTAGATAACAATTACAAATTAATCTGGTTTGACACAAGAGGTAAAATCTATTGGCCTGCTTCTCTTTTTCATCATGTTTGTATATGATATAAAAGGATATTGAACTATTTTTCAAGGCAAAATTGACATGAAATAATATAAGGAAAGGTGAGTAATGAAATGAGCACTTCACAGGGAGACTAGTGGTTTAAGTCCATTTCTGCCTATAGAGCCTTGGGCAAAAGGCCTCTTTATCTTCATCTATAAAATCAATAACATACTGATGTTTGCTCTACCTACTTCAGCGTGTTTTTTAGGAATATTCTGGAAGCAATAGGCCAGATAGATTGCATGGAAGGCCAGGGGGCTTGGTAAGGTACTCTAGCAATGATAGGACCTATGGTATAAGAGTCTGGCTCAGGGCTTGAAAAATGTGAGTAGAAAAGGACCTTATAGTAGAGTGATAGTTTGTTTTTTTTTTCATGTTTTACTTTTAATTATGAAATAATGAAAACATACAGAAAAATATGAAAAAGAATATAACCAACACCTGTGTGTGTGTCAACAAGAGAAATTAAAATATCAAAATTGTGTCATGCTTGCTTAAGAGTTCTTATGGAAAGGATGGGAGAGAAAGGAGAGAGAGAAAAGATAAAAAGAACAGAGAACATTCCACCTACAAGAAAAAAATGTCTCATTATTCTTCATTTTCTCTTTAGACATCATCACTTTCCTCTCATTCAAATGTATTATTTCCCTGGATTTTTTCAACTATATTCATGGATGAGACTAACTTCTTGCTTATAAATGATATCATACTCTACCTTTTAGTGACTTCCTTTTTTATCCAATATTATATTCTTATGTTTTTTCAATGCATGTAAATATCTGAACTATTTTTAAATATATATTTTTAATGTCTTCCATTATGTGCATATAACATTACCCTTCTGTATGACATTTACATTGTTTCCACATTAAGATTTCCATAGTATGCATCCTTTTGCATGGAACTTATGAAAAGGCAAGCCATTCTCCAGGGTAGACTTCATGTACTACTGTTAGCTAAAAAGAGCATGCCTTTTCTATTGTACCCACTAGCACCCACCCACAATGAATGTGTTTCTTTTCTCCCCACATCTTTGTGATCACCTGGCTTTACTGGATATACTAAAGTGTGTCAATCTGTGAAATATTGTCTTATAGCTATTTTAATTTTAATTTCCCTTATTATTGATATGGCCAAGAATTTTTTCATCCACTTATGGAGATTTCCAGTTCCTTCTCTAAGAATTGCATGTTTATGTTATTTGTCCATTTGGGAATCAGGCTATTTTTATTGTTATTTTTATGAGCTCTTAATATATTTCTGGTATTAATCTTTTGTTGGATTTTCAGTTTCAATTTTTTGATTGAGTACCAGTTTTATTATTTTGGGGAGAGAGATGGTCAACTCTGTTCTTAAATTTCTTTGTGGTTCTTTTTTGTGCTCCATTACACAGACAATTTTTACAATGGTCTTGAAAATGTTCATTACGTTCATTAACATTGTGTGCCTACACTGTACACTCTACACAAACACTACGTATGTTTGTTAGAGCCAGGTTTCTCTGTGTTATTTAAATCATCTATTTAGCCTGAATAATTCCACTGTTCAATTTTTTTTGAGAGAAGCATGTTAAAATTTTAAAAACTATATTTGTTGATTAGTCAGTTTCTCATTAAAACTGTCAATTTTTACTTGACATGTGTTGAAACTATATTGTTAGATCTCTACTGAAAAAGACGGGTTATTTATAAGAATTTACTATTATCAATCATGCTACACTGAAGATTTTTGCATCTATTCCCAGACACATATGTATGAATTTCAGGAGGGTTAAATCCTAGAAGGAACTAGATCAAAGTACATGTGTGCATTTTTAATAATCAGAGAGATTTTACCAAGTGATTCTTCCTACAGTTTAAACTGAAGAAACTGATTGGGGGAAAAAAGTGCTTCATTAGAGCTGAATAAATTTTGAGTTAATAATGACTACCATTGGAGAATAAGGACCTTAGTCAAACTTGGTGAAATCTTTAAAAAGTTATACCTTCCACTTTTTCAACTCCAGCTCTCTTCTCTGCATCTTGATAAGGTGGCTGCCTTTGCTACAGAATCTTAAAATAAATCCATTTCCATTTTCAGAAAACTTTGATTTTGTTCTAATACCTATATATATTTTTTCACCTGTTTCTTTGGCATTCGTGGGTGTCACTGTTATATACTTGGATGAAAAGACTGAACAGTCACATCTACTATCTCGCGAATCAGAGTATACTTCTCGAAATGAGAGCATTAGAGATAAGCTGCCCCTGCTTTGCCAGCCACTATGAAAAAACACATAACAAAAAAGGATCCCAGAGTCTTTGAAGAATATTCTTGATAAATTTTGCAAGTTCCTATTTTCATCTTCTTGAAAAATATTATGATGTTCCCTCTGAATCACCAGTATAAGATGCTGCCAGTAAAATTAAGCAGCCATTTTGTCTTTTTGAGGCCAAAAGTTAAAATGCAGGCACCCAAACTGTACAAAATGACTCTGTTTTTCTTCAGAGTACACACAGCTGATTTTTTTTTCATAAAAACGTTATGCAAAAGTGTAGAGAAAATGCCATTGTTTATTAATGCATGACACTCACCTTCAAGGAAAAGTATTCCTTCTGGGGGAGACTTCCATGGGTTGAGAAGAGGCAGGAAGTCAAACAGAGCATTGGAATCCTGGCTCAAGACTTAAAATGTGTGTGCCCTTAAACAATTCATTTCCCTCTGCTTTGGTTCCTTCTCCACAAAATGGGGATCATTGGCTTACCTCAAAGGACAGTGTGTGTGATAAAGCACTTACAGAGTGCTCATATAAAGCTCAGTGAATTTGTTTTTGTTGCTGTGGGAAAGCAGCAACCATAGTGGTGGTGGTATAGCAATTGGTGTGACCCCATCTCATTCAGTAGATTTGATGGACAGAGACAGAATGATTATCCTCCCCCCTTTAACAGAAGTAGGAAGTGAAATCCAGAAACATTAAGTCATAGACCTAAAACCATAACCCTAGTTTTTGATAGGCAGACCTGAAAGCTCTAATCTGGGTGTGATGATTGATACTTTAGGTAGAAATAGTTCACCTATATAAAGTTCACTCGATCAGGTGACTGAAGTCAGATAAATTCATGTTTTACTGGTAGAGATTCTAATGACAAAAGGAATGTGATTTTTTTTATGATTTTTAATGACATAGTAAAAAATACACACACACACACACACACAATCTTGAATGCATCCCTTAACCACTCTGAGCCTCAATTTCACACTTAATACTTTCACAAAAACCATGCTCACTGTGCAAATCTATATAAGCATCTAGAATTTGAGCACAGGACTTAGAACAGGGAGGCATCGTTTTAATGAGAACACTAGTAGAAACAGCTAAAGGTAGCAGTCACAGTTGTTTCGTGATAGAAACCAGAACTGAAGCTATGGGGAGCTGTAAATAAAGGGACCTCGAGTTACACACCGGTGCCAAAAACGGAGCCACACTCCAGAGTCGTCCCTGGGTGCCATCTCTGAAATGCCATGCATGCTTCTCTGCTCTTGCAAATTCTTTTCTTCAGTTCCCTGCTCTACCCTATCTAGTCCTTGATGCCTCTTGGATGAATGACAGCTCTTCTTAATCCATTCATTTTTTTTTCCTAAGAGAATACTCTCTTGTTTCTTGCTCTCTGTCCAATGTTGGTTAAGCAGAGTGAAGGAAAGTGAAGCAAAGAGCCACAGGTCCTCGCTTCTCTTCTGGAATTTACAGTCTAGCGAACTCAAAAGCATGCATCTTCCTCTGCCAGCTAGATCTCCTGTACTGTGCTCTGACTCATTAATTCCTAGGTATCCTTTAAGAATCATCTTGGGAACAAATTTTTCCATAAACTTTTCTTGATACCTTACTCTTCTTCTTCTGTCCCAAGTTAGGTACTGTGATGTGTGGTTTCATGTGTTAGTTTGGTTTGGCTACAGCTCTCCGTTATTTGATCAGATGCTGTTCTAATGTGTCACTCTGAATGTATTTCACAGAAGTGATTAAAGGTCATAGTCAGGGCACTTGGCTGGCTCAGTCTGTTAAGCATCTGCCTTCGGCTCAGTTCATGATCCAGGGGTCCTGGGATCAAGCCCCGCATCAAGCTCTCTGCTCAGCAGGGAGTGTGCTTCTCCTTCTGCCCCTCCTCCCACTCATTCTCTCAATCTCTCTCTCTCTCTCTCTCAAGTAAATAAATAAAATCTTTTAAAAAATAAATAAGTAAAGTCCATATCAGTTGACCTTAAGAAAGAAAGATATTCTAGATAATCTGAATAGGCCTGGTTCAACTAATTAAAAGACCTTAGCAGCAGAGCTGGGACTTGCCTATGAAAGAAATTCCACCTGTGGGCAGCAGTGTCAGCTAGCACCTGAGAGTTCCAGACCGCTTCTCCTTAATCTATAGATTACAGATCTGTCCAGCCAGTCCTCACAACTGTGGAGGGTAATTCCTTGCAATACATACAAACACACATATATATTAAAAAACATATATACACACACATATACATGTGTCAGTGAATCAATGGGTATATCAGTGAATGGAACAATCAGTGAATGAATGAATATTATCGCTTCTCTGGTTGAACTCTGACTGATAGAGATGTCACTAAGTAAGTCATTTCTAACACAACACTTAGTACTCTCTAATTATAATTCTCTCTAGCATATTACTCTCTTTGATAGAACACCCGCCACATAGTAAATTTACCTCAATATGGGTTTGCCTAATTAAATAAATTGTTATCAGTAAGTGTCCTTTCATAACCAAGCTTTTAAGTTTTAGAGTCAGGTATACCTAAGTTTGGGTTCTGCCTCTCATTAGCAATGAGGCTCTGGAAAGTCAAATGCTTTTAAGCTTTAGTCTCCTGTCTTAGTCAGCTCAAGCTGATATAACAAAAAATACCACAGGCTAAGTGGTTGAAACAGCAAACATTTATTTCCCCCTATCCTGGAGGCTGGAAAGTACAATATCAAGGTGCTGGGAGATTCGGTGTCTGATGAGAACTCAGTTCTTGGGTCATAGATGTCTCTCTTCCTGTTGTGTCCTCATATGACATGAGGAGGAAGGGAGCTCTCTGGGCCTCGTGTATTGGGGCACTAATCCCATTCATGAGAAGTCCACCTTCATGACTGACTCACCTCCCAAAGGCCCTACCTCCTAATATCATCACCCTGAGGGTTAGGATTTCAACATATGACTCTGGGAGATGTAAACATTTGTTCTTGGCATTCACCTCTCTTTCTGTGAAAAGGTAATGATGACAGCACTTACCATATAGAGTTGTTTCGGTTGATAGAGAAGTACATAAGAATCCCTTAGCATACTGTCCCATATTAAGAACTTAATAAATATTTGTTATTCTTATTCTTATTATCATTCGAAATTTAGAACAGCTTTTTACAGACTTCTCTTGAGAACTATCCAATTAAATATCCAAAAACAGTTAGTTTTCATAATTTTGCCTCATTCCTGATGCTGGGATGCCTAAGGCAGAAGTAACTGAGTTCGGCTATGGCACCTGCTGACATAAAGCTTCTGAAAAGAACAAATAAAAACTAACAAGGTGCTGTTCTCTCCTCTCAAACTTCATCACATATGGATGCAAAGGGAACCTGATGAAAAATCAGTATCTTTGATTTTTTATAAAAATACCAAATTCCTACAAGATTAGGCAAAGCCTTGCTCGCTCAACTCTTCTCAGAAAAAGCCAGAAAGGATAAAACATGACCACCAAGAGTACCCATATCAGTGTGGCCCTATCCCAAATTAATATAAATTGTCTTCCTGGATCCTCATAGCAATCCTATAAAGCATCTAGAGCATTTGTGGTCTCTTAGGTGGTTCATGAAACAAATTATTTATGTATTCATCCATCAACTGTGTAAAGGAATTTAGAATCCCTGAAGCCTGGATAAATAATAGGGAACACCTACCAATTATAATTTTTTTTTTTTTTTTTTTTTTTTTTTTTTTTTTTTTTTTTTTTTTTGCTAGTGTCTCTTCCCTGGGAACCTAGATCTTAGGTTTTCTGGGAGCTCACAAATATAGAGACAAAATAGTTCCTTTTTTTCTTTCAAGTCCCAATTCATAATTGTGAGTTGCACCGTACTGCATAATCCACTTAACACTGAGCCTCAATTTTTTTGGCCATAACACTGGAGATAGTAATACCTCCTTAGAAGATTGTGAGAATTGCTAGTAATAACACAGAAAATGGCTCATATAACCCTTCCAAGAAATGTTAGCTACAATCCTTTCCTTCCAAGAGGCCATTGTATGACGTAAGGACAACAGACTGAGCAAAATGCTTAGTTTCCCAACCACATTTAATAGGGATATACAGGCATATCAAGCAAAATAGCCAAACAGTAAATGAAGAAAGATTATTGGCAATCTTCTATATTCATGCTATAAAAAGGGCACAGTCATTGAAGTCTTTTTTACTTCAGTGACTTTTATCTATGATTAAGAAAACCAAAATGTACTTCTGTTTTACTTTCATCAAAATATCAGTGCCCATTCATGTGGTCTGTATGTTACTGATCAGACGGTCATCCTTCAGGAATATTATTAAGAAGAGAGTGCTAAAACAAGAGAAAAATAATCGGATTTACCAATTTTACTTAGTCCCTCCATCTCCTAATTTATAATATTTTTTTCTGAAAGGATAAATGCTCTGATATATTATATATATAGTATATGTATAGCAGATAAAAATATTTAACCCTTTCCTGCTTAATAATATGACCAACACTGTCCCTTGCTGAATTTCCTTTCCATCTTATATCCAACCTGAAATCTGAGTTCTAAATGACCTAATAAAAATGATTTAAAATACAAGTTAATGTTATTTATTTCCCAGAACCAACAGCATATTTTATGTCTTTCAGCTGGTATAACATATCAAAAATTCTGATAACATTCTTAGGATCCTAAAACATCTTTATGAGATAGAATATTGAGCACATTTATTGGTCATTATCTCTGAGGCATTTTGATTTTGTTTCATTTTAGAAAGAAAAGAGAACTCACATAAGGACTCCCAGGCAGAGACTGTTACTTCTTTCAGCTGCGAAAAAAAGAAGTTACTACCCGAAATTAAAGCTACCAAGTCTGTTTGCTTCTGTGATGGCCAGAAGCTCCAGCACCCATCCCATCCTTCTGTTCCTTATCTTTACCCTTACCCTAATCTTCACCCTTGTCCATGAATTCCACGAATTATCTTCATGCCCGCATCTCCCACATCTTTCCACTGTGCCCTCTGATAGGTACAGACTGTCTTTAAAAAAAATAAATTAAAAACCTCGGTATCTTTAACTTCTTTAAAGTTTCCATTTACTTTTTTTTTTCCTTTTTACTGAACTGAATGTGGGCTCTCCCATAGAGATACTATTAGCCCTGAGTCCTTCTTACTCTTCTTAGAGTAAGTAAGAAGAATGATTTTTTTCCTCCCATCCCCTGAATACCTCAAAGCTAAGAACTAGAGTACTCCTTTGTCCCATTTTCACTTTTCAAGTTATTTATTATCCTTTTCCCACCAAAAAAAAAAAAAAAAAAAAAATCTTAGCTCTTAGATTTTGAGGTTGTATCACTGACTTTCCTTTTTTTTTTTTTCAATGTCATTTCCTACATCAATTGAGAGGACCATGTGGTTCTTCTCTCTTCTCTTATTGATTTGTTCTATCACATTGATTGATCTGCGAATGTTGAACCACCCTTGCATCCCACGGATAAATCCCACCTGGTCATGGTGGATAATCTTTTTAATGTACTGTTGGATCCTATTAGCTAGGATCTTGTTGAGAACCTTGGCATCCATACTCATCAGGGATATTGGTCTAAAATTCTCCTTTTTGGTGGGGTCTTTGCCAGGTTTGGGGATCAGAGTAATGCTGTCTTCATAAAAAGATTCTGGAAGTTTTCCTTATGTTTCTATTTTTTGAAACAGCTTCAGGAGAAGAGGTATTATATCTTCTTTGAATGTTTGGTAGAATTCTCCAGGGAATCTGTCAGGTCCTGGGCTCTTGTTTTTTGGGAGGTTTTTGATCACTGCTTCAATCTCGTTACTAGATATTGGTCTCTACAGGTTGTCAGTTTCTTCCTGATTCAGTTTTGGAAGTTTATAGGTTTCCAGGAATGCATTCATTTTGTCTAGGTTGCTTAACTTATTGGCATATAACTGTTGATGATCATTTCTGATGATTATTTCTATTTCCTTGGTGTTAGTCATGATCTCTCCCTTTTCATTCATGATTTTGTTAATTTGGGTCCTCTCTTTTCTTTTGGATTAGTTTGGCCAATGGTTTATTGATCTTACTGATTCTTTCAAAAAACCAGCTTCTAGTTTCATTGATGTGTTCTACTATATCTCTAGTTACTATTTCATCGATCTCTGCTCTAATCTTGATTATTTCCCTTCTTGTGTGTGGGGTTGGCTTAATTTGTTGTTGATTCTCCAGTTCTTCAAGGTGTAAAGACAGCTGGTGTATTCTGGATTTTTCCTTTTTTTTTTTTTGAGGGAGGCTTGGATGGCTATGTATTTCCCCCTTAGGACTGCCTTTGCCATATCCCATAGGTTTTGGACCGAAGTGTCTTTATTCTCATTGATGCATAAAAAACATTTGACAAGATACAGTAACTGTTCCTGATTAAAACGATTCAAAGTATAGGGATAGGGGAACATTCCTCAGTTCATAAAATCTATCTATGAAAAACCCACAACGACTATCATCCTCAATGGGGAAAAGCTGACAGCCTTCCTTTTGAGATCAGGAACATGATAAGTATGTCCACTCTTGCCACTATTGTTTAACGTAGTACTAGAAGTACTAGCAACAGCAATCAGACAACAAAAACAAAAACAAAAAAATAAATAAAAAGTCTTCAAATTGGCAAAGAAGAAGTCGAACTCTCTCTCTTTGCAGATGGCATGATATTTTATATGAAAAACCCAAAGACTGCACCCCCAAACTATTAGAACTCATACAGCAATTCAGTATTGTGGCAGGATACAAAATCACTGCACAGAAATCAGTTGCTTTCTTATACACTAACAATGAAAATATAGAAAGGGAAATTAGAGAATCGATTCCATTTACTATAGCACCAAGAACCATAAGATACCTGGGAATAAACCTAACCGAAGAGGTAAAAGATGTGTACTCAAGGAACTACAGAACACTCATGAAAGAAATTGAAGAAGACACAAAAAGATAGGAGAGCATCCCACGCCCACGGGTTGGAAGAATAAACCTTGTTAAAATGTCTGTACTGTCCAGAGCAATCAATACTTTCAATGCCATCCCGATCAAAATTTCACTGGCATTTTTCAAAGAGCTGGAACAAACAATCCTAAAATTTACATGGAAGTAGAAGAGATACCATATTGCTAAGGAAATGTTGAAAAAGAAAAACAAAACTGGGGACATCACATTGCCCGATTTTAAGTTTTATTCTAAAGCTGTGATCAGCTTTAGAATAGACCACCTTGAGATACCACCTGATGCCAGCTAGAATGGCCAAAATTAACAAGACAGTGAACAACAAGTGTTGGAGAGGATGTGGAGAAAGGGGAACCCTCTTACACTGTTGGTGGGAATGCAAGTTGGTGTAACTACTTTAGAAAACAGTGTTGAGATTACTTAAGAAATTAAAAATAAGGTTACCCTATGACCATGCAATTGCACTACCGGGTATTTACCCCAAAGATACAGATGTAGTGAAAAGAAGGGCCTTATGTACCCCAATGTTCATAGAAGCAATGGCCACAGTCGCCAAAGTATGGGAAGAGCCAAGATGCCCTTCAACAGATGAATGGATAAAGAAGATATGGCTCATATATTCAATGGAGTATTATGCCTCCATCAGAAGGGATGAATATCCAACTTTTGTATCAATATGGATAGGACTGGAAGAGATTATGCTGAGTGAAATAAGTCAAGCAGAAAAAGTCAGTTATCATATGGTTTCACTTACTTGAGGAGCATAAGGAATAACATGGAAGACATTGGGAGATGGAGAGGAGAAGTGAGTTGGGGGGAAATCGGAGGGGGAGACAAACTATGAGAGACTGGACTCTGAGAAACAAACTGAGAGTTTTGGAGGGGAGGGAGGTGGGGGTTTGGGTGAGCCTGGTGGTGGGTATTATGGAGGGCATTATTGCATGGAGCACTGGGTGTAGTGCATAAACAATGAATTTTGGAACACTGAAAAAAATAAAATAAAAAATAATAAATGTCATTTCCTCACTTCCTGATATTCCTCTATATCTAATTCTAAAAGATTTTATTTATTTAATTGAGAGAGAAAGAGCACAAGATGGGGGTAAGAGCAGAGGAAGAGAGAGAACCAGATTCTCCACTGAGCAGAGAGTGTGACTTGGGCTTGATCCCAGGACCCTGGGATCATGACCTGAGTCGAAGGCAGATGCTTAACTGACTGAACCACCCGACACCCCTGTATCTTTTTTTTTTTTAAGATTTTATTTGTCTATTTATTAGAGAGAGAGAGAATTTGTAATGAGCAGGGGGAGGGGCAGAGAGGGAGGAAGAAGAAGAGAGAAAGAATCCTACACAGACTCCACACTCTGTGCAGAACCCTAGGTGAGGCTCAATCTCAGGACCCTGAGATCATGACCTGAGCCAAAATCAAGAGTCAGATGCTCAATGGACTGAGCCACCCAGGCACCTCTCTTCTCATTTCTTGTAAGATATTAAGGTGCTCATAATATCTGTCTCCACCTCTTATCTGATCACCATTCCTGAAGATACTTGAGATACTCTTGGATAATCCATCCCTGAGTCTGATTGTTCTTTTCCTTCACTTTCTCATTTACAGTTATCTTTGCCTCCATCCCAATCAGCCTTCAATTACTATCATTACTGTCGTCCTCAGTATTTGTATCTTCTGTAAATTCCAGCTGATTCCAGAAACTCCACTCAAAAGCTTTATTTTTTCCTCTATTGGTCAGTTATTAATTCTAACTTTATTAAGGTATAATTTTATACATCATAATAGATAGATGTTAAGTATTTAGCTCAATAAGTTAAGAAAAATTATTCTTTTTCCTCACTTAACCATCATTTTTCCCGGCTTTAAAGTAATTTTAAGGGGGGCCTGGGTGGCTCAGTGGGTTAAAGCCTCTGCCTTTGGCTCAGGTCATGATCCCGGGGTCCTGGGATGGAGCCCCACATCGGGCTCTCTGCTCAGCAGGGAGCCTGCTTCCTCCTCTCTCTCTGCCTGCCTCTCTGCCTACTTGTGATCTCTGTCTGTCAAATAAATAAATAAAAATCTTTAAAATAAAAAAAATAAAGTAATTTTAATTTAATTTAATGTCTGGTTTGATTTCTCTATCCTAAAGTCCTTTATTACATTCTTGATACTTCATTGTTTTGTCTTGATATATACAACTTTAATCTACTTTGCACTGAGTTGTGTGCATGGGGCATATGGATACCCAATTCTCACAGCATAAATTGTTTTATAGTGCTATAATTATCTTTTTATTGGGGTAAAATAACATAATATAAAATTTACCATTTTAACCATTTTTAAGTGTTCAGTTCAACGGCATTAAATACATTCACATCGTTGTGCAACTGTCACTACTATCCATCTCCAGAACTTTTACATCTGCCCAAACTGACACTGTACTCAGTGAACATTAACTTCCATGTCCTCCTCCCACAAGCCATTGGCAACTACCATTCTACTTTCTATGTGAATTTGATTACTCTAAGTATTCCATTTGAACAGAATCTTGTAATATTTGTCCTTTTGTGTCTGGCTTATTTCACTTAGCATGTGTATTCAAAGTTCTTCCGTGCTGTAGGTTGTGTCAAAATTTCCTTCCTTGTTAAGGCTGAATAACATTCCAATGCATTTTTTTTTAATAGCTGCCAGTGTCATTTGGGTTTTTTCTACCTTTTGTCTACTGTGAACAATGCTGCTACGAACATTGAAGTACAAGCATCCATTACCTTTTATTAGGTGTTAATATACATGTATGGATGTGATTCTAGATGTCAACTCTTTTTTTGTTCTTAAAGATTTTATTTGTTTATTTGAGAGAGAGAGAGAGAGAGAGACAAACAAGAAAGAGAGCATGAGGTGGTAGGGTCATAAACTGAGGGAGAAGCAGGCTCCCCATTGAGCAGGGAGCCCCCCCTGCAGGGCTTAACCCCAGGATCCTGAAATCATGACATGAGCCTAAGGCAGAACCCCAACCAACTGAATCACCCAGATACCCCTTAGATATCAATTCTATTGTATTGTTCTATCATTCCCTCCATTAATGTTAAAGTTTAAAATCTTGCAAAATAAATCTTTATATTTACTAGAGAAAGTTCTTTCACTTGTTTGTTCTTCTTCAACAATATTTAAGAAAATTAGCATTTTGCATTTCTATGTAAATTTCTTTCACTTTGTAAGACTCCTCCCCAAAAACATTGATTGCACTGATTTTTACTAAAATTACATTGTATCTATTAATTAATCTGAGTAGAATTTAGTTAAGTGACTGAGTCTTCAAACCCATGAATGTGGTCTGTCAGTTATTTAGTTATTCTTATATCTCTAATAAAGTTGTTATGTTTCCTATAGAAGTTTTGTATATTGTTGGATTTATTCTTGTATACTTGATTTTTCAATGATTTTTTAAAATATTTTATTTATTTATTTGCCAGAGAGAGAGAAAAGAGCAAGCAGTTGTGGGGGGAGGGGACAGGGGGACAGGGCAGCAAGCAGAAGGAGAAGCAGTTTCTCCACTGAGCAAGAAGCCAGATGTGGGACTCAATCCCAGGCCGTTGAGACATGATGTGATCTGAAGGTAGACGCTTAACCAACTGAGCCATCCAGGTGTTCTGATACTTGATATTTTTGGTGCAAATGTTGAGAAATCAGTTTTTAATTTTATTCCTTCCTAATATTTTGCTGTTGTATTGAAATTCAGTTAATTTTTGCAAACTGATTTTGTACCTTTGTCTGCTGTTAAGCTCTATGAGAAGTTATTTATTCTTTTGTATTTTCTATATTAACAACGTGTAACTTGAAAATAGAATTTTGTTTCTTCCTTTTTTATTATATTACTTTCTATTTTGTTTTCTGCCCTTCTTCTAATGACTGGGATCTCTAGGTCAATGTTGAATATTTATCCTCAAAGGAAAGCTTTCAATACATTAGCATTATTTATTATGTATGTTTCAGGTTTTTTGAGTATATCCTTCCTGTTTAAAAAATTTCCTTCCTTTAGTTGACTAAAAATTTTAAACATAAATGTTTAACTTTATTAAGTATAATTTCTTATTAAATAAGATTTTTCTCCTTTAATCTGATTACTTTCTAATAATTGTTTTTGTAATGTTAAATTAAATATACTTCTGGGACAAATCCATCTTTATCATGATGCATTTGTCTTTCTTTAATATATATTACTGGATTTAATTTTCTCATTTTCTTCTTCCTCTATCAATTTCTGATAGATTTGTTAAAATACACTACTTTGATTGTAAATGTCTTTATTTTCTTCTTTTAGTCATACCAATTTGTTTTAGATATTTTGAGACTATGCTATAGGCATGTGAAAATTTGAAATATAGTCTTGATGAACTATAATATAATGAAGATTATTACGATGAAATGACTTCATGATTTCTATTAATATGCTTTGCCAAAGATCTATGTTTTTTTTATGTTAAAATAGCTATAAGAACTTGTTTTGCTTATACTTTACTTACTAAATCTGTTTCTCTCACCTTACTTTCAACCTTGACATATGCCTATGCTTGAGATTTGTCTTTTGTATGTAGTGAATACATTTTTTCCAAGTCTGATAATCTTTGCTACTTAACCGAAACATTTAGTCCACATGTACTTAATATAATTTGTTATACATTTGGGTTTAAAGTTCCATCTTTTGTACATCTTATTGTGCTATCTGTTCTGTGCTTCTTTTTCTCTCCTTTCTTAGCTTTTTTGAATTCATTATACTTAAGCAATTTCTACATGTTTTAAAAATGCCAATGACAATAATTACCATTACTGTTGTTGTTATATTTTATTCACAAATGCATTTAGAATTTGTTCATGTATTTAACTTTTATCATTTCTTTCCTGCTTCATGCAATTTGGATCTTCTACTTAAGCTTATATTTCTCTTCTCTCAAGTTCAGCCCTGGAATTCCTTTTAGTGTGGTTTTTTGGTATCAAGCACTACCTTATTAATGATATCTGGGGCACATCACTGGGTGAGGTGAAATCTGTTCTTAAAGAGGCTGGGGAAATGCAGTGCTGGAACACTGGGTTCCACTCCTCCCACTCCCTCCTACTTCACATCCTTGCTCAGGTTCCACTTGTACCCTTTGACTGGAGTCCAGAAGTCTGAGGGAAAGAGAGCACCAGCAGTCAGTATATTGAATAGAGGCTAAAAGGAGAGCTGGGGCATTTAAAGTAACATGATTTTCCTGAAAACAAAGTTATATTAGGTGAATCAGTACAGATGACAGAAATACAGAAAGAAAGATTCCAGGAGGGGGGTTGGGAAAAGAGAGAGAGAGAAAACAACAGAAAATTGATTTGAAGAGCAGTAGTTACAGATTCGTCCACCTCTGGAAAAACATGGTTCATCCTACATTCAATAAATGTGGATTAGCCCCTGCTGTATGTCAGGAAGTGCTACTATATGCTTGTGAGAACAAAGCCGACATGGTCCCCTCACTTACAGGTAGACAGATATGAAGCAGTTGATTATATTAAATTTGTAAATAAATTCCAAATGATAAAAATAACAATGAATTTTCTAGTAAGCACCTTAAGGTGAAAAAAAAAAAAAAAGACCTTTTTTTTCTATTCCAGATTTCTTAATGAATATCTTTTTTAAGCAACTTAACAAGTATTAGATTACAAAAGATATGAAAGATTTTTTAATGGTTACATATATCCATGCTTACTAAGCTATCATCACAAATATCAACCGATAGTGTACAGGAACGTTAAGTTCAAAACTTCTCCCCAGACTAAAATGATACTGGGTGCTACACTTTAAAATATACCTCTATTATCAGTAAGTTTTGTTGTCATTTTCTGCTTTATTATGAAAAAATGACAGAAATTAAATACTCAAGGACAACCTTCCACAAAGTATAAATGAGAAAGAAACTAGTGTTTGATCTCTTTGCAACAAGACTAGAAATTAACAAGAAACCAAAAACTAAGTAAAGAACTCTTATAACCTAAAAATTTTGAAATAATAAAACAGAAAACACTGTTAAAGGGGAATTGAAACCAAATTTTCAGAATTTCCACAAAATAACAATAATAACAATGTACTGCTGGATAAGCTATATGTTACATTTAAAACAATGCTCAGAGGGAATTCATTAAAGTCTAATATTTCCTTTAGCTTAGATTAATTATTTACTAATTATCTAATCCAAGAAGTTATAAATATAAATAGTATAAAACTTAAGAATAAAGAGAAGATTAATACAGACAAAATCAGATATGGGTTTATTAGGAGAAAATGATAAACTAATGGTACTGTCCATGTTAAAAACAATTAAAAAACTAGATCACTTGTTGAACTGATTAAGGAAAAAAAAAAAGAAACCTGAATATATAAATAAAAGGGTGATAAAACTAAAAACTAAAAAAAAAAATAAATAAATAAAAAACTTTTAAAAATACATTTAAATAAATTTGAAGCTTTGAGTGAAATGGATAATTTTCTGGGAAAATACATAACTTAATTTACATACATAATTAAATTTTACAACAGAAGAGAGACAAATTCAGAATAGAACACTAATATTGGGGGGAAAAAAACAGAAAGTTGTTAAAGAAAAAAAATACTGATTTCCACTATGGGAGATAGAAGGAAGAAAGGAAAAAAGGAAGGAAGGGCGAAGAGGAGAAAGAAAAAGAACATAAATTCAGACTTTCATATAAGCATTCTATAAAACATTTAAAGAACAGATAATTCCAAAGACCACACCAAATAAGAAAACTATAGAAAAATGTCATTTATAGGGGCACCTAGGTGGCTCAGTGGTTTAAGCCTCTGCCTTCTGCTTACATCATGATCTCAGGGCCCTGGGATTGAGCCACGCATCGTGCTCTCTGCTTGGCGGGGAGCCTGCTTCCCCCTCTCTCAACCTGCCTCTCTGCCTACTTGTGATCTTTCTGTTTGTCAAATAAATAAATAAAAATATTTTTTTAAATTTACTATTACTTTTGACCTGCTATAAAATTTGATATAGGAATCTAATATGACACTTATTTTTATATCAAAACCTTGAAAAATGTCATTACTATGTCAGTTGGCTTTTGTAGTTGCTGTTAAGAAATAACCAAACTATGGAAAGAGCCTAGATGTCCATCAACAGATGAATGGATTAAGAAGATATAATATATATTTATACAATAGAATACTATACAACCATCAAAAAAACCGAAATCCTACCATTTGCAACAACATGGATGGAGCTAGAGGGTATAATCCTAAGCAAAATAAGTCAATCAGAGAAAGACAAGTATCATATAATCTCACTGATATGAGGAATTTGAGAAACAAGACAGAGGATCACAGGGGAAGGGAGGGAAAAATGAAACAAGATGAAACCAGAGAGGGAGACAAACCATTACAGACTTAACCTCAAGAAAAAAATTGAGGGTGGCTGGAGGGGAGGGGAAGCTGGGAGGGATAGGGTGACTAGGGGATGGACATTGGGGGGAGTATGTGCTATGGTGAGTCCTGTGAATTGTGTAAGACTGATAAATCACAGACCTGTACCCCTGAAACAAATAATACACTATATGTTAATTAAAAAAAAAAAAAAGAATCCTATATCCTATAGTATGTGACTTCTGGAAAATTATTTCATTCTCTGAGCTTCAAATTCCTTCCTCTATAAATGGGGGATAATAAAAAAAGATATGGCACAAAATTGTTGTAAAGCACAGAGAAAGGGTTTGGTCCTTAAACATTCCAAAGCTCTGGGTTCTAGATTCTGGACTTTCATCTCCTTTACATTTCACAGATGCCCAAAGAAATAAGAAAGAACATCCTTGGATTGTCCCCTGTAAGGCCCACATGACCTCCCCTACCAAAAGAGTTGATTATCAGAATGAAAGGAGGGCCATGTTAGGGGTTTTGTGGCAGCAGTGAAATCCTGGGGAACTTGTAAGCATGACAAAGAACTTTTTAGGGTTCTCAGATGACTTTAAGGTTTGAATAAGAATGGATTGCTATGTTGCATCTGAAAGAAGAAAACTGAATGCAAATCAGATATTTGTTGGTAACCACAGGGCCTTAATGATCACATCAACTATCTCCACAAATACTAACTGATAAAAGATTCACAGTAGAAGAGAAAGTTGGAAACTATAGAGATGCCACATATATAACCCTAAAGAGGGGGACAGTACTTTGCTACATGAGAAGGGGGCCTTATACGCTCTCTGGAATAAAATGGAAATTCTTTGGTATCTGATATCTACACACTTTTTTATTTAAATGTTGTTTCTACTAATTCATGTAGAAGAATATGAAGTCTGACTCATCCCTAAGTTATATGGTCTTCACTTTGAACTTCATGACTTGCCCTTAACAGACTGGCTATACCAATAGTTCTTTATTGTTGGCATTTTTTTTTTGATACTTGGTCCTTCATATTTGGTAATTTTTAATTCCTGTAATACTATAATATTTAATGTATTTCTAAAAATTATTCTACACTGGAATAAAATGTAGTAGAGAATGGGAATTATTCTGCTGCCCTATTGCCATCAAAAAATATTTACTGAATAACCCTCTGGCCTGGAAATTGTGTTAAAATGAAATACTATGAGATACCCACCATGTGTTTCTTTACTTAGGAGAAAAAAGTTATATTCTCACATGTACACCTTGATACAAGAAAATAAGCACCCAGTGAGTGGAATAGATGAATGTTTCCTGATTGATCATCAGAATCATTGGGGGAGTTTAAATTTCAAAAGGTTGGCCTGGGCCCAACCTCCAAAGACTTTGATCAGTAGGATTGTGCTGAATCTTAAGCACTGAAATGTGTATATAATTTAATATAATTTTTGAATATACCACTTATACATACAACACAAAATTTAAAAATTATATATTATCTGTATTATAAAATGATAATCAGTTGAAAGGTTTTCTCACAGCCTTTTTCCTTTGCTTTTCTTCTCAGAAGCAACCATTCTTGAAAGTTTCTTAATCCTTCTGGTCTCTCTCACTACCTCTCTGTCTTAAAAAGCAAGCCTTATATACACATTGTTCTATATTTTTTCTTTTTTCACTTAAGAGAACTTGAGATAGCTTTATAGCCTCCGGGGAAAAAACCATCTAGACAAACTGTGTCAATATTGAGACCATTCATTTTATGTCCAAGTATTGCGAGACAAATCACCATGCTAGAATGATTGCTCTTAAAATACCAGAAATATCAAGTATGTCAGTTTTTAAATTTTGACAGCAAACTATTTGTATAACTTAGAAGAAGAGTCTTCAGCAGCAGCAACAAAATTTTACTGCCAATATGGATATGACCATCCTGTCTTGGCTATGAGACTGATATGAATATGACAGGAAGCAGTACGTTGTCCTTCCCAAAATGTGAAGTTATTTTCTACGTATTTATTTCTTATAATTCCCATAGGGACCCTTTTGTTAATTGTAACACAATTGTTTACAGCCAAAGCAGAAAGGATACAAAAATATGTTTACATCAAGAGAAGAAAACCTATAAAATTTGAAATAGAATATAAAATGAAGCAAAGCAATATTTAACTTGAAAATATTGGAAGATCAAGTGCTCTTCTATATTGAAGACAGTGGTCAATGAAAACTGAATTTCATTCCTTTCTGGTTGGCACTATCTAGTTTTCCTAGTCTTTTAAGCTTTGAAATTAAATTCCATTTCATCTGAGAGGCAATTTTTATTACCTTAGACTTTAGACCCAATTCTTACAGCAAAATGAAGAATTAAGAGTCACATTAAGGAAACTGGCAGGCAAATCCACCCTGATTTATATAAACTTACCATCAGCATCCCAACTGACAGGGAAATTGGTACAAATGTAATGCTTTTAACAAGGCAGGCATGTACATGGCATGCAGAATAATTCATTTTTCTGCCAGAGTTTTAATTTTCTTTTCTATAAATTAGGAAAGTTGGACTAGATCAGAAAACCTTGGCTCATGCCCCAAATCCAGCCTGCCACCTGCATTTGTGTATTGGTATGTAAAGTTTTATTGGAACACATCCATATCCATTTGTTAGCATATTGTTTATGGCTTTTTGTGCCACAACGTCAAAATTGAATAGTTACTATGAGACCATATGGGTGCGAAGCCAAGAATATTCGCAGAAGTTTACAAACCCTTGGGCTTGGTAATAATGACTAATAAATCTTCACATTGTTGGAGCACCTACTCTACGTGAACAACTTTATATGTTTTACTTCATTTCAATAAACATTGTAAAAATGTTTAAAATGGGTACTGAACTTTGAGTTGTCCCTAAACTCACCTTGGGAAACTGATCCAAACTCAGTTTTGATTCAAGTCTTCTTTCTTAAATCATAAAAGCCCATCTAGTTCTAAAGACTAGACATATTTGTGGAATGTATATAGCATCTAGGACAAGAAGTGAAGGGCTTGATAAGTAAAATGCAGATTTATTAAATAGGATATTTGAGGACAAGCATGATATCTTCCTTTTTGTTTCCCTGGTAACTATCACAGAAATGTTATATAGTTAGCACATACTAAAAATTGTATGAATGCATCAACTCTACAGTCTTAAAGGAATTTAATATTGTATAAGATGGGAAAAGGCAACATATTACCATGATAGAAATCAGACATATTGTGGAATTCTCCTCTAAATGACATAAGAAAAGTAAAATGTGCTATTCCAGATAGGAACAATCAAAGTTGAAACTATCCATAATGCCTTTGAGTTAAGGAACAGGTTGGAGTGGAATGAAACTTGGACCCACATGCAGAAGGTGTCTTCTAAAGTACAGCTTGGCAAAACAGGCTATAACTCTTTCTGCATGCTTTCTCCTATGAAGAGATCTCCCAGACAAGGGGTTTCCCTTCTAACTGGAAAATTTCATGATTTATTCCTCTGGTCACACTCATTCAAAACACTTGCTTGAATAATTCCTGACTTCCTGTAGTAAGTTTCTAGGCAACCTCAGAAAAGTTAGGTCCTAGCCAGAAAGGATATTGAGTGGTATTATAAAGATATCATGTATTAGAATGAGAGAACCCCAAAACAACTTAAAGAGCCCAGAGATTGCCAGGATTGGTTCAATATTTCCTTTCATACATTCCCTATTTTTACACAACTATCACTTTTAATCTACTCATGAATGGAAGATGTTTGCCTGTCCCCATATGTAACAGTTGCCCTTCAGTGACTCAAAAACTGCTCACCCTTTAATCCTGACCCAACTCCCCGCTCAACTCTCTTATACTCAGGGCCATATGTTGTGACCAGATTGTTATAGAAGGGAGAGGTCACTTACTCTCCTCTGTCCAATCTCCAGAATTTTATTTATATCAACTAGTCCACATAGAAACAAAGGATAGTGGTGCTAGAACTGCTGTGAATCATGGAAAGAGAAATTACTGTTGAGAGCCCAGTTACCCAGTGATTTCCTGGGATCATAAAGCCTACTATCTTAAAGATAGAATGGACCATGTTTTTCAACTATTATACATATGGAGTGAACAAATAATGAGCAAATGCTCATTATATAAACAAATAATGAGCAAACAAACAAAACCCAGAATCATGTAAGTGACTGACTTCAGAAACCAGAATACCAAGTGATAAACAATGACTCCCCACAGGGTCATACACTTTAATGGGGATATGAAAGGTTTTCATTCCTAATATCCTAAGACAATAGAGATCTTGGATTTCATGAAATAAAACCCAGTTACAGTATATATACTTGGTTTAAAAATACCTCTCCTATTCAAAAAAGTTCTAAATTAGATTTAAATCTTAGCATGTATCTGGAACATCTTCAAAATTGACTTCCTTTCTGATTGTCCCCTTAAATCTACATACCATCACAATATTTTCAGGGTCCTTAAAAAAATGGCATTATCTATTCCCTACATTAAATTTTGTGAACTGAAACCACCTGCATTCACACAGCTTTAACTGCCAGGATGGAGATCTGAAGTCACTTGTGTCCACATGACTTGCCTCTTCTTTTCAGGAGATTCTTGGCCAGGAAGATGAGACTATAAACCAATAAATAACTTTACTATTGCCAAGAATTTCCTAAAGGCCAAGACATTTGAGTGAATAGTTTGCTCATCTGGGCAAACAGCCTTTGCTCTGGGAACAATGGGTTGTCCACACGGCCAAATAGCTCACTTAACAAACATCTGTTTATTTATCAAAATTTCCTTCGAGACACTTGCTTCACTATGCCCACAAAACCAAAAATACCACATCAAGAACTGTACCCAATCCCAATCAGATATGTGCACTGAAAGACCTGCCTTAAAGTATTTGATCCCAGAGCCCAAACTCCTGCCAATGTCTACCCCTGACCTTTCATTTCTGAGATGCTGCTAAGACTATCAAAGTCATTCTCTACCTCACTGCAGTACATTCAATGAACTTAGCTTTGTTTGAAGAACAGGTTATTCTGAGGTCTTTTGAGAAGTTGATAGTCAATCTTCCTAATCTATATCAAAACATCGGCTACAATCTCTCCTGATCTATAAATGGATATACCCCAGTAATCACAGAGAGAATACAGGACGAACTTCTGAGGAAATATGCATGGAATATGTACACCACCCTCAAAGCATTTTAAGATAGCTTGTCAAAAACAAATAATGCCACAGTTTTATCTATAATCTAAAAGAGTTTTGTTGATATATATGTTGTTATATTATAGATGTATTCATGTGTGTGTATATAATATTATATATATACTATTATAATACTATATATAATAACTGTATATATAATAGCATATATACTATTATAGAGACATATAAATTATTAAATACCTTTAAGAACTATGGTGAGATTTTCTGTTTCACATTTCAGATTTTTATTTATTTATTTATTTTTAAAGATTTATTTATTTATTTGAGAGAGGTAGAGGAGGAGGAGAGACAAAGAGAATCCTCAAGCTGACTCCCCACTGAGCACAGAGCCCCATGTGGAGCTCAATCTCAAGACCCCAAGATCATGACCTGAGGTGAAGGCAAAGCTTAACCAACTAAGCCACCCAGTCGCCCCAGTGTTTAGAGTTCTTCAATGCAGTTATCTACATTAGCTTAAGACTTTATTTTGTTCTGTTTTGTTTTGTTTTACAATATTTGTTTTTATACAAAGTACTGTGTGAGCACCAAGTCCGTATAGTTTCTTCAATACAGTCAACAAATACGTATCTCATTCACTTTATGCTATTTATAACAAAAGAGTCACCCAAAGGTTCGCCCTTAGCTATAATAAGTCAAACTTTTGAAAGTCTACCTAAATTGCCTTGCTAGTGTCTAGGAAAACTACAAAGGCAAAATCATGCTAATGGAAAAAAATGCAAAGTTGTTTTTGATTAGAGAACTCGAGATTTATCCAGTCATCTGAGATAGAAGGTGATTCTTATTGAAATGCAAAGGTGAATACGATGACTTCTGAATACTAAAAATCTTTGCTAAGGACTAAATATGGCTGATCAGAAAAATCCAACAACCACAAAGAAACCTACACTGCAACTATTTTTTCATAATCCTTTATTCTTTTGTGTGTGTGTGTGTGTGTGTGTATATATATATATATATATAGAATACTTACTGTTATTCTGGGAAGAAAAAGCTGAACAAGAAAGGCATGGTCCTAAATATTCATGGAGCTTCTAGTACAGTCAGATAAATAGCTCAAATTAAAGACTACAAAAAAAGAATTACAAATTATAATGAGAAGAATGAAGAGAAAATACTTATACAAAGAAAGGGGCCAGATGAACTTTCAGGTGATAACAAATGACAGAAAAGATCTCTTCCAGGAAGTGTAAAGCATCTAGAGAAAAATTAAACCACCCATAGAAACCATCCAGGCCATGTCAAATGCAAATTGCCTACTGAGACATGTGAAGGAGCAAACTGACATGAGTGAGGTCTATTATTTAATTTGCTTGTTTTTGTGCCTTTGGAAGTGAAGGAGAGAAGACTAGAATGTACAAGCATATTCCTAAAACACAGCAAGTGAAACCCCAAGATGACTCGTCCCTCAATGAAAGAACCAGGAATGCCAGTATCACCAAGGGCCCTCTTATTTTTTTTTTTTTAATTTATTTGTCAGAGAGAGAGAGAAAGCACAAGTAGGTAGAGAGGCAGGCAGAGAAAGTGGGGGAAGCAGGCTCCCTGCTGAGCAGAGAGCCTGATGCCAGGCTTGATCCCAGGACCCTGAGATTGTGACCTGAGCTGAAAGCAGAGGCTTAACCCACTGGGCCACCCAGGCGCCCCAATGCCTACAATATTAATAGGTAAAATATAATTCATTTCTAGTGGGCAACAGAGACCCAGCCCATAGTTTGAGAAAATATATCCAGAGGTCCAGAGAGAATGTTTGGCCTTGAGAATTGGATCTAGCTGACCAAGAGACATGGGACATAAACTATTCCAATTTTACTCTATTCTCTCTGGCTAAAGTTTATTTTGGGCTTTGCCACTGATGTGGTTTATTATTTTCAATGTGCTCCATGCAAGAGTACAACATATTCCACAAACAGACAAAGCCTTGGTTTATTCCACAAAATAATTCTACTTCTTCAAGAGATTCTGGAACATTCTCAACTAATATAAAAAGGGCTTTGATATCTGGCACACTGCATTATGAGCTAAACATTTCATATTTACAGTGTATAGACCTCTTCCTTTAGTAGAGAAAACATCAAATTTTCCTTTCTTTTTTATTAGGTCTAATGTCAAAGAATAAACACTTCTATGGAAAATTTCTTCATCTTCTCAATTTTTTTTCTATGAATATTTTCTACTACTTTTTTCACAATTAAATAGGAAACACAGCACAAATATTTTCTATGAAGGCTCTGGATTCTTTTCACCAAAGATACTCTGAGTTAATGTGTTTCAGAATGTTGAGATACATAAACTAGGATCTCTGTTGACCAGATCTTGTTCCCCTGGGATCAAAACTCAATGAAACATGTACAAAACCTACTTGGGAGAGAGAGAGAGACAATCAGTTATGTGTTAAATTGTTTCCCCTTGAAATTCATACCTTGAAGTCCTAACCCCAAGAATCTTAAAATATAACTGTGTTTGGACACAAGGTTTTTAAAGAGATGTTAAAGTTAAATAAGGTCATTGGGGTGCACCCTAATCCAATATGGCTGATAGCCTTGTTAGAAGAGGAGATTAAGACATAAAAACAGAGGAAAGACAGTATGAAGACACAGAGAGAAGAGAGCCATCTGCAAGCCTAGGGGAGAAAAAGAAAAGAAACCAACCCAGCTGACAGTTTAATCTCAAACTTCCAGCCTCCAGAACTATGAAAAAAATAAATTTCTATTGTTTAAGCACCAGTCTGTGGTAGTTATTATGGCAATACTAGCAGACTTTTATATATAGACACTGTGGAGATATATATAAATCTTTGTGGAGAGATAGATAGATAGAAGTATGAGATATAGGTATCTCCAATACAAATACAACTTACACAATATCTACAAATACTGTGTTTTTTAATGGTGGTGGTTGTGCAAAACTTATGGAAGATATGAATTATGTTTACAGCAACCCCTGAAATATTGAATTTTTAGATCTTTTAAGTTTTTCGAGATACTGTTTGAAAACTGAATAATTATTTTTAATTCTTTTTTACTTTTTAACACATTCCTCGAGATCCTATCTTATAACTCTCAGATAAAGAAAACCAGCTTACATGCTTAGCATTCTTTTTGAGAATAGTCTTAGAAAACCCACCAGGTCAATAAGAATATTATCTATTTTTTACATTCCTACAAATGAAAACATTTAAATTTTTTTAAGTTGCTATGTAATAAAGATTTCCTTTCCTCCAGGTTCCAATAACATTTTGCTCAGTCTTCACTGCACCCTCACCAACTTCTTTCTTGAGACCTGTCAGGCTTCTGCTAACAACCTCCTCTAGACCTTACAGCTTCCACTACCATGAATCTCAAAGCCATATGTCCTAGGTTTTTGTTACAGCAGCATCACACTTCTGATACCAAATTTTGTCCCAGTTGCCATTTCTGCATTAAAAACCATCTCAATAAAATAATAATTTTGTTATATTCACAGATTCTGTGGATCAGTAACTCAAACAGGGCACAGTGGGGACAACTTGTATCTCCAAGGTCTTTGGGGTCTCAGTTGGGAAGACTTGAACAGTGACAGACAATTCAAACAGCTGGGAGTTCTAATAACTGGGATTAAAGGTTTCGTTTCCAGGATGCCTTAATCATTCATATCTTGTCCCTGAGCTGGGATTATTTGAAGACTTGGCTGAGCTCAGACTGTCATATCAACTAAAGCACCTGCACACAACCTCTCCTTGTGGCTTGGGCCTACCATGACATGGTGACTGGGATCCAAAAGGGAGCATCTAAGAGGGACCTTCCAGATAGAGAATGTTCCATAAGAACTAGGTGGAAGCTTCATGGTTGTTTTATGATCTCACCTTATTAATCATATAACATTATTCCTACTGTAATATGTTGGTCAAAGCATTTATGAGCCCACTCAAATTCAAGAAAACAGAATACAGACCACCAACTCAGTCTAGAAATTGCAAAAAGTTGGAGTCATGTTTTAAAATATCCACATGGTTTCTTAAATTCCTTATGCCACAAGTCATTTTTCTTACTAATATTTGTATAATTAGATACTTGTTATATGGGGAATACATTTCGTAAAAACCTGTTTACGAACAGTTTAAAAATATATCTAGATAATCTGTAATGATCACTAGTTAGTTAAACCATGGATCAATGCCTGCTTTGTAGGTGAAAAAATAAAAGAAGCAAACTGAAGTGATTTATCCATGGTAGAATTCTGGGTTGTGAGAATAGAAAATAGAATTCCTAATCTGTTCTTCCTCTGACATGTCCAGAACAATGCTAAGCACTTTGACTATCCATACAACTAATTTCTAGTTCAATGGCTACTGTTTTAAAAAATCCTATACCTATTTTTCCTTTTTGTAATAAATTATGCTGATTGACATAAGTCAAGCTGAGAAAGACAATTATCATATGGTTACACTCATATATGGAACATAAGGAATAGTGTGAAGAATCACAGGAGAAGGGAGGGAAAACTGAATGGGAAGAAATCAGGGAGAAAAACCATGAGAGACTGTGGACTCCGGGAAACAAACTGAAGGTTACAGAAGGGAGGAGGGTGGATGGATGGGGTAACCAGGTGATGGGTATTAGGAGGGCTTGTGTTGGGATGAGCACTGGGGGTTATACACAACTAATGAATCATTGAACACTAAAGCAAAAACTTATGATGTACTATATGCTGGTTAACTGAACATACAAAAAATAAAAATAAAGTTATGGTTTTGTAGCTTAAAAAGATTTAGTCATATGAAAAAATGTAAAAGCATAAGCTTTCAGAGCAATTAGCATGAAATTTGAAATCTATTTCAACCACTCACAAGTTACCTTTAAGCATGCTATGCCATATTTTCTGTCCTTTGTACTTACTTCATCTATAAAACAGTAATGATAATAATAATATAAATAATAATAAATAAATAGTAAATAACAATACATCCTTTATAATAGTGGTATAGAAATTAGAAATAAAATATGTAAAATATTAAGTAAAATGTAAATTATTGGGGAATAATTATTTTTATTGTTAGACCAAAAAAAAGGTTGAGGTCAAATTACTTATCTTTCCTCTATAGTGCATGAAAATATCATCATTACCAAGCTCAGTTTATTCATTCCTTCACCTTTTATTCCTTTGCTATCATGTAATACAGTGACTAAAGCATGGTTTGGGGATCAAACTTCCCAGGGATGACTCCTGACTCCGGGCTCTAATATTCATAAACCGTGTGACCAGTGACTTAACACCACTGATTTAGATTCTTCATCAAAGTGTTATTACCTAAGAGATAAATAAAACCATGTCTTTAAACAGTACTATACTTTTTCAATGGTTTATAAATTTATTGGCAAATGATAAAAAGACACCACGGTACTCTTGTCAGAGACAAATAGACTTGTCTGTCCTCTAAAAGAACAAAACCCTTGGGCATGCATAAAGCACGTTGTATAATTTGATTAAAATTAAAATGCATTTAGTGAAGAAACGGACAGTACACTTTGGAATAGGAGTACTAATAAAGGACACCAACTAGGAGGTTAGCAAATCCAAATTTTGTCTTGGTTCTGCAACTTACAGACTCTCCAATCCTAAGGAACTCACTCTACTGCTCTGGGCCTTGGTTTCTTCATCTGTAAAATGGGTATCACAACATCACCACGTTTACCTCACCAAAAATTGTGAGGTTCAATGTGGATAGAAAGACACCTTGAAAACGGTAAGTGCCATAAAAATAGAAATTATACTTTTAAAAAAATATATAGTTTGTGCCCAAATAGAGAAAACAAAGCTCACAAAGCAAATGCATTGTTTTTGTGCAAAGATATTTACATTTTATTCACAATAGGGTCTTGTTTATAGCAAGAGCATTTTCACACCAGAGGGAGGATACTAATTAACTGTCTGCAAAAATAAAAGGGTAGCCTTTGCATTTTATTATAGAAACTCTGCAATTTAAACCTCCACGAGTAAATTTGTGTTAAATTCCTACCAACATTGTGTTCCCTGATTTTCTGCTCACTGATTGTGGATGTAGCTATCCAATTAAGATAAATGTGTAAATGCATATTGTTCAGAAATATTTTATGCTCATTTAAGGCATGGTTTGGTACGACTTTCATTTTCGCTTGGATATAGCTATTAAACTTGGATTACCCCTGGTGCTATTGAGAGGGAAAGAGGTTTTTTTTTTTTTCTTAAACATAAAGAGAGGCATATTAAGCTATAGAAAAACATAATAACATGTCCATGTAAAAGCCTTTTCCAAATTCTTATTTTCCATTAATGTGGAATGAAATACCCAATATTTCCTCATATAGAATTCACCTAGCATGTTATCTTTAAACTTGCTGCAAGTATCTCCAATAAGCACTAAATTCTCCAACTTTGGACAAATACCATGATTCATAAATACATAGTAAAAAAAATCATCCCAGCTACCATTTTGATAGATGATTGTGTGCCAGGCACTGTGTTAAGTTATTTACGTGCCTTAACTCATTGAATCCTCAAAACAAATCTAAAAGATATGTAATATTAAGAACATTAAGATCCTACTTCTGCCAATCAAGAAATTAAGTTTAGAGTGTGGCTTTCTCAGGGTTTATCAGAGAAAACAAACAAAACTACCTCTTGTGTTTCTGGCAGAAATTTAAAAGAACATCCTGATAAATCATTCATAGTTTAAAAAGAAATAATAATGGACCTTTTAAAAAGCTAACAGCAAACACTACTTAAAATATGTGGAATGCATCAAATATAGTTGCTTGAAGGAATTTATAATCTTAAATACTTACATTAGACATTTTAAAAGCCTCAAAATTAATGAGCTAAGTATTCACATTGAGACGTTAGGTGGTCCATCCCAAACCACAGAATTAACCAAAATAAAATAGAAGGAAAGAGATAATAAAAATGAAAATAATAAATACAAATAATAATTATGATAATAAAATATAAAAAAGATATTTACATTTTTAAAAAAGAAAAGTTATATTTTCAACAAAGAAAAAGTTGGTTCTTTTAATAAAAATTATAACAAAAGAAATCAAACTGTTAATTGTTTGAGAGAAGGAAAAAGTAGAAACAATGTTATGAATGAGAAGGATATATAATCACAGAAAATATGAAGAATAATAAGATAAAAGAATAGCATTATCAACTCTGCTATTCCTAGAAAAAAAAATTCATCAAGAAGAAAGTAAAATCTTGACTAGTTTTAGAATAATGAAACTGAAGTAGTGGTCAAAAATCTTTCTTCAAACCTAACATCACCCTGGTTGGTTTTAAAAAACAAGTTCCACCAAAATTTCAACAAATTTCTATGCCTATATCCCTAGACAAAATTTTGTACTTTTTTCCCTACTAGAATTGGGTTTCAATTGAGGGATTACTCCCAATTCAAACTATAAGCCCAATACAATGCTGATAATAAAGTCAGACAACTCATTATGGGTCTATTTCCCTCATAAATATAGAATGAAAATTCCTAAAAAACAAAACAAAAAGAAAAGAAAAGAAAAAGAAATCCAATAGTGCATTAAGAAGACAATACACTATTACCAAACTGGGTTTATTCCAGATATGCAGAAATAGTTTATATTATAAAATCCATTAGTGTAAGTTTTCACAGTAACAAACTAAAAGAGAATACTATATAATCATCTCAATAGATGAAGAAACTTGATAAAATCCAAAACTTATTCATGGTAATAAGTTCTTAGTAAATTAGAAAAAAAGAACATCTGACCTGAGGAAAAAAATATCTATAAAAAAATACATTATTCTAAAGCATTAGCTTTAAAATCAAGAACAAGGCAAGGAAGCACATTTATCACAACTTCTAATCAACAATGTATTGAATATCCTAGCTGCTATAATTAAGCAAGGAAAAAAATTATAGTCACAAGAATTAGAAAGGGTAACATAAAACTGTCAGTATTTAGAGATATTATCATTCACCAATGAATCCAAGAAAAATGCACAGAAAAAAATGTAGAAATAATAGCAGCATTTAGCAAGGTAGATGGATATAAGCTTAACACAGAAGTAAAATACATTTCTATTCTTCAGCAACACAAATCTGGAAAACATAATTAAAAAGAGGACTCCACTTATAACTGTATCAAATAAATATCAAGTAGATAAGAATAAATCCAAGAAATAATGTCCTGGAAAAACTATAAAACTTTATAAAGAAGTATTAAACATTACCCAAATGAAAAGAGATATAAACCTTGTTTATGGATAGGAAGACAGTATCATAAAGATGCCAATTCTCCAAAAATTTATTTGTAAGATCAATAAAATTTCAAACGACTTCTTCCAAAAGTTTTTATGCCACTTTATAGAGATCTTTATAAATTTGTGCAACAAATAAATGTTCAAACATAGCCAGGACACTTCTAAAGAAGAATAAGGAGGAAAGATCTTATCATATATCAAAATTGATTATGAAATCATCATATCATGGATAGATAAAACAACCAGGATCTTTGGAATGACAGGTGTATCATGCAAGATCAGTGAGGAAAGCAGAAATTAGTCAATAAGTAAAGCAGGAAAAAATCATTATTCATATGGGAAAAGAATGAAATTGGATCCCTACCTCACACGATAAGCAAAAACCTATTCTATTTTAATATCAAATAGTCAATGAGTTCCCAAACACATTGACTAATATATCAAAAATAAAATAGAAAATATAAGCTAGAACTGTTTAGTCTTTGGGATATGGAAAATTTTCTTATGTTTTCTGTAAAATTTTTAATTGATAAATCATGCTATATTAAAATTAATAATTTTGTTTGAAAAAAGAAAAAACTGAAGGTCTTTTTAAGAAAGTGAAAACACAGTTCATATACATATGTAGTATATTTACATTATACAAAATGGACCAAATGTAAATATGAAGAAGGTATAGTACAATATAAATTAATATCAATAATGAAATTATAGAAAAATGGAATATAAACATAAATGAGCACAATCACTTTGGAAAAGTTAGACTTTATAGTCTAATATTGAATATCCAAAAATCTGAGCGTCCAGCAATTCAATCCTATTGTATACACAAAAGCATTCCTTGCAGAGGTACAATAGAAGATATATTCCAGAATATTCATAGCAGTACTGCCCATGATAGCAAAAAACCTAGAAGTAACCCAGTTGCCCACTGGAGACTGTTTACACAAAACGTGCTATATTCGCATGATAGAATATTATATTGCAATGCAAATGAATTAACTAGAGTGGCATGCAGCAAGCTAAATGAATCATAGTCATATAGTAAATGAAATTCTAAGTCTCAAATGACTACATGAAGCATTATATACTTTATTTGTAAATCCAAAAATAACTAAAATAGACATGCTGTTTTAGGAATGGTTACCGAGTCAATAAAAATGAAAATAAGGCATGAACGCAGGAGTTAGAACGAGGAGGCAGCAGAAAGAAAAAATAAAAGGAGTGAACCATGCACTTGGACATTGATTATTCTCAAGGTCATAGCTTCTGTTTTGTATGGCAGACTTATTAAAAAGAAGGAACTAAGCATGTAAATAAATGTAGGGCACACATTGACTAAAGAGAAGAGTGTATCAGAGAACAAAGAAAGAAAAAAGTGAGAAAACTATGGCTGCTTGGTCCTAAATACTCAGCAGAAACTCTCCTTTATAATACTGCGTGAACAACCAGCATTGGAACCGTGCAGCAAATAACAATCACAAATCATTAATCATGATCTAGATCTGTTTAGAAGCTATTTCAATTTCTGAGGAATTTTTGCCATAAAAGTTTTTCTCACTGGTGCACAGCCCCTCTCTCTCGTCACGTGCACGTCCAAGGATCCCAGTTTATGACAACTTAAATAATATATATACAAAAAGTAAAGCAAAGCATGAAAATTTTAAGGTACCTTAAATCATTTTTTTAAAGTTGCAAAGCACAGTAAAATAATCTAAGAAATGATTACATGACACCATGGGGGTAAACGAAGGGGTAAATGAAGCCTAGCTGATGAATTCTGATGCCTATATCCTTTCTTAGCTCTTTATCAAAAAGTCTTCATTTTCAAAAGTTAAATAAAGGAGAGTTTAGGCTAAAGTTTCAGGAAAATTCTCTTCTTGGGCAAATGGGTTGGGTCCTGAGTAGAAATCTGACATGAAACAAAAAGTAAAATTGCCTTTTTCAAGACTTATTTCCTTTTTCTTTTAGATAAAGAAAACATCACTGTTTATTTCATCAAGTTCATCAGCATCCGAGAATGTGTTACAGAATGACAACAAAGCTGGCACTGAGACAATAATCCTACTCAATTTATTTCAGTTGATTCAGCCTACCATGTTATCTTCTCCAAGGGAACAAAATGGTAACACCATGGGAGCCTAAGCAGTATTTTTATACGGAAAGAGGACAATTATTTCAGGAGTGAAGTAAACCTGCTTAGAAGGGTCAGCAAGCAATTTAAAGCCTCTCTTTATCACAGTATACTGATAAAAGATAAGTTTGAACTGCCTTTCAAATTAGTAAATAGCACATAACATTTATGTATGCACTTGGTGGAGAATGCTCAGAGATTCATCCTGGGCATGAAACACAAATTAATGGTTCTCAACCACACACTTTGTATGGATAGGAAAAGTAACTTCTTCAGTTTTTGTGAGGAAAACTAGAAGAATCACATTCTGATATAGAAGCATGATATCTATGGCTATAAATTGATGTCATTAACAATAAAGAATCAGAAGAATAAATAGTATGGTTTAAGACAAGTCACCCAAATATATTCCTAAAGTGATTGTATCTGTTTCCTAGCTCTGCCATAACAAATTGTCAAAAACTCAGTGGCTTAAAACAACACAGAGTTATTGCCTCAAAGTCCTGGAATCCATAAGTATGAAATCAACATGTCAGCAGCGGTGGTTCCTACTAGAGACCCTGAGGAAGAACCATCCCATTCTTCTCTCCTAGCTTTTGATGGTTGCTGACAATCCCGGACACACCGTGGCTCATACACCCATGATTCCAGTCCCTGCCTCTACTTTCACATGGAGTTCTCTCATGGGTCTGATCACATCATACCCTCCCTATCTTTGTGTCTCTCCTGCTTTTATAAGACACCTATTATATTGGACTATCTTTGTGTCTCTCCTGCTTTTATAAGACACCTATTATATTGGACTATCTTTGTGTCTCTCCTGCTTTTATAAGACACCTATTATATTGGACTAGCATATTGGACTAGGGTCCACCCTCATCGAGTACACCTTAACTCGATCACTTCTGCAAAGACCTTATTTCCAAATAAGTCACATTCATAGGTGCTGTGTGTTAGTGCTTTAACATAACATTTTTGGGGGACACAATTCAAACCACAAACTGATCAGTGGGTAAGTCTGGGAGAAAGGAGGAGCACCATTGTAAACAAAAGTCAGTTTCCTTCCCTGTTCTTTTACTCTAGGAACAAACCAGCTGGTTAAACATTCAAGGAATTAATAAATCTCCAACTGCAAACTCCAGCAGCAAACTGACGTGCCCACAGGGGTTGAAAAGGTAATGCTGTTGAATGAAATGGACTGGCTAATATGAACTGATTTACTTATTTTATTCACTTAAAAAATAGCTTTTACTGAAATTTTAGTCCTCACCTCCTTTTTTAAATCATTAAACATTTTATCATGCATCATTTCCATATGCTTTTTCTGTGCAATATTCGTAATTCTCATTATGGTTTGTTTTACATCGGCATCTTGCATTAAATTTTTGCCCAAGACACTTTGTTTGTTTATTGAAAATGTAGAAGCTTCTGCAAAGAAATATGTTTTCTCTCATTTTTCTTGAAACAGTCTAGCACATGTTTTCCAACTTTGGATGGAGATATAGGTAGAAAAACATTTTTCTCCTAAAAGGCAAATGAAAGTGAAAGCCTAACGATACACAGTGGCTGGCAAACAACATTAGTTAGGGCTATAGTGCGGAGTAGTGGGGACTGTGGCACCTGTCCAAGCAGGGAAGAAGCTACTTAGCTCCAACCAATTAGTGCCAGATGAGCACACAAGAGAAGTCCTGAGTGTAGACAATCCAAGTACATTTTTTCAAGAGAAGCCACAAGTCCAGACTTTATGAGAAATCTCCATTTTTTTTTACAAAAATATGTTGGTTTATAAAATCCAAATAAAACAAAACTGTGACTTCAATTTAGTAATAGGCCACTATAGATCATGACCTTTGAGTCCGCAGGACATCCATTTGAATGAATAGTTTTCCCTTTAGAAAGATGTACTTCCCTGCTTCCTCTTCCATCTCACTGCTGCCTGCCTCTTGTCCTCCTTGTCCTCTCTTCCTCCTCCCCACATAGGCACCCCCCACACACACACCCCAACTAAGTACTGGCTCTTCCTCAAATAGAATTTGAAAAGCTGAACCCAGGTGGTAAGCTCATGAAATTAAATCTTAACTAACATTGTCTAACTCATAGAAGAAGAATAAATCTATTGGTAGGAGAATCTAAATCTGAAAATTTTCCTCCACAAACTAGTCAATGTCTTTTGCCACTGACAAAACAACTGATCATGCATAGTTTGACAGCATTAGCTATCTGCACCCACATTTATTGAAGTTTATAATTTTCCATTAAATACATATAACGTAGATACTTTTTTGCCAATATACAGGTTTTAATGGTTATTCATCACTTTTTAGTTATTTCCTTTTGTCTTCTGAAACCCTACTTTCACAAGACCAAGAAAAGGGTTCTCTTACTAAAAGAATGACTAATGGGCACCAGTAGAAGTTGAAAATGCCAAATTCTCACCTTCCCAGTCTCCTTTGAAACTAGTGTACAGCATATTCCCCACACTTCACCAATCAGATAAACTAGCCTAGATTTTGAAACCCAAGTTAGGAACACAAAGTAGCAGGGTCTGTGCAGAAAATCCTTTCTGGTGAGGTGGCAGAAAGAGAGACCATCTTGTAGAGATCCATCTTGCAGAGGCAGCATGGCCAATATTGGTTCTAGTCACAATGGCTATGTTCAGCATCTGAGAACAGGTAATGTCATCTTAGAACCCTTTACCTAGAAGCAGTGTTCAGTGACAAAGCCCAGCTGGTTCTCTTCCATGGCATCACTCATGGATTATTCCTTACTATGGAAGCTCCGTGCTTGATTCTCCACCTGTCTTGAAGATTTGGGAAGATATTTTGTGTCTTAATAAATTCCATTTCTGTTTCAAATAGCCACGCTTGGTTTCCATTGCTTGCAAATAAGTTCCTCAATTTATATAAAAAATTAATATGTCAATGGTTACAGTATTTTTCTCAAGATGCCCAAGAGTTTCATCTCATGAATAACTATTAGAACCACTGTTCTAAGAGAATTAAAGCATTGTGGTTAGTTACTATGAAGGACTGCAGTTCAAATCCCATCTCTGCTACTTCCAAGTGCTTTAATCTCTCTGTGTGTTAGTTTTCCCCATGTATAAAAAAGGAACAATAATAACTAGCTCTTACCTCATGGGATTGCTGTGAGGATTAATTAAGTGCTTGAGACATAATGAGCATTCAATAAATGTTGCCTGTAGACATTATTTTCTCCCTGATCTATATCACACAATTAGATGGGACTCCCTCTTGGCATAGCCATGTTATTTGGGTGGGTAGTAAAGAAATAGATAAAGCCAGAGAGGAAATCCAAGACCCTGGAGCTAGAGCACTTGGGGTTCCAACTGCTTATGAAAGTTATCCCCTCACACTGCAGTTGAATTACCCAAAAGTCTAAAACTCTAAGAGAGAAACTACAAATAATATCTGCCCCCTTAATGCTTCTCTTTGAATTCTAAAAGAAAAAAACAAAAAATCCTAGGAAGCCTCACCAATTCCATTCCTACAGTTTTTCTCAAGTCAGCTATCCTCACAGTGGCTGTTGGAGTATATACCAGTTAATAAAACTGAGAAGGATCCCTCCCCATGGAGCTCATATTACAGAACAAAATATCTAAATAAATGAATAACAAAATAATAGGTCAGTAAATCCTATGGTATGTTGCATGTGGTGTCGGGGAAATAATAGAGCAAGAGAAAGGGAATCTAGAGTGCCTAGGGTTAGAGGTTGCAGCAGATCTCAATTTTATTTTTTATTTTTTTAGAAGACTTTTCTTTTCTTTTTCTTTTTTTTTAAGTTTTATTTATTTATTTGACAGACAGAGATAACAAGTAGGCAGAGAGGCAAGCAAGGGGTGGGGGGGGGAAGCAGGCTCCCTGCTGAGCAGAGAGCCCGATGCAGGGCTCGATCCCAGGACCCTGAGACCATGACCTGAGCAGAAGGCAGAGAACCTTTTAGAAAGGAGATATTTGAGTAAAGTTAAAGGAGATCAGAGAATTAGCTCTGTGTGGATATCTGTGGGAAGAGCATTCCAGGAAGAGGGAACAGCCATTGCAAAGGTCCTAAGGAAGGCACATACCCAGTGTTTTGAAAGAACAGCAAGAGTTTAATATAGATGAAGTAGAATGACTAGGGGAAACCCATCGTGCAAGATCATTGGTATCACTGGGCATTATTTTGGGAAGGGCCTTGTACTTATTATAATGACTGACTTTAACTCTGAGTGAAATGAGAAGCCCTTGGACAATTTTGAGGAATGAAACAACGTTATATAATTTATCTTTTAAAAGTATCATTCTGGCTACTATGTTGCCAATAAACTATAGAAGGAGCAAAGGCAAGTAAAGAAGCCAGGAGACCTCTTAGAAGACTATTCTAGTAATCCAAGAGAGTAATGATAATGTCTTATCACAAGATAGTAACAATGTACATGGGAAGAATTGGTCACATTCAATTTATAATTTGAAGGTAAAATCCATAAGATTTCCTGATATTGATTATTAATTCCTCTTTATGTCTTGTCAATCTACCCTCTCTTTTTCTTCCTCACATTCTCAACCACTATCCCTCCCACTACATTGATGCCAGAGAGGTCTTCTATATTTCAGATGTTATCATCCTATTTCCCTGAATTATATCCTATGGCTCTCCATATATTTCATACTATAAACTCCTTAAAATAGCTCATAAGATCTGTCATGATATGGCACCTGTCCATATCCCTAATCTCACTTCCCTCTGTTCCTCCAGAACCACCCTCTTCAGTCAGAGGACTCCAAATGACTTTTGCTGTCCTAAATTTTTCTTACTACTTCACACATGTCCGTGCCTTCAGACATACTATTCCTCTTCCCATAATGTCTTTCCCCAGCACTCTGCCTGACTTTTACCATTGATTGCTTAATCCAGTGTTTAATGAAGAAAAGAGACATTAGAAAAAAAAATCACTACAAATAATTGATTGAGAAAGTTTTCCCAACAAGCTGCAGAACACCAACTGCATTTATGAAAAGCAGAGAGCATAATTAGATTCCTAAGTTCATTTGATATTATTAAGAAAGATGAAGATTTCTTATGTGTTAAAGTTTCAGTTAATTGTGAGTCAGCAAAGACAATACAGTAGAAGAGAATTCAGAAAACAATTATTTCTGTAAATTAAAGGATATTCTTGGTGTCATTTAATCACTGAGTGACCTTTGATAGTCTGGTGAAGCCTTCTCAAATAGTTTTTCCACTAAGACAGACCCTTCACCTATAATCTGAATTGAAGAAAATTTTAGAAAAAAGATTTGATCAGAGTTTAGGTGGGGAAGTGGTATAACCTGATTTTTTTTTTTTTTTTTAAGATTATACTGATTCCTTTGTATAGGGTGGTAAGGAAGCAAGCTTTGAAACAAGGAGAACGGTTAGAAAGCTGTGGCAGAGGTTCACGGAAGAAATGTGGAGCCTTAGATTAGAAATTGTAGTTCTGAAGAAGATGAGAAGCGGTCGGATTCAGGTTGTGTGTCAGAAATAGGGTAGACACATCCCACCTGGGAAGGCTTAGTCGCACTTAGATGCAAAAGTCTAAGAGGAATCAGGAATAACTCCAGGTTTTTGTTTGAAGCAACGATGGAAAGGCAGTGGCTTGTGTTGGATGAGACGCTGGAAAATCTCTATGAAGTCAGATACCTACTGATACATGTGAATATGAATATCCAAAATCTATCTCTCCCTCTTCCTAATTTGTCCATTACCTTGCTAGAATGAGTGTCTGCTACCTGTCGCTATAACATTTAATATTATTTCCTGTCTCCCAGATTGGACTTTTCCTCGACCTCTGAAGCATGTCCTCTTATTGTCTACTGTAATTAGTAGCTAGACATAATTTAGGGTATGGTCTCTCCAATATGCCCAGTCATTAACTAGACAAGGTTAGTCCATAATCTAACACCTAAAAAAAAAAAAAAAAAGAATTCAAGTGTCCCGAACACCAGAAACCATCTATAAGTGTTTTCCAAATTTACATAATTATCAAAATAATTTGTTAAAATGCAGATTTCAGGGTGGCAGATTCCTGGGTGGTTCAGTCAGTTAAGCATCTGTCTTTGGCTCAGGTCATGATGCCAAAGTCCTGGGATCAAGCCCGGAGTTGGACTCCCTGCACAGTCTACGTCTCCCTCTCCCACACCTTCTTCCTCTGAGTGTACACTCCCTCTCAAATAAGTGAATAAATAGACCTTTAAAATGAAGATTCCAGGACTCACTTCAGATTTACTGAATCAGATTTTCCTGGAGAGAAATCTATAAAGCTATTCTTTTCCTTTTTTTTTTCCTTGACAAGTTCTCCAAGTTGTACCAACAATGAGCCAAGTGTGATAAGCACAGATCTAGACTCAAGCCATCATTACAGAAGAGGGAACAAAAAGCTCAAAGGAGTTAAGTAATTTCCTAAAGAAGCCTTTCGTTTCCTGCAATTGAAAAAGAATTTTTCTTTTTTGCTCTTCTTTTAACTTCCCTCATTTCCTTCCCAATATATAAAGTTACATGTTTTTGATCAATCTCTGCGATGACTGCTAACACTTCCTAATCATGTCTCTCAGGAGAAATGACCTTGGAAGCCTAAAACAGTCCCAGAAACCGCTCCATCCCTTCCTCATGAAAAGCTCACCTTGAAACATTGTCAGCCACACTACTCTAGGAAAATTATTTCTTCTTAATTGGGATCATCTAGAGAGGCTTGGAACCATAGATACTCTCTTTGCCAAGTTTAAAAAAAAAAAGGCATCCCTTTGTCCTTATTATTTTCGAGATGATGCATGTGATCTAACAGCTTTTGCACACCATGAGGCTCTCATTGACATCAATAGGCATTATGCATGTAAAGGGCAGCAGGAGCCGCTCATTATCTCCAGCCCAAGCAGAGAGAAATGCAATAATCATCGTTCTCTGCTTTTCTTGAAGCTTTTAACTGGTATTGGAAACATAAGTAACCTTAGTACTTTGGGTTAGGATGAGTAACACCTTTTCCTTCCAGTTGGCAGATGGGGCTCAATGCTTGCTTACAGAGCACAAAGTATGGGGGTAAAGAAGCCATTCAATGGGAGAAACTATTCTTATCTCTGAGACTGGAATGATTGATTTGGCTTTGTGAAGAACGATGACTCCCCATTAATACTTTCCAATACGCCCAAACTCCTAAGTAGGTGAGGACTTTGTGTGCCCATATGGATTAAAAGTATCCATGTCAAAAGGAAAGGTTAACCAGAGAGAATGGGACATCCACTCCAAAGGCATAATTAAGTCAAACCACTCTGTTGATCAGACATCTTTTACTCTTTTCCCAGTCTAGGACTCTGCTGTAGAATTGATGAAGCTTTACATCATAGATCTCATGAATCCAGTTAGGTCTCAATTATCTGTTCCACTAAGAGAACTCTTGGCACAGATCATTTAAACAGAAAAGGCATATACCCAGATCAAAGACTTGGTTTTCCTTCCCTGTGAGAGGCATTATTATCATCACTTTGAGTCCTTCTCTTTTCCTGTTCCCTTTCTGACACCACCAAGAGAAGAGAGTCATTCATCACGTTTTCTTTGCTGAATTAAAAATTATAAGAAAAACTGCTATTTTCCCCTGGTAACAATGGTTTCTTCCTCTCCACTTGGTGACTCTCTTAAGCTACCTACTAAAGGTCTTTTTTATTTTACTCTGCTCTATCTCACTTCTTTTCCCAAGATCCTTTTAAGATCACATGGGCATCATCCTTTCAAAAAAGTGCTCTTTTAATTGAAAGTTTGGTTTCTGGAGGAGGATTTATGATGAAGATCTGTCAGGCACTGTTTCAGCTACCAACCATTTATGTTGGCATACGCCTTCTAATCCAAACTGACTCCAGCAACCTTCCATCAAGCATGAAAGACAACAAAATCGATATTAAGAAAATGGAGATGAAAAAGATTTCAATTTGTCTTAGCCATTCAGTGAGAACAGAGTTTCAATTTTTGTCTTTGCATTCTAAACCACTGCAAATACTCTGGGTGTGTGTGTGTGTATTTCCTCACTGCTGGTAAGAGAGCTGTTCTTTGGTTTTATTCTATTTTGTTTTGTAGCTCCTGAAATATACTTTAGCCACAGCCTTTTCAAATGCAGGGAAAGACAAGAGGAGGCATGACTCATCCTTGATCTCCAAGGTGATCTCTAGAGGGCTGATAAACCATCGATTTACCACCATCCCTGCTAGCCTCTCTGTTGGAAGCCCTGGGCACCCAGCTGTACACTTACCTCATGTTCTCACAGCTGCCTTCTCAACCACGATTGTGAATATGCATTTCCACCCTCCTAATTCAAGATCGCAATCGAACACCTGAATATGTGAGAGAGTTGGAGCTGAGTATCTTGCCTTCTCAAGTAGGTGGAAAAGCAGGAGAATAAATAAGAATACAAGTATTCTTTTTGTGCTTCAAACTTATTTTTATCAAACTACCTCTCTTTCTATCAAACCACACTGGCCTCCTGAGCTAGAGTATTCCTTGAGGGCAAGGACCATGATTGATACTTGTTTGAATGACTATCAGACCCTAGCTCAATGCCAGCCGCACAGGAAGGGTCAGGAAATTCTTATTAGTGGGCAGAAAATGTGATAGGGTTTCAAAAATCATATAATTAAAAACCTTATTTTACAAACAGTAAAATATTTTCAGAACAATGAAATGTAATCTCTAAAGTCACATGCATAACCAACTGGTACCTGAAGCAGGAATTAAATCCATGAAAATCCATGCTTTTCATGTTCCAAGAATCTGACCCTATAAATCCAGCCAGCTGAATCCTCCAAATGATGAGGATGCGGGAGATGCAGAGTTCCACAATTCCAGGCACTTGAGCTGATGTTTCCTGCCAGAGAAGCAGGGTAGAAATTCCATAGCCATTTATTGAGCAATCTCTATGCAAAAGGTACATTGAGTACAAAACTCAGCGTTAGGCATTTGGAATAAAATACAGCTAAATGTGCTGATTTACCTATAGTTCACAAAAATGATAAACCACTTGCCATACATAGATCACTTACTTAATAGATACACATGCTTAATAAATAGTAAACTATAAACAAGTACTTTTTAATTGATTTCTATGAAAAATTTGTAGTTCCTCAAGAGACAATTTTTTTTTAAGAATTTTTATTTATTTGACACACAGAGAGAGAGAGAGCACAAGCAGATGGAGTAATAGGCAGAGGGAGAGGGAGAAGCAGGCTCCCTGCCGAGCAAGGAGCCCTGCACGGGGCTCGATCCCAGGACCCTGGGACCATGACCTGAGCCGAAGGCAGACGTTCAACCGACTGAGCCACCCAGGCACCCTAAGACAAATTATTCTTATTCATTCACTCATTAATTTATTTATTCAAAAATATATATTGGGTATCAAATATTTCCCAGGCACTCTCCCAGACAATGGTAATACAAAAGTGAATAATTCCAGGTCCTTATGCTCTGTGACATGACAGATAAACAGCAAGAGACATATACATACATACAAAGTTAGGACAATAGAATGGAAAAGATATTCTATGAGGGACCATTAACATGACGCTGGTAGTCAAAGACAGGCAAGAAGTCAGTTCTTGGAGCATTTTAAGTTGGAAGACACTGAACAGCTGAAGGTGAGATATGTTCCAGACGGAAAGAAAAATAGAAGTCAAGGCACTGAGACTTGGCATAACATAGACGAAAGATGTGGGGAAATAAAGAGGTGGAGTAGGGAGAACCACAGGAATGGATCAGAAAAAAACAAATAAGAATCTTTAGGCAAATGATGAAGATTTTGAACTTTATCCTGTGGGCAGTGGAAGCCACTGAAAGTTATCTAGCAAAGAAAAGACGTGGTCAAATTTGAGGCGAATGGGGAAGATGTGACAAGGCAAAGACATTTCAATGATGTCTGAAGTTGCTGATTAGTAACAGACTTTGATATATGCAGCAGAGATTTACTACGAAAGCAAGAAGAAAATATAGTGTACAGAATCTGATCATAAATTCGACTTTGGACTTTGTAGTAAACAGAAAAATGACTCTGCAAAGATGTCTATGCCTTTACCTCTATAACTTATGAGTACATTACTTTACGTGAAAAGAGGGACTTTGCAGATGTCAATAAGGTTATGGACCTTATAATGGGAAGAGTACACTGGATTATCCAGCTGGGCCCAATATAATTGCATGAGTCCTTAAAAAACATAGAAACTTTCTGAGGCACCTGGTGGCTGTCAGTTAAGAATCTAACTCTTGGGGCATCTGGGTGGCTCAGTGGGTTAAAGTTCTGCCTTCAGCTCAGATCATGATCCCAGGGTCCTGGGATCGAGCCCCACCACATCAGGCTCTCTGTTTGGCAGGGAGCCTGCCTCCCCCTCTCTCTGTGCCTACCTCTCTGCCTACTTGTGATTTCTGTCAAATAAATAAAATTTTTAAAAATTAAAAAAAAAAAAAATAGTACCCAATTCTTGATTTTGGCTAAGGTCATGATCTCAGGGTGCTGGGATCAAGCCCCAAGTCAGGTTCCATGCTCAGAGAGATTCTCTCACTCTTCTTCCCCCTCTCCTTTTGCCCCTCCCTATGCTCATGCTGTCCTCTCTCTCAAATAAATAAATACGTCTTATTTAAAAAAAAAAAAAGTAGGAATTCCCAAACTTCCTACCTATGGTCACAGAAAGACGATATAGAAGGAGAGGAGATTCGAAGTGTGAGAGGGATTCAACCTTCCATTTCTGGCCTGGAAAATGGAGCAAGGGGGCCATGAGCAGTGCAATATGGGAGGCATCTAGAAACAGGGAATGTGCCTCAGTAGATAGCCAGCTAGTAAGAAGAAATTTTGGTCCTACAACCACAAGAAATTAAATTCTGTCAAAAAATGAATTAGCAAGGAAACAGATCTTCTTCTAGGGCCTTCAGAAGGAAACAGTCCTGCCGGCACAAAGGTGAGACCTATGTCAAACTTTTGACCTTAAGAATTACAAACTAATAAATGTATTTTATTGAAACCACTACATTTGTGGTAACTTCTTATGGCAACAATTGAAAACTAATTCAGATTTGAAGACAAAAAGAGGAATCTAGAGAATGACCATGTAGGAAGAGGGAGGCAAAAGAAAAGGATTTTCCAGAGAGATTGAAAACAATCAGAGAGGTAAAGAGCAATCAGGAGGAGTCATAAAACCAAGGAAGAAAGGAACTCCAAGAAGGGATGATCTAAACTGATGATGGCGGTCTAAACTGATGACGGTGGTCATCAGAGGTCAAGAAGAATTGAACCGGCACCCTTTGTGAATACCAGTCTTCAAATCTATGAGTAGAATCTTTAAGGGATTAAATCAGAAGGTGAAAACAACTCTGGCCTTCAACCCCTGGAACCCGTAACCAGTGTGCTGCCATCCTATAAATGAGTCAGTCATTTGCATCGGAGGAATTGACCCTAATATAAATCAAGAAATGAAACGTCCATAGAACAAGTAAAGACATGAAATATGGTTTCTGTCTTCCTTCTGACTTCATGTTTCATGAATGCATGCCCTACTAGGTTAAACTTTTTATTTTAAAAGCCCTTAAATACTATCTGTAAGGCTTAAAAGGGTGATTTCCTTTATCCCTGGGATTCTCATGGCAGTTAGTGTGACTGTCAAAGAGTTCAAAAGCTCGAGTTGATCATTCCACTTTTCCTGAATGCACACAAATTTTGAATTACCAGTTACCTTTCTAATTAAATGCAGCTGCTTTCAACTTACATTCTTCACAAATATACTTGTGGGGACCCATTGTACTCATCTCTGTAGCCACAGAACCTAGCCAATAGTGGCAACATAGTAGGTCAGGAAGATTTCTTTCCTCACTGCATTGGTGAATAAAAGAGGTTTGTAAAAAACTGGTGAAATCATCATATCCAAAACACAATTTACCACATGACTTTCAAAGACGTCATTATCATGTATAATATTCATAATATATGAACTTAATTCTGTTAAAACTTGTAGCAAAAAGAAGAAAAACCATCTTCCATCAGCATAGAGATGATATCAAAGTACTACATGCTCCTGTATACTTCACAGAGCTTTGTTCCAGAAAAGAATTGTTCTCAGACTGTAACTTATCCTGACAAGGCTGGTTTGGCACACAATTATGATGTATGTCCTTGACTGTATTCAAGTTCACAGAACACAGTATATATTTTCTTTTCTGAAATAGCACAGCATTGTCTTGCCCCAAGCATCCCTGGGAATACTTGGGTGTTATTTAAAAATCACTTTCAGATTCTCTAGGCAGCTTTTTGCAATATTTCCCCAAGTAGGTCAATTTTCTCCTTTGTCCCCATCATCCTTAGCAGGCTTCTTTCTTCATAGCATGTTCCAGCTATAATCTCCAGGGCTTTCCCACAGCCCACTGCAACAAGAGCCTACTCTCATCAGTTGAGTTCCATGAAGTTTCCAGACTCCTGGGGGATTTATAGACATTTAATCTTACCAAGACGATGAGAAAACTGAGTTTAGGGAAGTGAGTTGAGTTTTTCAGGGGATAAGGTTGGTTAGTGGCAGAGTCAGATTCCAATCCTTATCTTCTGACTTGGAGGTAAGTGCTCTTTCAACAACATAGAAAGATGTCCTCATTTCTTGTAGGATCTAGCCATGAGGCACTTGGCACTTTTGGGAATGGTTCTTTGGGCTCTTTCTCAGAGTTTTGGGCTAAAATGTGTAGATTATTAAATCAATCATATTGGAAATGAATCCATGAATCCATGATTTCTCCAATTTTGGAGTTGTGACATTTTTTAAACTTATAAATTATTTCCTTACCTCACTCATTTCTTTCTACCCATACTAAAAACATATTATCAAACTTTATCCATTCATTTGTTATTTATTATATTTATATATTAATTATTATATTTACATTTTCAGTTATTGATATCATTTATATATCATATTTTTATGTTATTTAATTTATGTCAATTTGTTCCTACAAACCAAATGCAGAGCTGAAAACAGATATGCTTGTTTGTTTGCTTAGAGTAGGAGAAGCATATCACCAAGGAGATTCAGTTTCATTCCCTTTATGTGTTATGTTTTTTAGTAGTGAGTAGGACAAGTTTAGAGACCTACTATAAGTAGAGAGAGGGAAGGATATTTTAAAATAAAAAAGTGTGAATAGGAATTTTACCCTTCTCAAAAAAGCAATTATTTTCTTTCTTCAATGCAGGTGATTTAGAAATTGTTAAAATGATAGTTTTCAGGTAAATCCCATTACTTCTTTTTAGTGATAAGAGTTTCCTTGGAGACTAGCAAAATTCAGGTTGGGAAACAATTTTTTAACTGATATAAAGCCACTTTCTTCTTCAAACATTGCATCCCATTCCCTCCTTGCAATAGATAACTACTTAAATATAAGAAAGATTAGTTAGAGGGGCACCTGGGTGGCTCAGTGGGTTAAGCCTCTGCCTTCGGCTCAGGTCATGATCTCAGCATCCTGGGATCAAGCCCCGTATCGGGCTCTCTGGTCAGTGGGGAGCCTGCTTCCCTCTCTCTCTGCCTGCCTCTCTGCCTACTTGTGATCTCTCTGTTAAATAAATAAATACATAAAATCTTAAAAAAAAAAAAAAGAAAGATTAGTTAGAGAGAGAGGGAGACAAAGAGAGAGAGAGATGAGAGAGAAAGAGAGAGAGATAATAGATATACATAGAAAGATAATGTAGATATAATTGTTTCAGGGATTTCTTAATCACTTCTTAAAAGGCCCTAATACAGTATAGTCACATGGAGAGCTAATGCTTAAATGTACAAATTTTGGGAGGACATAATTCAGTGCATAGTTTGTCTCCAGAGCATCACAAGTGTTTCTTGATTCCTGCAAGACCTTGACCATTTCATTATTTTTAAAAATGGTTTATATGATTATGACAAGGGGAAGAAGCAGAAGCACAGATTTTTTTAAACTCATATCTTATTCTTTGTCTAAAGGAATTAGTCACCCTTGCTCCTTTGCAACGTAAGGGTAGGGCCCTAATCCTACAAGGCTGGTGCCCTTGTAAGAAGAGGCAAAGCCACCAGAGCTCTGGTTCCCTCTTTACAAGATGAGCCCACAGCAAAAAGGCAGCCATCTACAAACCAAGAGAAGACACCTCAAAATGCAACATACTTTGTGGGCACTTTAATCTTGAACTTCTCTTCTTCCAGAATTATGAGAAATGAATGTCTGTTATTGAAGCCACCCAAACTGTGGTGTTTTGTTATGACAGCCTAAGCTGACTAATACAGACATTGAGGACAATTATTAAATCCAATTCTTTCCAAGTACAGTCATAGGGCAGATGACCAAGGGTCTCCTGTACAGAGATTTTTTTTTTAGAAAGATTTTTTTAAGAAAAAAAAATTAATTTCCTGCCTTTGGTTAATTTCCCATTAGATAACTTTCAGTGTTGTTGTATATTAGTTAAAATATATAACTCAGGGCCACTTTTTCTTAGATAATTCAGAAACACCTACAGAGTTTTGTCAGAGCCCAAAAGGCATCTCAAAGAAAAATTATTACAGAAAGAATTAAACTTTCACAGCCAATGCTGAGGTTAGTTCAAGGACAAAGGTGTGTGCTGGATAAAGGGAGAGGCACATAATGACAAGAGACAGAGCTGTACAAATACACAAAAGAAAATATACCTTAAAAAATTACACTAATTACTTGTTTACTTTCTTTTTCATTGAATAATTTTGGAAAATACTGAGAAATGTAAAGTTAACTGGAAGCCCCCTACCTTTCCTGACAGTTTCTCTTAAAATCAGTTAAAGCAGTGATTTGATCACTTAATAAAACAAGGTCGTGTTTTATTTGTTTTCTGCAGAGTGTGAATGGAGTTTGTCAGAAAATTGAGAAGGGGAGGCCGTGTGGTAGCTGCAAATTAACTCTTGGAAAGTCATGCAAGATAAACTAAATAAAGACTGGTAGATGCCTCCATGAGGACTCCTCAGGAAGCAAATATGTTAGAATTGCTTTTCTCAAACTGTGCTTTTCTGAGTCCTCAGGTTTCTTAAAGGGAAATTTCAGGGAACTCCTGGAGACAGAAGGAGACCCTACTGACGTCTTGTGTTCCACTCTCAGCTCCTTTGTGTTTCTTTGAAATGTTTTAAAACCAATTGTGCTATGCAGTTTAATGCCTTCCCAAAGAAGTCCACTCCTTAATCTCCAGATCCTGTGAATATGTTACCTTGCATAACAAGAGGGACTTTGCTGGTGTGATTAACTCAAGGATTTTGAGACAGGATTCTCTTGGGTAATGTAATCACAAAGGTCCTTATAAGGGAAAGAAGAAAGCAAGAATGTCAGAGTCAGAGAAGGAGATGTGATGGTGAAGCAGAGGACCAAGTGATGGAAGGCAGCCTGACCAAGGAATGTGGATGCCTCTAGAGGCGGAAAAGCCAAGAAACAGATCTCCCCTAGAGACTCCGGAAGAAATGGAGCCCTACTGACACCTTGATTTTAATCTAATGAAACCCATTTCAAAATTTTTACCTCCACTTGGGACTTCTGACCCTCACATCTGTAAGACAATAAAAATGTGTTGTTTTAAGTCACTAAGTTTGTGGTAATTTATTTCAGCCGCCTTTGGAAATTCATTCACTATTGGACTAATACAAAAATTCTTCAACTTTTGTATTCATAATCTTATCTGGGATGTTTGTCAAATACTAATTTCTAAACTCCACTCCCCCAAAATTCTGATGTGGTCTGCTGGTAAGCCTAAGAACCTGCATTTTTTATGTGTACATCCCCCGTCCCCATGACTCAGATTTCAAGGTTACAACACTAAATGAAATCGGATTCACCATAGACTGCTTCATAAGATAGAGAAAACTATGATGCTCGCAAGAATAATGGTACCACAAATCCCTTCTTGGTACTTTCAGCAAGCATTCCCATGAAAGATGCAGCCAACACAATTCTGTATCCCATTACACAGCGAGCTTCCGGTGTAAGCTTCTATCTTGTTACTCTTCATTGTGTCAGTGTATTTCAACAGAACTTATTTGCTTTACCAAAGAAATAGGAAATGTAAAAAAGTATAGTAAAAAGAGTCCTGGTCTTATGATCAAAATACCTAACTCAGATACTCTTCTCTGTCCCCATCTAGATGTAAAGCACTGGGCAAGACACTTCTTCCTGGACCTCAGTTTTCCATATATTCAACGGGAATTTTAACAAAACCATCTCTTTAATACTTTTAGCAATAATCTCTTCCCTTAGAGTACATTAATGTCTAATTAAAAGACTCTAGGACTTTCCTTTTTTATTTTCTTTCATCTTCAATACATTTTGCTTGCTAGGAGCATTTGTTAATGTGTATGGGTTTTTTTTTTCCACTTTCACGGCCCAGTTTTCCTGGGGAAGCAGAAGATGACTAATCTCAAGGAATATTTCTTTACAGACAGATCCTCCCTCCAAAGTCAATTTAAATAAAGCTTGATGGCTCTCTAAGATCTCAGCATAGGGATAGGCAGGCAAGATGTTGAGAGCTGGTGTTTACCGCCCAGCACCCCACCCTGCCCCCCCCCCCCCCCCGCCAGGCTTCATTGTTCTCATCCCAAAGGCCTTGAGCAGCTCAGAAGGCAATACAGCTCAGTCCCTGAAACTGATGCCAGAGAATGTGCTTTTTTAGAATTGGCTTTCTGGTTGGAGCACACAATGGGGATTTGTACAACACCATCCATGCTTTTTGCCTGCCAACTTTCTACTTAGGCACTACATATTTAAGACTTGCCTCCTCACCTGTTGATTCACCATTATGAATTTTTCCAAGGCTTATAAGCCATCCTATTAATCATCTAGTTCCTTCATTTTCCCTCCTTCTTTCTCTGGCTGGCCTTATTTTTATCCGTCCTTTGGTCTGACATCACTTCTAGAACAAAGTAAATGACAACTGATGTAGAAAAGATGTTAGGGTTCGAAGCTGACAGCCAAGAAAGAATTCTTGAGATGTCTTTCATGCAAAAAGATGGGTTTTTTTTAAAAGCACAGGGACAGGACACATGGGCAGAAAGACCTGCCTTGGGGTCATGAGGAGTGGCTGATTATATACTTTCAAGTTGGAAGCAGGTTGGGGATTACATAAATCTCTAAGGAATTTTGGAAGCAGAGTTCAGGACCTTGAGGGAGCTAGCTATTGTTAGGAAAATGTCATTTATTACTGTCTAGTAAAACCTTAGTCACAAGACCCTTTTAGATGTATATCAGTGGGTCATATGTTTGGGGGACGATTGCCAACATATATCTGGGTGGGGGGGGAATAAAGATAAAGGAAGTTTTCAAAGGAATTTTTATATGTTAAAGTAGACTTACAGGATCCTGGGAGATTGGGCCAAGATAGCTTTTTGCCCTTGGCAAGGTATTAACATCAAGGCAGCTGAACTGCTAGAGGAATGTCTCTCTGCCTGTTTCAAGGACTTGTCAGTGGGATACATTTAGTAAGGAAATTTAAGTTTTCTTTCGCCTTTGTTCCCACATCAACAACCTTTCTCCACTCTGAGTTGTTCACCAGACCTGGAATATTCAGCTTACTTCATGGCCTTGGCAAGGGGGTTGTTATCACATCTCATAAAGGGGACTATAATGTATGGTTAAGAACATGCCCTCTGGAGTCAGTAAAGACATTAGATCAAATTCTGGCTCTGCCAGCTACTAGATAGGCAGCCTTGGGAAAAATACTTAACTTCTATTCACCATTGGTTTCTTTGTCTATAGAATGAGGATGACAATACCTAACTCAGATCATTGTGAATATTAAAGGTAATAATTGTAAGATATTGGCACCTATCAAAAACTCAATATGATAGCTCTTATTTTCATTCTTCTTATCAGTGAACTATGGTGTATGTAGAGCTGAGGAATCCAGAATATCTAGACTCGAAATCACATCTTATAAGGACTTGTACTGTCAGAAATATTTGGCATAGTGGTGCCTAGGTGGCTGAGTGGGTTAAAGCTTCTGCCTTTGGTTCAGGTCACGATCCCAGGGTCCTGGGATCAAGCCCTGCATCAGGCTCTCTGCTCAGCGGGGAGCCTGTTTCCTCCTCTCTCTCTGCCTGCCTCTCTGCCTACTTGTGATCTCTGTCTGTCAAATAAATAAAATCTTTAAAAAAAAAAATTGGCATAGAGGAGCATACAGTTGGTCACAAATACATGGGAAAGAAAAGGATTTCGTGTATTTTGTCTATCCACTGAGAACAGGGCAAAGTCGATAGAGGAATTTCTTCTCACCATGGCAAATAATTTTCTGACCACTAGTGCTGTGTAGAAATGGGCCGGATTCCCTTGAGAGGTAGTGAGTGCCCCATGGCTAAAGGAATTCAAGAGGATCCTGGCTAGCCTTTGTTAGGAATGTAATATAAAAGATTCAAGCATAGGATGAACTATTGGATTTTTATGACATTTAAAATACCTTCTAAGATTGAAATTCTATGGTTCTGTGATCATTACCAGCCCCAAAAGAGGAGGCAAGGGGAAAATTTTAAAAGGTGAAAGAAAAACTAATCAATTTGGCAATCTGTGAGCAATTCTTGAGAGAGATAGATGGGCTAAAATGTTGACGGCATTAGCAAAACTAAGCACTGGGGATTGAAACATTCTACATCTTCCCATTTACTATGGCTCTGAAATGTACTTTTCTCAGCTACAGTCCTATAGTGCCAAATTCATTATGTAAAACCCAAGTGAGTGGATAGATTGTGTGAGACTCTTTAAAATGTAAACTCAATGGCAAAACCCATTATACGAAATTATCTTTCCTTAATTAGCTAACGGCTTAAAGATAGTTAAAACAGGTAAACTGTCTTCTCTCCAGCAGAGAGATCATAAAAATGGATATGAAGAATGTTAACAAGTATCCAAGGATTTGTAAAATGTCAGGACCATTGAACTATTGAGTTTTAAGAAAGTATACATACAAATATTGTGAAGTCTTAATAAAGGTTAGTTGATTGCTCTCCCTCTAGATTGCTCTCTCTCTCCCTCCCTCAAAATGATTCAAGAACAGGGGGTGCCTGGGTGGCTCAGTCACTTAAGCACCTGCTTTTGGCTCAGGTCATGATCCCAGGGTCCTGGGATGGAGCCCACCATCAGGTTGCCCGCTGAGCAGAAAGCCTGCTTCTCCATCTCCTTTTGTCTGCAATTCCCCTTGTCTGTGTATCCTCTCTCACTGTTAAATTTAAAAAAAAAAAAAAAAAAGAATTCAAGAACATCTCATAGAAATAAGAAATTAGCAGTCTCATCATTGAAAAGAAATTATTGTAGGCACTTCAGAAAACATTATTTATGAGGAAAATTCAACAGAAGCATTTAAAACAAACATGAAAGTACATGCATGTACATGTACCTGCTCATACGCACACACATACACAGACATACAAAATAGACTAATATCCTGCTGTAAGACTAGCAAAATGAAGTGTTGGTCTTGTTTTATGACATCAAAGCTTGGATGAATTTTCACTGTGTAATTCAAGTAACAAAAAAAAAAAAAAAAGCATTCTACAAACTGCAAAAGGCTTACGTGATGATCTCACTCTGTCCCCACTGACTGCTGAACCAGGCAGGGCAAAATTTAAGGACTGTCTGTACTCTTCACACCACAGCATCTGTGACCAACACACATATAAAAAACAACATGCACCAGTGAGAAAACATTCAAAGTCTAATCATCCAAAGAAGCTGACAACTTTTTTGTTTCAGACAATGATTATATCAAAGGGCTAGCCACACTTAGGATATTCATTAAAAGGCTTGAGATAGGTCATGAACCCAAAACAGCTTGCAATACGCATTCAAGGGCTTTTCTGTCACTCAAGAACTTTATATACTTTTCAAGAGAGAATTAGATTCTTTACAGGTTCTATTTAAGCAAATGAGAATGACTCGTGTGAAGCTTTGGTGATAAGTTGTACATTTAGTTTCTAAAAGCCTTTAAAAAGAACCTGTATGTAATCAACGTGGAATAAAATCTATCCATTATCCCCTGGTGCTATCAGCCAATGGTACTATAAATAGCACCTAATAAAAGGACCTGAACAAAGCCTTCTGGCCAGGAAAGAGTTGAGCTAGCGCCCCAAATCATCTGAATTCTATTTAGGAGATTAGATTGAAACCAATTTAATCCTTAAACAGAGGAACTAACATCAGACCTTAACAGAGATAACAAGATACGGTGATAAATGGCATCAGAGGTGACCAATAAGCCTAAGAGGACTGGAAAAGTCTAAGAGTCATTCAATTTGCGGCTTTCCAAGTAAATCACTAACGGTCACACGCTGGCTCTATCAGAGCCATGTTTGGTTTGACTCATGCCTGAACTTGTGAAGCTCAACAGTGTAATTAATGGAACGGGGAAAGGATCCAGCACTGCCCACACCTCTAGACCAGTCACCCACTGCACGCTCCTGGAATGAGCTCACATCTAAATGTTTTCCTCCAAGACTCTTTCTCAACCTAGAATTTTGGGGGACATAGCATTAAACCATTATTACTACTACTAATATCTAAGACTTATGGAGCACATATCAGATGTAGGAATCAAAGCTCAACAGAGCATGAAAAGGAAAGAATTTCAGATTTACACAGGTGTCTTGGATTACAAAGAGCAAAATGGCAAGACATGAACAACAAAGACAAGGGTAGTGTCCATTTTTTAGGATAAAAGAAAACCAGTGTTGAAAGCAGATTCCCTGAATCTGGGAAAGCTGTGAGAAGCAGCTGTTTGTCAACGGCAGCTGAATGCATGCAAGAGCTGGGGATACACAGGAAAGCAGGCTGCCTGCTAATCCTTGTAATGCTCCAGAATGCTTTTTGTTTGTGTGAAGGAATTTACAACCCAGTGATTCACACCGCAAAGCTTATACTTATCTCTTTGCAACTCGTGCCAGCTCCTGGCGTCTTCCCATCCCCTAACTCAGATGTCAAGAGAAAGGGGGGATAAAGGTCCAATAATAAGAACTTGAAGACAAACCACTATATTTAGATATAGATATAACCCTCTGTCGATATAAGTAGTGTCCGTGAGGCACAAAGCTGTTTCATCTTTCTCTCTTTGTGTGTTTCCAAATCCCATCTCGTTTTGCATCCGGTGTGCTTTGTACAAATGCCAATCCCTCCAATTCAGCCCCAGTGTCAAGTGGCAAAAAGAAATACTCCCACTTGAACACTTTCCCTTCCAGGCTTTCGTTTCAAGTCTCCTTCAGACAAAGACTTTGCCTCTAATTCCCGGCTTGAGACTACTTTCTTACATGACACAGAGCCTGGTGTGGCCAAGTAGCCAAAAAAAAAAAAAAAAAAGGCAATGCCTCAATTTCCCCCCATGATGTAAATGAGAGAGTTGCAGCTCCATCAGCGTCCTCCAATGAAGCCACCCTCTGCGCGAGGAACTACTGGATTTCCATCTGGGTGTCTCATACCATTGGTGGCTATTGTTTAAATAAACATTACTCTGTATTGCTTTTTAAAAACATTCAATACATGTTGATGCCTGGTTAAAAGGAAAGAAAATTGCAGTATTAAAAGACTAGTATTTTCAGAGTCTTGTGATGTAAATTGCTAATTTAAAACCCAAAATATTGTTAAAGTGTCTTTATTTAATAGCAGGTGATTGCAAGCTGTAATTTGCAAGCTGTAGATGCAGATGGTAATGTTTTTCCTCCCTTTTCAGCAGTGCAGTACAGTATTTACTGCAGATCTCTGCAGACATGGAACAGCCAACTGTGGGGGGGGAAAAACACTCTGGAAGAAGATAGAGCACAAAGTTCATAAGATGAAGATGGCTTTTGAGACCTGCTCCTGTCTCAGCGGAAGCAGAGTCCTCCCCTGTTGAGCCTGGAGGGTGCTCATTCCCTAAAGGAAGGTATAGGTGCTGTGCATTGGTCTTCAGGTCCCTGCTAAGGTTCAACCATGGGAATGGGAGAATGATTTAACTTAGGCTGCATTTGCTTATTCTTTGGCTGGAGAGAACCTAGGGAAAAGAGGGAATGTAGGGGTAGGATTGCCAGATAAAATGCAGGACACCCAGTTAATTAAATGTGAAGTTCAGATAAACAACAAATAACGTATTAGTATGAGTATATCCCAAAATGCATGGGACATACTTATGCTAACAAATTGTTTACCAGAACTTCACATTTAACTGAGAGTCCTGTAATTTTATTTGTTGAATCCTGCAACCCTCTGTGGGGGAGAAAGGGTGAGTAAATAAAAACAATGCCATGCTCAGGCAAAGGTGATGGGACTTGGCATTTACTGAGCCCTATGCAAAGGACTTGTCTTCTGCTCCCCCATATAATCGTGGCAACAATTCACTAGGTAGATATTGTTGTTAGCCATATTTCGAAGGGCCCAATTGTGTCTCAGAGACCTTTGGTAACTTTCCTAAGGTCATATATCTCACAACAAGCTTGGACACCGTGTACAGGGTCTCCACGGCTTCAAAGCCTGGGTTCTTTCCATAAAATGATGTCTATGCCTCAGCTTTGTTTGTTCTCTCCCAGGACACTTCAGAAACCTGCAATAACTCCAGGGCCTTTCTCTAGCTCCAGCTGGCTTCCCAACTCTCCCACCCCTGCAAAAACCAGTGCACAAACTCAACTATTCTCACCAATTATCTACTCCCTCCTGTTCTCATCCCAGTGTGCAAATAACAGCTGAATTTCCTTTTATTTTGTTTTGTTTTGAGTTTTGAAGAGGCACAACAGCTCTTTCCACATTCACATTATCCAAGCAACTCCTGATTATTATTATTATATTATTTTATTTAATTGTAGTCTATTACCAGAAGATCTGGGAGGGAGTGTGTGTGTGTATGGGGGGGTGGGGGGTGCTGGCCTTCTTTGAACATTTGGCCCTAAAGGTGACTTGGGTGGAACTCTAGAAGTGGTAACACAGGACAGGAGCAGGAACAGGGAGAAGGGGTTGGAGATTGTTACTCATTAGTTATACTATCCTTCCTTTCTTTTGCTGGAATTCTCCTTGGTTCAGTGGTTCAGCCCCTTCCATGTGACTCAGTAGCAAGTCCTGACGGGGCCAGTGATTTTCAACAGGGACGATATTGTCATGTGGGTAAGATGATTCTTCATTCACCTGTGCCCTGGGCCCTAAATACTTCACACAGTTGTGTGGTCACTTTGTAAAACACAGACATCCTTGTACATTTCCATGTCTTTCCATTGGAGGAGAGGCACCTTGCCAGACAATCAGGCTTATCTCTTATCCTTGGCAGTCACTGGTTTAGTGGACAAGGGCACCAGTTCTGGCCAATGAGACATGAGAAGAAGTCTGCTGGGAGCTTCTGAGAAAGGTTTCTTCACATTGTAAAGGAGACCCAAGGAGGAAACAGATCTCTTTCACTGCCAGATGTAGTTGTGTCTGTAGGTGATGTCAGGAGCTGCGCAAGCAACTTTTCACCCATGGAGGCAAAAACTGTGCAAGAAGAGATGGCAGAGTACAGAGATGGAAAAATCCTGGGCCCATGATAACATCCCCAAGCTGTTGAATAGCAAATCCCGGAGCTGCCCTAGATCAGAGTTCCTTTATGAAGGAATGGAATTGCCTATTGTTTAGGTCTCTTAAGCGGGGAGCACTCCGGCCACTTGCAGCTCAGCATGCCCAAACTATCACGGGACAAAAGGACACTGGACTTGGGAAGGGGGTTCCCAAGAGGAACAAGGGGGAGGCTGGACAGGTGTGAGGAGCTAGTGACCACTCTGGCACATATGGTACAATTAGAAGGCAGAGAGAATGGAATCTGAGAAATGGAATTTGGAATTTGAGGCCTAATTTTGCCGTTAAATAACTCTGTGACCTTGGGTAGGGACACACAATCTCAGCCTCAGATTTCTGTCCAAAAGCTATGAGGATTACATTTGCAAAAATTAGCTCACAGCCTGTGGGCCCCACTGGATCTGCAGCGCACGTGCCTGGAAGCTGTGGTTCTGCCGTACGAAAGTCACCACATCCCACTGTCTCCCATCCAGCCCCAGCCTTCCCCACTCATTTCTTCTTCTTCTTTTTTTTTAGTTAATTAATTCATTTTAGAAAGAGAGAGTGCATGGGAGCAGGAGGAGGGGTGAAGGGAGAGGGAGAGAGAATCGAAGGAGATTTCTCGCTGGGGCAGAGCCAGACACAGGACTCAATCCCAGAACCCAGGAGCCAAAATCAAGAGTCCAACCGACTGAGCTACTCAGGTGCCCTTCCACTCATTTCACTTGCCCGTTTCCTCGGCCATTTAAGCTCAGGACTCCCATTTCAACCCAATCCTTCCTGTCTTATCAGATGTATTTAACAACTGATATAAATGTCATTTGGGCTAACAATCAGTCCCAGATCTCTGCTGTTACTACTAGTCTTTTTGTCTATAACAAATGAATTTTATTCTCATCAAGATACCAAAAGCCAATTCTGAGACATCCACCATTACAATAACCCATTTTCACTTTCAAGGAACATTGAGTATACCATTTAACTACAGAATGCATAAACGCTAACCCTGCACAGTCTATTCCAACCTGTTCAACTCCTTATTAACATTTATTTGCAGAAAAATAAAAATTACTTCTCATCCACTTGGAGATATTATTATATAAACCACTTAAATATAGTATTCTCTAGTGCCATCTAGGGGATTTCAGGCCAAGGGAAAAGAAATTGTCTGCTCAGCTCAAAGAGAAAAACAAGCACTGAGAAATCAGCTCTGACTCGCCAAGTAATTTCTTTTACATATCCGATAGTGTTTAGGTAATCTTTTATTTTACAGTTTGGATAGCTGAACAAGGTCATATGTGGTGCTGCATCTGGGGAATGCATAAATAAGTAAAATGTATGACATTGTGCCCGTGCTGTATAGCCTAATATTTCACAAACATAACCTTGAAAGAAAAAAAATTTCCCCATTTAAATCAATGCCTCTTTCTAAAACCAAACCAAGCAGTATTTGTTAATGTTTTTAAAATGTGTTTTCTGGATACCCAGTGCCTCTGTATTAATTGTGTGCATGTTAGGATTCAAGCAAGTGTCCTTTGAGGCTAAGGAGAAAACCCAAGAATGAATTATGCTTTTCAAGGACCTCTCCTCCATTCAACCCTGAGCACAATGCCCAGCACATAGAAGTCACTCCAAGATATTCATTTTACTAGATCTCAGTAAGCTCCAGAAGGAGTTAACTGCTGGTGCATGGTATCCACCTCTTTCTAGGGAAAATATGTGACCTGACTACAGTTTGTGTGAACCTAAAGTAGCACATTTCTGGAAAAGTTGACTCATGTGACGACCTTGTGCTAGGCTCTTTTTCCACAGGAATCCTTCCCACAAAGCCTCTGATCTCTATAAATATTTAATTCCCATTTGACAGATATGAACACTGACACAAAGATAAGTGGAATGTCTTTTCCAAGGAAACACAATAAGAAATGCATAAACAGAGTTTCAAATCCATGTGACGCTTTAGCCTGGAGCAGTGTGCTCCCTCCACTAAAATGGAATTTCAAACATAGCTTTGAAATATGACTACTAAATATCTTACAAACTATTTCAACCAGAAGTAAAATGCACATTAGACAGAACCACATGAAAGTCTTGATAGTCAACCACTTTGACCTGCAAAAAGAGCACTTACGTGGGATTCATCATCATTGGTTCCCAAATTCTAAACCACTAGCCTTGAAAGCTTGTAGAAGAAAAAAGTAGCTTTTGTTATGTATCATTTTGTATACATTGAGTTTTTCATGGTTTCTGAGCTACTGCAGACATCAATGAATTTAACTATATTACCTCCAATGATGCAACTTCCTCATGTGTACTTATGTATCTGTTAAGGCCAAGGTCCCTAAACATCATCTCCAGGATGTATTGATCTTATTTACCCCAAAACTATTTTATGACAATAGGCACTGGCAAGGCAGTTCCAAATTCATTCGTTCAGAACCACTTTGTTTCATGTCTGGCTTGATTGAATGTTCTTTCTCAGTTGGTTCATTTCACTAGAGTAAGTCTTCATGCCAGAGTCAACAGAGGAAGTTGATGGGGTGATCAGGAATAGATGAGTGGGTAGATATTTTAGAAAATATCCAATAATGATTCATGGACCATTTTACAAAAATAAAAAGCATTAGGCATTAGCAACTGCTCTCAAGCTATCTTGATGTAACCTTCGACAGCCCTTGTAAAGGCCATGTACCTGAAAGTAAAGATGATCAAGGCATATTGGTTCCTAATCCAATAAAGCTCACGAATTCTGCTAAAGATGCAGTGAAAGGCTAGTTGGTTTTAGACAAAGATTTTATCATTTATTTATACTTTGTCCCAAAATATTTTCTCTCCATTTTTGCCTTTCTAATATAACAGGGACAAAAGTGGTTAATGTACAGGTATCTATAACTCATTTTTCTTTGCTTGACCCAGACCTCATCTACCCATTAAAGAAACAATGTCCTGAGTTGTCAAAGAAAAGGGGGATTGGAGCAGAAAAATAGGATCCACAGAAATGGATATGGAGAAGCATTTCATGGAAAACTAAAAGATAGTAAATAAAACTAAAAGAAAACGAAAGTTGGTCGTGGATAGATATTGTGGCAAGCAAGTAGGAGAAGAGTGTATAGAAAGAATTTAAGAAATACTGTCAGGGATGATGAAGGGGAGAGCTTTGACACTGCTCAAAAAAAAAAAACAAACAAACAAAATTATATTTATTTTTATTTCCTTTAGTGTGTGACTGGCCACCCTATCTTCTGTGGAGCCCTAGGAATAATTGGATAGTTTGATCTCTGATTTTTTATTACCAGCTTGATCTACACATCATCTTGACAATCCATGTCTCCACTGCCCTCAGTTTCTCTTCACTTCAAAAATCTCCTCATGGGGGGTGCCTGGGTGGCTCAGCGGGTTAAGCCTCTGCCTTCAGCTCAGGGCATGATCCCAGGGTCCTGGGATCAAGCCCCACATCGGGCTCTCTGCTCAGTGGGGAGCCTGCCCCCCCTCTCTGCCTGCCGCTCTGCCTACTTGTGATCTCTCTCTCTCTGTCAAATAAATAAATAAAATCTTAAAAAAAAAAAATCTCCTCATGATGTCAATTCTGAACTCCTCCAAACAGGAGGAATTTTGTAGGCTCCAAATGCGTAAAGAGTAAAATAATACTCGGGATTAGATTTTTAGCAGGATTCTACCCAAAAGAAGGTACCCACCACTTAATAGTACTATGACATGATTACAAACATCCAAGATGCTCCCTAAATCAAAATTCCCAGAATCTTCTCTTCAATATGGTGAAACCCAGTTACCCAGCAGTTGAAGGCTCAGTGATCTTTTGTGATAACCCTATTTATTCCTACCCTAAGGAAGTTCTTTTAGTTGGTTTCTTTTTTGAAGTATTTGTTTTCTGTTGACATAGCCTGAAAGAGAGATACTGAGGATAATTTGAAGACCTATTTTAATTATTTACAACACCTTATATTACTTTACTATCACAATTTTTGTATTGCAATTTTTGGAAATCAGCTGACTTCACCAAGCCCCAATTTTATAAAGCTTACAAAACAAGGATGTTGCAACATTCCTCCTTCCAATATGGCTTTCTACAGCCTACCAGATACTTTGAGAGATACAATAACTACTTCTGACCATGAGAAGTATTTTTTAAGTATTCAATTTAGGTATTTAGGTATTCAATTTATAGTATTATATGTTTTCATATAATATGATCGAAAGTGACATCTGAGTTGTTGAAAGTACACTGGAATTGGAATTAAAATACCTAGGTTGGTTCAAATTCTAAATTATCTGTCTACCACTAAATTATCTGTCTACCACTACTAGTGTCTGACTGTGTGAGCTTAAATGGGTAACTTAACTTCTCTAAACCTCATTACTTTATCAATAAATGAATATGAAACAATTATATTATTAAATGTAGGATAGTGACAGACAAACACCTTAAAACCTTGGTGGCTTAACACAATGCAAGGTTATTTTTTGTTCATATAACTTTTCAGTACTGGTATTTAGCCTATAGCATTCCACACAGAGATTTAGGGACCCATATCCCTTCTATTTTATGGATCTGTCATCCCCTTTACTGTCTATCTACAAAAGGCCTTACAGAAAATATTTTAGGCTTCACAGGCCATGTTACAGCTTAACTCTGCCACTATAGTACAAAAGCAGCCACTGAAAAAATGTAAATAAATCAACATGGCTGAGTTTCAATAAAACTTTATATATAAAAACAGGTGGCAGGCCAGATTTGACCCACTCGCTATGGTTTTCTGATCCCTGCCCTATGTTACTGAAGTTATTTTCTGGATTCTTTGCAAACAACTGGTTAAGTACGGGGTGCAAGGGGAGCAATCAAAGCATGAGTGATGAATGGGCAGAAGTTCTTAATCAGCCAGGCTTAAAAATGACATATATCACTTCTTCCCATTCCACTGGCCAGAACATGGACATGACTAACTCCAGAGAAACCTAGAAAATATCTTGCATTTGTCCAAGAGGAAAAGAAAATAGGGTGTTAAGAACTCATAACACTCTCTGCCAAAAACACTTTTTTCAATGGTTGTAGAGAGAGTCATATGAGATAATGAGTATGCAAAACTACTTTGTAAATTATAATCTGCTATGCAAATTTAGAGTGCTATTTTTATTGTAATTACTATATGTAATGTCTCTATGAATACCTTACCACCAGGGAGTGGTAGCCCCTCAGAAAGAAGAAAGCTTATGGATATAAAAGGCACTTAACAATTTTTGGATCAAGCAGATTCTGCAAATTACATTTTATGAGCCAGGGCAATCAGGACTCTTTCCTCCAACTTGGGTGCCTTGAAATGCCCTGAAATTTCTTCTTCCTCAATGGTAGTGACAAGCTTTGTATGCATAGAGGCAATTACTGAAGCACTTTTCAGGTTATCTCAATAGTCAGATTATTTGCTGTAAAATTGAAGTTTATTTGTGATACTGTTCAATGCCAGAAACAATGAGTTGGAAGTATAAAAATAAAGCTATCCATAGTATTAACTAATTAACTAGAAATCCATGCTTAATATTCTCCAAGAGTAAAATCCTGTGCTGGAGAGATAGGACACATCTGAAAGTATATAAGCCAAGATAAAAACAATTCTCAATGTGATCCTTTCAATCTGATTTTGAAGGTCTCACTTCTAAACCATTTAATGTTTGAGATCAGGTCATGGTATTTTTTCAACAGCCATTTCACAGAATAGCATGAGCAGCAGAATTATTCCACTAATTTTAAGAGTTCTCTTCTGTTTGTGTCTTTTAAATGATGGAATTAAACATGGAGAAAATGAAAATGTAAAAGATTAGACTTAATTATATCAAATAGGGGATAAAGCAGGGATGACTCTTTATTTAATTTTTTAGCAAAGTGACAAATTAAAGGGACTTCCTATGAAACAATTAGCCATCCAACATTTGTTATTTCAAACAAAGCAAGCAAGTGCATCAGAAATTTAAAGGGGTTAATAAAGACCTCACCAAGTGTGGGAGGTGGAGTAAAGGGCACCTGCAGACTGGTCTTGGCTAACCAAGATGATGGTCCCTTGTTGGGAGTGGTGACCTGGGTAGTTATCTCTGTCTCCATATTATATATGATCTCCCCACTCTGAATAACTGGTTCTCAATAGAGACAGTATACATAAGGCCCAATTTGTTCAAGCCAATCCCAGTTTACCCCTACTCGCCAGCATAATTACTAATAGTGTCCTCATTCATTTATACATGTGTCCCGTTTAGGCAATATATTATATGGACTCACTGTCAATGGATATATGGTCATGGCCTGGTGACCAGAACTTAGGAAGATAGCACTCAACCCACTTCAGAACAGACACACCCCAAAGACTCAAAGCAGTAAGACATACCAAGCAATGAGCACAAAGAATAGGATTCAAGGGCCCATAAGTGAAGCATTAATTGGTTGAAGCCACTTCTCTCCCAAACATCTGCAAGGAAAACTCCTCAACAATAGGAAAAGGGCCAGTCGGTGTTGACTTTTGAGCTGTCAAAAGTCTAAAAGAGGAGGTGAACAATTATTTGAGGATTTGTATGAGCTTTGGTGACCATTGCTAAAAACCTGGATTTGGCACCTTAAATAATTTGTTCAAATTTTTAAATACTGGCATTCTTCAACTTTTTAGATAAAAATAATGTCTCTATTTATTAATTAAATCCTTTTCTTATTCTTTTTGAATCCTTTCCTTATTTTGCCTAGGGTAAATTTGGGGGATACTTATTGTCTCATGATTAATTCTGAACTCTATCAATCACAATGATAAAATTTTATATGGCAAGAAGTCAGAGGGAGCTTAGGCAACATCCAGTCCTATACTCTTCAAGATTTAATACCCAGAATCAATCACTTACCTTAAAGCATTAGTTGGTTGGGGGGGGGGAGCATTAATTGGTTGGAAGACTGTGAGGACCTCTGTCCCTGTTCTTAACCCCTCACCTGGTGTTCCTACATCCTAAGCCATTACACACACTAACAGTATTTGCCTCCCACTAACCTCCAGTTCCTGCGTTTGTTTAGTAGCATTAATAACAAGACTTAGGAAAGAGAAAATGACTTTAGCTTTCAGCTAGAGAAAGATGATGGCTCACTTAAGCTATCCTTTCTAATTTTAGCTGCAATCAGAAAACTCTTGGTTTCTCCTGAGGTGATGTCAGTCGAGAGCAAGTAATATTCTTCCCTTTATCCTAAACTTTCTGAAACATCATCTCTTTCATCATTGGCCAGAAAAATTCTCTGATTGCCAAGTAATCATCTTTCTTTCCATCTGCTTGCTGTTGTATCCCCAGAGCCTGACTTAGTGTCTACTCTTGTAGGTGTTCTACATGTATTTTTATTTTTTTTTCTTTTTTTTTAATTTTTATTTCTTTTCAGCATGACAGTATTCATTGTTTTTTCACCACACCCAGTGCTCCATGCAATCCGTGCCCTCCCTAATACCCACCACCTGTTTCCTCCGACCTCCCACCCCCTACCCCTTCAAAACCCTCAGGTTGTTTTTCAGAGTCCATAGTCTCTCATGGTTCACCTCCCCTTCCAATTTCCCTCAACTCCCTTCTACAAGTATTTTTAAATAGATAAGTTAATGAAGGAATGAAGAAATTCACCAAGGTAACATGCAGCCAAAATATAAGGGTCTGTTGGGTGATAAACAGCAATGTGTCTTACTATGAACCTGTCTTACCATGTCTTACCATGGATTGATGTGTTTTCACTACTGAGACTCCTACTGAGTTGAGGAATCACTGGGGTATAGGTACCTGGAAAGACCAAGAACTGCCTTAAAAAAAGAGCCAAGCTAAGCCACGGATGAAAGAAGTTTGCATAAAAGTCATTGACACCACAAAAAGAGTGAGAATATTAGTATCATAGAGCAGCAAAATGATGTAAGAGGTAAATTGCTTCTTAGGGAGAACAATAATAATTGGGGTCTGTAAGAGTAGAGATGGATGCCGATGGCTACAAACAACAGAAATATGAACTCAGCTGTCTTAAATAATCTGATAATATATTTTCTGTCATAACTAGTAGTCCAGGGTAAGTAGACTTCTGCATTGGATGATTCAGTGACTCAAAATATCACCCTGGGGTCTTGCTCCCTCCAACCTATGGCTCTGCAGAATTTTCATTATCAACATGACCTCTGAATGGTCGCACAATGACTGAAGCAAGTGTCCCATCCAGATAATAATGACCACAGGAAGAAGAAAAGCAATTACTCCCTACGGCTCTCTCTTGCTTTATTTATGTACGTGTTGTCCATTTATTTTTGAAGAAGGTACACTCTTTATTACTATTAATGAAGTTCATAATCCCTTGACTGCAGTTTTCTCCCTGAACCTGAGCAAACATAATTCTTAGAGTCAGAGCCTGCAGATCTACTTTACCAGCAATGAAACTTTTCCAAGAAGCTCTCAGAACCATTTCTCCCTCACACGTCATTTATTGGATTCCTTGTCTTTTCCTAGTGCATTGCTCACATGGCAAATGGAAATCCCCTTGCTACCCTTATAGGAGTCATAATCAGCTCATGCTAAGGGATATGACTGCATAAGGAGTGAATATCCTAAAAAAAAAAAAGAGTTATGCCAGGGGAAGGAAGAAAAGGGAACTACTACCTGGGCAACCTAGATTGGCTCCAAGATATGCGAAGATTCCACTGATCCTAAAAAAAGAATCTTACAATATGAATGGATGAAATAGATAAACACCATTATCCTATCTTTCCAGATAAGAAAACTGAGGTCCAACTGACTAACATAGAGAGTTATATAGTCAGGAAGTAGCAATCATACGTGGGAAGTCAAACTACTGGTGAAAATTTGTCTGATTCCCTGAAATAGAAATTCCAAGTCACAGAGTTTTGAAAGAATATTTCCGAGTAAATGCTCAATACACTGTGAAGCCATAGGTTAAATAAATTTTGTCTATTGTAATCACATTATTTTTGCTACTCCATTTATTCATTTGTTTATTCATTCATTTATTCAATAGTTTATTATATGCAAAACAAATTTGCTGTTAGAAGACGAAAGATTTCCCAGCCACAGCACAAGTGTTACAATGAGGTATATAATCCACACAATGTCTTATGATTCCACAAAATGAATGTATGATTCAGTCCCCAAGTGGGGTGTGGGGGAGGGGATGTGATGGAAGAAGTAGTATTTTACATTTTAGCACTGAAAAATGAGTTGGAGCTTTCCAGACCAAGAGAAGAAAATCCAAAAAGAAAGAACAACACAATAAGACATGGAGGCAGGAAGCAACAGTGGATAATCAATTCATTGTGGCTTGAGGACAGAATCTTCTTCATGTCAGGCAGAAAGTAAACAGAGAATAAGAGACAGAGAGAGAGAATCTGGGTAAACATAAAATCCAGTGCTTTCCCACATGAGATATTCAGCTTCTCAATTATTTATTGAGCTACTGGAATCAGAGTCCTCAAGATGAAAGTCCTCATCCCACCACTAATTAGCCTGACCATGTTGCTTCACATTACCAAGCCTCAACCCCATCCTTATAAAAGCAGTAGAGTTTCCATGCCTACTTCTCAGAAGTTCTCAGGATTTGACGTCATGTGGCCCATGAGGCACAGAGCTCAGTGCCCAGCGTATGGCAAGCATCCAATAAATGGTAACAGGCTAAGAAAAATGAGAAAATAACCCCACTTTTCAGTCTTGACATTTAAAGAGGCACCTTTCTTAGGTGCTAGATATACCCTTTAGGCAGTGCTAGAGACAGAGAGTTTGAAACCCCAAATGTACAAACAGTCCGACGTGCCTCATTTCTGCAACTGCTTCTGGAGAAAAATGCAGAGGGGAGTCTGAGGAAGAGCAGAGTGCGAATGGCAGAAGAGGAGCAATAGAGGCTGCTCTATTACCAAGTGTTCCCTGGTAAAGTGAGAGCAGCAAGAGGATTTCTCTTGAGGTGTGGAGTGATTTCAAAATGAGGAGACTGACATTCACTTTTCATTTGGAGATGTCTGAAAATGGGAGGCTTACAAATTAATCCCCCTCAGTGGGGTGTGAGGGAACCAGACTGAGACACGTCTTATCAAAAGAAGGGACCCCAGCCCATTCCTTATGTTCCAGAGGCATTAAACGGCATTCTGTGTTTCTGGGCCCCAAAATGGAAAAGCAAAGAGGGGAACAGACGTGTTGTGCTAACATACTGCTCTGGACAGCAGTCCAGGAGATGGGCACTTAGAGCTGGCAGAACCTAAGGGGGTACATGACAGCCCTTCCTCACCATGAAGCAGAAGTAAAACTGAATACTAGTAGAGCCTGGGTGGGGTGTATGTGTGCACCACATAACTCAAGACCACCAACCCAACTTAAGCCCAGACCTAAACCAGCCCAGAGGGAGAAGGGGGGAATGCCTCCCTTACACCTGCCAGTCCCCACTTGTTGCATCCATTTTTGAATGACTCCCAGAGGGGGGACCAACCCAGTGATGATGTAGAAAACCCTGTAAAAACCAAAAGGAACTAAACATGCAAACCTCCTTCCTACTAACTCAGATGCCATCTTGGGCAGGCAGAAAGGAAGGGGTTGAGTTTTGAATCTCCCTGAATATCAACTCCTAAGACACTAAGCTTTAAGCCAGTAGAACTTTGTCCCCCAGAATTGTGTTTTCTGCCGTGTCTTAGTCTGTTTGGGCTACTAACAGAATAATACCATTGACTGAGTGGCTTTTAAACAACAAAACTTATTTCTTAGATGTCTGGAGGCTAGCAAGTCCAAAAACAAAGTGCCAACAGATCCGGTGTCCAGCAAAGGCCCACTTCTTGATTTGTAGAACTCTATCTTCTGTTGTATCCTCCTCACCTGGTGGAAAACTGAGAGTAGGCAAGCAAGTTCTCCTTAGATAGGCACTAATCCCACTCATGAAGTCACCACTCTCATGATACCTGATAACCTCCCAAAGACCCCACCTCCTAATACCATCACATTCGGGGTTAGGATTTCAACATATGGATTTTGGGGCAAAGGCACAAACAGTTCACGAAATGCATTAATATGGAACATTTCCTGAGATATGGTGACCTCAATCATAAAACCCCCAAGTTGTGTGCATTCTAATTATTTCCAGTAGATGAGAGGATTAGATAGTAATACCCAACATTTATTGAACTCTTAATTTTGTCAGATGCTAGGCTAAGCATTTACATAGATTATCAAATTTGTAGGTGATACTGTTATTTCCATTTCACAGATGACAAAACTGTGCTCTTACTGTATGCATTAAAACTAGAGGTAATGTTAAAAAACAAAGAGCAACAAACGTTTTTTATCTTGCTTCTTGCCATGATAGGAGATAAGTACAAATACCACAGAACACCTCATGAAACACTACCCAGTAAAACATATATTTCTTCAAGTCCACAAGCCCTGTCCATCTAGATCAGATCGCAGTGGTGTTCCCAGGCAAGTTTGTGATGAAGATTTGGCCAATACCTGTCTTTGTCCTCTCCCTAAGATTCCACTCTGGGTCCCAGCTTCCAGGTTCATGTGCCATGTGATCTTACAACTACATAAACTGAGTAACTTAACTTTTCTGTGCCTCCACTTGTGCTCAAGAGACGAACAATGCCCATGTTTTGGTATTATAATAATGGCCGTGGACAAGTCATGCAGAACACCTCACACAACATCCGGCACAGTGGTGGTTATTTTGACCACCATCAGAGCCTCACTCTCTCAGCCACCTGATGTGTTAGACAGCAAAATTCCCTTCTCTGGCACATAAATTGTATAGGCAAGAATTTGCATGTTTTTCCCTCCCAGAGCATTTTACCAGCAACATCTTGGAAATCAAAGCTCCTTGAAAGACACAAAGGAATCTATTTCTAACACAAAGATATAAATTCCCTACACAATGGGTTATAATTCTGATTAAGATATTTCATGGGTCAAATATTTCCCCTAAACCCATGAAAATGACATTTGAACTATTTCCGTCCTATCCCTTTTCAGAAAGTATGTGGAATTGCTAAGAAAAAAAGGCAACATATAATGTAAGATCAATTAAAGAAGGGAAAAAAAAAAACAAAACAGAACATCACCAATCATGAAGAAAGGAATCAATGCACTCTTCCAAAAGATCATCCAGAGCTATGGGGCCCAAACATCAGACCTGGATCTGAATATTGCATTAGCTATGGCAGAACTATTTTGTGGTGTTTCTGGGAATTTATACTTTTTATACTTCACATACATTTCTTACATACATTTCTCCCAGCACCAGCAATCCAACGATAAGGAGGTTATACTCTCTGTTTTATAGATAAGAAAACCGCGGACTTGAAACAAGAAACCATCATACCCAGCCAGGTGTCTTTGTTCGATGCTCCTCTGCCACACCACAGCTGCCTACTTTTAGCTACGAGGTAGAATTTTGAAGCAGGAAAGAACTTTAGAGGATATCTAGTCCAGTTTCTAGAGAGCTATTCTAAAAAATGCATGTGTGTCAATACTCACATAAATGGTATTAAATTTAATAAAATAACAGTGAAATCTATCATTATGAGTGGTACATGCTTGACAACACATCTGGCTACTTTCCTTCAGGCTTGAGATGGGCTTTTTTATGACACAGAAGCAACTGGAGAGTCAAAAGATGTATCAGAGTATGACCCAGGACCATTTTGGTTTGCTCATTTGGGGCATCAAGAGTCTAACAAGAGTCACATCATTATCAGTGATAAGTCATGAATTAAGCATTTTTTAAAAACTCTCATTGGTTAAATAGTACTTAGCAACATCATCTTCCAGAAGCATTTCTCCTCTAGTCATGATTAGCCCTTTCTAATGATTCTGCTCAGCTAAGATTTTTAGTGTTTTTTAATTGTGTACTTTATGATATTTTAATTTTATGTTTATTCATTATTAATCATCTTTATTATATTTTAATTGTAGATGCAGCATCCTAAGCAGGGGGAGGGAACACTTCACAAATAAGAATATTAATTTATATGTCTTAAAATAATAATTAGGATTTTAATAAAATTACTTCCTTTAATAGGTCTCTGCAGATCGTAAATCCCTCACCCTTTAGTGAACTAATGAGATATGAGGTGAATATCATTAAGCCCTGTGCTCCCTTCTAACCAAAAAATTTAAGCAACAGGAGTAAACCTTCAAAATATTTACCTAAAGGCAAGTGGTCTCTAAAAAGCAGTTGCATACAGAGAATAAAATCTAAGTATATCATTGCGGCACCTGGGTGGCTCAGCTGGTTAAGTCTCAGACTCTTGACTTTGGCCCAACCCCAGTTCAGGCTCTGCATTCAGTGTGGACTGTACTTGGGATTATCTCTCTTCCCCTCCTTCTGTCCCTCCTCCTGCTTGCTCACTCTCACTCACACTCTCTCTCTCTCAAAATAAATAAACAAAATCTTTAAGTGTGTCCTATCTCATTCTGGCATCTGTCAAGAGGATGGACACATTGGTATTGCCCATCTCACTGGGGTCTCCCAGACCACTCTGCACCTGACTTGCTCCCATATCAGGAAGGGACTACCTGTCAACGTACAACTCTGCAAAGCATCCTGAGTTTTAGAGCTATTCAAGCAGCACATCTGAAGTGAAAGTATCGACCATTGCCAATGCTGTGCATCCAAGAATGTCATAAAGTCTGGAAAGATCAAGTAAGTCTCTTAGGTTCTCAACAGAAGGAGAGGATAGCTTGGGTGCAGTGTATTAAACGTGGAAATTGAAGAGCAAAGAGAAGAAGCCACTAGTTCGATGTTTCCCGGCCACCGTACAGAACCTCAAGGAAAAATGAAGGAGACTGAGCACACCTGCCCCTTCACTAAACTCAGACTGCCTCAATGGCTCTTGGATTGACTTTGAGTTCTCCCACTTTTATCCTATGAATGCAGGAAAGAAACCAGATGTGTTTCTTTGAGTGACTGTACTTTTTTCTCTGTTGCTGTCAAAGTTTACCTTCAATACCATCCTTTGATATACAGCTTTCCTGTCACTTAACAGTTTAAGTTTCTTCCGTGGTATAATCAGGGGCAGTAATTTTTTGAACTGGCATTTCCTCTTTTGGGCAGAGGATGCTACAACCACTATGGAATTAACCTAAAGTTCTTCCAGCATCATTTTAAAAATAGTATGTTTACAATGGCTTTGTGGATGTATCTGTTACTGTAGGGTTTCCATGTGTTCTTGTAGGTCCTGTCAATTTTCTTAAAGCAGACTCTCTAAAAATTCTCCAATAGAAAAGAATACAAATGTTAGTAAATCTTCCCATGTAGGTGGGAGATTTGTTTTGTTTTGTTTTAATTAACTGTTAAAACAGTTCCGTTTCCATTACTTTAGTGTTACTTTTTGGAGCCTCTGAGAATGTGCCGACCCACTTCAGGAAAATCACTGCCATCATTCTACGGACAAGGCCAAAGTTTATCAGAGCATGGCTACTAAAAGTAGTCAGAAGAAAGAAAAGCAGCTCCCAGGAACTCTCAATTAATGCTTTGTCTTGTACCACCCCCTCACTTACACCTCTTTGGTACACACACACACACACACACACACACACACACATGCTTGCCCCTTGAAGGGTGGCTGCAGCTCCATATGTTTTCAGGAAAACATTTGGTACTGATTATGAGAATTCATGACCTACTAAAGTATCACTGTAAACCTTCTACTACAAAGTTCAAACCCCGTGACGTCATGAAACCCAGCCCAAGGAGAAGAACCACAGAAACTACAAGAAAAAACTTCTTGAATTCTTTGGCTTCCAGTTCTTACTTTACCAATCAAAAAGCAAAATCCAAAAAGGATGTTCATGAATCTGAAGGTGATTTTAGCCCCATAACAACCTAAGGAACAACTCTGGCAACAGAAGAACCCACCTCCAAGAGCAGAAATTAAACCTGAGGAGTAAAAATTCTCTTTAGCATGGTGGCGGCAGGGAGGGACGGCACCAAAATGCATGCAGGTTAATTTTTTTTTTTCTATCAATCAATCGTAAACTCTTAGAGGAAATTGGCTTACCAAAATTTCTTTACAACTGACAGAAATAGGGACGACAGCAACATACAACCTGAATTCTGAGAAATGAACTATGAAGTCAACACTAAGAGATGCAATATATGTAAAAGATGCTTTAGAGATAAAATTATTTGGGGTAAACAAGCAAACAAATCAAAATGGATGTTATACAACTGAAGGTAATAGTTTATCTTCAGAATGAGGAAGCAGAGGAGACAGGATAGATAAGAGGCCTCTTGGAGCTTAGGAAAGAAGAGTCAGAGACCCTAGAATTGGCAGAAGAGAGGGGCCCTTGAGCCGTCCAATCCTTGTGTGTCCTTCCTGTGGAAAGATACTCTGGGCTATCTTAGCCCATTGTCACTAAACATTTATGTCCTCAAACTAACTCCCTCTGTTCTAGTTCTGTGTTCACCAAGCAACCTTCCAATTTTCAATTCATTTCCAAAATAGATTTGCCAGCATTCTAGTCTAGTTATATTGGTAGTTAAATTTATCTTGGTAAAAAACTCAAATTGGCATGCCAGTTGATAGTTTGATGCTTGTTAAGTTTGTCATGTAAATTATCTGAATCCAGTTTATAGGAACAATTAGAAAAATAATAAAAATACATGAATAGTTTAGGCTTGAATTTGCCTAAGGATGATTTCCATCCCCTCCCCCTCTTCATCATGCTGTTCCTCCCCCTCGGCATCATGGATTTCCCACCATCTTTCCACCTCCATCACGCTTTGGTCCCCACATCACACCCAGCCCCTCCCGTTGATGTCTGCAGCTTCGGACTGATCATGTGGCTTGGATGATTCTCATCCTTCCAGTTTAGATCTCCAGTATAAAATTATGATCGGTACCCTTTACATCTGTACTACGTCCAGGACAATTCCTCACTACACTTAATCCCATAAGAAGAATCTATCACAGAATGAAGGACTTTAGGCAAGAATCAGTAAAGGTAAAAAATGAGACTAAGATCCCTATGTCTTGCCATTTTGTTGCTTTTTCTCCCTCTGTCCCCCAGACCGAATCGTAATACTTTCTCTCAACCCTATAGAGAAACCTCCTAGCTTTAGCTCCTACTAAAATCCACTGGCAGCCTTTTTGTTATTCTTAACTGGAAAGAGTCCTTGGAATTCTGTATCTCATGTGGGATTGGGAGCCAGGAGGTCTGGGTGACAGTCTAAAATGTTCTCATTAAATAACCACGGTCCCCTAGGATCACGCCATCTTGTGTAGTGTCATGGACCCTGAAAGCTGCATAGGACCTGACAGATCATCTAGTATGACCCATCTCTTACGACTCTGTTTATAGAGTAAAACTTCTCCAAAATTACATCTATAAAAATGAGGCCTGAAACAATTCTGACCCCTAAATCCAGATTTAGTTTCCACTGCACCAAGCCTCCTCTTCCTTCCTTAATTTCACCAGCAGCCAATCAAAGGGTTGAATTTAAAGGGATTGTTACAAATGAACTTTCAGAATTCAGCAACCTCAACCAGCTTTCCGTCTTAAGTTCCTATCTCTTTTCCAGTTGAAATCATGGGGGAAGGAGCTATCGAGACCGCCAGTCTTCCAGCATTGTTCAGCTGGCAGAATGCAAGACATTATCCACGACCTATGAAAAATATCCTGCCTGACGATGAAGCGAACACAGAGAGGAAGGTGGCTTGCAGGACTGGAGACGGCATCCTGACCATGTCTTTGGGGCATCTGCAAACAGTGGAGTCTAAAGCTAGGCCTGCCTCTACATCTGAGTATCTTGGTTTATGAGTTGAAGGGGGAAAAAAATCCCATTTATACTTAGTAAGGGTCCTATCTCTTTCATGTGAAACAAAAAAAAGGCCTAAATCAGTGATGGAGTTTTCATGCTGCTCAGGAGACAGGGTTGATCAGGTACAAGGCTCTGGAGTGAGACCTGCAAAGTAAAGTAGAAAAAGTGGGCTGAGTATTACAGGAAGCGCGGGGGCAGGTTATGAATGGGCAGGGAAGCAAGTGCCCCCTCTGTGATCCAGTGTTCTCATTTGTGAATCTGAGATAGGACCTCCCTCATAGGCTATTGTGAGGACTAAATTAGTTCGTAAATGTAAAACGATCAGATCAGTGGCTGGTACTCATGTGCCATTCATACTGGGCATTTAGAAATGGGACTTAAAATGTAATTTATGGCCAACTTCACTTGGGCAATATTCTCAAGTTGGGAGACCTCCATACTCCAGGCCTAGCACACAAGGAATCTGGAGGAGCCCCAAACAATGGAGTTGATAAAAGGGCGTACCTCCTCAGCTCAGAAAATTACATATAGATTCTAGTAGGGTGCACCACTATGTGAGTGCCTCATTAATATGTGTGTATTTGTGTGTACATTTTAGCTTCACCTTTTACATCCTGGAGGAATCAAGAAGCTATTTTTTGTGGCAGCTACCATTTTTACACTGCCAACTCAGTTCTTTGATCCATGGTGCAAGTGGGGACCTGTTTCTCTCAAAACTGTGGGACTACCACAATGATCTTGTCAAGATTGTAGTTTTTAAGGAAATCCCTTGCCCATCTCATTCCCAGGCAGAGCACAAGTCAGAAAAAACAAGTAACAAACTTCTTCCCTTAGAAAAACACTTGTAGCTATGCACTTCCATCATTCTTTTGAACTCTGCCTCTTTTGTGTTTGTGATGTGAATAGACCTTACAATTAATTATCACCATGAATAATATATGGCTGTGAGCCCAAAAGATAAGTCAAAGGTTCCAAAGAGGTTTATCCCCAGTTTCATACATGGGTGGGTGTCCTTGCAAACACACATTCCGTTTGAAACACGTCAGCACATTTGGAGATAGAAACTTTTTGGAGCTAGCCTTCTTGCAGTTGGCTCATTAGTGAACTGCTCATGCAATCAATAAGTTACCAGCTGAGAGACTAAGGGTTTCTTATCTCTGCCTCTGTGTGTTCAAGTGTCTCAGAAATATCGATGAAACTACATCTCTCTGTCTCTTTTTCTCTATCCTCCCCCCTCCTCTCTCTCTCTCTCTCTCTCTCTCTCTTTCTTTCTCTCCCCTCAGGATGACAATAATTAGTTGGAGCAGAATGGAGTTTTGCCAATGTGTAATTCTTTCAAAGCCCAAAATGTATCTTTTGGTCACCTTGATTTTTCCTCTCCCCCTCAGCTAAAGGTTCTCATTTAAGTGACAGGCCTTTTTAATAATAGGCTGAGGCTTTGCAACAATTTCAAGATGTCAGGTAGGATGTCCAATATCTTCAGTCATGATAAATGTCCAGTTTAGGATACAGTACAAAGTTCCACAGGGGAAATAGATTGGGCTAAAACAATGGACATTCTTTATGACAATGTTTGAGCTAAGCTAAAATAGTTATGTTCATTTTTTTTTTTTTACATACTCTCTGGGTATCTAGTTTTTGTCGATTTTTCTCATTAATGACTGAGGAAGCCAATGTGGCAGATAGCATGCTTAGATTAATTTGGTTGACCAACTGAATCCAATTGACTGTTAGTGAATTACTAGCAGGCCTGTAGATATGCACGAATAATTTTGGCAGATATCCATAATGTTCCAGTCCATAACTCTTGCCAGTCTGTGTGGTCTAAGGACGGAGGGGATAGACATAATTGCCTCTTGGTTGGGCATGCAAGCTAACTAGCATTCCTGGTGTTGATCACCCAGTGTGTGGAGGACCCCCACTCTTCTGAGCCTTACAAAGGTTGGAGAAAACCACTGCATTCTGTTGCTTTCTCGTGAAAAGAAAGGCCAGCAAAGGCACAATCCTTCTCATGCCATCAAGATCTCTAGGGAAGCATCTAGCAGACACAGAGCTCAACCTGTGGACGCAGAGTCCTAGGCGTCAATTCAATTTGACCATGTAGTAGCTCTGAAGACTTCAGAAAATCATTTCTCTTCTGTGCTACTCATTTCATCATCTGAAAAATGGACTTAATCATGTCTAACTTCCAGGGTTCTTGGGAGAATGTCACATCAGCTCACTGATGTAAAGTAGGAGTTTGGGATATCATAGTTATTGGTAAAAATTTTAGAGAAAATCAAATAAAAACTTAAGAAACAAGCACTGAAGAAGAAACATAAAATATTAATATTATCAAAGACACAATAATACTAATGTTTTTTTAAGATTTTATTTATTTATTTGACAGATGGAGATCACACGTAGGCAGAGAGGCAGGCAGAGAGAGAGAGGGGGAAGCAGGCTCCCTGCTGAGCAGAGAGCCCGATGTGGGGCTCAATCCCAGGACCCTGGGATCATGCCCTGAGCTGAAGGCAGAGGCTTAACCCGCTGAGCCACCCAGGTGCCCCACTAATGTTATTTTAAACTATCTCATCTGTAGAGATAAAATGCAGCATCTATAGAGAGTTCTATGTAGTATTATGAACAAGAGTATCTAAAAATGATTCCAGGAGTTCTCTCTGAATTGAGCTGGCTAACACTGGGGCTTGATCCTTCCCCAGGCAAGAAGCTTCCCTGTAATCGAACTGCCTGTAGGACTAGGGGTATCATCCCACAGAGGGAGGGCCTGCAATGGCACACATTTCCCAATGTCTGTAGGTACCAGGAAGCTAGTTTTCTTAAACTACCGCTGTACACAGCAGCATCCAAATCCAGAATATCTGGATTCCAAGTAGTGTATTTGTCTTTTCCCTCGACACCACAACCACTTGACAAGACCACTTTCCCATGTTAGATTTTCTGTCTTCATCTGTTTGGCCACTATATCAAAAGAGCACAGACTGGGTAACTTCCAGACAATAGATGTTTATTTTTCACAGTTGCAGAGGCTGGAAGTCCAACTCAAAGCGCCAGCATGGTCTGGTGCTGGTGAAAGCCCTCTCCCTGGTACACATGTGTCCTCACATGGTAAAAAGGGTGAGGGACCTCAGTGGGGTCTCTTTATATGGCACTAATCCCATTCACAAGCATCAACTAAAGTCCTAGCCCCTAACATAATCATAATTGGGCACTAGGATTTCAACATATAAATTTGAGGGGAAGGGACACACAAATGTTTAGACATAGTATCCCATAAGAAACCATAATAATAAGAAACATGTTTCTGCCCTGAGATTTATCCCCACAGTTTGTTCAGCAGAGTATCCTGTCCCCAGATTGCCTCCCCTTGGGGATAACAAGAGATTTGGGGAGTGCGTACTTTCTTTTCTTGCTAACCCTTATTTTACAAATCTCCTAAATAAATCCTGTTCCTTAAATATACCCTGCAAGATTGTGCAGTTTGTCTGAAGCCTATTGCACAAATGTCTATCTTCAGAATATTTGTTGTTTTTTTTTTTCAATTCTGAACACCCATCCATGAGTTCTGGTTACATCATCTATCATTAAAAGTACACAGATTTTGTTTTCTGTTCAGAGAACTCTATTAACCCTAGGAGGGCAAATTAATTAAACACTAACCCTGCCCTCAAAGGGTTTGGTTTTTGTCATTATTATGGTCTTATTCTTTATCTTTACTAGAAAGGAAATATAGTAGATTTAGTAGAACAGAACATAGGTCTCTCTGTGCCATCCATTGGTTGAGAATAAATTATGAACCAGGCACTCTACTAGCCACTTTATAGACAGTGTTTTACAAAACTCCCAGACTTACCCTCTGATAAGACAACTGAGGTTCAGAGAGGTTAAATAACTTGCCTGAGGACACACAGCTAGTGAGTGATAAAAAAGAGTTTGAACTCAGTTCTGCTCTTGTAATAATAAGTCACCCTGCTTCGTAGCAACTTGAATAGCCAAAGGGAAACTCAAAACAGATGAATTGAACTGGACTCAGCACCAACATACTTAGTCTATTTTTCTCCAGTCGCTCAAAGTGTGCCCCAAGGGCCTGAGAGTCCACATGTGTCTCTGCAAATGACTCATTTATTTCCAGGAAGTGACTTAGTGATTAAGGAAGAAAACAAGCAGAGTAGTTCTAGACACACAAATCATGTTCCAGAGTATCCTTGTCCACTGATCAGCACTCAAAAGGCTCATATTTAAAGCCCTGTCGTATTCAAAGTGCTAAAAGCATAAGTCGAGTTTTTACATAGCCAAGAGAAAAGAATGAGAGTTTCTGAAGCTATAGCAAAGTCTACAAAACATGTAAATGAAATAAACTAGTATTTTTTGAGTTTTGCACAAACCTGTTTTTATAGCCTTTCAAATATTTACTGTTTTAGGGGCCTGAGGCACAGTTCTCCTAGCTGTAAAAAAAGCAAAGAAATAATAAATGAGCTAGTAAGTGCTACAAATCACTAAAATGTGCTTTATAAATTCCATTAATATGACCATCAACAGTAAAGATATTGACCCAAAACAGGTAAAAATGGAATTCACATTTGTTCACAGCCAACTGTGTACTGGGTAATGTTTGGGAATATCATCACATTGAATCTTCAGAGAGTGAACATTTGTATTTATTTTTGGCTTTCCATCTTTTGATTTCCATTCCTATGTTTTAGTAATTCTCCCCTTAATGAGTCTTGCTAGGAAGCTGGGCCTACCCCTTATTTTGGAAGCTGCATCTCTTTCAAAGTCAGAAACATGCTCCAGCTATAGGCATCCAGTTGTGGCTGGACTGAGAGTTGGAAAAGGGGGCAAGTGAGAGAACGAAGCAACTATACCACCACTACCAATGATAATGCCCCTGCCACAGCAGCCTGGCTCTTTACTTTGGCTGTTCTTCTTCTGGGCTCTGTGTCTGGTTCTCCAACACATCAGGTGATTCTCTCAATCATTTCTTCTTCTGTGTAACTCAGCCAGAATTGGTTTCTGCTGCTTGCAGCTCAGAATCCTGACTGATCCACCTTACAGCAATCTTTTCTGTGGTATTAGTGTTATTATTCCTATTTATATAACCAAGGAAATTGAGGCTTTGGAATATCCAGTCACCTACCCAAGATCATGCAGTTTTTAGGAGATGGTGCGTAAGTGACTGAATTGTGGATGAGAAATGCCCTCTATGCTCTGATAAGAACTATGCAGCAGTACCCAGGCATATGTGAGCATCAACATCACTTGACAGAAACTATCTAGGGAGAGATAGCCTAAAGGCTTCCTCCCTAGAGTTAAAATTTGCAAGGTTGAACTTTTAAATAAATTCACTTAATTTAGGAGACCAAGCCCATACATTGTCTCATCTGAAAAAGTACTCTGACTCTCCAAAGTCAACTCTTTCTCTGGTAATACTGCATGTTTTGATATTGATATTGCCATAATGGTGTATTTGTTCAACGCCCCAAAGCTGGGGCCTTCATACAGAGTTTAATCACAAGAGACCAGGGAAACTTTGTCTGAATTCCAGCTGAGATCACCCACAACAAGTGAGAGGTGATGATGGGTGAGGGAAGTTTCTTCTCTTAAGCCCCAGCATACCAAGACTTGGGAAATCTGCAGTTTTTGTGAACTGGAGGCTGGGCATCACAGGGCTGGGATTTGTCACTGTCATAACATGAAGGAGTGATAATGAAAGGTCATGGAAGAATGTGAGATAGTCACCTCTGCATTTACAAAATGCTCCTAATTTGTACCAGGGACTTAGTGGGTCACACTCAAAGGAGGCTAGAGAAATCCAGTGTTTTAAAATTTAAGTCTCCTTCTCTTCCATTGTTCACACATCTTGACAGATAGATATGGTAGGAAGAAAGTGGCTTGAGTGACATTCCAAGTAAGGAAGACTGAGACTTCCCTGAGAAAAGCCTACCTCACCGTGAAAATAGACATAGAGTCTTGTGTTTAAATACAAAAAGCACTGCATCTTGAAGGCTTTGACAGATCGCAGCCAGAATTAAGCAAGACCTCTAAGAGCTCGAGTGAAGTCTGTGAATTCCAAATGAGGAAAGGCTCCAACACCACTTCCTACTCCCCTTAAAAACCTTGAACATGCTGGCATGGAGATCCAGGTCATCTTCACAATGTGGGCCTAGTAACAGACACATGAAAAAATGTCCAACATCACTTGGCGTCCGGGAAATACAAATCAAAAACCACAATGTGATGCCACATCACACCAGTCAGAATGGCTAAAAGTAACAACTTAGGAAACAACTGGTGTCGGCGAGTGTACAGAGAAAGGGAACCCTCTTACAATGTTGGTGGGAATGCAAACTGGTACAGCTACTCTGGAAAATAGTATGACGGTTCCTCAAAAAGTTAAAAATAGAACTACTCTATGACCCAGCAATTACACTACTTTGTATTTATCCAAAGCATACAAAAATAGTGATTCGAAGGAGCACATGTACCCCAATGTTATAGCAGCCATGTCCACAATAGCCAAAATGTAGAAAGAGCTCAGATATCCATCAACAGATGAATGGGTAAAGAAGATGTGAAAAACATGTGATGGAATATTACTCAGTCATCAAAAAGAATTATATCTTGCCATTTACAGCAACATGGATGGAACTAGAGAATATAATGCCAAGTGAAATAAATCAGTGATAGAAGACAAATACCATATAATTTCACCCATATGTGGAATTTAAGAAACCAAATGAATGAACATAGGGGAAGGGGAGAAATAAAGCAAGATGAAAACAGAGAAGGAGACAAACCATAAGAGACCCTTAACTATAGGGAACAAACTGAGGGTTGCTGGAGGCGAGGTGATTGGGTGGATGAAGTAGCTGGGCGATAGACATTAAGGAGGGCACTTGATGGAATGAGCACTGGATGTTAGACTGATGAATCACTAAACTCTACCCTTGAAACTAATAATACACTACATGTGAACTTAATTGAATTTAAATAAAAAATTAAAAAATTAAAGACTGGGTCCCTAGGACTCAGTCTGCCTGGGGTTCAAACCTTACCTGTACTATTTGCTAGTTACAACTTTGCCCAAGAACTTAGCTTTTATGTGTTTGAGTTTCCTCATCCATAAAATGGCAATCCTAATAGTACCTACTACATAAGATTGTGGTGAAGAATAAATGAAATCCTTCCTTTAAACATCTTGAATATAACTCAAAATGTTGTCTGTCTATAAATTTCATTTATTCTTTGGTTTCAAGGTAAAGATGAGTTAACAAAATCTCTAGCAAATTCTGTGGTTAGCTCTGCCACTTCCATGCCCTCAAGCAGCATGAGGCCAATAATTTGGCCTGGCCAAATTATTTCACATCCCCAAACCTCATTTCCGTGTGTCTAAAAATAGCTAATGCTGGATTAGAACAAGCCTCAAAGGCTTCGGGTAAGGATCAAGTGCAAAAAGATATTGAAATTGCTAAAACCCGTTAAAAATTGGTGGAGGTGATTAAAAGTTTTTCGAAGATAAAATTTAGGTTTCTTTCTGTTTCTTGAGCATGCCAGTCATAGTCTCCCAACAGACCTTGACCCAGCTGTGCTGTGTGTCTGGAATTCTTTTCCACTAGCACCCCACGTGGCAGGTTTCAACTCAAAGACCATTTGGGGGGACATCTGGGTGGCACAGCAGTTGAGCATCCTACTCTTGATTTCAACTCAAGTCGTGATCCCAGGGTTGTGGGATCAAGCCTCGGGGTCAGGCTCTGCACTCAGCCCAGAGTTTTCTTGCCCCTCTCCCTCTGCTTCTCCCCATACACACACCCCCCAATGCAATCTCTCTCTCTCTCTCTCTCTCAAATAAATAAATATGTATATTTTTTTAAAAGACCAGTTTCTTGGAAAGATCTCTTCTGAGCACTCTATTTTAGTTAACCACACACACACATGCATGTTCATCTTGCAATATTTTATAAAATCCATTCATTATCATAGTTTATTTGTGGATTATTTGTTCCCCACCCTTATCCCTATGGAATACAAATTCCTTGAAGACAGGGATTTCTTAATTCCTGTCTCCCCAGAAGCAAAAGGAGTCATTGGCACATAGTAGATAAATATTTACTGAGTATCCATGAGTTTACTTAATGCATTCAAGAATGAATTCAATCCCATTGTCTCTGTTATAGTACAGGTTAAAACTGTGGCTGAAAGCCTCTACTCTGTTTAGTCTCAAGGTTTTAAAGTGGCCAGGCTTTGTCCGTGCCACCCAAGGACAGTGATTTTCAAGCCGTGCTCCCCAGCACAGCTTCCCAGACCAGACTGCACACAATACTGATCTGCTCAGCCTCTGGGGTGGCTGGGCCTTCACTTCCAACCTAGGGCAGCATTCCCCAGACTCTTCAGATTCCAGATAAACAGTATCTCTTTCTTTGTGGGTCAGGGTGGGGAAAAGCTTGAGGAGCACTGCTCCACAGAGCCCGAGTGAGGTGCTCAGAAGTCAGTGGTAGGGTGTGAGGGAGAAACCCAGGGGCCTGGCTCCCAGATTCCCCAACCCACTTCCAACACAGAGTCTCCACTTCTTCACTGTTTTACATAGCAAGCTTCCAGAAATGGTGATGTGCAAGAAAGAGCTCTATAGCAGCTCAAACCAAGATCTGAAGATTTCATGTAGGGGTAAGATTATATCCTTGGGGACATCCTTGCAAACACTCCAGATAACAAAGATCTATGGCCAGGTACCTAGCACTTCATTGACTTTGAACTTTTGAACCACAGATTACCTTGCAGAAGGTAACCCATGAGTCCTCGACACCTTAGAGAGAAAGAGTTTATTAGCCCACATTCCTGAGGGTGGCGGGATGGCTATGGACCCAAGGAAGTGACAGGAGCCAGAGCACTCTGACACGAGTAGAAATCTCTGAAAGGGGAGGTGGGATGTGCCAGAGACCACTGGCCTGTCCCAGTGTCACCCTAGGCTCACGCTGGTCACTGAAAAACATTGCCCTATTTGCCCTCCTCTATTCCTACACACATCAGTCAGCCCAAAGCCACTCATGAGCTGGCAGCCAATGCTGCTTCCCACGCAGTCGTTCTCCATACATGCTGTCAGTGAAACAGATTTTCAATGGCCTCTGTCTGTGGGATATTGCTACCCATTCAGGGGTAAATTTCCAGTGCAGGGCAGCATAATGATTCCCATTAATGCTGATATTATTCATGCAGCTAAAATCCACATGCCCCCAGCTAAGATATTCCCCTGTAGAGGCTACAGCCCATGCCTGCTTAGAAATCCTTCATTACAGGTAGATAATATGTTTGCTCTATATAGGAGTCTGATGCACAGTAATGGCCTCCCTCATTGTGCCTTTGAATTCTGCAAAACACCAGGGGATTTTTATGTGTACATTTAATCACTAAGCACAGACTTCCATCTGCCAGCACCCTACTTCCAGGGCAGATGACAGGAAGCAGTGCTCTCAGATTCAGTGTTAGGAGAGTCTCACCCCTTGCAAATATATTTTCCATGTAATACAGTGCTTTTTATCCCCAGTATTATTGACATTTTTGAGTCAGATAATTCTTTGTTGTGGGGGACTATCCTGGACATTGTGGAATGTTTAGCTGCTCCTCTGGTCTCTACCCACTCAATGCCAGTAGCACCCCATCCCCAGCTATGACAGCTCGAAGTTTCAAATGTCAAATGTCAGTTTCAGTTGTCAAATGTCTGAGGGGACGCAACTGAGAACCAATATCACAAAACAAAACGAAAGGAGGGATATCCCCTCCTGTCCTAAAGGACCAGTTGTGAAACTGAGTATACACACCAAGAAGCCCACAAGGACAGCAAGAAAGCAGGTATATAAGGTTTCAAATGAAGGAGCAGATAGAGTGGTTAAGGAATGACAAGAATCAGGAACAAACTCAGGTTTTATTGACTCCAAATTAAATAATGTAAGAATCAATCCCTAATTCAAGCAGCTGTAAAGACCATTTGAGACCAGTCCCCTATGGGACAAGAGAGGTCACTCAGATGCAGAAATGATAAGTGATTTGTGGGTGGTCTCACAGTCATGACAGCAGAGACTGGACTAGACGTCAGGTCCCCAAACTCCAAGAAGTTAACTAACTGTGGCTTTCCTTCCTTCATTTATTTATTCATCAAGCACATATTTTGCATTTAATTCAGTGTCAACTGCTGAGTTCAGGCCTGAAGTCAAAAGAAAAAAGTCATATTTCCCAATAATGACAATGGAGACCACTTATCAGTTACCTTCTTACCTTGTATCCATGGATGAGGTATTTTTTTTTTTAATTTTAAAGACTTCATTCATTTATCTGACAGACAGAGATCACAAGCAGGCAGAGAGGCAGGCAGAGAGAGAAAGGGAAGCAGGCTCCCCGCCGAGCAGAGAGCCCGATGCAGGGCTCGATCCCAGGACCCCGAGATCATGACCCGAGCCGAAGGCAGAGGCCCCAACCCACTGAGCCACCCAGGCACCCCAGGATGAGGTATTTTAGATCTGTCATGTCATTCAATCTTTGCAAAAAAAAAAAAAAAAAAAAAAAAATCTTTGAGGTAGGTACTATTTCCTCACTGGTGATATTGATGGATACAATTATACACGGTAGTCCCATAACTCATGTGACAGTTACAAAGTCCAGCATTATAATTGGAAATATGTCAAGAGTTCTCTACAAATGATGTATTGACTATAGCAGAGAAGAGTCCACTGTCTTTCTTGTTGGTAAATGAGCATCACCCATCAGCCAGCTACATGTAATGTGTGGGAAAAGAAGGGACATTTGTAGCAGCCCAGTGCTGGGCTCACACCTTGGCTCTGTCCTTTTCTTTGCATCCTTTGAGCTAATCATACAATGTCACTAAGCCTCAGTTTCCCTATATGTAAAGACCCTTTAGGAGATCCAGCAGCCAGTTGGTATGATTAAACAAGAGCATGCCTTAAAATCATCAAATGCTTTACTGAACATTAAACCCCTCTTCTTTTCCTAATCTCAGGGCCTCAGTTTCCTTATCTATAAAATGGAGACAATAATGGTAGTACTTTGTACAGGTCTTGTGAGAGCTAAGAGGGCATATAAAATGTATATGGCTTGGAGGCTTTAGTTATTTTTACCAATGTAAATAACTATAGGATATCTTTAATGGATAAATCAAAGGGGAGAGCTCACAGACATACCATAGAAATGAAGTAGTATTTTTTTTTCAGTGCCCACATCTCTCCCAGCCCACCCTACCTATTAACAGATGTGCGACCTGAGATCCTGAAAACTGAAATACTTTGCCCAAGATTCCTCAGTGAGCTGCTTGTGCCTTTTTCCAGCTTCCAAACCCAATTCTTTCTCCCTCCTCCTGTTCACCTCCTATGGGTTATCCTGAACTTAGTGGTGAGTAAACCTCCTGTGGATGGAAAAAGCGACCCCCATATCCTAGACTATCTATGTTGAGGGGTCATTACAAATTTTATTGTGTTGTGACTGATTTTGAAGAGCCAAGGTATGATGAATATCAAAGCAATATCCACGTAAAAATAAGCTGCCACAGCCCCTGTAGTCTGCCCCTAAATGGAGACTCCTGTTAGACACTCTGTTCTGGGGTCTTATCACCTCCTTCAAGAGCCCTGCCTGACTGCCCTGTCAGAAGCAGCACATGCCCACACTAGTCTGTTTGCCTCACCTCACCTGTTTGCCTCCACAGCACTTACCAATATCTGAAAACAGCATGCTCATTTGTTTACTTGTTCACGACCTGTCTCCCACAGCAGGATATAAAATCCATGGGGGCAGTGGCCTTATCTGCTTGATTTGCTACTTTAATTCCAATGGCCAGAATAGTATCTAATCATTATTAGGCTCTTAATAAATATTTGTAGAATCAACTCAGGAATGAGAACATTTAAACTCAGATTCCTATGCCCTTCTTGCCAGCCTTTTTTGCACCCTTGTCCCATTGTCTCAAGCCCCTACCAGCCCCCTACAGACACCCAACAGAACCCCTGGGTTGTTAAAGTAGATCGGATCTTTTGAAGTGTGCCCTGGGCCTGGTCTGATTAGGTCCAAAATCAAAATCTTAGGAGCTCTAGAACTTGCCAGAGCTCTAATGACCTGCAGCCCAGATGTCCAAAAGTCTACCATGATGCACTTGATTCTATGCATACCAAAACATTGAAGTGTTTCTAAGACTTGAGATGTCACTGAAAGTCAATTCAATAATCATTTATCAAACAACTCCAAGGTGCTTGTCATCGTATAAGCAAAACAGGCAATACCACCAATATGATACAGGATGTGTGGCAGAGCTTCCTGCCCAAAACTATTTCCCTGCTTGCAAAAGTGGTGATGAAAAATTATGACATTAGCTTTTGGTTCTCAAGAGTGAATTCTGGTTGAATACACACACTGGGGTTACCATCTTACCACTCCAATAAGGATCAGTGCATCAGATACTCTCCAAGATAACTATTGACAAACAATCATGTAACACAGCACAGGTTCTTGGAAAGCTGATGGAGCCCAGGAGTATCAGACATGAGAAAAGAAGGCACACAAAGGGATGGAAGAAGGATAAAAAAAAAAAACTCCACCTCCTTGTGGCAGTTGGATGAGTATCTAGGAATACTTTCCTTGAAACCAGATAAACTTAGGCATCCTACTCAGGCATCCCCTAGGTTAGTGCTATAAACTCAACATTTATGTCCTCCCAAAAACTATGGAGGTGGGGCCTTTGGGAGGTGATTAGTTCATGAAAGTAGAACTTTGGTGAATGGGATTAGTACCCTTAAAAAAGAGACCCCAGAGAACTCCTTCACCCATCCCTCCCTGAGAGAACACAGCAAGAATATAGCCATTTGTGAACCTAGAAATGGATCATCAAAAAATGAAACTACCAGCACCTTGATCTTAAATATCTCAACCTCCAGAACTGTGAGAAATAATTTTCTGTTTCTCATGAGCCATCGAGTCTATGGTACTCTCTGTTACAATAGTCCAAGTAGACTAAGACAAATGGCTAATAGTTTACTGTCTCTGAGGCTCATTTTCTTCATCTGTGAAACAGGAATAAGAATACATAGCTCAGATATTTCTTGTGATTAATAAAGAATTAATATGGACAAAGCGCTCAGCTTGAGGTCAGGGACAATAAGTGATTTATTATTATCATCACTCTGAGCTTACGTACGTGTAGACCTCAAGAGGGTGAGTGAACACCAGGGTAGCCATTGGATATATCCCTTTGAAGGACAAGAAAAATGTCATAGAATGGACTCCCTAAATCGCTCTTTCACTGTGCCTGACAGGGTTAAAGCAGCTTCCCCAAAGTGCTTGTCCCCAAGGGCCCCTTACTTACCGGGAGAATCTGTTTCCTCCCTCGTGTGCTCTGTTCACCTTCCTACTCCCATCTGCAGCAATTAACAGGAAGCAGATTGCCAGAGACCCAGGGGAGCGCCTGAAGAACAGATACGTGCCATGCCAAGAACAGGAGAGCCTTCAGAGTCCGTAAAGGCAACGGGTCAAAAATGAAGATGTATTGGGGAACAGGAATTAAAACACTGCTGATTAAGTGATGACGTGAACAGAAATGAAAAAGGTGGCATAAATTATTAAGAAAATGCTAGCTGCTCCAGGCAAAGGCAACCAATATAGGGAGCCTGGATATTGTTAAAGGTTATAGAAAGAACCTGCAGCTGTAACCCGAGGCCTCACGGTGACACAGAGGAGAGGAATTTTACTCCCAGTATTTTCTATATTGGCTACTGGTTTCTATATTTTCAAAGACGTCTTTAATTCCCTAGTTAACTGGCTCTGTCCACTGAATAAATATAAGAAATGACCTCAGATGAACATAAGAACACAAGTTTACACCTATAATCAAAATAGTTGAATTGAGGGGAGCCTGGGTGGCTCAGTGGGTTAAGCCTCTGCCTTCAGCTCAGGCCATGATCTCAGGGTCCTGGGATTAAGCTCTGCATCCCACTCTTTGCCTGTCTCTCTGCCTACTTGTGTTCTCTGTCAAATAAACAAATAAAATCTTTGAAAAAAAAATAGTTGAATTGAAATATTCAGATAGGCCATTTGGATTCCAGATAGTGTATTTTGAAAAACAATTCAGAGTGACAACTTCAGAATGCTTTCCTGATCAGCTCTGCAGGGGCATGGATAGATTCCTCCAGTTATTTCTGTAGTGTAAAACAATCTGGTCAAGGAGAGGACAGGTGATAGAGTAGATTTTGGAAAACAGTAACCAATGTGAAAATTTGCCTCATCTAGAGGTACATCCTTTTGGAAGGTTTGAGCATTTTTACCAATCAATAGGTCTCTCTCTCTCTCTCTCTCTTTTTTTTTTTTTTTTTAAAGATTTACTGATTTATTTGAGAGAGAGAGAGAGAGAGTAGGGGAAGGGGCCGAGGGGGAGGGAAAAAAATCTTAAGCAAACTCCATGCTGAGTGTGGAGCCCAATTGAGCCCAGGGCTCAATTCTGCAACCCTGAGATCATGACCTAAGCAGAAATCAAGAGTTAGACGCTCAACTGACTGCACCACCCAGGAACCCCAATTTCTCATTACTTTAAATCGTTGTGATAATGCTGTCAATCCTGCCTGGGATTCCTGAATGGGAATCAATCTCTGTCTCGGTCTCTGTCTCTCTCTCTTTTTCTCTCTCTCCTTCTCTTTTTACCTAGGTGCACTGTTTCCAGTAGTTTCGTGGAGGACAGATTCTTTGTCTTCGAGATGGGGCTGGCAAAGATTATACAAGATGCAAGTGCAGAAGAAAGCAGGGAACAGAGAAACTTCACAATCCCTGAGAAAGTGACTGCCTGGGCTCTCGATGACATTGCCAGCGCTCCCAACCCAGTTCCTAGAAACTTAGCTGTGCTTCCTATTCTGTTCAGGAACAAGAATCCCACCATTAAGCCCCCCTCTCCTGGAACTAGTTTGAGGGAATATCTCAGATCTAACAAAGGTAACCAGCTGGTTTACATGAGGCTGAAAGTCTCTCCATCATGTTCTTGATAAGAGGCATTCAGACATTGCTTGATTACCTCTTACAATAACACACTCATTACCTCACAATATCACTCATGCCATTTCTGAATTACTCTTCTCAGCCAGGTACATAGGTGGAAATAAGTACTTCCATCAGTTAATGGCATTAAGTCAAGACCAAGGATGCAGATATAGCCAAAGCAAGAAAGGCTGATCACAGTCCTGTTATATATCCTTCCCCCAAACCCTCATCCCTACAGTTTGGCAGCCCATGCACTTACCATGGGATCAGGAGGAGTAGAGCCCATTTTGTCATCTTGATCTCTGCTTATAATTTGGACCACCAGAAGGATAGTATCAAAAGAAAGACAAGAAATTACTCAGGAAATACTACAAAGCATTATATCTGACTCTATTGGATTATAGCCGGGGAATCATACAAAAAAAGCCTTTGTAACTTTTTTTGTCTATAGTTCTTTGTGTAAAATTGTGTTTTTCATCCTTAAAAAACAAGGTTGCAGAAGTAATAAATTTTCATTGAAGAAAATCCAAAGGATGGCAAATCACATAGAAAGCAGAAAGTCATTTAGAATCCTACCATGCACAGAAAAATACTATCAATTCAGTGTATATCTTTTCAGGGGATGTTGCCTGCTTGTTGCATTACTTAATTGAGATCATATTTTTCATAGTGTTTTATAATTTTTTATTTTAATATAACAATGAACTGTGAATACTTTTATAAGTTACTAAATTTTTTCTTCAACATAATCTATAGCATTTGTACAAATAAAGTACCATTATCTGTTTGTATTCCTATTAAGAGTATACACATATGCTATTTATGTATTTATATATCTGTTTATAGTGCTACTGATGGGCACTTGGGCTATTGGCAACTTTACATAATATTCATATGACAGAGGAAGAATCAGGAGCTTTGAATCCAGAAAGGAAGAGCTCAGAATCTGGACTTACTGGGGAAAGGAGAACTTCCTGGAGAAAGCAACACTTGAATATTACTTTTCAGATTACAAGGTGTGGTAGCATACATTAAACTATTTAGTCTGTACAGTTGACCAAGATGGTCTTACAGTTTCCTTCAGTTGACTAAACTTTAGACAGATTTCTTCCTGAATCTAGGTTCTGACTTCCCTTTTCTAATAGCCTTGCTTTAGAAAACTTGTAATTGTAAATTCTGTCTTCACTCCTTTGAGATGTAAATCTTTTTAAAAGCTGCTTGCCAGTTTTATAGCCCAAGAATTTCTCAAAAACCAGGAAGCCACCTATTGGAAACATAGTCACAGAGGAAGGAAATCTCTCCATTTCTATGGAAGGAGCTTAACTTGGACAGCCTAACTTCCTGTCATGAAGATATGAGAAAGTTTACTTTTCCTTTAGATGAATGCAATTAGCACACAGATGATCTGTCATCCCCCCCATCCCAACTCTTAACTCTCCTGGAATTTGATTCAGCAGAAATGAGCTCTCACTGAGTTCTGGACTTTCTTTCCTACTACAATAATCTGGAAAAAAAGTCTTCCTTGCCTGTTGAACTTGACCCGTGCAAGTTTTACTTTTCACACAATAAAAGTCGTGAAAGGTTTCATATCCAATTGTACAGGAAAACAGCACTGAGCCAGAAGTCCCAAGCTAGGAAGTCCATGAGCACCTGGCGTAGGTGTTGGGAAAGTATCTGAATCTTCTGAATGTCTACATCCCGCACTGGAAAAAAGAAGCTGAAAGTAGCTAGAGTGATTAAATTATACAAATGAGAGCTTCATTGATAACTGGCCAGCTCCTCCTTGGCTACTTCATCCATGAAATGAGACTAGTAATAGTACCTACTTACAGGGCTGTTGTGAGGATTAAATGAGTTAGTACCTGAAAAGTGAAAAATTAGAACTGGCACATAGTGCTGTTTGGATTCACGTTGTTATTATCGCTATGAAACAGCACCAATTTTGGAGTCAGAAGAGGCTGAGATACAAAGCCAGCTTCATCACTTCCTGAAAGAGTGAATTAGGCAACTAACTTATGTCAAAGATTGTCCAAAGGTGTAAATTAAACAGCATATGCAGAACAAATGATTCCCATTGGCCCTGTGGAAGGCAGAATTCTGAATGGCAGGGTTTCTGAACCCAGTTATTCAATCAAACACTAACTCGAGCATTGCTATAAAGGGATTTTGCTGATGTAATTAAAGTCCCAGATCAGTTGACCTTAAAACGCTGAGATATACGCATGGGCTTCATCTAATCACACAGGCCCTTTAAAAATTAGAAGATTTCCTCTGTTGGTCAAGGAAGATAAAGTCAGAAAGAGTCCAAATGTGAAAAGGTTTCAGTGTGCAGTTGATATCCTTTCAGATGGAGGAGCCACACGGAAGGAACTAAGAACTGCCTCGTTGCCGAAGTTGACCCTCCCCTGACAACCGGCGAGAAAGCATTCCTATACCCCCAAGAGCCTACACTATAAGGAATCGATTCTTCCAGCAACCAAAATGAACTTAGAAGTGGATTCTTCTCCACATCCTACAACTCAGAGCACAGCTTGGTCAGCATCTTGATTTCAGCCTTGTAAGACTCTAAGCAAAGAACCTGGCCAAGCCAGCCCCGACTTCTGACCTATAGAACTGTGAGATAATACAGGAGTGTTGGCTTAAGCCACTACATTTGTGGAAATTCATTATGTATGCATCAGTGGAAAACTAACTAAGGTCCTTGGTAATGTTTCTGGTAAAAAAAAAAAAAGTTTCTTTTTTTATCACAAACATTTTTACCACTGTCAAACCCACAACAAATGCGAAATGGGAGAGGGGGAACAACCATGCAGCCCGTTCCTTCCTAGGTGCCCACATACCCCCATCCAAGGTCAGGGTACTACTTATACTCCAAAGGACACCCTGGACACACAGACAAGTGCCCCGGTTAAAAGACTAGGGCAGCCTCAAGAGTCCCTTTGAAAATATACTTGCTTTTCAAGCCTCAGCACCAGTGCACTAAAGAGATCAGACTGTTTTCAGAATTGGGAATCACAGGCAAGTCCATTTGTACCTTTTTATTGACATTTCTGACCTTGCTAGAAAAGCATGTTATGTTTTGCTATAAAAATTATCAGAGAGTGCAGCTTGCCGGGTGATATTTTATATTACAGGACAGAACACTCAAAGCCACTCTCCTCAAAGAAGTGCTCCTGCCACTGAAGAGCTCTCGGATCTTGGTGAGCCTTTTTCTCCCCCTGCACCGTGTCCACACTGTTAACTAGGCTGCGATGTGAACAAGTAATTCAGTAGATGGAACCACAGTGTGACATTTCCTTGATAGAATCACTTCAGCAAGTTTAGATGCAGTTTTAAGTAAAATACTAAAAGGAAACTTAAAACACAAGGCTTTTCAAGAAAAAAAAAAAACATCATTTCTTAAAAGTTCTTGGTGTATATTGAGGATACCTATGAACATTGAGTTTGTTCAGATGTTGATTCTTCTTAAGACAAAAATGAAATAAAAAAACAAATAAGATCAAATAAATAAATATGCCATCGGGGCTCCATATCATTTTTTCCAGGTTTCTTATCTTGAGATAGAAAACTTTTTATGTTTAAGATAACAGTGATACATATCTGTAATCCTTATCCACTATAAAATAGCAGAATGGCCACGTTGACCAGTATTCATTCGTAATTCAATTAAGTATTGACTCATATATACTAGGGACCATGATAGGTGCTGGGGAAATGAGTGTGAAAGATACATAATCTATAAACTTAAATAGGAAAGGCAGATATTGACCTTTATAAGGAACTCAACTACCCATTCCTCCCTCCCTATAGATAGATCAAAATAAAAGCTGCATTGCATATTAAGAGATAGTTGGACAACAAGGGGTCAACTTCTACTTCTCTACCTACTAGCCATGTCACCTTGGACAAGTCATATAAGTTCTCCAAACCCCACTTCCATCATATATAAAAGGAGGTAATAATAATAACGAAATAATAGTATTGTAAAGATTGAAGGAGGTGGTCCATGTAAAGACACTTAGCTCAGCACCTCATCATTAGCAAGTGGTGAGGATGATCGTGATAATGATGATGATGATGATGACAAAAGGCCTTACTCGGCACTTACAGGTGCAATGGTAGATTTTTCCATGTGAAATAGTTAAAGCTCTGGTTCCCAGGAGGTGTGACTTTTCTAACTTGTCCCTTTGTGGGTTTTTTGTTTTTTCTTTAGTTTTTTTTATTTGAATAGAGTTAACACACGATATTACATTAGTTTCATGTGTATGATGTAGTGATTCAACATCTTTATATGTTATGCTATGCTCACCACCTATCATCATAGGACACCATTGTCCCTTTGGATGTCTCAATAGCATCAGCATAGGGGAGGAGGCCATGAACTTCCTGTTGTGAGGCCATCCCCAACCCAGAGAGGTGCAGTGTGAAAAGATCTGTGAGAAGACGCATTTACCTCTGATAGGAAAGCTTCCCAGAAGGGGGCAGTTTTCTGGGTGGACAAGAAGACAATGACAACTGTAATGGCTAATGTGGACAAATGTTACAAGACATGTAGAGGTAGTTGGAAAGCTGGATCATGTATGAGAGAAAGGAAATGGTTAAAAAAAATTAGACTGGTAAAGTAACTAGGGATCATTTTGTGAAGACCTTCCTATCTCACAGCAGGGAATTTGATGCTGAAGCATACTGTGTAGGAATGTGGTATGCTCAAATGCCCATTTTTGAAAAAGATCACCCCAGTATGAGACAGGATTTATAGAAAGGCAAAATGAGAGGCTGATATCTTAGGAAGCTGTTATGTTGGGTAGAGAAGGGAATGATAGTCATAATGATGTGGACTGGGGTAGATACTAAGCACAGAACCACAAAGGAATATTACAGGGCATCATGACCCTTTGGTTATGGTGGACCATGACCTCTATAACACAAAAAGGTCCATAGCATCTTGCTGATGTTATGGTAGAAGTAGAAGCCCCTCTACTATTTGGGCCATCTTGTCCTTTTCACTGTAAAAGCATGAGGTTTCCAGCCCTCCTCCCCGCCCCATAACTTCATCCTTGTGTTCTCTTGGCCCTTTGAAGTTCTCATCTAACTGCATATTTTGTGCAAATCACTGAGACCTAAAGAATGTTTTTTGCAAAGAGACAAATGGCTTTTAAAACTGATTGAAACTGATTTTACACTAATCACACTTCCACTTCTTCATGGACTGCTACTCCTTTGTAAAGAGAAAGACCAAGTTTGAAATGATTAGAAAGTGGGGAAGGGCACTATCCCTGTAACAGATGGCACCTAGGGTAAGACTCTATTACCTTTCTTCTGTGCAAGGAAGGAATTTCAAGGGCTTCAAGGTTCCCTTTTAGGCCAAAAATGTATCCACTAATCCACCTGCAGCATTTTCTTTTGTTGATTTTCTCCCTGATCTCATTATTCTTCCAGTCAATCTAAACTGACCTCAAATTAGTAATTTACACCTTTGCAACTAACTACATTTAGAAAAATTTTCCATTTGAAACTTGTCTTACTGATTAATTTGCCTTTTTCAAAGATATAACCAGTGTTATATTTGCATTTAGGAACAAGTCAATGTGATTACTCCCACCAAAATTACATATATCTAGAGGAAAAATCTAAATTGGCAAAAGTCATAGTGATTCCTCTCAGGTTGGTTTTTACTCTGTTTTGTTTTGTGTTTCAGTTCTGATAGTGTAGGATTTCTTTTGATGATGTTGATGATGATGTTTTTGTAATCCAAAGTAGGTAATAACCTCACAATGGCTATGAACACTAAAACATGTGCTTCTATTAAGTCAAAAATAAGCTGAAATTGATTAAAAATAATTTTTTTGTTTTCACTTATAAAGCTGTGCAAAAGACTGATAATAATATAAGAAACATGATGGTAATATACACTTCGTGATTACAAACATTTTATCACTTTCCAGCAGATGGCCCATCACTTTCAACACTAGTGAGGGTTTATCTGCTATGATTGGACTTTGTCCAAATCTAGAGTTGCACAAAACAAGTTCTGGCTTCTGTTCTAATACATATTTTGGATAAATCACCCATTTTCTGTATACCCCCATCTCTTCACTGTATTCGGTATGCCTTGATCCCCTTGACCTTGATGCCTTAATTCGGGTCCTTGATCCCCATGACCACATAATGTAGTGGTAGAGCAAAATAACCATCCACAAACTATGTGAATTGTCTCTTCAAGTTTATTTCAAAATAAAAGACAAATTAAGAGAAATAATTTTTAAATAAATGCATGGCATCCTTTAAAATCCCAACTACAATGTGTATTTCTCAAGGTCAGTACCCACAAGATATTGATTCCCATTTAACATATTCTTATAAATACAATAGACACTCATTTTTTTTAATTAAACAACTGATGAGTGAACTGTTACAGAATATTGCCATTTATGTCCCAGACTCAGTTAGATCCATAGAACATACAACAGTAAATCAGGACAGGCTCCAGTGACAGCTGTAGCACATAAATAATGCTCCAATAATATAAGATTCTTGTCTAATTTGGTCATGTAACAAGACACAAAACTTTTAGCAATTCCTATTCAGTTTTCTTTACACTTGGGTATGTATTTTTTTTTTTTCTTTTCTGCACTGAACTAGATCTTACAAAGTACTGTCCTGGGCAAATATGCTATTTTATCCAAAGAATGTGATGATTTATCCAGAGAATATGATGGATGACAGTAGCTCTTTGATCAAATACTAGAAAATACAGAAATTTGGGGAGAGGTCTTTTTGGTTTCTCCACCACCGGAATCCTTAAGATGATTTGGGCAACTGACAACCAAGGCTGCTTTCTTTTCTTGCCCTTAGCTTTATTTTCCCTCAAGGAACGATTCCTCCCATTGATCCTACAAACACTCCTAAGGCATCTAATGTTGGCCGGAAACTATCTTGGATATGAAAGTGAATAATAAAGACGGTCCCTGACCTCAGGTAACTCTTAGGTAAAGAAAATCTTTAACTACTCTAAGCATGGCATTTTTAGTGATTCAATTGCCCAAGATAGTACCAACCTCACAAGGAGGATGTGAGAGGAAGCTCAGATAAGATCATGCATGAAAAATGTTTAAGTCCAAAGCTCAGTGCAAAGTAAGTGCTCAACCTGTCCCAGCAGAAGATGGTGGGAATTGGGGCCCCAGAGCAGACATTTGGAAGCCGGAGAAGTGACAAGTTTCCCCAAGTGATGGGTGGAAATGTTACTATGGCTGGTAATTGGGAATAAATAGAGTCTGGAGAGGAGAGGTCCTGGGGATTTTCTTTTCCATGTGGAGGTTTGGGGCAGCTTAAACAAAAACAGAAATAGTTTCCTTTTCCTGAAGCCAGGTCTTGATAAATTTCTACTCCAAATATCAATTTCTCTTTTCCTGTGCTCTTTTTCATTTTCTTAGCATTAGCCCATCTCTCTAAGGTAGCTGTGCAGCCACTTCACTGAGTGAGCTCCGTGGTCACTGTGTACTAACACCATGGGTGGGACAGGGGGCTGAAGAAAGGCCCCCTGAAGAGACAGCAAAGGGTGAGCTGTTCTTTCCCTCCTGGGGGGAGGGGTGTGAAAAGGGGTAGCCATGGGACAACGGACTGGCAAACTGCTCAACATATAGGCATGGAGAATGGAAGCTTCTCTGCTGAATTTCTAGAAACTGAGATATTCTAAAAGCCTGCAAACCATCTGGGCTCTGCTCTATCTCTAGAGCCCTCCATTAGATCACCACCAAGTACTAGAGATTTGTCTTCTCAATACTTCTCAACACTGCCTCTCCTCTCTACTCTGATTCAGGTTGGACTTCTGCACTAGCTTCCTTACTTATCTTGAGGTTTTCAGTGTTTGCCATCAAGTGTTCAATTGCTTAACGTGCTGCCATGCTCCTTAAGATGATTTACAAAACCCTTCCCAGTCTGCCTTCCCAGGATGCCTGACCCTCTCTCTGCCTCATTTTCCCCAGCTCTGTCTCACACTGGATCTCCAGTGACTCTGCATTGCTTCCAGTTCCCCTGGAACATCTCATGCTATTTCTCTCTTCCTTGCTTTTGCTCATGCTGCCCTTGAATCTAGAATGCTGTCCTCAAACTCCTACTCATCCTTGAGAGGAAATCATGACAGTACCTCCAGCAAGGGTGACTAACTCATCTAGAGTTGCCTGAGAATTTCTAAGGTTCACACTGAAAGTCCCACCTCCCAGAAAATTCCCCCTAAGTCTTCACCTTCTCTAAGCCTTTCTTAACTCCTTGCTGGCCAAGTCAAATACCCCTCCTCTGTGATCCCATAGTACTGGTAATCTGTCCTTACCACACTGTAACATATAGCATGTAGCAAGATATATACTTGTAGATCTTGACACATACTTTGGTTCTGAGCTCCTTAAGAGCAGGGACTACATTAATTTATTTTAGTTCCTGCATCCTCACACAGCAGGCAGGTGAAACACAACAGGCACTTAATAGAACAGAAGAGAAGAAAGGAGGGAGAAAAGAAAGAACAAAAGATGGAAAGTATGTTATAGTAAAACATGTTGAGCTCTAACAGACTAAGATGTCATGGGATTTTCAGTCACCATAGGCACTGAAGATGTAAGATCTGTTGATTTTGTTTTTCCTCACAAGTGAGCCTCTTTCTATAAAAATACCTGGAAATAAAGAGCAACGTGCTATTTGATAGGATATCTTTTCCAGGTATATACTGATGGGGAATTAAGAATAAATTCTAAAAACCTGCTGTCACCAATAAATACCAATATTTCATTAGCATAATAGAAACATATTTCTAACTTACACAGTTGAATTTAGGATGCTAATATTCCCCGTTGGCAGGTAGCTCTCCACCATGTGGTCACTCAGGGTCCCAGGTTCCTTCAGTCTTGTATCTCTGCCATCCCCCTGAAGTCAGAAGTCCCCTAAATCCAGACATCAAGCAGGAAAAGAGTATAGAGAATAGATTATGGGTGGTTGTATAGCTCAATTCTGGAGGGTTTCTGCACATAACTTCCCATTAGCTAGAACTCGGTCACATGGCCACACCCAGCTGCAGGGGAAGCTGGGAAATGCAGCTTACCTGTGTGACCAAGAAGAAGCAAAAATAGGTTTGATGAGTGCCCAGTCATCTTCTGCCTCTCCACTGAAACAAGATTTGCCCCATTAATTGGGCAAACTTGGGTAAGTTAGTTTGTTTCTCAGACCCAACTTCCTTCCCAGTAAAACGGGGATAATAATATTGCTTAACGCACAGGGAGGTTGTGAAGTGAGACTCAGATGAGATAATGCACATAAAATGATAAGCTCAAAGCCTGAGTTATTCTAAGGGCACCATAAATATGCATTAGTTATTATTAGTTTTATTATTACTAATATTGTTATATTCTTATGGCATTACCACTACTCATCTTTATGTGAAGTACATTCATTAAAAATATTTTTTTCTAGATCCCTTGGGTCTCTGAAAAGCCATAGTCACCTTCACATAGTCTCACACCCTTCATCAATCCCACCCTCAGGTCCTCTAGATGCTTTATAAATCCTAAGCCACTAGGAGGAGAGAAACAGAGTTCAGTTCTTTGACCACAGGTATACTAAATGTCAAGTGTTATGAAATACAGTGTTATCCACCATCAGACAATGACAAACTATAATGAAATACAATTTCACTTGTACTCACCATGCATTTTATGAGAATACCATAAAGTTTACCATCGGCCTCAAAAACCAATAGTAAAACCCTATGATTCTTTGTGCTCTACTTTCCTGGGTGCCTTCAACAAAAAAACTGTTGATTTTGAGTTGTCTGAAGTTCACTCTATAAAAAATCACCCTCAGTCCATGGCTTTCTTTTTACTGGGCTCAAATAATGGGCGAAAATGGGAGGATACCACAGAAATACACATCCATGGGAGTTATCTAGAGTCTAGCGGTGAATGATGACCTCCATTTTTTTTTTTTAAGATTTTATTTATTTATTTGACAGAGATCACAAGTAGGCAGAGAGGCAGGCAGAGAGGGAGAGAGGAGGAAGCAGGCTCCCTGCCAAGCAGGGAGCCCGATGCGGGGCTCGATCCCAGGACCCTGAGATCATGACCTGAGCCGAAGGCAGAGGCTTTAAACCACTGAGCCACCCAGGCGCCCCTGATGATCTCCATTTTAACTGAGCTTAAACCTGAAACTAGAAGACAAAACTCTAACAGTGCAGATCTGTTTGTAAGAGAAATTCCCATTCTTTCTAATACCAAACTGAGTCAAAGCAGCAGGCAATAGGGACCTACTACTTCAGTTGTACAGAGACTTCTATCTTCATAGATCTGTAAATAATTCATTACCATATTTATCCTCACAATCCCTGTGATGGAGATTATAAGCCCCATTTTACAGATAATTTTTTTTCTTTTAAAAGAGCTTTGAATTTAAGGAGGTAGTCCAAGGTGATAGGATGTAGGATACTAGTGACTAGAATCCAATTTTTGTATTCTGATTCCTGGAACATTGCTCATTCCTTTTTTTTTTTTTTTTTAAGATTTTTATTTATTTATTTGATAGACAGAGATTACAAGTAGGCAGAGAGGCAGGCAGAGAGAGAGGAGGAAGCAGGTTCCCCGCTGAGCAGAGGAGCCCGATGCAGGGCTCAATCCCAGGACCCTGAGACCATGACCTGAGCCAAAGGCAGAGGCTTTAACCCACTGAGCCATCCAGGCGCCCCCATTGCTCATTCTTAATTGCTGACTTCTCATGGCACACCATCAAAAACCAGGATGCACCAAGTAGAAAGATGTATACTGAACAAGTCAAAATTAGAAAGGTATGAGATGGAGGGGAGAGACCAAGAACAAGGACTGTGAAAAAAATATCTCTACCACAATTTAGTCCAAAGTCAATGACCACAAGTGAAGCTGGGAGGAACAAAATCCTTAAAGAGCAGGGAGGAAAAAAAATTCTTAAAGATCCAGGAGGATTGGGGCACCTGGGTGGCTCAGTGGGTTAAGCCTCTGCCTTCGGCTCAGGTCATGATCTCGGGGTCCTGGGATCGAGCCCCGCATCGGGCTCTCTGCTCAGCGGGGAGCCTGCTTCCTCCTCTCTCTCTCTCTGCCTGCCTCTCTGCCTACTTGTGTTCTCTCTGTCAAATAAATTAAAAAATGAAATCTTTAAAAAAAAAAAAAAAGATCCAGGAGGATTTAATTCTGGAAGAGATGTTGGAATAAGATAAAAGTTCCAGAGTGGCTTTATTTGAACCAAGGCCACAGAACACCACAACCAAAATTATTCTCGTGGCCAAAAGGAACATGGGCAGCTGTGGAGTCTTCTTACCCTAAATCTTCAAAGGAAAAAGACACCCTTGTTCTTCTGACTTCCTGGCCTTTGACCTACACATGACAAAATGGCTATGGTAGACACAGGTAAAAGGCCCAAGTACTTAAATCCCCTCCCTCCAGCAAGCTGTCTGAGGTGACCATGCCCTTCAGACAAGGTAGCATGTATGAAAGGAAGCTTCTTAACAGTAGGTTCACTTTATTTCCTTGATTATTTCCCCAGAATGCCTGCAGAAAAGAAAGATAATCAACATCTGAACAGCTGTGGACAATCCACAAGGAGCTACTTAGTTCTTCCTTAGTGATGGCAATTTATTTTCAGATTTTTAATTTAAAACACAGAACTGACCCCAAATCCAGCATTATAGTCCTTTGCTAATCCTCTCCAGCTTGTGTATTTTTCCTTCATGACTATGTACTAGTGTTCCGTTTTGTTGTGTCATGTTTTGTTTTTTCCCTTCTCTGACTGCTCTGCTCAAGTTTGGTGTAGGGTATGTGGGGCATGGGGGGAGGGGCAAGCATGGTGACATTTACACTGCACCTGTTTCATCTATAGCACCATCACTTCTTTTTTTTTTTTTTTTAAAGATTTATTTATTTATTTGACAGACAGAGATCACAAGTAGGCAGAGAGGCAGGCAGCGAGAGAGAGAGGAGGAAGCAGGCTCCCCGCTGAGCAGAGAGCCCGATGCGGGGCTCGATCCCAGGACCCTGGGATCATGACCTGAGCCAAAGGCAGAGGCTTTAACCCACTGAGCCACCCAGGCGCCCCAATAGCACCATCACTTCTAAGCAGAGATCCCCCTATAGAAACAGTAAAACAACCTCCGGGAGGCACAGATGCCGCCCAGTTTCTGGGAATCCTTTGTAAGCATGGCTGCCTTGCACAGTCCTATAACTGTTAAACTCATTTGTAGTCTCCACATGCCCACCCCCATCTCGTATGCTCCCCCAAATTGTCCCCTGAAAATATAAGTTCCTCACGGGTATGTATTACCCAAAGAATAAACGCAGTCATCTGTACAGAAGAGTTTGTGCACGAAGACAATAATAAGAAATGACTAGAAAAAACTAGTGGCAAGTCAGAAGCTAGTAGCAGCTGATAGCTTCTGTAAAACCTGTCTCAGGCAATTTGGTAAGGGTGATTTCAGCCCGCACGTGGGGTACACCCAGCTGGTTAATAGTCAGCCCCAATCTGCATCAGATCTTTCTGGCAATGGCCTCCTCCCCAAGTCACTCAAATGCAAAGGCAAGTTAGTACACCTTTGCCATTAGATGTTTGCTGCAATGCAGTCTTTTCTTGGCTCCTGAACTTCATCATTTGGAGCCTGATGAGAGAAACAAAGAATAAAAGGCTGTTTTCACATTTTATTTAGCCTGTTGTTGGAATTGTACAAGCCTCTTTTCTTCACCACAGCCCTCAGTGGCTTGGCAAATATGACAAGTGTGATTAGGCTGGAACCTCATTATACAGTCATTGAGGTAGCTCAGTATTTCATATAAGCAGAGTCCTTATAGCCTTTACTTGATTACCAGGTCCTTGAAGAGGGCTCAGGGCTATTCCAGTATGTACCCCCCACCCCCCGCAATGCCCTGCACTCAGGTCTGCAGGGCACAGTGGATGCTTTTTCAATTGAATTGAATGCAAAGGAGTTTATATTGAAATAGCAAAGGGAATCCCTTTCCTCTCAGAAAGGTCTCCTTGCAGGTAATTTTCATTTTCTCATTTGGCCTTTATACACTCTTTTTCAGATTTCCTGACATGAACATTCATTACTTTCATAATCATTTATTCTAAAATCAGTTGTTTAAAAATGAAGTCTCCTCAGAAGACCCTGGGGTTCTGCCCTTAAGAGGGCAAATTTTTATTCTGAAAAATGCATAAAATGCAGCCTTCCCCAGATCACTACAACCTTAGGTTTATGAAATGATTGTCTGCACAGAGAAAAGAAGAAGCTGTTTGGGACCAAGCCTTATGTATATTTACAGCTGCCAAGACACATGATATATAGATGCCATATACATATGTAATCACCTCATATACATATATGCACCCACAAATGCAAAAGCCTTGACTAGAGCTTCAGGGTTTTGGCTTAGGAACTTGGGTAACATTTATTCCCTTGATGAAAAGACGGTCTAAGCCTTAGATTCTAAAGATGTATGTAACCTTTCTATGACCACAGAACCCAATCTGTTTTGATAAGACTCCTATCAGCATAATTGATGGACCTCCCGCAGTTTTCCCCAGTCCCCCAAACTCTAGTTTCTTAGTTAACTGGAGGGGATGGATCCTGAATTCTTTTTGCTGCATGAGGCTCTGGCAGTTACTCCTTCACAGATGCTCCTCTCTGCCTTGAGACCTTTCCTTGTCATTGTGGCTGTTCCCCCAAGAGCTGTCACCTCTTGTAATCAATGCCTCCCCTACCACATACGTGTGTTCACGCACACACACACACACACACACAGCTGCAATTGTGGCCACCTCCTGAAGGATTGGAGCCCATTGGAACAGACATTTGCCTAAACACTACACTGCACAGGAATGAGTCTCCCAGACTTCTGGATACTCTGTGGTCTATGGGTATATGCACACCTCAAATTTTATAGAGAAAGAGTGTTTGTCCCTTCTCTTCTAGGAAGAAGCCCCCATGGGATGCCTGCTGCCTACCCTCTCTCCAAAGTTTCTAAGACTTTTTCTATTGCTCTTTTGGTTGGAAAAAAAACACACAAAATGAAAAATTCACCTGTCTCAGTCATCTTTTCCCTTACTGAATAACTAACTTTGCTCTTGCCCTTTAGTATTAGTCAAGAGCTTCTCTGGGAGCCTAGACAGGTACCTGCTCTAACCAGCTCTTTTGGAAAAGCAGAGCATGGAAGCTGGTGGGGGGCTTTGGAGTCGTTGACTTAAGTAAACAACAAAGAGGAAGAAATAGGACAGGTTGAGGGGACTTCACTACAGGGGTTCACTGCACCCAATCCCCTCTCCCTCTCAGATCGGCTTCTCTCTGGATATCAGCTGTGTTTTTTCCTAACTCCAATGAAAATCCTTGATAACGTCAATCCCGGAAGCTCTTGCTCAGACCCTTGCACCTCATCATAGAAGAGTAATGCTTCAGTATGAAAATCCAGGTGAGGACTTTGACAGCCCAGCTGGGACTGTTGTGAGGTTAGGGATCCAGGACCAGTCTGTATTCATGATCTCATTTGAACCCTGTTTCAAATGAGGGTTTCAAAAATCTGTTTGCAAATATATTACCTTGTTCCAAAGATGAGGAAACTAACTTAAGTGACTTTGCTGCTATCTTGGAATTCAAGAGTAGGAACAGAGGAGCTCCCATAGTTGAAAGCAGAAATACAAGTAGAAGGTAATAATAAATACACTATAATAGTTAAAAGCAATTATTGTTTTCCAGAGATTGTGCTAAGTATTTTTGTATGCATTATTTCATTTTCCTTTCACCAAGTGGATAGTATAAGTTCTATTATCATCATTCTATAGTGGAGAAAATCAAAAGTTATAGAGGTTTAATAATTTGTCCATGGGCACAACAGTAAGGGAAGAAGACTCAGGCAAGGATGTGCTCTGAGCCACTCATCTCCAATATGGTCCCTGTATCCAAGAATGTATTCTCTATTGTAAAGTGGACTTCGTAAGACAATAAGAACAAATAATACATAATTAAATGATAAATTGGGTGAGATACAACATAAGTTCCATAGGAATTCAAAGCAGGAAGAAATGAAATCAATGGGACCATCAAGTCAGAAAAGACTTGATGGAAGAAGAAATTTCTGGGTTCCAAAGGATACAGAGGAGTTAGTATCTAGGTGACAGTATTTCAAGAAAGAGGACAGCATAAGCAAAGGAATGTGGTCAAGAATAACGTTGGCATCTTTGAGATTGGAGAGAAGGAAATGAATTAGAATAGAAAAGCCAGTCTCTGAACTGAAGTTTTCAGTTTTTCAGTCTCTGAAGCTTTCTTGTCTTTTCCTTACTTTATCTTATGATCAGAGTCCTTCAGAATCTGATAAAAGCCATGAGTTCTCTTCCCTTATTAAAATGTATATACTATATTGTATTGTATAATGTATAATGTATAATGTATAATTTTATATTGTATAATGTAAAGAGTATATACTATTAAAATGTATATACTATAAAAATATACTATACTATACTATACTATAAAAATGTATACACTATAAAAATTGAACTGTGCACAAACACTAAAATAGGCCCTACTATTTAGAAGTTCCTTCCCCAAATAAGTCCTTCCATGAACCTCTGCTGCAGAACTCCTGGGTCGGATTCTTTCTAGATTAGATTAAAACCAGGTACCAAGTAGTTTAGGAACTACATAGGACAGGCAGACCTGGACTTTATATCCTGGTAGTTCTAGCCCCAGTCTGGTCCCTCAACATTCATGTCCTGAAATTCTTTATTCCCTCATTTGAGAGCTATTCACAGAACATGGAGACTACACAAGGAAGTGTCTGCTAGGCACTAAAGAAACAATCTGGTAGTTCCACATCCTCCAAAGAACTATTGACTAACTCTCTTGTCTTGGTTCTCATCATTACATTCCTCTTCATCATCGAACCTTGCCATTCTCCGTGAGTTGTCAGATGCCTTAGCATTTGGCAGGGTTCTGGATAGACTCTATTACTCTTCTACAATTTCTCGCCTCAACCTACATAATTGATGCACCTGACATTCACTGGCCAAACAAATCCTTAGATAATTTCACTTGTACCTCTAGGGTTTCTAAAATACACTCTCTCCTGTGGCTCTTTGGAAGCCAGGCACCTTTAAAGCAAGAAAATTCAACAATTGGCTCGATCGTTGCCTGGCTAGAAGGTCTTGGATAAAACGAAACTCCTTTACCTCAGTTTTTGGATCTGATAAGTGGGAATAATAATTATGTCTACATTTCATAATTCTTCTATAGAAAAGAAATAATTTATATCTGATACTTGGTGCTCAGTAACTGCTCAGAAATTTGTATTTTTTTCATCTTTATCAGCATGTTGATGGCTTTACATTTTGAACTCTTGTAGAGCAAAACAAAAAAAAGTACAAGAATTTTATGTGTCACTTAATCCTGTGGGAAAGGTAAATTTTTGTTGGGACATTTAACCAGTACCTTCTTCACGTATCTCAAAGTTTGGCATTTTTCCTGATTTCAATTATTAGATGGTGTTGCCTAAATTCGGATTTCTACTTCTAATGAGATACATGAATGACCTAATTATTTGGCTAACCATGCAATGAGAGACTTTTTACTTTAAAACATCAGTTGTAAGTCCCTATGTTGATCAGGCTATGTTTCAGTGCCAGGAGACCTTGTTAGATCATTTCTTGCAATCAATTAGTTGGTGTATAGGCAAGGCTATAAATTCTTCAGCTGACCTCTCCCTCTAGGTTTTGATAATTTTCTTCTTTCCTTTTATTGTGGATAAAACACCCAAGAAATACCCTAAGCGGTTGCCATCTCATTTCCAGTGTTTAAAATGATATCCTTTTCTGGCCCACCTTCCACTGCCACAGAAAGCAGGAGGTCCACTGCAACCCCTCCCTGCCTGATGGTGGAAGGCAACCCACTCTGGGCTCCCTGAGGATTTCAAACAAAAGCACACAGTGCCTTGGAAAGTTACTGCAGATGCAAAACACCACCATTAAAGGAACTATTTTAAACTAAATTGATTCTTTGTTCTTTAGCCAATTGGCTAATCCTCCTCTTGAGACATGCTTCCATTTAGGAAAGCTAAAAACACAGCTCTGAGGACTGTGACCTAAGAAGGGAGAGATGTGCTGACTTAGACATTAAGTAGGATTGAGCCGAGAGGGCAGCTGCATCCTGATGAGCTACTTGAGGATTCCTCCAGGCTCTGCGGCTCTTGTGGCCAAAGCGCATCCACAGAAGGGATAGAAGAGAAGTCAAGGGAAACCAACAACAAGGCCTGGGTGTCTGAGTCAGTGACAATGTCAGCAGGATGGTCCATCACCTGTATACCAGCCACTGGATTCCAACAGTCGCTTCCTCCCCCCCCCCCCCCCGGAATGTTTAAAATAGCTTCTGCCTCCCTGACCTTCACAAAAAATTCTGGTATCCTGGTCTTCACCTGGTCTCGAGGAAAACCCTTAGGTGTATGAAATAAAACCATTCAATCTCCTACATGGGGTTGGCGTTGCATTCACCTAAGGGAAAGGGGAGACATAGAGGGAATGGGGGAAGATGGAATAAGTCCAGGAAGACAGAGCTATGGCCAGAGCCTCATAAACATCTCTCCTGAATGTTACAACAACTTTCTTTTTTTCGTTTTTAACCTTTTGCTATTATTTCATTAGTGCATGGTGTCCATTCCATGGCAAAATGCAGAAAGACAAAATACGAAAAAGAATATCCACAACCCCAACTCCCCAAATCCTTCCCATTATTTATATACATATATATGTATATGCATCTTTTATATACATGAGATATACCATATAAAGGTTTTTATTTAATTATGTACATCATTCATTCATTTAGGATGAATAAATAGTGATGATTAATTGTAAACGTCAACTTGACTAAGCTACAGAGTGTCCATGTACTTGGATAAACATTAATTCTAGCTGTGTCTAAGAGGGCATTTCCAGATGAGATTAGCATTGACTCAGTAGACTGAGTAAAGCAGTTGGCCTTCCCACTGTGGATGGGTATCATCCAGTCACCTATCCTCTGAGGGCCTGAATAGAACAAAATGTGGAGAAAGGAAGAATTCACTCTCCTTGCCTGACTTCTGAAGCTGGGAGACTGGTCTTCTCCTGCACTAGGACTAGAACTTACATCAATGGCTCCCCTGGTCCTCAGGCTTTCAGTTTTTGGCCAGAGCTCTACCACTGGTTTTCCTGATACTCCAGCTTACAGATGGCAAATCATGGAACTTCTCAGCCTCCATAATCATATATAAACCAACTACTTATAATCTCTCTGTCTGTCTCAACATATATGTATGTCTTAAGTAGTTTTTTCCAGAGAACCTCAACTAATACATGAATATACATCTACATTGATATTTTTAATGATCGCCTAAAATCCCATTGTATTACTGAACCATAATTTATTTCTTTTAGTGTCCTATTTGGGGACATTTACATTGTTTCCAAATTTTTAGCAATTTTATAAGCAAATTAGAAAAGCATTTTTTTTTGAGATTTTATTTATTTACTTGACAGACAGAGATCACAAGTGGGCAGAGAAGAGGCAGAGACAGAGAGAGAGGGAAGAAGGCTCCCTGCTGAGCAGAGAGCCCCACGTGGGGCTCGATCCCAGGACCCTGGGATCATGACCGGAACCAAAGGCAGAGGCTTTAACCCACTGAGCCACCAAGGTGCCCCTGAGAAAGGCATTCTTAAACATGCATTATTATGTATTGTTCTAAATATCCTGGTGGGCATGTTGGCTTAATCATCCCTCCCACCTCAGTCCCTAGTTTCAGTGCCTAGATTAGGACAGTTGATGCAGGCCTATGCCATTGCCTGGAGTAAAGGAAATCAGAGCACCACATATTCGATTAGATAAACCTCCAGGAGCTGGGTCATTAGGCACTCTCAGAAGCTCAGACACCATCATCATCTTCAAATTATCATTGAACAGTTGCTTTGTAGGGAACACTCACAGCATGTGCTTCCCAGACTGAACAGCTGAGTCAAGCCTACTAAGCACAGCCCAAGGGGCCACTCCTTAGATGAACTCTGCTCCAATCTATCATGAATCTAGGTCAGAACCAATGCTTCCAGCATCCACCTTAAGGAATTCAGAACAATGAGATCATATCATATGGTTCTCTTATTCCCACTCTGTTTTGAATAATTTTAGAATAATTTTTAAATATAGAAGCTTAAGATTGATGGGGTTGGGAACCTGCGCTGGGGAAAGAGAGAGCTGGAGTAGGTAAGTATAACTATCTCCAATTAGAAGTGCCATCAGTACACATAATAAAATATTCAACAGCCTCCCAGGGATGTCAACTTATTCATAATTGATTTAAATGAATCACTGAAAAAAAGGCCTTTAATCTCTCACATAACATGTCTCTGAAAAATTAAAACTGGAATCACAGTTCAATAAAAAAAAATCCAGCCAGTGTTCCAACCACCTAGATGGATTTGCCGTTTGCTATGGCCATTTGGTCAGGCATTCCCACACTTGAGGTAGTTCGAGACTTGAGCCTCATCGTGTTTAATGTCAGACATATCCAGGAGGCTATGAATTGCACTGTCCTTCATGTGATCAGTGCATTTTAAATTATTTTTCATCTGGAAACTAAAAAACAGAAACAAAAATAATGGAAGATAAATCCTATACTGCTCACCTTCTTGTATTTACAATGTTTTAAAGTCCAAATGTAGGTGTCTAAAAGAGCCCCAGGTGGAAGACGCTTCTGTGTGGCTTCTACCCCTGAAATCCCTTTGCAGTAATATGACTGTTGATGCCACATTGTACCAGCTGATGAGAGCCAACAGGGCACACCTCTTCCCAAATCTGTATTCAGTGATATTCAGTTCAGGAGCTTGAAATTGGTCACAGTAGGAGTTTTTACATCACAGAGAATGGCAAATGCTACTAATCAGGGATTCTTTTTTTTTTTTTTTTTACCTCCTGAAAGCCAGTTGTTAAACATTTACCAACACCTCACTGCTCCATGCCCTTGCCCACAGCCCAGTAATTCACCTCTACTGACCAAGCATCTCTAGTGCAAAGTGCGCGCACACACACTCTTTAGAACTTGCAAGAAGTATCTCTTTACTAATTAATAAAAGATAAATCTCAGGCTCACGAATGATAGGCATTTTCTTCTATCCTAAGAACAGATGGAAATTCTACTTATAATTCTCATTTTTATTTTAATATTCCCAAGACATATTGACACCCTGAACTCTCACAGTAGTTAAAATAAGAAATTAAATTAGGAACTCTTAAGCAGCTCATATATAAATTGCTCATGTGTCCATTTGTCAAACTACAGTTTTCAGAATAGCTGCGACTCTTCCCTGGGATGTTCTGGTTATATATACCTGTATCCCTGATGTCCAACCCCCAGTAAACATTTAGTGCTCAAGTGATTTGATTGGCTCATATTCCACAAAACCCAGAGTTAGATCCTAAGTGAGAGTTGCCACTTCCCTGATATGAATTAGTATCCTTACACATGAATGCATTAAATGGCCGTCATTAATAATCACCCAAGAATGAAACCGACAGACAAAAGATTTGCAGGTTATGACTCTATCACACCGATCTCGTTTGTTCCTTGACTTGTTAAAATGTCATGGTTAAGATAATATAAATTTTAGTTTAGCTAACTTACATGGATCTTAATACTTTCTCTGTGAGGCTACATTACCAAACAGTATCTTTTTTTAGCATTTTATTTTCTGTGAGTGGAAAAGAAGAATGGAATAGGGACCAAGATATGTAGAAAATTATTAACATATCCTACTAATGACCAGTGGCTCACAAAAGATTTAATAGAGTACTAAATCACTCTCTTTGCCAACTGCCTATTCTAATAAGAACTCCGACGCTCCAACCTGCTGCTTGGGCTCAAAAAATTTTTAAAAAGGAAAGAAAAGAAAAGGCAATTCCACTTTCATTTCTCTGAGTCCAGATGCTCTTGGGACTCTCTCAAATCAGACTTCTGACTACTTGAACCCATTACATGCGATGGATCCAATCAGGTATTGTAACAGACCACCTTAGTGGCTTCAAACAACACAGACTTATGCTCTTACAATTCTGAATGGCAGAAGTCCAAAGGGGTCTTACAGAAGTAAAATCAAGTGTTGACAGAGCTGCATTTTTTCTGGAAGCTACGGGGAAGACATTTTCTTGCTCGTTCCAACATTTTCATGTCTGCATTCCTTGACTTGTGGCCCCTTCTTCCATTTTCAAATCGATCAGGGTATTGTCTTTAAATATCTCTCTCTCTCTCTCTCTCTCCCCCCCACCCCCGCTTGCATTATCACATCTCCTTTCCTTTGCTTACCTGCCTACCTCTACCTTTCCCCTTACAAAGTCATTTGTGATTACATTGGGCCCACTAGGTAATATGGATAATTTCCCTAGCTCATAATTCTTAACTTAATCACAACTACAAAGTTTCTTTTGTCATGTAAAATAACATATTCACAGTTTTTGAGGATTGGAACATGGACATCTTAACGGGGCCATTATTCTGTTTACCATAGTGAAGAAACTGCCTTTGGACTCTAGAAAGGTAGTGGCTCTGGTTTTAGTAAGATCAACTTGTAAAACTATTTCCTATATTAATTTGGAAGAGAGAAAATGGACCTGCACATCTTATTAAGGAGATCTCCAGGCAGATGGTTGAAAGTGCCAACAGTCTGTGCTCTATAAGAAAGAAAGAGATTAGCTACAGAGAGAACGGTTCAGTCTGCAAGCAGAATTTCAAGTAGATATAGAAGAACCAGGATCTACTGGGTTGGAAAACAAAACTATTTCACATTTTCACTATCTTTAGTCAGTAAAAGATTCAAAAACGAAGAAATGACCTCAGGGTTGAGATCAAATCAAAAGTTTATCTCTAAGACCTTTTGTTAAAGGCCTCAGAAAGATTTAGCAGAGTGCCTAGTTAGACCCTCTCCACTAGAATAAAGAGTTTCTAAAAATCTTAAAGGCTATGTTCTACAGCACCCTGACACTTAGCCTAAAATAGAGAGAGGTCTGTCTCAAAAAGAATTATGAATGTGACTTTAGGGGCATGAGGCAAACCCAGCTGGATTCATAGAATTCCCACTGAGTGGCCAAATGTAAAAGCTTTGTACCAGCTTGGGCTAGAAGGGGCAGAGACAGTTCAAAATGAAAAGAGGCTCTGGGCCCCCAACATTCTACAAGTGGGGAGCAAGCTGAGAAAGCTACTTAGCTGCAAACATGGGCCATTTCTTTTAGAAAAGGCAAGTCCAAAGGACAGATGCAGGGCCCACAGAAAACAATGAACTGGGGACCCACTCCCATGGAGAAGAACTGAGCCCTAGTCAAGGAATATTCCCTTCCCTAGAATAAGGAGCCCCTGTGCTGTGTGCCTGGCTGGAGTTTAGAATTGTTAAGGACCTCCTCCTACTCCTGTCTTTTTAATTTTTTGTTCTGTTTCTTTTGTTTTGTTTTTCTAAGAAGAGCAGACTGCCACATGCAGTACCTCATTTGGATGTGTTTGGAGTCTTGGAAGCTTAACTACCCTACATTCTCCTACAAATGGACCTTGAGTGCTTGTTTGGAGGATCTGGCAGGGGAAAACAGCTATTCATATGCACATACCCTTTACCAAAGAAAAATCCTCCTTTGTCGGAGAAGGTCATCTTCCTTCACCAAACACACAGTTTTGGGACAGACACAGAAGGAGCTGTGAGAGAGGAAAGGGACACCTAACTTGCCAGCCAGATCAGCCAGATCAACCCTGGTGATCAGTGGGTTGACAAATGTCAGAGCCAGATCACTCTCACATCCTACCTATTTGCCCCTTTTGATTTAGGTTTTCGACACTGGTTATCTTGACTCTGTTCTCTGTCTCACCATTGTGTATTTGGTCTAGGAGTCAGGTAACTTATCTTTTTAGTTCATGGATCTCAAGACTAAGAAGAGCTGCACACAAATGACTGGGTGTCAGATTGATCTCCCCCAATTCATCTGACCTCCCAGTATCCACTTTTTGTTGAGTCTCCTTGCATTGACTCCGAGTATGATTACATGTATATCTTTGGCCAGTAAGACATCAACAAACATGAAAGAAATAAGATATCAATAAACACGATAGAAATAGGGATTTGAAAGGAACTTGTAAGTTTAGGGTTTGTCCTCTTATAATGCTGCCCTCACAATGGCATAGTCTAACCTCCTTGAGAATAGAAGACCATGGGAGATAAAAGGTCCAACCTTTTCAGCTGTCCCAGCTGAACCCAACCTCCAGTCAACCTTGTAGCTCAATAGAGCCACTAGAATGTGCACAGGCAAAACCAACAAAAAACCACCCAGCCTTGGGGCACCTGGGTGGCTCCGTGGGTTAAAGCCTCTGCCTTTGGCTTGGGTCATGATCCCAGGGTCATGGAATGGAGCCCTGCATCGGGCTCTCTGCTCAACAGGGAGCCTGTTTCCTCCTCTCTCTCTGCCTCCCTATCTGCCTATTTGTGATCTATATCTGTCAAATAAATAAATAAAATCTTTAAAAAACAAAAACAAAAACAAAAAACCACCCAGCCAGCTCCCAGACTATGTACATAGCAATAGATGATTGAAATAAGAATTTAGTAAAAGCACAGGCCCAGGAGTTATTGAGAGATGAGACAAAGTTCTAATTTAATTGACCCTTTTCAGTGGCTCTAGCTTCCTTCCATTGGTACTGGATTCTCTTTCATAAATCTTATTCTTCATAATCATAGTCCAAATTTTGCCCTCACTTTCCTCCACCAAAGTCTTCCAAAATCATACCTTGAGGATCTTACGTTTGTCAATTTTAATGAGTTTTGAAATAACATCAGACCTTATATGATGTCGTAAATACAATCCTTGGGCCTTCTGTATTCTACTCCCCCAGATTATAAAGTTGTATGTGTGTCATGGGAATAAACCTTCATCAAAAGGAACCACCACAATAGTTATTTTAGAAGACACCTTTTTTCTCAAAATATTTTGTCATTTTTGTAAGAATATCTGCTTTTATTTAAAGTGCCTTCCTTTTTTCCTCCAGGTTCTACCTGAGCCTGGGCTCCCAAGCAAGGTCAGGAAAATTAGAAAATCCTCCACCACACAGATCGATGAGGCAAATCCAAGTACTTCAGTACCCAAGTCCCTCCTGGGAAGGAACTTCCATGCTCACGAAAGGACAGTAACTCTTCCACGTTGCAGCTCGCTCTATTGTCTCTCTGAAAATGAAAAAGGGAAATGATCCAAACAGGCTCCCTTACTCACTGCCAAGGACACTGGAAAGAAATAAGCTTTCACTTATTCTATTACTTCACCCACCCCTGTCCTCAAACACATGAAGCAGGCAGAGCTGTATCGTCATGTCCACTTTATGGATAAGGAAAGCAAACTTCCAGAAGGATAAGTGCCTGACATAAGGTCCCAGGGCTTGTATAAGGCATTGTAACCACAGCTTAAATTCAGGTCCCTCTTTAAAACAGGATTCTGACATTTTTTTCTTTTTTTCTGCTTTTTTGGAGAAACCTGGTCCCAAGCCCTGAACACTCAGCTTATAAGCAGGCAAATTTGAGCTTGCTTTGTAACCTCACATGTGAAGTGTGGGTAATGGTGGCTGCACTATAGAGTTCTTATGAGGATTAGATGAGATGAAGTAGAGGGGAGACAGAGAGGCAACAGTTAAATATGTAAGCATTGAGTGAGACTGCATAGGTTTGAATCCCAATTCTGATTCCTAGCTAGGTGGACTGGGGCAAGTTGTCTAACTTCTCTGTGCCTCTGTTTCCATGACTTTAAAATGGAGAGAAACATAGTAACCTTACCTCATAGAATTGGGGGTAGATTGAGGAGGAGCTAATATATGAAAAGCTCTTATAACAGGATCTAACTTATAGTAAGCGTCAGTTTCACCACCCAAAGCCTGTCATATGAGTCACACTCAATTGGCTGCAAGTCCTACACTCTTTTCAAGTCCTTCTGCAAGTCCTTCTGCTCCATGTTACTTCAAAAACTTCGAGTTCACAGGCTCAACTTCAGTGTATCAGATGTCCAGTTTCTGTACCAAAAAAACACAAGTTCTCTTAGTTGACACTATTTTAAAAATTCTTTACTGGAATGAATGGAAAGTTTGTCTCTGCTTTGATGAAACACAAATGATTTTTTTTTTTTTTTGCCCAACTGTAGTTGGCTGTATTAAATAAATTATTCACTATGACAGAGTAAAAGGCTGAACATTTTTGAACAAAAGAGACAGTCCTCAACCACCTAAGAAAGCTCCGTGGTCCCCTGTAGAGTTGAGCAGACACCAGTAGGGATCGATGTCTCAGAGAACCGAGACTGTACGTCAACCATTCAGCAAACTTGCATCATCCTCTATCAGCTTCTGTGACTCTGAGCCCTGGGGATAAAAGAAGAAGTCAATCAGAAACATTAATAAATGCTGAGTCTGAAAACAGAGGAGTTTAAAAATAATGACAGAAGTTCAATGCATATTCAGGAGACTTCCATTATATGCACATTTAACTTATTATGTTTTAAATATATACTCTCAGGCAAAAAGAGAGAGGGAAAGTCAGAAAGACAGTGGGATAGAGAAATAACTACACAAGGAATGTAACTGATTCCAAACAAAATCCCTTACCCCTCTGCCTGGGAATGAAAGTGACATGGGGCCATAATTCTGCTACCCTTTCGGGAGATCTCCATGTGTCTCTCGAATGTGAGCTCTCACCTCACCGCAGTAAGTGTGAATGTAAGGCTAACTAAGGGGAAACTGCTTTTCACACACCTGCCCCCAAATGCAAGCCAACATCTTCCCCTGGTGCCCAAGGAAAACAAGAGCCATCTGCTCCAATATTGGAAGAGAAAATGGCTGCAGTGGATTTCCCGATGCAGATGTCAGCCTCCAATGGGTTGCCTTCCTAAGGATTTTAAAGTGTAATTTTAACAACAGGAGGTTTTCGCATTACAGGCAACTCCATTGTTCTGTTTCTTAGATTTTCTAGAACAGCGTTTCCTCCCTGGATCTTCAATGTAACCTAGAAAAAGGAACTTCAGTCTTCCTTCTATAATGCTAGATGTCAAGCCTTCTAATTTCTCACTCATAAATTTAACTGGATTGCATTTTGATGATTTAAAGGATTGTAATCTTTTGTTTAAAAAAAAAAAAAGCACTAAAACAAAAGCCAGAGGTATTTATCCCTGCTTCACCAATCCTAATAACTATCATGTGTTCATTTCATACTTAGGGCACCAAACCTTCAGTCTCTGGACTCTGGCTGCATTCCCGACATGGAATATAGCGCTTGCAATAATAAAACTCAGCAGCAGTCATTTCTTTGAAAAAAAAAAAAAAAAAGATCATAGCATTAGTACTGTGCTTTTATTTCCTGCTATGAAAGTGATACCCCTGTCAGAAGGACTTGTTTCAAGTTTATCTGAAACTCATTTATCCTGAATGGGTTAAAGTATTGCATCTCCCAGGAAATTATCCATGGGTGGGGAGAGGGGAGGAGAAAACTTAGAGGCTTTTGAAACTCAATTTTCAACACAAAAGATTCAGACAGATAAAATTTCAGTTTTCATTAGAGTGAAAATTTCTTAAACTGGAAGCTTTATTTTACATATAAAATAACAATGGAATTATCCTATTTTCTCTTTCTCGACTTGGATATCAGTACATTAGATTCAAATTTTGGCCTAGGTTGTGTTATGAAGAAGCAAAGCAAAGGGAAAAAAAAAAAAAAGAAAGAAAGAAAGAAAAAAATCCCAAGTGCTGGATTGATAGCTACCAAATTGTAACTCGGTAACTAATAAAGTTAAATGTGTAAATGTGTAAAAAGCACCCATTTTACACATGAGGAGCCTGAGGTTCCAAAAAGTTGAATTATATACTCTAGTCTCATAAATGCTGGAAGTAAGATTGAACCTAGGTCTCCTGACACCACGGTGGCTTTTTCTCATATGACTCAACTCTCCAAAGCATAGCACCAAGAAAAAAGGTAGCTAGTTTCACTCCCTTCATAATCAGAGATGTGTCTTCTACGTTCTGAGCCAATGACCAAGAAAATAAAGAAGAGAACTTCAGACACATCCAGAAGTTAGAGTGTTCTCTTTCTCCAGGAAAACGCTTCCTTCCAGAGAGCTGATGGGAAAGTGCCTACACTCTGTGAAAATCACAAATCCCTCCATAAACACCAAAATCAAAACCGGACAAAAGAGACTTAAAAGCCCAAAACAACTCAACTAAAATGACACTTGCAAGTGTAAAAGAGTTAGAAATGAAAGGAAGGGGCACCAATAACATTACACCCAGACGGCTGAGCACTTGGCAGAGGAAAAGGGGGGGTTTTATGTTTAATGTATCAAATGTGCTGCCAGTGGTGGCACCTGGGCCTCCCCAAGCCGCCTCCTTCGCTCAGCCTCAGGGAACTAGAAGAGCCGCAGCTTCTAAAAAGCACTGGCAGCAGCAAAAAAAGAAAAAAAATCTGGGTAACTTGAGATTAACTTTCTATCCCTCAGGCAGATATATGCAGAGTGGGCAGAAGCAAAAAATAGAAATTCCCAATCACCTTCTTACAATCTTCCCCCAGGATTCTCCGAGACCGCGATGTGGTCGATGGTAGCGATGTGTGTTCTTTCACCGAACCCCAGAAGACTGGCTTCTTCGGTAAACACCCCGTTTTTCACACACCTTGATTCTGTCTTTTATATTTTTCAATTTTCTAATCCATTTCTTCCAATAGCTTCCAAAAGAAGAGGAACAAAGCTTTCAAGGTATAATGTAAAAGTATACAAATGGATAACCATATGTGTGTGCACTTCTGGATGCGTTTAAGCAAGAATTTTGACTCTGTCAACAAAGCACAAAATAAAGTGGATACTAGAAAATAAATTTATTCCTCAGGCGTAATTCAGGCCTTCCAAAATCAAGCAAAAGCCCAAATTATTTGATCAAGTGAACTTGATAATAACTAACCATACACTGTCGGTCAGTAGTGTGTGGGGACAACTTGGTCTAGCCCCATTGCTTATGACTGTCATCACTGCCCTCCACAATGTAGCATTTAGACACTTAACAAGATTTAAATAAGCATTGCGTCTCACCACTTACAATGGTCCTAAATAATGAACTCTCTGAGGCTTAATTTATATATCTGCATAATTAGGAAGTTCAAATAAATAATCTCTGCTATCTTCCCAGCTATGTCATTTTCTAGGAATTATCTAAGACCTTCAGTATACCTAAAATATAAGCATTTTGTAAATTCTAATTTAAACCAAATGGAAGTCAAGAGATTACTTTAATGAAGTAATAAAAACGAAGGACAAAAGTCAAAAAGACTGGATTCTAATTCTGATGCTTCCATTATGTGTTCTGATTATCTCCCGGCTGTTTAAAAACCACACCAAACTTGATGGCATATGCAACCCTAATCAGTCCTGAGGATTTCCTCTCTGGAAGTGTCGGGACTCAGGTGTTGGGTCCCGGGCAGGTGCACTGCAATTGCATCAGATGGTGCGTGGGCCTGGAGTCATCTTAAAGTCTTCCTTACTCCCTTGCCTGGCTCTTGATGGCGGCCATCACCTGGGATTTCAGCACAGCCCACCTGTTGGCCAAATACTGACAGAGAGCCTGCACTTGCTTGTAGTGCAGCAGCTGGATTCTAAGAGAGAGCTCTGTGAGATATAGAGAAAGCTAGGTGTATCGTGTTGCCTATTATGACCTGCTCTGCAAAGTCACATAGTTTCACCTCTGCTGCATTCTGTTCCATAAAAACAAGCCACTAAGTCTTGCCCATATTTAAGAAAAAAGGAATTTGGCTCTACTTCTTGATGCGAGGAAAGTCAACGATTTACAGCATGATTTTTGAAACCACCACATTGGCTTTGGTCAAGTCACTTAACATCTAGGGTGCCATGATTCAATAATTTATCAAAAGGTATCATTTTAGTGTCTAAAAGTCAAATATATAACAGCAATGAATTCAACTGTGTTTCTCCAAATATTCTATCTTTCAAGAGATAATAGCAAAAATAATAATTAGCATTCATTATGTGATTACTATCCTAAATGCTTCAAGTGTATTTCATATTTCCTATGTCATAGTTACAAGGGTCATCCCCTTTAATTCCTACAAATGCACCTTAAATTCAGAGTAATAAGCTAACATTCAAGAATACTGACAAACTCTATGTTTGCTATTCCCCACATACAGAAAGATTGTCAACATTTCTTTGGAGTTCTGTGAGAGTAATATATTTTAGTTTAAGATATGTTTTCAGTATGTTGATCATTATGAAGGAATGTTACTTACTCTTTATATGAAAAATGAACACAGCTGCCTCAAGGCCCTCTTCCATGTTCATCTGGGCATAGTATTCTGTAAAATAAGTCATCCTTAAAGGGTTCCTTTAATCAGAAGACACATATATGTCATGATTCAGCAGGCAGATCCTCCAGGAAAACCTGTGAACCACATTTGAGAACACCCATCCAATAAAGAAAACTTCCCCCATCAGGGGAGACACTCAGCACTTGGGGCAAGCCAGGCTGTGGCAAAATCCCAAAAGTGGAGCTCTGTAAGAATGACAGATCCTTAGCCCAACTGTTACCAAGCTCCGCACCAGAAGGGCTTGCGCCCTCTCCAGAGCACTCCATTCAAACTGGCCTCATTATTGTAAAACACAGCCACAAGCTTAACAAGAGGTACATGTGAAAGCCAAACCCCATGTGATCAGGGACTCGGCTGAAGAGTGTGTGTGTGTGTGCAAAGACCAGGGGTTATGTTAAACAGTGAGGGCACCCTGCTGATTATTGACGTATTGACTAAGACAAAACAGTCAGAAAGTCAGGCCATCCCTGAGTCTTCCAAATCCACACCACTTTGTTGCAATGGAAAATATCCTTGCAAGGAAGCTGGAGAGCACGATGCTGAAGGTACTAAACAGGTGCAAGCCCTAAAGAGGTCTACCCTTCGTCATTTCCAAATGACTAAAGTCACCTTTTGGAAATGGTCAGATTTAATGTGGCACAAACATCCACAATTAGGCTGGAGTCCGTTCTATGTTAGTCTGGAAGGAAGGGAAAGGAAGGGAAGGGGAAAGGGGAGGGGAGGGGAGGGGAGAGGAGAGGAGAGGAGAGGAGAGGAGAGGAGAGGAGAGGAGAGGAGAGGAGAGGAGAGGAGAGGAGGGATGGGAAGGGAAGAAGAGAAGCACAAAACACCTCAAGAAGGAAGGGAGAAGGACAGATACTGTTCCATTTTCTCCTACGAATTCATTCTATTAAAAACTGCTTCCATGCACAATCAACACTCAAGGGCCTGAGGTTTTATTGTGGATCAGTACAACACCAGGCATATACAAAACATAAATCTAAATCTGATATTGCTTGAGTGAAAAGATCCCTGGAAAAAATCAAACTGTCCTTTTGAGATACACAGAGGGAAGTCCAAATAAAACTTAATAACAGTGTTTACTGAAATTGTTGCCATGCATTTAGATGTCTACCAGTTTTGAACACCTGGTGAATAGTCACTGCTATCTTGTGGAATTTCTGTTAAACAATTAGCTTGCAAACGTTTCCCAGACTGTGAGTGCGATATGCTCTTCAAGGATGACCAGAAGGCTTGGAGATTGTTGCTGCTTGCTGTGGAACGAGCATGTCAGTGGGATCTTGAAGCTGTGGCCAGGGCTATTTCAAGGTCTGGACCACACAGAACCACAAGAAACAGATTTTAATCCAAACCTTGTGTCTAGTTTCTAACAGACCTTGTTCAGTGCAGCTCAAACGTCCAACTATCCTAATATTCTCTGGAAACGAAATGAGATTTCAGAGCAGAGAACACGCCCTTAAAAAGCCCAAGTTTCAAGAAATGGACAAAGATGACGAACAACATTCCTATAAGATGATAAATGACTGAATCGTCGCTTTGTTTGACATTTTCTCATCCTGGAGATGTTACTTGTTTCCTCAGTAAGCAGTCACTTCTCACTGACCACAAAGACTCAGAATTAATTTTAAAATTAATTAACATTGCTAAGTGCTTACTGTGTGCTAAGGACTATGCAAGGTGCCTTCAAATGCTTGCATCGCCTTTAATCTTTCCTCTTCTGGGTTTAAATTCCCGACACTCCTCCTACTACACGACTCAAGTAAATGACTTGACATTTGGAGTTGGGACAGTGGGAGCAATTACTGTATCCACCTCGTAGGATTACTGTCAGGATCAAATAAAATAATGTTTGTGCCGGTAAATAGGGATTTTTTAAACAAATTTAAAAAAAAAATTCAAAGGAAAGAAATGATTTGGAGAAAAGTGGGAGGAAGTAAAAAGATTAAAGAGAAAGTGAAGAACAGGGCTCTCACCAGATGGGAACCTGGAAACTCCCAAAGGGTGTTCATGATAGAATGCACTCTGTAGCCCCACTGCAGCGATTCTCCTATGGGGAATGAATTCTAGTTGTATCTTCCAGTTACTTTGTTCAATGTTTAAGATCCCCCAGCCGGAAAGACTGCTTAACTATATGTGGAATATGTGACTTCCCTTTAGCATATTCGGCCAAGCGAAAAAAACAATCTGGCAAAAGGACCCCGTCCACTGCAACAGTGAGATCCACAGTCCCACCGAGAACACCCACACTAGGGAAGAGGGAGATCTTCCAGAGGAGACTAAATGCTATCAGAGGAAAGAAAGGTTGCTACATATCATCCAAGATGACAGAAATACAATAAAAATCCCTACAATAAAAAATACATGGCACATGTCAGGACTCAACAAATGTCAATTCTTTACAGCTTCTTTATGATGCTATTATTATCCCCATTTTGCAAAGACATAAACTAGAGCTGAGAAAGGTTAGGTGATTTAAGTCAACCCAATCATCTGAATACCAGGACCAAACACTTTCAATGGGAAGAATTAGAGAGGGTGAAGAGTTGAGAAAAAAACCAAGAGAAGTTTAGCAGGATGAGTACTGAACAAAATCTGTTCAGGATGTTGGTTCTTAAAATGGCTTTTCCTTGGGCACAGCATGAATTTTGAATGTCATGCTCTTAAGTCACGCAGTCTGTTCTGTGATCTCTGGACATGCATACCTGTGGGGTCAGATGTCATTACTCCCCCTTCCAGAAGCCTGCTGCTCAATAAAGGAAAAGTCAAACTTCAGAGAGGTCATAGGGTTTAAGTACAGTTTTAACCTCCTGTTTTCTGATGCGATGGATAGGGGATAGTAAATGTTTATGAAGCCAGGCATACATGAATTTTCAACTAATCTCACATGCAGGAAAGGGCACCTAAGGCAGTCAAGATAGCAGAAAGAATTGGTATCATCTGACTGTTATCTGGAGTTTTCCTGAACCTGAGACCCCAGTCATTTTTAATTGATAGCAAAGGCTGTTGTCACCAAAATTTGAAGAAAAAGATTCTGTTCATTTCTGTTCTGTTCATTTCCATGAACTGCTTCCACATCCCTGCCCCACAATCACATTTCCAAGAAAATTTTTTTAATTTAAATTCAATTTAGTTAACATATGGAGGTTAATTTCAGGGGTAGAATTTAGTGATCCAGCAGTTGCATGTAATACCAGGTGTTCATCACATCATGTGCCCTCTTTAATGTCCATCATCCAATTACCCCATCCGCCTACACACCTCCTCTCCAGCAACTCTCAGTTTATTCCCTATAGTTAAGAGTCTCTTATGGTTTGCCTCCCTCTCTGTGTTCAATGATTCATTAGTTGCATATATTATTTTATTTTTCCTTTACTTACCCTATGTTCATTTGTTTTGGTTCTTAAATTCCACATGTAAGTGAAATACTATGGTATTTGTCTTTCTCTGACTTATTTTACTTAGCATAATACCCTCTAGGTCCATCTAGATCATTGCAAATAGCAAGATTTTATTTTTTGATGGCTGAGTAATATTCCATTATATATATATATATAAAATATATATACATACATAATATATATATATATGTGTATGTATGTATAGATAGATAGATAGATAGATCTCCCACATCTTGTTTATCCATTCATCTGTCAATGGACATCCAGGCTCTTTCCATATTTTGGCTATTGCAGACATTACTGCTATAAACATCGGGGTGCATTTGCCCCTTCAAATCACTATGTTTGTATCCTTTGGATAACTTTAGTAGTGCAATTGCTGGGTCATAGGTAGTTCTATTTTTATCTGTTTGAGGAGCTTCCATACTGTTTTCCAGAGTGCTGCCCCAGACTGTGTTCCCACCAACAGTGCACCAGGATTCTCCTTTCTCTGCATCTTTGCCAACATCTGTTGTTTCTTGAGTTGTTAATTTTAGCAAAGGTCTGTGTACTTCAGATAGGGGTTAGGGGTGGGAAGTTTTAAATCTGTATATAGCCCCCCAAATCCAACATATTAAAGCAGTTTACTGAGAGTTCCTTTTATGGAACTTTGAGGAAAAATGGAAAGACAATTTTAAGAATGATAGTTAATCCTCGGACATCAGGATAAACACTTTTAGAAGATAAAAATAAGACCAAAGAGCATATGAAAGGGTGTGAGAACTGGAAATGATGTGTGGTAGACATTCACCTCAAGGACAGGAGAACCAAGGTGCCCAAATCCTGCCTAGAATCACAGAATTTAGGGGGTCATCATGGAGGCATAATTTTTGAGCATGGTGATGCTTAATCCAAGTCCCAGGGCAGAAGGAAATACACACACTGAAGGTTTTAGTCCTCTGTAAGAGATGTAGTAACTAGAGAAACACGTGGGTCAGGAGCAGCCAGAGCTGAGAGCAGACAAGCTATGAGGAAGGAAAAGAAGAGGATGGAAGACAAACCCAGGGAAAAGAGAAGACTGGATTGGAAGCAAAAGCTCCATAGGAGGCCATGCAATGGCACAGTGAAGTTTTCTACCAGTAGAAAGAAAAGCAGGAGAATGTTAACAGCCACAGAGAAGAGCATGTGAGCAACCAAAAAACCAATAGGAAGAGAAGGGCAATGTGGGTCAACTATAATAGAACTGCTTGTTGTGGATGCCGGCCATGTGCAGGGACTCATATTTTCTGTGCAACTCTCATAGCAACTGGAAAAGATATATTATTATCCCCATTTTGCAGATAAGAAGACTGACTTGCCCAAAATCACACTGTTCATAGAAGCAGGGTCAAAACTGTCTGTCTCCACAGCCCACAGTTTCTCCAGGGCACTACCCCCATACCTACAGCTGATTCTCACCCAGCGCCTGAGACTGGAAAGAACTACAAAGCAAGATCTCATTTCTATGGAGTGTTACTGTATGAAGTTGCCAGTTTTATAAGATGGAGTAAAAAATCAACAGTGTTTGGTTCAAACTTTTCAATATAAACATTGTTCTAAGCACCATTTCATGTTCTCTCATTTTGTCCTCACAATGGTGCTTTTATAGACATGCCTACTATTACTAGTAATAATACCTATTATTATTATGGTAGAAGAAGCTGAGGACCAGAGAAGTTAGAAACAGTGCCAATAAGGGGCATTGCAAGAACTCAACCACATACTCATCTGCAAAGCCAATCTTCCTTCCTCCGTATGAAAACTGGAAAGGAAGGGGAAATATTCATAAAGTCATTGATCTTTTCTCTTTCCTTCACGAAAATACCTTCACGAAGTTATTCATTTACCAAGAATTCATTGAGGACCTGTATTCTGCACCAGACACATATCCTGACCTACCTTTCGCCTACAAAAAATGTCTGCGGTATATGAGGACTGCTTCCTACAGAGTCTTTCTTCAACTAGAAAGCTGAGAATCAGTGAAGATTCCTTTCTCCCTCCCTTCCTCCCTTCTCCCTCCTTCCTTCTTTCCCTTCATTCTTCCTTTTTTCTTCTTTTTATTATATACTTTGTTTGTTCTTTCAATTCTAGTAATAATATGTGTTGGTCTCTAGAGCCAAACAAATCAGAATACATATATAAAATGTCAATAAGTCTCTATCTGCTTAACTCCAGTCATAACCCTGGAGGAGCCAATGGTAGGAGCTTGAGTATACATATCATTCCACACTTTGCCTATACCAACATTTATATATTTGTGTACATATTTTTCAACATATAACTCTATATTTTGATATATAATTCTTCACAGCATTTGAGTTTTACCCTACACATTACCCTAAAACTTGGATTTTATTCTGAATACTCATCTGTGATATATCTTCATGTTCTTTATGTGCTCTTTTTTATATTTATAGCATATTGCATATAATCATAATGCAGAGGTCAACAGACTATGGCCCTCTGACTGAATCTGGCCTGCTGCCTGTTTTTGTAAATGAAGTTTTATTGGCACTCAGCCACATAGATTTTTTTATAATTTTTTTATGGCCACTTTCGTGCTTCAACCACACAGTTGAGCAATTACAACAGACACTGTATTACTCCCAAGCCTAAAACTGATATATATATTTTTTTAATTTTGTGTTTCTCTGATTACTAGAAAGGCTGAAAATCCTTTTATATCTTTGTTATCTATTATATTTGCTTACCTGTGAATTGTCTCTTCATTTACTTTTTGTACTATGTTGTTAAGAGCATAACATGCAGGGGGCCCCAGGGGAAGGTGAGTGTCCAACTAGGTTTCAGTTCAGGCCACAATTTCATGGTCGTGTGATTGAGCCCTGCATTGAGCTCCACACATAGTACAGAGTCTGCTTGAGATCCTCTCCCTCTGTCCCTCCCACTCATGTGCTCTCTCTCTCTCTCTCTCTCTCTCTCAAGTAAATAAATAAATTTTAAAAAAAAAGAATGTAACAGAGGGTTAAGCATGATTTCTCCACATACTGCTAGAATTTGCTAAAGTCCTGGCCCCAGGGGTTATTAACTATGTGATATAGGGCATGTTGCTGTATTTTTCTGTGCCTCGGTGTCTTAATCTATACCTATTAAATTATTGTAAGAATTAATTAACTATTATTTACCACTTCTCTTTTTTCTTCTTTGTTGCCAATCTGTCTAGTCAAATAGTAAGAACTTTTTGCAACTTCCCCCTCTAAGTCTCCAAAGCACTGAGAACTTTTGAAGACACTAAAAATATATGTTGTTGGCCTGTAAGGGGCTAGGGAAGCTCCTAGCCAAGAAGAGAATATCCTGGTGACGTGATTCTGGGTGGTGCAGGATAAAATCTTGTTTTGTTTCTTTGCCCCAGGCTTTTCCTAAATCAGCCCAATAAACCATAAGTGAATCTTACAGTATTAAGTGAGGTTCCAGCAGACCCTCAAGAATCACCTTCTTAACATTAATTTCATTGTACAGACAGTAAAAAATAGATCCCAGCAGCGCCTGGGTGGCTCAGTGGGTTAAAGCCTCTGCCTTCGGCTCAGGTCATGATCTCAGGGTCCTGGGATCGAGCCCCACATGGGGCTCTCTGCTCAGCGGGGAGCCTTCTTCCCTTCCTCTCTCTCTGCCTGCCTCTCTGCCTACTTGTGATCTCTGTCTGTCAAATAAATATATAAAATCTTTTTTAAAAAAATATATCCCAAAAGTCACTGAGCCTATGATTTGCCTGATTTAAAAAAAAAAAAAAAAAAAAGGTTAAGCCAGATTTCCAGCACTTTGGGAAATACTTATATCCCTTTCATTGCTTTTATTATCTGTGCCTTATATTAAACTGACATGTACATGTCCTATCTTAGCTACTAGCCCATAAACAGCTTAAAGACAGACTAAGTTTTTGGATCACCTCCTGTATCCCTTACAGGGCCAAGCAGAATATGTCACACAGAGTAGGTGTTCATTTAATATTTACTACATGAATAAATATCAACTGCTTCTCCTGATTCTTTCTCAAAGATAATACACAAAGTAAAAGAAACAAATTTTAATTAATTTAGGGTTTGGGGTCACTGGGTTCTGATGAATTGAAGTCTTATAGATGTTAAGTTGTCTACTGTATATTACAAGTTCCCCTTTCATAAAGAAACATTGAAACTTAAGGATCTGGAATTCCCCAGGAGGTCTTCATTTGGAATTTGCAACCTAAAACTTGAATGGACTTAATCTTGAATTTTCAGGGATTAGATGATCAGAATAGGGCAGAAAATAATAACAATAATTAATGATAATAATAATAAAATAACTAATACTTAGTTAGAATGTGACATATAATATATTAGTTAAACTCACCAAAATATGAGTTTGGCATTGTTCTTATTCTCATTTTATACATAAGGAACTTAAGGCACAAAAGTGATTAACTTTCCCAAGGTCATGTATTTGGGATATGACACACCAAGATTTGGCCCCATGCAGTATGGCTCCAGAACTAACACATACCTCTCTATTTTGCAGTGGAGATGTTGTTAGCAGTCTTCTAGGGACAAAGCACTAAATGGAGAGGAGCCCTATTATCTTAAAGCCTGAAAGTTACATCAATAGACCTGAGCTTGATTCCTGGATCCATAATGATATGTCGGTAAAACCTCAAGCAAACAAGCAAGTATCCTTTTCTGGACATCAGTTTTCCTAACTATAAAGTGGGGATAATGATACCAGCCCAGAATCTATCTTACAATTATATAAACTGGAAAGAGATCATAAATATAACAAACACTTTCTAAACTATAGAGCAAATTCTCATGATCATGACTTCCAAGGAAATAGAACCTCAACATTTAGGCTGGGAGAAGGGTAAGAAGAAGGATATATTAGTCTGCTCAGACTGTCATAACAAAATCCCACACACTGAGTGGCTTACACAGCAGAAATTTATTTTCTCACAGTTCTGGAACCTGGAAGTCCAAGAGCGATGGTGTCAGAAGGTTTGGCTTCTTCTGAGCCCTCTCTCTTTGGCATCCAGATGGCCTCCTTCTAGCTGTGTCCTCACATGGTCTTTGTTCTGTACGTATGCATCCATTTTCGCTTTTGCATCCAAATTTCCACTTCTTATAGGGACACTAGTCAAATTGAATCAGAACACCCTAAAGGCCTGATTTTAACTGGGCACCTTTCTAAAGAACCTCATCTCTGAATACAATCACACGGTAAGGTACTGGGGTGGGGGATTCCACATATGAATTTGGTATGGGGTCAGAACAAAGAAAATCTCTTTAAATTAAAGGAAGTGTTAGCTCTACCCACTGCCCCCCCCCAAAAAAAATGGGTACAAGTAGGGGCACATGGATGGCTCAGTCTGTTAAGTGTCCAATTCCTGATTTTGGTTCAGGTCATGATCTCAGGGTCCAGGAAGCATACCCCATGTCTGGCTTTGTGCTCAGCAGGCAGTCTGCTTGAGAATTATTTTCATTGCCCTCTGACTCTCTCCTGGTTTGTACTCTCTCTCTCTCTCCCTTTAAACAAACAAATATATCTCTTTTTTTTAAGTGAGTACAAGTAGGTGACATGGAGATGTTCAAAGGATTTATGCCCCAAATTCTGAACAGCCCAGATGACCCAGGTCGTCATGAGACTTAAAGCTGACTCATGCAGCCAATTATCTTGATTATCCTCATTTCACTACAGTGATAGTTCAGGGATTATGAGCAGTCTTAGAAAAGAAGATTAATTATAATGGTAAATTTCACCAAAAAAAGTCTAAAAATAACTTTAAGTATGTTGCCAACCCTACAGGTTATTGAACATCTTTAGACTGGAACTAACAAAAAAAAAAAGGAAAAAAGGACTTCTAAAATTAGAGAATTCTACATCTTGTGTGGTGGGTGGGAAAAGAGGGTGAATTTGTCTGTAGCTGAGTGAGATAATGTGGCTTTGTAGTTAATTGATGCTTTACTAGTCCCATTCCCTTGCTTAGACACACTCTTCTATTGCAATCCCCTTTCCTCAACCAAGTCAAAAAGGTTGAATTTAAATGCCACCTTCTCCATGAAGCATCCTTTGATCACTGCAGGAAGGGATCTCTTTCTTCTGAAAGTCATTCTATTTTCTTGTATTTCTCAGAATGTTTTAGAAGTAAAGACTAAGCTCTTGTAACAAAAAGATGCGGAAATATTGTGGCTTGAATGAGATGAAAGTTTATGGCTTTCTGTCATAAGATCCCTGCAATGAGCAGCCCAGGTTAGGCCCCATCATTTAGAAACCTAGACTTCTTCCATCTTTTGGCCTCACCATACTTTCAGTCATTGTCCTTTTTCACTTGGTTGAAATTGGGTCACAGGCACAGCTAAAGAGAAAAAAGAAATACCAGGAATCTAGGGCCAATGACCTTCTTTTATTTATTTATTTGTTTGTTTGTTTGTTTGTTTGTTATCTGTTCATTTATTTAAGTAGGCTCTGCACTCAGTGTGGAACCCAGTGCAGGACTTGAACTCACGACCCTGAGATCAAAACCTGAGCTGAGATCAAGAGTCAGATGCTTAACTAACTGAGTCACCCAGTTGCCCCCAGTGACATTCTTTTAAAAGAAAAAGGCAACATTTGAAACTATGATTTCTGCTCACATTCTATGGGTAAAAACTGTCTCATAGCTATACCCAACTGGTTAGAAGGATGGTGTGTTTGTCAGGGTTCTACAGAAAAACAGAACCAGTGGAATAGGTAGCTGATTGATAGATGATCAACTGATGATAGATAAATAGATGATAGATATATAGGAGATAGATAGATAGATAGATAGATAGATAGATAGATAGATGGAAGATTCATTATAGGAATAGGTTCATGTGATTATGGATGCCAGGATATCCCACAATTTGCCGTCTGCAAGTTGAAGATCCAAGAAAGATAGGGGTATAACTCAGTTCAAGTTCAAAGGCCTGATAACCAGGAGAGCCCAGTATCTGGAGGCAGGAAAAGATGGAGGTTTAAGCTCAAGTCAAAAAAGTGCAAATTCACCCTTCCTCTGCCTTTTTGCTTTATTCAAGTCCTCAATGGATTAGATGGTGTCCACCTGCACTGATGAGGGCAATCTTTGTTCAGTACCTGCTCAAATGCTAAACTCTCCTGGAAAAACCCTCACAGCCATACCCAAAAATAATGTTTTAGCAGCTCTCTGGATATCCTTAGCCCAGATGACACATAAATTAAACAGCACAGCTGGAAAATGTAACTTCTCACCAAAAGATGGGGAAGCAGATCTTGTGAATAACTGGCTGTCACCACTCCACATTCTTATAGCAGTTTTTCTTAGAGTTTCTTGCATGGGTGTCTTATTTCCTCAACTTATTGTAAACTCCAGAAATGCAAGGATGACTGGACGTTTTGCATCATGACAGCTCAGTGCCCCATGCATAAGTGTTCAATGAAAAAGAGTTGCATGGTTGAATGTTCACCTTTTTCCTATAGTTCCTGAGTACTTTTTCCTAGTGAGTACGCCATCTGATCCTTCTTCTTATAATACTTTAATTGTAATGAATCATTTATAAAGATATCTTTTTAATATTCCTTTCTCCTTGTGTATACCATATTCCCTTGTGACACTGTAATTACAATGACGACAGGGACCAGGCCTACTGTGTATGCTCACACAGGAAGTATGCCAAAAGTAGTTATTAAATAATGAATGAGTGTATTTGTTCAAATGGTGGTGCTGGCTCCCTAAGAAAGGCAGGAAGTGAAGGTGATATTGAGGAATGTCATACAGACTGGTAGCCATTTCCCTTTTCTCCCAGACACAGAGCTAGTATTGGGTGTGATTTTGAGGATGGTTTCTGGCCAGTGGGCTTTGGGCATATGGGTAAAGTGAGGTCCCCCACTTCCAACCCTAGGCTAGGAAACACCTTGAGTGCCATCCTCCACTTATACTTCTTCTGCCTACTGACAAGAGAAAACACTAAGGTTTTGAGGCATGATAGAGCCATCAGATGGAAAATAAAGGTTTTTTTTTTTTTTTAAGATTTTATTTATTTATTTGACAGACAGAGATCACAAGTAGGCAGAGAGGCAGGCAAAGAGAGGGGGAAGCAGGCTCCCTGCTGAGCAGAGAGCCCTATGCGGGGCTCGATCCCAGGACCCTGGGATCATGACCTGAGATGAAGGTAGAGGCTTTAACCCACTGAGCCACTCAGGTGCCCCTGGAAAATAAAGGTTTTTGAATCACCACGGGAGCACTGACAGCTGAACCCCCACAGAGAGTGGGAAATAACATTTCATTGTCTTGAGCCATTGACGTGTTGGGGTACTTCTGTGAAAGTATGTTGTCTACTCTGACGAGTGTGGGAAGAAAATTCCAGATGAAGATGTCTGAAATTTCTTAATTCTTCTCAGCAAGATGCTCCACTCCTTCCCTTATTTCCAGACATAAAATTTATTTCTAGAAATATTTGACTTGGAACAGTCAGTAAAACAAGCTTTGTTCCTGGGTGTTCGATAAAAGAGGGAAAAGGAGTCTCTGACCAGGATCATATCACCCACCAAAATGCCTGAAATTCTTACAGCTAAAAATTCATTATTTTTAATTTTTAGAACCTAATGAAAAAATTCACTGTTTTTAATTTTTAAAATGAGTCTTAAAAATGCTTTATTGAGGTTAATGGATAAATAATAAACCATACATACTTAAATATATAATTTTTTACATACATATACATCTGTTAAAGTATAACCACAATCAAGATAATAAACAAATGCAGCATCCCCTTTTTAAAATTCCATTCCTCCTCTTTCTTTCTTATTCTCTCTTCCCCATCCCCAGATAACCCCTAATCTGCTTTCTGTCACTATGCATTTAGATATACTTTTTATGTAAATGGGACTGCACAATACACCCTGCTTTTTCTCTGGCTTCGATCATTTACCATAAATATTTTGATATTATTTTATATTGTAGAGTATATCAATAGTCCATTCGTATTTATTTCTAAGTAGTGTTCCATTACATGGAGAGACCACAATTTGTTTATACATTCACCTGTTGATGGACATTAGGGTTTCCAGTTTGGGGCTATAACAATTAAGCTATTATGAACATTGGTGTACAAGCCTTTGTGTAGACGTATGCTTCAGTTTTTCTTGGCTAAGTACTGAGGAATAGAAGGGCCAAGTAGACATATGCCAAACTTCTAAAGAAAGTGCTAAAATAAATGAATGACTTTGCATTCCCACTGGCAATGTATGAGAGTTCCACTTTTTCTATATCCTCATCAACACTTGATAGGGTCCATCTTTTAAATTTTAACCACTATTAAGTATGAGTGGTATCTCATTTGCCTGAAGCAAAAGTCCCAGAAGCTGCTTTTCAATGTCACTTTAACCCTGTGAATGTGAGTTGCAATGGGAGAAGAGCTGGTTACACATCTTCTCAGTACCGTTTATTTAGGTACCACTTTGTCAAAGATGGAGGACATTCCAGGGGATGACACATGCAAAGACGTGAACATATGAAAGAGCACGTAAGACAAATAACAAGAGTTCAACAATACTAGAGTACAGAGTGAGAAGTTAAGCCTGGAAGAGAGAACTCCCTAAGAGCAAGCAGTGGTCAGTTCATAAAGGGTATGGCATGTCCTATAAATAGTTTAAGATTATGATCCTTGAAAAATGGAGATCCATGATGGTGGTGAGTGCCATGATCAGATTCATGAGTTAGAACTGACAGATCTGTGAGGAACAACCTGGAGGAGAGGGGAGCCTTAGGGAAAGAGTCCTCTAAGAAGATTATTGCTTTACCGCAGCTCAGAGATAATGAGGACCTGATCTAAGATGGTAGCAGCAGGAGGAGAGAATGGAAAACAAGATACATTAGGAAGAGAATTAGCGAGACTTGGGGGATGAGTCCCTGGGTCTTGAAAGACTTGCAGGATTTTTCTTTGGGCAGAGAGATAAGCAGGATGTCTCCTGTAAAATAAAAAACAAAAGTTGGAAAACAGATTTGTAGGGGCAGATAATAAATTCATTCTAGGACCCTGAGTTTAAGGTATCTCTAAATATGAAATTGGAAACATTTGGAAGTGAGTTTTTGCCTCACTTACTCAAAACAAATGTTTTAGTTATTGTTTACGTGCAAGGCATTGGAGGGAGATGGAGTTGTGTGGGAGTAGAAATAAGATCAGACCAGGAATTAGTTATCTCGGCTTCCATATTGGAACCTCAGTTGGCTAATTTGCTTTCATTTATCTTACATAAGTCTCTTAAACTCTTGGTTTACTCATCTGTAAAACAGAAGTAGTAATACCAGTCTTGGACATTTGCATATAGTCTGAGCAGTATTATATGAGAACATAGATGGTGATTCAAAGTAGAAAGTGTTAAGAATGAAATAAGACACATATAGAGTCCTGGACCTAGAAGAGGGTTTATTTCCAATTGGCTCTGGCCTCGTGTTGCAACATGTAACTATTTATGCCCACACCATTTATAGCTACAAGTGAGGAGAGGGTCTTGAAGAAATGAGCCTTAAATGAACTTCAGTGAAGCAAAGAGAAGGTCATGTCACGGCATGCTAATTGTGGCCCAGGCAGTGGGATGACCGAAGAAATTCGCTCTGTTCTTCCCAGAGGCTACTGCTAAGGGACATCGGAGAGAGAACATATAAAGTAGCTCAGGATCACCACCACTATGTGACTTTGCAGGACAGCAGAAACTATTTGTAGATTCATAGGCTGCCCCAAGCTGTGAGGTTGCTTGTGTCAAGGAGAAGAGTGATTTTCTAAAAATCAGAGGAGCAGACCAGTCTCACCACCACTGCACGATAGCTATGTGACCTTGGACAAGTCACTTACCATTTCTGGTTTTCTTTCCCCACATAGAAAGAAGGGGCTTAAATGATCTCCACTAACCCTGCCAGCTCTAACAATGAATGTCTTTATGAAGCCTTTCAGGACACACTGACCCTTGAAAGGGGAGCTCCTTCCCTTTGCTATTGATAAATACAGCCTGTTTGTTCAGCAAGATTAAAGAACATAATAAATATTCAAACCAGGCACTGTTTGGACTGCAACACAGTTTAACAATGCTAATCTGTTGTGTGGAAGTCACAGCCTGCATCAACTTCACATATTTATAGAGATGCCCTTATCATCCGGTGCTCGAGTCAGTCATAAACTCACATTTGTCTCGGTAACTTCATTTAGCTATCTCCCTGTCACTGGTTCGTTAGCTAAGGCTTAAGTACACAGCATAGGTCATCCAAGCAGAGGGAAAGTAAATCCCTCCATATATTCTGAGGATCTAAATACTATCTCAGAACTACTACAAAGTGGTCCAGGGTATCACTTTCAGGATCTGGGTTTTCTGAGAATAGATTAATTGCTGCCCTGGTCGGGGCTCATTTTGCTAACCTCCCCAGCTCAGGACCCTAGACAGGTGTACAGCACTGAATAAGCCAGTAGGTGTGATGTGAAACCCTGAGAGTCTATTCTGTGGATTGAAGAAACTGCCTTCGAACTTAAATAGGGCAGGTATCTTTGCAAGCAACATAGTGGAAAGCTACCTCAGTCAAAATGTGCATGCTTTGCAAATGAGAGGGATGAGAGGCTGCTGTTCTCCAAAGAAATACTCATAAAGTTCAGGGGGGGGTGGGGAGGTGCTAAAAAATTCTCACCAGTATCTATTACTGTAAAGTGCCAGAAGCAATTATGATGTCATGTGTTGTCTAAAATTGGAGCAGTGAGACAGCTTGGGATGCAGTCAGAACTAATAAACCAAATAAAATCTTCCGAATTTTACTGCATCATATTGTTTCTTTACACAATTATAAGCAGCAAGGAAGGCATCTGCCACATTACTGTCGATTTATTCCTTCTTTATTTTCTCTTTGCTCTTTCCTTCCTTTGTTAAAAAGAAAGTACGTGAAGTGGGATTGGTTGGAGATAAATTTCAACAGTTACAGCAGGAAAAAGAGGTGCTTTTTTTTTTTTAAATGTCTTCCTGGATAGATACAATGTAGCGTACTGTTCCAAGCTTTGAAAATAGCCCCCTGATTAAATTATGCTTTCCTGTTTTGTACATGCTTTAGCATCAAGCATCTGAAAAAGAAACAAAGAGCTTCCCATCTTAAATGAGAAAGAGAAAATAAAAGGGGTGCCTGCCACTTGGGATGCTTCTAATAAATTCTACCTAAGAAGGTCCAGCACAAGAGGGCTACTTTCCAAGGTGTTCCTTTAATCACGTTCCTAAATACAAACATATGTTTCTTTAATTTCCTTTGGATCCGACAGCATTAAGCTGAGAAAAGTCAAGAGCTTATTTTTTCATTTTCCATATAATGAAAACATGCTTACTTTCCAAGGGATTTTCAAATGAGATCAGTTGACTTCTTTCTCTCAAACGCTGACAACAGGAGAGCTGCAAGGGGAAACTTCAGGACCCAGAAGCTGCCAGGTTTATTTTTCCTCGGTCCCCAGCCAGCCAGACAAGCTAGTTCCTTTGAGTCTAACTAAGGAATTTACTCAGAGAAAGGGTTTTCGTTGTTATTGGTGATGTTGTTGTTGTCGTTGTTGTTTTGTGTTTGTGTTATTTATTTCCCTTCACAGCCTACAAAAATCAGCGAGAAGGGGTTGAAGAATACATAGAATGACATCATCATATGCACCATCATTTCTGCTAAATCCAAACAGTCTTCACGGGTCACTTATTTCTACGAACCTCAGGCTCCCTCGCTTTTTCTCCATCTCTCTGCAGCCCTACACGCAAGGAGCCAACCTGGCATTAATTATGTGAACCGCATCTTCACATGGGTTATGGGAGCTCTCAGACCACATCTGTTGAATGCCAAGGCCAAAAACACCCAACTCCACAGGGATGTTGTTTGCTATGCCCTTTTGGTCATCAGTAGATTGATTTTCATGTTCTGGCTAAACAAACAGTTAGCAATGCTGAGCATTGTTTCCTGTTTTGCACTGAAGACCCAATTAGCAAACACGGTCAATGAACAGGTCGAGAGCTGAGGTTCAGACGGGCTCCTCGAGGCCAAACTTCTCTGTTTGAACAGCTTTCCACTGACCTTTGTCCTCATCACAGGTGATCTCCTATGAAACATGTCACCAAACTCCACATGCAGAGTCAGCGAGAAAATAAATCATGGTGTATCCAAATATCATGTGTCACTGCACAGACAAATCAAATGGCTCGAGAAAGATCATTACTGATAAAGAATGAACCGCTAGCACAGAAATTTAAAGATCTAGGTCAGGGGGGTCTGAGTTGTAGAGGTAAATAAATGCACCGTGAGTGTTTAGAGCTAGGCTAGGTTAAGGCCTGTTGAAAGTGGATGTTACTTTTAACTCATGATAAACCAGCTCTGTGGGTCTTGGTATGCTGGCAATCACCTGTTAGTAAGCAATGGGAATTTCTTGTCATTGGCTATACTTCAGTATGACACTATAAATTCACAACAGATTTACAGCTTTCTGAGCCCCCTTGGCAGAGTTACAGGCCAATAACACAACAGAAATGGCAATCTGGCTAGTTGTTTTACCCACCACACATTTTACAGATTATAGTCTTTGAGACACCAAGGAGTTGTAAGACCCAGATAATGAAGCCACCGGAGGTCAGAGCTACCGGGATCATGTTAGACTCTAGCCCATGAAACACATATGTGCTGATAGGATTTGTCTATTTCTCTCCTGTGAGGTGCTATTGAATAGCAGACCCATTGCTATAAAGGCTGCCCAGAGGGAGAACAAATTAAGCACTGGTGCATCCACCTAGCTCCTCCATAATCCAACCACAGGGGTGGTCTGGAGTCACCAGCTGGCTGCACTGCTTTGTCCACATACTGACGGGAACAGAAGATGCCCAAGTAGCAAGGATCAGCTCTCTTGGAGTAATTACAGCCTTCACAACTTGTTCAGCTCACTCCTCTTAGGCACCAGAAGAGTGACAGTGATTAAAACAATGGAGTTAGTGGCTACACATGGACTGTCCTTTCATGAAAGGAGAAATATTTTCCTAAGTCTGGACTTCTCCAACCAGAAGCATTTATGACCAGTCCCAAGCATTGTGCATAGAAAAACAAAACCAACCTAAACAAAACTAAAAATTACCTGACTTCATAAGTCACATGTTATCAGGTGGGCACAAAGATATGTGACAACACTGGTCTAAGACAACCCTTGGAGCTAATTCTAAATTCTAAAGACCACTGATTTTAACTCTTTAATATTTTTCTAATCAGCATTCTCCTTTTTTACTACCAGTAGTGTAGAGACACCAACCCTCCCTCAGTTCTATCTATACAGAGGAACTGAGTAAAATGAAGCTAAACGACATTATCTGAAATCTACCTAAAGTAAGGCAAAAGCCAATGTCTCTTCACACAATGTTCTAGTAACTTGGTTACTAACTTGGTTGAGGACTAACTTGACTAGTAACATAGAATAAACTTGGTTTATCAGGGTTCACAGCAGAAGCTTTATATCTTTAAGAAGCCCGTGCTAAGGAAGCCTGCAAAATAACTCTGAAACTAGAGTAGCTTTGCCAATATTTACATTCTGATTTTCCAACCACATCACATCTGCAGGCTCCACTTTTGCCTTACTGATCTTACTCCCAAGTCCCCTGCCACTGCTCAGTCAGTGGACAGACTTGGTCTAAACTTTTCCTTCATACCACACAATGGTGAAGCACACATCTTGCTTTCTAATCTCTTCTCTGTGCTGCCCAGAAAGCAGGTATATCCTTACATTATGCAAAGAGAAAAGGCCCATAAGGTTGAATCTAAGGAATGTTTAGAATGCCCTTTTTAGCCCCGATATCCCCCTTTCTCTAATCCCACCATTAAGAGCCATTTGATTGAGTCTTAAAGGATAGTTTTGTTTGTTTTTTTACCAAAATCACTGTCACACTAAATACCCAGTGTAAATGTAAACCTCAACTAATATAGCAGTCCAGTTCCATTCAAACATTAAGCCTGGGCTTTGCTTACCACAACATCTCTGCCTCTCCAGATATATGACCTCTAACCTATATTGAGGGATTCTTCTGTGTATGTTAGGCCATGGAGAAAAGTAGATGCCCCCCACAGAGAGCAGTTAGACGGCCGCAGTGATCTTTCATCATCTATAATCCATGAGCAACTAAAGACAACTTTCCATGAAAAGTCAATACATTACAAGGTAATGAGACTAATGGCTTCATCAACATGGCTTTTCTGACTACCTGAAAATGTGCAGTCCTCTCCCCAGCTGGCAGAAAATGGGCTGCCTATGAGGGCTGAGCTTTCAAGATACTCCCTCATGCTCTGCTTGGCTTCTCCTACTACCTACCCCTCACCACCTCTCTACCTGGTTTATACCACCTTCCCTCATTAATCATCTCCCTACTTTCCCTCCACTAAGGTCACCCAGACTCCTCTCTGATTCCCCTCTCTTTCATGCAAGGACCTGACAATGTGGGGTAGAAAGAAGAGCAGCCTAGCTCTCTGGTTCTTACTCTACCTTCTTTCCAGCTTTTTTGGTTATGGTCCTGATATCTTAGGATCCACTTTGAAGATTAGAAAATAAAACTTAACAGTTTCTTGCAATTTCTAAAAGCAACATGGATTCTTCTGATTAATGGAATGGGGTGGAGGATGGGGGTAAGATAATCATATAAAGGAAGTGTGGAAAAAAGAAACATGGAACATTAATTTTTCAAAATATTATCTGACCTCACCAGATATTGGCATTTAGCACTTGAAAAACAAAAATCTATGGATTAACTGTGGTAGGTGATAGAGTATTCCTACCTCACGGGTCTGTAAAAAGGTCAAAATAATATATGTAAAGTACTGAACACAGTGCTTGGCACACAATAAGTGCTTGGAAAAGGTTAGCTATTATTATCAAGAAGGAATAAACTGAGTTAGAAGTAGCCTAGGGAAACACAGAAAAATAAAAATAAAAACAAACAAACCAAAAAAAGAAACAAACAACAACAACAACAACAACAACAAAGGAAATCTCCACCACTGCTCAAGCTTAATGAAAGCCAACAAAACAAGGCGCACCATCTTGGTTTCTCCCCCTTCACCAATTCCTCTTTGAATTGGCTTTTGTCTTATGGCAGTTAGGAAGCTCCATCCAACTGACCTGCCACAAATCATTAGATCCCAAGGAAGCCCACTTTATCTGCACTCAAACTCTTAGTTAATTTTTGGCCTATTCTTTATAAAGTTTCCAGCAGAGATTTTGCTGTACCTATAATTATATCAAAACACTCTTACAAAAATTAAACATCAACCTGATATTGTAGCAGATAATGCTCCTTCAGAGTGGCACCATCAGGCGTCCAATGACAGGATGCTGAGTGAAGTGGTCCCCTCGAAGTCACAACAGAGACCCTTTGACAACAGGTAAATACTACAAAACTCTTCATTAGAACCTGCGTATAACACGCCATCACCACAGGGAAAGCCAATTTAAAATCATAAATGTCAAGACATAATTAGCTTAAAGGTCAGGTTTAATTACAGTTGTTGAAACTGAAATACACTAATTACTGAAACCATGTTGGAAAATTATTTTAATGGTCTAGAATGTTTTGTTGTTACCTTTGTTTTTACCAAATGATGGCTCTTATTGCTTGATGAGAAGAAAAAAATTAAAAAATGGTGACGGGCATTTGCTTCCCTGCATAGATGGAAGCAGAGAACAAAACAGAGGGTTGATAGAAAACCCCACAACTCCAAACAGCTCTCCAGAACGGTTGCTCCGCGTTATTGTATTATTAATCATTTTCTTATAATCGGTGCTTTAGATATAATTTTAATGAAGCTTCAAGGAAGGCTCAATGCATTACACTGTAACAACAAAGGAAGCACATTTATCACTTGGCTCGTAGGTTTAATGGCAAAACAAATCAATAAATAAACAACTGGTGAGAAAATAACTCAATAAGTGGAAAAAGTTGTTTACCTGTAGGATTTCTAAGATTTCTACCGGGAATATTTATTGACTCACCTAAGTATTTTTGTTGAGTTTTTTATCATCTTTTTCCTTTGGGTTTCCAAAGCCCAGAAAGTTTGAACAATCTTTCATTTAATTTTATTTTGTTTTGTCTCCTGTTTTGTTTAAAAGGAAAAAAAAAAAAAAGTAATAATACCTTTCAAAGTTTGGCTCTGTTTTAAAAAAGAAAATAAAAGAAAAAACTGCACTAGGAATTTAAAAGATAAGCAACCACAAGTTACCAGAAGCTCCACATAATTGGTAAGGAAAGGCCTTTGGAAGATATGGTCTGAATACTGATATATATCCCCATAGGGGAAAAGGAAGTTTTATGCAGTGTAGTTCTCATATGGAGATTAGCACGCCTGAAAAGAACTGAAACATCAATTTCTGGAGGAAAAAATATTGTTAAAATGAGGCAAGAACCTACAGAATGTGTTTTGTCAAAATCGAGAACAAAGGGCTAAGGAAACACTGTTCTACTCTCTGAAAGACAGAGGGAGACAGTTTTAGTTAAGAGAGGAGGAACTGCATGACACCAAAGCATTTATGTAGCTCCAAAGAACCCACTTGTGACAAAGCCAGAGCTGAGTTCTTTGCCGGGGAGCCACAGACAACGCAAGGAGAGTCTGCACTCTGCTCTAGTTCAATAATGGAAAAAGAAAATGACATTTAATTAAGAGTTGCCTGCCTTCCAGGTACTTATGACATTGAAATCAGTGTGGACATAAGGCATTAAAGCTGACATCAACATAGTTCACCCAAGAAGTCATTTACTTAAGATTTACAGCCAACTGCAAGAGAAAAGTGAAAATTTATGAAAGGTTTCCATCTGGCAGGCTATATCATTAGTATTCATACTGATAGCACCAATGATTTAAATTTCTTAATCTAAGTGAAGATATGCATCAAAAAATTCCCCTAAAATATGTCTAATAGCTCCAACTGACTTCTTTATTAGACTCTGCCTGTGAAAAAAATGTCAGATATCAATGAAGAAGTCATCAAATGTTAATTTCAGTCTTTTCAACTAATAGAATTTCATGATAAAGTGGCATCATTGTGGCTGAAACCCCCACCCAAACTCTCTGAAAGAGACACAATAAACTAAGTACTTTTCATTGCTTTAAAAAATAAAACCTGATTGCCGTGTTTGATCTGGTTATAGCAAGCATTTCGAGTCATAACAATGATCATTTATTAAATATCAATAGCTCTTTGGGGGGATGGAGGCGGGGGTGGAGGGAGCAGCCTTTGGCATGTGTTGTTTGGGGCCTATGAATAAATCCTGTTAACAGAGAGGAGGAAATAAGTATAAATCTCCTACTGCAGGAGAAGCACTGTGCCATCCATTTTTCTGAATTAAAGCACACTGTCACTACAAAATGCCCTCATGTTGTCAAAACAGGACTGTGCAAGAAGATAAACCCTTGACACCCTCTCTTAAAACCGTAGATAGAGAAGTGTTTAAAACAAAAAGGCATGTGGTTTACATAGCACAAAACAAACCCAAGACTTAGAACATCCTTCGATGATAGTGGGTACAGCTTAAAAATACGTTCAACTTTAAAAAAGGTTAATACAATTTCAGGGGTTCCACAGAAGATACCAGAGAAATAAAGAAAAGTGCGAGAGTTCTGAAATCAGGAGGCAGGCTGACATTAAATTTGGTTCCACCACATTTTAGCCCTCTGACCCTGACACAGCTATTTATCCTGCCTGGTCTTCTGTTTCCCCATCTGGAAAATAATGCCTAGCTCATAGGGTTGTTGGACTATGAGTGAGATGTTATATAGGAAGTTCCCAAAACAATGGTTCACGAAAAGTTTCTAGCTATGGAAAGCTTTTCAAGGTTCTCTATGGAACTAAAAATACTGTATGCTTTGTGGAGCTCTGAGCCCCTTCCAAACCCAGAACTTAGGTGCAGGTGTTGAAGGAACAAGGTGTGACGGACATTATTAGTTATCTTTCCAAGAGCCAACCCCCACCCCTTCTCCTAAGGGGGAGAAAATGTCAGTTGCATCCAGATAGGTCATATAAATATGCCAAGGAAATAAACCACTCCCATAATCTAGGAAATAATCATGATTGGTTTTATGTTAGCGAGATATATATATTTCATAATTAGCATTATCAGTCAAATAGTTCTGGCTCTCTACCTTCCATGTACAAGGTAGTCTTGCATTTCTTGTTTTTTTGTGTTTTTTTGATGGGACTGTGTTATTAGTTATAATTAATGGATCAAGAATACAAGTAACATTGGGATTTACTGAACTATGCGAAACCCTCCCCTTTCCCTCTGGCACAATAACCAGCTGTATTTAAGATGGTAGCTGCTTACTCATCCTGAGTCTCTGAATGATGATGTAGAAAGAAATCCCAGTCAATTCACAATGCATATGGAATGTGACCAACAAATAAACCTTTGTTGTTGCAAACCACTGAGGTTTTGGAGTTGTGTGTTCCTGTAGCAGGTCCTGAATTATCCTTACTCCTGCAATAGATACTTCCTGCCGGGACCAAATGAAATGAGTAAGAAATGAAAAGAAGAGGTGCACGAAGGAAAAGACCTCATTCTTCCAGTTTTTACGCAATTGTGTGAGCATTTGATTCTACCAGAGTTGGGAGGGAATATCAAGGTAGACTGCATAAAGGAAGTAATCCTTGAAGTGAAGTATGATCTTAAAATATTTGAGGGGCTTACCAGATTGATTAGAGTGAAGGATGAAATGAATTTCAGACAGAGAGAGTAGTTGAATAAGTAGACAGGGACAGGGGGTAATGCTCTCAAAGTGTTGTCTAAAAAGATAAGCAAGATATCAGAGAAGTCCCTACATAGACTTCGTGGTATTTGAACTTTATTTGGTGGGCCAAGTGCTTTTCCCCTATAAAACCTATGGTAATTGTTATATATCTCTGGGTAATCCCAGATTTTGAGTGAAATAACAATGACATTATTACCATCACTGATGACAGTTGTCATACAGTATATCCCCTGACATTAAAAAAAAAAAAATTGACTGCGACTTACATATAACCTCATCTCTTTCTATTCTATTCAGAAAAGAATATTAGAGCTTAAAATTGTGAGATTCTTATTTAAAAAGTAAATCACTACCAATCTTCAATTCTTTAACTCAGTTAGTAGCAGACATTCAATTCACACTTTACAAATGATCCTAAACCACTGATAGGTCCTGACAACGAACTTCTACTACAGGCACTGGGAGCCATCAGATATTTTTAAGCAGAGAAGTGACATGACTAGACGTGCACATTTTAGAAAAAAATATCTAGTAACAAAGGGATGGATGGAATGAAGGAAGCAAAATGATATCTAGGGCATCATTCAAGAGACTGTAGCAATCATAGACTGTTACACCTTACAAAGAAAGAAAAGAAGGGGCATGTGTCCATCTGCTAAATTCCAAGAGAGTGAAAATTTGTCTTTTTTTTTTTTTTAAAGATTTTATTTAATTTGACAGACAGAGATCACAGGTAGGCAGAGACGCAGGCAGAGAGAGAGGAAGGGAAGCAGGCTCGTTGCTGAGCAGAGAGCCCGATGCGGGACTCGATCCCAGGACCCTGGGATCATGACCTGAGCTGAAGGCAGAGGCTTTAACCCACTGAGCCACCCAGGCGCCCCTGAAAATTTGTCTTTATTGAGGTTGTGGTTATTTGAAAACTACCTTCAGATAACGTATCTTTTTTTTCCTTCCTCCCAATAATCTCTCAGTAGAAGTAATTATCCACCTGCTTCCAACATATGTCTCTCCTTGTTCTCTGTCTCTCTTCCCTCACCATTGCTTCATCCCTCCCTTGGGAGAACTCAGAAGTAGGTTTTAAGACCTTGGCAGTTGCACAGTTGGTGGAGTAGAGTGTTTTTCCCTTTTCCTAGAAAACCATGGTAATAATAACCCAGGTTACAATAATGAGGGTCCACACTGAGACAGTGTTCATGAATGGAAGAGGAAGAAATAGAACAAGTTGATGGTAAGCTTCGGGACGTAATACACCTTTATATTGACAGTAGAACCCACTTTTCTGGTTAAATTGTCAGATTTTTAGAATGTGGTATGCACTCAACAAATATTTACTGAATAAATATATAAGTTTGACAGGCAAAATGCAAAGTACTGAATGTATGTAGCTAGATCAACAATGATGCTTGCTGTAAGTTTCTAGCATTGCTATTAACCCAAAATCTTAAGGTATAGATGGCATCCACCACCTCCACTTCATTTTCTCATAGAAGTCATTTTAAATTGACCACTTTAATTTTTCACTGTTTTGCTAGACACTCATCAGAAGCCTTCCAAAGACAATGTTCCAGAAAATCATTGTCACTTGATCCAAGCTGGTGTGGTAAATGGAACCCAGTTGCTCACTTGTGGGACTTACTAATGTATTTAATGAGTTTGAAAAGAATCAAGCAGCATAACAAAGAAGAAAGAACTACATTCTGCTCTTTATTACTACTCTCCTTTTAATTATGTTTCTCGGGATTTTGTCCTAATGAAAGAAAACTAGAGCATTTGAGGTCAGCAGATGCTGACTGACAGGTCTCCAGTCTCAAGGGCGGTAGCAATGAAGAGTAGGCCTGTGTGGGATGAGGAAGGATGGAATGAATGGAGTAGGTAGGTTGGCCTAAGCAAGCTATTTATTTTAATAGAAAAAGAAGAAATTTATCTTATTTGTTTTGTTAACATAAAATCTGCAGATGCTCCCTACATAGAACTTTTCAGTACAAACCATCTAAGACAAATAAGGGATATGAAAACCACATCACACCAGAAAGAAAGAATTAGATCATCTAACCCTACGCTCACAGTGAATTCACAGAATTACCAGAAATAATATCAGCCACCCCTCAAGGTCCCTATTAATAAACTGAAAGTAAGAACTCCTTCCAATAACAACAATAACAACAATCACTTATTAAACACATAATGTGTACTAGACAACATGTAAGCATTTTGCATATTCTATCAAAGCCAAGACTATATCTCCTTTGGAACCAGGAACGGTGAAAAGACATACCCCTTTTATTTTATTCGTATCATTATCCCTACCTAACACATGACAGGAATCAAGGCTCAGTAAGATTAAGGACCTTGTACAAATGTCACATAAGAAAGAAAGTCTGTCTGGTTCCAAAGCTAAACATAAGAACCACTATTCTATACAGAAACTGCTAAATGTCATTTTTCAAATTACATCCAGGCAGCTGGGCTAAGACTGAAGCTTCAGAAAACAATACAATCCCCATGTGTCACAGTAACACTTCTGTTTAGGAACATAATACTGACAAGTCTCTGAAAATGAACACCATTCAGCAGACCCAACCTGTTTAATGACTAGAAGTGTCCTGCTATGTACTAGCTGACACTGGCATATAAAACACTTTATGAGGCCTTTATTGACCTGTTAATGTCACCCCAGGGCTAACTGAGTAGTATATTATCTACAATGGAACTGTGGAAACCTGTATCCAATGGCAATCACTAGGACTAACCCAGAAACATACAGTTAACCTGGGCCAGCTGCCATCAGATAAATGAAGAATTTTGGCTGGTTAATTTTCTGAGGGCAGCAACACAGATAAAGTAGTGGCCTGGTGAACTCACTGATTCTCTTTTTCAAGAAGTAGATACCACTGTAGCCTTGGCAATTACGAGATGATGTTACATTGCATTGGACAAAAAATAGGACATTCTGGAAATGTGCTTTCTCAACATTTGGCACCTCAAAACTAGGGGAAGAAAAAAACCTGGCAGAATTATTTGGAAAGATGAAAAATGTAAGCGCCATTATGAACCCTTTTCCAATGGTAAATAACCAAGCTTTTATTGGATGGATGTAATTAGAGACAGATTTCAGTGCAGCTTGCATACAGCTGCTTCTGTCCTCCTGGCACCAGACTGTTGTGTGGCCATTGGCAATTTAGCCAATCAGTTCCACCTCGGTGCACCCAGCTGACCTCTTTCTTCACTGAGAGATGATGGACCTGCTTATTAAGACTGCTCAGAATTCTAAAATGAAGACTCAAAATCTCAAAGGCACCTTGAAATATGCACCTCTGATGACACTTCTATCAGGCTTTATCTTATATTAGTGTTTGTTCTGGGTATGTTTGTGTTCTAGGAGGCCCTTGGGAAAAAAATCCCTACAATCAGCCTGACACCTCCCTGTCACTGCCAGGTAATGGTTTTTGCTTCTCCCAAAGATGAGAAAGAATTAAAGTACAATGTCTGTTGTCTATTTGCCTGAGGGGAAATGTACAAAGGCCTCTGTAAATCATTGAGAGATAGACTATCTCCAACCAAGAGCAGTATTTGTAAATTCTCAAGGCCCCTTTGTTTTTAAACCAAAATTGCTTGCTCTTTATGGATATGTAAAACTGGGGAGAGTTGTCTCTCTATGTCCTAAATATGGTCCTATAAAATAGTGACTGGATGTCACAATAGAACAAAAGTCCCTGTGCCTTGAGAGAAGCAGCAAATGGGATAAGAACATCCCTGGCCTCAGAAAAGTTACTCATTGTCTCTACAGGGACTTGCTTACAAGATTCAGACCAACACTCTCAGCACCCATCCTAACAACAAGAAAGCCTTATCAATACCTGGGCCCAACAGTCTTCAGACCAAAGAAGTCCCAGTTTCTGTAGAGTTCTGAAATAACACTGGCATTTGTTAGGAAACAAGGAAGGGAAAACCCTTAGACCGGTATTTGTCCTTTAGCATTTTACAATTTCAGTCTCCTCATCATCATAAGAATCAAGTGCTCTCGGTTCAGGAGAAGGGAGGGACCACCAATTGACACAGGGCCTAAAACAATCCATCTACACCCTAGACTGTAAGTAACTAGAGGACTCTGGTCATAGCCCTTGCCTCACAATTCAGAGCACAGAACTGTTCCTTAAAGTTGCTCCACAGATGTTTACTGCACTGAATTACAGTCAACATCGATACCCTAAATGTCCTTTTCTTAGTTTGGAATGGAAGGGGTATCACTATTTTATAAAAGCTCTAAATGTAGTCCCGTCTTTGCTCTCAAGGAGACTGCAAATAGAAATGACTTCTTTATTTTATTGGTACTTAATTCCTAAACACAAGGAGACTGAATATATCACTGTCTGTGGGGAAGAGGTCCAGCAAACAGCCATTGAGCAGTAATCTCAAGGGGTGACTTGATCAGCCTTTAAGCGAGTTAATTATTAAAAGCTATTATCGTTATTAAGAGCCCTCACCCACTTTCCTTTGTCTCAAAAAGGCATTTTATTTAGATAAAACCCAATTTCCTTACTGTATTGAATACAATTGCTACATTAAAAAAAAATAATCAGAAATTTAGCAGCTTAAAACAACAACTTATTGGGGCACCTGGGTGGCTCAGTGGGTTAAAGCTTCTTTAACCCTTCGGCTCAGGTCATGATCCAGGGTCCTGGGATAGAGCCTCCCATCAGGCTCTCTGCTCAGCAGGGAGCCTGCTTCCTCCTCTCTCTCTCCGCCTACTTGTGATTTCTGTCTGTCAAATAAATAAATAAAATCTTAAAACAACAACAACAACTTATTATCTCACAGTTTTTAAGGTCAGAAATCTAGAAATGGTTTAGCTGGGTAGTTCCCTTGTGGGCTTGCAGCAAGCAGCTGGCTAGAACAGCGACGGTCTAATAGCTTGACTCTGACTAGAGGATTCACTTCCAAGCTTACTCATGTGGCTGTTGACAGGAGGCTGCATTGCTCACCCTGTGAGCCTCATCAGAATGTTATTCTCAAGACGGTAGCTGGTTTCCCACATTGCAAGTGATGCAAAAAAGAGGGAAGAATAAAGAAGGAGAGCACACATTCAAAATGGAAATTATAATGTCTCTTACAACTAATCTCAGATGTCATATACCACAACTACTACTATATTCCATTGGTCATACAGACTAACCCCACTACAAGGTATGAAAGGACCACATATGATTGGGAGCCATCTCGGAGTCTTTTATCAAGGCCCATAATGCCCATAATGCCCAACATGGTATCTTCCCTGCTTACCTCTCATGAATTTTTATTTTCCTTTATTTTATTTTATTCCAGTATAGTTAAAATACAGTGTTATACTAGTTTCAGGTGTACAATGTAGTGATTCAACAATTCCGTACATCACCCAGCACTCACCACAAGTGCCCTCCTTAACCTCCATCATCTATTTCACCCATCCTCCCTCTGGTAACTATCAATTTGTTCTCTGTAGTTAAGAGTCCATTTCTTGGGGCACCTGGGTGGCTCAGTTGGTTAAGCATCAACCTTTGGCTCAGGTCATGATCTCAGGGTCCTGAGATCAAGGCCCACATCTGGCTCCTTGCTCAGCAGGGAGTCTGTTTCTCCCTCTGTCACTCCCACAACTGGTGCTTGCTCACTTTCTCTTTCTCTCTCTCTCTCAAATAAATAAATAAAATCTTTAAAAATCAATTTCACTTTTTTTTAAAAAAGAGTCTGTTTCTTGGTTTGGCTCTTTTTTTTCTTTGCTGCTTTTTCTTGTTTCTTAAATCCACATATTAGTGAAATTAAGTCTTTCTCTGACTGATTTATTTTGCTGCATTATACTAGCTTACTATATATAACATTATACTTAACATGATATTAGCTCCATCCGTGTCATTGCAAAAGACAAAAACACACCATTTTTATGGATGAATAATATTCCATTTTATATATAGTACATCTTCTTTATTCATCTTTCAATGGACACAGGCTACTTCCATAATTTGGCTATTATAAATAATGGTGCTATAAACATAGAGGTCCATGTATTCCTTTGAATTAGTGTTTTTGTATTTTTTGGGTAAATACCTACTGCTGAGATTACTGGATTGGAGAGTAGTTCTAAGAGTGAAGTTTACAGCAATATAGGCCTACCTCAAGAAGCAAGAAAAATCTCAAATAAACAACTTACCTTTACACCTAGAGGAAGTACAAAAAGAAAAACAAACAAAACCCAAAACCGACAGAAAGATGGAAATAATAAAGATGCGAGCAGAAATAAATGATATAGAAACTAAAAAAAAAAACAAAAACAAAAACAAACAAACAAACAAAAAAAAAAAACCACAGTAGATCAGATCAATGAAACCAGGAGCTGGTTCTTTAAGAGATCAACAAAACTGATAAAACTCTAACAAGACTCATTAAAAAAAAAGAGAGAGTGGGCGTCTACCTTCAGCTCAGGTCATGATCCCAGACTCCTGGGATTGAGGCCCATATCAGGCTCCCTGCTCCGCAGGAAGCCTGCTTCTCCCTCTCCCACCTCCCCTGCTTGTGTTTCCTCTCTGTCTCTCTCCAACAAATAAGTAAGTAAAATCTTTTTTAAAAAAAAATTTAAGAGGAGAGAAAGAGAAAAAGAGACAGAAAAGACTCAAACAAAATCGCTAATGAAAGAGGAGAAATAACAACCAATACCACAGAAATACAAAGAATTATAAAAGAATATTATGAAAAACTATATGCCAACAAATTAGACATGCTTGAAGAAATGGATAAATTCCTAGAAGCATGTAAATTACTAAAACTGAGGCAGGAAGAAATAGAAAATTTGAACAGACCAATTACCAGCATGGAGTAACCAGTAATCAAAAATCTCCCAACAAGGGATGTCTTGGTGGCTCAGTTGGTTAAGCATCTACCTTCGGCTCGGGTCACAGTACCAGGGTCCTGGAATCGAGCCCCACATTGGGCTCCTTTTTGGCAAGGAGTCTTTCTCTCTTGCTCTCTCAAATAAATAAATAAAAATCTTAAAAAAAAAAAACAAAAAACAAAAACTCCCAACAAATTAAAGTGCAGGACCAGACAGCTTCACAGGTGAATTCTGCCAAACATTTAAAGAAGAGTTATATTTATTGCTCAAAATCATCAAGTGATTGTCTATTAAATATAAAAAAATTTTTTTGGAACTTTGGTACTCAAAAATACAACATTTTTGGACTATCCCCCCAAAATTTCTAAAATGCCTATCTGTAAGTCATTTAATTTTAAATATTAATGATTTTCATAGTTTCTGTACCTTCAGATCTAACTAAAATACATGAGTGAAAGTACTAGCATTTTAAAATAGCTTTCTAATTTGATAGTTTCCAAGTGTGAAACAGAAAGATACAGTTTGTAGCTTTGATAGTTCATTATTAGCACTGCAGCTAACTTTCTACATGTATAAAAAAGATAGGAGTTTTGAATAAGTTACTCTAATGTAAACGGGAGGGTTATAGAAAACAGAAATACAGACCAACAGATCAAACCTCAGTTCTCCTAGAGGAGGTGGAATGAGGGAGGGACAGACATGAGACATCAATGAAATTGTGAGATTCTATATCTTAAACTCTAAGTAGTGGATACAAAGGTATTTATTTTCATAATCTACATTTCTGTATGACTGAAATATTTAGTAATTAAAAAAAGAGGCTCACCAATCAATTACAAAAATAAACAAATAAAAATTAAAATAATAAAGAAAAGTTAATACCTATTCTCAAACTATTCCAAAAAATAGAAAGGAAACTTCCAAATTAATTCTGTGAGGCCACTATCACTCTGATACCAAGACCAGATAAAGTGACCACAAAAAAAGAGAACTGCTGGCCAGTATCTCTGATGAACATAAACAGAAAAATCCTCAACAAAATACTAGCAAGCAGAATCCAACAACACATTGAAAAATCATTTACCATAATCAAGTGGGATTTATTCCTGGGATGCAAGGCTGGTTCAATATACACAAGTCAATCAACATCATACCTCACATCAATAAGAGAAAGGAAAAAAATCATGATCATTTCAGTAGACACACACACACACACACACACACACACATACACACACAACATTTGGCAGAGTACAACATCCATTCATGATAAAAACCTTCATAAAGTAGATCTAGGGGGAGCATACCTCAACATCATAAAGGCCATATATGAAAAATCCACAGTGAACATCACACTCAAATGGGGAAAAACTTTCAGGAACAGGACAGGGATATCCACCCTCACCACTTCTACTCAACATAGTACTGGAATTCTTAGCCATGGTTAAGTCCTGGCTTAACCAACTGAGCCACCCAGGCACCCCTTGTTGGGAGATTTTTGATTACTGGTTACTCCTTGCTGGTAATTGGTCTGTTCAAATTTTCTATTTCTTCCTGCCTCAGTTTTAGTAGTTTATATGCTTCTAGGAATTTATCCATTTCTTCTAGCTTGTCTAAGTTGTTGGCATATAGTCCTAGCAGTCAGACAACAAAAAGAAATAAAAAGTAACGTGGCCTTTTCACAGTTCTTAGGACACCCTGAATATTTCCTCCCTCAGTTTTTCTCCTTATATGTTTTCCTTATGCCCAGAATGATTGTCATCGGTTCTCAAGATGGATAAATCCTTCTGGTCAGTTTAAACATCATCTTATCATTATAAGCCTCCTCAAACCATCTACTTTAAAGAATTTTCTTCATAGGAAACTCTATTATTTCTTTCTTTCATAGCACATTGTGCTTCCTTTTTTTCAGATATCTACTTGCTTATTGCTTTTTTCTAAATATAAAAAGCATCATAAAGACAGGGACCCTGCTTGTCATATTCACAGTTGTATCTCCATTGTCTGACACAAAATTGGTGCTCAAGAAATATTTGTTGCCTGAATGAAAAAGGCACAGTCAACAGTTCTTCCCAGTCACCATCCCGTTTCCTAGCCACCATGACTCACACCTACACAGTGGGTGAGAGGAGGTTTCCCCAAGTCAGGCATCAAAGGAAACCTTAAGATACTTATTCGTTGGGACGCCTGGGTGGCTCAGTTGGTTAAGCGGCTGCCTTCAGCTCAGGTCATGATCCCAGCATCCTGGGATGGAGTCCCATGTCAGGCTCCTTGCTTGGCAGGGAGCCTGCTTCTCCCTCTGCCTCTGCCTGCCACTCTGTCTGCCTGTGCTCACTCGCTCTCTCTCCCTCTCTCTCTCTCACAAATAAATAAATAAAATCTTAAAAAAAAAAAAAAGATACTTATTCCTTGCCACATTCCTCCGTCTCCATCTCATGACTCAGCTTCCTTTAAAAGGCCACAGACAACTGAGTCCAAACGGGTTCAGCACCCTTAAGATTTTTCTCACCACCTTCTGATGTGGCATCAGGCTCTTGTTTGAAAGTGGCTGGAATGTCAATCCACAATCAGCCTATAATCTTCCAGCTAGGCTAACCTCGTTTGATCTGTGGCACCTAGCTTCTACCCAAGTGCCACATAATCAGTTTCTACTGCTCAAACAGATAACTTTACTGCATTCTGTCTGTGTGAGCTCTCAACTTCAGCATTACCCATGGATATCAAATTCCCAATATCTCTCAGCTCCTCATTCTACAGATTTGTGTCAAGCCTGGCTTCACGCCCACACTCAGCCAGAACTCCCAGAATCCCTGCCTGGGTCCAGGAAGCAAACATCATCCTGAATCTGAACAATGTAAGAAGTTCAGAAAACTAGTTACTCCTTGTTTTTCTATGGCCTCTTGTTCTCTAGAGATCTTGTTATCATTTGAACTCCCATACACAAGGTTATCAGATGCTGAAATTCTTTGAGTTTATCTTTCTTCCATTGGTTTATTTAGGGCACAACTACTGATCTTAATCAGGTGCAGGATGTGTAGAAACACTTCATTGAATGGTCTACACCTTCAACCTGCACTGCAAAGTGGAATCGGCCAGATTTAGGTTGAAGCCCAAATTCTAAATTTATCCTGTTTTTTGATCCATGAAGTAATAATACAGGCTTAGATGCTCTCAAAAACCTTCCTAAATTTTAAAAAGTGTAATATACAATGTCAAGTCACATGTGGCTTTCCTTAGTTTTTTGTCTCTGATTCTTCAGGTACTTCTGAAACCAGATGTCCGTTCCTTCAGGAACTCGCATGAGATCCAAAGCCCCCGTTCTCCCCTTCAAATATGTTCCCTTGATCCAACAGTCTCCAACCTCTACCTGGATCCTTCCTTCTCCTTCTTTCCTCAAAGACGCCTTAGAAGCAGCTTCCCCAAGTGTGAATGTTCCCACACCCTGAGACTCGTACTGACCTCCAGAGGTCTTTGTACAAATCACCTTTGCCATGGTTGCTCCTGTTCACTGTCATAGCTCAACTCTCTAATCAACTAAGACAGTCAGGGAAGGTCGAAGGGTTTATCTATTAACACCCTGCTATTCACATCCAAGGCCAAAAAGAAAAAAGAGGAAGAATAAATAAGAAAACTAAACTGTTTTAACCTGAAGGCCAAAATATAGATACTATTTCTCTTTTTAACTCATTATTGGAAGATATTTCAAAGCACATTCTCAAAATCAGTTTACATAAAATGTTCTCAACTGTCTTTGCTTTCATGCTCAATAACCCAGAATTCGTATGCAAATTTTGGACTCTCAGAATTACAGCTGGAGTCATGCTTGGGAATTGTTAAATACTTGTTAAATAAAAAAAGCAAATCATAAAAGAACAGCCTGTACATATTATATTCTGTTTCTAACATTACCTGAGCCTCTCCCACTGTTCTCTGTTATATTTGGGGGCATACAAGGAATCAAAAGAAAAAACTATATTGTCTTTACTAGTAAGCGAAGTATCTTTTTTATAATGTTTAATTTAACAGTGTTTACTAAACTCTTCACACACACACATGAAAACCTTCTAGGGAAAATTTCCACCTAATAACTATCACAACACATTCAAATACAATCTGCTTTCATTAAAAAATACAGTAATTCTACTCATGTTTCACGTACCTCGGGAAACTTTTTCAAATTTGTGAGAATAATAAAGGTTACTTTTCTTCAGCCTGAACCCCCACATTCTCTTAAAACAACTTGTGTCAGAAAATACTTTTTTTCTAATCTTCTTTTTTATTAAATCCTTACTGATATTTTTCTGGAGAAAAACCAAGAGATATAGTTCAGAGTCTGTGGTTAAAGAAGCCCATGTGTGTGTTCCTATCAGAGGTTTTAAACTAAGAGGATTTCATCAAAGTCTATCATGAAAGAGTCTCTCGGTTATGCAACATACCAAGAGAAATAAAGTATCTCAAAATTATCTCTTCTTGAGTCCCAGTCACTTCTGCTTCCTACTGCACACATTTTAGCTATATTGTCATTTGCTTAAGTTCATTATTAATTATTTTACTTTTCTTTGGGGGTTGTTAATTATTGTTAATCTGCCTTCAAGACAGGTTAAAGCTATGCAAGCAAATGAACATTTCAAGATAGGAAATCCATTTCACAAACCTGCTTGATTATCATAACTTATCCAGTAATTTTTAATAAAATGATGGTTAAATAACTGGTTAGAAAGAACCAAGTTAACTTTGGTAAAATTAAAAACTGTTCCTTTAGTAAGGTATTAAGTACATGTGAGAAATGTGTTTTTCTTAGTATTGGATCTCTATAGTTTTATGTAGTGATACAGACAAAGGCATAAATTATAGAGCAAGGCTTTGTACAATAACCACTTGCATTAGGAAAAAGGAATTAAGCAAGTCAGTATTTTACTTTGTTGAATATATCAAATTATTTCATATATTAAATATCAACTACTTTGCCCTGAAAAAGAAACAGGTATCATGTATCATGTATCCCAAATGTTAAGGAAAAATTAAGGAGAGAAAATGATTAGTAAAAAGGAAAGATTAAAATGGCAAAAAACAGTAATAAATAATTTTTTTAAATCTTGATTTACTGAAACTATTCTCATTTTCATTTCTGATTCTCTTATAAGCAGAACCTACAATATGCCACATGTGTTTCCGCATTGCCCATGTATCCTCCCCCAAACTCAGTTCTAGACCTCTTTCTATAGCTGTGCTTCATCCAGTTCTATGGCATTCATTTGCTTCCGTGGCTTAAATTACCACAGCTATGGCTCCCCAGATACCTCTCCAAGCAAAACCAGGACACTTCTGCTTGGCATTCATGCCAACATATCAAAAAGCAATCCTGTTGTCTTCTATCCCAAAGACTCTAGCCTCTTCTCAATTTTCCTACACTGACATAGAAATCACCATATTGATGTCTATCCAGTTTGGATTCTTGAAAATGACGTTTCATCTACCTATCCCTCTTGTCTGCAGATCAGTTTCCAGACTAGAGTTTGAGCAGTGTGACTGTTCTCAACCCACTCCCTCCTTTTCAGTACTTAGCCTACCTCGTAGTCCTTGGTATTGTTATAGTCAACCTAAATTATTTAAACCGCTACTTTCCGAGCCCTCACCCCTGACTCCCAAAGGACCATCATTAAAGGATTAGGACTTGATCAAAAGATGTTAAAGCCACATACATGGTAGTTCACGAAGAGGGATGTCATCTTCCTGAGGTTTTGTCAGGTTCTGAGCTTTCTTCACCTGTGATAATGGCAGTAACCAGTTTCCTCTCCCAGAATATCCAGAAAAAATTGCATTTTCCAAACTCCCTTGAAGTTGGTTTGAGGCCATTTGGCTGAGTTCTAGCCAGTGGGATGGAAATGGGAATTACATAGTCCTCTTGCCTGATTGATGCTTAAAACATCCCACATGATACCTCATATCCCTCTGTGGTCACATCGGTGGCCCCTGTCCCAGAAGGTATAGCAAGAGTTGGAGGAGAGCCACCGTACCTCCATGAGACTGTAATAGAATGAAGAAATGAAGTTGTATAATGTTCAACTCCTAAAATTCAAGAGTTCCTTTTACAACAAGTGGCATTGGCACCTACCATTTCATTCTACCTCCCAATACACAGGCCGTTTGGTGAGATGGCCGAAGACTTTGGGAACACAAAGTGAGTAACTTCCTTAATCTATATTCATTCTGAATGAGGGACAAAAACTGAAGAAAAAATCAGGCCATCAAAATGGATCCACAACAAGAAATTATAGGGATATGTGCTATAGTCAACACACAGCAAAGCAACACATGAGATATCCTGCTCAACTGAATTATTAGTAAGAAGGCTTAATTAGTTTCAATCACTTTCTGCCCTAACCTGCTTGATTCTTTCAACAACAGGACTGGCTGCAGGCATCCTATAAACATTTACCATTTCCATCATACAAGGACAGAGAAACGCTCCCCAGAACCCCTCCCACCTTACAACCGAAATAAAATGTCCAAACTCTATCCCTTCATAGCCTACCTTGTTTTTGACTCTCTTCTAATGCTTTCCAGACTATCTCATCGGATTGGACTCTTTACCTGACTCTGGATTTAAGGTTCTTCCAGAAACTGCCCTTTAGGCCTTCTTGGGATCCAGGCTCTGCAACGTGTGGGCCAGGCCAGAGCTTGCTCAACCATCAGCTCAGGATCTGGGAATTCCAACCCAATCCTTGAGGCCCAGGGTACAACAGCTACTACTTGTTAGTTCTGAAGTATGTCCGTCTTGCTCGGGACCTTAACCCTGCCCGCATGTCTGTAAATAACCCTGTCATCAAACCATCTTAAAACTATGATTCAAATTTTTGTTTTCTACCAGGATCTTGGGGAAAAAGGTTGGGGGGGGGGGAGGAAGAAGGGAAAAGGGAAAAAAGAAAGTAAGTAAGAAAGAGAGAAAGAAAGAGAGGAGGGAGGGAAGGGGAGGGAAGGAGAAGGAAGGAAGGAAGGAAGGAGGAAAGGAAGGAAGGAAGGAGGAAGACAGAAAGAAGGAGAAAAAGAAACAGCAGAAGCATTATGGTCTTTGTAAATTTGGCCATTATAAAACTAGGGATGCCTGTGGTTCGATCAGAACACTTCTTTCAAGAAGAAATAGCACAATTGCCAAAGTGACTAAATTAAAGTAGTTTGAAGTCATTTGTAATCCACCACGACCCCAGATACAAATCTTAGCAAATCTTGGTGGGTACAGATGCAGAACACTTGGCATAAGGCTCTTCCCCTGTCCCTGGGAATTCAGCTGCCAATGACATTCGCTATGTTAAAAATAATAATACAAATAAAAAACAAACATCTTGCTATGTTGTTTCCACGGCCGTTTCAAAAGAACTAATTGTCCCTACAAGAGGTTATTCCCAACACACCGCTCTCTTGTTTCTTGAACCAAACCCAACAGCATGCAAGGTTGGGAAAACCCACAACTCTAACAAGGCACAAACAATACCTCTACCTTTAGCCTTTCAGAAACTCTGAAAGCCCCTCTCTCAGCAGAGGTTTATTTACAACTGACACCACAGATGGGCCTAAATATGTTATTTGTCCTGAAAAACAAAGAAGGGTTTACATTTTTAGAAATACGGTGTGCTCCACATAGAAAAAAGAAGAATCCAATTTTTGGTTTGGGTTTTTTAGGTTTTTTTACTTCAAAGCACATTGTCTCTGTGCCAAGCAAAGGACAATGAACCATTCCCCATGACTATTTGCAAGGTGCAGGGTTAAAGTGTTTTTTCACATGTAGTTAAAACCAGGCAATGAGTCAGTGAAAAAAATTTCCCATGAAATGGTTTTTAGATGTATTTGCTCATTGTTCGTATAAGCATTTATCTTAAAAGGATATGCTCATCTGTTCCAGTCACTAACACTTATACCTATCCAAGCCACAATTAACTCCTACTGAAAATTTTGTTTTCATGATTATTATGGAACTTAATCATGTTTATAGACAAAGCCAGTTTAGTTATTTGAAGCAGGCATCTCTTGCAGAACAGTCTACATCATTGCAGATAGACCACAAAACACCTTCTAGACAAATGTTCCCCACAACCTGTTACCAAAGCAATGTGATATCAATGTTCCATGGATGAAGGGGAGAGGTAGAGGGACTTCTCAAATATTTTTGTTACCTTCAAGGGAAAACTGACGTATGTGTGTGTGTGTGTGTGTGTGTATGAATATTACATCCCAATATTAAACTGTAGCCAAAATATACCAGAAGTATTTCATAAAAATGTGTGATCATTGTTGATGCTGCTTGTATAATTCTGCACACCCATGTGGTTCAATCAAAACACACTCCATTCAAAGAAAAATAGCACAACTACCAAAGTTGTTACAAAGTACTTCAAGTATATTGTAATCCACCCAAGCATCAATATTCTTCCACCTTTCTCTATACCTTTCCCCACCTGCATCTGCTACCAAGAGGTTTTCAAGTGGCCCAAATCTTTCTCTTTCATATAGCCTCTGTGGATTCTACAAGTGTCACGAATGTAGATTGGCCTAAATTTCTCCCAGCCAACAACAATCTCCCCTCTCTTTAGGAGAACTGAGAGAAGAAGCTGGAAAATTGAGAAGTGTGTTTTTACTTTAATCAACTTTCTATTGTGAGGAACAGAAACTCAAACTAGCTTGAGAAAAATGGGGGAGGGGGTTAGTGCAAGGACACAATAGCCATTCTTTCAGCAACTGCAGTCAGAAAATTAAACATATCAGGGTCTCTAAGAAATTGTAAGAGCAAAAACTGAGTCTTCTCTTTCTGTTTCTCAGGGACCTATCTCTATGTCTGTTTATGGGGCCTGTCTTCTTTGATTCTCTTCCTAAGATTCTCTGTCCACTCATCTTACGCATGTCCTATAATGGGGGCCTCAGTTTCTGTTCTGTTACATTGAGTCTCCTAGTCAAATTCTTTCTGTGTGGCTTCGTTCAACATCCCAACAGAAACAATCTGATTAGCTGCTAGTAAAACAATTAATTCACTGGCCTTAGCTTTTAGATTCTTCTCTGGCCCAATCAGCCAGATTGATTGGCGATGGGGTCCCATGGGACATAACAATTTTATGTGCAAAGAATAGAGCCTACTCTTCAGCCACACCTTTGGAATTCTGGAATCCAAGTGAGAACCAGAAGTATAGTCCTGATATTTGGCATAGCTCTCAATGTGCTCTTCTGGATCAACTCATTCACCATTCATTTCAATGTCCTTCTTCTACTGAAAACAACTAAAATCTATATTCCTCAGGCCCGCTTGAAGAGAGATTTTGGGTATAAATGAGTTTTCACTAAGTGAGAAGCAATTTCATGAACTTTTAGTGGGTGAGCATGAGGTGGAGGACTTCCTTCTGCCTTGGATTTGCTGTTGCAAATATGGTCGTGGAAATATTAGGGTTTATTTACTGTGGCAGAATTTGATGATCACCCCCGGCCTCATGTAAGTGGGGTTAAAAGAGGTTGGGAAGCTGACCCTAAATCATAGGCAAGGTGATGTGTTTCTGAGGACATGGTTTCAGTGGCAGCCTTCTAATTCCCCATTTCCTGGCAAAAGGAACATGTTTCCTGAGAACCAGTCCAGTACAGCTTGTGGCAGAAGTCATTCTCAAAGGCCAGGCCTACATCTGAAACTTATAGCACTTTCAAAGATTTTTCAAGCATTAGATCCTTACATTAAACCTCTTTCTGTTAAAAATAACCACAGCAGTTTCTATTCCTACAATTGAAAGAATCACTGAGCCTAGATCAATAAGATTCAGTGTGCCAGTCAAAACAAGCGTAAAGCAGAAAGATGAACAGCCACAGATTGTTTCACAGAGATTGGAAAACTACCCTGAGGTAATTGAGAGGCTTAGTTTCTCCATTCTGGTGGACTAAATGCAGAGGATAGATTTGGATACAACCACAGGTATCCTCTTTTGGGGGGGGGGGGAAACAGAGCTTGAAGGTAGTTAAAATGGTAAAAAATTGTATTCAGGAACTACCACAAGACAGGAAAAGACACCCCAGGATAGAATTGGCCTCCGTTCCAAACATAACAAAGAAAATATATTCTAGCCAAGAAGCAGGGTGGGGTGTCAATAGAGAGCAATTTACTAAGAGGAAATATTAGGAATGAGGGGACCCTGGTTGAATATACTTCATAGGATTCTCAGTAAAGACAGACCAGGGTGATCAATGTCACCTGAGGAATTATGCAGGATGAGGAATTTGATCATGTAATCAGATATTATAATCAGATATCAACAGTGGGGGAATTCTCTCTAAACTCACTTAGCAGGATTTTTGCTGAAATTGGGTGATGCAAAGATGAACACAGACATCCAGATGTCAAAGTCTAGTTGACAAGAGGGTTCAAAGGAACCAAACCAAAGTTTGGTCAAGAAGAGACTTTGCCACCTCTACACCAGCCCAAGAGATAGGAATTGGGATTCTTATGGAGGGGACTCTAAGAAAATGGAAAAATAAGATTAGTCTCTTGGTAATAAAGTAAAATGTCACAGTTGGAGACCTACGAGAAACTAGCTGAGAAAATAAAGTTGACACTAATGGGGGAAAAAAATCACCCTCCTTGCACCAGCAAGAGGACCACCAGGTTGAGAACAAGCTTAGCAGCCACAGAAACCAGAGTTGCAGGTTAAAAACTGGACAGGTGAAAGGAAACTTGCCAGGGTAACTACAGAGGTGAGTTTTAGTAGAGGTCAGATCATGAAATGCTCAGAATAAGTAGACAAGTGTCCACTCTCTCATCAATCAGTTGTAGACCCCAGTCCTTGCAGCCTAAGCTTCAGAGTCATTCTTACTGAAATCAATATGTGCCCATATTTCTGACCTTAACTTGCCAAAAGTAACATGAACATAAAGGAAGACTCAAATACTTTCTTATTGGGCTTCTAGCATGATGTCAGAAGTAAAGGTGCACACATATGTGAACTTGAAAAACAGGAAGAACAGGCATCAACACACATATATTTAGAATTAAGAGAAGAAGACAAGGACTTAAAAGACTGATATAAATAAAAGGAAAGATCAATTTCAAAAAGAAAGAGGATGACAATGGCAATGGTAAAAAGGAATTTATTGAATATTTATTGAGTGCCTACATGTCCCAGGCATTGTCCTAAGCTCTGGGGATGTTGCAATGAATAAGAATACAAGGAGAAAAGGTGATGAGACTTAAGAGACTCTTAAGATAGGTTAGGGTAAGATCAAGGAAGCAATTTTGACACTGTTCTTTAAAAAACAAAGAGACATAGACTTTTTATTCCTTAATTTCAGAGACATAATTCTGGTCCATGTTAGAAACAAATTACAAAGTAAGAACACTTGTAGCAGGTGAAAACGTTAAGGGGCTATTGCAATGGTCCAAGCAAAATTCATTTTCATCATCATCACTCCATCTTGGATAATTACTTTCTAATTGCTTACATCATTTTCTATCTTGTATAATTAGATAGCATTAATCATGTAAATAAATGCAGAATAGAAGTGTTTTGTTTTGTTTTGGGTGTGAAAGGGAATCCAGAGTACTACTTGTGTAATATTGAATTTAAAGTACCTATATCATAACTAAGTTGAGGTTAGTTCAACAAGTTGATAATTATACCTTGAGAATTATGCTTTCCTGTTGAGCTGAATGGAAATAACTGCCAGACCATGAGAAATCGAATTATTAACCTCTCCAGAGCACATACCACTGAGGGCTAAGAGCTTCTCCTGATTTTAGGTACTATTCCAACTTCTCTAGCCCTGTCTTCTCCTGCTGAAGGTTTCCTCCAAGGATGAATTTCCTGCAACTGTCACAAGGAGTTTTCATAATCTTGGAGGAGAGTGACAGGTCACTGATTCCTGAATTAGGAAAACTTCTAAACAGGATTTTAAACCAAGTCCAAGTAAACCAGGTGTCTGGGTCCAAAGGTCGTCAGTACAAAATCAGGATCTAGTACAAAGCCCAATGAACTGTTGTCTAAAATGAGTTTGAAATAGCAATAATACTTTACAGAAGTTTAAGTAAATACTCTGGACCGGGCATAGAACCTTACTTACCTTCCCTAACACCCTCTTCCACTTTGCCAAGTCTACCAGCATTATCATGTCCTAATGCACACACCACATGATCCCTGCCCGTTTGACCACAGCTTATTGGACCAGAAGTAAATTCCTGAAACAAACTGGGATATTAGGTTCTCTCTCTTGGGAATTACTTAATTAAGGCAATTCACTCTAAAAGTTTATACAAATTAAGGGCTGAGGCCACCATTTTGAGGTGGTCTGTTTTAATGAACCATATGCAGGCAGATGAATGACAGAGAACCTGGACTTCTCTGATAAAAACCAAGCAGATCTATTGCACAGATGATAGACCATATGCCAAAGAACAAGAGTTTGAAGCAGTAGTTGTCTGACACTGTTCCAGTTCCTCAGAACTTCCCAATAACCTAAGGGCATCAGAGATGAGAAGTATTAATGTGTGGATGCTTCTAGCCATTCCCTCTTACCTCCCCAGTCTCTTCTGATTATCTTCCCTTCTATGCACTTCAAGGAAGTTTATCTCTGTGCTAACTAGTTTTCCTTTCAGTTGAAAGCATAGGTGAAATTCTGACAAGATGGGAGGAAACTGGGAAGAATTCTTGCTTGAATCAGAAGAAAAAAGCTGGAGAACATGGACCAAGATAGAAAAAAATTCTGGAAGCACTGGGTGTTCTAGAGAAAACCTGTTGAAGTGAAAGAGTCTGGAGAGGGCTGAGGGTCAAGACAAATAGAAAAAAGATTTGTGCAAATGTTGCTATAGTTTACAAATAAAATTACTATTTTAAATCTTCTTCAAAAAATCCTAGGAAATATTTCTTATTTAATATAGTTTGGAGGCTAAACTATGCTAATGTATAGAAATGACTGGATACTGAGACACAGCACCTCAGGGCCCTATGTTGATATAGGTTCAAACTATATTAAATTTCCCACTTTTTAGACGAAATTGAGTGAATGCCCATTTCTTGTTTCTGAACTCTCCTTTAATATCTTCTTTAAAATCCCAGATTGAGTCCTAAATTTATCTCATTTCCATGCCATCTCCCCAACTTGCTGCAATACAAGCCTAGGTTTCCTTTGTTCTTACTTCACAGAGAGGGAAACAGGAGCTTTGACAGTCTATTTGGAATGGAGAAATATGGATTTGACTATCATTTCCCTCACCCTGACCTCCTTTTAATTTAGATGGAGTTTTAATATTTGTTGAAAATCAAAATAAATGGATAAATGTTTAATAGCAAAACAAGTATTAAAACGCGTCTCTGGCTTTTAATTCCCAGCTTCCTAACAGACTAGACCCTCCCACTCTTCAATGTCCTCTAAATGTAATGATATTCACTGCTGTTTAAGTCTTTCTTCATTCAGTAGCTGGAGAAATTGTCATTGGTATGCAAACTGGTCTCAGGCAAGGAACATTACTCTTTAATCTCCTAATTTTAATTGGTATGCCATCATGCAGAGTGGGGCTGCTAATGGCCTAGTTTGTAGATTAAGACCAGCAGACCTGAACTGCGGTATGCCATTAGTTACAAATAAAAAGAGGAAAAACACCGAACAATGATAAAAGAGGCCATTCCAAATCAGAGAGAAGATGATTCTTCCTCATCTTCCCCAAGGTTCATGACCCTAATTCAATGTCCATTTGTAACAGGATTCGGATTAATGCTTTCTGCTTGATCAGATAATTTCAGAACAGTTGGTAAATTGAAATGATTTGCTGTGTGTATCCCAATGTTATTGGCGGGCTCGGGAAACGTTGCCCAACGATCTGCTTAACAAGTGACATTGTTTCAACTGATAGAGCTGTTTCTTTCACTAGAAGACAATACTGTAAGTGAAAAGAATCTTCCACTATTTAAGGAAAGCATATTTTTCTCCAGTGGAATTAACTATCCTTATTATTCTAGTGTCTTTTCACCCTCCAGTAAGTAGAGTCTAATACATGTTAATCTTTCATAAAGTTCACACATATATCTGTCACCAGTGAAGAAAAGTTCCAAATGAAAAAAGAAAATTTATATTGAGATAGTTAGACAGATGATTGATAGATACATGGAAATGTAGACACATAGATACATAGATAAATACGGATGAATGATAGATGATAGGTAGATAGATAGATAATAGATAGATATTACATAGATAGATCTACAGATACATAGATAGATATATAGATACATGATAGATAGAGGATAGATAAGAGAGAGGGAGAGAGAGAGAAACTGAAATATAACAGTTTAATTAAGAGGTTAGTCTCTTTACATCTGAGAAAGAGCAAATAAAAAACACTGCCAAGGGAAAGAGAGTAGACAAAAAGATTACATTACTCTGAAACAAACAAAGGAAATAAAATACAATAGTCCACCCTTATCTGCAGGGGATATCTTCCAAAATCATCCCCCATGATGCCTGAACCCACGGATAATACTGAGCCCAATATATACTATGTTTTTTCCTATACATAGATACCTATGATAAAGTTAAATTTGTAAGTTAGGCACAGTAAGCGATTAACAACAGTAACTAAAATAAAATGGAACATCATAATATACCATAATAAAAATCATGTAAGTGTGTTTCTCTTTCAAAATTTCTTACTGTACTATACTCACCCTTCTTCTGATGATGATGTGAGAGGATAAAATGCCTATGTGATGGGATGAAGTAAGATGCATAATATAAGCATTATGACATAGCATTAGGCTACATCCTTCTGATAATATGTCAGGAGGATCATCTGCTTCTAGACCTCAGTTGACTGTGGGTAACTGAAACCACAGAAAATAAAACCTCAGATAAAGGGACACTACTGTATAATAATATATTAATATCTGAGAAGGGTTGAGTTGTGCCCTCTAGAAAGACATAGGAACTTTGTAGATGGTCGAGTTATGATGAGGTCATTAGGGTGGGTCCTGATCCAATATGACTGGTGTTCCTTATAAGGAAAGGAAATTTGGACAGAGAGGTAGACACACACAACAGGAGGATGATGCACAGACACACAGGCAGAAGATGACCACGTGACTGGAATAATGCATTTACAAGCTAAGGGACACCCTGGATTGTCAGCAAACACCAGAAACTAGAAGAATTAAGGGAAGACTCTCCCCTAGAGCCTTCAGAGACAGCAGGGCATGCTGATACCTTGATCTTGGACTTCTAGCCTCCAAAATATGAAATAATAAATGTCTGTTGTTTAAAGCCACCCACTTATTGACACTTTGTGACAGGAGCCCTAGGGAATTAATATAACACCTACATCGATTCTGTACTCACCTCCCACTGCCATCACTCTAGCTTACCTATGTTTCCTCTTCTTCAGAGGAATTTGGTTTTATAGAAGGTCATAGAGAAATAGCAGAAAATAGCTAGTATTTCTTGAGATCTTTAATAAACCATCTTACCTAATCCTTAAACAATCCTGAGGGCACGTATTATCACTAGAGCTCTGAGATGTTGAGAATCTTGCCCATGGAAACCTAGCTGGAAACCAGTAGAGATGGAATTAAGTCAGTGCCCAAACATGCTACTGTATAAAACATTCTACTGTATCTCACTTCCTCCAACAATTCTTCACAGTATGTAAAACAAAACACAAAAACTTCTGGTCTCTGGCAATTAACTGCACCATCTCAAAGCCAATGTTGCTATAAGCTAGAATGGAAGATTTCGATGACTGGGGAATTGTTGAGGTGAGGAGATGGGAGGTTTCCCATGTTCCCATGGCCCTCCTCCTCCTTGTCCTCTGAAGGCTGCTTCAGATGTCTGGGCCCACTTTGGGAACTGGAACTATAAATAGAGCATGATGCCCAGCGTGCAAAGCAGCTGAAGGCATCTAGAGAGGACCAGGGTAGTATGGGGAGAACAGAAACTAGCAAGGATGATCCTTTCCTTAATCAGACACAAGAAGCTTCCCAGCCTGCTCAGGGGGTGGGGGGGAACCACAAGAGAATAAGGGGTCTGCTGGCCCTTCTCTTTCCCTTTCACAAACACAATGATCCAAAATCAGGGTCAGTCTGTGGACCCTGTTAGAATTGCTTGTTGTTGTTTATTTTGTGGCAATGATAATATTTTCAAACTCTGTGTCTCTGAGACACCTCCAAAAACAATTGGCACAACAAAAACTATTAACTTTTCAAATTAGTCAAATAATAGTGACTTCTTCAATCATAATAACGATCATAGAGTTCATGATTGACAGACATCAAGCCTCGAAGTAAGTGCTTTGCTAGCATTAAATCATCAAATCCTCTTGGCACTGCAGTAAAGCAGTTGTCACTCTTCTCGTTTTACAGATGGAGAAACTAAGGCTCAAGGAGAACAAATTAACTGGCTCAAAGCCAAATAGAAAGTGGCAAAGTCAAGAAACAATCCTAGGTTTATTTGATGCCAAAGGTCATATTCCTTCCCCTAGGAATGAGGAACTGGCCTGTGGATGGCAGATGTTCAGATAAAGGGGTGAGGGGCTGAATGACCCTGCATGAATCTCCCTATTCTAGTCCATATATTGCAGACTCCTTTGCCTCCAGGGATGAATCAGAGCTCACTGGTAAGAAAGGAAGACCAATGTGAGTCATAACAGAGGAGTCCTCATTTTTAGCCTGGGCTTTATCAGCTCTACAGTACCTGCTGCTCAGGGAATAGCAATGTCCTCTTGTGATAAACAAGGACCTCTTCATGTAGCTCCCCCAAAAAGCCCACACCTGGCAGGAGCACACACGTAATTACCTGGCCTGACCAAAAACGTAAGGGAGTCCCTGTCAACTTTTCTACTCAGGCCAAGGTAACAGATAATGACTGTGAGGCTTCAAGTCAGCTGATCATGCATTTCCTGAAGGAACATCACTACTATAAACAAATGGTTCTCAGCTCTTTCTCCTAACCCAGCCATAATCTCCCGCACACCCACTAGTGGTGATGGCTCCAGACAATTATAAGGAGATGAAAAAAGTTTCTTACTCCCTTTAGATTCTTAGTACAGTTCAGTATGCAAAGAGCATGCTCAGTAAATATTTCTTGTAGAGACAGATAGACAGATGGATGGTGAACAGAAAGCATTAAACTTTTGGTAAGAGAAAAATTACCAAGTCATCATTGGAGGGAAAGTGTTGGAGGAGGGCAAGGAATTGGAAGGGGGTGCTGAACTGTCAAACAGACTGGAAGCAGGAAAACCATTCATTCATTCAACAAATGTTTACTGAGCTCCTACCATACACCAGGCGCTCTCTAGACATTGGGGATATCATGTCAAAATTCCTGCCCTCGTGGAGCTTATATTCTAGTGGGGGAAAGATATAATAAATATAAAAAACTAGCAAAGTAGGTACTACACAAAAAGATGACAAATGCTACACAAGCAGAGAAAAATGGTAAATGTTGTCATTGTATACAGTGTGATAATGAAAAGCTTCACTGAGATGATATTTGAGTGAAGTCTTGAAATGCTAAGCAAGAGATTCAGGCAGATATCTAAAGGAAAATTGCCAATGTGAATGAGAGTAGCCAATGTAAGCACTTGGGGAAACAAATTGGGAACAATTGGGGCATTGGAGAAACAAAAAAGAAGCAAGTATGGTTGAAAGAATGACAGAGGGAAAACAATTTGGTAAATGAGATTGGAAAGGTATGGTGAGAGACAGCTCATAGGGTTTTGGCAATTCTACTGAGTAAAAGGAAAACTAAGGGAAGGGTTTGAGCAGAAGACCAATTTGGTCTAACTTCTACCCCCTCACTTCTGTGTGTAGACAGGTGTAGAAGAAAAGGATGGGATCTAGAAAGCATCTAGAAGGCTACTGTAATTTAGTGCTGAAAGATGAAAGATAATGTTGGTTTGGTAATAGCAGTACAGATGGTAATAATTGTCACATTTTTGGTACATATTTAAAAAGATCATCCAGAATTTTCCAAATGGCTAGATATAAGTAACGAAGAAAAAAAAAGGGGGGGGTGAGTCACAGATGATTCTTTATATTGTTGGCCTGAGCAACTAGAGTTGCAATTAACTCAGATGGGAAGACTACCAATGGAGCAACTGAAGAGGGAAGATGAGGAGTCAGATCGTGAACATGTAAAGTCTGAGGTGTCTATTCAATGAAGATGGAAGGGGAAGATTTGGATGTGTGACTCTGGAGTACCAGGAGAAGTCTGGGTTAGTGATAGAAACGTAGGAGTTGCCAGGTTATATGTGATATTGAAAGTCCTGAGACTAGATAAGATCACCAAGGAAATCAGTGTAGATGGAGAGAAAAAGAGGACCAAAAACTGAGTCCTGGAACAGTCCAACATGTGAAAATCAAGAAGAAAAATAATGCTAAAGAGAGCCCAGCTAGCTCTTCTCAGGGAAGGATGCTTTCATGGAAGCCAAGAGAAGCAAGAGCTTCCAGAGGAACAAGCGAACCTGCATGACAAAAGCTGATAAGTCAAGTAAGACAGGATTGAGAATCGACAGTTGAATCTAGCAACAGTGAGGTCATTGGTGATCTTGACAAGACCTAATTGGACGAATTAGTTGGAGCAAAAGTCTGACCACTGGGGCTTTTGGAAAAAATGGGAAAAGAGAAGGAGATGGTGAGAATAAATAAATCTTCAGAGTTTTGTTGTCGGTTAAGGAGACTGGGAAAACAAGAAGGAAGGAAGAAGGAATGAGTGGCACACCAAGGAGTGGGAGAAAGGTGAGAGGTCTTCTCTGGTTCAAGCAATAATGTGGTACATTATCTTATCTACAAAGAATTTTAAAATGGTAAACAAAAAAAACTGACTAAATCAGTCAACTTTATATTATTACCATGGGACAGTTGTTCTGAACAATATCAGCAAAAAAAGGAAAGTACTTCTACACACTACAGCAGGTTTCTAGCCAACACCACTCTTTGGTTCACCCTTAGAAGGAAAAAAGGAAGAAAAAGAGTGCTTAAAAAAAAAAAAGAAAACCCCTATTTTGACTTTCCAGACAATCCCTCCCTACAAATTGTGACAGTATAAATGTAATATAACAACTATTATTAGTCCCTTTGTGGCAGTAGGAAGAATGGCACACTGGATCATTTCCCAGCCTCTTGATTTGAGGTCTTGAATCTCTCCCTTGTGTCTCACAAAGGCTATAAATTCCCAGACATGCCACTAACAGAATAGAACAGACCTTCAGTAGACTTTTTCCTCCATCGTGTTGCGGGAGGCAGGTGCCATCTGTGGATCTTTACACGCCAACTTGAGTAGATGAGATGACCCTCAAGTTTTGTCTTAAGTTTATCGAGCTATTAACCAATTAATGATGTTCACCATAGTCACACCTAATGAAAGAATTATGGCCAGGTCTTGGCTATCCAGCCAGACTGCAGTTAGCTGTAACCATGAGGTTATGTTATTATTGAAGAAAAGTGAGTAATAGTGACATGGGCCACTCCCATGTCTCAGAGCTCAGATAATGTATATTTTCCCTACATTCTCTTCCTTCTTCCTCTTCCCTAGGACCCAGAATGCAGCATTTAATGGGGCTGCAAGCATGCAGAAGACAATTCTCAGGGGATGGAAAAGGAATGGCTTAGCAGAGCTCAGACCCTAAGTGATCACACTGAACAAGCTGTCCCTAAATGTGTACAATGAAAGGAAATCCATACCCATATCCTTTAAGTCACAACTCCTGGGGCCTATTTGGGATAGAACTTTTCATCTCTTTCATGAATATGCTTTGCATCTCCCTAACAAATAAGCCCCCAAAACTTTCCAAAGAATTTCAATGCCTAGAAAATAAAGAGCAGTTTGTGCAACACAGCACACAGAGCCCCTCACTGTCCAACCCCATCTTGCATCATCCTGCATTCCCTGCCCCATTTTCAATGACATCGAATGAGTTAATGTGCTTGAAGACCTAACATAGGTCTGTCACCTTAAAAATAAAAAAATGTTCAATTGGTACCAACCTGAAGAAGCAGCTAAGGCCCTAAAAGGGCAAAGGGGTGATGTCTTTTTTTTTTCCCTGTCTCTTTCAGGGAGTAAATGAGAACACAATTTCAAAATTAAATCTTTCCCCTAAATGGAAAGGAAGAAAAACTAATTCCGAACTGAGTTGAGGGGAGGGGGCAAGGTGGCAGGTGCACTGAACACATGGATTCTAAAAAAGTGACTAACATGTTTCTCCCTTTATCCTCAAGAGAATTTCATTCCTGAACTATTTGTTCGTTCTGGGAGCAACCAGAATTGCAACAACTTTTTTTTCACATCTGATTATGAACTAAGAGATTTACATGGGCCCATGATTAAGAATATTTCTATCTCCTTAACAACTAGAAAGTCTGCAGCTGAAATATGTTAGAGAAAACTAATAAAATCCTATGATCATATTTCACAGTTTTCAAAATTCTTTTAAATACTTAGACTTGTTTGTTTTTGTACGCGTCTTCCTCCCCCATCCACTAGAGATTATACTCTATGTGAGTAGAGTATGGTTTTTATTTCTATGTCTCTATTTTCATGGCAATTTCTTACTAAGTCCTAAGTAAATGTTCTGTAAATTTAATTGAATTGGATCCTCATGGCAATCCTGGGAGAGGAGAGGCAAGGAGTGGCATGACTATCAGACTAGGTAGGAGGCTGATGCTCAGAGAACTAAAGGACCTTCTCAGACAAGAGCCCTTCTTATACAGTTCTTCTGTTAAGTTGCAATTTGTTTATTTGACCCTTGTTATTAGCTGTTGAGCTTCCTCCAGAAGAAAACTTTGAGTTAAAAATCAGGATCTCAACACCTCATTTCCATTTATAGCTCACAAATCTATGTCCTTATTGTTGGAGTTCTTTGAACTTCCAAGTATTGTGGTGACTAGGGACAAGAGAAGTATTTTTAATGATAACCCCATAAAATATCATATGCACTTTGTTTTTTTAAAATGCATGCAGTAGAGCACAGAGTAAAGGGTACGTTCTCCCTCCATTTTCTATCCGGGCTCCCCAGGGTAGCAATTTGTGCTCAGGTTTTCCCTCTGTAGATTACACCTCAGTCTCTGGTTTTCTCATCCTCAGCAAAAAAAAAAATATATATATATATATATATAAAATATAAAAAAATGTCGATACCTTAGCATGACATGAAAACAGTGAAATGCCTGACATCAAAGGACCATGATGACTTGTGAGTAAAAGCAAGAGTGACTTCTCAAAAATTCAGCCTTGTGTAAAACCCCCATGATCTTTGCATTACTCAAATAGGCAAATGTAATTGCAAAATAATTTTATTACTTATGAGGCCAAAAGACAGAAGTTTATTATTTCTGGGTACCTGGATGGCTCAGTAGGTTAAGCATCTCTCTTTGGCTTAGGTCATGATCCCAGGGTCCTGGGATCAAGCCCTATGTCGTCATAGGGTTCCTTGCTCAGCACAGGGTCTGCTTCTCCCTCTCCCTCTGCCCCACCCCCTGTTGTATTCTCTCTCTCTGTCTCAAATAAATTTTAAAAATCTTTTTTTAATTGAAAAATAATTCTATTATATTGTTATTTCTTGCTCAAGTAAAGTCTTTCTGGAAGCTCCAATCAGCATTTCACATGATCACTCAGAGAACCAGGCTCTTATGGGTCTACTCTTTCTTCGGATCTCAGTGGTCTCTTAATTCAGTCATCAGGGAGGGAAAAGGAATGAAGGAAACTGGCCTTTATGTACCAATAGCCAAAACTCAGGGACACAGCCAGGACCATTTGCTAAGGAGTCTGGGAAACACAATCCAGCCATGTATCCCAGGGGAGGAAGAGTGGGTTCCATCCAATCTAATAATACATGGTATGGGTGGAGAGGATAATCTCCAATCCTATGATGGAATTCTTGCCAAATTGGCAGGGTAGAGCCTAGAGTTTTATTTAACCAGACTTGAAGGAATAAATTAAATTGACATTCCTCATGCAACTGAGTTTTTCTAATGTCATCCATTTTTGCTACATACTACTGCCTTTATTTTGTGACTTATCAACCCTGGATAGCACCTGTTAGTTCCTTACTGTGAAGGATAAAGAGTTTGGTTCATTTACACTGATTTCCACCTTCGCTCTTTGCTTCGCTCCCAAATTTTGTTGATTATATTATTATATTTATTTCTTTTATAACTTGAATAAAATAAATTGTTTCCTGGATTTTCAATTTTAACAAGTATCTGTTGACTCCTTGCTATAAAATATGAGAAAATTCCCTTTACCTTTTTTTTTTTTGTCCGTCTTTCCTTTCTCTACCCTTTATATTTTAATTTTGGTGTTTTGTTTTGTTTTTTAATTGTCTAGCTTTATCTCCTTGACATTATGTTCTGTAATTCTAATCTCAAGTGTAGCAGGCTTTGTCTACATATTAATGGACACACTGAAAATTATAAAACAGCATTTTCATGATTATGCTTATGCAAGTGTGATTCAAATAGAGTCAAATAATGTGATTCCAAGCATAGAGCTGAAAGTGGAATCCTATGCTACAAAAGCATTGTTGGTAAAGGGAAAATCTTCATAATGTCTTACCTTAAAGTAGTACTTCCCAAACCTGAACCTTCACACAAATCACCCAAGGATTTTGTTTAAATTAGTAGGTCTCAGGTGAGACCCAATACTGTGCCTTTATGATAAGCTCCCAGGTGATGCTGACGGTGCTGGTCCATGAACTGCAATCTGGGTATCAAGCCATAATGAACCAAACCTCTTTTTATACCTTTTAAACTCGCATCATTTTTCTTGGATCATAGTGAACATCTAGTGTTCTAAGATCCATTATCGTCTTCCTTTATTGAACTCTCTTTTCAACCATTCTTGAGGCTTCTATTTAGAAAATTCCATATGACCTCTGTGTTCCACTTTCAGTTTCTACAAAACAATGTTAATTACTTCATCAAGACCACTTTTTAAGTCAGTAGCGTGCTTTGAAACTTTTAGGTGAATGCTTTTTTTTTTTTACTTTGCTAGTTCAGAACATTTATAATCAACTCACACCCACCACTGAATTCATTCTTTGATTTCCCAACCTAGGGCTCCAAAATTCAAAGATTCCAACCTATTTCTGATTAAACTTGTTTCAAATGAGTGGCCAGAAAGTTTTTCAAACCCTTGGCAACAACCAAGTCAATTGCCTCTAAATCACCATCTCCTATCAAAATAGATCAAGTCAAGGCTTCATCTCAATTAAAGAGTTTCCTCCTTGAAATTTGGAAATTAGACCTGGCCTATTGACAGTATGATCCACACCCCTCCCAGGACTATATCTCAGAAAAATCATTACAAAATTGTTTTCTTCATCCCTGTGACACTAACAAATGGCACAGGGGAGAAAGCAACATCTACTCATTTTAAAAAATTCCTCTGAAAAGGTCTCTAATTCATTCTCATGTCACAAACTAACATAAAAAGAAATGTGATAAATAAATCCATCCTAATGAGGAAACATTGTTATGAGAAAAGAGAAAGGCATGTAGTTCTTCCATTTTTAAATAATCCTAAAATAATGCTGGGGTACACCCTGGATTCCACATCTTGAGATATGACTAGTCATTTTTTTTCTTTATTCCACAAACCCTGATTTCACAAAGCAATTATAAGAAAATGTGTAATAAAACAGCAGGTGATGCCAAATGGAATTCAGAAAACTGTCTAAGGGGAGAAAAAAGAGATTCATTCATTGCTAAGCATCTCTAAACACTGTACTTTAGGAAGAGTAGTGAATATTAATTTTAAATATTTAGAAACCTCAGGGTTTGTTGAATACAGATCACCCCCCCACCCTCCATTTTACAGTTTGGGAAAACTGAGTCAGCAATCCTCAATTACCCTAGACTTCTGCAGGATTTAACCCCAGAGGGGCACTCAGAGCACAATTTGATTTAGAAGTGTAATTAGGAACTCTTCTTTTACTTAGCTGAGTCACCTGGTGTCTTGTTGCACACTTCTGCTAAAATTAAATGCATTAATTTTTTAAATTGACTCAGGGAGAGTCCCATCTGCAGTATAATCAAGGTAAATTATATTATTAAGTGTCAGAAGGTCCAAGACACAAAATAAAACAACAAAATAAAATAAATATGTATAAAAGACTAACGATGCCCTAGGCAAAGGGCTAGGGAACTGCTGGTCAGATTACTACTGAAGCTATTACCAGCGCTAGAATATAAAGGTTGAAGCAGAGGCTGCAAATATTTGTTGTTGTTGTTGTTGTTGTTGTTGTTGTTTTCCCTAGAAGATAATTTTCTCCAGTGAGAAAGAAAGCATACTAAAAATAGAATTGCTGGCTGTCTATTTGATGCCATCCTGATGTAAGTATTTCACATTTTAAACTACATTTTGAAAGTCTAAGTGAAGATCAATATTAAGGCCATACATTGTTACCAGGTTGCTTTTGACTTCAGGAAACTTCTATGATGAGTCCCCACCCAAGGTTTCTCCTGGAGTTTCCAAGTATTTACTTAATGAGAGAATGTTCAGGAATGAGAGAACTTAACAATTGTATGGAAATTCCCAGAGGCCATGGAGCCCCTTCACCTGAGAGAGCCTAACGGGAACTACAAGGGAAGACTTGGAATCACAGGAAGGTGCCAACAACCTGAAAAATACTGGGCTTAGGAACAGGAAGTTGATAAGAAAGAAAGAGAACTCAGGCAGAAAGAAGAAATAATTAGCCGGAATACAACAGAATGAAAGCCGGAAGGCAAATTCAGGAAGTTTTCCTTTCCTCGGGTTCAAACGAGTCATTCAAGGTGCAAGGAATGGTGATGGCTGAATGCATTCCAGGGGTGTTTGACATAGGGACCGTGGAAAAACACATCAGCTTTTTCTATTTCTACTGCTTCAAAATGGCTTCTGATCCATCTTTTGGTTCAGTGACTCATGAGATCTCAACACAAGAAGTAACACTAGATTTTACAACGTTAAGGATTCTTTGATCCACCTGTGTGTCTGCAGTGATTCAGACCAGGAGATAGCACCCAACAGTATGCAGGCTAAATCCAGCCTGCTACCTATTACTGTAAACAAAATTATATTGGGACACAGCCATGCCTACTCTTTTAACTAATATCTGTGGCTATTTTCATGCTTAGTAGCAGAGTTGAATAGTTGCAATAGAAATCATATGGCCTACAATGTTTAAAATGCTATATGGCTCTTCACAAAAGATATTTTGCTAACCTTGACATAAATAATGGACCCCTCAGCCCTCAAAACACTGTAACTGATTTTATATAGCACAGCATGACTCTGGATTTGGCCTGTCACCTCTAGTCTAAAGAGGTCTTAAGACATATTTGCTAACGTTTTATCTGCTATGTGTAGTGAGCGTTATCACGTTAAGCTTAAAAGCCTAGGCCCTGGAGTCAACCAATTGAGCTCAAATCCTGACTCTGTTTGATTTGGAGCAACTTGTTTACCATTTCCATGCCTCTGTTTGCTCATTCGTGGTAGGTAACCACCACCTCCACTTTCTGGTAATCAAGCTTTTGTGTAATTCCTTCTCCTTGAGGGTAGACTGGACCTACTGCTTTGCCTCTAATGAATAGAATATGGCAAAGTGACAGAGATGTCACTTGTGAGATTGAGTTATACAAAGACTGAGATTTCTGTCTCTCCCTCTTCCCTGTTCTCACTTTTTCTAATGGAAGCCAGCTGCCATGTTTAGAGATACAATATGGAGAGTTACACATAGCAAAGAACTGAGGAGGACCTCTGGCCAACACTCATTAAGGACCTGAGACTCTCAGTACAATAACCTTTAAAGAATTAAATCCCTTCCACAACCACTTAAATAAGCTTGGACTCAGTCAAGACTTTGAGGACTCTAGTCCCAGTTGACACTTTAATACAGCTTTGTGAGAGACTCTAAGTAAGAGGCCCCAGCCAAGATGTGACTGGGTTCCTGAAGCAAAAAAAAAAAAAAACAAACAAACAAAACAAAAAAAAAAACCTATAAGGTAAAAACTGTTCATTGTTTTTTTTTTTTTTTTTTTAAATATTTTATTTATTTGACAGACAGAGATTGCAAGTAGGCAGAGAGGCAGGCAGAGAGAGAGGAGGAAGCAGGCTCCCCGCTGAGCAGAGAGCCCGATGCGGGGCTCGATCCCAGGACCCTGAGATCATGACCCGAGCCGAAGGCAGAGGCTTTAACCCACTGAGCCACCCAGGCGCCCCAAACTGTTCATTGTTTTAAGCAACTATGTTTGTGATACTTCGTTACACAGCAGTAGTTAATGACTGTTGTTATGACAAAATGCATCTTATAAAATGTATACAATTATGCTGCCAAATGTCCAACAAATGTTAGCTATTATTAGGTGAAATATTTGCTTTCTTACTTCACTTCTACTTCCACTGTTTCAACTAAGGTATAGTAAATAGTATGAAACTCAGGATTTTCATATGTATTACGTGATGTATTAGTTTGCCATAGCTGCCATAACAATTGGCTTAAACAACATAAATTTATTTCCTTTCAGTTTTGGAGGTGCCAGCAGATTTGGTTTTTATGGAGGTCTCTCTCCTTGACTTGCAGATGGTCACCTTCTCACTGTGTACTCACATGGTCATTTCTCTATGTGTCCATGTACATGCTTCCTTGTGCACTCTCTCTCTCTCCCTCTCTTTCCCCGCCATCTCTTGTTAGCAAAGACACCAGTCATATTGGATTAGGGTTCACCCTAACATACCCATTTTAAAGAACTTCTCTCTAAATACAGTCACATTCTGCATATACTTGGGGTTAGGACTTCAACATATGAATTTTGGGGGTAACAAAATTCAGCACATAACAAATGGATAATCCCAAGAAATTACTTGGAAAAGTACATATCCCATAAAAAAGTACAAAATCCAGTTAGTTTTTATTAGTATTCCTATTATTCATGGGATACAAAATTTTTAATCTATGAAGGGCTGTAGTGACCCAGCAATCAAAATCTCTTTCTTTAAAGATGAAGAAACTAGAGACCTAGATAAAAAGCTACATATCAGAAATGACATTGAAACCTTTCATTTTCTAATTTGCCAGTGGATGTATTTAGCTAATTCTGAATCACAGGATAGATGCAAAAATCTGGGATATTTTCTTACTGGATATAGAATAAAGGCACTTAGAATTTTAGAGCTGAAAGGAATATTAGAAAATATCTTGCTTAATCTTCTTATAGAAAAAAATGCAAGGTGTACCAGTCACCCAGCTAACTTTAGAGGCAAGATTTGAGTTCAGGTTTATTCTTTCATTGAAGAGAGTTAATCTAATGGCTACCAGATTAAAGGTTATCTAATCCTATTGGTGGACATGGGAAAAGAAGCATCTTCCAAAATACAAAAACAACACAACAACAACAACAACAAACCCACTACTGAACAGTTTTTAACTGTAATCACAGAATAATTTCATGTTATCAAAGAACAATTTCTGGAATTCCATGTTAATCACAGTGAGAAAAAAGAAATGCAGGACCTTTTTTTAAGCTTCTCTCAAAATGTGTTCAGTATTTTCCCTGTCTCATCCCTGTTCTTTTGCTCATGTTAATCCTTTCAGCCTGAGCATGGTAATTGCCAGCTCACAACCCTCCTAGCCTTCAGATTTTAGTTTTAAACCCACCTGCCCAGATTAAGAAAGAAGAGGGTGGAAGTCATTAATACTGTTTGCCAAATATTCCAGATTCTCCATCTTCCTGGTACTTGTGCTGGAGGGAGCCACCTAACTAGTTCTGGCAAATGAGTTGTAAGCAAAACTATATGTCATTTCTGAAACATGTGAGATTCTCCTACATTCTGATTCTGTCGCAGCATCTGAAACAGTCAAGGTAGAGATCTGTAAGAGACCAAGTTGTGCAGATCTACTCTTCCTCCCATCCAAAGACCAATGGTATGCATGTATCCTGAATGAGAATTAAGTCTTTATATTCCAGACACAGAGGTTTAGGGTCATTTGTTATCACAGCATAACTTGGCCTATTGCCAATAAAAGTCATTTTTCCTGTACTACTCAAATATTGTTCAGAATGTTTCTTCATGTGATTTTGTTAACAGAGAAAAAGAATAGTTGACAACAGGACTTGGTAAACATGATTTTAACTAGTGCAGTTGTTAATATTGGCATCTGTTCATTCTTAATAATTACAACAATTTTTTCATCTGTAAGAGGTTTTTTCTGTTATTAATGCTTCTTTTTGATTCAAAAGTAAAATATGTTTATTGAAGAAAATATAAAAATACAAAAAGCATCAATGGAAATTTAAAATTACTCCTACTCCCTAAACTGAGAGATAACCAACGTTAATTTAGGATATATATCCTACCCATTTAGACATATTGTAATTAAATTTGCAAAATATGGTGATAAAGAAAAAAATCTTAAAAGCAGCAAGACAAAAGTAATCCTTAACTTACAAGGAAAACCATAAGGCTAGCTGGAGATTTCTCAACAGAAATTTAGCAAGTCAGAATGCAGTGACTCGAAATATGCAACATGCTGAATGGGGAAATCTGTAGCCAGGAATACTTTATCCAGAAAGACTATCATTCTGAATAGAATGAAAGATAAATAATTTTCCAGACAAACAAAAACTAAAGGAGTTCGTGACCACTAAACCAGCCCTGCAAGAAATATTAAAGGGGACTCTTTAAGTGCAAAGAAGAGACCAAAAGTTACAAAGATGAGAAAGGGTAAGACAAAATCTCCAGAAATAACAACAAAACAAATAATAAAATGGCAATAAATACATTCTATCAATAAGTACTTTGAACATAAATGGATCAAATGCACCAATCAAGACATTGGGTGTCAGAAGAGATTAAAAAACAAGACCCATCTATATGCTGTCGTTGAGAATCTCATTTTAGACCTAAAGACACCTGCAGATTGAAATTGAGAGAGTGGAAAAATATTTGTCACACAAATGGATGTCAAAAGAAAGCTGGAGTAGCCTTCCTTATATCAGACAAAGTAGACTTTAAAACAAAGACTATAAAAAAGAGACAAAGAAGGGCTTTATATAATCATAAAGGGGACAATCCAACAAGAAGATATAACAATTGTAAATATTTATGCAGTCAACATGAGAGCACCCAAATATATAAAAAATTAATAACAATCCTAAAGGAACTAATTGATAATAACACTAATAGTAGGAGACTTTAACACCCCACTTACATCAATGGATAGTTCATCTGAACAGAAAATGAACAAGGGAACCACATTTTCTGAACAACTTTCTGATCTACTTTTCTTAAGAATGTGTCATCAATATTTCTCCTTATTATTAAATATTCTTCATCATTTTAATGGCTGAATAGTATTTCATCACATGGCTGCATGATGCTTTCTTAATCAACCCCTTATTGTTGAATACTTAATTTCTTTTACTTATTTTCTTAAAAAATAAATATCTTCCTACATCTGTAATAATCTTCTCAAGATCAGTTTTTAGAAATTAAACTGCTGTGACAAATAGTATGTAAACCTTATAGCCTTTTGATCTATTTTGGTCAAATTGCACTCCCGCAATGTAAGTACATTTCACGATCCACCCAACAACGTATGAGAGTGTCTATTTCATGCTTTTCAACAGTAGAAATTCACCAACATTGTCTCAAACATGAAAATATGTTTCAAATTACTTTAATTCAGTATTCAATTTTTATATATTTAAATCTATTCCTTTTCCCTTTTTATTTTTCTTTCTTTTTAAAGAAATGTCTTTGCTACTCCAACATCAAAAATACATTTACTCATATTGTCTTGTAGATATTTTCTTGTTTCATCTGTTAATATTTCTTTAGGTAAGCCAATCAGTTTGTTTGTTTACTTTAGTGTTGTTTTTTTTTAAGATTTTATTTATTCATTTGAAAGAGAGACAGGAGAGAGACCATGAGAGGGGAGAAAGTCAGAGGGAGAAGCAGACTCTCCATGGAGCAGGGAGCCCAATGTGGGACTCAATCCCAGGACCCTGGGACCATGACCTGAGCTGAAGGCAGTCACCCAACCAACCGAGCCACCCAGGCACCCCTGTTTACTTTAGTGTTTAATGTGAAAGGCAGATTTAACTTAGTGGTTGAAAATAGCCTTTTTTTTTTTTTTTTTTTTTTTGCCATCCAATATATAATCATCCTCTCTAATATTTAGGTCTGTTTCTTGGGCTTATAATAGTTACATAGTGTATTCATGTATTCATGACAGAGACTTTCACGGTATTTTCTTAACATCTAAAAATGCATACACATGCACACACACATACACACACACATATCACAAGGATTGTCATTGCTTTTCTTTCTCAGATTTGTCTTTCAGTTTTCAAAGTATTTTAATATATAGTCTCCTCGTTTAATGCCCACATGAGATGAGAAGGCAAAGACTTAGGCCTTGTGTTAAAGTCCACCTCAGAGCAGGTGCAGGAAGAATGGTAAGTGGAGGAAGATTTAGACAGGATCTATCGTGCAACCAATGACAGGACTGGGGCTCTCAGATGGAGCTTCTTTCCAAATGAGGTTTGATTCTTTCATCTAAAAGATATGTATATCATTCCCTGATATTTGCCTGTGCTTTGGGCAGGATATTGCCCCTGTCATTCCCTGGACAGAGTGGGAGAAACAGACAAATAAAAAGGCAATTGCCACATATTGTGATTCACCACTAGGATAGAGGTAAACACAGGATTCCCTGAGAGCATGCACTTTTACCAATCAAAGAGACTGATTGGAGTAATTGCAAATAGCCCAACCACATTTTGGAAAGCCACAGAGAAAACCTATTGAAAGTGTCTCTTCCTTCCATAGGAGCATCAGGATTTTTCATGCACCAAGACTCACAAAACAGGGCTAGATTCTGGGTGATGCCAATAATATACTATAATTACCCACTTTCACCACTAATTTTTATTAAGCATGCACCACTACAAAATATAAATACTGAATAATTTACTTAAAGCACTTTTTTTATTGGAAATACCATGCATGATTAATTTTGTCCTTGATAGTGAGATGCAAGCTGAATTGTTTCTATCTAATTGGCAGTTCCTTTCAGCAGCTTATTTTCATTAGTAAGCACTTGTCATTGCTTTTCTTGATGCACAGTAAACATTATAATGATTCAGAATGTTTTTAGGCTTGGGATGAGATCTGCTGCCTCTGACTTCAAAAAGAGGCAATTTCATAGACAGTCCCTTAAGGAATATGAACTAGGACCTTGCTATTCACCAATGGTCAGCTGCCCTCAACAGCTTGTTAGAAATACCAAAACTCAGACCCCACACCAGACATACCATATTAGAATCTTCATTTTGACAACAACAAAACAAAATAAAACCCAGTGATTGTTTGAACATTGGTGATATGGGAAAAATTGGGGACCCCAAATATCTTCTCCTTATTATTCCATCACAGTAGATTTGGGACTTAGCCATTGGATGTACAATATTCAACACAGAAAAGGGTTTAACCAAAAATGGAAGACTTTTAGAGACTTGCTCTCAGTTTTGCCTGAGCCTGTGCCCATTCTTAGGTGCTGTCCTTGAGAGTCCCCCAGACCACTGCTGCCAGGATATCCAGCCAGGGCAGGGGCCAGGGCAGGACTAATGTTGTTTTCTAATGGGGAAAATTGAAATGTCCAACATCAGATATTTGCTCATTTTTTTTTATTTTTCCATGTAATGAAATATTCTCCAGCTATGAAACATTGTTATAGTAGATAATATACATTAAATAGCCATCATACTATAGTAAGCCACTTTGTTACAGACACTCTTGCTTCCCCCTCATGTTTGTAAAATTCCAGAATTTCAAGGTTTGAAGAAACCCCAAAGTTTCTAGATCTCACCTCCACCTCCCACTAACCACTTATCTAGCCTCCACTTGATCTCCTCTGACCATGGGGAACTCACTACCTGTGGCAAAGTGGTCCATTCCATGAAAGTACAAATGGTTAAAGAATCCTCTCTTCTTTTTGCTTAAGAAACATGTCTCCCTGTACCTCCTTTCCTGTGAGTTGAGGTTCTGGTCGTTGGAATCCATGCAATAACTTCACCTCTTCTTCCACCAACTAGTCCTTCAAATAGTTGAAGCCACTCACCATGCTTCCTCTTCTCCAGATTCCAAATAGGTTGCAAGTAGTAAGAGGGGAACATTAACGACAATTAAAATCAACAAAAATTTCTTACTGTTTGGAATCCTGTGACCCAACTGATTTCCCCTGAGTTCCCTCAGTTTATATCCAACTGCACCCATAAGTTAGTATTTTCATTCATTTACTCAGCAAATATATATTGAGGCATTAAATGTTTATTGGAAGCCAGTCACTGTTCTAGGCACTGGGGCTATAGCAATAAATGTAATAAAAAAAAAATACTAGACCTCATGAAGTTTGCACTCTTTGTGAGAACAAACTACCAAATAATAATAACATGAACAACAATAATAATGTTAGACTAGAGAATCACAATAGCTATGGAGGAAACTGAAATTATGAAGAAGATATAGAGAATTTTTATTTATACAGGGTGGCCAGGAAAGCCAATATTGGAGCTGAGATGTGGAGGAAGTGAGAAGGCCAACCATGTGGATATGGGAAGGATCATTCCCAGGGAGAGGAAACAGTGAATACAGGGGTTCTAAGGTGGAAGTGCATTAGGCATGACCACGTAATAGCAAAACAGCCAATGTCACCGGAATTGAGTGACCTCAAGGGTGAGGAGTCAGGAGCTGGTTATACAGAGACCTGTAAAACACTCGAAAGACCTTGGCTTTTTTTTTCCCCCTATGGAATATAAAACCACTGGTAGGTTATAAGTGAATGAATGAAATAATCTGACGTAGTATTAGATGGACCCCTCTGGCTGCTGTGTAGAGAGAATAACTGGCAAGGTAGGGAGGCCAGTGGGGGAGAGGGGAATAGAGAGTACAACAGGAAGACAAGCAAAGAGGCTATGGCAAAAGCCCAGCAGAAAGACAGTTGTTCCAATGATAAGGGCAATGTTGTGCTTGGGAAGAAGTCACTCAGCAAGTAGGCTTTCTGAAGCTGTGGGACGGGAGGAATGAGCAGCATTTTTGTAAGCAGTTGAAGTTGTTATCAGCTTAAAATAGATGGTTATAACCAAAAGAACTTTTATCAAAGCATGTCACTATCAAAAAAAATCAAAACACAAAGGAAGACAGTAAGAGAAAAACTAAGGGTGACAAAAAAGCTTCAATACTGGGGTGCCTGGGTGGTTCTGTTGGCTAAGCATCTGATTCTTAATTTTGGTTCAGGTCATGATCTCAGAGTTGTGAAATCAAGCCCCCTGCTTTAAGCTCTGCACTGGGCATGGAGCCTGCTTGAGATTCTCTCCCTCTGCCCCTCCCCTCACCCTATACTTGTGTGTGTGCTCTCTCTTTCTTAAAAAGGGGGGGGGGTTGCAGTACAGACAGAAAACTTAACAAAATGGTAATAGTGTTTCCATATCAGTAATTGTTTTAAATGTAGATAGACCAAACCCTCCAATCAAATGAAATAGAGTAGTTGGATGGATTTTTTTTAAATCCACTATATGAACTTAGATATAAAAACTCCCAGCAAAATGTTAGCAAACTAAATTCAACAAACTCATTACAAGGGTCATACACCATGACCAAGTGGAATTTATCCCTAAGATGCAAGGATGGTTCAATATATGAAAAATCAATCAGTGTGATACACCACATTAACAGAATGAAGGATAAAAATCACATGATCATCTCAACAGATCCAGAAGAAGCATTTGACAAAACTCAATGCACTTTCAAGATAAAAACTCTCAACAAATTGGGTATGGAAGCAATGCACTTCAACATAACAAAGCCCATATACGGGAACCCAACAGCTAATATCCATACTCAATAGTAAGAAGGTAAAAGATTTTTCTCTAAAATCAGAAATGAAATAAGAATGCCCACTCTTATCACTTCTATTCAACATTGTACTAAACTCATAAACAGAGAAATAGGGCAATAAAAAGAAATACAGGGCATTCTAATCAGAAAGGAAGAAGTAAAATGATCCCTATTCGCAGATGACATATTCTCATATCTCACATCTAAAGATTACACACATACACAATTTAGATCAGCAAAGTAGATGGATACAAAGACAACACACAGAAATCAGTTGCATTTCCACACATTAACAACAAATAATTTGAAAAGAAAATTGAGAAAGTAACTCCATTTATAATAGCATCAAAAAGAATAAAATAGGAATAAATGTAAACATTGAGGTGAAAAGCTTCAATGCTGAAAACTATAAAACATCGCTGGAAGAAATTAAATACACAAATAAGTGGAAAGACACCCCAAGTTGATGGAATACAACATTTAATTTTCTTAAACTACCGAAAATGATCTACCATTTTAGTGCAAACCCTATCAAAATCCAACAGCATTTTTTGCAGAAATAGAAAAAAAAAATCCTAAAATTTATATGGAACCACAAAGACTCTGAATAGCCAAAAAAATCTTGAGAAAGAAAAACTAAGCTGAAGCCTCATACTTCCTGACTTCAAAAGCTACAGTAGTCAAAATGCTATGGCACTGGCATAAAGACAAATATACAGGCCAACAAAACAGAGTAGAGTCCAGAAATAAATCTCTGCATGTACTCCACAACTGATCTTCAACAAGGGTGCCAAGAATATACAATGAGGAAAAGGAAAGGATATTCTCCTTAACAAAGGATGTTGCCAAAACTGGATATCTACATGCAAAAGAATGAAATTGGACTCTTACCTTACACCACACACAAAAGTTAATTCAAAATTGATTGAAAATGGAAATGTAAGATCTTTAACTATGAAACCCCTAGAAGAAAACATAGGGGTAAAGCTTTATAACATTGGCCTTGGCAATGATAGCTTCAATATAACTCCAAAAGCACAGGCAGCAAACGCAAATCTGGATACATCAAACCAAAAAGCTACATCAAACCCAAAAGCTTCTGGTCATCAAAAGAAATAATCAAACCAATAAAAAGGCAGCCTCTGGAGTAGGAGAAAATATTTGCAAACCATATATCTGATCAGCGATTGATCTCCAAAATTTATGGGGAACTTCTCCAGCTCAGTAGCAAAAGAACTAATAGCTCAATTAGAAAATTGGCAAAGGACTTGAGTAGACATGTCTCTAAAGAAGACAAACAAAAGGCCAGAAGGCACCTGAAAATGTGCCCAACACCACTTATCATCAGGGAAATGTAAATCAAAGCCACAATGAGATATCACCTCAATCTGTTAGAATGGCCATTATAAACATACATACATCAAGTTTTGGCGAGGATGTGAAGAAATTGGAACCCTCATGCATTGTTGGCGGAATTGTAAAATGGGGCAGTTCCTGTAGAAAACAGTATAGACACTCCTCAAAAAATTAAAAATAGAACTACCGTATAATCCAGAAATCCCACTAATAGGTATTCATCCGAAAGAATTGAAAACAGAGTCTTGAAGAGGTATTTGTATTTCCACATTCATTGCAGCATTATGCACATTAGCCAAGATATAAAAGCAACTTAAATGTCCAATGACATACATACGGATAAAGAAAATGTACATACCTACAATGGAAGATTACTCATCCCTAAAAAGGAAGGAGATTCTGATGCATGTTAAAACGTGAATGAAACTTGAAGATGTTACACTAAGTGAAATAAGCCAGTCACTAAAAGACAAATGCTACAAAATTCCACTTCTATGATGTATCCAAAGCCATCAAACTCACAGAAGCAAAAAGTAGAATAGTGGTGGGTAGGAGCTGGAGGGAGGGGGTAATGGGGAATTAGTTTTCAATGGTTAGAGTTTGTCATGCAGAATGAAAACGTTCTAGAGATTGCTAGACAGCAATGTGCATGTAGTTAAAAATACTGTACTATATTGTGCACTTAAAATTTTAAAAGGATAGAGCCCATACTATATTTTTTACCACAGTTAATAGTAATAATAATAAACCATGCCAGCAGCAGTCACACACATGTGCATTAAGTACATTTTATAAAACTTGATAAATCATTTTGGACAAAGCTTGTACCTTCCCAATCTAGAACACCCACCCCTTCATTCCAGTTTTATGATCAACCAGTTATGTGACTATGGGCAGGTTTCTTTCTCTCTCTCTGAGCCTCAGTTTCCTTAATAAAGTGATTTAAACAAATTAACTTTGAAATTCATCCTAACTTAAGGTCTTATGACTCTGCGTTTCTCATTTACTCAATGTGGCCTTAATGATAAGAGCCAGGGTGATCAACTAATCGTCCTTAGACAAACCTAATTTTATATTTTTGAGTAGCTCATGGAGGCAAATTCTTTCCCAGTCTATTCTCCAGAGCTGAATTTTGTAAGCCTGGCACTCTCTCTATCTGTGTGCCTCAAGCAAAACAGTTGACAGAAACCCATGAACCCATCATGCCTTGAGTCCTATGATATAATTGCTAATAATCCTAATTCTGGTTCATAGTTTACTTGTCCATAATTACAGCTGCAGTCAAATGCTTTTAGCATTAACATCTGCCTGGAGTTGCAGCACCCTCCTTATCTTAGGGGAATGGAACTGTGAGCACGTTTCAAAGCAAGGTTTGCTGCTTTTTTGCCTGGAACACTTTTTAATTGAGTATCATTTGGAAATTTCTAAATCCCATTTTGGAGCTTCTGGTCACTGCACTACTTATTGAAGCCCAAAAAGCTAGTTATGAGGCATGCCTAAACTGTGCAAATGTCAAAACAAAAATTGCTATCATCTCTGATTCCTTCACAAAATGAAAAGAGGCATTATCTTGACCCTTTTTTAATATGTACTGACAGAAATCAAAGACAGCAAAGCTGTAAGAGAAACACTCATGAGTTTGGGATTGAAATTGCACTTCTAATATAAGAGTTTCCCACCTAGTTGGCAGGGTTTAAAATCATTGGGTTTTTCAGAAACCTACAGACTACGTAAATGTACAATTTTGGTGTATCCACCCAAATGCCTGACTAGCAACCTTAGTAATCCCTACCTTCGCCCTCTCCTCCCCACCCACATCTAATGAGTCAACAAACCCTACCCATTTTACCTCTCTAATGACTTTGCAATCTACTCCTGCAACTCTCTCCCCCACTACTGCTGAAAAAGCAATTAAGGATCTCATTACCTCTTAACTGGGTAAGTGGTTGGTCTAACCCCAGGCCCTTTCCACCTCCAATCTCTCCTACACACAGAAGCAAGAGGTGGTTTTACTGAAGCACAAATTAAAGCCTGCTCTACACTGAAAAATATATGATGGCTCCTTATAGCACAAACTAATCTAAAGCCCTAGCTTGGTACTTCCTCCCTGTCCAGTAAGTCCAGTGACACCTCTCAAACTTCCCCCTCAACCCCTCTGGCCTTCTAGAACCCACCCACAAGGCCTATTATTTGTCACCTCTGCATTCCCCAATGCTCTGTGCACTTGCAAACATTTCTTTTGTTAGTTCTTTTCTCTTCCAGGAACTCCTAACTTTATATATTGACATCCTACTCATCTTTTAATATGAAGCTCAACCACCACCTATGAAACCTTTCCCAAGCCTTTTAGAACAGTTCAATTCTCTTTCCAACATGCTTCCCTAGAACATCGATTTGTTCATTCACTCACTTTTTTTTCCTCAGCAACTCTAAGAAGCAACTACGTTCTGAGGTTGTGGCCATGAATAACAAACATGGTTCCTATGACATCTACCTTCTTTTTTATATATATATATATATATTTTTTTTTTATTTATTTATTTATTTATTTGACAGACAGAGATCACAAGCAGGCAGAGAGGCAGGCAGAGAGAGAGGGGAAAGCAGGCTCCCTGCTGAGCAGAAAGCCCGATGAGGGGCTCAATCCCAGGACCCTAAGATCATGACCTGAGCCGAAGGCAGAGACTTTAACCCACTGAGTCACCCAGGTGCCCCTGACATCTACCTTCTTGTGAACTATTTCTAACCCATGCATGGCTCTCCATTGTCTTTTTCTTTTTTTTTTTAGATTTTATTTATTTATTTGAGATAGAGAGTGAGCAAGAGAAAAAGAACATGAGCTGGGGTTGGGGGTGGGGGGGGCCATCGCAGAGGGAGAAGGAGACTCCCTGCTGAGCAGGGAGCCTGATATGGAGCTCCATCCCAGGACTCTGAGAACATGACCTGAGCCCAAATCGGACACTTAACTGACTGGGGCACACTGGCATCCCCCCTCCATTATCTTTTAAGCCATATTTTAATTAGCGTTCTCTTTCACTGGACCACAAAGTCCTTGAGGAAGGGGATTATGTTTCATTCAGTGGCCAGCAGAATGAGGAGCTCCTGGGTAATGTCTACTAATTTTATTTAAACTAAATGGTCTTTCCAGTTGAGAATATATGTATTCGTACAAATATGTATTTGTACTCAAACCACGTCATTTCCAACCCCTTTCACTTTAGTAGCCCGTTAATCTTAAAACAGGCACCCCACAAACACCTCAAAAGCATTACTGAGGATAATGTATAGAAAGCATTGATCACAGTGACCAGAATCCAGAAGTGTTTAATGAAAACAAGCTCTTTAGCTTAATTTGAGTAGTCCTTTACTTTTCAGATTTAAAATAAGCTAGTCTTTGTTTCAGTTTGATGGACTATGTTCCAGTAAGAATGTCCAACAAAGAGCTTCCTTCCTATCCATCTCATCAAATGGTTGCCACTCAATCAGTAATATTAGGGGGGCTTGAAAACAAGAGTGAAAAAGGGCGAATTTTTAAATTCTTGATCCCCACATGAAACTTGGCAAACAGGGCTGGATGACTGGGGACCTGGGTTCCCGGACCAGCTCTGACAAGAAGAGCTTCTGAAAAATCAGTTCGTTTCTCTGTTGCTCAGTTATCTTATCTGTAGAGGATGGGGATATTAATGCCACTTTTACCTCCCTTGAAGAGTTTGTGGATAAAAATGAAATACCTGTGAAGTTACCCTGAAAAAAAAAGGCAAAAGCTTATCACATGTGAGGTGGCATTTGTAATAATAAGCACTTATGAAACACTCTTATGACAGGCCCCTCTCTCAGGGATGTCCCCAAGCGTATGTGAGGCTGCTTGGTAAGTTGCTACACACATGGTCAGAGATTTAGTGGGAAGAGATAGTAAATCCTCCCTGATTCCTCTTGGGGCAGATAAGGAACGAGTATAGCCAACCCTCAGTGACCTGTGATAACAAGGCCAGGGATAATATGGATAAACGAATTTCACAGATTATCCAAAAATATAACTTTCACCATTTACGATCTCTAAACTTTTGCAGAAATTCCTTAAATGGAGCCAGATTACTTTAACGTGGCTCATAACCTGCGCAAGTTTCACAGCCAGTTCCTACCTCGATCCATGCCCAGATACAGCCGCAAAGAAACAAAGAACAACCAGAGGAAATGTTGGAACAGCTGCCATAAAAATGACTGATCTATCCGAAAGAAAGCTCAGCACATTTTGTACCCAAAGACCTATGGAATGCCAGCCCTGGCTATATTTTCCTGCAGCAAGGGAGAAGCAACTAGAGCCTGCCAAACCAGAAAATTCCATGAGTGACCTCAAACCATGGTTATTTCCCCAATCGACCTGAAGGAGCTTGTCCCTTCAAACTGCTGCCCAGGCCTCAATGAAATCCGGTCTTGGATCATTCTAGTCTAGAACTATTCCACAGACGTTTCCAAAGCTGGGATGCGAAATGGCTTCAAATACCTAAATCTGTTATTTGAATTATTCAACAATTCTTTCCCTGACAACCCCTATGAGGGAGCTGCCTTCCTGTCACTTCTCATTATAATAGCTTTGCTTTCTCTCCTTTGTGTCACTTTTCCTGAAGTATTGGCAAGGAAGTTCAAAAACATTGTGCAAAACACCTTGGGAAGGGTCGCCTGCAAAACGGCAGCTCTCTAGGCTACGCGAGGCTTACTCTTTCCCAGAACACAATCTGGGCAGGTTAAAAGCAAAAAATCACTGATACCCTCTTGACGGGATTAGAACGACAGTGATTGGAAATAGACTCCCAATATTCCTACTTCGAGGGGCATGCATCCATCCATTCGCTGATGCGACAAATGTTTGTTGAGCTTTTGCTCCATGCCAGACAGTCCAACCGGAGCGCTTGGAATCGTCTGCCTGGGTCTAGAATACTACCAACAACCACACCATGTGATTCCCCTCCAGCTCTGCCCATTTTCCATCTATGCCAGTGAAATAAGGAACTGACACCTTGGGGCAGGCACAGGGCAGGGTAACAAGTGATTCCAATTTGCCCAGGACTTAGGGGATTCTGAGGCACAAGACTTTCAGCTTCAAAACTGGGAAAGTCCTGGGCAAATAAGAATGGAGTTGGTCACTCTGGCACGAGACCTGGAACCACAAGTAAGTCGGAGTTTCAAATCTTCCATCAGATGGCTAGATTTGACCTTGAGCAACCTTCTGTGTGAGCTTTGATAACTTTTCAAAAATCTCTGGTGTCGGTTTACACATTTGTAGAATAAAGGAGCAAAATGAGATCATCTCAATGAATGAAGAAGATGTGGCATAGATATACAATAGAATATTACTCAGCCATCAAAAAAATAAAATCTTGTCATTTGCAATGACGTGGATGGAACTAGAGGGTATTATGCTAGCTGAAATAAGTCAATCAGAGAAAGACAATTGTCATATGATTTCATTCATATGTGGAATTTAAGAAACACAACAGAGTAGCATAGAGGAAGGGAGGGAAAAATAAAACAAGACAAAATCAGAGAGGGAGACAAATCCTTAGAGACTCTCAACTGTAGGAAACAAACTGAGGGCTGCTGGAGGGGAGAGGGTGGGAGTACGGGGTAATGGGGTGATGGACATTAAGGAGGGCACGTGACATAATGAGCACTGGGTGTTATATACAACTGATGAATCACTGAACTCTACCTCTGAAACTAATAAACACTTAACTAAAAAAATAATTGTCTTTTTAATTTTTTTTAAATTTTCTATTTCATTTTGTGAACAAAAAATAAGAACTTATTCTGAATTAACTGAGTGATCAGCATATAATTAAGCAGTAATAAGTTTCCATTACTGCTTTGGAATTTGGTGCAATCACCTGATATTTATCCAAGACTATATGTTAATTAATTGAATTTAAATAATACAAATTTTGGGGGCACCTGGGTGGCTCAGTGGGTTAAAGCCTCTGCCTTCGTCTCAGGTCATGATCTCAGGGTCCTGGGATCGAGCCCCGCATCGGGCTCTCTGCTCGGCAGGGAGCCTGCTTCCTCCTCTCTATCTGTCTGCCTACTTGTGATCTCTGTCTGTCAAATAAATAAATAAAATCTTTTAAAAAAATAAATAAATAAATAAATAATACAGATTTTTTAAAAATTAGATCATCTCTAAGGATTATCTTTCAGTTTGAATATTCTGAGTGAATTTAACATCTTTTTAGAATTAAAATGGTCTGAAGGTATAGGGAACTTCTTACAAATCTCTGTCCACAAATAAAAACACCAAGTTGAAATCCTGACATAGTCCCAACAATTAAAATCATTTAATCTAAACTTGAGCAGCTCCTTTCAAGTAAGCACCAGCATTCTCCACACAGGTGCCTGGTACAGAAAATGTTCTACTCAGAAGCAGTGATAGAAAACCAATCCTAGAGTCTCTATCAGAGTGATAGTTGAAAATTGTGCTTAGCTGGGTTAATTTAGCAATTAGATAGTGATGACCTCCACGTATTTCAGGTGAAATAGAGCTTTGTTGCCATTAGGCACCTTTATATTATGGGTAAATTTGTGGAATGAATTAAGGATCACACACAATATGAACAGTCACTCCTTTAGAAGAACTATAAATTTAAAAATAATAATAATAATAACAAGGGGCTGGTGGGAGGGAACCTGATTCCAATTCTAAGACTAGTTTGGAGAAATAGTTTCCTCTTCTTGGACTTCAGTAGCCTCATCTGTAAAATGGGCAGAAAACATACTTCCCAAAGCTGTGTGAGGATAAACCTGTCTGCTTTTATTAACATTGACATACACACAGTTCTTATATTTATTAATTCTTTTATTTTATATATGTGGATTTATATATGGATGGATTTTATTTTATAAATCCATCCTTACATTTCATATATATAGAACATATACCTATACATGCTATATATAATTATATCTGTATTATATATAGTACATATAAAATATCTCTGAAAATATAATATGTATACATATATACATACATTTGTAGAATACCTACTCTGTGCCTGTCACATTCTTGGATCTAAGAAGCATTTCAAAGTGTCAAAACTGCCATGCAAATCTAGAAGGAGATGTTGTGAAGAAGTAAGTTCCAGAACCACTAGATTTACCTCCTTCAAGTCCTATCAGATGAGGTTTTTTTCACTAACCCAGGACAGTCACCCAGGTTAAAATAGCAAGTGAGTAGTCATTGAGATCCCTCCATGTGTCTGACCAGCATTTACTCTTAAATTGTCATGGACAAAAAGCGACAAAGACTCTCTCACAATCCACAGAATCCCATGCTTAGACAGGCCTCAAGAGTCCCCTTCTCTGATGATAACTTCTCTAACCCAGACAAATGCTCACTCTCAGTGCCTCCTTGAGCATGGTCAGCTGCTAAGAATTCATAGGCTTAGAAGACAGTCCTTGGTGCTTTTATTTAATGCATCTTCACAGATTCAGCACAGTATTGTTCCACCTGATTACACTATTTGGGATTGCTGAAGTTAATATGAGCTAAGCTCTGAGCCCACTACACATCTGCTAGGCACTCAGTATGTGACAGTGTCCTTCCCTCCTTACTCGTTCTCCTTCCTATATAATTGCTAGCTCCAGTGAAGCCATGATTAGCATTCTTTACAAAACAGTTTTCCTGATGTCCCTGAAGACCTGCTATGGGCTGACAGCCAGGATGTTCCTTGGGGATTACCAGTAAAAATTCAAAAAGACAAGAGAGTAAAGCTGCAGTTTGGCATTGGGACCTGAATTGCATTTGCAACCAAAAGAGCCTCTCTTGCCTTTAGCTTGGCAATTGCCCAAGAACTGTTGAGACTCCAAGTCGACGACCAAAGTCTATGGCCCTTCCTGTCCTTATACCGGTGGTACTGCAAGGCTGTCCTGAGTTTAATTTAACTTTCTTGCCAATACACGGGAACAGGTTGTTAGAAAACAATTATCTCAGGCCATCCCTCAAAACTGCACTGTTTTTCAACCCCATTAGTGTTGAGATAGCGGCATACAATTGCAGGATGATTTATCTCTCAATACTGATCTGTTGCTACATTACTGGACGTTTCCTCCACAGCTGATTCCATCAGTCATGCAATCATCTGAGCGGCTCTGCAGCCCATGCTCATCTGACAGAGCCACACTTGCTATTTATCTTACGTGCTGTCTCTCGCTCTTGTCAGTTTTAATTCTGTTCCATTTTCATTCTCTTCTCCTGTCCCCTGAGGGCTCCGTCTGGGATATTATTATTCAGTATTTACAGGGATGTCACTTGAAAAATGTCACCACCACAAATGACAAAAATTCGGCGGTTTGCACAGAATCGTCTGTGCCCAGCCACCATCTTGAATTTTTATACCATGATGTAAATTCCACAACTATCCATGAATCCTTAAAACTCTGGACCTGGTTCAAAGGAAGCCTTAGGACAGGTTTTTACTAAAATCCTTCAAGTATAATTGTTAAGGTTCCATTTGAGAGGAGGACTTATTCAATTCTTTATTTTTAGAAAAAAAAAATACAGTTTAGAAATGCTCCCACCATTACTGACATTGTCACACAGGTCCAGCCACAAGATCTATCCTTAAACCTCGAAGATGTATAATTATGAATCATCTGCATCTTATTGTCAAATAGGTTTCTCTTTTAATGATGAAGTTAAATGCTTATTTTAGCTAACACATATGTAGTGCTTCTGATGTTCCAAGAGCTGCTTAGAAGCATTTGTACACACATATGTTAATCTTCAAATCAAGCCTATGTTCCCCATGACTGTCAAAGAGGATATTTGGACAAACTATCTAAATAGTACAGGAGATCAAATTTATTCAACACATAGTGTAGGCTCAGCTTTTTCACAGACATTTTCTTTCAAGCGTGAACCATAGTTCTGGGAGATAAATATAATGATTGACATGTTCATGGATGAGAAAGGCGAAGGGTCAAAAGTTAGCACACTCATTGAGGTCACTATGTCAGGCTTTTAACTTGTGTCTATCTGATTCCAAATGTCCCACTTCTCAATGTCCCACAATGTCAATCTCCAGCTTTGCTCTTCGAAAGAGATCTGCTGATATTCTAGGTTACTGTCAAAACTTCTTTGAAGTTGGTACTCAATTTTGACCTGGTGTTATCTCTTATCAGCCAAAGGTCAGCCATCTTTTTATATCAGCCTTGGTGGTGATTCCTTTTGTCCAGATTCATCATGAAGGATGCAGCTGAGATGGAGAGGGTATTTGCCTTTTCCCCAAACTGGAGTATAATGATCCAGAATTCTGGTGTGGTCATTGGGGATTGCATTGGTGCCAGGCCACATAAACTCATCCAGCTCAAGAAAAAGTCATCCTGCTCACGATCCAGCTAGACTCACTGGTATTCCACATCTGGCTCTGAGCCTCAAAGCCCAGTGAGGGAAAAAACTCACTTAACTTGCTTGTTTCAGTTCAAGTATTTCCTCTAAAGGATGTGTAATGCACTAGTGACTGGTCTATGGGAGATAAAAGGTTTCTTTGTCCTCTGACCAATCTGAGCATACCACAGACAACCTAGAGGACGTTCAAATGGGCCAGCAGTGCCATGAATTTGGAGCAGATCATGAGGGTGATCCAGACAGGTCTCAACGTGAGGGAGGCCCACCAAAGAGGATCAGGTGGTGAGGGCAGACTGTAGTCCAGTCTAATTATAAGGTGAACATTAGCAGGAGGCAACTGTGGGAGCATTTGCAGGCAACCCAGATATACTGTGCAGAAGCAGGAGCCCAGTGTCCCACATGACTCAAGGGAGATGCATGGAGCCTTAATTTCTGGGAACTCAGTCTTCCAGACAAACTGTCAAGACATAGTGCTACTGGGGCTCCTGAGTGGTTTAGTCTGTTAAGCAACTACCTTCTCGGATCCCAGGGTCCTGGGATAGAGCCCCAAGTTGGGCTTCCTGCTCAGTGGGAGTCTGCTTCTCCTTCTCCCTCTGCCTGCCACTCCCCCTGCTTGTGCTCTCTCTCTCTCTCACTCATATAAATAAAATCTTTTAAAAAAAAAAAAAAGATACAGTGCTACTAATAATAAAGGTTTACTCTGTGGCAGACACTTTGGTTTCATAGCTCATTCACTGTCTTAACCTCAACAATCACATGAGGCAAGCGCTATTCCTATCACCACCATATGCATAAACACTTCCAGTGTGTCGCAGCCCACATCCCAATGAACTGAACTTTCCAAATCGGGTCACGCTGGCTCTGGAAGCCAGACTCTTAACCACTCACCCTGCCAGAACCACCTCTTGGTGTTGAGGTCAGGACCAAACAACAGGCACTCATGGACTGTGATCTGAAATAGAAAGTACTAGTCCAAGCTTTTGTTTTAGCATATGAAAATTTTGCAGCCGCACTAGGAGACAGTATGTTGGTCAGCATTCGGTCAGGAAAACAGAAGTTATTTGGTGGATGTTCCAAGAGTCAATAACTCCAATGCAGGGAATTATAGGCTTATGCAGTCATTTGGAAAGGCTGGGCAGTGGAGTTCAGGAAAGCCACCAAGATCTGCTGCATCTAGGCAAGAAAGCTTAACACCTGGCTTAGGCTACGACACAGCTAGGGGGGCCCCCAGGAAGTTTCGTTATCTGTTTCGGCCAGCACTCTTGAGACAGGTGACTCTCAACAGGCTCACCTGGAAGCCACTTGGAAACTTATATCCTCCTGCCCACACATCTGCTTGTAACTGCTTCCTTTGGAACATAACGGCCATTCGTCATCTGCCAGGAGAATTTCACGCCGGTGCTTCTCCTTGGCAGACTCTACCCAAAGCCATACATGAAAAGGTATTTTAGGAATGGTAAATCAGGTTGTTGACCAGGCATGGGAGAGTTAGAAGGCAGGACAGACACATCAAGCTGACCATAGATCATCTGGTGGAGTTAGGTATAATTACCATCTCCCTTTTGCAATTGAGAAAACTGAAGCACAAAGAGGTTAATGGATTGGCTCTAAATCACATAACCAGTAAGTGATAAAAGCAGGATTCAAATTCAGAGCCTGACTCCACAATCAATATTCTCAGCATTGCATAGTAAAGCTTGGCACAGATTACACTCGCGAAGTGTTTGCTGTTATCATTCTTGTTCTGTTGTTGCTGCTACTATTACTATTATTATATTACTTGTATTACTATACCAGTTTTTCTCATAAATACCGTAACTGACATTGCCTTGCTATTACCTAAAGAATGTCCAATACCCTCCACCGATAGCCTATTTCACAGTCGTCACTTTCCAAGGCACCTAGATAGATTTCCTTCCCCAGTAAGTATGCCTTTATGATTTAGTCCCAGGGTTCTAAATTTCCAGCTTAAAAACCAGGAAAAAAAAAAAAAGCAAAACAAAAAACAACCTTCTGAGTAGCCACACGTGTGTGTATGAATACAAGCACACGGCACGCGTGTGTGTGCACACACATACACACTTTGTGAACAGCAGCAATGTAACTACTCCATTTCATGCAATTGATGATGCTGAGTTCTGAGAGCTTCATCCAAGCAATCCCAGCTGACCAATTATTGCAGGCAACCTGCTCCCACACACTTGCCACACAGAAAACATGTCAAATGCGTTTGGAAACAACCCTAGGCTGCAGCACACTGAGAACGGGAGGCTGAACGTTGGACTTGCTGGCTTTGGGCTGTCTGGCGTAGCCCAGGACGCATGTGTGAGCTCTGATTCTGTTTCCAGATACTGCAGGGAAGCCTCTGTAATTGGAAAGTGCTGCCCAAGCAGAAACCCTGCCTTGTTTAATAAACACTGCCCTCTGAAGAAGTTTAAAATTTACCGGAGGAAAAACACACACTCCTGTTACCATCAGTGTTCTAGAACTAGCTGAAATTGACTGGAGGTTTCAGAGGACGTTCTTCCTCTTACAGCTCATTTAACTATGCAATTAGGCAGTTAAATAGATGCAAAATATTTAAAATTAAACATGCTTTTCATCAATTCAGTGGTCAAAACTTTTTAGAGTACATGATGAATTTCCTCTGTCTTTATTGCTCTTTCTTCATTCCTACCCATCTCCAAACACGCTTAGGGGGAAAATGGGGGGGAGGGGAAGAGAGGAGGAAACAAGGTGTTTATCTTCACTCAGCAATTTCATGATTTCTATCAGATGGTAGGAGCAAAAATAATAAGTTGGAAGATTTCAAATGAAAGTCTATAGAGCAGAGCAAGTGCACGATCACGTGGCTAATAATGTATTTTGTAAATGTAGGGAGAAAATTATGCATGAATACCAAATTTCCATGATAGGAAGGTGAACAGCCTGTTTAACGACCGCAAATTCAATGCTGGGAATCACATCACTCTGAACAGGTACACAGTATTATATTCCGATTGAGAAAGGAATGCTATGTGAATGTGCTTGGCAAAAAGGTAGCAGAGGAATATTGCATCTTTAATAGGATTTTTGATTCAAATGTGCTGAGCCAAACCATTTAAAATTGCATTTGAATAGTAAACAGATAACATCATCATTTTAAAAAACCTGCACACTTGTGCCAGATCAACAGAGACCCTGCAAAATAAAGACAGGGAAGAAGGAGGTATCAGCTCTGAATAGAAAATAAAATTAGATATGAATTCTCAGCCATGAGGCCTTCTTCGGGCCTCAGAAAGGTAAAGCAAGGTTAACTCAATCCTTTGTCAGCACAACTCCAAGAAGATTTCAGAGCCGGCAGGTCCCTCCTCAGCAAAGTATCTTTTTCAAACACAGATTTAATTTGGGTTGGAGATTTATCTTGCTTCTTCTACCAAATTGCTTTAGTTTTATTTATCGATTTGCCTTGTTGGTGCTTAGGACATGATATCAGGGAAAAATGAAGGAAAACATGCAATCAGTAAGTGACCACACAGAATTAAAATGCCAAAAATTCAAAAGCAGAAAACATCTAAGGAAGCTCAAGAAACCTTATCAGCCACCCCTCCACCGCCATCTCTGACCCACACCCTTGCTCCCAAAGCCTCGGTTTCTGGAATCCTCCCAAATGAATCCTTCTGTTCATTCAAGTTTCTGCATAACTGGAAGCTAACCCTTTCTGTGTGCTGACTTTCCTATAGCATAAGTTTTCCCCAAATCTTGTTTTAAAACAGTAGCTTGCAGTGCTCTGGGTTTTTGTCTACTCTGGTTAGCATTCTTCAGGAGAAATGCTTATGGAAGAGGAAGAATTTCATGATAAGAAAAAACAGGGATGTCTGTAAGCCGAAACATTCCTCAAATATTTTAACAGAACTTCTGATCTATTCATTAGGCGATGTCGTTTTTTCTCTTGTCTGTGTGGAGTATCTCACCAGCCTGCCATCTAGGCTTCTGTGCCAGCTCTTATCTTTGAGGAAAACATCATTGTTGAGGGGTTGGAAATTTGCACCTGGAAAGGCTGACTCGGAAGTTTCTGGCATATTCCAGGCCAAAGCTCTGGGAAAACTATGGCTTGCTACAAAGCAGATGAAGGCATGATCAGAATGGACACAGCAGAAACACTAGGTCATGTTCTGCTTACCTAATGACCTGAAAGATCTTTTTGTTTTGTCCTGGACCAACAGCTTGTAAATTTTTACTTATAAATTATTAAATAGTAATGATCAAAATGCCAAAAATATAAAAGGGTATTCAGAAGAAATTTCTCTCTTAGCATTGTTTTTCAACTGCCCTGTACTCGTGCTTTCGAACAAATGACTGTTAGCATTATCACTCATCTTTGCAGAGTTTTTAATATGTGTCCAAGTCTCACTCCTTGGTCCCTCAATATCTTCTAAGTTTTGACATTCTTGACTTCTCGGTTCCCAATTTGCTTGAAGGGTCAGACTTTCCAGGATTTATACTGACCATCTTGCAAATAAAAAGAAAGATTCTATTTCCTTTCTAGCTCAGGAATCACTAACAGAAGATGGTAAAAATATTTTCAGGTACAAAGTCAGTTGCCTAGAGTAAGTCTGGTCATTGTTTTGGAAGGGTAGATGGAGAGGAGAAGGGAGTTGAGGGAAATTGGAAGGGGAGGTGAACCATGAGAGACTATGGACTCTGAAAAACAACCTGAGGGTTTTGAAGGGGCGGGGGGGGGGGGGGAGGAGGAGGTCGGAGGAACTAGGTGGTGGGTATTAGGGAGGGCACGGATTGCATGGAGCACTGGGTGTGGTGAAAAAACAATGAATACCGTTACGCTGAAAAAGAAATAAAAAATTTAAAAAAAAGAAAAGAAAAGAAACTTCTGCTTTTGCCTCAAGAAAAATGCAGGAAATGATTTTTCACTAATGACAATAAAAGGAGAATAAAATTAGTCTTATCTACCCATACATTAATAAGTTATCTTAGGATTAAATGTGGATTTCATTATCTCAGAAAACTCATGGGAAATGATATTTGGTCCTATTTTATGGTATCTAGGGTGAACATCTATGGGATTTATTTGCCCAGCAATCATACTCCCTATTTTTAACAACTGCATTCTATTGTCATCTGAAGAACAACCCCTATTCAAAAGCCATGCATTTCAGATTGTGCTGACACAAGTCCCAAGCCACAAAAATGGATGTATGACCCTTGCCACGCTGGTCAGAGTCAGATATCCCCTGGTTACAGTGATTTTACTCTGAGCTCATCACATGACCCAATCTAGCCAATGACAACCTGTCCTGGCCTTTTCCCAGGCTTTCTTGGGAAAGAGAAACTCTCTGTGCCCCAGAGTTGCTGAACCAGTAGTTTTATGAAGCTAGAGCTGCTGGAGGCCATTTTTCTCCCACCATTGGAGGATGCGGCCAAGAATGAAGCCATCACAAAGGAAAGCAGAACTGAAAAATAGAGGAAGACAGAACCTAATGTCCAAGCCTGGATCCAAATCTCTCCTTTTCAAAAATGTGAACAATTCTCTTTTTTACTCCAGTCATTTGAATTCATTTTCTGCCCCCAGCAACCAAATGAGTCTTTATATAGTATTTAATTGCAGTAACAGTTGACCTCTACTTACTCTGTTAATATTTTTTTAATTTTATTTATTTATGTGACATAGGGAGAGAGAGAGCATGAGCACAAGCAGGGGGAGAGGCAGAGGGAGAGAGAGAATCAGGCTCCCCACTGAGCAAGGAGCCCAATTCAGGGCCCAATCCCAGGACCCTGAGATCATGACATGAGCCAAAGGCAGACACTTAACCACTTGAGCCACCCAGGCACCTGAACTTATTCTGTTTAAAGCTGAGCTCATACCACCTGTATTTCTTAAGATGTGTACACATGGAGAAAAAAAACTTTCCCAAATAGTATGGCTTACCTCTTTTTTACAGATACTAAGAATCAAAATATGCTAGTATCAGGTAGTTTAGAAAGCTTGTGAATTTCCAGCTGGATTAATCTTTCAAGTCCAAAATAAATCTAAATTCTACTATTAACATTTCTTTTTGTGCTAATAAACATACAAGCTTCATTTGTGAAGAAAAGCATATCACAAACAAATCACATCAAATTGCTAACTGCATTAATGATAAGCAAATTAGTAGCTCTCTCCTACATTTCCTGATATTTCTATTTTGAAGGCTGGTTATTGTAAACCACTCACTACTAACTTTTACTCAATGCCAAACCGTTATTCTGAAGAAGCGGAAGAAGAATCTCATGATTAAATTTATCCACTGTGCTCAGTTCACAATGCCTAGTGTTTCAGTGGTGTCAATAACCTAGCACGGTGCCTGGCGTAAAACTAAGTTTCAATAACTATTTGTAGAGCATAAACAGCTACCAGTTAAATGAAGAAATTATTAGATCAAGAGCAGAATACATTCTCAATTATCTTCTTAAAGAAATCAAAAGCACCCATCTTGCTTTCACCTAAGGAAATCATTGAAGGAAATGACCACTCTATATTTCAGTCTAGAAGCCCATAGCCATCCTGCACAGCGCATTCTCCAGCACATGGTCTGATTTCAAATCCCTTAAAGGTCTCAGAGATTACTTATTTTTATCCCAAATATATCAGGGAGTGCAAACTTAAGTGCCCACATGAGCCAGGCACATAAAAGAGGAAAATAGAGGAGGTAAAGCATTTATGGTGTTCCAAATTTGTCATATATTTTTTATCTTTAGACCCACAAAACACACTTAGTGTCAGTGTTGGGGAACCACAGGGTTTAGAGCCACATGCATTCTCCTGGGGGTGATGCCATTCCCGAGGGGCAAAAATTGGTTCTTGAGGGTGTGAAATCCTTAGATACTTACACTGGTTTGTGGTCCTCCAAAGGGCCACAGCATGTAAACAGATATGCAATATATCCATGCTATTAAAATTTTATGGAGATGGAAAGACCGTTAGGAAGGATGTAAATGTCTTTAAATTTTCCTTAGGAGAGCAAAACTGATAAAAATTTTGAGAAACATCAGGAAACTGAAGAACTTAGATATCTCAAAGGGCAATCATTTCTTAGATCCAACAGATTTGTGGCTCTGTGAAAACATGGTATGGCCATATTTTTCAGAAAACATCATCTAGGTATTTAGACAAAGTTTCATAATTTTTAAATGTTGGTTTGTTTTAAAAGAAAATCAGCAAGAGTCCTTTGCAAGCTAAATAAACTCTATCTCCAAGGCCATGTGGCCTACCAGCTGTCAATGTACAGTCAAGACCCTCAGGGAAAATTTGAGCAAAGTGTTATATCCTTAGAGCATTTGGTGGTTACCAATCAGTTAAGTTAGACAAAGAGAGAGAGCATTTTTCACCTCGCACCCTTCTAGGGAAAGCATTCATAGTTTCCTCGAAAAGCAAAACCATTTGCCCATTGGCAAATCTGAGAAACATTTTTCTGGTTCCTCAGTATTAATCAAGGTGTTAATAATCTTTGAAAAGGAGCCTTGGTCATTCCAAAATTATTTTAAAATGAACAGAACAGTTATCCCATGGGAAATGTGTTTAGGACACATTCAGGCTTCGAAAGTTCTGCTTTTTAAGCCTGCAAACCCAGCTCCTGCCTAAGTAGAGATTTGTTTATTCTGCTTATCTCAAACCATAGTGAATATGGTCCCTGACTCTAAATGGTCCGGTTTCTGTACACCGTATCTTAATTCTGCCTTAGAACGATAACTGCAAAAAGTTTGAGACTGTGTTTACTGAACTTGTTATACTCACACAAAAGAATGCTAAATATTTGATGATAATCATCCCGTTCTTTGAATTAATATGAGTGCCAATCTAAACAGCACATGTTGAACAAAAATTTTATTTTAATTGCATTTCCCATGTTGCCTTCCCTTCACATAAATTCTAAGAATAAAATTAAAGTCAGCTCTAAAAAGTATGCCTTCCCTCCTCTAAATGACATGAAGACATTAGTTTCGCCTTAATCACTTTTCATTTGAGCAGCTTAGGAAGGCTCAGCATGAATTTTTTATGTGTCAGATATCCTCCTCCACCTACTCAATCCCTTCCCGCTGTTTTCTGCATTTCTCCCCCAACATCCTTAGAATTTGGATAATCTACTTCCTCCACAGTATTTGGTGTTTTATAAAGTACTTTCACTCTCAGTTAGCTAGGACAATGCTGAACATACAGGAGTATTGGTAAATTCAACAATTCAACAGGCAAAATGGAAAAGAAAGTGTCAAAGTCATAAGGGATTTGGGGGACACCCGTTAGACATTTCCCTCCTAGGCTCTGCGAAGCCCTGAACAGCCTGGGAAGGCTTCTCATTCCCAAGTTGGGTGAGGACTTTGTTATTTCCTATCTGTGCTCACCTAGAGGAGTGAAGTTCGGGAATTAAAATTTAATGAAGAATCAAGTTTAAAATTCTGCACCGGTGCACAATGCTTATAAATACACCACACTGATACTACCCGGGTATTATAAATAATACATGTAATGTTGATTAAAATTTTGATGTAAATTTCTAAAAACTTTATTAAAGTTGTAAAATAACTGACATGGGTTGTTTACAGTTAGGTGACAACTTAATTAATCAACTGCTGTCTCCACTGCAATAAAGACTAGAAGTGCATATTCTCCACTTTATTTTTATCCCTGAAGAATGAGCCAGAAAACACAAAATTATCTCTTTTCAAAACACCAAATTATCTTTTCTCAAAACAGTCTGAGTATTAATTGTGAAGCATGACAGCACATAGTCTTTGCCTAGACTAATAATTAATCTGGAAAATACAAATCTCTGACATTCAGTTGGTAAAGAACGAAAGTGATAACCAGGAAACATTTACTCACACTCAGTCCAGAAATGATACTTTTTATTTTGTGGAGAGAAAATTTTTAATTTTCAGGTCACTAAACAATTTAATTCTCTGTTAGAGATAAAAACTAAAGACACAAAACATCATCACATCGAAGAAAGAAATAAAAAATATGTATATATGAATTCACCCTGCTTGTTTCAGGAGTCTTGCTTAATGAGACTTTCCCCTTTTTGAGTGAGAAATCCAGAATGCTTTTGAAAATAAATAAGATGATGGCAAAACTAGTGTTTCAGATAGTCTTATGTTACATTATTATTTCCTTTTTCCAAGAGTCTCATTATACATGAAATGGATACTGTAAGGATTACAGAATATCAGTTCTGAAGAGAAAGTGTTTATAATTATTGCTGCAGGTTCCATTCATTCATTCATTCATTCACTCGACAAACTTAGGACCTGTGAGACACTATAGTAGTCATGGGAGTGGGGGATGGTTTCAAGGGATGGGTTTCAAGGGTCAGTGAGAAGCAAGTCCACTGAAAAGAGTTCACAGTGAACAGGCAAGCTTCATCATGGACATAAACAACTTTGTGGCACAGAGACTAAGCCAAACACACCTGAATTCAAATCCCAGCTCCATTTGACCTCTCTGATTTTTAATGTTCTCATCGGTTAAGTATGGAAACAGTCTTATTTATACTGTAATGTGTTATGAGAATTCAATGAGATAATTCATGATAGGTACAGCACAATGTCAAATATATAGTAAGTTTTCCATAAAAAGTTAATTCCTCCTCTTCCTATAATTGTAGTGCTGTTATTATTGTGGTTTTTGTCCAAACAGTAATTGCCAGGCCATGAGCTCTTAGCATACAAGAGGAAATTGGCTACTCATTACCCAGATCTGTATCCTTTCAAATCACCCCAGCCCATGATTATCCTGGCTTTCCTCTGGGCACAACCATGTATAATGCCTATCTCCATGCTACAAATCTGACTCATGTTACTGTCTCTCACCATTAAACACCACCCCTGAATTAACCATTAAACAAAATAAGCACGTGCTTGGGGCACAAAGAAAAGGGAAGGGAAGAAACTTTCTGCTCACATGTCCTTGACCCCTTTCTGCTCACTCTCAATTTTAATGGAATTAAATTAAATTGAATGTAATTTTTATCATTTATGTATTGTGATCAACTTTAATCTGCATTGCTTTAAAAAAAAAAAAAACCTGGTAAGTGATTTGAGTTTAAAATTTTGGTTTTGAAACTTCTTCAGACACTATTATTTGTTTCCATTTTATGGACTGAGAATTTCTGCTTTCCTTTGAGTGTAAACACAGCTGGCTGGCTCTGGCTAGCATTTAACTCATCAACTGCCTTGTGTAACAGACCCGGACGTTCTTTATTGTAAGCAATGGAAGGGCAGGGGAAACCAGCATTGAGCTATTCATAGAGCATCAGCTGACCTTACTCAAACCCTGTTAACTGGCACAGGGGTGCACAACCTCTTTCCCCTCCAGTATCCTGATAAATATTTTTCCATAGACATGTGAGGCTGGCTCCTCATGCTTGGAGAGAAGACTATATTCATTGTGTCCCAGCAGTTTCAATTTCCAAGGACCTCTAAACCCCCTATTTGAGGTCCAAATCCCCTTTCTCCTTTTAGTTGCCCTATAAATCAGCTACTTTTCCTGCTGTGTTCTGCTATTTATTGTTACTACAGCACATCGTACCTCCATTATAACCCAAGTCAATTTGTACTGTCATTATTGGTTTACATGTTTATCCGTGCAGGATTACACCACACTCATCTTTCTGTCCTTAGCAATTGACTCACACATACACAGTGGTTGCTCAATAAATATTTTGAACAAATGAATTAGTAATTTAATGAAAAAATCTATCAAAATAGCTGGAACATATTTAATGTTTTTTCTCAGAGTCCTAATTAGATTAAGCTCTGATGGTCTAATTAACCACAGAAATATTCTCTTCACAGGGTTTCTTCGTCACAAAAGGTTCTAGACCTGAGAGTCCGAGTCTGATGATCAGTAAATCTCAGAGGATTAATAAAGACAGTGTATAAGATATTCATCTTCTCAGACAACATGAAAGACAGTTGAATCATTCCGGGTCACTCATATTTCTACCTTCTCCTATAGTTCATTCAGATGTCATTAAATATTTACTTTGAATTCACCCTCCTCCAGCAACCACCCCATCTCTCTGCACTTCTTTCCAGCAAAACACTTCCATGCAGTGATAAATCCTTGCCAGCACTACCAGCCCCCTCATAGCTAGGTACAATAGGATGCTCTTGGTCCTCATCTCAATAGACCTAATGGCAGCATGTGGCATAGTCTGTGACTTTCTCCTTTTTGAAACACTCTTTACTCACCCACTTCTCAGTCTTCTTGGCTGGCTCCGCTTCATGTCCCTAGCCTCCAAACACAGATATACCCACAGCCCAGTCCTTGAACCTCTTATCCTCCCAATCAGTCACTGTTTTAGAAATCTCATCCAGCCTCATAGCTTTAAATACCAACTACACATGGAAGGCTCCCAAATTTGTATCTGCAATCCAAACCAGTCATCAATTTTAGAGTCATAAATGCCGTATATAAATAACATCTTCACTCATATGCCTAATAGGCATCTAACTCAACATGTCCAAACTGAAATTTATATTCTTTCTGCCTCTTATAACAATTCTTTCCATTTTTATGGTTACTGAGACCAAACTCCTTGGAATCACCCCTGACTTCTGTCTTTTCCTCGTAGCCCATATCCATTGACCTGCAGATTGTCTTGATTCTACCTTTAAAATGCATCCAGAATCTGACCGCTGCTCACTACCTCCACCCACCTCGCCATCTCTCCAGCCTCATCTCCTACCGTTGCTTCCCTGCTCACTCAGCTCCAGCCAGACTGACTTCCTGGTTCTTTCTGAAATACACCAGAGCCTAGAATGAAATTTGCCACAGGGTAGATATTTGTGGAAGGAAGGGGGTTGGGAAGGAAAGGAAAGGAAAGGAAAGGAAAGGAAAGGAAAGGAAAGGAAAGGAAAGGAAAGGAAAGGAGGAGTTAAAAAATGGTTCAAACACAGCATTCAAAAGCAAAGTGGCTGTTTTTAAAATAATATGTTCTGCTGTTTTAACAGTTGATAGAAATGCTTTTTAGAATATGTCTCAGCAGAATTTGTATTTTGATTCTGGCTTTAAGACTAAATTGCAGGCTTGGAAACATCCTTACTATTCAGTGTTTTCAGAAAGTTCTCAAAGTGTCAATGGGAAAATGGAATGGACACATTATAGATCCTCAGAATGATTTCAGAAACAATCGAAGTATTTTATACAAAAAGAAAAAATTATTCTGGACAATTACATAGAGGAGCATATGCCTTTATTTCATGGACAAATCACAAATGCAATGCTGAAGAAATTGATGTTATGCCAGAAAAAAAAAAAGTATACAACTTAGGGGAAAAAGGCACATTGAGAGAACAAAAGTGACCAACCTATATCAGATAAAAAATTCAGAATAAGTGTCTATAAGCTTGTAATAGACACAGTTGTAAAACAGTTCAGAGATCAATTTTAAAAGCATTCTCATTGTGCTGCAGAGAACACATTGTCTGGATCCGTGAAAACTCACTGAAATTTTAATATCCTTGATATTGTTTTAAGAAAAAGCAGCATGACTTCAAAGTCCACAAACTGTGGACACAAAGTAAATTTTAGATCGGAACCATGAGCTGAGAGATTCTTCAAAGATCCAGGACAGAGTGAACAGATCTCTACCAAGAGAGAGAAGCAGAAGGCTGATATCATGGCTCGTGGGACAAAATTAAAAGTGACTGCTCAGTATTTGATATAATTGCTGAGGGTGCCTCCTGATATGACAAAGCATTGCAGTGGCTCCTTTTTTCTCTCTGTCTACTCCACCTAAGTGATTTTTTTTTTTAAGATAACTAAAGCTTACATGATTCAGTGTCAGCCTTTTGTTTAAATATGCCTAAAGTGTATTACCTCCTTGCCTACATTCTAGAGCAGAGTTCCTGGGACATAATTTAAATGACTTCTGATGACTCAGTGGCAGCCAGGGAGACAGTGTGATGTAGCAATAAGGAACTGGACTTTTTTCCAGCTTTATTAGGTATAATTGAAAAAATTATAAGCTATTTAAAGTGTACACTGTGGTGATACCATATACGTATACATCGTCAAAGAGTTCCACCATCTAGTTAATTAACACATACGTCGCCCAGCATCTTTTGTGTGTGTGAGAACATTTATGTCCTCCTCTCTCAGCAAATTTTACTTATGTAATACAACTCCTGTATATTAAAATAACATAATACATTGTGTAATAACATATAATGTAAGGTACTTAGATAATGTTATCTGTGTCACTGTGTTTTACATTAGATCCTGAGAGCTTATTTATTTATAGCTGAAAGTTTCACCCTTTTACCAAACTTCCCCCCATTCCCCACTCCCAGCCTCTGGTAACCACTTCTTTCCTACTTTCTGTTTCTATGAGTTTGACTTTTTTTTTTTTTTTTTTTTTAAGATTCTGCATATAAGTGATTCCTGGTCTATTTCATTTAGCATAATGCCCTCAAGGACAACCTTATTGTCTCACATGACAAAATTTCCTTTTTTATGGCTAAGCAAATTCCAGTGTGTGTGTATGTGTGTATGTCTTAGCTATTCATCCACTGATGGACACTTAAGTTGTTTCTGGGTTTTGGCTATAGTGAATGATGCTGTCATGAACAAGGGGGCATGTTTTCATTTCTTATGGACATATACTCAGAAGTGGACCTGCTGGATCATATGGTTGTTCAATTTTTAATTTTTTGAGGAATCTCCATACTGTTTTCCATAGTGGCAACCCAAATTCGCATTCTTACCAATAGTGCACAGGGTTCTTTTTTCTCCACATCCTTGCCAACATTTGTTCTCTGTTATCTTTTTGATGATAGCCATCCTAACAGGTATGAAGCAAGATGTCATTGTGATTTTAATTTGCATTTCTCTGATGATTGGTGGTAGTGAACACCTTTTAACTTACCCATTGGCCATTCGTATGTCTTCTTTGAAAAAGTGTTTGTTCAGTTCCACTGCCCATTTTTTAATTCAGTTTTTGGGGGTGGGGGGATAGTTACTACTGAGGTGTATGAGTTCTTTAGATATTGTGGATATTAACCACCTATCAGATACATGATTTTTAAATACTCTCACCCATTCAATATGTTGCCTTTCATTTTGTCGATGGTTTCCTCTACTGTGTGGAAGCCTTTTACTCTAATACAGAGCCACTCATTTATTTTTGCTCTTGTCACCTTTTCTTTTGGTGCCAAGTTCAAAAAATGATGACCAAGACTGATGTCAAGGAGCTTATCATTTATGTTTTCTTCTAAGAGTCTTATGGATTCCGGTCTTATGTTCAAGTCTTTCATTCATTTTAACTTGATTTTCTAAGATAGTGGTCTAGTTTCATTCTTTTGCATATGACTGTCCCATTTTCCCAGAACCATTTACTGAAGAGACTGTCATTTCCACATTGTATATTATGGATTCCTTTGCTGTAAATTAATTGATCGTAGAACAACATTCATTAATGAAAAAATTCTCAACAAACTGGATATAAAGGGAACATACTTTAATATAATAAAGACCATCTATGACAAGCCCACAGCTCATATCATACTATATGGACCTTTAAAACTAGGAAGAAGGGGCACCTGGGTGGCTCAGTCAGTTAAGTGTCCCACTCTTGATTTCGGCTCAGGTCATGATCTCAAGGTCATGGGATTGAGCCCTGCATTGGGCTCCCTGCTCAGCACAGGGTCTTCTTGAGATTCTCTCTTTCCCTTTTCCCTGCCCCCCCCCCATAATAAATAAAAGCTTTAAAAATAAATAAAGAAAACAAAATTAGGAAGAAGAAAAGGAAACCTACTCTGACTACTTTTATTCTTAATAGTACTTGAAGTCCTACCCAAAGCAATTAGACGAGAAAAAGAAGTTAAAAGACATCCGAATCCAAAAGGAAGAAATAAAGCTCTCTCTATTTGCAGATGACATGATATTCTATAGAGAAAACCCTAAAGACTCAACTAAAAAATTGTTGGAATTAATTTAAAAACTGCAGCAAAGTTGCTGGATCCAAAATTAATATACGAAACTCAGTTATGTTTCCATACCGCTTAGATACTGACACATTTTCACTCACCCTAATCCCACCTGGTCTCAACTTCTTCCTCTTTCTGGATTGTCTGCCACTGAGGTCTCAGCATGGTCTATGGCCAAAACTATCATGTCAGTTTGCTATGGGCTGAATGTGTCTCTCCCTCCAAATTTTTGTGCTGTATCACCAGTGAGATGGTATTTGAAGATGGAGTCCTCATAAATGAGACTGGTGCCCTTAAGAAGAAACATGAGAGAGAGAATCTCTCTTCACCATGTGAGGACACAGTGAGGAAATGACTGTGTACAAACCATGAAGAGTGTTCTCACCAGTCACCAAATCTCCCAATACCTGATCTTGGATTTCCTGACCCACAGTATAATAAAAAATAAATTGTGGATGTTTAACCCACCCAGCCTCTGTTATAGCAGCCCAGAGTAAGACACAGTTGTAACAGTTCTCACAGAACTTTGTTAGAGGTTCTTTGACTCTTCCCTCCTGGAGCTCCTCGCTCCACTGAACTCCCTCCTTGCCTACCAGCAACCTCAAGCAGTTGCCAATATCTGAAAAGTTCCAACAGGGCAAGCTAATAAGGGCTGGCCTGAGATCCAAATTTTGGGTATTCGGACTCAAAATCTGTTTCAAGTGGGCCAAGTTTTACCCCCCATACTGCTCTCCAAAAATCCCCCAAGAGACCAAGATGTGCTTGCAGAGAACAGCCCAGGCCACAAGAATGTACTCCTAGTGGAAACTGATGGAAATGGCCTAGGAATTAGAGGACTGATGAGGGAGTTTTTTGAGAGAGAGAACTGGAAATTAAAGAAGCAAGAGGAAGAAGAGTGAACTAAGCAAGATGGCTTCAGCAAAAGAAGCGGCCGTGATCAAAACAGGGAGAGAGTGCCACGGCTCCAAATCTATAAATGCTCACATGGAGAAAGTGTTTAGGTGCCTCAGGCCACATTCTTTAAATAAGTCTCATATTGCCCATGATAAGTTCAGCCACAACTGTGTGTGTTTGTTTTTTTATGGAGATACAATCGACATACAACATTTTATTAGTTTCACAACTCCTTAACCAGTGTGAAACCCAGCACGTTATCAATCCCTTTGGTTCTCCAGGGTGGTAATCAAAACCTCCAGATACATTAGCTCATTTATCCCAGGGTGTCTGGGCAATGCAGAGATTTTCATCATGTAAAAGAGACTGGGAAGCCGGAAGCTGGTGCTTCCCATCCCTTGTCATTCTCTTCTGAATTTGTGCAATCTGAACCCTGCAACTGGCAAGAAAGTCCAACTTGGAGCATCAAGAACTGAAAAAATACACGGAAAATAAAGTGGCTCAAGTAGTTGCCAGTTTATGGAAGGATCCAATAGGGCAGCAAAGAACAAAATGAATGCTCCCACTAAAAACAGTGTCGATGGTTGTAGAAGGTTCCTGATGATCTGCTGGCTCACAGGACACCCTCCCAGAGAAACAGCAAAGGGGGTCCCTCAGAGGGAGTGAGGAAGGGCTCATCCTTGATGCGTTTGATTCTGTGTCCAAAACAGCAAGATGCATTCCAGATCCCACCAGGAAGGGAAGCCGGAGTTGCTGAGACATTTTCTAACCAGGTCTGGGATTGGATGGGACTGAGGATGGGAGAGGAGGTCACTGACTCTCAGGAAGGCACGGATGAACATAATACTTTTCCCCATGGCCTAGCATCTTAAAAACTACAGCCCTGCTGAAAGAAGGTACTGTCCCCCTTGAAAGGGCACAATTAGTACAGTACATGCAGACAGGAGACCACACCCCTTCTCATGCCACTGGACTTGACATTTCTCCACTCAACAGAGAAGAGAACAAGAGCCTAGCATTTACTGTTCTCTTCCACAACACAAAGCCCAAACTCATAGCTGACTTTATAGGCCCTTCAAAACTAGAGCTCTCTGTCACTGCAGGCATCCCCCTTTCCCCATTACAGAGCTTTCCACCGCCTCTAATTCACATGATTCCATCTTGCCCCCCCAATGCATGTCATGAAGCCACAAATCAGGGTTGTGCACCACACTTTCAGGCAGGCAACCACCCTGCCTCTGTGACTAATCCTACTTTTGCAATTCTGCAAGCTCATCCATGCAGTCTTTTGCAGGAACCCGCACCTCATTTGGGCCTCGTTACTGACTGGCAAGCATAAAACCACGGAGATGTGTTGGCAAGCCTTGCTGGATTTCTGGCTCCATGAGAAACCACTCATTCCCACAGTGCTAAAGCAGTATCCCAGGTGCCAACCAGGCTACCTCTCGGGAGCCCACAGATACGTCTGGGGGAAGTGGAAAGTGGCCAGACACTGAGGCAGCATTCCGCAGCCCAATGCTTATTTAACCCATTCTAAGTTATTTTCTGCCTGCTACTCCCCCCATTCCTGGTCTCAGCATATTTTTAAGAAGAGCCTCTCATCCTCTCTCCTCCCTTCCTTTTTAGTGGCTGAGAATGTCACCTCTAAAACTTTTTCCCCACCCCTGCTTTGACCAAATAATGCACCTCCCAACATCCTCCCTTGGCATTCAATATCATATCAAATTCAAATAAATCACAGTTGACTTTAAAACCCTCCAGCAATTCATGTCTGCCTACATCAACTCCCACACTCTTCAGTTGCTCTTGTCACATAAACCACCTCACGGCCTCTCTCCCTAACACTTGCCATTCTTTACCTTCCCTCCCTGCTCCCGCACCCACCCAAACCCGCCTCCCACCGCCAACTATCAAATTACTCATTTTAAAGGAAGCAGAAAAGGTTGCATAAGGTACCCCGGTTCATATTCTTACCCTGCTAATTCCAAACTACGTGACCTTGGGAAGCAGCAGTCATAGTAATGAGAACAACAACAAGCATTTATCAGACTCTTTTAGGTGTCTAATCCTAAACAACACCCTGAGATAAGGACCGGCAGCTTCCCGATTTTAAGAATGCAGAAAATCACCCGATTTTGCTAAGCACACATTTTCCTAATTTAAAAATTAGGAACAATGATGCCGATGTCTCAAAAAGGAAAATAAAGAAAATTGTGGAACGCACTGCATACGATTTATGTCAGTTTCCTTCCTTCCTAACCCCTTCGCCAAACCTGCTGTATTCACTGTTTCCCACAGTTTCTGTCTCTCTCAGGAATCCTCACTCAGCTGAACAAAAGAAAGAATAGAACTCTCCTCCAGCAATTAAATATTGTCCCTTCCTGCTCTCCTTCACAATGCATCAGAGTTAAACACCAGGAAACAGAGGTTATATCTGCTGTGCCCCAGAAACATAATGACCTTCAGCTCAGCACACTGCTCCATGATCCTGGGTTGGAAACAGAAACAGGACTTCACCTTTCAGAGGAGTGGGCCACTACCTCCTAAATGGGAATTGAGGCATTTTCCTTCTGCAGGCACTCTCAGGAGAGAAAACATCTTCCCCACCTGTTTACTGAAATTCCTTCACCAGGGGACAGAGCCTTTCATTCTATGAAGCCAGGCTTAAAATGCAAATATCACTAGATGAGCTAATACTTTGATGTGACTCCAAGTTACTAGTTTCATATCCTTTCTTGCCAGCAGGAGTTGGCAGAGATGACGAGAGTACCAGAAAGGGAAAGAGTACAGTTAATGAAGGCAGAGAGACAATCATGTCCACTCAGCTATTTGGCCCAGAATAACACCTCTCCTCATGATGCTCAGTATATAAAAAGGCTACAGTAATAATCAAGCTGAAAGATACCAGCTTTCATGTGACTTCTGAGCAAAGATTGATAAACTGTGATTACAAGCTACCCATAGCCAACCTAGAGGAAATTACCTTAGTTTGCAAGGTGACCCAACTTTGCTTCTCCTTTATACTTTGATGTTATTTGGTAATTCATGATCACATATCCATAGTCCTCTACAGTCACTGAAATTTACCAATATGTCACATATTTACGTTTCCTAAATAATGGCATCCAATTGTAAAGATTTTTGTTTTCCATTCCAGTAAAAGACACAGAGGAAGCATTTTCTGGATCTATAATCATGTTCCTGAAATAAATAAGTAGAAAGAATATTTAGTGTTGTAGCATACAGCCTCTACTATGTCCCCAGTGACCCTCATCTTCTGGTTTTAATGTCATTATACAATCCCTTCCCCTTAAGGCTGAGTTGAGATTATTGACACGCTTCTAATTAATAGAATATGGTACTAGTAATGGGATATCTCTTATAAGATCAGATTATAGAAAGACTGTAGCTGCTGTCCTGGGTGTTCATTTTCTTTCACTCTCTCACTCACTGTGAGGAATCCAGCAGCTGTGTTTTCAGCTGTCCTGTGAAGTCCATAAAGCAAAGCACTGAGAGGGGAGGCTTTTAATCAACAGGCTGCAAGGAGCTAAATCCTTCCAACAACCACATGAGTGAGCACAGATGCAAGCCCTCCCCTTACCAAACCTTCAGATAAGACTGTGGCTCCAGCAGGCAGGATGATGCCAACCACAAAACCTTGAACTAGAGACACCCAGATAAGCCACACCCAGATTTCTGCCCCACAGCCATTGTGAAATAACTTGTTTGTATTTTAAGCCACTAACCTGTGGGGTGATTTGTTACACGGGAATATACAACCGAAGCAACTATCTTTTGAACTTCTTTTCTGGTAAAGCCCCAAAGGATTTCACTGTAACTTTCAGGATCATAAAAAATAATTAATTTTTATCTTGACATCTTAATTTTTAATGATAATCCAAGCATCCGACAAGCTCTAGCTTCCTTTTCCCCTACTACTTCTCCTAATGCTAAAATGAACACAAGTAGTAGAAGATTCTGGTTTTTTAAAACTCAGAAACTTCAGAGCTTTTTTTTTTTTTTTTTTTTAGTTAATATTAGATTTTAAGGATTACAGGACATAGCAGATTTTAAATATCTGTTTAACTATATCTCTCTCTGGTAGGTATTCATAAGATTTCTTTGAGAATCATAGCATTTTTGAGCATTTAGATACAGATCTCATGTAGACCTGTGCAAATTTAAGCAAGCTGAGCTCTGAGGGGTATTGACCCCCATGTGGTCATAGAATTAGTACATGGCAGAGCTTACACCCAAAACCCATAATTTCTGACTCCAGATCATTGCTCTTTCCAGCTCACTGCTTTGAAAAACCAAGAAAGTGTGGCCAGCTGTAATAATCTTGCCCATTTTGCCCAAATAAAAATGGAACACCATCAGAGAAAAATCACGACACCCTAAAGCAACACAGCAGCCCCCAGTTCCTTGTCCTCACCTTTAACTTGAAGTCCACGTCTACACAGCAAATAGCTAATTGATTGACCAGCTTATAAATGCCCCTGATTTTACAAGTAGATTTCATGGGGCAAAAGCTCTCCTTGGGGTTAACTTGCTCTTCACATAGGTTAATTTAAATAGCAGTGAAATTTAGCTTGAAAGGATAATTACAATATCTCACCTCCTTTTATCTCAGGTTATGTAAATGAGACTTTAATCTTCTCGCAGTTCATATTATATTAATACAGGGAATAAAAAGATCTTGATATATTATGTGCTGCCAATCATTTTGGAAGATTATGCTCACACAGTCATAGTGGGTACAAATTGGGCTAATTCCCACAATCATGAGCTACGCATATTATCAACAAGTAAACAGATGGACTTCTAGCTTGGAAAAGTTCTCACTTGAGCAACATAAGCTGTCATTTTTATCAGATTGCAAAGTTTTGGGGCTTTTTTTTTTTTGACATTTCTCCAATTTTAAGAGTATTTACTGGATAACTAGGGAGAGTTCTGAAGAAGCCAATTCCATTTCTGCCCCCTTTTAGCCTACGATTTATGCATCCTGTGGAGGGTGAGGAAAGCTCTAACCCTGAGTGACAGGCCCTGGACTGTAGCCTTATCCTCTCCTTGGCACCACAGCCCTTGTGGGAGCTTGTCGTTCATAGTCTTGAATACTGAAATATGATGGTTAGAGAAATGCAGCATCGTCGAGTTTAATAAATATCAGGAAGAAGCTAGCAGATAAGTTTTAACCCCAGGGCATTTTCAAAAATCAAAATGCTGTTCTCAATCCACACAGTGTTAACACAACACTATGCATTTAAACTGAAATTTAGAAAGAAAGAATAACTAAGGTTTTCCTATTCTACCTCAAGGCAAACTCAAGGTCTAATTCCTCCAGGAAGCCTTCCATGATTATCCCAACTCTCAAAAATTTGTCCTTCAAGAGTGTGAATATAGAACTTGTTATATAACAGTGGCTAAGGATGTAAGTTCTGTGAATAGATGGGTTAGCTTCAAATTCTGGTATCCCTACTCACTAGCTATGCGCCTTGGAACAAATGACTTAGCCTTCATAAGTCTCAGTGTCATCCCTAAAATGAGGACAGCATCTGCCTCATAGATTGTTTAATTCTGTAGAGATATTGGAACTGCATGGGGCATTCTATAAACATTTGCTCTTGAGTGATGATTGTGTGCCAAACAGGAATATTTACTTACCATATCTCTGAGTCTCTCTTGTCTTGTCATAATCCTCTCATCTTAGATATGATTGTTTCCATTTTATAAGTGGGAAACTAAGACTCAGAGAGGTTAAGTAACCAGCTCCCCCACATGCAGTTAGCAAGTTATAGAAATAGTATCTGAATCTTGACATTCTGGGTCCAAAGCCCACCTTACAAAATGTCCCAGCTCTTACACTTCTGGGAAGTACTATCATCAGTCTTTAATAATTTAGTAAACCTGAATACATACATATCTATCTCCCTCGCTGCATTGTTAAGTTACCCTGGGGCAAGAATTGTTTCTTATTCTTCTTGGGATTCCCAATACCTAGCATAACACTTAACCCGTAATAGATGCTCATTACATTTTCTTGAAATAAAATGAGTTGGGAAAGTTGCAGCTTTCCTGTAGGAACTATAATCATTAAGGAGAAAATTCTACTGAAAAAGAAAGGCCACAAATTTCCTTGAGCAAAGAAAATTGTTGAAAGATGAACAGACACAGTTGTGGACCCTGAACTGTCAAAATCAAAATGGGACTGAGATTCTGCCCGAGGCATCTCTCCTCAAGCCCATCCATCAGTATATACATGTATTGATTATCTTCTGGATGTTAAAATAACCTCATGATATCAGTAGTTTCCAACAGCCAGGTCAAGCTTATTTCTGACATTCCAGAAGAACAGTACAGGTGACTATCTAACCCTAAAGGACACTGGGGAATCTCTATTTCAACTTATCCATAAAAGTTTATAATTCCATAACAAGCTGTCTGTCACACATAAGTCCCCTCAGAGAGGGAAGTTGCATTTTTTAGGTCCTACTGAGAAAGAGCAGTTTGTGGTTATTGCTTCTCTCTGGACAGATAAATGTCAGAAATGGACTCTAAAAGTGTGAGATAATGAGAAGTTTATTTTGTCTTATTTTTCTATGTTGATTAAAAGGAATTCTTAAGTTTTAAGAATACAGACAAAAAAGAAAAAAATGTGAAAAAATAGCCAGTGATTAGAAATTATTTGATTTCTATATGTAAAAGAATTAAGTTGAACCCTTTCCTCACACCATATGCAAAAATTAATTCAAAATAGATCAGTGACCTAAATATAACAAAGAAGCTAAAACTATAAAACTCCCAGAAGACAACATGGGGGTAAATCTGTGTGACCTTAAATTTGGTGATAGATCCTTAAATATAAAAACAGAAGTAAGAATAATAAGAGATAAGGAAGCTAAGTTGGACTTCACAAAAATTTTTTTAAAACTTTGTGTATCAAAGGACATTATTAAGAAAGTGGGGAAAAAACACAGAATGGGAGAAAGTATTTGCAAATCATATATCTCATTAAAGGTTTAATTTCAAAACATATTAAAAAAACTCTTACATCTCAACAACAACAAAAAACAAACAACCCATTTAAAAATGGGCAAAATTCTTGAATAGACATTTTTTCAAAGAAGACACACAAATAGCCAATAAGCCCATGAGAAGATGCTCAGCACCATTAATCACCAGGGAAATGCAAATCAAAACCATGAAATATCACTTCAAACCTACTAGGATAGCCATATTCACAATAATAGAAAAAATTCTGGTGAGGATACATGGAAATCAGAATCCTCATACATTACTGGTGGGGACTGACGTGGAAAGAGTTTGGTGCTTCTGCAAAATGCAAAAATCATCATATGATCCAGCAATTCCACTCCTAGTTATATGCCCAAAAGAACTGAAAACCGATATTCAAACACAGTTGTGTGTCCATGTTCACTGCAGCATTATTCACAGTATCCAAAAGGTAGCAACAACCCAAGAGTCCATCACAAGATGAATAGATAAATAAAATGTGCTATATACACAAATAGACTATAATTCAGCCATAAAAATAAATGAAGTTCCAATACTTTATGCAGCATGCATGAACCTTGAAAACATTAGGCCAAGTAAAATAACACAGAAGGACAAATATTTCATGAATCTACTTAGATGAAATATCTAGAATAGGCAAATTCATTGAGACAGAAAGTAGATTAGAGGTTACCAGGGACTGGGGAGGGGGAAACTGGGCGTTATTACTTAGTGTTTGTAGGGGGAAGTGATGAACAAGTTTTGGGAAATGGTAGGGGTGGCTGCACAGCAGTGTGAGTATAATTGATGCCTCTGAACAGTGTGCTTAAAAATGGTTACAATGGGGACGCCTGGGTGGCTCAGTTGGTTAAGCACCTGCCTTCGGCTCAGGTCATGATCCCAGCATCCTGGGATCGAGTCCCACATCGGGCTCCTTGCTTGGCGGGGAGCCTGCTTCTCCCTCTGCCTCTGCCTGTGCTCGCTCGCTCTCTCCCTCTCTCTCTCTCTCTGACAAATAAATAAATAAATAAAATCATTAAAAAAAAAATGGTTACAATGGTAAATGTCATCTTTTACCACACCAAAAAAGATTATTTTAAGAAAAAAAAAATCAATGAGTTTTGCCCTCCCCAACTCAGACAGTTCTTGAATCAATTTGCTCTAACCATTTTAAGCACATCACCATGGTGCTGGGTATGCTGTGGGGCCCCAACAAATTCTTGTGATCTTATAGGAAACTCCTTCATCACCCACTTCCTGCCCACCTTACATAGAACACAGCAGCATGACATTCAGCAGAAATTATTCCTTTTTGTGATTTTTTTCCATGAATAAATGGCATACCACTTAGCTCCAGTACTACCACCTCATGAAAGGACAAACACCAAGTTATCATGAGTACAGTCTCAATTCATTCAAGAACCTAGAGGGTAAAAGAAACACAAGAAATTCACTCCAAGGTTTGTCGTGGAAATGGTTTATATAATAAGGAAAAAAACTTTTCCTTCCTCCCTTTCTATTCTTTGGCTGATCTAATAATTAAACTGACATAAGAGAGATTAACAGGAGAAAAACAAATTGAATTTTGTGCATAGGGGAGCTCAAAAGCATATGACACTCCAAAAAAGTGACCAAAGCACACAGCTTTTATAGCTCTTAGATAAATAAATTTGTGAAGAATTGACAAAACGAAGAAGTGGGGGCTTGGAGCAGCAAATTAATGAAGAAGTAAGAGAGTTTGTTTACAGAGCCTGCTCAGCCCTGAATTCCCAGTCTCTCCTGATAAGGTTGCAGAGTCTCCTCTCCACCTGCAGGGAGGAAACCCTTCCCAAAGGGAATTTACTTCTTGTTTTCAGGGAGGACAGAGAGGGTCACTGTCTTTCTTGCACCAGCTGTGTTTTAGTAACCTCAATTCAAAACAATCAATATGCCAAAGTGACACATTTTGGGGAACCCCTGGTCCCATCACAGCAAAATGTTATTTTTCTCTCGGGGATCAGTCTTCTGTCTTTCTTTAAACATCTTACATAAGCTTTCCCTAAGCAATAAAGTAGCAATGGTAATAAGTAAGAGCATATATTCAGACTCTTTTTTTTTTTTTTTTTTTGACAGACAGAAATCACAAGTAGGCAGAGAAGCAGGCAGAGAGAGAGAGAGGAGGAAGCAGGCTCCCTGCTGAGCAGAGAGCCCGATATGGGGCTCAATCCCAAGACCCTGGGATCATGACCTGAGCCGAAGGCAGAGGCTTTAACCCACTGAGCCACCCAGGCGCCCCTATATTCAGACTCTTAAGTCTTCTCAACATTATAAAACATCGACTTACCTAGACAAAGATAATGGGAGATTAAAAATGGCCAAGTGGGGCACCTAGGTGGCTCAGTCTGTTAAGCGTCTGCCGTTGGCTCAGGTCATGATCCTGAGGTTCTGGGATCGAGCCACACATTGGGCTCCCTGCTCCACGAGAAGCCTGCTTCTCTCTCTCCCTCTGCTTCTCCCCCGGCTTCACACACTTGTTTGCTCTTCCCCCCTCAAATAAATAAATTAAAACTTTTAAAAAATAAAATTAAATAAATAAAAACTACCTAGAAATCCATGATGAGACTTTGAAGCCCAACATCCCCTTCTGCATTCCACATGACAGTGAACCAAAAATGGCTGTAGAGTAAACCCCTGAAAACAACAGAACTATACATAAATGTTGGCGAGCATTTCACAGAACATGGTGGAGGAGGCGATAACTTTGATTCTCGTGCCCCAGACTGTATTAGCACCCTCCCATAAAGGAAAACACTGAATTTGTAAGACTTACTTCTGACAAGGGTACTTTACACACAGATCTCAAAATATACACTGTTGTTGTTGTTGTTAAGATTTTATTTGCAGAGAGAGAAAGAGAGAGAGCACAAGCAGAGGGAATGGCAGGCAGAGGGAGAAGCAAGCTCCCCACTGATCAAGGAGCCTGAGGCGGGACTTGATCCCAGGACTCCAAGGTCATGACCTGAGCTGAAGGCAGATGCCCAACCGACCGAGCCACCCAGGTGCCCCAAAATCTACACTTTAATACAATAAATAAGACTTAAAACAAGAGGGAAGTCAAACTGATATTTATGCTTGTAGTTTTTATTAAGGAGCATTTTGAGAATCTTCTCAACCTCTCTTTATTTACCCTTGACCGTGTTATCCAAGCCTCTCATGAGAGAGAATCTCTAAGTGTTCCCAACACCACCATTACCCACCATACCTTCCATGGAATTGGGAAGCACCTCAAAGATAAGTTTATTGTGAGGCCCATTTTTGGAGAGGAACCAATTCTTCTTTAAAAAAAAAAAAAAAAGATTTTATTTATTTATTTGACAGATGGAGATCACAAGTAGGCAGAGAGGCAGGCAGAGAGAGAGAGGGGAGGAAGCAGGCTCCCTGCTGAGCAGAGAGCCCAATGTGGGGCTTGATCCCAGAACCCTGAGATCATGACCTGAGCCAAAGGCAGAGACTTTAACCCACTGAGCCACCCAGGTGCCCAGAGAGGAACCAATTCTTGACAAAATTTGTTTATTCAACAAATAATTTTTGACTCTGTCATAGCTTAGGCAGTTGAAAGAAGAGAATGTCTTTTGGGTGTCTCCATCGTTCCCCACCCTTTCTGTTCGACACTGTCCCCTCTCTTCAGACCCTCCATGTCTACCTCTCACCTCAATATGACCACTTTTTCTCTCCTCCTCAAAACCTGGTTTCCCAAAAAAGCTCTAGCTTCCAGTCATTCTTCATCTGTAGTGCCTAGAGCAGTCATAAAGTTTATAATCTATTTAGTCAAATAGAATGATAGACACATATTTTCTGATGAATAAATATATGAATAAAATTTCCTATGTCCATTGGAATAAACAAACTCTATCTGCTCACAAAACAACTAGGAAGTATAAAGGTCTTTTTTTATTAGTCAAGTGACATACACTGGATGGAGGGAAACTGGGGAAGATAGGAAAGTCTAGAGCCAAACAAAATTATGTTTCTTGCATCTGTTTTTCCTTTTGCATGGTTTGCTTTGCCTTGCCTTGCTGTGGCCATTTTAAATTTCAGCTACTAAAAGATGGAAGCTATGCATTGGGAGACACGCTTACTGAATGACATAGTGCCTGTAAGAAGTGATAATATCAATGTTGGAGGAGATCCTCAAGAGCACATGACCACTGGTTGCCCCAGGAGCTGGACGCAGGCAACTGAATGCTCCTCGCCCCTGTCCTTGGAATGTATGTGCTGGGGGCCGTTCTGTCAGTGGAAGCCATTTTCAAACACCCAGCCTTGAGAGAGCAATGTGTTGTTGAGATCATCTGGATGGTATATGTGACAACCCCATTAAGGTTTCTAGATAAATTTTTAAGATTCTGGCAGGTTAGTATGGAGATCTACGGGTCTTGTGGTCACCTACCACAAGCTTCGTGTAAGTTCCTTTGCTTATTAAGCCTGCCATCTGCCAGCCTGGAGTAATCCACCCTCCGTTTATCTCTCCTTGCCTTCCTTGTTCAGAGGCCAGTTGGCAAACCAACAATCGTACACTCACTGGACAGGGAAGAATCCAGCATAGATTTTTGTCCTTGCCTTTTAAATTAAAATTTAAAGAGAGAAGCTTATGCTAGTTACTTTATAAACTCAGTCCAAAAGCCAGAGCTCAAATTGATTATAATTGTTAACCCTTATGCTCATTGAAGTATTTTATGTTTGTGATAAAGTTAATTAATTGATATGCCTCTTTCTGAATAAAAAGTATAATCTCATAAAAATGGTACTCTCTTTCTTGTTTCTGCAGTCCCCACCAGAAAGAAGTAAATTCAAGTCAGATTGACCCCTGCCAATCACATGGTGGCTGCTCCCTGAGTGCAGCCAAAATTCTTTAGAGTTATTGTCCTGCAATTCCAGAACCTTCAATGTTTCAGAGAACTGAAGTCAATGACGTATTGTAATCAATGTATATGATGAAAGCTTCATGTGCTCTGTAGTCAGACAGACATGCTTTTAATTTTGGGTTCTCTTTCTAAGCATAAGAAGGAATACTTCCCTAGGCAAGTTATTTAACCTGCCCAAGCCCTACAGTCCTCATCTATTCAAAAGCTTGTGTGAGGATATAAGAGTAAAGCATGTGGCCTGGCGTAAACACTCAACAGATGTCAGCCACTGGGAAAAAGATGGTGGAGATGGAAGGCAGGGAGGTGGGGGAAGTCCAGAAATTCACGTGTCCACCATAACAGCTGGTCACCTGGAATCTAATACGAAGTAACGAGGGAAGACGAGAGAAGTATGTGATTTTGAGCACCTATCATGTTCCCGGCATTCCCCCAGATTCTATAGACACATGACTTCAGAGCAGCCATGAAAGACAGCTATATCATCTCCATTTTGAAGATGAGAGAATGAGGCCCATGGAGATACTAGGAAATTTACCAGAAGTCACTTACTTAAGAAAGGGAAGAGTTGAAATTCGAACATCTAGGCCTTTGTGGCTTCAAAGTTCAGGGTCATTTTAGTATCATAGATCAGTTCATAGGACTAGCTGATCTTTCAACGTAGCCCCAGATAAAATCGTTATAGTGAACACTCGACTGGGTTTCACAGGCAAAAAAGATTGAAGTACTATAAATTCCATATAATAGACAATCAATCATGGTAGCATTATGTGGCCATATTATCAACCTCTTTAATGTTGTACTCATATATTTAAGCTTCACCTCAGCATTATCCAGCAGCAGGAAATCATTCCCTCGTGATAACATTCAACAACACTGATGTTATCAGTTAACTGGTGACATTCAATTAGCGAAAGGCTAGGTTCTTCTATTAAAAACACTCCAGGAAGGATTTCCAGAGCTCCAGAAACTGACCACAAACCTAAGTGGCTTTTAGAAATCTATTTCTTGTGTTGAACCATGTGGCACTTTGAGCTTTCAAAAGGCCAATCCCTTTATATTTCTGTATTTTTCCTTTCAAAAGGAAGATGTTGATCATACCATTGTTTGTGCTTCGCCATGTTGATCGCTTGGACAGGTTCACATGGAAGCACATGAGGCACACAGTTTCTCCATAGCATGATTCGGGGTTGCTCACAAGAACATGATAAATTGAACAACTGTAAACTAAATTAAATCACACCAAGTGAAAATACAGGCATAACAGGAAGATAAGACTGGGAAGAAAAATTAAATGAAGACATAAAAATGATAAAATCTTAGAGGAAATAACACTGAACCAAAAGTAGAGCTTTGAGCTTCCAATAGCCAAGAATTTAACTTTTTTAGGTAAACTGTGATTATAATATCCATATTTTCTTTGAGAAAAGAAAAAAATATATATAAGTCCTTGGGAAAAAAAAAGTTTTTCCTGGACCATTAGTATATAGCAGAGCCGTCCAATAGAAATAAGATGTGAGATACATAGGATAATTTAAACTTTCTAATAACCACACTTTAAAATGTAAACAAAAAAGGGGGTATTAATTTTTTTTAAGATTTTATTTATTTATTTGGGAGAGAGAGAAAAAGAGAGAGGGAGCAGGGAGAGGGGCAGAGGGAAAAGGAGAGACTATCAAGCAGAGTCTGCATTGAGCGCAGAGCTGATACAGGGCTCGGTCCCACCATCCTGAGTTCAAGACCTGAGGTGAAATTAAGAGTTGGATGCTTAACTTACTGAGCCACCCAGATGAAAGGTGGCATTAATTTTAATAATACTTCATTTAACACAATATATCCAAAATATTATCATTTCAACATATAACAAGTACAAAAATAGTAATGAGATTTTTTACATAATAAATCTTCAAAATATAATGTGTATTTTACACTCATAGCACATCTCAGTAAAGGCACTAAATTTTCATTAGAAATACTTGATCTATATTTAGATTGCATAAAATGTGCAATAGAAAAAGTAGATTTGCATATCCACATTGTTTCAACATACTTAAGTTTCCCAAAAGTTTTTGTTGAATATTCATTCTTCCCAAGGTCACACAGCTAGAATTAATTCTTAAATTTAAATTAATTAAAAATTAAATAAAATCTATTTCCTCATTGCACTAGCCATATTTCAAGGGCGCAGTGACCATATGGTACAGGGTCTAAATAAAAGATCTTGTCTAGGTCTTCATACAGATGATACTGAGTAATATAGAATATGATATTTTCAGTAATACTCCTACAAAACTTGATTTCTTCAGGACATTCTTCAGTGTAAGCTAAGGGCACAATGCCAAAGTCTAACTCAGTGTTCAGCAAAAAGTCAAGGCTAAGATGTCAATTCACCCTGCTCTCTGATGATTTGGAACAAAAGGACCCTTCTACCCTCTATCTATATTAGCTCCCTTGACTGAGTTTGAGATTCACAGACAAAAGAAGATAATATCCATAGTCAAGAGCCTGAAGCTCAAGTAACATTTTTCTTGATTAAGAGTAATCCATATATTTTGAAAATCTTGTGTTAGAAAATTGGTAGGTACCTCCAAGAACTAGGTCTCTGGGGCAAAAAATATATATATATAATTATATATATATTATATATATGTATATATATGCATATATATACACATATATAATCTGTGTATATACACACAAAATTCTCATTATATATACATATATATGTATATACATGCATATATATGTATATATACATATATACACACACACACACAAAATTCTCATTAGCATTACAAGGATTACTTTTTAAAAGCCCATGAATCAAATAGAAATCATACGTAATTCTAATACTATTTAAATTACTGTTTAAACAGAAAACAAAAGAATACAAAAAAGCACCCTAATTTATTTTTATCAAGCTACCATAATCTTTACATCAAACACTAAAAAGATTTCGAAGGTAAAAGATAATATAAATTAAATTTAATTTAAAATGCCAAATGTCATTCACGATAGGTACAGAGATTCACCAGTGAAATTTCAAAATCACTTGCACTATTTTACCTTTCTGAATTCTCTAATCTCTCTAATCCAGTTATGGAAATAGATGAGCTCAAGCATATTTGAGTTGGTCAAAGATTAGGTAATGGAGAAATGACAAAACTATAAGCGTAGTGGTAAGCAAAAAAGAAAGAAACAGAGGGCTTCATCAGAATTCCTAAGCAGGAAATGTAAGAAAATCTCCCCATTTTTCCCACCAGCTAGAAATTGAAAAATGCCAGTTCTGTCTACGATCAGTTTTGTTGAGGGATTTTCAATTTGAATTGACATATCCATCTCTTGAGAAGAATCCCGTCGGGAAGGGTCCTCCAGTTCCACATTGACTCATGTGGCTCTCCTCCTCCGGCAGCCAGAAATGATTATCTACACCAAGGGGTGTGCAGAATAAATAAAGGTTAAATGATTATCAAAATGTGACCAACATCTGAGCAAACAGCATGCACCTTGGCAGGAGGGATATCAGCATTAAGGCAAATCACATCCAACTGTGGAAATAAACTTGTCAGATGCCGGCTGTTGCTGCTTCCCAACTACAGACCTCCTCCGGGGTGTCTGGCTCCTGAGAACGATTCCAATGTGCTCCACCTGAACCAGCCCCCCACGTCCTCCCAAGGCTGCCTTCACCTCCCATCATTCACGTCTATGGCCACATGTGTCTCAGACCACAGTTTTTGAACTTGCAAGTCCTCATTGGAGAGGACTGGACATAAGGAAACGACATTATATGTGTAATTTAAGTCTGAGGTCTCAGGAAAAAAGAACCTTTGATCTGTCTGTCTCCACAGTGAGGCAAGAGAGCTATTTTGGCCAGACAACAGGGAAAGCAATGAGGTGTCTCTCAAGGGGATTTAGTGGGGCAGGCTTACTGTGTGCCAGGCTCTCCAGGAAGAGCGTGAATTATCCCGTGGAATCCATTTAACAACCTGTGGAGTAGGATCTCTGATCATCGCCACTTTTCAAATAAAGAAACTAAGATACAGAGAAAGTAAGTAACTTTCCCAAGACCACACAGTTAGGATATGGGGGGAGATGAGATGTTAACCCCAGCTGGTGACACTGGAAACTTCTTTCTAACAGCAATGCTACAGTGCCACCCAATGGGCCTGCTGGGAAAATGCCAATGAAACCCAGTCAAATAAGAAATCTTAAAACTGAAACTTCAGGAATGGAAGACCACAAAGAAAGGACTGACCAGAGGTAGGGATTCTGTTTAAACATAAGCAAACAGTGAACGATTGCCTGGATTACACATGCCCAAGAGGAAGTACACCTTGGACATCATAAAAGAAATAATATATTCAACAAAAAGAAACTCAAAAATGCTACCAACTTCTTAATGTTTTTCATCATCTCTTTAAGCAGTATCTTTGAGGAAATAATGGCTCTTATAGCAACAACAACAAAAACCCCATTTAAAATGTTACCTTTTCCTTTATTTTCATTTTTTGTTTCTGTTCAATTCAAATGAAATTAAAGTTATAATTCTTTTAAATAGCACCAATAGCTATTTCCTATTGTTGTAGAAGTACGTATAGAAGAATATGAGGAATAATGTTTCCTAATATGAATGGCGTTTATTTCTGGATGAGAGTATTTGGGAAGTTTTTCTTAGTATTATTACTACTGCTATTGTTAGCACTTCATCTATTCCATCTCCATATATTTATGGAGCACTTATAACATGCCAAGAATTGTTTCTGGCCCCAGAGATAGAGCAGTGAAGGAGAGACACCTGGTCCTTCTGCTCTAGAGGGGAGACAGACAATAAACAAATGAGCACATACGACTATCCCAGGTGTTGAAGACTGAGAAGGGCTAGAGTGAAGGCAGGTGGAGCTATTTTTGCTGGGAAGATGAAGGAAGTCCTCAAGGTGGTAACATTTAAATCAAGAACCTGAAAGAATTATGAGAGCAAGCCTTGCAAAGATCTGAAGAAAACCTTCAATGGAGCAAGAAAAGCTGATACAAATGTCCTGAGGCAGGAAGAATATTAACAAGGTAATAAAGGATGCCAGTAAATTCTAGTACTGAAGCTTTCAAACTTGAGCCAATTACTTAGTAAACCAGATGGCATGCTTAATTGCATGCTATGTGATACATTGGTAAAGTCCAAATTTGATCTAGCTTGTATTCATTTTCGTTTTTCCATGGCTGCTCCCACTTTCCCCAGGCTCACATAGCAACCTCCTTACACTGGAATCCAAGTTCTTATCCCCGTGGAGTATTGAAATGAGCAGATAACCTATCTGGGTCTTTTCCCAGAGCAATAATCACCCAAGTGGAGTTGTTAAATGCTTACTTAACTAAACTAATGGCAGCGTTGAAACTTTTATTGACATTAAACCCTTTCAAAGCTATCTGACAACCTGGCTAAAAGCATATATACTGTGTGAATCTCCTCCATTAATGAGGCAATTAATCGTGAGAATTATCCAACTTCACTGGGAACCAAGTGAGCTGCTCTGAAGACGGAGCCCTGGGCCTCTCCCCAAATCCCCAGTCCAGAGAGCAGCAGAGGAAGCCTGGTTTGATTGACAGCTCTGTTTATTGATTTTGGATTTTGAGAATAACTCCCAAGGGGGGCTGGTATCCGTGAATCAGAGCACAATTTGATGAGGCAGATGGGACCCTGAGGGAATACTTCACAAGTTGGAGCAGCCAAATGCCCCTTCCTGACCCTCTCAGGCATGATAAGAGATGGTCTGGTTCTCATTTTTATAGGGATTCATTCGCACCAGGCTGCATTTGAAGAAGATGACAGCCCCAGTCTTTCTATTTGGGCGGGGGCGGGGAGTAAGCTTCTTAACTACAAACTTTCAAACTGCCACCAACTGGCGTGTGCTTCAGAGAAAAAGGTAGGAGCAAAACATCTGGTGACCAGGCTCACCCTACAGCCACCGTTTGGATTGTGTCATAAGTATTAAAGCATGTGTGCCCTCTCTTCTGCTTGTGAACAGATTCTAGCAGCACTTCTAAGGATATATCTTTGTCAGGAAGGTCCCTCATCTAGCAGCCCAAAACACCTGCTATCAAAACAGATGGTGGGATGATGCTAAGGAAACGAAGCAGCAGGTTGTCCCTGTCTCCTAAACAAACAGTCCTCAGACACACTCAGGTAGAAGAGCGCCTGGGAGTCATCAGGGTTTGGCCACACACACAAAATAATGATGTGCTTAATCCTGTCTTGTAAGATAGGAAATGCTTCCTCTGGCAAGAACTGTGACTACATGTTATGTATGCAGAGTAGAATCACAACCAGAAACACGGAGACCCCTGGAATAAAATATGAACGGTTGATCTAAGAAAGCTACCTGCTTCTGGGAAAGTTTTTGCATCAAGACACTCTGGATACAGTATTTGTATCATGCATTCATTTCCTTTCTCATCTTTTCACATTATCCGCATTTAAGCATTAGCAGATGCCAAGTTTTCATGAAAACCTACTAGAAGACAATTTTCAGTTGTAAACAGTCCAACCGAATTGTTGTTTCTGCAAATTTGAAAAAGTCCTCAATCACTGTTTGATTTCTAGAAGAACAGCTCTGTCCAGTGTGGTCAGAGGGAGGATGGTGTGGGCTTCACACCACCACTCCTGATGCTGCCGCAGACTTTCCTCTTCTGGCCTGTCTCCTACTCCTCCCTGCTCTCAGCAAGCCCACTGTCCCTCCCAACAAACTCCAAAAGGAGTAGAGTAAGTCATGGGAATGCAGGTAAGATGGCAGGTTGCCCACCAAATCCATTCTTTCAACCTCCTGGATTGGCTTGGATTGAATTTGGAATTGAATTGAATTGAATTGAATGCAAGCACAAGGCTATAGCTAGACTACATTCCTAGGCTCATTTTGTACCTGTTGACCTGGGTTGTAGAATATGACATGTGCCTTCTCCATATGCCCTCCTCTCTTCCTGAAGGCTGGAACCCGAACAAGGCATCAATCCATCTTCAACTGTGTGAACAGTAGCAACACCCTAGGGGGAAGCAGACCAGCAAGTTGGCTAGTAGTTACCCTGCTGACCTGGACTGTTCACATCAAGACTGCTTCATAAGAGAGATAAACTGCTTTGTTCCTTGGGTCATTGTTTTATCAGGTGTCTGTTGCAGCAGGTTGGTCTTACCCTATCTGAGGTAGGAATTAATCACAAAACATATATCGTGAATACACAGGAAATGCAACCATTAATTGTTACATGGTTCTTAGTTCCTTATTAAACACTTTTCCTGGTTTGCTGACCTCTCCTTTCACCAGTTTAAATTCTCCTTCTTCTAGGTGTATCTCAGATGCCATCTCCTCCAGGATAGGAGCCAAATACACTGGGAGTCTCTCTCTCAGTTATCTCATGATCATGTCACTTTGATGCCTCGTGCAGAACCTGGTCCATAGAGGATACACATGTGGTTCACTCTCTGTCAAGTGTTTGACATCTTCAACACAACAGATTGAGTTCTTCTTGTAAACTTGTATATGACTTTGAGGACTCCGGCTTGGGTAAACACTTGGACAGTGTACCAGTTAACTAAGAGAAAGGAGCAGAACAACTATGGAGAGAAAAATGAAAGTGGGTCTCCTACACGGTCTTCTAGGAAACTAGTCAGTTTTGGGAGAAAAACTGAACAAAATTCTAATATAAGAAAAATCCATAAGAAAAATACCTAAAATAGCCTATCAAAAATAACAACCAGGACTGATTGGGTCAGAGAGCCAGAACTAGGAGAAAGAGAGGGAAAGAGAAAGGGAGACAGAGAGAGACCACTAACTCCATTACCCTTAATGTAATAATGCAATTTACAGACAATCATTTCTGAACAAAAAAGATTTCATTCCAATACCACCACTCTCTACAGGCCTGAGAACCTCAGCCGATCACCTTTACCTCTCTGTATCTTTGTATTTTCATCTGAAAAATGGGAATAATAATAAAACATACCCAGAGAGGGTTCTAAGAGATAGCATAGCCATGATAACTAAATAGGATAATACACAGCAAAGTCGCAGGTAGAGAAGAAAGCCTCATATGTATGAGTTATTATGCCTTATACTGCATTCAAAGCAAGTGGGAATATGGGTTGTATCTCTGGAGACAGGCAGGTGGGGCTGGAGAATGGGATAGAACTAAGTTTAGAATGCTGAACAGGAGAGGGTGAGGTGCAGAAACAGGAACTTAGAAAAATTCAAGAGTAACCGAAGCAGACATTTTATCAAGCATACCCCTTACTTCCTCTGGGTGAGCCCGCTACACTCCTCCCAGCTCTGCACCCCCCTCCACACACACACACACACGCACAACTCAGTCTCACGAAGACGTGCACCCCAGTGAGGCTTCCCCGAGGAGTGGAAGTCAGGCTGAGAAGCTGCACGCTTCAAACAGAAGCTGAACAGGATGGTACGTGAAATCACACAGCTTAACCGATGCTACAGCATCACGAATAAACTTTCATAAATACTGCATGATTCTGCTTTTACAAGGTCTCCAAAATGATCAAACTCAGAGAAGCAAAGAAAACAGTAGTGGGTTGCCCGGGGCTGACGGTGGGGAATAAGGTGAGTTGTTCAACAGACCTAAAGTCTGTGTTATTCTAGAGGAGTAAGTTCTAGAGATCTGCAGGGCAATGCCTATGGTTAGCGCTATGGTATTGTGTGCTCCAAAATTTGTTAGGAGAGGAGATTTCATGTTAAATATTCTTACCACCAAAAATAAGAGGACTCAGGGGATGTGGGGGTGGGGGGAGAAGTACACAAGGAAACATTGGAAGGCACTGGATTTGGTTATTAGCTTAATTGCCAGTGGAGGTATCCTGGGTGTTTGCATACATCCAAACTCATCAAATTGGACGCATTCAACATGTGCAATTCTTTGTGTATCAATTACACCTCAGTAAAGCTGGTTTTTTTTTTCTTTTTAAAGAGTAAGTTGTCATGAATTTAAAATGTTTTTCTTAATGATGCCACTAGCCTACATACCAGATCCAGCTGGTGTTAGGTTTCAGACTCAATGGTCTGGTTGTTCATTCAGTTACTAAATAGTCATCAAAACACAAATTATACCATATGCTGTCCTTGATATTAATATAGTTTAGTAAGGGAGCACCTGGGTGACTCAGTGGGTTAAAGCCTCTGCCTTCGGCTCAGATCATGATCCCAGGGTCCTGGGATCGAGCCCCACATTGGGCTCTCTGCTCAGCGGGGAGCCTGCTTCCCCCCCACCTCTCTATGCCTGCCTTTCTACCTACTTGTGATCTCTTTCTGTCAAATAAATAAATAAAATCTTTTTTAAAAAATACATATAGTTTAGTAGGGTTTTTTTAATTCACACACACACAGAAAAATAAAACAAAACAAAAAATAGAAGATTTAGTTCTACCTTCAGGTAGAACTAATCAGGGAAGAAGAAAGCAGACTCAAGCCTATCCTATTTGAAAAACCTTTAGACAATTATATTCTAATAACTACCGTAATCATTTGACAAATACATCTTGAATATATGTGTTCCAAAGAACAGTGCTGAGCATTATAGGTAAGACAAAAGATAAGGAATCTTACCTCTAAATGCCTTCTATGTGGCTGATAGTTTAAATGAATTCATGAAATGTGAACCCAAACTTTATGCAAGAGGTATGATTATCACCGATACAAAGATGAAGAAAGCAAGCGCAAGATCATAGAGCTGATGGGAAGACAGAGGCTCAAATGATGCACAAGTTTGACTTCCTGCACCATACAGAACCTACCCATTCCAGATTGGTAAAGAGAACCACAATCCAAAATATCAAGACAGATACAAGTTATAGAAACCCAGATGTTGGAAAATGACTCCAAATAAGACCTTTAGAGAAGTTTTTAAGAAGATCTTTATCTGTCTTAGGGAGTGGGTAGAAATAGATAAAAAGAGAAAAAAAGACGCAGGAAATGTTTATTGGAAAAAAACTACAAATAAGATTAAAAATGCAGTAAAAGTGTCATTTCTTGGAAGTGGGAAATAGCCCTGTCTAGCTGTAGCATTACTCGATGTAGGATTTTAACAGAAATTAGAAAAACGGGGGCGCCTGGGTGGCTCAGTGGGTTAAAACCTCTGCCTTCAGCTCAGGTCACGATCTCAGGGTCCTGGGATCAAGCCCTGCATTGGGCTCTCTGCTCAGCGGGGAGCCTGCTTCCCTCTCTCTCTCTGCCTGCCTCTCTGCCTCTTGTGATCTCTGTCTGTCAAATAAATAAATAAATAAAATCTTAAAAAAAAAAAAAAAGAAAGAAAGAAAGAAAGACAGAAATTAGAAAAATGGTCAGGTTTAGATTACAAATAACTTAAATGTCAGACAATGGAACTTGCAATTTATCTCCTGAGTTAGGGTCACTCAAAAATTTTAATAGGATTTACAAGCTCCTAAATCCATTGGAGTGAGGGCATCATTAATTTTACCAATAATCACGATGATTTGAAAGTATCCCTTATTAAATAAAGAAATTCAAGTGTGAATCCAATACATATCTATTTTCTTTCATTAATAATCTCTCATAATGCCTATGTCCCATGACTTCATTTTAGTGGAATTAAACTCCAGCAGTCGACTATAACAAAGGGAAGTTTACCTTTGGCTGCAACCTGATCACACAGAATGGAAGGTTGCCAGGTACACAGTGAACAAAGGGACATGTGGTTAGACCAAACTGGCCTGAATTTGTTCCAGGATGAAAGTCGGGTAAAATTTACTTGCTGAAATCTTAGATGGGTTACACCCGAAATTTAGGCTGGCCAGAGCTCTCATATTATAGTTCTTGGTTGCAAGTAACAGAAACCTGGTTCAAGCCCTCTTCCCTCACCCAAAATGAATGAATGAATGCATAAATGAGTGAAAGAATGAAATTTTTTTAAAGATTTTTATTTATTTTAGAGAGAGACCAAATGGGGAGGAGCAGAGGGACTCTTCCCTCCATGCTGAGCACAGACCCCAACACAGGACTCGAGCCCACGACCCTGAGATTATGATCTGAGACGAAACCAGGAGTTCCACACTTAACCAACAAAGCCACTCAGGCACCCCTGGATGAATGTTTTTAAGGAATTTACTGGTTCTCGTAATTGGAGAATGTCAAAATGAGCTAGACTTTAATAACAGGCCCTTAAATAACATGATCAAGACTCTTATCTATTCTACTCTCATATCTATTTTCCTCTGCTTTGGTTTTATTCACCAGCTGCTTCTCACCATATTGTAACTAAACAGTGTTCATCAGCAGATCCAAGTTTACACTCTACCAATTTTGCAACTCCAGAAGAAAGAGAGATGATGTCCCCAAATATTTCCAGCACAAATATGGGGCTGATTGGGGCCCATGCCTAGGGACACGTGTCCATCTGTGAGTCAGTCATTCCAATTCTGATTGGCTGTGCCCTCAGGAAAGCTGCTTGTATCAGAAGAGCTAACACTGCAGAACAGGAAGAAACAACAGGTGCCCACGCATTATATTTGCCCAGGTTTTTCCTTTCTGCTACACACTCAGGAAGTCCCTAGGTTTTACCAAAAAAAAAAAAAAAGAGAGAGAGAGAGAGAGAGAAAAGTGAATAATGTTATGTGCTGAATTGTGTCCCCTACCCATACACAATTCCTATATTGAAGCCCTAACCCCCAGGACCTCAGAACGTGACTGTATTTGCAGATAAGGCCTTCAAAGAGGTGTTTAGGTTAAAATGGGGCCATTAGGGTGGGTCCTAATCCAATCTGACTGGTATCCTTTTTTCCTTTTTTTAGAAAAAAGATCTATTTATTTTTTATTTGAGAGAGAGAAAGAATGCAGGAGCTGGGGTGGGGGGGAGGGGAAAGGAGTGGGGAAGTAACTCCCCACCGAGCAGTTAGCTGGAAGCCTGACTCCCAGCTAGATCACAGGCCTCTCAGACCTTGACTGAGCCAAAACCAAGAGTTGGACATTTAACTAACTGGGACTCCCTGACTGGTAGCCTTATTTTAAAAAAAAAAAGAAAGAAAGAAAGAAAGAAAGCACACAGAGAGGTACCATAGATGGGTATACACAGAGAAAAAACCATGTGAAGACACTGTGACAACGAGGCCATCTACAAGCCAAGGGGAGAGGCTTCAGGAGACACCAAAAATGCTGACACCTTGCTCTTGAATTTCTAGCCTCCAGAACTGTGAGAAAATAAATTTCTGTTGTTTAAACCACCCAGCCTCTGGTATTTTGCTGTTGGTCTGCTATAGACTGAATGTTCGCATCGTCCCGAATGCCTCTGTTAAATCTTACCGCCCTCTTTCCCCTTGTGAAGGCACTGGAAGGTGGGGTAGGTGAGGGGATGATTTGGTCCTGAGGGCAGAGCCCTCATCAATGGCATTAGTATCCTTATAAAGGACCACTGAGAGCTCCCTCAGTCCTTCCACCGTGTGAGCACATGGCAAGAAGGCAGCTATCTATAAGGGTTCTTAGCAGATACAAAATCTGCCAAGTTCACAATCTTGGACTTCCCAAGCTCCAGAACTGTAAGAAATAAATGTCTGTTGTTTACAAGCCACCCAGTCTGTAGTATTTTGTTATAGCAGCCGAAGGGACCAAGACTCAGCCCTAACAAACTGATACAAATAAAATCCTGGGAAGCTGTGGTAGATCGAATATCACTACAAGTTATTCGCACTTTCCTCCACAAAAGCAGGAGTCTTGCACCCCTACCTTGAATCTGACTGGCCTTGAGACTTGCTCGATCCCACAGAATATGGTGGGAGTGACGGAGAAGAGCTCCATGCAAGGCCTCCAGAAGGCTTGCAGCTTCTGTCCTGAAACCCACTCCCCACGTGAGGAAACCAAACCAGACTCCTTCAGGATGCACAGCCCTGTGGGGAAAGAAGTTCTTTGCAGAGGGACCAAGCATCCCAGCTCTTCCCCACAAACCATCGGAAGCCAGTCTGGTAAAGGAAATGAGGCCATTCTGGACCCGCCGGCCCCCAGGGGACCCATCAGCTGACTTCAGTCACAGCCTGTGAAATCAGCCAAAGAACCACTAGTGAATCCCCAAATTCATGAATGGCTTACTGTAAGCCACTCAGTTTTGGAGTGACTTGCTATTTAACAACAGAAAACCGAAATAGAAATAATGCAAAGGGACCTAGAGAATTTTGTTTGTTCATTGCATTGTTTATGTGGGCTTGAGAAAAGCATGTTACAACCAAAAAAGACTATTAAATCTTACAAAACACTTTTATGCAGATAAATAAAATTATTTTATTAAACATTGTGTTTTTAATAAAATATTTAATATATTATAGACATAGATGAGCATGATTTTATGGTTTTCAATAATAGCAGTTTTCAGACGTTTCATGGTGCAAAGAATAAGTCCCTTATTCCTTTGAATGTCTCTTGCGTGTTGCGGTGACTGGCGAGTTGATATGTCATTGCAAACCAGCAATGTTCCTAGCATCATTTGCACTCATCTCCAGTCTGTAGGTACTGCCTTACTCAGCTTTTCTTCAGCCACCTTTAGCTAATTCTTTATTTAAAAATAAATCAATGAGGGGCACCTGGGTGGCTCAGTGGGTTAAGGCCTCTGCCTTGGGCTCGGGTCATGATCCCAGGGTGCTGGGATCCCGCCCCACATCAAGCCCCACGTCGGGCTCTCTGCTCGGCGGGGAGCCTGCTTCCTCCTCTCTCTCTGCCTGCCTCTCTGCCTGCTTGTGATCTCTGTCTGTCAAATAAATAAATAAAAAATCTTTTAAAAAAATAAATAAAAATAAAAATATATCAATGAGCAAAACACATGGCCGTAGAGTTAACAATAAGTCACAAACGACCAGTATTTCCACAGTGTATCATATATTTACTTGAATATAGACCATCATTTTATTTTTTTATTTATTTATTTTGAAGATTTTATTTTTTCATTTGAGAGGAAGAGTGAGCGAGAGAGAGAGAGAGAGAGCACAAACAGTGCGAGGCTCCATCCCAGGACCCCAGGATCGCAACCCGAGATGAAGGCAGACACTTAACCGAGTGAGCCATCAGGTTCCCCAGACCACCATTTTAAACTTTTATTTACTTAATTAGTTTTTTATTAATCTGCAGAAATTGTATTAACATGTTTCTAAACAGCATTCTGTATGCAATATGGAGCCTTGAATAAAACCACATAGTAATTAATAGCACAGCTCTTTGTGCAACATCAGTCGTGGCCAAGTATGCTGGCAGGACACAGAAAACCTGCTGGTTATGAGCTGTTCTCTGTCCTATTCGCTGCCCCATCTCATTATTCCTGATTCCACGAGATTGTCAGAATACAAGTGAGAGTGATACTGTTGTAAAAGAAAATTGTGACTATCTTTTAATACATTTGAATTCTGAAATTAATAAAAATCCCAAACTCCCATTCTTTGACTCTTATTAGGGAAGAATTGTGCACAATATATAGAGTCATAGTGTGTCATAGGGAAGATTGAAACTGCTGGTCTAGATCATTCAGGATCTGAATAGATGGGAAGGATTAAAGGGTTTTGAGTGAAGTAGTCATTGTGATGTGCTGAGAAGACCGATCTAAAGGCAAAGTGATGAATAGATTAGAATCATTATGTGGATGCCAAGAAATTAATTGGTTAAGATCTGATTACAATGGCCCAGTCAAAACTACACAGTAACTGAGTATCCAAAGATGGTGCCCAATCGACCTCACCTCCCAGTATTCGTGCCCTGTATCGTCCCCTCCCCTTGAATCTGGACTGGCCCTTTCCTCACTCATAAGCACTAGATTGTGTCAGAAGTGAGTTCTAAGGCGAGGTGAGAAGAAACCTTGCATCTTTTAGATTGGTCTATTGCAATATTCATCCGGGAGAGCCAACCACCGTATAAGAAGTCCTGACTATCTGGAGACCAGCCTGACATGAGAAAGCCCTGTGAGGAGAAAACAGGCCACACAAAAAGAGATGTTCAGCCAACTCCAGTCCTTTCGGCCATTGTAGCTGAGACTCATAAATGGAGAAGTCGTCTTGGACATCTCACCCAGATGACTCTGTAAAGAATTGCAGTTCCCACTGACACCTGGCTGTAACCTTAACAGAGATCCCAATCAAGAACTGCCCAACTGAGGGGTGCCTGGGTGGCTCAGTTGCTTAAGCATCTGGCTTTGGCTCAGGTCATGATTCCAGGACCCTGGGATCAAGCCCTGCCTGCATCTCCCTCTCCCTCTGCCACTGACCCTACTTGTGCTCTCTCACTCTCTCTCTGTCAAATAAACAAATAAAATCTTTGGGGAAAAAAAAAAATACTGCCCTACTGAGCCCAGTCAGCCCACAAAAATCAATGACAGAAATAATAAATTTCTATTTCAGGGCACCTTCAGTCAGTTAACTTCTGACTCTTGATTTTGGCTCAGGTCATGATCTCAGGGTTTTGAGATCCATCCCTGCATTGGGCTCCACGCTCAACAGGAATCTGCTTGAGATTCTCTTTCTTCCTCTACCTCTGCCCCTTCCCCTTCTCTAAAATAAATAAATAAATCTTCAAAAATAATAATAATAATAAATTGCTATTTCAGGTAAGTTTTAAGGTAGTTTCTTAAGTATCTATAGATAGCCAAAATGATCTCTAGGAAATATTATTATGCTAATTGCTCCAAATCATGTGTGTTTCCTTCTATAATAATTTTAAATTAAAGAAAAAAAAAAACTTAGTGTATTTGTTTGGATAGATCTTACATCACAAAATACCATAGACTGGAGGGCTTACACAACAGAAGTCTGTTCTCTCACAGTTCTGGAGTCTGGAAGTCTAAGACCACAGTGTCAGAAGGTTTGGTTTCCTGTGAGGCCTCTCTGCTTGGTTTACAGATGGCCGCCTTCTTGCTTTGTCCTCAACATGGTATCCCTGCTGTCTCCTTCCCTTCTTCTAAGGACGCCAGTCACATTGGATGAGGCCCATGCTAAAGACCTCATTTTAGCCTAACCACCTGTTTAAAATCCCCATCTCCAAAAATAGTCACATTCAGAGGTGCTGGGGGTTAGGCCTGCAACATATGAATTTGGGGGGACCACAATTCAGTTCATAAACCAAGAGATTAGAACAATGTTGCCACAAGCTCGTTTATAAAGTGAAATAGTGGGACGCCTGGGTGGCTCAGTTGGTTAAGCGGCTGCATTCGGCTCAGGTCATGATCTTAGCGTCCTGGGATCGAGTCCCGCATCAGGCTCCTTACTCGGCGGGGAGCCTGCTTCTCCCTCTGCCTCTGCCTACCACTCTGTCTGCCTGTGCTTGCTCGCTCTCTCTCTCTAACAAATAAATAAATTAAAAGAAAAATTTTATAAAGTGAAATAGTGTCTGTCATCCATAAATGAACACAGACTTACTAAGTCTGTGTTTTAATAATTTAATAAGACTTACTAAGTCTTATTAAGTCTTATTAAGCCTGAACAGGGAAGGGTTACAGGGACGTATCTGAATTCGAAGGGGATTTACATGGATGACTCAGTGTTACGTGTGCTTAGTAAAATTCCCATATCCCTCTGTAACTCCATACCTACATCCATCTCTCCTAGAGACATATACTTGCTGTCGCTCACCACTCTCACCTTAATGCTTAAACAGAGAACAGACTGGCCATTGTAACTCTGGTTGCCTATTCAGTGTACATTCTCGTTGGCACTGTGCACATTATAAAGCAAGCCGAAAACTTGCTTCTCTTGCTCCCATGGTGCTCCGAGTCCAGCAAGGGCTTGGAGAGTCACAAATGACTTGAGTACAGGTAACAGTGCAGTAACAAACACACAAAAAATACTCTGGGAGCCAAAGGAAACGTGGAGAGAGCTCTCACGTGTTGGGTGTGTGCGTTCCTGCACACACACACACACACACACACACACACACCGCTCCATCTGGGATACCTCCATGGCTCTAGGGATAATATTTGAGACATTACTACAAGTCAGCCGAATTATGTGATTCTGTTGCCAGGATCAGTATTGATTTACTTCCTGCCCTAAAAGAAGCCCTATAGCCTCCCAGGGACATAATCCCCCATTTTCACTGAAGGAAAGGCCCTTCTTGACAGAGGATTGGGGAGAGTCTATTAGCTTGCTGTCAAAAGCCAGGGCTTCAGTCCAAGCGCAGACAGCTTAGTTTTCAGGCTTTAGTTCCCAACTAATGAGTCTGCGGCCTCAACCTCAAGCTTAAGTTCTTCACCCCTGGTTTCACTTGACCCAGATGGCTGAGCCCTCCTTGGGTGCTCTAAGATGAAATGCAGTTCAGGTTCCTCGAGGCTTAGTTAAAGCTAACTTCTGTGAGTTTCTGTGTTGCTCTCCTTTTGAGTCAGCAAAATATCAGCCTCTATTATAGATCCCTTTTCTTGTTCCAGAAGGAAAGTCTACTGTGGATCAATAGGTATGCCCACTCTTGAATATTATCTATTAAAAAGTCCAAACTCTTTACCCGCCGTCTTCTCTCACCACACTGACCTCATACTTAATTCGAGTCCTTTCCACGCTCTGCTTTTGACTGAGGCTGTTTAGAAATTGTCTGCCTCCTCCACCAGACTCTCATTCCTGGAAGCGCCAGGAGGAGGCTCTTGAAATTTAGGTAGTGGGTCGGGGAATGATCATCTGATTGGAAAGAGAGGCTGGGGACTAACCTTGAAATTCCACCCATGGAGCAAGCGTAGTGGCCCCACGTGGGTTTTGTGTTTATTTGGAGTTGCTTGAAGCTGCTTGCATTGCAAGCCACTAGTTTTTACTTCTACTCCGTGATGGTTAACTTTATATGTCGACCTGGCTGGCCACAGAATGCCCATAGAACACATTTCCAGGTGTGTCTGTGAGGGTATTTCTGGATCCGTTAGCACTGGAAGTGGTGGAATTAATAAAGTCGATTGCCCGACCCTATGTGGATGGGCATCATTCCAATCCAGTGAGGGCCTGAACAGAACAAACTGTGGGAGAAGGAAGAATTCACCACTTTTCTCTTCCTGCCTGCCTGCTTGAGCCGAACTTCCTATCTCAACTCCTCAGTCCCCGGGACTGGGATTTAAACCATTGGTGCCCCTATTTCTTAGGCCTTCAGACTCAGGCTGAATTATACCACCAGATTTCCCGGTCCCCAGCTTGTAGATGACAAAGCCTGGGACTTCCCAGCTTCCATAATCGTGAACCAATTCCTCAAAATAAATCCCCTTTCAGGTAAGCAGGCACAGAGATAGATAGTTAGACAGATGACTGATGGATGGGTGGATGGATAGGTAGATAGATCATAGACAGACAGATAGATGATAAATAGAAATCCTACCAGTTCTGTTTCTCTGGAGAATCCTGACTAATACATATTCTATGTTTGCTTTTTGGATAGCTTTGAGAGGGGTGGAAATTAGGGGGCCAATAAAGCCTCCCTCCCAAAGTCACCCCTGCAGTGGCAGATGTCCAGATGTAAGTCTCGTTCCTAGGGGTCTGACAGATGAATGGGCGATATGGAGAAGCAGACCTTGTGAAGGCTCAGGCCCGCACCGCTGCACCTCCTGCAGGTTCAGTTCATACCATCACCCTAGAGTCGTGCCCAAGACAACCACGCGCCAGCCTGCAGAAATATTAAAAATAAAATCAGCCTTGTCCTAACAACAGTTCCACAGCGCCCCAGGAAACACACCGTGGGTCACCTTTAGGCCAGCACTCTAAAAATTAACGGAGAGACGTCCACACTACCAAGTAGCGGTCAGATATTAGAGCGAATTTAAGTTCCTGGACTCCTGAGCCCCAAGCTCTCTGCATAGGCATCTTGCCCATTAGCCTGCTGGTGTCTTGATCCAATACCCTTGAGGTCTCTAAGTAGCAGCTTTACAAGGGTAATTGAAAGTGTATTACTGGCTGTCTATTTATCATCTCTTGATCACCTAACACCACGGTACCTATTAGGATGAGCTAGTAGACTCCGTGCTAAAGGTTGCCTCAGCTGGAAGCTTTTCAGCTGCTCATCCAACAGGAGACAAACAAAGCAAGATTCCCCTCAAATCCTCTCATTTTGGACCAATCTTATGTGCTAATTAATCATGATTACTCCATACAGTAAGCATATTTGAGGAGATTAATCTGCACTAGCCTCGGGTAGTGTCCTAATTAACAATATGCTGACGCAGTGTTCTCCCTGTAAGTGTAAATACAGCACTGTGCCATTTGCAAGACAACAATATGACTGTTTATTAGGCATGCATGCTAGTGGATGCTATGCTGATCTATTAAAACTTTCTGTCCTTTGACCTTTCTGCTTCCTTGTCTTGGCTGGATAGTCAAATACCAGCAGAATATGTGGCTCAGCTTCTTAGGATGTCTTAACCCCCGCTCCCCACCCCAAAAAAAAAAAAAAAAAAAAAAGCAGAGAGAGGGTATGGCCAAGAAAATATAATAGAATTAGGAAAACTTAAAGATCAATCATTCACTTTCCATTCCACCAGGCCTTAAGAACAGAAACATCGTCCAGAGTTTGACATGATACAGGATACAGATAATGCATTTTCTTGTCTGTTTCCATGCTCGTTAACAGAGAAGTAAAATAGAGCCATCTGTCAAAATGGATGGCCACCCACCTGTGTCTACCTACTGCATGTGGCCTTGGGCTTCCTATAGCAAACTCCCTACTCCCAGTCCTCCTCCCACATTTTTACTTTCTCTCTACTCCAGCAGTTTCAAATTTGAGCTAGGACTCCCACATTACAGAGAGAGAAGAGGAAAATCAAAGAGGGTAGAATGTCAATGACACCTTTTTGCAAACCTATCTCAGGCTCAATGTTCCCAGAGCTTCTGACCCTAGTTCCATGAAAGAAAGGGATACTTTGCAAGGATTAAACTGAAGTGAGGGAAAAGGTTTGCTAGTGAGTGATTTATGAATATTACGTGTCAGTAGAGGCCAGAAAGTTGATCGTGAAAGAAAGCATCTTCCTATCGATTCCTTCAAAGCAAATGGGCAGAACGGATGTGCAGAAGTCCACATCTGTGGAAAGGAAGAGAAGGTGAGAGGAGTAGGCAGAGGGAAAAGTTGGCTTATGATAAAGTCTCAACGAAAGTCTCAGATGACTCCACAGGGAGTTTTGGAGATGAGATGGTCCCTCAGGCTAACAACTAGAGGAGGAGAAAAATATGTTATTGTATTTTTATGTGAAGACATTCTTAATATGTGTGTATATGCTGCTTCAGAGCAAGTTCCCAGGAGACCAAACTGAGATGGAGATTAGTATGGAGGAAGTTTATTGGAGAGTGCTCTCAGGAACAGCATGGAGGAAAGGGAAGGGAAGGAAGCACTGTTCCCTAGGCCAATATTACAGATTCATTCATGGGAAGAATATTCACTGAAAGCCTACTATGTGCCAGGCACTAGCTATTCATACAACAGTGACCAAAGTCTTCTGGGCCCCGGCCCACACAGAGCTTTTTCCTTCTACTAGGGAAGAAAGACAACTCACAAACACAAAACATGACACAAGGTCAGGGACTTGTAAGCATTAGTAGGAAAATAAAGAAAAAGAGAAACTAAGGAAAACTATACAAGACTAGGGAATAAGAGTGGTGCAGACAATGATTTTAGATACAGTGATCAAGAAAGGCCACTCTGACAAGGTTGTAACTGAGCAAAGACTTGAAGGAAAAGAAAGTCTTTGCTTGCAACCATCTGAATGAAGAACATTCTGGGGACAAGCTGCAAAATATGTTCAAGAAACACATCATTATCTTTAACAACTCACTGAAGTTCAATTACTTTTATTTCTGAGGGATGAATTACCAAGAGACTGTGGGAGATCTCTGATCCAAAGGATATGTTCATTTTTTTATCAAACACATTTCAATAATACATAGCAATTCATTATCCCACCAGCAATATAGTTGAGGTCCCATCTCCCTTACATCCTCACCAGCAGCTGGCAACTATTTTTCTTTTGAGAGAGAGAGAGTGGGGAGAGGAGCAGAGGAAGAGGGAGAGAATCTTAAGCAGGCTCCACACCCAGCACAGAGTCCAAAGCGGGGCTCAATCTCACAACCCTAAGATCAAGACCTGAGTGGAAATGAAGAGTCAGACTCTTAATGGACTGAGCCACCCAGGTGCCCCAGCAGTTGATAACTTTTTAAACTTTTGCCAATCTGCTGACTCATATGACTATCTCATCCCTTTTATTTGTGTTTCCATGATTATCAAAGAATATGGTCAGCTTTTCATGTTTACCATCTACATATCATCCCTTTTCCGAGTTACCAGTTTATGCTTTTAACCTGGTTTTCAGTTGAGTTGTGTGTTGTTTCCTTGATTTGAGAGAGCTTTTTGTAGATTAGGGATATTAACCCTTGCCATTCATATGTGTTGTGAATATTCTCTCCTAGTCTCTTGTTTGATTTGTAAGTTCCGATTATGATACATTTTTTCTATACAAAAGTTTGTAGCTTTAAGTGATCAAATCTATCAATCTTTCAGGGACTCTAATGAGACGAAATTTAGCAAGGATAAATGTAAATATTGTCATCCTTTATCAAACAGAATTAAACTTCAGAAAATCGTCCTTGTCAGAGATTTTGAGGTTGAGAATTTAAAATAATATTTAAAAAAAGAATTTGAGGAGCTGACATCAGAATTGAATGTATGAAGCCTATTAAAATATATTTTGTGTTCATGAAAATACAAGAATAAAAACATTATAATGATCTCATATTAGTAATAACGGATACTAAAATATTCATTTCCACTCAATTTTCTCACTTGAAACTTTTGAGTTTCTTAAAATTGTAGAGAAGTGCTTATAAATTCCATGTATTTTTTCTTTGCATGTGTCCCCATTCAAATGATCAATGCCTTCCTGATTACATGACTCAGAAGATGCTTCCTACTCCATCCCCAGATCATGTGCCTGTCAAATCCTCTCACATCGAGGCTCTCAACTCCTCCTCACAGATGTCACCTGAATATCCTTCTGTTTACTGTGCTTTGCATTCCTTTGTCTTCACCAAGGATTCACTGCAAAAACTTCTATCCTTCCTCTGCCATCTGCTTCCTATTCCCAACTCCTAATTTCCTCTCTTCCTAATTATCCCTGGCAAAAGTGACTCACAACCCACACGATTCTGTTTTTCTGAGACCAAAATTCCAGTGGTTACCAAACAGGTGTATAGAAGTAAATTTCACTCCATTTTAGTGTATTTTGAAGTTGCAGAAAGATCATCACACTTGGAATTAGTTCAACAAAGTCAAAGGCACTAAAGTGGAAGAATCTGATTTGGTAACTGCTCACGTAGAAAGTATCTAGGGGCATTAGTTTTACACGAGTTCAGCATGAGCTAACAAAACTATAATAACAGAAACCAGGAAATTAACACACATCAATAGAAATATACATCCAGACTAGAAGGATTCAGTCCTCGCAGTGTCAGTGGATGGGGGCGGGGGGGATTATCTTCATCAGCCAACATCTATCTAAATCGATCCTTATCCACTAGAATAGCACCAACATGATGGGCTTAGACCAAACTGATTTTCCACCTTGGGTCAGGACAAGCATCCACTGGAGCGCATGATCATGGGTGGGAGCTGATACCTGAAAAATGAAGTCCTGCTATAAAATATCTAGGGGAATATTTGTTCCCTATTCTTTATGTTTCCTTTCATGTTGTAGGGAGTTCCATTAGCATATATTAGTTTTATGGGAGGGGTCACCTAACCCCAAATTTATTTAAGACAGGTTGATGGGAAGGGGAATGAGATGATGTATCTGACTGGTAAGTTTGGGAGGATAAACCAGCCAGCAGATCCCAACAGCCCTTCCCCTAGCCCTGGCATGTGATTTGATAAGCATGCAATCTCCTCCCCATCGTACTCCATACCTGACAGGGCAAGCACCTCCTGCTGGAAAGCCCGATTGTTCTGGGAGGGGAAGGCGAGGCGGACATTCAGTTCAGGGGAGAATTAACTTCTGGTGCCTGAGCCAGGAACACTAGGAACTAAACAAGGTATGAAATCTGGGGCAACTAAGTCTTTGTGGATTTCTTGAAGCTCCCGTTGTACAACAGTGCCTGGTTTGGGACCTCAAATGTGTAAGGACATTCTTGATCTTGTTGGTTCCTAACTGTTTACTTTGATCCATACAGCTCTTTTTTTTTTTTTTTTTTTTTTTTTTTTAACAGATGTGCAGTAAGCTTTAACTGCCAAGGCCAGGCCAAGAGGCATTAAGCTTCCTGGAAGCACAGATCATAAGCAGTTCTTCCACAAAGCAAGATCTACGTGTGAGGTCTAAGGCAAAGGCCACTGGATGTCATCAAAGGACTAGGATCTAAAGGGCCTCAGCCAAAGCAGAGGCCATAGAGCCCCAGCCAGGAGAGGGGCCTTACCCAGCACAGGCTATAACCCTTAAGGGTTTAGCAAAAGAGCACCCACCTTTCTCTCAGCAAATGCATCTGACTTCACCAGACATAGAGATGCCCTTAGGAACCAGGTTACATCTGCTTGACCTTGAACCTTATCTCAGTTTTCCTTATCAGGCATTATCTTAAGTCAGTTTCCCTGGATGAAAAGCCTTAACACAAGGATTCATGTGCAAGCAATTTATTAAGAAATTGCTTGCAGTGGAAACGAATGAAGGATCAGAGGAGGGAAGGAACTAAGCAAGGTGGAATTTCAGGTCAGATCGCAGCCTCGGTCTGAAATCCTCAGGGCTGTTCTGGAGGGTAAATTATAGCGCAGCATTTATCCTGCCCTAAGACAAGGATGCTGGGCAATCACACCCCCAGCACAAGTATGAAAGTTAGTGCTCTAACAGTCCTGTAGGGATTCGATGTGTCTTACTGAGGACTCGGTTCTGTATAAGGTTAAAACTCTGCTCCATCCAGGCATTGAAAGCTCCTCTAGGTAAAACTGAGCAGAAAAAAAAAGTTGGCAAGATGGATTTTGGACTTGATGCAAACATACTAGCTGGGTCTCCAGTAGCCATCTGGTAATCTAAACAATGGAACCCGCACACGAAGGAAGCCACACACTAAGGATGGATTAAAGCAGAAAGGATCCCTGGAAACTTCATGAAGTTTCTCTACCTGGTATAGACTCCCTAATTTTGGATTTTATTTTACAAAGAAAACTAATCCCTAATCTGTTTAAGCCCCTGTAGTTCCCTGTTCTCTGTTCCTAGAAATGAAAGAAAATTCCTATCTAATACAACTGATAATTTTTTTACTTTAAGGATTTTTTTTAAAGATTTATTTATTTATTTGGGAGAGAGAAGGGAGGAGGGGCAGAGGGAGAGGGAGAGAAGCAGACTCTGGTGAGTACGGAACCAGACTCCATTCAACCACCCTGAGATAATGACTTAAGCAGAAATCAAGAGTCAGAGGCTTAGCCAACTAAGCCATCGCCCCCGTTTCTCTGTTTTTTTTTTTTAAGATTTATTTAACTTTAAGGAATTTTTAAATCCAAACTTATTAAAACATTAGAGATTAAAGTCTCGTTTTACATTTTTAGTTTTTTGGACGTTCAGAGATTGTTACATTTTTAATTCCAAAATTACATTCAACATGTTACATATATATCATTTCATTCACACATTTATTCATTTATTCCTTCAGCAAATATTTATCAACCCCTGGAGCCTGCCAGGTACTATGCTAGGCTCTGGAGATGTTACACAAACAAGACAGACTCCCTTTCTCTAAAAAGAGCAGATTTAGTGAAAGAGGCAAAGCAGGGAGACAGATAATACAGTACAAAGTGTCAAACACTATGATAAATATCTGAACAAAGGGGCTGTGGTATCCCAGAGGGGATGAGTTATTTCTCTGGTAGCTAGAGGGAAATGTGCAAACAGCAGCATACTCGGCAAAGAGCCACAAAGGAAAAGACTATGTCTGTCCTCGCTCAACTCTGAGAGGCCCCCAAGTCATCAGCTGGGTGCTGCAGCTGCCCCTTCTGTTAGAAAAGGAACTTGAAGAGCAATCACATTTGTATGCGCAAAGAATGAATCAACTGAAGGCTGGAGGTGGGAATGTGATGTGACAAAACCACCAGCCACACACGTAATTCTTTCTCTTAGCCTCAGCTTCAAGCCCATGAAGGAACCACAGACAAAAGCTGTCCTTGAGAAACCTTTGCAGGCTCCTCTCTCTTTGTCTTATTTTACTGCATCGCTGTGGTTTGGTCTTTCTTTTTGTTCCCCACGAAGATGGCCTTGTGAAATTTAGCCCCCCAAACTGCATCCTACCTTCCAATCACATTGTTTTTAAGCCCAGAGTGAGTTTGTATCTAAATGACAGTGTAGTTGTGCCCGAAGATGAAGGGGTTTTTTTCTGAATCACTGAAAGAGTTATTCTCTTGCAAGTTTTCTCTTGAAGTTCTTTGTTATAAGAACACGTTATGGATGGAGAAACCTGAGGAATAGACTTATCCAGAACAGAAAGAAGGGGAGAAGAGAAAATGAGCCAGGCTGACTTTCCAATCGGATATTCTTCCCAAGTGAGTCCACTCACCCACTAGTAGGTGGAAGATGGGCTGGTGGAAGTATTGGCTGTGGATCACACCATTGTTTTTACTAATTATTATTTTGGTCATTACCCTCAAGGAGGGACCACATACAGAACACAAGCAGCTCTTTACTCAAAATTTTCAAAATCATAGTTCTCAGAAGAGGGAGGCACAGCAGTGAAAATCTAAATTCACCTCTTTTACATGATTAAAAACACAAAGAATATAAGACCTCGAACTTATTTTTCAAAATGTTCCCCACTTGGTCATTCACTACACCAGCTGAATGCTGACTCCTCCTTAACCTCAGATTTCCTTTTCCTTCACTCTAATTTCTCCACCCTTCTGACTCCCCCTCCTATTGAAATCTCTTGACTTCATCTATGTGGGGTTGATGTGAGCCAAATCAGAACAGTAGCGAGAAGTGGAATGCAAACAATAGAGAGAATTCAACAGAAACATAAAATGGGAGTACGAGGTGAGTAGGAAAAAAAGGTAACTTTCCAAGACAAGGTTGAGACATCAGGGGACAAACTAGATCTCTCACCATCTAGGTTATTGGGATTCCAACTAATTTAACTTAATGATAAAGGTCTGTGTAAACCGAGCAGGCTGAGGAGCTTGGAAATGCCCAGGCAATTCACATTATCTATACTTACACATAAAACTCATTGAAAAGACTACTGCCTCTGACTAGGGTGTAGAAAGTTGCAAAAGAGTGTCATGCTTGCAGTAAATACTAAAAACAAATAAGATAAACTACATACAATTTCATAGTTTAAAAAAAATTGTAAGAGCTGAGGATGCAAAGAAACCTAAATAAACTAAATTCTAGAGTGTAGAAAGATTGTCTTCAGAGAAAAGACAACACAGTTGCCTTCATCCCTAGTGGAACAATGAGAGAGAAGGGAATTGGCAATATATGGAGATAAGGAGAAACCAGATGCACTTTTCACAAACGTTGTCATGGTCATCCATGAGCCAGCATTAAGGATTGAAATCCTGAGGGGCTCCCAGTAAGGAATGAGTCTAAGCCACTTGCCAAAACTTCCACAAGTGTTTTCCCTGAGTATGCGGAGGTAGCAACCAAAGTCACAAAGCAGAGCAGGAGATGTAAGAGAAATCCCTTGAAGCTACAGTGAACTTTCAGGGAATATGAGGAAGGCTGCAGGCAGGGTTCTAGGACTTCGCCAAGTACACTGAAGCTGCCTAGTAAGGACTGAAAGACAGGGTGGCAGAGTAAAGAGAGATTTTTCTGGATGTATAGAGCCAAAGGGCAGGCCTGGAAAGCACAGAGAATTCCCCAGTGGCCTAAAAAGTTAGCAACCAAGTTATAAAGAAGGGAGAACTTTCCCACAGTTCAGACGCTGGTGGTGAAGCTGTAAAGTATTAAAAAGATTCCCATATTTCTGGTGCTGGCATTCCAAACCCTGCAAAAAGGAAAGTTCTGGTCCCAAACTCCAACATTTGAAATCAGAGTGGACAGGGTCTAACTAAAATTACAAGGTCCAGACCCAGTTCAACTATAAATTAGATTGACTTAGCCTCATACCCTATCAACCCGAAAGAAAGCAGAGTGATCCTTCTTCTAGAGACAAATAGTTTATTCTGGTATCTAATAATCCTTCATACACAATGATAAGCACATAATCAAAAATTGTAAGACTCATGATGATGTACGAAAATATGATCCATCCTCAAAAGAATGGTTTTCAGTATAGCCACAGATGGCTTATAGGTTAGAATTATTGGAAAGGATGTCTCAATAACTATAATAAACATATTAAAGGAACTAGTAAAAATGATTTTAAAATATATGAATGGATGGGGAAGTCAGCAGACAAATCAAAGCTATTTTTTAAAAAAATTGAAAATACTAGAAATAAAAACTACTATGCAAACTATGCACAACAGAAAAAATAATAAGCTTGAAATATTTCGATAAAAATTATTCAAATGAAATAAAGAAAAAAGAATTAAAAGTGAAAGAGAGCACTCAAGATCTGTGAGATAATATCAAGTGATCTAATATCAAGTTTTTGAAGCCCAGAATGTAAGAAGGAAGAGATTGGAAAGATTGGAACAGAAGAAATGTTTTAAAATATAGAGACAATGGATTTTCCAAAAATAATGAAACATATATGAAGATCCATCAGATCTACACCAAAGAAATACTAAAAGAAGTTCTTCAGTTTGGTAGGAAAAGATACCAGTTACAAGCCTAGATCTGAAGAGAAAAATGAAGAACATCAGAAAGGAGAAATATAGGGGTAAACTTGAAATACTCTGTATGTGTATGCTAAATTTATTTTTTACAACTATTGATTATATAAGTAAAAATTAATAACTCTCTTTGTGGGATTTTTTAATATGTAGAAGTAATATATATGATTCAAGATTACAAAGACTGGGGTGTCTGGGTGGCTCAGTTGGTTAAGTGTCTGCCTTCAGGTTAGGTTATGATCCTAGGGTCATGGGATCCTGCCCCACGTCGGGTTCCCTCCTCAGCAGAAGGCCTGCTTTTCCCTTTCCCTCTGTCACTCCCCCTGCTTGTGTTCTCTCACTTGTATGTTCTCTCTCTTCCAACAAATTCCTCAAAAAAAGACTTACAAAGACTAAGGGACTATAAATGAAATTATATCATTATAAAACTCTTACGTTGTTCATGAAGTAGTAGTATGATATCATTTGAAGGGAGCCTATGATAAATTAATGATCATATTGTTATCTAGAGCTACTGCCAAAAAAAAAAATCACAAAATGTCAGTAATAGAGATAAAATGAAATACTAAAAAAATACTTGTTTAACCCAAAAGGAAGCAGGAAAGGAGCAACAGAGAAACAAAAACTAGATGTGATAAATAGAATATAGTTTTATTAGTGACTATTAAATGTAAATGGACTGAAGACAAAGATCGTAAAAGTGGATAAAAAAGAAAAATCCAACTATATACCATTTATAAGACACATGCTTTAAATATAAAGACATTTACTGAAAGTAGAAGGGTGAGAAGAGACATATGTAACAAACACTAAGGACAAGAAAGCTGATGTTGCTCTGTTAATATATAGCAGACTTCAAGACAATGGATGTTATCAAGAAAAAAGAGACATCTAATAGTCATAAATAGATCAATTATTTGAAAAAGAAAGAATAATCCTAAATGTGTGTGTGTAGCTAATGACAGACTCTCTAAATACATTAAGTAAAAATTGACAGAACTTAAATGAACAGATAAATCTCCAATCATGGATAGAGATTTTAATATTTAGTAGAGAGATAAAAGTAATGGGGTAAGAGAGATATTCCTTATAGAAAACAGGGGTTCAGTGACATTCTACATGGAGTTACCATTTGTTCCTCATTTATTAACCCACTGACAATTGGGGACTTATTTTTCTCCATTTCTTTCTTCCATTCCTGTGGGAGTTTCCTGTTCTATGCTTTCCCCTTTTAGAATCCTCTTTGCTTTCCAGAAATCACTCACATAGAGCATTAAGTTGCCCATTGTTACATTAACAAGTTAGGCTTCTCTTGTGGCATGCCAATGAATTTTTCCATCATTGTGATATTATAAAAATAAAGGTATCTCAGCAAATTATGAAGGGAAGAGCTATTAAAATAGCTATTAAAATATCTCCTTCTCCCTTCTGCCATCCCACAACCATGACCTACCCCACCACCTTATCGTGGCTGGCTCCTTCTTAATATTTCAGATTTTGATTTAAATGAAACATCTTCAAAGAAGATATCTTGACTGCCTTATCAAAAATACACCCCCATGAGTATTTTCTCTCAGTAATAAAAATAATTTATAATTACTGAATAATTTATTTTTATTCTTAATATTTTTTTTCTCCTTTTGCCCTAGGCAGTGAGTTAGATAAGGCCTGGGACCACATCTGTCTTATTCACTCCATCTAATTTCAGGAATGGAAATGCAAGACTCAGAGAGGTTATATTATTTGCCTAGCATCACACACTGGAAAATTACAAAACCAGGACTCAGGCATTAGTCATTTCAGTAGTGCTATTTCCCCAACATCTGACCCACTGCATAATCCCCTACATGCCTATATGCTAAGTTGCTCAGAATTCAGCAGAATTAACAAACAAAATAGAATAATCTGTAATCTTGGTTGGATATATTAGTACTCAGTAGAGAGGAAAAGAAAGGAGTACAATCAGTAAGTTCTAAATAATCGGTTTAAAATACAACCCAAGTGAGAGATTCCTATATATTAAAAGTAATTCACTTAAGTTACCTGAATAAGTCATTTCTTAGCTATCATTGTAATAGAGTAACATGAGCTATTATAAAAATAAACCCTCATGGTCAATAATCTGTCAAAAATCCATTTGACAGAGCAAGAAGACTATCCAATGGAAAAAAGATAGTTTCTTCAATAAATGGTGTTGGGAAAACTGGACAGCAACATGCAGAAGAATGAAACTGGACCATTTTTTTTACACCATACACGAAAATAAATTCCAAATGGATGAAGGACCTAAATGTGAGACAGGAAACCGTCAAAACCTAAAGGAAAGCACAAGCAGCAACACCTTTGACCTCAGCCAATAGCAGGTTCTTACTAGACATGTCTCCAGAGGCAAGGGAAATAAAAGCAAAAAAGAACAATTGGGATTTCATCAAGATAAAAAGTTTCTGCAAAACAAAGGAAACAACCAACAAAACTAAAAGGCAACTTTCAGAATGGGAGAAGATATTTGCAAATGACATATCTGACAAAGGGCTAGTATCCAAAATCTATAAAGAACTTATCAAACTCAACACCCAAAAAAACAAACAATCTGGTTAAGAAATGGGAAAAAGACATGAACAGACATTTTTCCAAAGAAGACATACGAAGGGCTAACACACACATGAAAAGATCACTCATCATCAGGGAAATATAAATCAAAACTACAATGAGATATCAACTCACACCTGTCAGAACAGCTAAAATTAAGAACATAGGAAACAATGGGTGTTGGTGAGGATGCAGAGAAAGGAGAATCTTTTTGCACTGCTGGTAGGAATGCAAGCTGGTGCAGCCACTCTGGAAAATAGTATGGAATTTCCTTAAAAATTAAAAAATAGAACTACCCTACAATCTAGCAATTGCACTACTAGGTATTTATCCAAAGGATGCAAAAAATACTGATTCAAAGAGACACTTACACCCAAATGTTTATAGCAGCATTATCAACAGTAGCCAAATTATGGAAAGAGCTCAAATGTCCATCAACTGATGAATGGTTAAAGAAGAGGTGGGGGGGGGGGGGTGTGTGATGGAATATTACTCAGCCATAAAAAAGAATGAAATCTTGCCATTTGCTATGACGCAGATGGAACTAGAGTGTATTATGCTAAGCAAAAGTAAGTCAGAAAAAGATAAATACCATGATTTCACTTATACATAGAATTTAAGAAACAAAGATGAACACAAGGGGAAAAAAAGAGAAGCAAAACATAAAATTGGCTATGTATAGGGAGCACACTAAGAGTTGCTGGAGGGGAGATGGACAGAGGGATGGGTATAAGGGGTAATGAGTATCAAGGAGGGCACTTTTGACGAGCACTGGTATTATATGTAAGTGATGAATCTCTAAATTCTACTCCTGAAACTAATATTACACTATATATTAACTATTGAACTTTAAACAAAAACTTGGAACAAAAATAAATTAAATAAGATAAAATAAAAAATACCCAAATCTTAGAGACTTTATAAAGGAGATGTTTAATTTTCAGTTTTGTGAAATCCAAAATTGTGTTCTTAACGATGAACAGCTCTCTTGCAAGTGACAATGCAGGGACCCATCTCTGTCAAGCCAGGAAGGAGAAAGAACCTCAGGTATCACACATGGGAGGTCTCTAACAGGCATATCTGAACCTGGTTTACACCAGTGCTTCTCAGATGTAACATGTACCAGAATGGCCTAGACAGCAAGCAAACAGATTCCTGGGCTCCCTCCTGAGAAATTCTGATTCAGTAAGTCTGTAGTGCAGCTCAAGAATCTACATTTAGAAACCAGTTCCCAGGCGATGCTAACCCTGCTGATCTGCAGACCACACACTGAGTAGCACTGGTATATATCACTTCTGGTAACATTTTATCAGCTAGAACTCAGTAATATAGCTATACTTAATTGTGAACAAGTCTGGTGAAAATGGGCTAAACATATGCTAAGAAAGAAAAAGAAATGGGTTTGGTGAGCAGCTGGACATTCTTTTCCATATGCTTCTTGTTTTTTGTTTTTTGTTTTTTTAATTACTAACTTATCCAGACAACCAAAGAACCAGGCAATCAAAAGAGAGAGATTTATAAATTGAAATTACAAATGTTTCCCCTTGTCAATCCTCTACCCTGGATAAGATATCTCACTTAAGGAATCACATTCAGTTAAGTTAATATAATGGCTATATTTTTTTAAAAGATCTGTCACTATATCCTAACAAATTGAGACTAAGAATGAAAAAAGAAAATAAAAGGCCATCATACACACACACACACACACACACACACACAATTAGCCAAGGAGACCACATTTGTGTACCAAGATCTAGGCAAACCTGCTCTTGCAAATGGAAATGCTAATGGGTCCTTAACTCTTGATAAAATATTAACAGTGCTGTAAGTACACTCACTCATCTCCAGGAGACCACGCTTAATGGATAGAACTCCCTGACCTTTAAGATTTTACTTATATTTTTCAAGATGCCCCTGAGAGTCCTCACTCTGTTCTCATTTAGCCATTGGTCATGGGCTAACAATGCTCTGTGATGTAAGTAATTGCTTGTAAGAGTCATTGCCCTCCAGGGCTTCTTTCTTCCCTAGAAAGATGGTGTCTCCAGGATTGGAGGGACTTAGAGAGGCCGTTTAGTCTCTTCTGGCCTTCGGGTCGGAATGCACTTCAAAGCTGTCCCAAAGAAATAGAAATCTGAGCTTTACTTGTTAACTCTTTTCAATTTTCGTCTACTGTCCCTCATAAGAAATTCTGCTTTCGTTTAACCTAAGTATGTGCTCTTGCCGGTAATTCACTTTCCTCTCATTTTGTCCTCAGGGAAATAAGAGATATTGGCCACCAGTATCCTAAGTTCAAGAGCCTTTAGAAAATGTAGATACCCAATGCATAAATTAACTTTATTGAGTACCACATATATTACTGACCTTCTACTTAGCACTGGGAGTATAAAAGTGGACAAGTGGGAGTATTTGCTGGAAAGTAGAAAATTATTTGTTAATAATAACAAAGTATACCAATGTTTTCAAAAAATATTTCTTTTTCCTCTTCAACCATGAATCTCTAATAGTGTAGACATGATTTCTTCTACTGGAAACCAACCCAAATCATACCACAGGGATCTGGAGAGACCTTCTCACAGCTATCTGTGAGCTGGTTGTGATTGTCTTGACTCCATAATTAGGCAGTCATCCCCAGTGTCTCCCAACCCAATACCATTTACAACAATTCAGGGAACACCATCCTGGGTCATGAATTGAGTTAAGTGCTATAGCAGACACAAATAAGGGCAAGATTTGGTCTCTGCCTTCTGGAAATGAAAAGAGAAATAGTCTATTTCAGGAATGGTAATTACATTTCCCCTGCATGTCAAATCTTATGGATTGATGGTAGCTGTGCTAAGTGCTATGTTGAGAATATAAAGCTTGATCTAAGGTTGGTAAGAAAGTGCCAGGACTAATTAGCAATGTCTGCCAGGATGGAATGGGGAGGGGGGTTGTCAGCATGTTTTCCAGGTGTTTTCTTTGTCCGTGTATTATTTTAGACTAGAACTCTACCCAGATAGAAGACTGTTCCTCCTACCCACTGCTTCCCATTGTCAAAGTTCCCTTCAGTTCCTGCAGACAAAGATAAGGTCTTAGGAGGAGGCCACTAAGGCCTCAGGTACTCAGTTGGTGAGCCCTTATATTTCTCCTATCACCTCCAGGAAGGAGGCAAGAATTTCTCTTACTTTTCTTTCTTCTCCCAAAAAGAACACTTGCGCTGTACAGAATCTGATCTTCCACCATAAATGGTTAGTGTGGTAATGCCTGAAATCAGACAGGTACAAGGTGAAATTGCACAAACAAATATGCTCAATTTCCAAGACAGGATTTTTTTTTCATTTTTCCTTCAAGTTTTCTCATTTTGACTCTACCTCCACAAAAGAGGCATCAGTGTCTCTCCCTTGAAAATGTGACCTGACAATGAACAAACTCGTCATCCTGAGACAGCCTGACATTTTCATAAAAAAACCTTAAAATCTAAGAGAAAAAAAAATAACTACAGAAGTACAAATGGTATAAAAATAGTTGGGTTTCTAAAACATAGGTTTGTGATCCTAAGCATACCAGTAAATCACAACTATGAAGAAGGAGCTTCAAAAGTCCCTTATCCTCAATTAAAAAGCCCCCAGTCCTGTGTGGGCTACCAAAACCAACAGGGGCTTTTGCTGGCTCCTTTCTCATCTCTCAAAGAGTGACCCTCAGGTGACTTTTCTCATCCTGTCCCCTGGCATCTAATCTAAGGACAAATTCCAACACTCTTTTCCCAATTCCCACCTCCCACCTAGGATCTTCTTCCTCAATTTCAGAACTTAGTCACATCTGTTCCCAAAAAATATTCAAGGTAGCGGTAACTGGCACTCACTGAGATCTAATGACGGATATTGCTGTTTTCAGGGCATTCTGTAAAGATTTTGTTGAATCATCCCTATCTCCCCACCTATACACATGAAGGAATTGTCTTAAAAAGTCCACCCAGGGTGCCTGGGTGGCTCGGTAGGTTAAGCCTCTGCCTTTGGCTCGGGTCATGATCTCAGGGTCCTGGGATCAAGCCCCACATCGGGCTCTCTGCTCAGCAGGGAGCCTGCTTCCCCCTCTCTCTCTGCCTGCCTCTCTGCCTACTTGTGATCTCTCTCTCTCTGTTAAATAAAGAAATAAAAAAATCTTAAAAAAAAAAAAGTCCACCCACTCAGGTTTTAATATACTCTAACTCTTCATCCAGCTTGGCAGTGGGACTCTAGTCCTAATTCAAGGCTGGTCCAGGCTCAGTGGGCAAGAGCACAGAGATCAGTTAGCAGTGTGTGGGAAGTCCATCAATATTAGCCACAGACATATGTAGCAAGCCAACTTTAATTGTATAATAACCATAACACCAATCCAGAGTTAGCAAAAAAGAAAAGGGCCCTTCTTTCCTGGTTGGCTGGACCCAGAAGTCTTTACTCAGTCTGAACGAGAAAGCAGCCACAGCAACCAGAGAGAAGGAGAATATTAGGATTCTAGATGGCCAATCCACATTTCTAAATAGTTTCAGGCCTTTTCCACCACTCCTATTCTACCTGCAGCCAAAAAGGAGACCCTCTTTTAAAAACTCGTATTTGTTTACATGATGCTTATATTTGTCTTCTGTTGCAGGGATATGCTGGAAATCCTGTGGTGACAAGTTTACTTTAACATAATCAGGGCATAAATGCTGATATCTGGTAAGCTTCCTTGACCATCGAGCCCTCCAGCTTCTGAATAAAATTCAGAAAAGTAATAGGAATGCAATACCAAGGGAGCCCACCACAAATTAATCTTTTCCCGAATGAAAAAGGTATGTGTCCCAAGACCCAAACTTATCACGATTTTGTTGTTGTTGTTGTTGTTATTTAAAAAAAAAAAAAAAAGGCAGGGCACTTGGTTGGTTCAATCATTAAGCATCTGCCTTTGGCTCAGGTCATCATCCCAGGATCCTGGGATCAAGCCGGGCATCAGGCTTTCTGCTCAGCGGGGAGCCTGCTTCTCCCTCTCCTTCTGCCTGCTGCTCTGCCTACTTGTGCGTGCTCCCTCTCTGTGTCAAATAAATACATACAATCTTTATAAATAAATAAATAATTTTAAAAAGGCACATGATTTCATTCCACCAACAAATATCCACCATTTCAAATAAAAACGTTCTCATAATGACTATAAAATAAAAGCCAAGGATTTGACAGCCACTGCAGGCTCTTGCTCCTAACTTTGACCTCATACGAAGTAGGAGTAAACAATTTTCTTGGTGTATTTTCATACAAGAGGAAACCATATCAAGACTTTAAGAAATAAGGCTGGAAATTAGCAGAATGAAGAAGGCAAAAAATTATCATAGATTGTGTTAAACCTCTCAGCCAGCAATCACAATAGGGAATATGGAAGTATGAAGAAAGAAAGGACATATTCTCCTGTACTTCTACTTAGTTCATATCTTGTTAAGATTCTTCTAAGAACCACAAGATTTTCAGTATGAGGGGGTGGAGGGGAACATGCTCATTAAATCTATGTGGTAGAAGAAATCTATATGTGAACTGGGGACAAAGTGATGGGGAAGCAGCTACAGAGTTGAAGAAGTTTGCCTCACTATTGAGGGAACTTTGTGATATTATTTTTAGTACTTGGGTTCTGGTAAGACACCATTAAGGAATATTGAAGTAAGAAAAAGAGGACTGGAGTTGTGACTTTAAGACCAATTTAAAGGGATCGGAGAAGAGTTAAGCAAAGTCAAGTTAAGGAAATAGAATAATTCATGCATCTAACTCTCAATGCAAATTCTATTTTGAACAAGCATACTTTAACTATGATTTTATTTCCCATGTTGTCTGTAGTGGGTCAAATTGTGTCCCCCAAGAAAATATGTCCAAAACCTAACACCCAGTACCTGTGAATGTGACCTTTTTGTAAATAAGATCTTTGCAGATGTAATTAAATTAAGGCTCTCCAGATGAGATCATCCTGGATGTAGGGCAGGCCCTAAATCCAATGAATAACGTCACTGGATTTAAGTAGGAGGAAGAGAGAAGTTTGAGACACTGAAACATAGAAAAGAAGGCATGTGGAGGTGCGGCCAGAGCTTGGAGTTATGCTGCCATGAACCAAGGAATGCCAGGAGCCACCAGACACTGGAAGAGATGAGGCAGGATCTCCTCTAGAGCTTTCAGAGGGAATGTGATCCCACCAACACTTTTATTTTGGACTTTGGACCTCCAGAATTATGAGAGAAGAAATATCTGTTGTTCTAAGCAATTGATTTTGTTGTAGCAGCCCTAGGAAACAAAAACATAGTTTGCTTTAAGGAAAAAAATGTGGTGACATAAGGATTTAAATGTCTAGCTCTGAAGCCGTTACATGTATCCTTGTACGTTTTTAAATTAGCATTCTATTTCTATACAGCAATGTCATGCACTTGGGGAATCAGTCAGGATATTAGGTTATGCTGTAGTGATAGTCCCCAACTCTGCTTTAGCATGCTATAAACCCATCAAGTGTTGGTATGGATAGGGCGCCACATCCATCCCTCGAGGACTGAAAATCGCCATGTTGTAGCTGTACCATGCAGAGCACAAGGCCTTCTGAGTAGCAGCAGGCAGACTACATAAAAATTTCATATCAACTCCTCTACGTCTTAGCCTAGAAGAGAACAATATAACTTCTGTTCAGAACCTACCACAAACACTAGTCACATAGCTGTGCCTTGCTGAAAAGACAATGGCAAATGTCTGAGAATAAACAAAATGTTCTCTGAACATTACTTTTACTGCCACACTTTGCTAATCTGAATCCACATGGGTAAAAAAAGACTCGTCTTAGTGGACTCAAAAAGAGAAATTACTGAGTTTATGAGATAGAAGATTAGCCCTTAAGCTTTGGCAAACTTCTCTTGTGCTTCTTACAAGTATACCAGGTGGCTTTCTCTGGGCCACGTACCATGCTACTATTTCAGTACTATGTGCAAAGAAAACATTTTTAAATTATTTTTTGCTTCTACAGCTCAAAAATACAGAAGAAGCTCCCCAAGATCCATCCCACATCTACCATTCAATTCCAGACATTCTAGAACTTCTGGCACCATGGTGTATACATGCGAGCCAACCCTTCCCCTCTCCTGCTAGGTACTATAAAATTCTGATTCCCCAGGACTCTCGAGAAAGAAGGTATCTCAGGACACCGAAATTCTTGTCAATTGTAGGACCAAGGCCAAGAAAATTTTTATGCCAAACCTCCACTACAAATTCTTCCTGAAATATCCATAGACCACTTTGAATTGCTAAATGGAGTCAAACATGAAAGAATCTTTATTGGTCTGAGTCCTGTAGCACCCGAGGGTCATCATTCTTAACAAGACAGTCCTCAGAGGAGGATTCCTCCTCCCAAAGCAGGAGGGAAAAAATTCACCCTGAGGGTCTCAAACCGTGGAACTCCTCCAGATCTGTTCTCTCCTTCCAGAAATCATTTGGAGTCATGCCTATCCTATTTCATCCAGGTCTCAGGAGCCTGAATCCAATCCAAATTTACTTCCCACCATTTTCAAACAACAACAACAAAATCTGGATCCCAATAATTACCACTGAGTATGATTTAGGGGAAAAAAGTAAACACTCTTCAAATTGCGATCTGCTGCAATTTCCAGCTGAGGTAAACAAGCTTCGCAAACACAAACGTTTGCAGAAAATTCTTCCTGTGCTGGTAAAAACTGTTTTTAAATTGATGCAGGTGGTCCTGGTGAGACTCCAGTGCCGCATTTGGGTATTCCCTTAAGGGCATGCTCCCTCCTCGCTGCTTAACTGTTATTTTTGTTACAAATTAATAGGTGCAGTTAACCTGGAGTTGGGATTTAACCAGTGAATGGGGAATTGGGACCTGTGAGGCTGCTGCACAAAGGAAGGAAGCTAGGTCTCTCCCAGAAGGCACTGTCAGTTCCTTGTAATGACGCCTTAAGGTCAGAAACAAGTGTCTCACCTTGCAAGGGAATTGGCCTGAAGGAAGAGCAAAGGAGAGCTCATTTAACTTACAGCAAACCATCCAAGTGGTGGAACTATTAGAAGAAATGTGTCCTGTCACCAGCCTTGCACTGTGCCATTACCCATCAAAGGCAGGGAATCTAGAGACCTCTACGTACCACCCTCCTTCAAGAGCATTATTGGACACCACCATGATCGAGATCTCAAATACTGTTGCACTGGGCAGAGGAAACCACATGCTGCCCCCCTAAAGACTACCCTACAGGTGACACTGACCTAGATAGATTAAAAAGAGAAACATGAGTATGCGTGTGTCAGTGGGTAAAATTCTGAAGGTAAATCTAGACTTGAAAACAAGTCTGTGGATACTAAAGTTTCTGAAGAGTCCTGCGTTATCCTTCATTCTTAGTCTGTACTGACTTAATGGAAGTAAATGTGTTCCTCTGTCTTTTCTGCAGATTCTGATGAAGGCTTGGTAAATCCAAATGACAGTCCCAATTTAAATGATTTAGACTCAACTATCAAATGATTACCAGCTATCTATTTTGATAGACTTTTCAGCATTCTTTACTCTTACATAGAAACAACAGCCCAATTTTGTTCCGTGGAATACTCCTTCCTTCACTCTCCTGTTGATGATGTTTAGATTATATTAACCCCAACTTAGCCAGGCTAATGAGGACATTACATCCTTCAGCCACCATAGAAACAAAAACAACAACAACAAACAATCACTTTTGCTGAGAAAGCAGAAAAAAGAAAGAAGATGTGATGCTCTTATCTCGATTGCCACCTAGAGAGAGAGGTGTGAGTTAACAACCACGGCAATTAGAACTGAAGAATGAAGGATCACCAGGAAATGACAGTTTATTGGGGACGTCATTTGAACCTGATTCCAGTCATGCCTGAAGGTGGCAATCCTTTAATGTTTCAGTTGCTTAAGTCAATACATTCCATTTTTGTGTGTGTGTGTGTGTGTGGTTGTTGTTTAAACATGTTTGGCTGGGGATTTTTTGTTACTCTACACGGCATAATCAGACTTATACACATTTATGTTTCTAACACTGTGAAAATAACTTTAAAATACAAAACACATAGGCTGGTCCTGTAAGAAATTTACATGCTAGATAAAATAGCACATATAATGGTACCCAGAAGTAAACATTCATTGTTATGAATTAAGCAATCTGCCACTCTGATAAGTCTTCACGAAAATTAGGAAAATACAGATTGACAAGTTATTATAGTTCCACGGGGAAAGAAACTGGGGTTACTTAAAGTCTCATTTTTAATTCTGGCTACTAAGTATGAAAAGGACCCCTTCCAATGATGATTTGAGAATCTTGTTAGAGCAGATTTAGAGACCTTGAAACCTCCATCCACCACCATCATTTCTTCCTTTCTTGTTCATAGTGCATGGAGCTTTAGATCCTGTATTCTAAGCTTTTCAGGGTAACGAACTGACACTAGAATCTCAGGCACACAAAGCACAAAGGATGTCAGAGAAGCTATATAAATTATACACAGCAGCAGTGATGAGAGGAAAGGAGTCACAATGAAATTGTGCTCCTCGGAGTTTTATGAACATAATATTTCAAATTGAAGCTAGAAAATCTTTGAAACAAATCATGCTACCTAAGGCTGGAAAAATTGGGGAGTTAAGCTCTGTGTTTCTAATGTGTTATGATTAATCTAGAGATGGAAATAGAAATTTTATGTCTGGATCACTCTGCCTCAGTGGAATAATGCCTTATACTTATTTTTGTAAACCATATAGAAATGAATCTTCACATTAAAAGCTCAAATTTTTTTCATGGAGTCATTTCTTCTATGTTTTATGTATTTAGAAAATTGGCATATTAACTAATAAGATAAAAACTATAAAACATTTTGAAAATTTATGAGAGTTTTGATGTTGTATTTCAGGAAAAAAATATAAATTACATGGAACTAATGTTACTCTTCAAAGTTCGGCAGGAAGAAAATGATTCAGGCAAAAATAGAAGATCATAAGAGATATTTATAAAAGATAATTATGTACATGCAAGGTACAGACATAAATTAATGGACTTTGCCATCCTCCTAAAGCTTTCTCCATTTTCTTCCTCTACTTTCCCCTCAAAAAAAGAGATTTAAAGGACCCCTAATACAGATATTCAAAGGGCAGTTCCATGTGCCGTGTAAAATATCCAGGTTACCATGTACCCCTTGTGGCATTTAAGAAAGCAAAAAGGAAAAAAGTGATCAGACTTTTTTTTTTAATAACAACTTTGTTGAGATATAATTCACATGTGATTAAAATTGCCAAGTCCATAACTCAGTGATTTATAGTGTATTCACAAACTACTGAAACTGCCTCAAAAAAATCTGCAAGGAAACTAGTAATTTGTCTGATTCATTTGGTTTATCTAATTTGTTGGCATACAACAGTTCATAGTAGTCTCTTACAAAATTTTTATTAGATTTCTCTAAGTCAGTAAGGCTGTCCCCTCTACTGATCTTGATTTAAATAGGTCATGTCTTCTTTCCATCTTTACTTGGTCAGCTTAGCTTAAAGCTTGCCAACTTAACTGATCTTTTCAAAGAAAAATTTTTTGTTTCATAGGGGTTTTTTTTCTGTTGTTCTTATTTTCTTTCTTTTTTTATTAAAGATTTTATTGATATATTTGACAGAGAGAGATACAATAAGAGAGGGAACACAAGCAGGGGGAGTGGTAGAGGGAGAAGCAGACTCCCGCCAAGCAGGGAGCCAGATGCGGGGCTCGATCCCAGGACCCCAGGACCATGACCCGAGCCAAAGGCAGATGCCCGATGACTGAGCAACCCAGGCTCCCCCTGTTGTTCTTATTTTCTTTATTACATTTACTATTGCCCTATCCTTCTGTTTGCTTTGGGTTTGATTTGCTCTCCTTCTTATAGTTTCTTTTTCTTATTTTTTTAAATTATTTATTTATTTGACAGAGAGCACAAGCAGGGAAACAGCAGAGGGAGAGGGGGAAGCAGACTCCCCACCAAGCAGGGACCCCAATGCAGAGCTCAGTCCCAGGACCTTGGGGATCATGACCTGAACCAAAGGCAGACACTTCAACTGAGCCTCCCAGGACCCCCGTCTTGTAGTTTTTTAAGGTAGAAGGTTGAGACGTTGATTTAAGATCTTTCTTTAGTTTTAATATAGATGGTTAAAGCTATAAAGTTCCTTCTAAACATTGATTTAGCTTCATCTCATAAGTTTGCCTGTGTTTTAATTTTCCTTCATATCAAAGTATTTTCTGATTTCCCTTGTGATTTCTTCTTTGGCCCCTTGGTTACTTAGGACTGTGGTCTAATTTCCACATATTTGTAAACCTCCCAAGTTTCCTTCTGTTATGGATTTCTAATTCCATTCCATTGTGGGCAGAGCACATATTTTACATGATTTCAATCCTTTTAAACTTATTGAGGGGCACCTGGGTGGCTCAGTCTCTTACGCATCTGCCTTCAGCTCAGGTCATGATCTCTGGGTCTTGGGATCTAGCCTGATGTCAGGCTTCCTGATCAGCGGGAAGTCTCTCCTCCCTCTGCTCCTCTGCCTGCTTATGCTCTCTCACTCTCTCTATCTCTGTCTCTCTCTCTCAAATAAATAAATAAAATCTTCAAAAAAATTTATTAGGCTTGTTTTGTGGCTAAATACATAGTCTAGTCTGAAGATCATTCCATGTACACATGAAATGAATGTATTTTCTGCTGTTGCTGAGTGCAGTATTTTATATGTTAAGACTTTTTGATTTATGGTGTTTCTCAAGTCTTCCATTTCCTTGTTGATCTTAGGTCAGGTTGCTCTATCCATTATTGAAAGTGGGTTATTAAAGCCTTGATCTATTATTGTTAGACTGTCAATTTCTCTTTTTTAATTCTTCAGTGTTTGCTTAAGGTTTTGGGGGCTTTGTTTTTAGGTAAATATTTGTTTATAATTTTTATGTTTCCCTGATGGATTTATATTTCTATCATTATAAAATGTCCTTCCTGGTCTCTAGTAACCATTTTTGTCTTAAAGTCTATTTTGTCTGGTAATATAGCTACTCCACCTCTCTTTTAGGTACTCTGTAATTATATATATTTTCCATCCTTTTACTTTCAACCTATTTGTGTCTCTGAATCTAAAGTATGTCTCTTACAGATACCATACATTAGATCACAGTTTTTCTTTTCCTTTCTGAAAATTTCCACATTTTATTTTTTTTTTTTTTTTTTTTTTTTAAAGATTTTATTTATTTATTTGACAGGCAGAGATCACAAGCAGGCAGAGAGGTGGGCAGAGAGAGAGAGAGAGAGGAAGGGAAGCAGGCTCCCTGCTGAGCAGAGAGCCCGATGTGGGGCTCGATCCCAGGACCCTGGGATCATGACCCGAGCCGAAGGCAGAGGCTTTAACCCACTGAGCCACCCAGGCGCCCCAAATTTCCACATTTTAGTTGGAGAGTTTAATCAATTTACAGTTAACATCATTACTGATAAGGTAGAATTTATGTCTGCCGCTTTTCTGGGATCTTTTTCTGTGTATTTTATGTCTTTTTTGTCCACTATTGTCATTCTTTTGTTAAATAGATATTTTCTTGTTTACTATTTTAATTCACTTATTTCTTTTACTATATGTTTTGAGTTATTTCCTTAATAGTTGCTTTGATTACAATTAACAACTTAACTTGAAACAATCCAGTTACATTAATACCAATTTCCATAGTATACAAAAAACTTTGCTTTAATATAGTTCCATTCCCTCTGCCCTCCTTTATGTTATTATTGTCACACAAATTACATCTTTGTACATTATAAGCCAACCAACATAGTTTTGTAACATTGTTTTACGCAGTTGTCTTTTAAAGAACATAGAAGAAAATAGTTACAAACAAAAATAGACTTGAACGGTCTTATATTTACCTAAATGGTTACTTTTACTGATGTTGTTTGTATTTCTTCATGTGGATTCAAGTTAATGTATAATATCCTTTCATTTCAGATCAATGGACCTCCCTTACTATTTCTTGCAGAGAAGAGTAGTAGTTGGTGATGAATTCTCTCAGTTTTTCCTTTTCTTGCTGTGTCTTAATATCTCCTTCATTTGTGAAAGATAGTTATGCTGGATATAGAATTCTTGGTTGACAAGTTTTTTTCTTTCAGTGTCTCAAATATCACATCCCATCTGACCTCTTTAGTGAAAATTCTGTTAATCTTATTGGGGATAGCTTTGTATATAATAAGTCATTTTCTCTTGATGCTTTCAAGATCCTTTGTCTTTGTCTCTTGGCAAGTTGACTATCATATGTTCCATGTGGATCTCTTTGAGTTTCTCTTCTTGAAATTCATCGAACTTCTTAGATGTGCAGATTAATGTTTTTGTCACATTTGAGAGATTGAAACATTATTTATTCAAATACCCTTGATCTTTCTCCTCTTCTTCTAAGACTCTCCTTAGATATGTTTTGACACACTTAATGATGTCCCACAGTTCTCTGAGGCTGTCTTCACTTTTCTTTTTTCTTATTTTTCATAATGGAAAATCTCAACTTACTTGTTTTCCAACTTTACTCATTCTTTCTTTATCCAGTTCAAATATAGTCCCTCTAATAAATTATTCATTCAATTTTCCTATTTCCCAACTCTAGAATTTCTATTTGGTTCCTTTTTATCATTTCTAACACTTCATCAATATTCTTGATATTTAGTGTAATTTCATTCTCATATTTTCTTTTAGTTCTTTAAGTAAGAGTCACTTGGTTCCTTGAATGAATATATAATGGCTGATTTAAAGTCTTTTTCTAGTAAGTTAAACGCCTGGTGACAGTTTCTGTTTACTGCTTATTTTCTATGTATGGGCCATACTTCCCTGTTTCTTTGTGTATCTCATAATTTTTTTTCTGAAAATTAGAAATTTTGAATAATATAATATTACAATTCTAGTAATCAGATTCTCCTCTCCAGGGTTTGTTGTTGTTTTGACTGCTGCTATTGCCGCTGTTGGTTTAGTGACTTTCCTGGACTAATTCTGTCAAGTCTGTACTCTGTCTCCTATGCATTCACTGATGTCTCTGTTTAGTTGCTTAGTGGTCAACTACTTATTGGACAAAGATTTCCTTAACTTCTTGGAATTAATAAGTCCCCTGGTCTTTACCCAAGGGCTTCCTATGCACAGACACATAGTCAGTGGTCCTGAAGGCAGTTTACAATTCTTCCCTTAGTATGCTTTCTAGATTCTCAGGAATATTTCAGAGCTTTCCAAAGTCTCCTGTGGACATTCCATTTCCCAGTTTATCTTTTTAAGTTTTGTGGTCAGCCTCCTGTTAAAAAAAAAAAAAAAATACTAAGGGAAGACCTGAGGAAATTCTAAACTGATTTCATTTATGGCTGAGCTTGAGACTCTGAACAAGCAAATATGAACGTTGAGACAGAATTGTAAACTGCCTTCAGGACCACTGACTATGTGTCTGTGCATAGGAAGCCCTCAGGTAAAGACCAGGGGACTTATTAATTCCAAGAAGTTAAGGAAATCTTTGTCCAATAAGTAGTTGACCCCTAAGCAACTGGTAACATCACTTTAGAAAGCTGTGATATTAAAGAATTGTTAGTGATTGTTTTCAACAAGTGCTTTGGAAGGTAGGTCTGTTTGCAGAGTGAATTCTGAGTCAAGACAAGTGATACTCTGAGAATGGAACATTTCAGCAGCAACCAGATAGGTCAAATTCTGACCATGAGGCTTTTGGGGAACTCTAATTCCACCCTGTCTCATTCAGTGGGTACTAAACTGTTGGTTTTCATAACTATCATAGTTACAACGCTATTTGTTTTCAAAGTTACCACAAAGATGAGAAAGGGGATAGAATTAAGGTAAGCTAAAACACCACAAGGCTTACTGCTTTTACAAAGACTCAGTTGTTTTTCTTGAACAAACATATCTTAGATTGTTGCAAGCCCTTAGTTAATTTCCAGAGTTTTGAAAAAGTTGGTTTTTAAAGTATTCCAATGTTCTCATTGTGTTTATGAGGAGCAGATTTTGAGAAGCCTTTACTCTGCCTTTGTCAAAGTTAGACTTAGTAGACCCTTATTATTAGCAAGTTTCTTTTAATTTGAAAATCAAACTGTAGAAATATGTAACATATAAGTGAGTCAAAAAATAATAGAAAAGCATATAATATAACAAAATATAATAGAAAGAAATAGTATACTGTTGCCATTATATCTTTACTTTAAAATCTCTAAATTGTTATCTCTACTGATGGACCAAACATTTAGGTAGTGCCTGACATCACAGCCCACAGATAACAGAAAAAATTATTTTCATGATTTTCAAATATGACCAAATATCAATAAGTAAGAGAGATTTTATTACAATAGCATCATAAAAACAACATCTCAGTGGTTTAAACTTAAAGTTTTGTATCTCACACTACATATCCAATAGTGGGGGGCGTTGAATGGAAGGAATCTCTGGCCATCATCCAGAGATCCACGCTGATAGAGGCTTTATTTTTGACAGGTGAACTCATGATCAATACCACATGGGAAAGTAAAACTTCCATGGGCTCTTAAAACTCCTAGCCATTAGCAGTATCACTTCTGTTCATATTTCATTGGTTTAAACAGGTTACATATCCATGCCTGACTCTAAAGGAATTAGAATGGTGTAATCTTACCACATAACAGAAAGAAGAGAAGAGGTAAAATATTTGTGAACAGCTAGAATGTCTGCTGCAACAGGTCTTATCATTTTATTCTTCATCCTTATCATTCTTAATTTACAAGGACTCTTGAGAGCTAAATACATATGTCAGTTTTCATAAGGCTGCCTAGCAAGTAAATACAGAAAAAACTATCTGTGAAATGTATTAAATTCTAGTCATCATTCAATTTATTTCCCTAAAGAAATTTTAGTAAAATGAATTCCAGAGGGATACCTCTGCTGGAGCTGACAATGAGGATAACCCTGGGAATATTTTGGACCACAATATCATTTGGTATAAAGGGTTAAGAGGCAGAGATTCAGTGTCATTCTTAATCCTATTTTTTCATTCAACAAACAGTTATTGGCCAATAGATACAGACCTTTTTCACTCATTTAACAAACACTAATTGGCAGTCTATCATTTGACAGATTGAGTCTTACAAATATGTATTAACACCTACAATGTACACAAAACAAGTAATACAAAAATGAAGTCAATCCAATCTGTACCCTAAAAGGAGTTCACAGAGCAGTGGAGAGTGTTGGTCACTTGATTAACCAACTATAATGCAATGGTGATGTTTAAAGATCAGGAATTCTCTATCAGTAGCAAAACTGGCTTTCTGGATCCACAGAAATACTCAAATTGTCTTCCCTCCCACTCCTACCAAAAGTAGAGTAGAGAAAATAGGTATTTGGGTGAGATGAAGTAATGTTCCTTTTTCCGGATAGCTGATTCTCAAATTTTGTTATGTAACCTAATTACCTAGAAAACTTGTTAGCAATGCAGATACCCAGGACCTATCCTCAAAAGTCGTGATCCAGATGGTACAACTCATGCTGTTGAAGACTCATCCATATATTATCCTTTTGTAGGTTTTATGGTATCACACCATCTCAAAATAAATAAATAAATAACATTAATATGCATTAAAGTCCTAACCCCCAGTACCTCAGTATGTGATCTTATTTGGAAATACGATCATTGAAGATATAATTATTTATCCATTGAGATCATACTGGAATAGGTTGGGCCCCTATCCCGATAAGACTGTTATCCTTATATGTTAGTCTTCTTGGATTACCATAACAAAATACCACAGACTGAGTGGCTGAAACAACAGAAACTTATTTTTTTTATAGTTCTAAAGATAGAAATCCAAGATCAATGTTTCAGCAGGTTTGGTTTCTCCTTAGACTTCTTTGGCTTACAGATCACTGCCTACTCACTATGTTGTCATATGGTCTTCCCTCTGTCACACATATCCTTGGTACCTCTCTATTGTCTAAATTTCTTCTTCTTATAAAGACACCAGTCAGGTTGGACTGGGACTTACTCTACTAACCTAATTTTAACTCAATTGCCTCTTTAAAGGACCTAGGTCCAAAAACAGTCACATTCTGAAGTTAAGTCTTTAACGTATGGATTTGGGGGGAACAAAATTCAGTCTAGAGCACCTTATAAAAAGGAGTGATTTGGACACAGAGGCACACAGGGACAATGCTACATAAAGACAAAGGCAGAGATAGGGTAACACAACGAACGTCAAGGTTATTGAAGACTCCCAGCAAACCACCAGAAGCCAGGAGAGAGCCATGGAAGAGATTCTCCCTCACAGTCGCAGAAGGAGCCAACCCTGCCAATTCCTCAGTCCTAGACTTCTAACCTCAGAACAGTAAGACAATAAGTTTCTGTTGTTTGACCACCTGGTTTGTGGTACTTTGTTATGGTAGTCCTAGGGAACAAATACATTCCCCTTCCCACCACAGGTGGTGCCAGCAGAGGTTCAAATTTCAGTCCTGCATTTCTTTGCCTGGCTTTGCCTACATTAGCTCTCCTGACTGCCAAGGTTTGCTTTGCTTGCCTGTGTATCAGGGCAGATGTGCTGGGATACTAATGTCTCCAAAAGCTATCATCAGCCAAGGAGTGATGGAAATTGGTGTGTAAATAACACAGATTCCTTGCTCATTGGGAGTGGTAAGTGCACCCTGGCCACTGCGTTTCTCCAAGGTATTAACTTCCAGTTGCCTAATAACACATTCAGTATCGGCTGTCTTGTCTTCCCTGTTGCCTTTCCCACTCCTTCACATTTCCTTCCCTGCTCTTACTTCACTGAAATTCTTGTCTCAGGCTCTACTTTGGGAGCTTCTAAACTAATAAGTAGTTCTGGAGTGGGGCATTTTAACAACCTTCCCTGTCATTTGGACAGAAGTGTCTCATGGATTACCCCTAGAACCAGACTGTGTCAAGGATCCTAAGTTCTATCCCTGAAACCAGTTAGAACAACCTGAGTGAACGGGATTACCCCCTATCAGTTCTTCTGCAGCACAAGCATTTTCCTGAGTTGGAATTTAATGTGACACCCTTGATCATTACAAGTGAAACAGCTACTTAAAACTACTTCTAAATTCATCATACAACTCTTATCATCTATATAAATTCTATCCTAAGAATTTTCTTTCTCTAAGAATTTTATGCCAAAAAAATTAAGTCCCCTCTAAGGAGCCAGAGTGCTTCTCTGTGATAATAGGAGGTACACATCTTCTCTTTTCCCTTTTTGCTCTGGTGACCAGGAAGCTCTAAGACAAATCAGATGCTCAGTCCACATAATTACTGAGCCGACATTCATATCATATTTCCTTACTACCTTTTCCATGGTCTTACATTTCAGTTCTGCTTATAGATCCCTTTTTTTTTTAAAAGATTTAATTTATTTATTTGACAGACAGAGATTGCAAGTAGGTAGAGAGGCAGGCAGAGAGAGAGAGAGGTGGGGGAAGCAGGCTCCCTGCTGAGCAAAGAGCCTGATGCGGGTCTCGATTCCAAGACCTTGGGATCATGACCTGAGCTGAAGGCAGAGGCTTAACCCACTGAGCCACCCAGGTGCCCCTATAGATCCCTTTTGAAAGAGTCCAGGAAAAGCAAATAAAACAAAGGTTAGCGTGTGAACAAGGAATAATAAATTCTCCAAGGTTACCAAAGCAGCACCAAACCAAACAGCTTCTCCTCTGCATTTTCTATGACGGGACTTTTCCCAAGGGAATCTAAAAGGAACGTTTCACTGGTAAAAGAAACCTGAGCGAAGGATTCTTAGTAAAAATGACTAATGGCATTAGAACATGGAATGCACTTGACCTTAAGAGAGTCACCCAATGACATTCATTTGGCCTCTAAATCTGAATATACCCTTTGCTAAAAAATGCATTCAGAGGAAGAAAAAGACTGACTCCCTCAATAGGATCCCCAAAGGGAAGTTTTACCATTGCTGTAGAGTTATTGGTTGGGAAAGAAAGTAACCATGCACATTTCCTCTGGGAAAATGTGCATTTCCTCTTACTGAGAAAGCAAGAGTTCTATTTTCATCTCATTTCAATTCTGGAGTGGCCCACTTCAGACAACTGCAGTTTTACATACGAGTCAGACTCTCGGAGCCCAAATCCCTGCCAACCCCATGGGGGCTTAGAGGAAACTCTTGGACTAGTCTGTACAAAAGGACATGCTCAGTGGTACCCTGAAAGTGTTAACTTCTCTTTGTGAAATGGGATGAAGACACAGGAAATACTCAGATAGAAACAGAGAATGCAAAACACACAAGCATTTTTCCCATCCATTGTCTCAACAGAAAGTTCAGTACATCGTAGGCACTCTACATTTATTTGACAAAATAGCTTATTTATTTAATTCTTAAAATGACACCCTTGTGAGATAAGTAGGAAGAAAAATTATTTTTAGTTCACAGGTAGGAAGAAAAGAGCACACAGAGATTGTCTCTTCTTTGAGTTCATGTATTACAAATGACTTAGGTCCTGTTATCCGCCCCTCTTCCCCAGCACCCTGCACCTTCTCCTGTGTTTACACCTTAGTCAACACAATCACTACCCACACCACCCCTCTGGCTAAAATTCTCTGAGTCAAATAACCTCTCCTGCTCTTCTCCTTTCTGTAGGAGTTGTCACCAATCACTTCTGAGTCTGCCCCAGAATCTGGCTCCTCATGGCCATGAACTTCTTGTTTGACCCCTCCTTGTCTCTCACCAAGACACTCAGCCATTCAGTTGGTCACTAATCTATCATAGTTGGAGCACAGCATTGTGCCAGATTCTAAGCTAAGGGACTTAGCAATTGAGTTATAAGAAGGAGAGGAGTGGTCCTTGCTCCTAAGGAAGGTACAGTCTCAAGGGGAAGCCAGAAAAACTAGAGTGCATGGAAGTGTCCCAGCAGAGATAAGAAGAGGGTGCCATGAGTGTACAGAGTTCAAGAGTTTTTAAGTTCACCTCTTGACAAATATTTGGACATCAAAGAAACTGTGTCCCAAGCATTGAGCTAGCTGCTTAAGACCAGCTATGTTCAGGACCAGTAAGCTTATATTCTACCCATGAAGCTCATACATTCATGGAGGAGCAGATTAAAAAATTGTATTGATGATGGAGTATGAGATAGATTGATGATAGGTAGGTAGACAGATGAACAGATGGATAGATAGATAGGTAGATATTGCGTATTAATGGCTCTAGAAAAAAGGAAGTAAGAAGAGAGATGAGCTGATCTCCAGCACCTAGAATCTCACATGTAGGGCAGGTCCTAGTGTCAAGGGTGATCAGGGAAATCCTCTCCAGCCAGATGTCACTGGAGCCGAGATCTGGAAGTGAGGGAGCATGCCAGACTAACACGTGCGTGACAGCTTCTAGGCAGAGTGAACAGTATGTGCACAAACTTCGCAACGAAACGTGCATTTTCCTCCAACCAGGACCCAGGGCCAGTTTCAGGAAGACAAAACATGAGCTGACTGGAAGAATGAAAGAGTTACGAGAAAGAAACAGAGAAGGAGAGCATCCCAGCCAGGACAGATGCAGGGAGAGAACAAAGCCAGGAAAAAGGGATGTTTCATTCTGGGAGCTCCTGGAAGTTAGAAATACCTAGCCACCAAGCAATTTGGGGTCTGTGCCACCAGCTTCCCATCCCATGAACACTCCAGGCTGTTTGCCTCATCTTTGCTGAATTTGAACTGTCCTTCAGTACAGGCATTTCACCCAGGGATGCTGCTTTTGACCAGCTGTGCCCATAAAAGCTGGCTCAGCCAGGTACCATGGTTAAGGGTTTGGCTCATTTTCACATGCTGGCCTGGCCTGAGGGTGCTGTTGTGAAGTAACGGGAGCTGGGAGGCGGGAGATGGACCTCATACCCAACCACGGGTCCTAGGGAGGTGCTCTGCAAGTCCTCAGCTATTCTCTACTCTCCTCTCCAACTGGACTTGACTTTGTTTCACTGACTTCTTTGCAAGAGTAAGCATAGCCTCAGTTTCTCTACCTGTAATACAAGGACCAGTAGTTTGTGCCCTCCTCCGGCTTTTCAGAGCCCTAGGAGATTAACTAAATGTAGCCTAGAAAGCCTGGAGAATTCATGCAGATACAAGAGTAAACCTTCAGCAGCAGGTAGAAGGCTGGTTTTCATTCCTACACCAGCGCCCTCTATTTTTTTTTGCTACAGAAGCAATTCTGTCTCACCAGAATTCACAACTGGCTGGAAAAAAGTTATTCCTGATTTTACTTCTGTATCATCCAGAAACATATGGCCCATAGATCTATTACAAAAGAAGCCAGAAAGGGCCGGGTGAAGTGTCACCAGGGAGAAGGAGCCCAGCATGGGGGGATGGTACTGAGACAGCAGGAAAGGAAAGAAGGGATTCGGCCAGGCTGCCGGAGGAGAAGGGAAAGAAAGTAGGGCACGTAGCTGAGGCCACCGCCCCTCCCTATACCCACATTCTGAGAAAGAGGAGGCCTCAAGAAGGAGCCCATGGAATGACAAATAGCTTATCACATCTGCTCTTAAACCAACCACTTCTACTCTGTGACACCCTTCAATCAACAGTGCCACCCACTGTCCATGTCACCTTGCGAAGAACTTGGGTGTCCTTGATCCTTCTCCGGGGTCCAAAAGGCCCTCAGAGGTAGAACCATGCGCAGAAGTGGAGACTAGCAGTCAGGCCAAAACAACATTCCAGACCCTGGGTGTTGACCCAGAGGCAAAGCAGGCAGCACTCGAGAGGCCCACAGGTGGGAAAGGGAAGGTTTCGCAACAGCACATGTGACTCAGCAGCAGCCACGTGAAAATATCGACCCTGAGTCAGCTGGCCTGGGCTGAGGCTGAGTCGGCATCTCTCACCACTGAGAGGATGCTGAGGCCACATGGCACATGACCATACTTTGAATAATAAGGCAGTAGGACCCATGGTTAGGAAATGGGACCCTATGGGGGAAACTGGAAGCTACTGAAAGGTGCATTTGCAGGGGTGTGTGTGTGTGTGTGTGTGTGGTTTGCACATGTGTGCTCAAACTCTGTCCTCATTCGGGATCGGTTTGTGATACAGTAGGAATCAGACAAGTGAGAAACAGAAAGTTCTAGTCTTCGGGGAGACATTATTAGTGACTGGGTTGCCTAGGCTGAAATTCAAGAAATTGCCGAGGACAAGAGAGTCCTCTTAGGAGCCTTGCCACCCGTTGTCGCTGCAGCATGGGACTGAGGACAGCACCCTGTTCACAGCCCCAGTGTGGGGGGCCGCAGTTCACAGACCGACTCCAGTCCCTGCCCACTGTAACCAGGACTGACTGCTCCAACCAAGTAAGGCTCTGGCATTCTTGAACTTGATGCAGAAAAGAAAAATAGACCCCGGGAAGGTCGATGCTTGAAACCTACAGTAGCAAGCGGGTGTCTGGGCCGTTTTACTTAAATAGAAAAAGAGATTTGACCTCGGTCTGAATTCTAAACAAGTAAACCAGAGAGATTGCTTACCTTTATGATCAGTGAAAACCAGAAAGCTATTTTCATTTGAAAGAAAGTAAAAGTGCAGAAAGGGCCTGGCCTTCTGAAAATTGTTCCTGAGTAAAGTACAAAACCAGGCATGCCCACGCCTCTCCAAAACGTAACCTGTGCCCACAGCTCCAATACTCAAAGTCACAAGAATGTTTCTGTGATTTGTTCTTAAATGTGGACGGGGGGGGGGGGGGGGGGGGAATGAGTAAGAGAAAGGGAATGGATCTAAAGGAAAAATGAAAGCTGTAGTGGGTTGGGCATCTGCTCTTTTCCGCCTGTCTGGGTCTGGAGAAAACACCCCGTCTGTGCCATCGCCCTCCTGATCACAAAAGCCACACCGAGACGGCATCTGAATGCACAGAGAGCAAGGGAAGTGTTTTCAAGGGCTGCGGACGGTAGATGGAACAGATCAAAGAGGAAAGGAGCCCAAAGCACGGATGTCTTGGGGTTCAGAATCAAACCTGAGTGCCCCATGAAGCCTGCATCTTCTTTCTCAAGAGTTTCATTTTTCTTCTTGTCTCAAATTCTGCTGTCCTCACAGGTTTAGGATGGGAAGGGTAAACCTCTGTGCCCTCCAGGAAGGGGCCAAGGCAGTCCTGAACATCCTGATGGCTACCAGGAAGTCAGGCCAAGTCAGACCAGGAGGTGCACCTGCTCTGTCCTTCCATCGCCCAGTGTGACCAAGGACTTGAATCTGGGGCTCCTGAAGGTTCAGCTGGTCTCTCCAGAGGCATGTGTAAGACAGTCTTCACAAGCAAAAGAAATGCCCTTTTACTCCTCCCTCTTGCTACCACATAAATCCACCTGTTGTCCTGTCCCTTGAGGGCTCATGAGGACCTGAGCACATCGCTCTCTGTTAAGGAGGTAAACCCTAAACTTTGGGACAATCTTGAGAAGGGAAGTTGGGGGAATGCTGGAGGTTTTCAAAGCAATGTATCAAAAAGTGAAAGTAGATGTGGTCATATATTGTTTCTGACCGAGTTTGTACTGTGAGCACAGAAGGCTCATGAATCAAGGGGAGATGAAGGAACTGGGAACTTGGGAACTTTTAAGCCCCTTGCTCTGGTGCTGCCTTCAGGGAGCATCCATAGCCTCACTGGTCACTGCTTGGGGCTCTGAGGTGCCAACTGCAGTTCCTGTTAGATGCACCTGCTGGTCTAGTACACACTGAAGACACGGGAAGAGGGACACAGGGGTTGAATGAGACTCACGGATGAGAACCAAAGTTCCATGTCAAATTCCAAAGCACGTGGGAAGGTGTTTTATCTTCAGCCCCTGTGACAATAAAAAAGCCAGGAACTCACCTGAAAAATGTGCCCGAGATGCAAGGTAGAAAGAAAAAGTTAAAAGTGAAGAAGTGAGGGGTTCCTGGGTGGCTCAGTCAATTAAGTGTCTACCTTCGGCTCAGGTCATGATCCCAGGTGCCTGGGATTGAACCAGCATTGTGCTCCTTGCTCAGCAGGGAGCCTGCTTCTCCCTCTCCCTCTGCCTGCTACTCCTCCTGCTTGTGCTCAATCTCTTTCTCTCTTTCTGTCTAATAAATAAATAAAATCATTTTTTAAAAAGATGAAGTGATAGATAAAACTAGAAAGGATCACAGACAGTCGGGCACAGAGAACAAGACAAGATCAGAAAATTACACAAGCTGAGGAGGCCAGCCTGAAGGGACGGACCCCAAGTCTCGGGAGGAAGCTGTTTGGGGACGGCCCAGGCCCAGAGCCTCGCCCAAGGCACATGCCATCTCTCCAGATTCCTCTGGGGGAGTCTGGTAGGTGGACTGCAGTGGTGTTGTGCTGGGCTGTAGCACAAAGAGAACCAGATCAGGGATTCGAGGGCCAGGCCAACACGTTTCCTAGATGACGGTGATATGGCATTCATTCTCAAAATATTCACTGCGTGTCTACTCTGTGCTGAGCCCTGGGGAGGGCGCTAGGGTACAGGCAGGAACAAGGCAGCCCCAGACCTTGCATTAGCAGAGTAACTTAAAAGATAGTTTTTAAATACACACACACAACTGTGGAGAGAGTCAGAAACAGGAGGGATCACATGAAGAAAATGCTTATCACGAGGACTTGATGGGACCTGGGGTTTAAGGAAAACCTCCCTTAGGAAATAAAATAAAAAAAGAAAAGGAGGAGCTTTTAGCCTGAAATAATTCATTTCATCCTTACAACTCTACAAAAACATATACTGTTCTTTCTTGTTTAAGAATTTTTTTATTTATTTTAGGGAGAGAGAAAGAGAAAGCGCACACATGGGCCAGAGAAGGGACAGAGGGAGAGGGAGAGAATCTCAAGCAGATTCCCGGAATGAGTGCAGAGCCTGACATGGGGCTTGGTCTCGCGACCCTGAGAACATGACCTGAGCCAAAACCAAGAGTCAGATGCTTAACCAACTCAGCCACCCAGGCGCCCTAGGAAGTCTAGAATTCTTAAGCCACAGGAGACCACATTTTACCTCATCCATCAATCACCAACATCAGGTAGAACAGAACAGATCAGGAGTGTGCGCTTCAGAATCAGATGTGAGCTTAAACCCCAGTGTTACCATCAACCTGCTGTGTGAGTTTAAGCAACCTACTTAACCTCTCTGTGTCTCCATTTTAACATCTGTCAGTGGACAACAATAACAATCCCTACCTGTTAGAGTTGATGTCAGGAACAGATAAGTCAGAATATGTTTAAAACAGGGTCTGGTATATAGCAAGTGTTCAATGTTGCTATTATTACCTCATTAAAGTGTTACGATGTTTACGTGAGAAAACGCATTCAGCGTTGTGCCTTATGGACACAGCAAATGCTCGGTAAGCAGCAGCTGTTACACTGTCCTTCCCACCCGCCAGCTCGCAAAGTGGCGTGAGAATACTGGGGAATCTGAGGCTGTTCTCAGGAAGCCTCGCATCCCCACTGGAGAAGAGCACTGTTAGCAAGACAGACTGGAGCGTAGTCCATGGAGGGGGCGGAATATTATGCATTCATGGAGTCATTCAACAGAGATTCATCCAACAGCTGCCACAGGGCTGGATATTGAGCATTTAACAAGCTAGAGAGCACCTAGTAAGCAACTGCTTCCCAGGAACCCAGCCAAGCCTCCCCGCCAAGCCTGCTCTGGGGCTTCTAAGGAAACCCGGCACATCCCCGCCCCCATCTGGCCACTAAAGGGGCTTCATCTAGCAGAGCAGGGGTCTCCAGGGCCACAGGACCCACTCCAGGGCTCCCGTTCTGAAGGACTGGTACCTTTCGCCCTGGAGTTGTTAATGTTTGGAAAACACACCTGTGCACACCCTCCACGGTCTAGTGGAGAAGATACAAGTTAACAGTGAGTCGTCAAGCAGTGTGACAAGAGCAGACCTGACGGTACTCAGAGAAATGAGGTGCACGGGGCGGACTCCACCTCGTGCACGGGACATTAAAGCCGGCTTTACAAAAAGGTAATGGCTGAGACCAGGCGTGACAGGGACCAGCAGAGAAAGAGCATCCCGGGCAATGGGGACATCAGCAGGAAGGGGCATCCTCCGAGAAAAAGCAAGATCACAGGGCATTTTCTAGAGTTCTGGGCAAGGAGGCTGGGAAGGTGGACAGAGGCTAAGGAAGGGCTGAGCATTGGCTGGCCTGGGATGCAGTGAGGTCTCGCAGACAGACAAAAAATTGGGAGTGCCATTTGGTAACAGCCCCCTCAGAGTGGAGTGGGAAGTGCATCAGCGGGGCACGAGGATGGAAGCAGGGAAGCTGGTGCACAATGAGACGAGACAAGGCTCCCACGCTATGGAGGGATGGAGATGAGAGCCAAGGGGAAATTACAGAAGGGGTAGAGATGGTGCACGGGGCAGCTAAATAGATGAGGATAAATGAGGTGGGACAGTCAGGTTTCCACCCAGTCACACAGTGGATGGGACATCTCTCCCCATCCAGGGCAGCCAGATTGGAAGGATGACAGCCAATGGCATACATAGTGGGTAAGATTATGCCGTCACACACCCCTTGTGAAATGTCTGCCAACGGGATTTTTTAATACATGAAAAAGGTGACATCCTCCTCCTCCTACAATCCGATGGCAGCCCTCAGCCCACTCCAAAAATGATTTAAGGCCCGATTCCTTTACCCACAAAACCAGCACGGCAGCTATCTGACCCCGGTGCCTACCCCTAGCTCCCTGATCATAGCTACACTGGCCTCGTTCTCGCTTTATCCAGACCAAGCTCATTCGTGCTCCCAGACCCTTGCCTTTGCTGTCCTCACCACATAACGTGCGCTTTTCACCATTTGTCTTGTCATCCAGGGCTGCTGTGACCTGTCATCTCCCCAGAAACACTTTCCCTGACCACGCAAGCTGGTATTGCCTGCCCATCTGTATCCATCCAGCTCCTGTCTGCTTTATTCCTTTCTTCTCTCTCTCTCTCTCTCTTTTTAACAGTGTGAGATATCTCAGGTATGTATGCTTGACTTGTCTCTCTTTAGTGTCTCCCATGAATGTAGGAACACTTTAAGGATAAGGGCGTGGAGTGAGCCATTCACTGTGTCATTAGGTATTCCTAATTCCCAGGGCGACACAGGCTTATAAAAATATTCAGTAAACACCTCTGAATGAATGAAGGGGCCAGCCTGGATTATCTGCCTACCCAGGGAATTTGGTTTTAATTTTGGAGATACATTTATTTAAGTGAGTCGGAGGGTAGGGATGGGAAGGGGGAGAGGGAGAGAGAATCTCAAGCAGACTCCCCGCTGAGCAGAGAGCCCAATGTGGGGCTTCATCTCATGACTCTGAGATCATGACCTGAGCCAAAATCAAGAGTCGGACGTCTAACTGACTGAGCCTCCCAGGCACCCTGGTTTTAATTTTGGAGGGACACTGAGGGAGAATAGGATATAGTGTATATGGGTCAAGATGACAAGAGACAGCGCACTCGATGGGACGACTGAAGAGAGTTCAGTAAAAGCGCTGTTTACAAAGGTAGGTCCAGGGATGGGGATGTTGTAGTCACAGTGCCCCCAGGGCAAGAAGAGCCAGCAGCTGCTACTTCCCCAGGCACAAAGAGCATAGGGAGACAGTCACCAGAACCCTGGAGGCAGTTGAGAGCCTGGAGCTTTAGTGAGAAATGAATCCAACCTGCAGGAATCGGGGAGGGAGGGACCTCAGGGAATAGCCTCACTCTCCCAGCTCTCCTCTCCTCTTGGTGCATCTTCTGGATGATTCCAACCAGAATCGACAGGGAAGGGAGTCCAGGTGATGAGTGTCCTACGGCTCAGCCCCCCAGGCAGGGAGGGCGGCAGAGGGCGAAGTTACCCCACGGCCTGGTTCCATCCCCACCATCAAAACCACACAGCAGCAGAGAAGGAGTGATTTAACCAAAGTGACACTTGACAAACAAAAGCAACCAGTTTCCACTGTACATACAAAATGACACAAAAGGGAGTCTCATTTCCCCATAACCTCCCTCTGGCCCCTTTGGAGCCTTGCCTTCTCTTTCTTCCAGATGCCCCCACCCCAGCTTCTTGCTGCCCTTGGCTTGTCAGACATGGGAAACAGCGTGGTGGCTACAATCTGTAGAATCATCCGTTACATGTCGGTACTGCCTCGGGTTGTGGTGCAGAATAAACTGGAGGCTTAAAAAGAACGGTATTCTGAAATTCTCACTGAGCTCAAAAGCAGCAGGAGCCGGTAGAACAAGAGATTTGAATTTCATGCCCTCCATCACCTGGGCTGCAAGTTTTGAAAATGAAGAATTCCTAAAATGCTGACCTTGGAAATAACAGGACTCAAGCTCAGAATCTTCTAAAGGATTTGGGATGCTCTGTGTTTTCCCCCAAAGATTTGGGTGTCTGTTTTTTGTTTTGTTTTGTTTTTTTTTTTCAGCACAGTTAAAGCCTGCAGACGTGTGGGTGCACCTATTCCAAAGATCTATGCAAGTTTTTCACGTATTTGTTTCTTGGGCATTAATTCAGTACTTTGCCTCAGGCTTCATATCACAAATGCAATCAAGTATTAGCTGACAAAATCTTTAAATATAGCCAGTGTTTAAAGTACTTTTTCTCAAGGTGATAGAATCTGGGGGGAGAAAATTTCACATTCAACCTTCCTCTTATCGAAGGAGGCAAATGTCCTGCTAGAATGGACACCCTCTAGCTGAGGAAGGGCTGGTGCAGGAAAATCTTTTGGTTTCCAGGTCCCACATTCCTGCGGGTGGCAGCACCAAACAAGCATGGCCCCCAAAGTTCCGGGCACCCAGAGGTTGTTGCTTGCTGCTGGATCTCCCCATCATCCGTGAAGACATTCCCTCACCCATGCGGAAGCTCCTCCCTCCATTGCAGGATTTCTGTTTTCTGCAATTTGCATCACTAAAATCAAAGATCAAGACTGGGTTCTAGGAGGGGTTTGCAGCTCCACTTCTGTGCCTCTGATAAACTGAGCAGTAACACCTTATAATCTGGTCTCCTTTTTGCTGAGTCACCCTCAGCCTTCAGGAATAGCACAGGACACAGATGACCAGAGAGATGTCTGCGAGACAGCCACGTGCTGGGTTTGGTGACAGCCCTGCTCATGGGCAAGAGGCAAAGATGAAGAGGAAGAGAGAAGGGATATGGGGGAGGCAAAGATGGAGAAGAGAGATGGAAATAAGACGAAGCTTTAAGTGACTGGTCTGTGGTCACTCATCTAGTAAGCAGAAGAGACAGGACTTAGGTACAAAGCTGTTTCTATTTGGCTGCAAATCCAAATTCCTTCTTTTGCAGTCGGCTTGGAGAGATGTCACAGGGGGCTCCCCGAAACAGAAGAGCATTCTTGTAGGGAGAGTTGCCAGTTGATCTGTTTAAGCTATATTGATTTTCCCCAAAGCATTTTTAATAGCCCTTAGTGTGTGCCAGAAAATGAGCCAGATGTTTGGGATCTAAGAATAAACAAGACATATTTCTCACTCTTACGGAGTCCACAGTCTAGTAGGGGAATAAACGTGCAAACAAATAACTATACCCAAAAAAATGTAAAAAGAGTGAGAACATAAGCAAGTATAAGATGCCATAAGGTAAAAAACAGGGGAATAACAATTGATCTAGAGAATCTGACAAAGACACATAAATATAGGGATATTCAGTCTGGGTTTTGAGGGATGATTAGGAGTTCATACAGGAGACAATGGCAAGAAAAGGTATTGCAGGCAAAAAAAATCGTTTTTCCAAAAGACAAATATGCAACTATACATGGACATAATGAGATGGCAGATTTGGCTCAATAAAAGTATAAATGCCCCAAAATAGAACACTGCCCCTGAAAACAAGGAATTGCTAGAAAGGTTTGAGCAGAATGCAGACAATCCTGCATCGACAAGAGAACAGTCATGGTGAATTCCGGCTATACTCCTTGGAGGTCCCTAAGGTGTTCCTAACTCAAGCTCGGCTCACACTGGAGATGGAGTGTGGATCAGTGTGAAGAGTAAGGCCTTGGAATCACATAAGGGGCTGGAACCCTGGCTCTTCCTTGACTGTAAGCTGTTAATTGTTTCATTTCTTAAATTCTGCATATAAGTGAAATCATATTGTGTTTATCTTTTTCTGACTTATTTCACTTAGGATAATACCCTCTAGTTTCATCCCTGTCATTGCGAATGGCAAGATCTCACTCTTTTTGAAGGCTGAGTAATATTTCATTGTATATCTATACCAGCTCTGCCTTATGCATTCATCTGTCCAAGGACATCTGGGCTCTTTCCATATTTTGGCTATTGTTACTGTGCTGCTATAAACATCAGGGTGCATGTATCCATTTGAATCCATATTTTTGTATCCTTTGGATAAATACCTAGTAGTGCAATTGCTGGGTCATAGGGTGGTTCTACTTTTAACTTTTTTGAGGAACCTCCATACTGTTCTCCAGAATGGCTGCACCAGTTGGCATTCCCACAAACACTGTAAGAGGGTTTCCCTCTCACCAACACCTGTTGTTTTCTGGGTTGTTAGCTTTAGCCATTCCGACCAGTGTGAGGTGGTATCTCATTGTGGTTTTGATTTGTATTTCCCGGATGCCAAGTGATGTTGAGACTTTTTTCATGTGTCTGTTGACCATCTGTATGTCTTCTTTGGAGAAATGTCTGTTCATGTCTTCTGCCCGTTTCTTGACTGAACTTCTTGCTTTGGGGTGTTGAGTTTGATAAGTTCTTTATAGATTATTTCATTAATGTATTATGTATCTTGATTCCTGAGCTTTTGAGCACCTCCTTAAATTTGGTGCCAAAGGCAAATGCCTCATTCCTGTCATCCTATCCCCTCCCCACACTCCTTCCTGTGTGCTGATCACCCACTTCAGCAGGACCCCGACCTTTAACTTTCAGGTCTTTCTTTCCAGGATGCCCTCACCTGAGCAGAGGGCCCATGAAACCCCCCACAACCAAAGCAAATGACTCCTGGATTGGTCATATGTGCTTCCTTCAGTCTGTCTTTCTTTTTTTTCTTCTTCTTTCTGCCCTCCCTATGATGAATTTTATAAAATAAAAGAATTTTTTAAAAAACTTCAGAATTGGACAGCTAAGAGCTCTCCATAAGAAAATCAGCCTGAATTGTGTCATTACCCTGAGGAACCAGAGGAGTGAATTAAAGCGAATACATAAAATTCACATCACCGCCAAATGAGTAGTCTTAATGCAATTTTTGCCAAGAGCTTGTGCTCAAAGGGCCTGTTTTCCAGGTGTAAAGTGCAGCAGCCTTCCACTAAGCCATGGCCAGGCATGTTTTGCAAAATGTGGAAGCCTTAATCAGCCTCGGTGTTAGCAACTTTCTTAAGTCCTCGCCCTGCTGACTTTTCTCCCTTGGCAGCAGCCCTAAACGATGCTGTTAAGTAATTCAGCTTGAAGAACTCTTATGGAGATCAATTTTACTAATGCACACACAGCATAATAGAGGCTGGGCTACTGTAGAGACAGGAATTTCTCTCTCTCTCTCTCTCTCTCTTTCTCTCTCTTTTTTTTTTTTAAAATTAGAGAACAAGAACGGGAATTACCCATCTGGTTGGAGCCACGGCCTAGGCATGGCTTCCCTATGGATTAACATTTCCTGACTTGGCATTTTGCAGAAAGGTGACAACTATTTATGTTATGTGCAAGCCATGCAGAGTGGATCTGCTATGCAGTTTAAGCCAGGATATTTGTTGGGATTTCAATGCAGACATCAGAGTCCTTGAATCTGAAGACAGTTGTCACTCAGAATCAACAGCAAGGGCCTAGATTTTGCATTTTGTATATATATAGAGAGAAAGACACATGCATGTATATTCTTTCATGTTATTTCTTACTGCACAATCAAGTATTTCAGACTCCTCTACCGATTAACCCTTCTGTTATAAATTTTGATATTCCCATTGTAAACAGTTACATGGTGAAGTCCGTAACTTAGCAACTATCCGGCAAGATGGAGTTCTAGCTCAAAGACAAACCTTGGTCATATGTAAAGACTTATTCAAAACATGCAGCATTAGTAGGAGTCAGGAAGCAACAGATGGCAAACCATATAGGAACAAAGAAAGCATTTTTAAAAGGTTAGAGGCTAAGATATCTTGGAAACTGGCCAGGGAATGGGGCTTTGAATAAGGTACCATGAAGTTCATGCCTGTTAAATCCAGCAGTTGCTGATTGAGCAATCAAATAAGACACTACATACCCCAGAACCAGGATCCTCCATAAAAGCTGTTCTTTTACAAAGCTTCGATTCCCCAGTAATGGAGCTCCCCATTTCTATGCCTCTGTGATTCAGATTTTTTTTTAACATATTTTTGGCTATAGATTAAGTACACATTCGGTTTGAGCCCATGGAAAAGTAGGCCATCAGAGAAGCATTAGATCACCCCGGCTCCTTCCTACCACTTAGAAGATTAGTAATCTAAAAAGGCACACAAAACCTGCTTTAAAATGTCTTTTGCTTTCCAGCATCTAACTTGAAATAGGCTTCCAGGAAGAGAAGATAAGGGGATGGGAGGGAAGGAGAAAATTAACATCAATGGGGGTCTGCTGTGTGTCAGACGCTATACCGGGCACTTCGCAAAACTGCTTGTTCAATCTAGGTCATAATGATTTGAAATCATCAAGCCTCTTGCCTTCTTTATTTTCAGAGCAGCCCATTCACTGCCAAGTACCTTATGTATCCAATTTTAATTACTCTTTTATTAGTTTGCATGCAAGTGACGGAATCTCAATTCAAACCAGTTTGGGCAAAATCCGAGATTTATTAGCTCCACTCCAAAGAGAAACTGAGAAGCCAGAAGGTATGAAGGGCAGGGAGGCAGCTCAGTTTTACAACAACCAGAGACCGGAGGTTGAATATCTTCAGAATGACCTTCCTGAAACGTATCTCTATTTTTCACCAGGTGGTGCACTCTTCTTCAACACAACCTGCTTTTCTCCACATTTGAGGGGGGAGCATGACCCTCCCTGAAGCACTGGACCTTGATGTTATATAGCTTCTAGTTCAGAAGAGGGGCTAACCAATGTTTCTTAAGATCAAAAATCCCAGTGAGAAGCCAATTCATGGTGGACACTGCATGCCAGTAGCAGCCACAGACGTGGAAGGTGAGCAGCCTCTGGGAGAGAGGGGACAACGGGCAGCAGTTCCTTTAAAGTTTTCCTCACCCATCTAGAAAATACTTCCTTAGCAAATGCCTAGTTTAATTCCTAGCACATAGCAGGCCTTCAGTAAATAGTTATTGAATGTCACCGATATAAAAAGGGAAGTAAAAGACAGGGAAGTGAGTAGAATAGATGAAGATGGCCATGACGCCTGGGTCCAGAGTGTTATCTCTTCCCTGCAGGTGAGCTCCCCATCCAAAAGGGATTATTGGGAGCCCAAGGGAGAGTCACTCCTGTGTTGTTTAGAAGTAAGGACACTTTCACTGTAAAAATATATATAGGGTAAAATATATATACATATTTTACATATTTTTATATAGAGAGAAAACATGTGTTTTACACATATATAATATCTATTTTTCTATATATATTTTATAAATATATATATATTTTTCCCCCTTTAACAGCTGAAATGGAAATCCCTCCTCCTGAGAGAGACCCACTTTCAAAGGCCTGATAAACCCACTCAGGGTCTCAGGGCAGCTGCAGCTGAGATTAGAGCCGCAGGTAGGGCTGCTCTGCATGGAGGGGGAGGAGGAGGAGGGGGAGGAGGAGGAGGAGGGGGGTGGCAGGGAGGACCGAGAACAAGAGGGAGGGGAGGAGGGAAAAGGAGTGGGAAGGGGAGGGGAGATGGGAAGAGGGTGGGGAGGAGGGACCTGAAAGAGCCGAGAGAAAAGGCTCCAAGTCAATGAGACACCCAAAGAAGCCTGGGAAGAGAACAGACCCGTGTTTATAGGGTGAAGTGCTCTGAGCCGGCTGTGTGAGCCCTCCCCATCATAAAACAATAGCCATACCCATTCACTCACAGGAGTGGCCTTTTTGGAGAAGCCTGAGGAGGGCAGAGATTTTGGTCAAAGTCAGAGCGGAAGGTTCTGACCAAGTGAGCAAAGGCGAAATACCAGGGTTAGGTTCCCACTGTGCAAATGTGAAAATGACCCCTGGGTCATGCCTGAGTCCATACCTGCTGGGAGCCAAGATGAAGACAGCTGGCCTACCCTCCCTGCCCCCTGGGGGAACAAGCCAAAGTTCTAACAACCATTCCATCTGTTAAGTCTAGCCCTTGTGAACAGGTCCCTATTTCCTGTTACTCTGCTGGTTCTTCTGGCCCGAGGTCCAGTCCTCTGTTCTGCAAGGCCTCCCTCCTTCTTCCTTCTTACCCACCTCCCCTCCTCACCTGGCAAGCTCCTCTCTACCTATTAGATGTCACCTTTCATGTTCCATTTTCTGGGGAGCCTCTCAAGGTGTGACCCTTGTCCCCTTTATGTGATCATGATTTCCCGGCTGATTTCCCTGATCATGTTCAATTCAAATTGTATACTTGCCACTTCTCTGCCTGTCTCTCCCACTAGACTATACACTTAAGATAAGGCTGCATCTGTTTCATTCACCCCTGCGTCCCTAGCACCATGTACAGTGCCCATCCCATAGCAGGTGCCCAAGAAATATTTGTTGAATATGTTGAATAAAGGATTGAATGAATAAGGCTCTGTAAAAACCACTCAAAGCCTATTCCTTACCAGTCTGTGACTCCGGGTGGGTCCTCTCTGTCTCCTCAGTCCCACGCCCTCCCTCATCTCTCCATCAGAAGCTGGTAGAGCCTCCTCCATGGTTCTGACAGCAAAAATTAACTCTTAACGATGCACCCTGTTGGTGGACTCCAGGTAGCAGAACAGCTGCCCAAAGAGGTCAAAAATCTCGACCTCAGGCAAGTGAGGCTGGGAGAAGAGGACTCCTGAGAAGAAATCCACCAATTTGCTGATTCCCACTGTCCACCTGGCCACTGTTACCATGTCCCAGGAACATACACATGGACATCAAATGTGCCCCTCCCTAGGGCAGTTGAGTGACCACAGAGGCAGCAACAGGGCCTTCTGGAAGACTCTCAGATATCCTGGCTCTCCGACTACATGGAATGGAATGCAGCACAGTCCTTATTCTCCGTGAGTTTGAACTCCAGCTGAGGAGACCGGATACCGCAAAATACCCAGGGTCAGCCCTACGAGACAACAGCAGAGAGAATGCAGTGAGAGCTTGAAGCCCACGGGAGAGAAGATTCTTCAGAGGCAGGAGCAGGGACCTAGAAGATAGGTAGCATCTGAGCAGACCAATAGAATTAGGAAGGTGTTGAAGACATAAAGAACAGAGTCAGCAAAAAGGCAGGAAGTGAGAAAGCCACGGACTGTTGGAGGCAGAAGGAGATCCTTGTTGCTGGAGAAGAGATTCATGAAGGAAGAAGAACAAAAGTCCTAGGAAGGGCTCAGATTGTGGAAGTTTAAGCTCCAGGCTAGGAAGTTTGAACTCTTTCTGGCTGGTGGGTAACAGGAACTCTCTGAAAGCTTTAAGGCAAGTTCCCCTCAAAGCAGAGATTGGGGACAAATACCCTGATAATATGATGGAATGTTCTGGAAGGGGGAAACTGAAGAGAAGCGAGGAAGCTGCAACATTTGGAGTGGGGGAGAAGGGCCTCCCCTCTCCCCCCAGATGACTGGGGACACGGAGACAAAGCAAAGCAAAGATGAAATGAGGATGAAGGGGGCCAGTCTTCAGGCTGGAGGATGAACGAAAGAACTGAGCTTTACCTGAAATGTTTTCATTTCTCACAAGGAAATGTATTTATGCGGTTCTTGAGTGATTGGAAAGTAATGAAATTATGTGAAGGGAAGGAAAGAAGGAAGAAGCAAAAGAGAAAGAGAAAAAAGAATAAAAATGAAAGAAATAAAAGAAAAATATCAAGGTAGAAAGGGTCAGAGGAAGAGAAGGAAGGAAGCAAATAAGAAAGAATAGAATTTAGTAGATTCAGAAGAATTTAAGAAATACTTATTGGGTGCCTACTAGGGGCTCTTATAGGCACTAAGATTTAAAAAAAAAAAAAAAAGGCCAGATTAAGAAAGTTCCTTTCCTCATGGAACTCATATTTAATGGAAAAGACAGAAAATAAACAAGTTAATAAATAATTATATTCCAAATAGTGATAATGAAAAAGAAAATTTAAGGACACCCGGATGGCTCATTTGGTTAAGCATCCGCCTTCTGCTCAGGTCATGATCCCAGGGTCCTGGGACTGAGCCCCACATTGGGCTCCCTGCTCAGTGGGGAGCCTGCTTCTCCCTCTCCATCTGCCCCTCCCCCCTGCTCATGCACTCTCTTTCTCTCTCTCAAATGGATAAATAAAATCTTTTAAAAAATAATTTAAAAGCAAGCAGAATAACACATTCCAGTTATTTTGCTGTAAACAACCAACCCCCAAATAGTGGCTTTAAATAATAATAACTTGGCTCTGCTCCTGACTCTCCAGTTCCAGCCGGGCACAATGGGGACAGCCTATATCTGTTCCACTCAGGGTCCCTGGGGCAGCTCAGTGTCCCTGGGAGGTTGGAATCATCTGGAGGCTCCACCTGTGACCTATCTGAAGTTGATGCTGGCTGGCAGGTGGGACCCTCGCTACAACAGGTTCGTGTGGCCTCACCCTGTGACATGGGTTTCCTCACAATAGGATGAGAGAGTTCGGAGAGCTAGTGGTACAGAGAAAGAGAGAAAAGGAGCAAGAGAGGAAGAGAGAGGATGGCAGAGAGATTCAGGCTGACACATTAGAAAAGATTCAGCCTTTCTCAATCCAGCCTTGAGAGAGGTCAACCAGCATGTCTTCTGCTGCGTTCCATTCAGTGAAGTGAGCCACTAAGGGCTGTCCATATGGGGGGCAGAGAGCAGTCTTCACCTTCCTATGAGAGGAGTGTCAGAGGATGTGTAAACATCACAGGGAGTAACGTGGGAGGACAGCATTTTATCCCTGATGGTTAGTAGAGGGCACGCCAAAACCAGAGTCCTCCAAAGGATCAGAACCAAGATATTATATATTCGTATCTACATTTATAGCATCTGCGCATACATGTCTACACACACATAGACATAGAGGGATATTTCTTTCAAGGACTGGCATGTGCCTTTGGGGGAGGTGGCAAGTCTGAAATCCACAGGGCAGCCTGGAGCTGGGAGCTCCAGCGGGAGTTAAAAAGCCTGGAAGCCGCTGGAAGATTCTGAGCAGGGTGGCTTGATCGGACTTGGGCCACGTGAAGACCGCACTAGCCGCTGCGGGAGTGAGGACACCAAAGAAGCAGCGTTGCCCTGAGTGAGCAGCTCCCCGGGTCAGGAAAGTCAGGTCTAGAAGGACAACCGTCCTGCGCCCTTGCATCCAAGCCTTGGGAAAGTCAGGGCCAGAGCTGGCGGCGCGCGGGCGGCTGCGCGCGCTTCTGGAAGGCGGGCTCAGCGGCACCCACCTAGCGGAGAGGTCTCTCTCTGAGACCCCAGTACAGTCCGGCGGCCAGCCCCTCGCGGAGAGGAGATCAGGTAGCCGCAGAAAGGAAAAGAAAAAAGTTCGAAGAGAAAACGTCTTTGCTCTCTGCCTCGTGAAAAGGCCACGTCTGTGATGAGACGTGCCAGGCAGTCGGGGAGCCTGCGGAGAGGCGAGCGGCATGCATTACTTATAAGACTCCACTGAAATGTAAATTGGGGTGAGTTTATTGGCTCCCTTGGTCTTAAATGGAATCATAAAGTATTCATTGCGCCCAGCCAAGGCCTTTCAGATCAGGAGCTCCGCAAGAAATACGTGGCATGCTAAGGTTACATTAATAAAAAATAAATAAATCCGTGTCCAGGAAGCTCGGGCCTGTGCACTATAAAACTGCCCATTCTGTAGATATTAATGTTTAATGTGTTTGTAAAAAGCGGTCGGCTTTGCCGAGCACAGCAACAAAAATATCCTGCCACCCTCAGTACTTAACATCTCAGCGCGCAGCCTGAGCGGGGCGGGGAGGGGACCCGCGGGCCGCGGGGAAGGAGGGGCCTCGGAGCGGCGCTCAGAGTCTCTTCCCTAGGAGGAACGGGGCTCACGGGCCGCTGGGGCCAGGGAGAGTCAAAGTTTCCCCACCCACCGCCTCCGCCTTAGGGGCTCGCCGTGCTCAGGAGCCCAGCCCGGAGGAGCCGCTGATGTTTGCAGAACTGAATGCAGAACGACTTGGGGCGGGGTGATCTGATAAACACTCAGAGAAGCAAAAGTACTTTTTTTTTTTTTTTTTTTTTTTTTTTTTTTTTGCTCCAGATGTCTCATACACCCCCAGCCTTCTCCTAGACATTTCTAGAAGGAGCTCACCCATCAATGTGAGTCAGGGCTTTCCTAGACCTCGGGGCAGCGGGCGGTGAGTCGGAGAGGCTGTCCTCGAGCTGTTGGGTTTGCTTTGGGTCGCAAGTCAGTGCAGAGAACTCTGGGCTTTCCCTTGGCTGATCTGCGGTCCGTCCCAGCAAACATTACCACCTTACCCTGGGCCTCTTGCTCACTTTTCATCCTGCGGAGCCACTTGAAAACAAAGTGGGGGGGGGGGGTGTAGGTGCAGCAAACAGAGCTGCACTCTCAGGAAGGATCGAAAAGGTGTACTTAAGCCCAGCACCGGGCAGCCCATCTCACCCACTAGCTGTCCAGCAAACTTAGCAGAGAGGCCTACACAAGGAGCGTGAGCAGCATCAAGAGACAGACCCGTCCTCCCCCACTAGCCATCTCCTGGGGTTCCACAGCCTTCTCTGTCTCTGTTCCTGCCTAGACTCCTGCCGTCCGAGAGAACTCCCTGCTGATCAAAGCCTGGAGACATCTGAAGTCTGAAGTTCTGCTTATGCTCTCTCGTGCTCTCGCTGACCCTCACACCCAGGCTTAGGGGTTGACTTGGGTCCCCCCAAAAACACGTTGGAGTCTTAACCCCTGGTACTTGTGGATGGGACCTAATCTGCAAGTAGAAACTCTGCAGATGTCATCTGCCGGTTAACATAGCCATCCTGGGTGGCGTAGGCTTTAATCCAATGATCCGTGTCCTTATAAGGACAGAAAGATTTGTTGCTGCGTGGACACGTGGGGGAAGAGGCCATGTGAAGAGCGAAGCAGAGTTGTCATTATGCTGCCCCCAGCCAAAGAACGCCAGAATGGTGGGAGCTACCAGACTGAGCCGGAAGAGACAAGGAAGGATTTTCCCCTGGAGCCTTAGAGAAATCAAGGTCCTGCCCACATCTTGATGCCAGACTTCTAGCCTCCAGAACTAAGAGAAAATATATTTCTGTTTTTTTTTTAATTCACCTACTTCCTGGCAGTTTCCACAGCAGCCCCTGGAAACGAATACACCCAAGGATACAAGGGGGTAGCTCAGGAATGAGAGAGAAAGCCCATGATACCGGCCCCATTGCAAGAACAGAGATATTCACAGCTGGTCCCAAAGAGGCTTCCAGACACAGAAGCACTGAAGTGAGCAAAATCCCACCTGGACAGGATGTGGCCAGGGCACACCTGTCCCTCTGAAATGTCTGGGCAGTGTCACCTATAACAAGGCATGTGCAAGAGCGTCATCAAGGCAACAGAGAGAGTAAGACAAGAAGAGGGAGTCACTGTCCACGGAGGGAGCAGAACTACTAGGTGCCCAGACAGCCATATTACATTGTGGTTGGCTCCAAGGGGAAGGATGGCTCACTGTCCCCAACCCGTCCCCCTCAGACCTACCAAAATCCTTGGCTTATTTTTTCAGTGCCTCACCTAAAAAGAAGGAGGACATAAAGCACTCCCCATTGCTGGCCTGATTGTTTACAACTGGATCCTGGCAGCTGGAGTGGGAGCCAGTAGAGAGTAGGAAAGCCATAGATATTTGTTGATGGACTGAACAACCGAGACAGTGCATGCTTCAGTAGCAGCGGAGGGAAGAGAGGAGCCCACCTGGACCCCAGAGAGTGAACCTGAGGGGAATCAGGGGACGATGGGGAGCATGATTGAGGAAACTTCTGGAATTGGCCTTCTAGAAATGATGAGCTGAATGAGCACCTCTTAGGATAGCTCTGAAACTCCAGGAGGACTTGGTGACCTGGCCCCTGCCAGCCCTCCAGCCTCTTCTCACTCCCCTCTCTCCACACATATGACCAATCATCCCAAATCATTTCCAGTTGTCTCCACTTGCCTTGCTAATTCAGGACTCCAGATTTCTGCACATGATTTCCCTGAGCCTGAGACACCTACCCTTTCATCACTCTCCAAGAACACTGCTTGTCATCTCCTCCAGGAAGCTTTCCTGAACAGCCTCCATCCAAGTGTCTTGCTTCACACCCTTTGTCATCTTGGGCCTATTCCCGACATCGCAACGATTAGCATAGCTGTGAGCCCCCCTCTCCAGCCACTTTTATGTGCCCATCGCCTGGCAGAAGATAAATCCCAGGTCAATGTCTAACTGAACAGGGGTAGGGATGGGTTGGGCGAGGAGAGAAGGATAAGGATTGGAATGTGCAGGACACAGAGGAACTATGAAATCAGGATGGATTTGGGCTCATCAGGGATTTTGTCTGGAGTGAGTCTGGTTCTGAGTCATCTGTCAATGCCCTTTAGAACAGCGTGGGCAACTTTATTTAGGGAAGAAGCTGGAGAAATGTGAATATGAGTACTTTACTCCCAGGGACTCATGCTTCAGCTCCTGAGATCTGCTTTTCCCCCCAAACAGCCTCACTCTGGCCTGCTGCAGGGAATAATCTTCTGGGCAATGAACATCAATCATTCCAGAAAATACATGCCTTCATGGAGCGGAGTCTCGCATCAGCTCACGGGAATGGACCCAGCTCTGCCTCTTTCTGTCTCCTAAGCAGAAGAGTGAGTGAATGAATGAACGAACGAATGAATGGGGTTTCCCATGCCAGCATCAGTAACACCTGGTCCTAACAATGAGCATAATAGGGCATCAAGAATGTAGGTTGTGCTGTCTACCACTTCTAGTGTGCGGCCGTCAGCAAATGACTTCACCTCTAGGAGCCCCCGTTCCCTCAGCAGCAGGATAGTTGTGAGCAAGAACTGAAGAGAAATATGTAAAGTTCCCAGCACCTAACACGTGCTTCACACCAGGAGTTTCCTTCTTCCTCCCGCCATCCTTCCCTTCCTCCCTCCTTTGTGCCTTCTTTATAATAACTAGTGTCTGAGGAACTCCCAGGAGATGCGAGGTCCTGTGTGCTAGAGCCTTTCCCCCACGTCGCCTCGTTTCATCCCATCCTTACTGATTACATGTCCTTCTGTATTAATTCGCTAGGGCTGCTGCGATAACAAAGGGTCACAGACTGGTCGGCTTCAGTAGAAATGTAGTTACTGTTAAAGTAAACTTTAACAGTGTCACAATTAAATACAGTTCTGCAGGGGAGAGGTCGGAGATCAAGGTGGTGGCTGGGTCAGTTCCTTCTGAGGCTGTGAGGGAGGCCTCTCCCCCAGCTTCTGGTGGTTTGCTAGGATTCTCTGATGCTCCCTGTCTGGAAAAAGTGTCACTCCTTCACTGCCTGCGTCTTCACGTGGCATTCTCCTGTCTGTGTCTGCTACGTGTTCAGACTTCCCCTTTTCATAAAGACAACAGTCATGCTGGATTAAAACCCAACCTAAGGGCCCCATCTTTACTTGATCCCCTGCATAGACCCTATTTCCAAATAGGGTCACATTCCCAGGTGCTGGGGGTTAGGACTTCAACAACCTCTTTTGGAAAAATGCTGTTTAACCCATTCTCCTCCCAAAGGTAGCCAGCAAGTGCAGAACCAGGACTCACACTCACATCCTCTTTCTTTCTTTCTCCCCCCAGTAGCCTTTGGTGTAACTCTTCATGCCAAAGTCCCAGAGAGATGTGAACAGTTCAACCACAAGGAGACAGCTGGAGAAATTCTTATGGCCTGTTAAACGGTTGGAAGAAGATCATAAATGTCTCCTAGTCCATACTAGCATTTTACAAGTGAGCATACTGAGGTCCAAAGAGAGACAGTGACTTGCCCATGGTCATGCCACTAGATAAAAAGAGACCAGATCTAGAACTCAGGTCCCAGATGCACCCACAGAGCCTCTCTCACCTCCCTAGAAAATCCTCCATTAATCGTGCAGCTGGGACTTGCTAGCAATCACATTAATGCTATCATCGGGGTTGAGAAAAAAGACGCTCCTTCAACATAAATTTTAGTAAAAGCTTCAAACACCCACTTGCACTAAAGCACTGAAGTAAGCAAAGTGTCCATCTTAAATCAGATGAAAAGACAGCTATTATTACCATTATCATCATTATTATTAAACCTCAAGTCAAAATTGCCAGTAAATCCAAGGATGCGAGTTTCCTCCCATGTCCAGTTTCAAGAAAACCACCCTCAGAAATTGAATCACAGTTTCAGCTAAATACATATTTAATTCCTTATGTATTTTTTATATTTTGTTTTGTGCAGAACTGTTTACCTAGGTAATGATGAAGTGCAGCCTATTGTTACCGAATTGCTGGGGTGTTTTTTTTTTCTTACTCAGTCTTCAAGTGCCCCCTAGTGACATGTTTTTATATTGAAGCTGAGAAGAACGGAAAACGAGATTTTTTGAGAGCTGGAGAGATCTTTAGAAAGAAATGAGGACAAATTAGGGGTGGAGGGGATTGTTCCTTGGTTTCGAGGGGATTTGAACTTGATTCTTTTCAAATCTATTTGTAAACCCTTCTCTCTGTGCTCACTCACACGAGTGCCTTGCAGACTACTCCCCCAGGCGGGAAGGTTTTCCCCCCAGGCCCAAGGAGCGGCCCGTGCGGCCAGGACCTGGGGCCACAGAGAAGCTAGGGTTCAGCCAGTCACTCACGAGGTGCCGGGAAACCTGCCAACACTAGGTTTGTGCATGAGCAACTTCACGGAGAATCTTTCCAGGAGAGGAAATCTGAGAGTCATCCTTTGGTCATTTCAAGTCACACAAATTGGTATGAAAACAGCATTTGATGGGGGACGCTGTAAATGCGTGGAGGAAGGGGGAGCTCTCTGTACCAAAACATGAGGTTTATTAATAAAATCATTTTAATTAATTAATTGGTTAATTCAATTATTTGTATGAATTAATACCACAGCATCCGGTAAATCAAAGAAAACCCAAAGGAACTATAAATAGCAGGAGAGGCAAGTAAACCTCAGCCTCACGCGGTTTGCCGCCCAGCAGCCCCTGCGTCAGAATCCCCTCCTACGGAGCTTGTCTTCAGTGGCCATTTCCCATCTGCCTCCCGAGGGCCCCGACTGGTTGATTTGGAATGGAGCAGGCATTAGTCTTCCTTCAAAAGTCACCCCGAAAGAACCTAATGTGCAGCCCCCGTTGAGGAACGCTGACCGAGAGAGCTGTCCTTGCCCAGACTCCAGCTCCGACGAGGCCCCCTCTGCCTGGTGACAGGTTCCCTTGGGGTCCTCCAGGCAGGTGGAGAGCAGATGCTGGCCGTCCAGAAGGGATGAGAGTACAGGTGTCAAGGAGGCCCTGTCCCTGGGACCCCTGTGGTAAGTCAATAAATGGCTTCTGATTCTGGATTGGCTTCCCATGTAAATGATCACCAAGGGATTCAGACCTCCAGGTCAACTTGCATTATCGGGGTAATCTCATAATCTGAAATGGGCCACAAAGCAATAGTACAGAGTGGCCCGCGCCCCAGCCCAGATCACGATGCTACTGAGGATGTCCACCCTCCACCACCACCAGAGGATTGCACTTGACGACCCGAGTCATGGCCAGGGTCAGCCAGAGGGGGGCGGAGGGGTGGGTTGCAATGCATCCTGAGGCCTGTATAAAATGCACATTCCCCGGCCTGCCCCAAGCTTCTGAATCTGTCCCCAGGAGTGGGGCTCAGGAATCAGTATTTTATAAATGCTCCTCTGGATTGTTTAGGGTAGGAAAGCCCCCAGCACTTGAGGAGGAGTTCATGCTGTCCACTCAGACCGATCTGGGCTCCTGCCCCAGCTCTGCCATCGTTAGCTGCGGCCCACACATTAGCTGTCTGACCTCCTGAGCCTCCCGTTCTTCATCTGCCTTCCCTCCCACAGGTGGGGAGAGGCTCACCTTTCAGAGTGTTTGCAGGTGTCTGCCACAGAGCCCCGTGTTCACCAGGGCCCGATCAACATTACCTTGTGTTGTTAAAACTACAGCGCAGACCAGACTTCTAGGAGCTCAGCATCGGGCTCTCGAGCTGCTCACCTGGGCAAGCTACTTAACTTCTCTGGAGCTGAGTTATTTCATCTTACAACAGGGATGATAATCATAAGAAACAATATAGTCATTTCTGAGGATTCAGTGAGTCAATTCGGGATGCCTGGGTGGCTCAGTTGGTTAAGCAGCTGCCTTCAGCTCAGGCCATGATCCCAGGGTCCTGGGATGGAGTTCCCGCATCCAACTCCTTGCTCGGTGGGGGGCCTGCTGCTCCCTCTGCTTGTGCTCTCTGTATCTCTCTTGCAGATAAATAAATAAAATCTTTAATAAATAAATAAGTCAATCCAGGGAGAGTGCATCTCCTGGATCTCTCCTAGCACATAATACGTGCTCAGCCAATACTGGCTCTTCAACTATGTCCAGCCTGGGTATCTTGGCTCATTTGATTAATAGCTTTTTTAAAACCTGAGGAGCACCCAGCCTCCTCTGCCAGCCAGCCACAAGAAACCATCACAATGCCGTAGAATCACCGGAGGCTTGGGAGTCCGCAGACCTGGGTTCAGATCCCAGTCCCTGGTGTGAGCAGTATGTGTCTTTACTTGTTTTCTTAGAATCTCTGAAGCCCAGTTTTCCCATCAGGGAAGTGGGCACGTATGTGCTCTGCAGGCTTCAGGGATCACACTTTGATTCGCATCTAAAGCAGTCGGAGCCCCTAAGCTGGGACTTTATGGGCTTCTCAGCTCTTCCTATTTCCAAGAGCCGTTTGGAGCTTTGCAAGTGCGGCCCGTCGGCTCTCCTGACCACTGGGTCTGCGTCTCTTCTGCTTGCCTCTTGCTGTCCCGTTGGAACTTTCTTCAAACCACTTTTGTCTGTCCTTTCTGCGGTGCTCCAAGCAGGGAACCAACCCTTCCTACTTTTCCACCAGGCACAGGTAACATACAGGCCATGGGGTCTGGTAAGTCTTGACCGAAGGCCTGAACTAAACATCAAGAAGTTACAGTATTAAGAAGGACGGCTTCAAATGGGACTATCAAATGTTTTCACTCCCAAGGTCCACTGGCCTCCTTGGGGTTTCTGCTGAGATAGCAAAGAAAGGGGATAGAGCTTCCTGAAGGACAAAGGGACAAGGAGGTTGCAGGGACAGGCTCCCCGAGAGCTCTACGAGATGTGGCAGTGACCCAGCTGACAGCACGCCTTGGCAGCTGATGCCGAGAATGTCCTCCAAGAACAAAGAGGGGCCTCCGACTGACTGAAGGGACCCAGAGAAAGGCTCAGCAGACCACAGCAGATTGAAGGCTCAGTGTCAAAGGCCCAGGGGCCACATGGAATGTCCATCCTCACCACTCACGATGACCACGGTGTCTACAGGACCTGTGCAGGAGAGGGCCGGTGACTCCGCCACCGACTGCCCAGCCAGTGTGACACCTAGCCTCGCCCCGGGATGTCTGACATCCTCCACCTGCCCCGTGTGAATACATACACCCCTCCCAGTAGCCCAAGAAAATGTGAACCCAAAGGCTGAAGGGCAGTGACATCTACCTGAGACGGGGGTGCAGGAAGCCTCCTCCCCTGCTTTGGAAGGAACCTGACACCTCTCTGAGTGATCTGTCTCAGGTCACTTGGTGTCTTAGTGACACCTCTCTTTCTAAGACCAGCTCTTCTTTCTCCATTGGACAGGCACCAATGACACTGTTCTCAGACAGTTTGGCACTCTGTCCCCTTCACCCAGCCTACAAGGGCTCCTGCCAGAGCCTGGGCACTGCTTGGAGGAGGTGCTGGGCACCCCCAGGAGGGCACAACCACACCGAAAAAAAGGGCTCACACCCCTATGATACGTTGATGGTGGATAAAGGACATGTTGCCTTTGACCAAACCTACAGAACGGACAACACAGTGAACCCCAAAGTAGGCTATGAACTTTAGTTATTAACAACATCCCAATATCGGTTTATCAACAAATGTACCACTCTAATGTGAAATGTTAATCATAGGGGAAATGTTGGGGGGTGTGGTAAGCCTATGAGAACTCTCTGTACTTTCTTTGCAATTTTTCTATAAACCTAACACTACTCTGAGAAATAAGTCTATTAATTAAAAAAAAAAAAGGCACGTATCCTGAAATTCCCTTGGAATGAAAACAGTGGCTTTACCCATTAGAATAAGAATCAGTTAAAATGTCAGCCAGGCAAATACAATCATCCCTGCATAGAAGAATAAAAAGCCCCCCTAAGCGCAAGCGCGCGCGCGCACACACACACACACACACACACGTGTGCCCCTCCCCAAGCCCTCCCAGGCCCTAGCATGACGGCCAACAGCCAGGCCACCAGCCCAGCCTGCAAAATTTCCAGGGCAGCGCCACCTGAGACCCCAACCTGGGGCCTCTCGTTCATCATAACGAGAGGTGCTATTCCCCCAAAACGCCCATACTCCAGTGTAAGTAAAGCAGCCGTGGAGATCACTGGAGGGGACTTTGGTATTACAACCCACCTGTTACCGGGCTGGGAATTGTTTCCGCATGAAGGTGAATGCCTTCTCCTGAGCTGCTTCCCGCCAGCCACATTCCCCACACCTGCTTCCTGATAAATGGGACCAGAAGACCACAGCCAGAGATTGTGCACGCCCCATTGGGCGAGCCCCTGTGAAATCTATCCAGGGCTGATGAAAGCTATGTCTGCCCACCCCAACTTCACCAATTTGTCTGCCTGGGGGAGAAAAATTACAGTGAAAACAATGGCCATTTTAAGACAGAGGTTGCTTTTTCATTATTGTGAAACATTGGTATAAAAGGAGATTCATCACCCTTTGCTTACTGCATTCCGCTCTGTTTGCTAAAAATAAAGAGTCCAGTGTTCCCCTTATCTAGAAGGTGGTTAGGCTTGTGTTGGCAAAGCTGCTCCGGAACCGAGTCCCATCCAAGGGTGTCTCCAGGAGCACCCCCAGGAGAAGTGTGTCTTCGGGGCCCCCCAAAAGCACCTTAACAAGGGCAAAGCAACCACAGATCCTAAAAATGAAGGAGGAAGAAAGATACCGATGGTTTTTAAAAAATAAAAGCATTCCTCGTGTCAAACTGTCCCTCTGGGTAGGACACCAAAAGGAATATTTCCAGGAGCTTGAGCCTCCTCTTTTAACCTTCCCATGATTCCCTCACCTACTCCATTCCCTCTGCCTATCAGACAGTCTGGGAGGTTATAGGATTCTCCACTTCCTCTGCTGGAAGGCACGTCCTTACAAGAGAATTCCAGCCTGGCGTAAATACAACTTCCTCTCCACATTCATGTTCAGGAGTACCGCCCCTAGCACAAAGCCTGGCCTCTAGGAGATGCTCAGTGAGGATGTGTTGACTGAGCGAAGAAAGAGGCAGATCATGGCCCCATTCAGAGAGAAGAAAGCAGCCCACTCCACATTGGTCTGAAACTTTGGGGTGAAATCTGAAACTGGCCCTGTACATGGGGGGTCGGGGGAGAGACCAAAGAAAGAAGCAAGCCACCCCAGAGTGGTCGGTGGCAGGTGTAAGGAGCAAGGGAAGTTACCTATGAGCTTGTCTTGGGGGCCACAAGACCGGTGGATCTCCACACCCGCTTGCCTGCATTGACCAGTGCATTCATTCCTCTTTGATCTCCACTTGTAATTTTAATCATTGGCTCAGAGGCATTTACAGACACTGTTCCAGGACTTGGACATGAAACCAGGGCGTGGGTAAGGAAGGTAAACCTGATATTTAATCAAAGGAAAAGAGGAGAGATACCTGAGCAGGGACTCTCTTGGCAGGCCGGACAGTGTTTTCCTCTGCCATAAATTCATCTAGAATCTCGAGCCATTTCTAAAGCGCTTTCTCTTTTGAAAAGAAAATGGCAAGGGGCGTGTGTTTTATGCCATGAGATTGCTGCAGAAGGTTTGTGTTTCCTTCGCGTTCTCGGTATTAATCTTCACATTCAAGTTGACGCTGCTTTCGCTGACTCAGCGCCCTTTCCTTTAAGTGACCTGATTCTGTAGTTCCATTATTAATATTATGAAAATGGCTTTCCTCTACACCACTTTGTGCTATCAATGGAAAACCACAGTTCCAAAATGCATTAGCCGTTGCCGGCTCCGGCAGGATTATTTCCATCAATAATATAAACGGGGTTAATCACTGACCCATTTGAATAATCAGTCACGTGGTGCCCAGGGCCCTCCAGTGGCTCAGCCGCACCCGCACCCCCGCAGCTGGGGGATTTCATTCGGGGCCCCGCATTCTCCTGAACACTGCAGATTTCCCCGCTCGCTATCACAGCCACATCTTGCCATTTACTTTGCAATTTTTCCTCTCCTTCTCTGACAGTGATGTAAGCCTGTGCCCGGCCCCCTAATCAGCAGGTCGGAGGTGGTAAATGGCATGTGTTAAAACCGATAAGCGGAAGGAGAGAAAGAAACGTTCATTAGGAAAAGTAACGAGCCCGGCAAGAATAAATGTCAGAACAGCAAAGATGCCTCTTATTTTTCACAATATTAAATTGCCTTTGGTATCTTAAGGCCTTAAGGTAGTATTTTACTGATTTACATTTTGCAAAAGCAAAATGAAGGCAGATGTGGATGGAGTGTGGGGCGAGTGTGAATTAGATGCTAATAAGGAGGCTTTTGACACGTTCCACCCTAAGTACCCTCCCTCACCTAAGCCTCCAAGGATTGTCAGGGATTTCCCACTGACAATATTGTTGGCAAGCATCAGAAAATTATAGAGTTGTAGGCTTGAGGGGAGATAAGGACAGCTAAAGAGATCTTTGCAAAATGCAAATCAGATCACTGTAGGCCACCTAAAAGCAGAAGGCAGCATGGATGTGCCTGGAGAACCCACCTGTCTCACCAGACCATTGCTCCATGCTCTGCCCCTCCCCTTGTTTCCACACACTGACTGCCCCAACCCTGCTTGCCTCTTCTTTCCCTGGTGGGTGCCTCCTCTCTTAAATCTTGGTCTTCTTTCCTTTATAATATCCCCCACCTCTATAATGCTCTTCCTTCTGGTTTCAGATAATGTGACTTCCTCCAACAAGCCCTCCCTAACTCCCAAAAAGAGGTTGTTGTACCATTTTCTTAAGCACCCCACCCGTCCCCTTTGTAACCCCTCTCCACATTTCTTATAATTGCTCACTGTCTGTAATAGGTTGAATAGTGGTCCCTAAAAAGATATGACCATGTCCCCACCTCCGGAATCTATGAATGTGACCTTATTTGGAAGAAAGATCCTTGCAGATATAATTAACTTAAAGAACTTGAGATGAGGTCCTGGATCACCCAGGTGGACCCTAAACTCTATAACAAGTGTCCTTTTAAGAGACATCCAGAGAAGAGACAAAGGGAGAAGAAGAAAAAGCCATGGTAAAGTCAGAGGCAGAGATCTGAGTGACACAGCCATAATCAAGGAACATCTAAAGCCTCCACAAGCTGGAAGAAGCAAGAAAGGGTTTCCTCTAGAGCCTTTGGAGAGAGTACAATCTGCTGACACCTTGATTTCAAAGGTAAAGCCTCCAGAATTGTGAAAGAATAAATTTCTGTTGTTTTAAGCCAGCAAGTTTATGGTAATTTGTTATGGCAGCCACAGGAACAGACTGTAAGCTCCAGGAGACCAGGCACTGCGTCTGTATCACTCCCCAGTCTTACCAGAGAGTGGACCACAGTGCCCAGCACATGGTAAAGTTCAATATATGCTTACTGAATGAATGAACAAACGAATAAATGAATGCATGAATGAAGGAGTAAATGAATGAACAGACAAGTGATGAAGTGCACAATAACGTAGGAAGAAATGTTATTTTTCAGCATAGGCCTTCAGCCTGTACCTAAGTAGTCTCCTGGAAATGGCCCTTTTGTTTGAATGTGATGCAAACTTACCAGAGCTTTGGGACAGTGTCTGGAGGACAGGAATATGACCAGGCTTCAGAGGGTTCTGGAAGAAGAACTAGGAAGTCATCAGCATCATTGCTCCACCTCTCATCTCAGGGACACACATGCAGCTGCTCCCACAGCTGCTTCTTCCTTCTCTCGTGTGGTCTTTTCCCTGCTTCTGCCTGGACAAATCCAGGAGGGAAAGAGACATCCTTATCACAGGAGACAGCGAATTCAGAGCTGAGAAGGCTATAGAACAAACCTTGTTACTTTGACTAATGTACTACACCAGCCCAAATTCTATTTAGAATTCCTTACTAATTAAAGCTCCTGGACATAAGTTTTCTTGTCCTGTCAATTTCTCACATATTTATGTCTCTTTGTATAAAACATATAAAAAAATGCATGACTTGGTCATTTCTTTAGGTCTCAATTTTATTTTAAGGCCTCTATGTGCATAAAATTAAACTTTGGGTTTTTCCCCTTTAATCTGTCTCATGTCACTCTAACTCTTAGGGTAGCTAGAAGAATCTCGAAGAGTAGACTAAAAAGTTTTCCTCCCCAACAGTAACAATAATCTAGGTCAATGGGCTCACTGGCCTGATGGTAAGCCAAGCCTCCAGAGGAATGCCCCATCTCACTATCAGCCAGGGAAAAAATCCAGGTAGGAAGTTAGCTCTCCCAAGTCCTGGTAGTGTTGTGGGGAAAGAAAAATAAATTTCCCTCCATCTTTCTAGATTCATGTCTGAGAGCCCCTTGTAATAAAAGACAGATTGACGGGAGAACAACAAACAGAAGTTTAATAACATGTATACCTCCTGTATACATGGGGAAAAAAAGAGAAAAAACTGAATAACTCTCCAAAATGATCTAAACTACCACCTTAAATAATAACTCCAGCTAAAGACAAAAGATGTTGGGGGAATGGAGAGGCCAATTATGGGAGGTTACAGGGGAAAGCACAGTAAACAATGGTGAGGTTGTTATTAAGTCCTCGCTTTCTCCATTGATAAGAGTCTCTAAAGATTCGTAATTACCTTTGTTTTCCTGATAAAAGCAGGGAAACATTCTTACAAATGGAGGTTTCCCTTATACGTGGAAAGATCTCTTACAAAAGGATAACTTAAACTTAGTTTTCAGAGTTTTCTTCTATGTCTGCTATTTCTCAAAAATAATCAGCCTAAAATAATCCATATGTCAAAGAGGCGTATTTTAGGTGGCAAATTCTGCTCTCCTTCAGTGCTCTTATTTGTCCCCTCTCCTCACCCACCAGTAAGTAAAACCAAGAGAGGGGGCAATTACAGAGAGTCGAGGCAGAGGTCCAGGGAAAGGCAAACACTCATCCGAACAAACCAGAATGTAGTAGTGAAAAAAATCACATAGTCATTCCCTCTGAAACCATCCTGGGATATAGTAAGTGCTCAGGGAATAGCATTTCAACCATTGCTAATGGATGGTATAAAGTTAAGACTCATTATTTACAAATGGTAATGTATCTTTTGATAGAACAAAAGCCAGTCAAAAGAATATTTCATGAGACTATTTTCTCATTACTTCTTTCACAGAACAGTTGTGTTCTTTTGTGTATAAAGACAAAGATTAATAAACCCTCCAGGGAGAAAAGGATGAGACTTCTAATCCTGATCCCCATACATTTCTGGAATGCCCAGTGATTTAGCAAAACTGCTTTGGGAAGTTTATGATCTCTTTGCCAACAACTCCAGTCTTCCAGTCCTGACGGTAGTGGAGAAGAATGCCCAAGTCCTCCTCCTGGGACCCTCAATCTTGAGTCTTGGTGACTGCAATATTGTGATTTATAAGAGATATTTATTTGGCCTTTGTCTCATTCCTGGTACAGAGTACCTAAAACTCCTGGTAACAGGAGTGCTGAGAACCATGAAGGTGTTTTTGTTATGATCATGAGGTGACTTTAGAAAGAACAACAGTGGGGGCTGGTTGCCAGGAGAACCAACCACGTGATTAGACGGTTGAAATTTTCAGGCCCACTCCTGACCTCCATTAAGGAGACAGGAGGTGAAAGTTGAATCAGTTGCCAATAGTCAATGATTTCATCAAACATGCATAGGTACTAAAGCCTCCATAAAAACACAAAAAGATGGAGTTCAAAAAGCTTCTTAGGGGCGCCTGGGTGGCTCAGTGGGTTAAGCCTCTGCCTTCGGCTCAGCTCATGGTCTCAGGGTCCTGGGATTGAGCCCCGCATAGGGCTCTCTGCTCAGCGGGGAGCCTGCTTCCCCCTCTCTCTCTCTCTCTGCCTGCCTCTCTGCCTACTTGTGATCTCTCTCTCTCTCTGTGTCAAAAAAAAAAAAAAAAAGCTTCTGGGGAAGTGAACACGTGGAGATTGGGGAGAGTAGTATGCCTGGAGAAGGCATGGAAGCTCCACACCCTTCCCCCATATCCATCTTGTGCAGCTCTTCCATCGGCTATTCCTGAGTTACACCCTTTTATAATGATCTGATGACCTGGTAATAAGCTAAGCAAACCGTTTTTCTAAATTCTGTGAGTCACTCTAGCAAATTAATTGAACCCTAGGAGGGGTCATTGGCACCTCCAATCTCCAGCTGATGGGTCAGAAGCAGGGGTGACAACCTGGACTTGAGACTGGCATCTGAATTTGGGGGGTAGTGGGGGAGGGGAGGCAATCTTGTTGGACTGAGCCCTTACCCTATGGGATGTGCACAGCATCTCTGTCACAAAAAAACATGGCAGTAGCTGACACTGCTTGCTCCTCATTCAGTTCTCCCTGAAATCCAGTGAGTGGGGCTAGCGCTGCCCCCACTCTAGAGAAAGAAGATAGTGTCAGAAGATCTTTATAGTTTGCAATCTCCTTGATTATATGTGGCCAAGTTTCTGTTTTTAGGGGGGGAAAATTTACTCTCTTGCCATCCCAGTGAGAAAATAGAAGATGCTTGGAAGTGCCATAAAAATTCTAGGCCATGTTCCAAGAGCCACAATCCAGGACCATGACACAAACCTCTTCCTTTCTGACCATGTACCAGGTCAGTCCATTTGTCCCATAATTCCAGTCTGATGGTAAATCTTCCAAGGACTCATTGCCCCGGGCATTCACTGGAATCACCCTGCCCTGATGTCAAATTTTGTTCTTCATAAGTTGAAGTGTGGGGTCTTTTATTCCTTAAATGCTCCTGGGTTCCTAATCCAGATAGGTCCCTACCCTCCAAGAACTCGAAGGCACAGACAACATTTGCCAAACTCACAAAACAACAGCTACACCCTATTCCCAGAAAAATGGTAACTTCTTTGCCTTACAGGTTCTGTGATCCCTAGACAAGTTTTCTAAGTCTGTTTTCTGCGAAATAAAAATAGCAATAGTATGACCTCATAGGACTTTGTGAATATAAACGAGGTAACACATGTAAAGTATCATTCACCTACATTTGCATAAACAAGGTTTTTCAAAGGACCTTCTGCTGAATGAAGATCTGCTTCAAACTCTCTGTCTCAGTCTACTTCTGTTGCAGCTGGAATCTTCTCTCAACTAAAGCCTGCTCTCCTCTACATATGCACCAATTCATGGTCCAGCACCCTGACTACATAAAGAGCTGCTGGTAATTTTTCAGTACATTTCTGTCTCAACGTTAATCTACATATTGATGCTACTTTCATTGTCTCTGACTCCCCTCCACATTCTCACACACACACACACACACACACACGCGTGCACACGACATAAAAAATACTTAAGGTAAACCCTGTTCTATTCTCATGATTACTGATACAGAGAAGTGCACTGGAGCAAACGTTCAAGCCCATTAAAATTAAATAATGCACTACTCATGTCTCTGAATTCCCAAGCACACAGGGCTCTCTGTCTAATAATAAAGGTTGCCCACGCTTTTCGTAGTTCAAGTTCTGGGAAAAGTAATCACTTTGTAAGTGCCCAGCATCACCTGTGCATTCATTTATCTCCTAGAAAATAAGAGCTTAAGCAATCATCACTTAAACCTGATTATGATGGGAAAATGAAAGGAAACCAGGATTTAAATAGACTGGTGAGCTTAAACATGATTCTGTCCAAAACACAAAATCATTAGCCAATGTGAAGTGACTGATGGAATATTGCATCAGGAGCTGTTAAGAAAAGGGTTGACTTTGCAGTGTGCCTTTATGGTCGCCCAAATTTCTCTTCCTGTGCCTTTATGGTCACCCAAATTTCTCTTCCTCCACACCTCTCCTCCTCAGTTAGCAGTTTGGTACTTGACCTGCTTTCTGTCTGAGGTATAGATACGAGGCAGGCATCTTTCATTCTACCCGGTTTCTCTTGGGTCCCTATGACATGCCTGGAGCTGTATCAACCACAGGAGACATAGAAATGAAGATGCCATGATCCTGCCTCAAAGAGACTCATGGTGGAACATGCTGTTAACGTGGAAAGGGCTGTAATGGAGAGAGAGAGGGTACTGGGAGCCCCAGAGAAAAAAGAGTGCTGATAACTTGGGATCTCTGGGAAAGTGTTACAGAGGACCTATTTCAGAAGAGCTTTTATCACTGAGGTGTTCACCAAGAAAGAAGGGCCCTATACATGGAGGAAAGAGTAGAGATTTAAAGGAGAGAAAGTGCTTAGTGTTTTCATGGAATGGCAAGCCCAACTATAAGGTTAAAAGGAAAATGATTTGTTGAGTTCTGTATCAAGAAGGTTTTCCCACAAGTAACAGAAAGGTAGACCACCTGTATCTTGAGCCATTAAGATAATTACTGTTTATTTAGTAAAATAAACAAACTGTGGGCTCTCGATGGTTCCAGAGTTCATTCTGTAGCTCAGTAGTGTCCACATCTGACCATGTCCCTTCTCTACCATCCTTGGAGTGTTGGCCTTCTACTCTACTCCTTGTCAGCTGGTGATGGTGACTGCCAAGGATACAGACATCACATCGCCATCTACAGTCTCAAGAAGGAAAAGAGTCTTTATCAGAAAATAAAAGTTTTCCAGAACCATACACTCCCCACCACCACCAACTGACTTCCTCTTAGGTCTTAGAAAAATAGGTTATATACCCAAAGTGATCATATGGCAAAAGGAAATGGGACCTCCGTTCCTGGATTGGATCAATCTTGATCCATCCCCTGAGGAAAGACACATAGTTGGGTCTGTAACTAAAAGTGCTGCAACTTCTTTTTATTAACATTTGAGACACGTAAAACAGCGTGAAGAACGGCGACTCTCACCAGCTCTAAAAATAATTCACTTTCAACATAGTGAAATTCCCCGTATAGGACCTCCTTGTTCCATCTTTCAACCTAGGCGGAACCTCTGTCCTTATTTTAGAGATTTATCCTTTTATTTGCATTTCTTTTTCCTTTCCACATCTACATCCCTATTCAATTTATAGAACCGTTGCATGTAGATACCATACTGCAAATATTCATTAGCAAATTGCTTTCTTTTGATCAATATTATATTTGCAGAATTAATTCATATTGATTCATGTATTTTTAGTTGATTTCTTTTCACTGCTATGTGGAATTCCATTATAGATACAACAATTCATTTCTCCTCCAAATGGAGTTTGGGATGTTTCCAATATTTTACCTACAAATGATAATAATGTGATTGCTATTGTTCATAGTTCCTGACATACACATGTGTGCACATAGAGATGCAAATGTGTATATACATATGGATGCATATATATGTATATATGAATTCATGTAGGAGATATATCTCGAAGTATAATTCTGAGTAATAGTGAGTCTGTATCTTCAACTTACTGGAAGGTACCAAATTATTCTCCTAAGTGGTTGTGCCTATTTTTATTTCCAACCTCACTGGATAAAAAAATCCATTATTCCACATCCTAAACAAAACGGATGGAGTGGCCCAATTTCTTAGTCCTTTTCCAGGAATCTATTTGCCTGTGTCAGTACCATATTGTCTTTCCTAGAGCTTCACAGTCTGTCTTGGGAGCTGGTAGGGAGAGTCCCCAGCCTTGTTTTTCCTCTTCCAAGTTGTCTACCAGTGAGTGGAGACCCCCCGCCCATGCGGTTCTTCCCACCCATTCCACGCAACACTGGCTGCTTGTTTTATTCTAACCCACGAAGACCGTCCTTCACTTTTTTGTTTGCACATTCAGCAAAGGGTGGGATGTTTGGTCCTTCTTCAGGCTGAAAGATTTGCTTCCCCTTTGAAGCTTCATCTGAAATCAGACACCTATTAGCAGAATTGCATTCCCAGGACAATTGCGTTGTCGTAATTAAACATCGCCTGACCACATTAGTGAGCACAAGGGTGTGAAAGGGAGGAATGGTTTCATAACTGCTGTGTGCCTCCAGTAAACATTAGCTGCACAAAGCCAAGGAAAGCCACAGAGCAGATGACCTCAGGCAACCTCAGATGTCAGGTGAACTGCCAGCCAGGATGGGGACTGGAGAGGAGGAGTTATCACTTGGCTCCTGCTTCCTTGTCTCACGGGCAACCCCAAGCCCTGCCTGCCCACCCATCCCCACCCCCCCGTGCCCATCCACTTCCTTCTCTTACTTGATAAGTCAAGAAAAACTTTCGACCCTACCTCTTCCATGCCTTCCCTGGCTTTCCAAGCCCTCAGAATCTAATTTAATGTTCAGATTCTCAGATTCTAGCTTCCACTAATCTCTTCAATCCTCCTATGGAATTCCTAATTTCTGTTTATGTCTTACTAACTATTGTTTTGTATGCATTCATAAGTACCTTCAAGAATCTTTTAGGGGAAGGGAAAGCATCTCAAGACATGTGCCCATTTGCACGTAAGGAGCTGAGCCTCAGGGAGACGAAGCAATGGATCCAAGAATTTGTGGGGTACCCGAAGCTAGAATGCCGGACTTGTGACACTCAGGCCAATGTCCTCTCGCTTTTTAAGTCTCCTTCTTCGCTCAGGAGACTTCTGGCCCAAGGAACTTAATCTCCTGGGGCCAGTGTGGCTGAGGAGGACTTACACACTCCTTCTTGCCCAGCGTCGTCCAGACAACCACAGCAAAAACACAACATGACTTCTAGGTACTTAGTCCTGGCCACTGTGTGTGTGTGTGTGTGTGTGTGTGTGTGTGTGTCCACGCATGCGCTGGGTATACCCACTTTAATAATTAAATGTGCAGCTGAAACTCTGCAGGAACGGTGGACCCCCCTCATGCCAGTTCCTGTTTAATTCTTAAATCCTCAGTTCTCCACCTCAGGCACAGGGTTTTAAAAGCCACTCAGGAAAGGGGGAAAGATCTTGACACCAATTTAAAAGCTTGATTCACCCAGCAGGAACCATCATTTTGTTATCAACCCAGAAACCTTGTCAGTCCAAAATGCAGAAGAAAGAATTGCAGCAAATGGCAAGTGTGTTAGTCCTGGCAAGGAAAGACCACGGAGGAGCGTGCTCAGAGAGCTAGGAGCCCCAGGAGGACCCTGCCAGAGGGTATGGGGTTTGAGGCTGATTGGGACACAGTCTCGCCCCCGGGGCCCCCGGTGGTCCCACCTCACTCACATGGGCTGCTGTTCAGGACTCCTCTCCCAGGTGTGCCTAGCCCTGACCCAGTGGTTCTCACACATGAGCAGGCATCAGACTCACCTGGGAGGCTCATTAAAGTAGACTGTGGGCCCCCACCCCAGAGGCCGGTTCAGATGGGCTTGGAATGGGGCTCAGGAATTTGCATTCCTCACGTGATCCCAAGAAAGAGATGCTGGTAGAACACAAATCACACAAGAGAAACACGGCCCCACTCAACTCCATTAAACATGACAAGAATCTCAAATACCTGTGGGCACCAGTCGCAGTGGGCACAGGGAAAGAAAGAAGACACAGTCTATCCCTCCAGGAGCCCACGAGCCAAACAGCTTTCCTGCCTCCCCCTGCCTTCCCTGCATCCCCTGCCAAGATGCTTCTTATGCTTTTAAGACTCAGTTGTGGCGTCCACATCCAGTTCATCAAAAGGACCAGCCGGGAAGCTTAACGATGCACAGGTTCCTCCCAGAAAACACAGAACTAGTACCTCCATCACAGATTCAGGAATCTGTAGTTTCAACAAACTCCCCTGATAATCCTTCCGGTCATGAAAGTTTAGACAGACCTGATTTAAGGCATGGCTTTTTCCCAAAGCCCAGAACTTCTACTACCCGGAAGCTCCCAGAGTGACCCATGAGTACTGCCTATTGTTACGATGTCTCCCCATGTTCTGTTTTCTGTCATCTGGCACAAATGATCCTAAAACAAGCTGACTCCTTCTCATAAAGGACCCTGAATAGACAGCCCCGGAATAACAAGGGGGAAGACGGAAAAGCTCTGACACCAGGACAGGAAAGTTTCAGGAGCACTGGATGGAAGGTATGAGATGCTGAGCTGTGCCCAGAGGTGATGTCATAGATTGCAAAATGGCCACACTGCTTTGTAGCTCTTCCCCCAAGGAGTGGCATATTTTTACCCACCTCTTGAAGCTGAGCTGGTCTGTGACCTGTGGTGATCCGTAGACTGTAGTCAAAGAGACAGTGTGCAAGTTCTAATCCTAGGTCTCCACAGGCCTAACAGCTTCCCTTTTTGCTGCTCTTGGAACCCTGCTGTCACCCTGAGAAGGAGTCCAGCCAGCCTGCTGGCAGATGAGGGACCACAGGAAGAAGCCCCAGTCGAGAGCTACTCGAATCCTCCTGAAGCCAGCCAGCTGCAGCGTTTTTCAGGGCTGAAAAAGATGGGCTGGAGCAGAATTGTCCCTCTGAGCCCACTCCTCATTACCCACAGAATCATGAGCTGCATTGGAGCGGGGGGTGGGGCGAGGGCAGAGGCTGGACTGTTGTTTGAAACCACTACGTTTAGGGGGGGTTGTTACATAACAAAAGTTAGCTGAGACAGGAAGGAGGCCAGAAATGTCAGGAGAACCCTGAAAGTCAACCCACGCCTGGAACCTTTTGCCTCAGGTCAGATCCAGGTATCGTGGCCCTACTGTGGGACAAGGCTCCCTCTGGCTTTTCCAGCCCTTTTCCTGTCCCCCACCTCATCTTTTCACAGAGCTGAGAACAGGGAAGCTCCGATCCTTTGAACATCACAGCCCTGCTCCCTGTCCCATCACCATGAACTTAATCCTAAGATTCAGTTAAGAAGGGAAACTGCTGCCATGTGACCGCTTGCCTCAGGTGCCACTGAGAAGGCAAGGCAGGTCCGTCCCCTACACACACACACATCTAAGGAGTGTCCCCCAACACCTCGTGATAACTGACCATAAAGAAGTGTCTGTGCAGTGGGCATTCACACTGAGCCAACTCTTAACAGATGGGACAGCTGAGGGAGCCAGTGGCAAGGTGATGGGGTACTGTAAGCCATGGCTGGACCAGGGCTCTGGCCACCAGGCCTCCAGTCCTGTCTCTTCCCACTGGGAATCTTGGGATAGGCATTTCATCTCCCTGGATCCCTGGTCTACAGTGGTTGGATTGGATCACCAGTAGGTCACTAGGGATCTGTAGCACAGGGTACAAAGCTCAGGTACGAGAGGTGGGCTGCGGTTCTGGAGAGACCCCACCTTGTGGGTGGGTGACCCAGGCCACCGCACAGGGCTTCAGGCTCAGAAGAGTCCCACGTGTGCTCTAATGCTCAACTATTGCCATCTTGACATTCTTAGTAATTTTATCTTTTTTTTTTTAAAGATTTATTTATTTGTTTTTAGAGAGAGCACAAGTATGAGGGGCAGAGGGAGAGTGGGAGAGAGAATCCCAAGCAGACTCCCCACTGACTGAGGAGCCTGACTTGGGGCTCAATCCCACGACCCTGAGATCATGACCTGAGCCGAAATGGAGTCAGACACTCAACCAACTGAACCACCCAGGCGCCCTAATAATTTTATCTTTGAACTTGGGTTTTATAAGTGAAGTCCAATGGGACAATGGTGCATGCATGTGAGCAGAGGAGATATACAGGACACCTCTGTTCCCTCTGTTCCTGGCTGCCATGTTCACATATAGTGTTCCTGGTTCCCCATGGGCACACAATGCCGGTGGACCCACGGTGTACATCACCAGACCCACAACTGAGTAGAAGGACACTGACATCCCCAAGGGGTGGTACTTTCTGTTCAAACTAGAACCTGTTTCAACTATAGAAAGAAAGCAATGAGCTCTAAGCAACACGATCAAGGAATCTGGTATGGGTTCAGTTGTGCTCCCCCTGCCCCCAATTCACTCCCAGCACCTCAGACTGTAACCTTATTTGGAAATAGGGTTGTCACCGTTGTAATTAGTTAAAATGAGGTCCTACTGGAGTCGGATGGGCCCCTCATCCAATAGGACTGGTATCTTTCTGAACAGGGGAAATTTGGGCACTCCGTGTGCACCCAGGAAACTGCATGTGGAAACTGCAGGCCGGCTGCCTCAAGCCACAGAAGGCTGGGAACCGAGGTGAAAGGCCTGGAAGATCTTGCCTCAGAGCCTTCGTCAGAGCCCCAGTGGTCCTGCCAACACCATGATCTCAGACTTCTCCCTCCACAACTGTAAGGCGATCCCTTTCTGCTGTTTCCGCCCCTGGGCAGGCAGTGCTGTGTCCCAGCGCCCCCAGCAAGTCAGTCCAGGGCCCCCCTCTGGCCCCCATCCTGCTCCCCTTTGCTGCTCAACAGTGCATGCAGAATGAGGACAGAGGAGGGAACAGATAGTGCACCTCATACTCCCTTTTCCTTTCTGTCCTTCTGCGCTCAGCAGAAGCCAAAGAGACATGTCCGGCGGATGCGCACACCTTGGGAGGTGAAATTTAAAACAGTGCAGTTAGTTTTCATGCCGCCTCCTGCAGTTCCACTGGGAGCAAAGTGTACACACGTGTACAAGCTACAAAACGGGAGTGAGGTGATTCTGCGGATTGCATGAGTTAAATGCTTTTATATTTGCATTCAAAAGAGGCCTTGCACAATATAAAGATGAACAGGGGCACCTGGGTGGCTCAGTGCTTAAACGTCTGCCTTCAGGTCCTGGTATCAGGTCCCGGATGGGGCTCCCTGCTCAGCTCCCTCTCCCACTCCCCCTGCTTGTGTTCCCTCTAATTGCTGTGTCTCTCTCTTAGATATTTATATAAAGATGAACAGTAAAATTCATATTAATAATTAAATTTTTTAATTTTTCCATACCTAAAACAACATTAGAGAGCAAAGAGGAAACTCCATGACAAGTCAAAAAAGAGACCATGGGAGAAAGGAAAAAACCTTGTACTATACTACCTTTAACAGCACTCTTTTCCAGCTCTTTCAAAAGGAAAGATCGGCATTTGCATTTTGCACCGGGCCTTGCAAATCATGTAGTTGGCCCAGTTCTAGAATCAGCCAAGAGCCGCAGGAAATGATATTTCTACTCACGTGCTCTGAATTTTTGGCTTTTTCCCAGCTCCAAAATCTGGATCTCCCTGATATTATTTCTTATTTATATGCATATAGCAAACACAAATGTTACATAATCACAGTGCCCAGGTCTACAAAAATGTCACCTTCTTCATTACTCCAGAACTGATACAAACTTAGTTCTCAACAGTCCATTTACCATTGATGGAGGATAAAAATTTTGCCAATTCAAAAAAAAAAAATTGCCAATTCAAGAAAACCCTGTGACTTTTCTTTTGAGCTCAGTTAATTCAGATACTGTCCCTGCTAACTCCCTTTCCACCAGCCCCCTCCCCCCTCCTCACCCCAGAACCACAGTCTCACCACACACACACACACACACACACACACACACACACACACACACGCTTCCCCCAGGAGACATTAAAATCCAGGAAGCAATGCCAACTCTTTGACACATTAAATCTCCTACATTCTTCAGTCTTCTGTCCTTAAGCCCAGACAGACGGAGCTGAAATGTTCCAGTCCACATAGCTCCTTCCGCAACTTCTTCGTGCCCACCAGGAAGGCCTTCCAGGTCCAGAAGCCGGCCTCAGCCTCTTCCACTCTCCTGGAACTGCTGGAGACCCAGGGGGTTGACTTGGATCCTCTGGGCCTACACCAGGGATGGACAGACTACCTCCCAGGAATCTGGGACGCTGCCTGTTTTTATAAATTAAGTTTTGTTGGAACATGTTCATGCCCTTTCATCTACATTTTGTCTGAGGTTGTTTTCACTCCACAATGGCAGACTTAGTAGCTGTGACAGACACTGTAGGGCCCACAAGCAAGAGTACCTATTATCTGACTCTTCACAGAAGGTTGCCAGCCTCTGGCCTAGACGAGTTGGCTGTTACCTCTACTTCCTGTGATTTCAGTGCAGTCAATAGTCTCTTCTACAGGAAGTTTGCTTCCTCCTCAGGCTGGAAGTCATCACGACTTTGCAGAAGCCCCCAAACTTACCCGGGGTGTCCATCCCCTCTAGGAAGGTGGGGCATTTGTCCATGTCCCAAGATGGAGATCCAACACTGTCCTGGCCCTGGTGACCTTCTCTCTGCTTGTCCTCCACATCCAACAGGCCGTCAGACCCTTATCACCTCCTCAGACTGATTTGATATCATCATGCCCCACCACATACCTTAGTTACCTCCTGGTGAATAACAGATTACCCCAACACCTAGCAGCTCAGCAAACCAAGCATTTATTATCTCGGTTTTGATGGGGCAGGAACCGGCTGTGACTAGCTGGGTGGCTCTGCCTCAAGGCCTCTCCTGAGATTCAGGCCACCAAGTGGTGCCCAGTCTGCGGTCATCTCAAGGCTGGACAGGGGCTGATCCGCTTCCAAGCTCCCCCACGTGGATGTGGCAGACCAGCTTCCCAACTCCAGTGCATGGGCCTCTCCACGGGACCACCTCATGGCAACTGGCATCTCCAGAGCCCACAGTCCAAGACAGAGAGACGGCTCCCACGAGGAAAACCACTGTTTCTATTCTCTGTTCTCAGAGTGACGTGTCACCGTTTCTGCCCGATTCTATTCTACTGTCTCTAATTTGCCATATTCCCATTTAAGGATGTGGTCTTAAAACCACCACATCCCTCTAAGGCAAATTCTGTCCTCAAAATACCTTTTGTCAAAAACAAAAAACAAAATACAAAGCTTTTGCAGGAAAAAGCCTGGGCTCTTGAGACAAGAGTGTCTACTCTTTCAAATTCCATTCCGAAAATGGTTTGAAAACTGTTCAGAGATGCCTTCAATGCTCCCCTTCATCTGTCTCCTCCCTGGGAGGCCACGACTGCTCTGAGGCAAAAAAACACAACAGAAACAAACAAACAGAAGAAGCAGAAAGAAAAACCTTGGTTATTACCTTCTAATTTTATCCTACCATATGTACTCAACAAAGCATTTTGGATGTCTGAAATCCATCTGTTCGGGCAAAGGAATCAAGCAGACAAGATGAGCCAGATGAATGAGGAGAGCCAGAGCCCTGTGCCCTCCACACGCCTCAGCTCTAAGCACGGGACCATCTGAGCAAGCATTTGGACTCAATAAACGTATTAGGGAGCAAGTCTTTTGGGAACAGCTCACTGGAAGACCCTGGCTGAAGAAAACCAAAGGGTCTGCTTGCCTGGAGCCCATTCTTTGCACACGTGTGTCTTCTCTTTCTGACTATTTCAGGCTCCTCACTCAATCCCACATCAGCACAGTCTCACAGGGGCCACCTGGAGGTCTCAACGCAGGTGAGGACCGAATCAAGAGGAGTCGTCTTCCAGCATCAGGAAGGTCAAAAACATCCCTTCACTTTCCTCCTTCTCAGAATAAGGGACAATATAAATCACAGCGACTGTTTCCTGGGAACACATTACCACTCTGCTAAGCACGTCACATACATTATCTCATGGAATTATCATCTTCACAACAACCCTGCCGGAAAAATATTATCTTTTTTTTTTTTTTCCCAAATGAGATAACGGGCTCAGAGAAATTAATTCATGTCCCAAGGTCACACAGCTACCGAATGGGGAAGTCAGAATTCGACTCCTGAGTCCCTTCTCTTTCTACTATTACCTTCAAGGAATAAAGCTGTGCACCCATCCTCTTAGAGCACCTATAATCTAGAAAGAGACAGGGGGAACTATCATTTCCATATTAAAATAAACATGAAGAAGGATAGGAAAAATGTATATGCATTGTTATGATCAAGTGAAGGCCATACTTTTGATCTGGGAAGATCTCTGGGAAGATAGGTTTCCTCTTGGTGACAGTGGAAGATTCCCCCGTAATAACACCTCGAGAAGCCCAACACCCACCTGCTGCCTTCCCACAAATAAGCAAACAAGCTAAGAACAGCGAGACATTAGATAAAGCTTTTTGATTTTTTGTTTTTAATACACTCTTGATTCCTTGTGGGACTCTCTCAACACCGCAACTACTGTGGAAATAAAGGTAGATGATTGGGTTTTCTCATCCCTGTCTTTCCCTCCCCCCACCTTTGAATTCTGATATAATCCTACTGAGATCCTTACAGGGCAATGAGACGTTTTGATTTGTTTGTTGATTTCCAAGGCAATCCCTGGGAAATACCACTGAAATTGTGTTCACATTTGCCTGAGTAAAATGTTTTTGCTTATTAGAAAGCAGCCTTTGCAACGGTAGCAAGGTGCGCACAAGATGTGGAGATCCGGGATGAGAGGAACCAAACAGGGAAGCTCTGAAAGCTACTGATCATTTCTGGAGACACGCTAATGTGTCAAATTTGAAAGAAAGCAAAGGGAGCAAAGCGCAGCCATTTGGGAGAGTACAACCCAATCATCCAGATGCCAGTCTGTGGAAATTTGCACACAGCCTGAACTCCCAGATGTCATATAGGGACAATGCGGGACAAACCCAGTACCTACGGCGCTCACCCGTTCCTCCCAACAACCGGTTGGGTGAGAATTGTTATTCCCATTTTACACACGAGCAAACTGAGGCAAGGAACCTCCCTAAGTCTCAGAACTAAAAGGTAGTCAGGCGGGGCTTGCAGGTGGCTAGGCACACCCAGGTGCTGAGAGGCCGCTCCACTCAAGGAAGGCAGAAGCCTGGCACCTGCTCCCATACCTGTCCTTACGCATCTCTCCCTGCGTTTGGCTGGTGCTGGAGAGTAGCCCCTACAATGCATCAGAAAACATTCCAAAAAAATGTAGCAAAGTGAAGTTCCCAACTGGAGTCTGGTGCTGAGAGTCAGCAGCCACATTCTCTTATTATCAGGCATCTCACCAGAGGTTTGCACACCCTTGGAAGGCCTAGGAAGGCAAAGTTTCAGAAACCCAGGAGGCACCAAGGCTGTGGTGAAGCTACGGGCAGCCCCATGGAGGGTGATTTCTAAGAGTTCGCCCAGAAGATGCTGCAGACCTCATGCCCACGTCTGTCCACACTTCCACCCACAGTTACCCTGAAGGACGGTAGTTTCGCCTTCTCATCTGCCTTCCGAATCTTACTCCCATGCCTCTAGCTGAAGAGAAGCCACAACCGTATGAGAACAGGAACTGTGGGACATGTAAATTCGTTCCTGCTTCTTCCCGAGGTGCAGAAGAGAATGCACCAAGACACAGCAGAGAGGCTGAGCTGACCGCAGCCAGTCCAGCCAAAATGCTGAGCAGTCGGTGCATGGCCAAATTTCTAAGCCCAATTTATATACCTATGACTATTAAAAAGAATTGTTTAAATTAATGTCATCATTGTACTATTCATCTGTTGCTGCATAACAAACCACCCAAGACTTAGCAGTTTAAAACAGTAACCACTTATGTGGCTTATAATTCTCCAGGTCAACGATGTGGGGTACACACGTGTCTGGTCTCTTGCATATGTCTGTGGTCGACTTCCTTCCAAGTCAGGTGGCGATGCTGGGGAGCGGGAGGTTGGCTGATTGTTGGCTGGGGAGTGGGGCACCTAGAGCCACGTTGTCTCACCCTCCAGCAGATTCGCCCAGGCGTGCTCCTACAGAGGCTGGCTGGGTTCCCAGAGGGTGAGGAGAAGCTGCAAACTTTTTGATGCCCAGGCTCAGAACTGGTACAAGGTCATCCCAGCCACTTTCTGTTGGCCAAGGCAAGTCACAAAGCCTGTCCAGATTTAATGTGTCAAGAAAGAGACCCATCTGTGAGAGAGGAGCAAATGAAATCACATTCCAGTGGGAGGCAGGGGTCCATCCACAGAGCACAATGTGCAATTCCTATAAACATCACAAGACATCAAGTAATGTGGGGAAGGAGGGAGGCAAATAAAATTTAAACATGCTCTTACAATCCCCTTGCAGGACTTTAATATATTCAAGTGGATTGTCCATCTCCAGGCAGAGCATAATATGTGGTGTTCCCCCACAAAGCCCTTCGGGGTTCGTGCAACATGCTGGGCAGGTGCTCTGGGAATCATCCTTGGGAAACACCACTCTGCCTCATTGTGATTTCCCAGCCAGGATCAAGGGAGATGGGTATTTTCATCATGTAGGGCACGAAATGCCACCAATGGGGTATTCATCATGGTGGGGGAGAGTGCCCTGTATTAGAGGGGGGCTGACAGGGGAAACAAAGTGCTCCACAGCCCCTCCACCTTCGGTTTCCCACCCGGAGGGGCCACCGCAGGCAACCCAGCAGGCTCCCTGAGGCCATTCGGGCTTTGGAGCTTGCGGATTGCTTGATAATTACAGTGCTTGGCGCTTCCCAATGCCTTTCCTCAGAGGAGTGCCAAGTAATTTACAATCGCTTATTAATTAATCCTCAGCCCCCACATGAGATGAGGCCGGGTTATTACATTATTTGACAGATGTGTGAAGTGGGCGAAGGGAGACAAAGTGACATTAAGCTTCTGCCCAAGGTCACCACGTTGTCAAACTCACTGGACACATTCCCAGCTCCTCTGTTCTCCCGGTCCAGCATGCCTACCTCTCCCACAGCCCTTTGGGGGCTCCTCCGGCCGGGGCTCTGGCCATTTTAGAAAGGGCTGAGTTTTTCGGATCAAGTGTGAGGATCTTGCTGTTCTGTCGCACGTCATGGGGGTTTCCGTTCTTACCGTCCTGTTTTCGGTCTGGATGTTGAGAGGCACTGTTTTAGCATCTGGGATGTAGGTGTCCCAGAACAGCTGGTTCTAAGTGCATGACTTTTGCACTCAATTCAGACACGGGGCTGACTCTGGGAGGGCATGTGCTCCCCCAGCCCAAAGAGGATGCCAGATCGGCTCTTGCAGTGTGAAAGGTGCCGGGGCTGGGGCAGGGGGAGGAGAGCGGCCGCTGCCTCTCCCAGCACTTGTATTTTCCCAGCAACATCCAATTAGGAGATAAATGCTGATTCGCTTTTCTAAACAGAAGGCACTTACAGCAACACTCAGTAAACCGGAGTCCACTTTCCTTAGCGGCCGAGCAAATTCTCGGAAAAACTTACAAACAACCGAAGAGTCTTTGCGATTCCTTTCAGGCATTCTTTCCAGTTTATTGTCTAAAGGGTGTCTTCCCTAAGTATGTGTGTTTGCACATATTCAGCTCACCCTACCAGAGTGGGTTTGGCTTTGTATGGGGAAGCCACAACCTAAAAAATCAAAAGAAGAGCTACATTGTACATTAAAAAAACTCCCCGGAAACTGTAAAATAAATATCCCAGTGATGAGGCCGCAAGAGCCAAGGCCAGCCTTCGAAGCCAGACCACCCAGCTGCGGGCGCTGCTGGCGAGGGAGAACAGACACTTTGGAAGACATAAAAAACTAGGAGCCACTAAGGGGTACTGAAGTGTGGTCCCTTCCAAGCTCACTGAAGTGGAAGAAAGCTTTGTCTTGTTTGGAACTTTGAGAAATACTCTTTGGGTATCATACAGTGAACGTTATACTAACCGACAGAATTCTTCTCCCTTCCTGCCTTCCTTCCATCCTTCCTTCTGTCTTTCCTCGAATGTTTATGAATCACTTACTTCACGGAAGTCCCCATTCTGAGGCTCTGGAGGGAGGTACCCAGAGCAGGAAGCCTCCAACAGAACATCCAACAAATTAATTGTCCTGGACCCTCTCCTCTCCCTTCAGGCCTGTGCACCATGTTGGCTCGGCCTGGTGTGGTATTAGTCCTTTTGCTGACAGATAAAGCTGCAAAGCAGAACTCTGTCCTAGGGAACAATCTAATAAGACTTCCCCATAGACTCAGATACCCCAGGTCTCCAAGAAAAGAGGCTGTGGTGGTGGAGTTGCCTTTTGCAGGACAGAAGTGGCCTCGCCCATGTGTCCAGATCATGGCACGCTGGGGGAGTGCCTCGGCCACCTGGGAGAGAGTGCGGAATCGTGCTTGGGGACTGCACGTGCTTGGGGATTGATCTCGCATGTCTGTGTGTGACGGGTGAATGTATTTCTGTACAAGGGTTTTAACTAACTGCTCATTACTGAGTGGAATTTATCATCATCCACCCATCCTTCTCCCTCCCATCTGTCCTCACCTACGAAACCCTCTTCATTACATTCCAAAGCCCTATTTGGCTGGTTCACATCTCCTCTCTACTCCCGCGTGGCCCCGACTGAGGAATTTCACTTCTGAGTGCCATCACTGGCATCTGTTATCTGTGTTACGGGGTTATCATGAGAAAGAAATGAAATGACCTCCGTAACACACGCAGCACAGTGTCCACTGTCAGTACATATTAACTCTTTCTTTTGTTTGTTTGTTTTTGTTTTGTTTTTTTTATTTTTTTATAAACATATAATGTATTATTAGCCCCAGGGATACAGGTCTGTGAATTGCCAGGTTTACACTTCACAGCACTCACCATAGCACATACCCTCCCCAATATCTATAACCCAACCACCCTCTCCCTCCCCCCCACCCCCCGGCCACCCTCAGTTTGTTTTGTGACATTAAGAGTCTCTTTTGGTTTGTCTCCCTCCCGATCCCATATTGTTTCATTTATTCTTTTCCTACCCCCCAAACCCCCCACGTTGCAACTCCACTTCCTCATATCAGGGAGATCATATGATAGTTGTCTTTCTCCGATCGACTTATTTCGCTAAGCATAATACCCTCTAGTTCCATCCACGTCGTCGCAAATGGCAAGATTTCATTTCTTTTGATGGCTGCATAGTATTCCATTGTATGTATATACCACATCTTCTTTATCCATTCATCTGTTGATGGACATCTAAGTTCTTCCCATAGTTTGGCTATTGTGGACATTGCTGCTATAAACATTCGGGTGCACGTGCCCCTTCGGATCACTACGTTACGTGTTAACTCTTTTATCCCCTGTCCGACGTTCTCCCCCGTGTTCCCATCTTCCTCGGACAAATATATCTGATGTAGGTGATAGGCTGCTTTGTCTAAAAATTAGGGACAACGAGCCCTTTAAATTGACGATGAACATTTTTTTAAAAAACAGAGGAGGAGACTATATTGACTGACAAAGGTAACAAAGATAGAAATAAGAGGCACAGCCTTGGGGGACCAGGGAAGTGGGCGATAAGACAGGAATCATAATTTATTTGCATATGCACCCTCACCAGGGAGTCAGAGACCAGTGGTTTGTTATCAAATCCTATCATTTCAAATATTTACAAAGCATTTATCAAATCAGCACAACCGTACTTTAGAGGGCAGTCTTCCAGAGGTTCACCACACAAGAAGCTCACTCCATGTTTAAAAAGATCAGAGGATGATAAATGGCAATGAAATGAGCCCCTACCAAAGGGGATATAAATACGATAAGAAAATACCTCAGAGAGAGTAAACATGTGACGTTGGTGAAGGATTTGCCTGCTTTGGGTAGATTGCTGAGTGACTGCCAACATCAGTCTACATGTTAAGTTAATAAAATCCATGCCACGTAAAGTGCCAAGTTTGGCAGACCTCTGAGAAATTGCAACTGGCAGATAACGAGTTAACACATACACCGGGGACAGCCCCATTTCTCCTGACCTATTTGGAAATAATGGATGAAAGAGAAGATTCTACAAGAAGCAAAGAGAAATTCTAGCTCTTTACCAAAATAGTCTATTACCAGGTCTGTGTCACCACCACGCACCTCATCCACAGACGTGCCACGGGAAGGACGAGCCGGGCAACTAAATCATCCATCACCCCATTGCTGTGACCAGCTGGAGCAAAACCAGAAGCAAGTTTTCAAACATCCCCCTGCTGTGAGTCCTGCTCAGCAGAATATTTCCATAATTCCGTGCTCTAGGAGAAAGACAATGCCCCTTCAACTGCGTTTTATTGTGAGTCAAGTACACTTTGGGCAAATCAAAGATCATTATTCACTGTCTCCTCTCCCTCACCAATGTGGTATGGCTTAATTAAAGACAGTCCTGACTCTGGGGATGGAAAGCATGTTAGAATTCTGAGCCAGCCCCCGCCTCGCATGTTTCCTCACCAAGCAGGGGGAGGGGTGCGGGGCGGGGGGCGGCAAGACCAGCCGGAAGATCATCGTGCCAGAGGAAGGTGACTCCTCTCCAGTGTAAGAAAGAGAGGCGGAAAGAGCAGAAAGCAGCAGCTGTCCAGCTGCAGAGCTCTGCTCACATTTGACCAAGGAGATAGAGCTAAACAGACTGAAGATGTGCTCCCATGAGCCACACACATGGGAACACTGTGAACCACAATGAGGGCACCCACGGTGTTAACGCAACAGAAAGGGCTTCACACACACACATCAGAAATATTTTCTTTAAAGAATTATCCACAGGAGGTGCCTGGGTGGCTCAGTCGGTTAAGTGTCTGCCTTAGGCTCAGGTCATGATCCCAGGGTCCTGGGATGGAGCCCCACATGGGGCTCCCTGCTCAGCGGGGAGCCTGCTTCTCCCTCTGCCTGTTGCTCCCTCTGCTTGTGCTCTCTCTCCATGTGAGTCTTAAATAAATAAATAAAATCTAAAAAAAAAAAAAAGGGAGGAGTCAAGATGGCGGAGAAGTAGCAGGCTGAGACGACATCGGGTAGCAGGAGATCAGCTAGATAACTTATCTAACCATTGTGAACACCTACAAATCCAACGGGAAATCGAAGAGAAGAGCAACAATTCTAGAAACAGAAAATCGATCACTTTCTGAAAGGTAGGACCTGCGGAGAAGTGAATCCAAAGCGACGGGAAGATAGACCCCGGGGGGAGGGGCCGGCTCTCGGCAAGCGGCGGAGCAATGGAGCACAAAATCGGGACTTTTAAAAGTCGGCTCCACTGGGAGACATCGCTCCAGAGGCTAAACCGGGGGGAAACCCAGGCGGGGCCAGCATAACCCCAGGTCCCGCGGGGTCACAGAAGGACTGGGGGTGTCTGAGTGCCGCAGAGCTCGCAGGTATTAGAGCGGGGAAGCCGGCTACAGCGACAAAGCCGAGGAGCGAGCTCTAAGCCCAGGGTTACCTTGTGCCGGTCGCAGGCTGGGTGGGCTCGGAGCGCGGCTGGAGGCTGCGGAGACAGAAGTGACCCGGTGCTTTTCTCCAGCTCCAGCAATTGACTGCTTTCCTCAAGGCGCGACCGCAGGCCAGGGAGTCTGGGCGGTTGGGCGCTTTGCTCTGAGAGCGCACTGAGGAGTGGAACCCCAAGCTCTCGGCTCCTCCGGGCGGAGAGATTGGGAGGCCGCCATCTTCATTCCCGTCCTCCGGAACTCTACGGAAAGCGCTCAGGGAACAAAAGCTCCCGAAAGCAAACCCGAGCGGATTACTTAGCCCGGCCCCTGGCAAGGGCGGTGCAATTCCGCCTGCGGCAAAGACACTTGAGAATCACTACAACGGGCCCCTCCCCCAGAAGATCAACAAGAAACCCAGCCAAAACCAACTTCAGTCACCAAGAACAGCGGAATTCCACATCAGGAGAAAGCAAATCCTACCTGGACAAAATGACAAGGCAGAAAAACTCACCTCAAAAAAAAGAACAAGAGGCCGTACCGAAGGCTGGAGACCTAATCAATACGGACATTGGTAACATGACAGATCTAGAGTTCAGAATGACAATTCTCAAGGTTCTAGCCGGGCTCGAAAAAGGCATAGAAGATATTAGAGAAACCCTCTCCGGAGAGATAAAAGCCCTTTCTGGAGAAATAAAAGAACTAAAATCTAACCAAGTTGAAATCAAAAAAGCTATTAATGAGGTGCAATCAAAAATGGAAGCTCTCACTGCTAGGATAAATGAGGCAGAAGAAAGAATTAGTGACATAGAAGACCAAATGACAGAGAATAAAGAAGCTGAGCAAAAGAGAGACAAATACTGGACCACGAGGAGAGAATTCGAGAGATAAGCGACACCATAAGATGACACAACATTAGAATAATTGGGATTCCAGAAGAAGAAAGAGAGAGGGGAGCAGAAGGTATATTGGAAACAATTATTGGAGAGAATTTCCCCAATATGGCAAAGGGAACAAACATCAAAATCCAGGAGATGCTAAGAACGCCCCTCAAAATCAATAAAAATAGGTCCACACCTCGTCACCTGATAGTAAAATTTACAAGTCTTAGCGACAAAGAGAAAATCCTGAAAGCAGCCCGGGAAAAGAAGTCTGTAACATACAAGGGTACAAACATTAGATTGGCAGCGGACCTATCCACAGAGACCTGGCAGGCCAGAAAGAACTGGCATGATATATTCAGAGCACTAAACAAGAGAAACATGCAACCAAGAGTACTATATCCAGCTAGGCTATCATTGAAAATAGAAGGAGAGATAAAGAGCTTCCAGGACAAACAAAAGCTGAAAGAATTTGCAAACACCAAACCAGCTCTACAGGAAATATTGAAAGGGGTCCTCTAAGCAAAGAGAGACCCTAAAAGTAGTAGATCAGAAAGAAACAGAGACAATATACAGTAACAGTCACCTTACAGGCAATACAATGGCACTAAATTCATATCTCTCAATAGTTACCCTGAATGTTAATGGGCTCAATGCCCCAATCAAAAGACACAGGGTATCAGAATGGATAAAAAAACAAAACCCATCAATATGCTGCCTACAAGAAACTCATTTTAGACCCAAAGACACCTCCAGATTTAAAGTGAGGTGGTGGAAAACAATGTACCATGCTTATGGACATCAGAAGAAAGCTGGGGTGGCAATCCTTATATCAGATCAATTAGATTTTAAGCCAAAGACTATAATAAGAGATGAGGAAGGACACTATATCATCCTCAAAGGGTCTGTCCAACAAGAAGACCTAACAATCTTAAATATCTATGCCCCTAACGTGGGAGCAGCCAACTATATAAACCAATTAATAACAAAATCAAAGAAATACATCGACAGTAATGCAATAATAGCAGGGGACTTTAACACTCCCCTCACTGAAATGGACAGATCATCTAAGCAAAAGATCAATAAGGAAATAAAGGCCTTAAATGACACACTGGACCAGATGGACATCACAGATATATTCAGAACATTCCATCCGAAAGCAACTGAATATACATTCTTCTCTAGTGCACATGGAACATTCTCCAGAATAGACCACATCCTGGGTCATAAATCAGGTCTCAATCGGTACCAAAAGATTGAGATCATTCCCTGCATATTTTCAGACCACAATGCTCTGAAGCTAGAACTCAATCACAAGAGGAAATTTGGAAAGAACCCAAATACATGGAGACTAAACAGCATCCTTCTAAAAAATGAATGGGTCAACCAGGAAATTAAAGAAGAATTGAAAAAAATCATGGAAACAAATGATAATGAAAACACAACAGTTCAAAATCTGTGGGACACAACAAAGGCAGTCCTGAGAGGAAAATATATAGCGGTGCAAGCCTTTCTCAAGAAACAAGAAAGGTCTCAAATACACAACCTAACCCTACACCTAAAGGAGCTGGAGAGAGAACAACAAAGAACGCCTAAACCCAGCAGGAGAAGAGAAATCATAAAGATCAGAGCAGAAATCAATGAAATAGAAACTAAAAAAACAATAGAACAAATCAACAAAACTAGGAGCTGGTTCTTTGAAAGAATTAATAAGATTGATAAGCCCCTGGCCAGACTTATCAAAAAGAAAAGAGAAAGGACGCAAATAAATAAAATCATGAATGAAAGAGGAGAGATCACAACCAACACCAAAGAAATACAAACAATTATAAGAACATACTACGAGCAACTCTACACCAACAAATTTGACAATCTGGAAGAAATGGATACATTTCTAGAGACGTATAAACTACCACAACTGAACCAGGAAGAAATAGATAACCTGAACAGACCCATAACCAGTAAGGAGATTGAAACAGTCATCAAAAATCTCCAAACAAACAAAAGTCCAGGACCAGACGGCTTCCCAGGGGAATTCTACCGAACATTTAAAGAAGAATTAATTCCTATTCTCCTGAAACTGTTCCAAAAAATAGAAATGGAAGGAAGACTTCCAAACTCATTCTATGAGGCCAGCATCACCTTGATCCCAAAACCAGACAAGGATCCCACCAAAAAAGAGAATTACAGACCAATATCTTTAATGAACACAGATGCAAAAATTCTCACCAAAATACTGGCCAATAGGATCCAACAGTACATTAAAAGGATTATTCACCACGACCAAGTGGGATTTATTCCAGGGCTGCAAGGTTGGTTCAACATCTGCAAATCCATCAATGTGATACAATACATTAATAAAAGAAAGAGAAAGAACCATATGATACTCTCAATAGATGCTGAAAAAGCGTTTGACAAAGTGCAGCATCCCTTCCTATTAAAACTCTTCAAAGTGTAGGGATAGAAGGCACATACCTCAATATTTTCAAAGCCATCTATTAAAAACCCACCGCAAATATCATTCTCAATGGTGAAAAACTGAAAGCTTTTCCGCTAAGGTCAGGAACACGGCAGGGATGTCCGTTATCACCACTGCTGTTCAACATAGAACTAGAAGTCCTAGCCTCAGCAATCAGACAACAAAAAGAAATTAAAGGCATCCAAATTGGCAAAGAAGAAGTCAAACTCTCACTCTTTGCAGATGATATGATACTATATGTGGAAAACCCAAAAGGCTCCACTCCGAAACTGCTAGAACTTATACAGGAATTCAGTAAAGTGTCAGGATATAAAGTCAATGCACAGAAATCAGTCGCATTTCTTTACACTAACAGCAAGACAGAAGAAAGAGAAATTGAGGAGTCAGTCCCATTTACAATTGCACCCAAAACCATAAGATACCTAGGAATAAATCTAACCAAAGAGGCAAAGAATCTATACTCAGAAAACTATAAAGTACTCATGAAAGAAATTGAGGAAGACACAAAGAAATGGAAAAATATTCCATGCTCATGGATTGGAAGAACAAATATTGTGAAAATGTCTATTCTACCTAAAGCAATCTACACATTTAATGCAATCCCTATCAAAATCCCATCCATTTTTTTTAAAGAAATAGAACAAATAATCCTAAAATTTATATGGAACCAGAAAAGACCTCGGATAGCCAAAGGAATATTGAAAAAGAAAGCCAAAGTCTGTGGCATCACAATTCCAGACTTCAAGCTCTACTACAAAGCTGTCATCATCAAGACAGTATGGTACTGGCACAAAAACAGACATATAGACCAATGGAACAGAATAGAGAGCCCAGAAATAGACCCTCAACTCTATGGTCAACTAATCTTCGACAAAGCAGGAAAGAATATCCAGCGGAAAAAAGACAGCCTCTTTAACAAATGGTGCTGGGAAAATTGGACAGCCACATGCAGAAAAATGAAATTGGACTATTTCCTTATACCACACACGAAAATAGACTCAAAATGGATGAAGGACCTCAATGTGAGAAAGGAATCTATCAAAATCCTTGAGGAAAATGCAGGCAGCAACCTCTTTGACCTCCACCGCAGCAACTTCTTCCAGGAACATCGCCAAAGGCAACAGAAGCAAGGGCAAAAATGAACTATTGGGATTTCATCAAGATCAAAAGCTTTTGCACAGCAAAGGAAACAGTTAACAAAACCAAAAGACAACTGACAGAATGGGAGAAGATATTTGCAAATGACATATCAGATAAAGGGCTAGTATCCAAAATCTATAAAGAGCTTATCAAACTCAATACCCAAAGAACAAATAATCCAGTCAAGAAATGGGCAGAGGACATGAACAGACATTTCTGCAAAGAAGACATCCAGATGGCCAACAGACACATGAAAAAATGCTCCACATCACTCGGCATCAGGGAAATACAAATCAAAACCACAATGAGATACCACCTCACACCAGTCAGAATGGCTAAAATTAACAAGTCAAGAAATGACAGATGCTGGCGAGGATGCGGAGAGAGGGGAACCCTCCTACACTGCTGGTGGGAATGCAAGCTGGTGCAACCACTCTGGAAAACAGTGTGGAGGTTCCTCAAAAAACTGAAAATAGAGCTACCCTATGACCCAGCAATTGCACTACTGGGTATATATCCTAAAGATACAAACATGGTGCTCCGAAGGGGCACGTGCACCCGAATATTTATAGCAGCAATGTCCACAATAGCCAAACTGTGGAAAGAGCCTAGATGTCCATCAACAGATGAATGGATAAAGAAGAGGTGGTATATATACAGAATGGAATACTATGCAGCCATCAAAAGACATGATATCTTGCCATTTGCGACAACGTGGATGGAACTAGAGGGTATCATGCTTAGCAAAATAAGTCAATCGGAGAAAGACAACTATCATATGATCTCTTTGATATGAAGAAGTGGAGATGCAAGGCGGGGGGTGTTGGGGGGAGGTAGGAAAAGAAAAAATGAAAAGATGGGATTGGGAGGGAGACAAACCATAAAAGACTCAATCTCAAGAAACAGACTGAGGGTTGCTGGGGGGAGGGGGGATGGGAGAGGGTGGTGGGGAAATGGACATTGGGGAGGGTATGTGCTATGATGAGTGCTGTGAAATGTGTAAACCTGGCGACTCACAGACCTGTACCCCTGGGGATAAAAATACATTATATGTTTATTAAAATAAAGAAATTTTAAAAAAAAATCTAAAAAAAAAAAAAGAATTGTCCACAAATGAAAAACCGTGATTTTTCTCAGCAAGTTCAGACCTCTCCAGCCTTCTGCACTGAACGCACAATGAGATACGCCTGAGCCAACCTTGTCCAGTTAAACAGCAGCCAGGTTGGTGGACCTTCACAGTTCCCAAAACGACAGGCGGTGGCATGGTCGCAGCCCTCCTTAGCACGCCCAGGCTCGACATCCCCAGACAGGGTCCCTCACCACCCCCCTTGCCATCCGCCACCAATCACGATGGAGTAAGACACACAGCCGCAGCAGCTGCGCGGGGAGGGGTGGGGGGTAGGGGACAGTTTCAGGTTTTATTCAGGAGTGAGTATGGCTTTACTGTTGTTGCTCCTGGAGGAATACATATGGCCCGATTTCTGGTGTGTAAAAGGCCAACATGAGGGCCTGGGAGAACATGGAGAGAGAAGAAGAGCTCTTCTGAAGAATGACGTGTAAATCGTGGAAACGTACCAATTGAGAAATTGGGTGCTTTCACGGGGCTCTCTCTTAGAAATATTTCTACAAGCCTTTGAATTGAGCCCCAATTCCGGAGTTGCTACCGGGCGGGGTTCTCAAAAACTTACCAGATGTTAAAAACTTCACCTTGCAGAGAAACTACACTTTACATGCTGTCAAGGCAGAGAGAGTCTCATTTCCACACGGCCCTGCAGTTTCCACCAGGAGAAACCGCCGTGTTCCTTGCACCTTTCACATTCCCTACAGGAGGATCTCCTCCTTGGTTGTGGGATCAGTGAGAGGCTGGCAACCTGGAAATTCTTACTTCGTCCACCCCAGACTCCCCTGGCATGATGTAGGTCCCCGGGCGGTGACAGAGCATGGTCCTGGGGACTGGGCGGGTGTAGAAAAGGATGGAATCAGTCCCCTGGGGCTCCCAGTCTCGTTCTGTAAGGATGAGTCAGGCAACAACAGGGACCAGCACTGTGGCCTGAAGTCATCCTTTCTGAAGAAGGCAGCAAGTTAGCTGAGCCTCAGAGCGAAGGGTGTGCAAGAGCACTTTCAGGTGTCCAGGCCCCTGTAGACCCCCCCTCTCTACCTGGAATGCCACTCTTCACATCATCCACTCAGAAAACACCTGTTCTTCCTTCAAGACTCTTTAAGTCAGGAGTAGGGACGCCTGCCCGCCCGAGCTGCCCCTCGGCCCAGCCCTTCGCGTCCTGCTCCTTCAAGCCGTTCAGCTTCTGCCGATGCTGTCAAGTACACCGTGAGCATTTTGACGGGAGAGTTGAGTGTCACACAGGACTTCCAGACCCGAGGCAAGACGAGCCAGTCCCAAGGTGGCAATGCAGACCTCACGCTTCCTATAACAAGGTCCCATTAGCCAAAGGCTATCGCGTTGAAAATACATGCTGTGCATGAAAGGCGACTTGTCTTGAAAGTTTTCCTGAAACTAGAAAGATTGTTAGAATTTCAGACGCTCCGGAGAAGGTGGCTATTTATTCTCCCTAATTCAGATTTCATTTCCGCAGGGGTTAGAGCCGCTGAAAACCAGGATGTAGAGATAGCCAGGCCCCACCCTGTCTGGGGGAATCTTCCCAACTACCTCGGAGTGGGAGGATTGAGGGTCTGGAGGCATGTAGAGAGGGAAGGTTCTGGTGTGTGGACAGAGGTGAGTCCGGGAAGGCCAGGGATGTGTGGTCCTCATGTGGGTCCTGACCCACACAGAAGGAACAGGTGGAGAGGACGCAGGGAGGGTGTTTAGGAGGACATGGAATGGCATCGATCAGGACTGATCCCTGGTCAAGCAGGGGTAAGAGCTGCACAAGAGGTGGCTGGGCTGATGCTCTGATTTTACAGGGTAACACCCACCTCGTGCGAACAGGAGAGACGCCTGAGAGCAAAGGCTAATGATGACATTTTTCCAGACATCTTACTTGGTGCGGCAAAGCTGGACCCAAAGGCCAGACTCCAAGCAGGATGTGGAAAAGGGGCGTGCCAGTAGCAGAACAATGATAAAAACCACTGTAAAATCCATCACTTTGATCTAAGATTGAAGGCATTCGGTTCAGGAGTGGGGAAAAGTCTGGACATAGAAGTCAGGCTGTCTCTTTCATCAGAGCAGGGCTGGATCACAGAGGATGCTCCCTTCTGCGGTTTGGATAAGCCTGGAAAGGCAGACAGGTTCCGCGGCACTGCCTGGAGGGCTGCGTCGGGGACCCCTGGTCCTCGCGGTCACCTCCAGAGCTCTCCAGGCAGGAATCCTCTCACCCGTCTGCCTGCACTTTTGCTCCCGGCCCCAGCTCTCCTCTCGGCTTGGTGAGAGGAGACATGTATGGTCAGCTCTGTCCCTTACAGGAGCCACTACTGAGGCAAAGCCACCCTGACATTCCAGCCCCAAGGTGCTCAGACAATCTGTCAAGGAAATTGTACCCCTTGAACCCTGGGCGACAGGGGTCCTCAAGGAGTTGCTCCAAACCTAACATTTTAGGACCTAATCAAGGTGATAACAAGGAAGCTTCCATCCTACTTACCTTGGTCCAAGATGCCAGACCAAGATTGTAGGAGAGGGAAATGCAGAGTCCCTGTCTCAGACTCGGCTGTCAAGTGGATTAACCAGGACTAAAAAGGCAGCACTTTCAAAACCCGAAGCACCCAAACCAAGGAATTAAGTCAATGAGATATTAGCGGGTTGTGCCTGAAGGTAAAACTGAATGCTTCATACTGGTCTGCCACATACCAAAGCAAATTACACAAAATAACTCAAAATGAAATATTTAATTAGCTGCTTGGAAATGGATTTGTTCTCCAACCATTAATCTAATTAACACACACAACTTCTCCTTTGCAGCACTTGCCTTGTTTATGTATAAGGCCAGCGCACAGCTCACATTTGTCTGCATATGTGTATGTGTATCTCTAAGAGCATCCCCTTATAGTACAGACCATTTTCTGCTTCCTTGCCTCCCATATTTGTGGGTAACACTCATTATCCACAAAACAAAATAAAGAAATTGCTCCAAATGGGAAACATTTGCTGTTTCAAAGTGTACAGGGACGGGTCTATTTTTCTGGCACGCACTGCAGATGTGGCCGCTGAATGTGTGTGCACACGCAAACTCGAAATGAACAGCCCGCATAATCGTGACAATTATCCGTTGCAACGTGTTCTGTTTCAAATAATTAAGTCAGGAAGCTCTGGGAAGGGGGGAGGAGAAAAAAAAAAGGATGTTCGCTTTGTTCTTTTAAAATAATGCAGCTTCTGGACTCTACCTGCTTCCTGATAAATTTCACATTATTGAAAAAATACTGTAATAAATTTAGAAACAGGAATTATTCCCACTGAAAAATTATATAACTAGCATTTTGATGGCTGCGAGAATGAGCTGCGGTAATACCGGTACAATACTGCCCTCTAGAGGAAATTATGAGAAGCTGCAGCCTTTTTATTTTTCTGATTGATTTTTTTTTTTTTCCCCAGGCCTGTAAAATAAACAAATAAAGGGGTTTGCTGATCTATCTGATAATGACAGGAAAAGAAGACTCGGCTTGCTAAATAACGAGATCCCTACTATTCTTACGTGGGGGAGGAAAAATGTTTGTCCTTCGTAAGTTCTTCCAATTAGTCTAAGAATTAAATTGACATGAGACAGTAACATGAGAAAATCAAGTTTAAAATTGCATGTACCAGAACCCTACACACAGGAGACCTTCAATGACAGAAAGGTAAAATAATAGATACATGCCATGGGATCGGGGTCTGGGGCTTCAAAGTGGAAGAGAATAATTCACGGGACAATAAGAAGAGAAGATACTTCATAATTACATATTTGTCCAGCCATAGAGATGGGTCGCTCAAATACAATTTATCTCTGCTAATAACTTTCATTCTGGAAAAGACACCCAATTGAGACTCTTCTAGGTAGGTAGTTAAGGGAGGGGCACAGCTTCTCTTTGACACTGTGGGGTCTTAATCGCCTTCAGCTCATGCATTGTCACTTCCCAAGGTGGCACATTTTGGGGACACATACTCTAAACCCCTTCCGTCCTGCCTTTGAAACTTGAAAGAGGTTTCATGATCCAGAAACTATGGTGGTGGATTGCTCTGTTTCTCAATGGTCTGGTCCCAAGTAGAGGTCAGTTCAGATAAAGGGCTGTCTCATTTCAGGAGGGGGTCTTGCAGAGAGGCTCCCAAAGTTATGTCTATCTCATGATGGCAACCAGGTCGTTAATAAGTGGCATTCTTAGGGAAACTAATGAAAAACAAAGGTCAATAGTTGGAACAAATTCTAAACCCAGTGTCTAAGTTCTGGATGCTGCTGACAAGAAGATTTCTAGACATGAGGCTTGAAGTGCCTTCAGACAGAGTGAGGGTAGACAGTAGTGAGTCATAGTTTGCAGTCTGAGTATCTGGTGAATCTTCAGAGAGGCCGAGACAGCAATAGGCACAAAGACTGTAAAGAGACGGACTGTCGGGGCGACGTCTCTGAAGTTTCTATCAAGTTGTCCAGATTTAGCTTACACAGCTTCAGAAAAAAGGACAGCGTTGTTCTCAGTGATTCCCGATCAGAAGCGTGGGAGAAAATGAGAAACATTAGCTTGAGAGTCATGTAGTCAAGGTATTTGAAGCAACCAGAATTCAGGATCCAGTCCTGGTTGTAGGGAGATGACAAATTCTCGAGGAAAGTTCGTAAGAACTAGAACCCACAAAAGTGTGACTAAAACATAGTTTTTCTCTCCAAAATCACTCTCATCTCCACCAAAGATAGCCAAGGGAAGACTAATTTGTTTGTAAAATAAGCTGTGTTTCAACAAACTTGGCCTGATTATAGAAGTGCCACAAGAAGAGTGATTAAACCCTACAGGCTCCTTTGAATCTGATTTGTTACCATTTCTCGTAAGGAATTTGAGATTGAACTTTTAAAGACCTTTTTGGGCCAGGAAAGCCAAGCCGAGGAGTTACCATCAGATTTCACCAGCAATAACCTATATTTTGGGTGAAATCGTCTTCTGAAGGACGCCAAAATATCCCGAGATTCCTGCCCCTTCCTTACATAGGCTGCCGGGAACCCTATTAAGAAGGTACCACTCTGCTTTTCTAAGGAGATCTATTGGCTCCATAGAGTTGACCTTAGTTCTTTAAAGCTCCCTGGTCTTGGGACGCCGGGGCCTCAGTCAGTTAAGCATCTGCCTTCGGCTCAGGCCATGATCTCGGGATCCTGGGATCGAGTCCTGCAAGGGGCTCCCTGCTCAGTGGGGAGTCTGCTTCTCCTCTCTCTGTGCTCTGTCTGCTTCTCTTGCTCTTTTCTCAAATACATAAATAAAATATTTAAAAACAAATAAAGTTCTCTGGTCTTTTTTGAGTAAAGTTCTCTGGTCTGCCAGACTCTGGATTGGCAGAGTCTACGCATCTCTCAAATATGAAATATGACATTCCAGTCAAAGCCTTGGTAATATAAACAATGTTTCTAATTATACCTTGTTACAAGAAAAACAGATTCTTATTGAACTATTGAACTTACTGAAATAACTATACCACCATGAAAATAAGAATACTCACTGAGAGTTTTTGAATTCTGGAGGGATCGGGTAGGAAGAAAAAGATAAATGTTTCATATTTGCTTACAAAGGTATGTTTCACCTATTGTCTAAGTCATAGACAGCCGAAGAGAAGTTTCCTTAAATCTGGAACATTAGACATTAGAGAACCAGCAATGTTTCATACAAGAGTCATAAAAATTATAATTACCCTCCTCAATTCATTCAGTCCCGTGTTAATTCTTGTTCTGTTTAAATCCAGTTTTCTTACTAATTCAGAAATACTTACCCAGTTCAGTTTTGTGATCTTAAGGTTAACAGAAAGCTTTGTCAAACGTCCTTTCCATGAAACTTTCCATGACAAAAGTTTGTCAAAAGTCCTTTCCATGAAACTCTCTGAAGATGATGAATGTCTGCAATGACGCTTGTGTAAAAGCAACTGAAGCAACTCAGTTAAAACAATAACTGTACGTGACAAAAGATTTTTTAAGAAATGTCCACCATTAGGGACACCTGGGTGGTTCAGTCGGTTAAGTGTCTGCCTTCAGCTCAGGTCATGATCCTGGAGTCCCAGGATCAAACCCCACATGAGACTCCCAGCTCAGTGGGGAGTTTCTCCCTCTGCCTCTTACCCCCCTCTCCTGCTCTCTCTCTCACTCTCTCTCAGATAAATAAATAAATAAATGAATAAATATCTTTTTAAAAATGTCCATCATTAGAGATTTGATGAGAAGTCATTGTAATGGAACTGACTGGGAAATTTGGTTATGTCTGTGACACGCATATTTTAATAATTTGAATTACAAGTGATAGACAAAATACCAGGACGTATCAGAAGTTCAAGAATTTTATACAATTTCTAGAACACTTATACTTACACAAATACAACATAAAGAAGGCTTAGTATTATTTCTTACTTGACAATGTTCCCCATGTAATTTAACATCTCAAATAAACCTAATTAGTTTAACAAAATCTTTGAGACCTTTCAGGCACCTTTCTGGAAAAATCTCAAATGTTTCTTATAGGTCAAAAGACTTTATTTAGAATGAGATTTGGGGAAGTTTGTTCAAAAAAATTTTTCTTTTTAAAGATTTTAAAGCACTTGGTCAAATAGGATTATAAGTCCTGGTTAATACTTAGTTATCTATTTAACCAAAGTGACCTTAAAAGATTTTAAAAGCAAATAAGGTTACATAGTTGTTAGCAAAATTTAGCTCTTTTAATATTGAGAGGATTCAGTTTTCTTAAGTAAACATAAACCTGATAAACACAGGAAATTATTCTAGCAAAACACAGAATCTTTGTTTTTTAGGTAGATAACTTTAAAAGGCAAAAAGTCTTTTACAATCATATCAAGAGAAGACCAATAGTTCTAGAAAACCTTGTCTTTTTAACAGGTGAAAGAAAATTAACTCCTGGGGGCACCTGGGTGGCTCAGTATAGGTTAAGCATCTGCCTTTGGCTCCAGTCATAATCCCAGGGTCCTGGGATCCAGCCCTGCTTCTCCCTCTGCCTGCTGCTCCCCCTGCTTGTGCTCTGTCTCTCTCTCTCTGACAAATAAATAAAATCTTAAAAAGAAAGAAAATTAATTCCTGGTTTTACATAAGAACACTACTGATATTAAAGCTTATTTTTAAAACCCTTGTAACAGACTCATTCATTCTTTCCCAGTTTGATCACACATCAAATTCCTTTCCCAAGACTCCTTTTTCATAAGCCTTCTACAACTCTGGTTCATCCCTGCTTCTCTTTGTCATTTTGAAACCATCAACTTTAAGACAAAATTACTTTTGTTTCCCTAAACAAAAATGTATCTCCATTCCTTACCTCCTTTTGTAAAAAAAAAAAAAAAAAAAAAAAAAAAAAAAAAAAAAAACCAAACCGCACTTACTTTTCCACCCTACAGGGTTGTTTCCCTTATTATTTCTAGTAGCTTTAATAACAAACATTAATTAGAATTCTTAGCTTCTGGGGCACCTGGATGGTTGAGTGGGTTAAAGCCTCTGCCTTCGGCTCGGTCCTGGGATCGAGCCCTGCATCGGGCTCTCTGCTCAGCGGGGAGCCTGCTTCCCCCTCTCTCTCTCTCTCTGCCTGCCTCTCTGCCTACTTGTGATCTCTGTCTGTCAAATAAATAAATAAAATCTTTAAAAAAAAAAAAAGAATTCTTAACTTCTGAAAACCTTTATTTCTAGTGGAAACCAACAAGTAAGTAATTGTGAACTGTTACACCAACATTCTTTAGACTGGCAAATTTATGAATACATTTCATAATTTCTAGAAATGTGTGCTTTCTCACAGTACTTTCAATAAAGCTCAAAACATATTTACCAATAGACCCAAATTTATCTTCATCATCTCCATAAAAGAAGACAAAATTTGGCAAACTTAGATGTTCTTAGCAATTAATGTTTCAATATTTTTTCTTATTTGGGAATGACGTAGACATACAAAGAATTTTAATCATTTAGGATAGAAGTTACCAAAGAGATTTGAGGAATTATTAAGTAGACATACCATCCATAAAACATAAATATACTGCCCAAAAGTTCACTTACAAACGTTTATCTTACATATCCTAAGTTCATTTGTTTTTAATAATTATGCTTGGATTAGTCACAAAAATTTAATAACAGCTAGCCATCGTCTTTAGGTTCTCTTTCTTGCTGGCAAAGTCTGTAACAGAGATAACAGGAGCTTATTTGACTTTTAGTAAACCTAGGTAGAATCAAGGTATTAGATTTAATGCTGATAACTCTGAAGACATGACTATTTTAATTAAACCAACAAACTTCAATTAGCTTTTATTTATCAAAGATTAATCCTAGATTACGTGAACCTGAAAATTGTTTCGGTTAGTTTTCATATTTCTGTGAGTTCTCGAATAGCCAATCCTTATAAGTACTTGCTTTTTCCAACCAACTAAATAGAAGTCTTTACAAATTAATTTTGGCAATACCATCTGGAGGTAGAAAAATATCACACATCTACAACATATATAGAGAGACATCCATGAGCAGATGCAGAGGTCTTACAGTTCCTAATATTTGTAGAGAAGATTTTTCTTTTGTCCAAATTCCAAATACTTCCTCTCTCCTGTGTTTTTCCTTCTGATAAGAAACCTCTCCCTATGGTTTGCATTTCAAATAATGGCTCTTGGGTCCCAGAGAAGATGGGGATAGAAAATCTTTATCACAAAGTCACAGAGAAAGTATGCAGTTTCTCTGAGAAGGACTGTTTCTAAGGACAATACTAGTAAGCCTTTTAAGATAAAAAGGGGAGGTTTTGGGATTGACACTGAATTTTTTCAGGACCATATTTCTAGTTCTCCAAAGATTTGTAAAATAAGGACAGTTATTTTTAATCCCTCAAGGAATTGGGGATGTGTTTCTTTCCCTCTGGGTACATAGTTTTATTCTAACTTGGAATAAGTCTTTTAAAACTTCTGTTATGCTCAGGGTGCCTGGTTAGCTCAGTTGGTTAAGTGTCTGACTCTCGATTTTGACTCAGGTCATAATCTCAGGGTCATTGGATCAAGCCCTGTGTCAGGCTCCACTCAGCATGGAGTCTGCTTGAGATTCTCTCTCCCTGTCCCTTTGCTTCCCCCACTCATGCTCTAATAAGTAAAATCTTCTTTAAAAATTAAGTATTTCTATTATGCTCTAAATATTAGCTTCCAATATGGCCAACTTTTGATTACAGACCTACTCAAAAAAAATTTTTTTTCTTTTAAATTTCTTCTCCATTTTCAGCCAGGACAAACATTAAATATTTCTGGCAATATTAAATACCACTCCTTTTAAGAGGGGTCCTCACTTAGGGCACAAAGGATACTACCTTTCCAAGATCCAGTCACTCCCAAAGATAGATCGAAGAAAGAATGGAGGCCCTGCAAGTCCCAGGAAGGCAAAGTGAGACTAGCAGGAAAGCCATATCTATCCCAGGACAGAACAGATCAGTAACTAATGGGTCTGGATTTGGAAAGGAAAGGGCATCACGAAATTTTATTTTCCTTTCTATCAGTCCCTGAACAATAATTTTCAGCTCATCATTTGTAGGAGGGCGTAGCAGAAATTCTGGTCGTCCGTTTCCTCTATGGAGTGAGTGGATGGTGTCTGATTTATGAATGGCCACTAATCTAATTCTTCTCTAAATTTAGTAGAATCTTCTGAAAAGTTCTGCTGCTATCCATGGGACATGAATTCCTTTAGAGAGGGTCTAGGATATGTCTGCAAAGGACATTGCATAGGAAGGCTTGTAGCTGGCAGAGCCTGATTACAGAGCCCAGGAAGGCAAGCTCCACTGCCTGTCCCAGGTTTCTCTGCAAAATTCACTTTCTGACTTTCAGTATTTATAGGGGAAACCCGTATACCCTATGCCTAAGATAATAGGCTAGAGTGTTCTCTGTAAATCTTATAGGAAAAACTGGAAGCTAAAATAGGTAAATGGGGCCAGATTTGAGAAGAGGAATTTCCTTTGGATTTAATTTTTATTCTAATTTCTGTTTTTTTCATCTTATGGGCATCCCTCAGGCTAGTCATTATATTTCTTTGTGTCCTCTTTTTAGTTTGGTCTCCATAGGTACAAATAAATCATTTACGATGATAATTCTCTAAATTTATTTTCTTCTCAAATATAGCCAATTCAAAGGATTGGGCCTGTGGCCATTGACAAGATCTCTCAACAGTGACTCAAACCAGTAGGCCCTTTTATGGCTTAATCAAAAACACAAGAGACAGCCCATAACAGACTGCAAAATACGCAGCCCTCCCTAGATCCAGAAAGTTCACTTTCAAGGACAGTCTAAGAAAACCAAGGCCTTCATTGTACAGATGGTAAGGATGGTGTAGTATAGTTTCCCATGACAATAAGAGATGCCACCAGTCACAAGCCTGCTAATCTGAGACATCAAGTAAGAGCTGCAGGAATGGGAGTTTTCCAGCACTAACAAAGCAAGGAAGGTTGAAACAACAAGGGCCCCTTATGGACTGGAACCCCTCATGGCAAACTCCCCAGAGGATAGGCATGGCCAAAGACAATGCTGCTTGGAACTCCAGTGTAATCTGGCCACCAAGCTGTCCCTCAGTAAGTACACCTTTTGGATGGTAGAGAACACAAAGAATGTTTTCACTGATCACAAAACTAAGCTCTCAGGTCACAGAACGAGATGAAAGAAAAACTCTTTTGGTTTTCTAATACGTATGTAAGAGCTTTGGCTGAGCCCTGAGTCTCTCAGAGCCAAACTAATATCTCTCAACCTGTGCCCACTGATTTTGCAAAACTTCAAAAAGGAAAAGAGGGACTTTCACTATCTGCTGCCACTGTAATCTGCAGATAGGGCTTCTAAAGTCTGACGTGGTTAAGAGCTCTTACCTCTGGCCAGCTCTTATCAGAGGTCCCAGGATTGTTCTACTGCAGCAGCTTTGCGGTGAGCAGTACGCATCCAAGTGAGGTCTCCTGGCTGGTTTGCCAAACTGTTGGGGAGGAGAAATTTTTATTTACCCTCCAAAGGTTCTTCTGTCTGGCCTAGGAATTAAGTTGGCATGAGACAGACGAGCAGAAGAAAATCAAATACGTTTTGTATGTACAGGAATCCCACATACATGAGAGTGTCAAAGCAGAAAGGTAAACTGATGTCTATATGCCATCCTGAGCTAAAGAATGGGATGGGGTTCTGGAGCTTCAAAGTGGATGAGGCTAATTCACGGGACGAAAAGAAGAGAAGATGCATCATAATTACATATTTGCCTTGCAATACAGATGGGCTGCTCAAATAAAATTCATCTCTGCTAATAATGCTAACTCTGGGAAGGACCCCAATTTAGGTTCTTCTAGGTAGATAAAGGAGGGGGGGAAAGTTTCTTTTAGTTCACCAGGTCTCCGTTGCCTTCAGTTCAAAATAGTCCATATGCCAAATTGGCACATCTTGGGGAGACTTGCTCTGAACTTCACATCCATGCCTTAAATCAGAGCTCTCCAAACTTGTGTTTACTTCTTCAAACCCCAGGATATTGGGGAGGTTGAGGAGGGTTGTGGGACTGCTGACCAGGAAGAGGAGTCATGGGCTCAGAGGGATGCCTGAAGGAGTGAGCAGGCCCAGGCTCAGTCATGCCTGGTCTTCCTTTTTTTGTTCTTGTTAGTTTAAGGAAAGCTAAAAATCTGCATTTGTTTGTGAGACCTCCAGATACTTTATTTGGGAAATTTTAGAAAATTATCTGTGCAGTCTGAATAAAACATGTCTGAGGGTCAGCTCTGGCTCAAAGGGCAGCCAGTGTGTGGCACTTGGAACGGAAGGAAAAATACTGTTGGTGACAACTGACCCAACGAGAAAGGAAGAGAGAGCCTGCACGGTTGTTACGAGCTTGGAAATGAATCAAGTGAGGTTTTGCGCCATACCTGGAAACGCCAGTCAAGTGGGAAGCCAGGATTCTAACATAACACTAGCTTTAGCTTTCCAGCTCTGTAATTCATAGACTTCTGTGATATAGAACTTAATGACATATTCACAGTCTTCATGTACAAATGCAACTAGCTACTTTCCCACCTCCTCACACAGATAAAAGTCTCCGCAATGCTGACTCATGAGTGCATCAGGCCACTCCTTTCTCCTAGCCTGGGTTACAGCTGAGAAATCCCCAGGAACTGTGAACCAGGGAATGGAAGACCTGATGGGAAAGAAAGGAAGGAGCAGAACGCTTAGGAAAAAAGTGCCAAAGGCAGAAACTGCCAAAGAAAACAGGAGCTTTTGTTCTGGTATTGTTTTTAAATAACTGCAATAAGCAACTTAAAAATAAGCCATATAGCCACAATGTCACATCACAGAAGAGTAAAACAAGCAAACCGAAAAACCCCAAAGTGATGGCGAGCTCTGCGTGTGTCTCTATTGAGCAAACACAGGTTTGCAGGTAGCAAGCACAATACCGGTGGGTCGGGACACTGCTGTGATTTGCACTCTGCAGCTGAGTTGGACCGAGGTACTGACTGTGCTGCTGTGCCTCCCCTCTTGATGAAATCATCGCAGACCTACACTATCCCAGAACAAAGAGAACCATGACGTATGTTCCAAAATGTATTTAGATGATTTCACATACTTTTTATAAACAGAGAAGTAAAGGATGGACATCTCAAATGTGTGTACGAGAGACCAGGAGCTTAAGTGATGAGTGTAGGTCAAGGGGTGCACCCCTCTCCAACTTCTCTTTTTCTACTGATCTGTTTTTGTCTTTTTGTTCCACCAACTTGTGAAAACAAGATATTAAAACCAATTGTGATTTTGGATTTTTTTTAGTTGTGTGAGTTTTTGTTTCATGTACTGCCGGTGTGTATAGATATATTATGTTATTTTTTTACTTTATTCCAAAAAATGAGAATTCTTTTGAATGAAAATAATATTACAAATAAAATTCCTTTTTTTGGTAGGTCTGCACCCAACATGGGACTTGAACTCATGACCCTGAAACCAGGAGTCACATGCTCCTATGACTGAGCCAACCAGCGGCCCCATGTTTCATGTACTTTAAAGCTCTTTTATCATGTGCATTCATACATAATTGGGGTTTCTGAAGCTTCTTGTTGAATTAACTCATCATTATGAAATGTCCCTATTTATATGTAATAACAACCTTCATCTTAAAGTCTACTTTGTGTAAAACTGATAGAGGCACAGAAGCTTTCTTATGCTTACTATTCATTGTATATCATTTTCCTTCCTTTCATTCAAAATACATGTATACTTATATTTACATGCACTTAAATTGCATCATTTATAAATAGCTTATTGTTGGGCTGTACATTTTTATCCAGATGATCTCTGCCTCTTAAATGAAGAGATTAATCAATTCACATTAAATAATTAATATGATTGTGTTTAATTCTGTTATCTTAGTATTTGTTCTCTACTTTTCCCATCTTTCTTGTTTTCATTATTTCTCCATTTCTCTTTATTTTATTTTGAATTAATCAAACTCCATGTATAGTATTTATCACTTCCATTGAGGTTTTAGCTATATCTTATTCCTTGTAATGGTTGCTCTAGGGATTACAATATTCATCCTTACTTATCATATACCACATAGAGTTAATAACCAGCCACTTCATGTGACATGTAAGGTGTTTTCGGGAGTATAATTCCATTCTTGTGCTCTGTGCTACTCGTGTCATGTATTTTATTTCACATGTTATCAATTCCAAAACATAATGTTACCTTTCTTTTAAAGCGTTATGTACTTTTTAAAGAAAGTAGTTTATATTTTCCCATTTATTAACCATTTCTAGTGTTTTCATTACTTTCTGTATGTTGAGTTTCCACCCATATCATTATTTGTTAGGCTTAAAAAAAACTCCTTTAGCATTTCTTATTGTGGTCTGCTTGCCATAAATTTTCTGGGTTTATTTATCTGAAAATCTCTTTATTTCATCCTAATTTTTGAAAGATACTCATGCTAGATAGAGAATTCTTGGTTGACAGGTTTTTTCCCCCCTTCTTCCAAAATGATAAAGCTGTTGCTCCATTGTCTTCTGGCCTTCATTGTTTTCTGTGAGAATTATCTGTCAGATATATGACTATTTCTCTGTAAATACTGATTCTTTTCCCCCTGGCTGTCTTTAAGATTTTCTCTTTATCTTTGGTTTTTAGAAGGATAACTATGATGTGTCTAAGTGTAGTTTTCTTTGTACTTGCTTAGGATTACTGAGCTCTTAGATGAGTAATTACATTTCTACCAAACTTGGGAAATTGTCAGATATTATTTCCTCAAGTATTTTTCTACCCCACTCCTTCTCTTTCTTGGACTCTTCACAGACAGTCTAATAATCTCCCATAGGTCACTGAGGGGTCTGTTTATTTTTGTCTTTTTATCTTTTTTTCCTCAGAGCAATTCTATTGCTCTCTCTTCAAGCTCCTTATCCTATTCTTTGAGTCTCCACTTTACTGTTAAACTCATCCAGTAAGCTGTTCATTTCTAATATGGTAACTTAGTTTTAAAATTTCCATTTGGTTCCTTTTTATAGTGCCCATTTCTTCCCTGAGGTCTCCCATCTGTGGACTTATTGTGTACATCTTTTCCTTTTAGTTTCAGAACATATATACAATGGCAGTTTTAAGGCCTATCTATTAAGTACAATGTCTGGATCCTATCAAAGTCTGCTTCTGTTGACTAGTTATTGTTTCCTTGACCAGAGGTCAAGGAAATTTCTCATGTGTCTGGCAATGTTTCATTGTATGCTAAACATTGTGAGTGATATAAGGAGTCTGGATTATGTTGTTTCCTTTAAAAAAAAAAAAAGCTTAGTTATGTTCTGCAAAGCAGCTAATTATTGGCAAATCTCCTTCTCTGGCTTGCTTTTTTTTTCTTGTTGGGGGAGTTCTATTTCAAATTTATTCTTCATTACAGGATGAGGCCTTTATTATGGGGGGGGGGCATGTCTGTAAAAGACCAGGTAATAAATATTTTAGCCTCATGAGCAATTTATGGTCTCTATCTCCTTTTTCTTCTCTTTCTTTTCTTCCTCCTTCTCCTCTTCTTCTATTTTATTCTCCTCTTGCTGCTGCTTATTAACAACCTTTTTAAAAATGTAAAAAACAAAACATTCTTAGCTCATGGGCTACACAAAAACAGGCCCCAGGCCAGATTTGGCCATAACTTCCCAATCCCTGATCTAGGGCACATTTCCTACTCCCAGATTTGGCCTTTATGAGATCTCAACTGAATGCCCAGTGTTCACTGAACACATTCCATTCTGGACTGGCCTACATTCAATGTCTCGCAGCACTGCACAACTGCTGGCCCATCAGTAGCCACACTTTCCTAAGCCTTAATGAAGCCTCACCCTGTGTACATACAACCCAGCTCTCACCTAAGAACCCACAAGAAGCCCCTATACACCATTACACCACACTATAGTCCAAAAAGTGGCCCAGGAAGAGAGCTGGCTGGCTGTGTGGTTTACTTGATATGCTCCCCTTCTCTCAAAGAACAGTATGACATTGTTTGTTTTTTAATGCCTGAAACTAACTTCCTCATATATATTGACTTGCTCTACATTGTTTATGAAAGATAAGTTACTCCATCAGGGTCAGAATGGAAGTTCTGTTAAGTTGCAATTTAAACAGATTGAATTCCCTTTTCAATAATTCTGAAACATACAAGAGGAGATGTCCAGGGGCAGATGATGAGAATGGGCAAGATTTACCAAAATACAATTTGTTAATTTAGGACACTTGATACCAAGCCAAAAGAGAGGACATTTCTCAGAGAAAACATACAATGGATAAAAGGGCAAAGGATTGAGTCAACGGGAAAAAATAAAGGTAAGAGCTACCTGAGAGTTAAAATGGAAAGATCTGTCAAGTGAAAGGAGAAGCTCAGCCTTACAGAAGCTAATTTTTGCCTCCAAGACTGTACACTTCAGGAATGTCCCAGAGTCAATGTCCTCACTGCCTAGAATATGTTCTTATCCTCAGTTGGGAAACATTGATCCAAATCTTATAAAATAGTTATTCACAACCTCACCCTTACAGATGATTTTTCTCTCCTCCATTTCACACTGTTGATGCCTATTAAACAAATAAATAAATAAATAAATAAAGCCACCACCACACAATCTTGTCAACTTCTGGCTTTCCTGTCATGCTCCCTGAAGACTTTGTTAAAAGCTACAGGCTAAAAGTAGGTGTTTAACAAAGACACACATCTTCAGAGCCTCAAGGACAAGTTACTCTCGCCTCTTGATAATGGATTCATAGGTACAGTCTTAAAATTTTTTCAGTGTTCCAAAACTGTTTATGCACCACACCCAGTGCTCCATGCAATACATGCCCTCCTCAATACCCACCACTAGACTCACCCATCCCCTCACCCTCCTCCCCTCCAAAACCCTCAGTTTGTTTCTCAGAGTCCACAGTCTCTCATGGTTTGTCTTCCCTTCCAATTTTCCCCAACTCACTTCTCCTCTCCATCTCCCAATGTCCTCCATGTTATTCCTTATGCACCACAAGTAAGTGAAACCATATAATAATTGACTCTTTCTGCTTGACTCATTTCACTCAGCATAATCTCTTCCAGTCCCATCCATGTTGATACAAATTTGGGTGTTCATCCTTTCCGATTCATCCTTTCTGATACTCCATTGAATATCCGGACCATATCTTCTTTATCCCTTCGTCCGTTGAAGGGTGTCTTGGTTCCTTCCACAGTTTGGTGACTATGGCCATTGCTGCTATGAACATTGGGATAGATATAGACTTCTAAGCGGACACTGCTTGGACAACTGCCAAATATGGCAGGGGCCGGAGTCTTGATCTCCAGGACTCTAAGTCCAGAAGCATCAACTTTGTAAAAGCAGACTGCAGGTACTCACTCCAGGCAAAACTGGTAGACATAAATTCCTCGGGTTTGATTTTCTAGCCACAGAACATGAGTGCAAATAAGAGCAATAAAAATTTCTCTGGAATAATAGAACCAATTGAAAATACGATACTGGATTCCATGGCATCAAACAGAAGGTGATTTTCCTGGCCACAGTGGTTGTTTAATACCACAGGGCACTGGATTTGCTGACCATACTTCAAGGAAATGTATGTCTATATTAACACGTCTTGCTGCACCAATGTTAATGAGTTAATGAATCAGAACAAAGTAAAATGAAACTAGCTTTAATGACCCAGAATAACCCTCAGGGGTTATTTATGATCACAAGGAATGGTTGTTAGAAAAAATGTCCACCCAGAATAACCCTCAGGGGTTATTTATGATCACAAGGAATGGTTGTTAGAAAAAATGTCCAAAACCTGGAAGTGGGCAAAGAGATTTCTGCCTGTCATTTCAGTGTTGTGTTGAACAGTGTCTAGCAGGCCTGTCCGACTTATTCTGATTCTCTAGGACTGTGCACCTTTATTTACTATTTAGGATCTTTTTTAACTCTGTAAGGATAGATGCTAACTCATAAAACATGGGAAGACATGTACGTTATTTTTGTTCAATGTGAAAGAAAATGAAAGAGATACAAATGAAAATATATAACCCAGAAGTTATAGTTTATTTTATATGTAATTTAGCAATCTCCTTTTAGCATGCTTTTCATTACTTTATATACCTAGTCTTTTCAATTTTCTTTGAACTAGCTTTACCATTCTCCTGAATCCTTCATTAATTCATTTAATAAATCTTTGACATAGATCCATTTAAAAATTAGGTATATAATCATGGACTACTTTCCTAGATGCCTGGGTAAGATACATGTGAAAGCTAAAAAGAGTTATGGGTTTTGTTTTTTTTTTCCTCTTAAGATAACAAAGATTTGAGCCTGTTTCACAATTTTTAAAAATGCCATGGCAAGAGAGATAGTAAAGATACAGTAATGAGGAGGCAATGAGTCAATCCCAAGAAAGGCAGGTAAGCACAAAATTCAGAAACAGGAATGGCTGGATGACTCTTGTAGAAAAATAACAAACGTTCCCTCTGATGGGGGAGAAAGGAGGAAGGGAGAGTTGTATACATACATAATCTTATAGGCTCAGGGACACACCGTTGAAGATGTTCATACCAACTAAGCCGTGGGTTACGTGAGGGCTTGGTGGCATGGTGGGTGGGGTGAAAGCAGTGTCAGGACTTGAGAGGTCACAGGTAGAAGTGGGAAAGGGGGCCTGTTTGCAACAACCTGGAAGTCAGAGCTGAAAAGGAAGTTAGGCAGCTCTGCTAATCTCTATGTGGGACTTCTGGTGGGGAAATCAGGGACGTGTGGAAACAAGTCCCATGCGACTGCCGAGATGTGTTGTGACATTCTGGGAGGAGAACACAAGGAGAAAGCCAGGATGTGGTTGATGACCATAGAGAAAGGGCATGGTACCAGAGACGAGGCTCTGTGACAAGGAGCCAGCACCAGAGAGACACAGGGAGAGGGCAGGGATGGAGTCCCCAAGGGGACAGCCCCTGATGATGACAAGATTTCACAGTGTCTGCAGCATCGCTGTCTGGCATTCAGGTCATTGGGGGTCTCATTGTTACCTCTCAAAAGACTATGGGGAGGGGCTCAGGGACAGGCTGGTAAGTGTGACTTCCTGAAGGAAGATAAATGTGACACTAGGCTCTCACACGCTAGGAGAGTAAGTCCTTTCTCATAGGGACAGCCTTGACCTTCCCCAGGTGCGCCATGTGCCTGGGGGCTGGAGATCACAAGGAAGGGGACAGGGCAGAGACACCGAGAGGTGCCCTCCACACACATCATCTAATTCTCACAACAGGATGGAGGCATTTGCGTCCCAACTTCACTGCCAAACAGGCTCTGGGGATAAGTTATTTACCCAGTATCAGAGAGAGAAAACTTCAAGGCTCATACTCAGAAGCTATCAAGACTCCAAAGTCCATTTTCTTAAGTACAGCAGCTTGTAGTCTCCCAGAGTAAAGAAGTAAGAAAACGGGACTCGGGAGCCGGAGAGATGAGGGAAAAGGCACTTAACTTCTCCAGATGGACATTCGGGCACTTTGCTTTTTTCCAAAGAGGGAGGAAAGCCCCTGGCACCCCTACAGAGTTGCCCTTTCACAGGCAGCAAAACCACACATACTGATGTCCGTATGAAGAAATTAAGATACAAATATTAGAATCCATGAAACAAACCTCAGAAGCACAACAAAGAACCCAGAGCCTCCGTACCTGCTGCGCCCGCGGCTCTGTTTCAGAGGCAGGTTTTGGGGTGCTTGTCCGACTCCATCCCTCACCTCGTCCATGTCATTACTGGGATGCCAACTTGCTTGCGGTGATCTCCCCTGAACACTCACCTGAACACAGCGACCCACCTCCTCAACCACCACCGCCCAGACATTCCTCATTACCTCCCTCCAATGTGCTACACATTTCCTCTGTTGGCTGTACCCCTTACTGGAGCATAAGCCCCAAGGTGGGTCTTTTTGCCTGTTTTGTTTCCCGCTGTATTCCCAGCACCCAGAATGGCTTCCGGCACATGGTAGAAACTCAAAATATTTTAATATTTCTCTCAGGGTCAGGCAAGTGATCAGTGACACCCCCTGCCTCCACACACACCTCCGCCTGGAGAAGAGTTAGACGTGAGAATTCGCCATGTCCCTGCCCTGCTCAAAATCCACTTCGTCCTTCTTTCTTATCAGTGGAACCCCAACTGTGTTTCAGGGCAGCAGCACGTATGCATGTATAAATGCAGAATCACTCTATTTCCCAGTTTCTCTGGCTGAGGATGTCCAAATGGCATAGCTCTGGCCAAGGAGCTAAAAAAGGTAATTGCTGGGGTAGACTTCCTGAAAAGCTCTTCACAAGGTGAGTAGTGACAACGGGCACCCCCGGGTTGCCGTTGCCCTTCTTCCCGCCTGGCACGTGAAGGCGACACCAGAGGTAACATGGTCATCTTGGGCCATGACGTGACTCCAGGAGTGCACGGGGAGTGGAGGAGCCCAGTCTCTGACCAGTGGGCTACCCCGGGACATCCAGTTGTATGAGGAAAACTAAACCCCTCATTTTATGAGCCACTGTTGGTTAGTTGGGTTTTCTGTCACTTGGAACTAAATGCAATCCTCTTCAGACTTCTGAGATTAAAATTGTGCTTCCCACTTTCCCTTCCTTCAAATCGAGGCCTTGTGATCCACTGTGGAAAAGGGAAATCGGCTTGCCAGCCAACCACATGGAAGATGGTGGCTAGTTTAACATCCCCGTCGGTCACGGCAGGACAAATAGTATGGAGTACAAGAAAATGAAAAGGTTTTTCTCCTGTGCAGGCCTGGAAATGTTGGGTTCTCTCGAGTTTCTCTAATTGGGGGTGGGGGTGGGGTGGGGGTGGGGAAGGCTCAGAGAAAGTGGAAAGAGGGAATGGGATATTTCCCCAATGTGGAGATGAGAGACATCCCTTGGTTTATAGGCGAGGAATAAAATGAAAGATATAGTAAGTGTTTCCTGATACAATCGGAATCGTCGCAGAAAGATTTTTAAAAAATGTAGACTCTGAGTCTCTCGCTTCGTACTAAACAAAACAGAAACTCCCAACACCAGTCCCTTAAATATCTCAAGCTTGAGAAAGCTCCAGTTCTACTGACTTACACCCTGGCTGACAATCCCTGCTTCAGTGGTCTCACACTACAAAATCCGTTGCACATTTAATTATGCCCCCCCCAATTCATATGTTGAAGGTCTGACTCCTAATATCACTATATTTGAAGACAGAACCGACAAGGAAGTAAATAAGCAAAAGTTAGGTCATAAGGGCAGCATCCTAATCCGATAGGGCAGGCATGTTTTCTGGGTGTGTGTGGGTACGTATGTGCACATGTGCCACATGTGAAGATACGGCAAGGAGGCAGCTGTCCTCAGACTAAGAAGAAGACTCTTATCAGAACCCACCGTTCTGGCACCTTGATCTTGGACTTCTAGGCTCCGAAACTGAGAAAATAAGCACCTGCTGTTTCAGCCCCTGTATTTGGCTCCCAGAGAGCCTCTACCTGAAGGGGGTGACCACTATGCTAACTTCACTTCCCACTGCTCCCCATGTTCTGCCAAGAGTCCTTCCTCGTCCCCTGAAATACTCTACTCACCCTCACCCTTAAACTTGTCTGCAACCATTTGGAAACCAAATTGCTAAATATTTACTGAGGATCTAATTTAGCAGCAGGTGCTCAGAGGGAATTTAAGGCTGTATCAACCAGTGTGTTTACCCTTCAAACTATCTGGAAGCACCTGAGATAAAATAAATACAAGAGATGGATTTTCCCCCAGGCTTAACCCTTTCAATGACTTCCCACTAATCTCAGGAGGAAGTCCAAAACCTTAAATACAGCTTGCAAGGCCCTGCAGGATCTTGCCCCTTTCTCTTTTTTTATTAATTTTTTAATTAACATATGCTGTATTATTTGTTTTCTTGCTCCCTTGCTACAGTCCAGCCATACTAACCTTTCTGCTTCCAGAACCCACCCGATTCTTTCCCTCCTGAAGTCCTTCTACACATGCTGGTACCACCACCACCACCACTCAGAAACGTGTTCTCCTCCTTGTCTGTTTCCTACAGAATCTGCAGGGGAAAGTGCAAATGTCATTTCCTCAGCGCTGCACTTCCTGACCCTCATTAAATAATTACATAGCCCCATGACCTGTTCCTTCATAGCACTAATAACATAGTAATGTAAACATTTATGGGTTTGTTCAAGAAGGTAAGGACTATGTTTATCTTACTTATTGCCGTACGCCCAGCACTCAGCACATGATGGACGCTCACTCTACAATTACTGAAAGAGTAAGACCTAACAATACCAGAAATCACGTTAATTACCAGCTAGGCAGCACAGCCATTACATGCTGGGCTCAGGAGGGGGGCCGAGCTCCATATAGGACAGGCTAACTACACAAAGCACACACCTAAGCAGAGCCTGGAAGGAAAAGCATCTGTTTCTCCTATTAGGCTTCTTCAGACCTCACTCATCATTCAGGGCCCAGCTGCATAAATATGTTTTGCAAAGAGAGCGTACTAGTTACTCCGTGCCATTTCTGATCTCTTCCTTCCTTGGAATCTCCATAGAAGACAATGGAAATACAGCACATGTTGCTGAATCATGTTGGGAAATGGTCTGGAACTGTTTTTCTCATCACTAAATGTATGAATACCCTTAGCGGTCTGAAGCTTGACAGCAGCAATAATGTTCGTCATTTATTCATTCAATGGGTGTAGAATGTATTTAGCGCCTACAGGGCCAGTCCTTGGGAATTCAAAGCTGGAGAAAGCCAACTCCCTGCACTTAAGCAGTTTGGTTTATTGGGCAAACCAGTTAGGAGGTGGTGGCAATATGATGTGACAAGTGCCACAGTAAAGCTCCGGACCTTCACAGAAGTGGGATATCATCCACACTGAGGACATGTAGGGGAGACTTTCCGGAGATGCCCGAGCTGAGTTAAAGGCTCAGAGTTAACGGCCCAAGGAGAAGACATTTAGGCAAAAGCACCAGCCATTGCATGGTCAAGGAGGCGGGCAGGGAAGCTGTAAGAAGTTCTGCTTAACTGGTTAGGTTATGTCCATGATGGCGAGCCCTGAGGCTGGCAGAATTAGCAGGGTCCAGAACATCAAGGTCTTTCACTAGTTTCTGTTAAGTTTGTATTTTCTCCTACAGGCAATGGAAAGGCATAGAAAGATTTTAATCAGAGAAAATCCATCATGTGGCTTAGCTCACCAACAGGAAGATGAAAGAGGGTGAGGCTGGGTCAGTTAGCTTGTGGAAGTTAATAAAATTAGAAATTAAGAAGGCAAGGCCCCAGGGGAGTAGACAGGGGCATTAGCAGAGATATTCAGGGATTAAATGAACAAGATTTGGTGATTTGACAATACATGCATCCTTTCCTTCCCTATGTCCCCTCCTTTCCCAAGGTCCTATGCTCAGTCCTATTTCCAGGTTCATTTTCTGAATTTTAAAGTTCAAACATAACCTCTGGTTGCACCCAGGCTTATTTTATCCTTTCCAATCCAATCCCCCTTTCTTGTAATTTCTTATCATTCTACTTTTTGGTTACAGATATACATCTTGAGAGTTAATAGAAAGCCTTTTCAAGGAGAATCAAACTTGAACAGGTGGTATTTCAAAAACAAAACAAAACAAGCCACATTCTTCCCCTAGAAACCTCTTCTAGTTCCTAAGGGATGGTGCCCTTCGATCTCCACAGAATCTGGCATGACCACATCTCAGGGACCAGAGGTCTTAAGGGTATTTCAGCAGATAACATTCTCACATGTGGGGAATTGGCTCACATGGAAATTTTAGAACCACGACGCTTCAGTTAAAGAAGCTGTACTTTAAAAATACACACATGAGGGGCGCCTGGGTGGCTCAGTGGGTTAAAGCCTCTGCCTTCGGCTTGGGTCGTGATCCCAGGGTCTTGGGATCGAGCCCTGCATCAGGCTCTCTGCTCAGTATGGAGCCTGCTTCCTCCTCTCTCTGCCTGCCTCTCTGCCTGCTTGTGATCTCTGTCTGTCAAATGAATAAAATCTTTAAACACACACACACACACACACACACACGATAATCTTAACAGAACTACAACACTAGGACAGCTGCTATGTCACACAACTACTTGAAAGCAAAATGGGAAAGCTTTAGCACAGCAAAGGAAACCATGAGCAAAACGGAAAGGCAACCTACTAAGTGGGAGAATATATTTGCAAATCATATATCCCATAAGGGGTTAATATCCAACCTATGTCAGGAACTTACACAATATTAAACAAATAACACGATTAAAAAATAGGCTGAATAGGCATTTTACCTAAAGAAGACACACAGAGGGCCAACAGATATACAAAAAGATGCTCCACTAAATCATCAGAGAAATGCAAATTAAAACTGCAAAGAGCTATCACCTCATACCTGTCAGACTAAGTATTATCAGAAAGACAAGACATAGCATGTGTTGGCAGGGATGTGGAAAAAGGCGAACCCCATAACACTGTTAATGAAAATGGAAATTGGTGAAAATTCCTCCAAAAAATTAAAATTAGATCGTTCAATCCAGCAATTCCACTTCTGGGTATTTCCAAAGAAAACAACCCCTAGTTCAAAAACATATATGCACCCCTATGGTCACTGCAGCATTATTTATAATAGTCAAGATATGGAAGCAACCCCACTGTCCATCGAAAGATGAATAAAGAAGATGTGGTAAACATATATATACAGTGAAATATTACTCAGCCATAAAAAAAAAGAATGAAATCTCTCCATTTGCAACATGGATGAACCTACAGGGTATTATGTTAAGTGAAATAAGCCAGAAAGACAAGTAACATATGATTTATATGTGGAATCCAAAAAACAAAGAAAATGAACAAACAAAACAGAAACAGACTCACAGATCCAGGAAACAAACTGTTATCATAGCAAAGAGGATTTAGGAGGTAGGCCAAATTGGTGAAGAGGATTAAGAGGTAAAAATTCTAGTTATGAAGTAAGTCATGGGACGTAATAGATATAGCATAGAGAAAATAGTCAATAATACCGTAATAACTTCATATGACAGATGGCAACTATATTTATCATGGGGCTTGTAATGTGCAAAAATACTGAATCACTATCACATACACCTGAAACTAAGACTCTAAAATGTTACAGTCTGAAGCTGGAGACAAGGAACCATTTTGAGCAGTTAAGAAACTTGCGAGAGTCTGACTTTTACAAGGAACTAGAATCTAGCAAGGCAAAGCCAGGGGAGTGTGGGAAGCAGAAACAGATGCTTTGCTGCTGTTTTAAGAACTGAAGATCTGGAATGGCTGAGTGACTGTGTCTCCCTGGGACACAACTGCAAACTGTCTGCCATACCTTGAACCTGTTGCTGTCACTTTTGGAGGCTGATGACGACAACGCAGCACATCCAGTAAAAACTGGACCATCGGAACAATGGAGATAAAATTCTTTAACTCAGGCAAGGATCTTGGGCATTGTCTCACTCCCTTCACATGGTAAGAAATCAAGATCTGGACTGAGGCCTCCCTCCCATGTCCCATCTGGGCCTACCACACACATTGCCGGAGACGGGTTCCTGTAAGGGCCACTGCAGACACTTGCAGATAACCTCCCAAAAGCTCAATCACGGGACTGGGGTAGAATCCTGAAGGCTAGCATGAAGCCAAGGGATTCAAGATAGGATCAGGCCTACCCAGGTAAGTCTGAGGTGGGTAATCTTTTCAACAGAGACTACCCTGTTTTAGGCCTGGGATGTGCGGAGGGAAATCTTATCCGTACTATCAGGGCTTCGAGATTGCTCAAATGCTATTTCCCTCTGATAACATAACCACCATGCACACCCTCCCAGCTATTACAAGCTGTTCTGCTGGACCTCAGTAACTGCAAGCTCATTTGCTGGAACTAGACTCCTAGTTGGTAGAAACCCTAAAACTAACTTGCCCTGGGGCCTGTTACAGCTCTAGCAAATTTCTCCACGTCCTCAGCAAATTAGCACCATTTAATTGTCCTTGATTTATTAGTTTTGAGCTGCAGAGAAATCCTCTCCCTATTACCTCCCATCTCCCCAACATTTGGTTTGTATTTCTATCACTGTCCTTATTACAAGACATTTTGTTGGACCTGTCTCCCCTATTAGATACTGAGGAAGGAGTTCCTTTAGGGGAGGTACTGGTCACATTAGTCTCTATACCCACAGAGCTGATGATTGTGATGCTTGGTATGTGATAGGCTATTAAATATTTGTTGAATAAGATTCTAATATTGTCTCTAATATTGTCTCTTATCTGTAAGTTTTTTGGGAAATACCACTTAAGACCTATAAATAGGAGATCATTAAGGCTAAAACATATGTAGGTTTTCTTTTGCTTACTTTTAAAAATAAACATGGAAATACGAATATAATTTTTAAAAAATCACTGTTTTAGTTGGTAAATGAAGAATACAAGAATAGCTACATTTGAAAGACAAAAAACACTAGGACCCCAGGAACATAATGGGCAAAAGACATGAATAGACAATTCACTGAAATGAAAAATACATAACATGAATAAACTTTCCAACAATACTAGACATTATTTACCAATTAAATTAGCAGTTTTAACCAAATGGTAATTCAGAAGTGACAGTGTGAAACACTCTGGTGGGGTGTTTGGGGGGGTTATAAACACAGCTATATGGATAAGAAACCTTAAAAAGTTATACTCAAGGTATAAACAAGGTAGAGTTTTATATGTAAAACTGGATGTTTAGATATACATACATATATATTTTCTTTAGGCTTTCCTACATACTTCTCAAAATATATATTCTAAGGAATCAAAATGTTGATTAGAATTTATGTGGTATGACTCAGAAGTTGACACTACCACTTACTAGCTATGTAACATTCAGCACATTATTAATTTTCTGGGCTCAGTTTCCTCATCAGTAAAATGATTATTAAAAAAAACAAAAACAAAAGCCAGTACCTACCTTACAAGGTGGGTGTAAAGATTATATGAGAATATACATTTGAGTTTAGAACTGCAGCTAGTACATTGAGTGCTCAATAAATACTAAATCCTAGTATTTCACATATCAAAAATCAGGAACAGCCTAATGATTAATAAAAGAATAATTAAAAAGATTATGGTAAATTCATACAATGGCATATTATAGTTACTAAAATGTTCATGAGGTTTTTAATGATGTTGGAGAAATGCTTATATTAAGAGAAAAGCATGATATAAAATTAAATACATATATGGTATGTTTTCAATTATGTAAATATATATCAATATAGAGAAAATAATCTGACAGAAAATGAACCAAAACATTAAAAACAGTTATTTGGGGCAGTAGAATTTAACCTGCTTGCTGTTCTTTTTCTTCTTTATACTTTTCTATCATGAGTCATTTTATATTATAATAAGGAGGATATTACTTTTAAAATCAGAAAACACCAGTCTTACAAGATTAGTAAGGTAATGAATGGGTAATTTAAAAAACTTATATTAATGCCCAACTCTACACATGGAAATGAAGCAACACAGAAATTATTGTGGCTTTCTACAGCTTAATTATTCTCTGTTGAATTTACAAATATAGAACACTGTACTAACGCCAAGTAAGTACTACCAACATAAAGCAGAAAAAACCCCTTGGTTGAATTTGTTTATACACAAGAACATAAAATTTCATACAAACCAGGCATTCCCTTAGACTGCCCACACTATACTTAGGCGGGCCTCTTCCACCCCAGCCCCCATGTGCCGGCGTCCAGTGGTTCTGATCCAGAATTCCCTTCTAACACTCATCAAGCAGCAGGCCTTGCTGGGAGCCCCTTGGAGCCCTTCTTTCCTCCTCCCACCCAACTCCCTGCCCCATTGGTCTTTTACCTTTTCTATCTATCAAACTATAAAGTTCTCATACCTTGTGCAATTTTCAGAGGAAAGAACTCCTGTCTGGTTGTAAGAAAGAGAAAGAAGATAAAGATATTCCCTTCACTTGGAAGAAACTTTCCAGAATGCTTTTCAACGTTTTATGCACATTACCCCCACTTCCCAAACAGCTTTAGTGCCATTGTTCCTCAACTCTTGACCTTTCAGGGGATCTTACCTTCTGATTAGACCAAAACACTGTGTTTATTTCAGTTAATCAATTTTTTGCCTTTACACCACTCTTATATACGTGTGTGTGTGTATAATATATATATTGAATATATGTGAATATATATATCATTCAACACCTTAACAGTTTTTAACAACAGTACTAAAGAGAATAAACCACCACAACTTTCAGACACTTCAGGAAACTGTTCATATTCTTGATAAAAGAATTTCTTAGGAGCACATCTCACATAAACTTCCGATCAGTTGGCATTTTCCTCTAAGCAGGACTGGGTTGGACACTACGTGTTTTAGCCATACTGCTAAAAAGCCGTTCTAGCTAATATGTATCCATTGTTCATCCCAATGTCCATCCATACTGCATTAACCAATCATTTATGCCTGAATTTTTAGAAGTAGTTTAGGCGAAAACTCCCAGACGTTATTGGTATTTTTTTTTGCCGCTCTATGTGATGATCTTCACAGTAAAAGCTACCCTTAAATAACCTAGAGATTTAACGAATTCCAAACTTTATAAATTAATACAACACAATCTAAATGCACCATAAATTTATATTTGTTAATCTTGATATTAGAACATTTAAACATTTCAAACTACATAAAAATATGACAAACAATATAAAATGGAAAGAAATTTGTTGACAACTTCCAAAACGTCACTATTTCTTATAGTGCAATTAAGCAACACAACAGCTCACTTAGCTCTCCAAAAAAAGTATAGTGTTTTTAGTGGAGTGTTATCAACAAAAATCAACACAGTCCCACACAATAATGTCTCCAATTTATTATCTTTTCCACAGTACAAATTCTTCACAAACCAAACTTCTTTGCGGTTATTCAAAGTCTGTAAACAAGTGCCTGGATCCCCACGTCCCCGACCTCAGTTTAAGCTTGTGAATGTAAGTCCTTCAATCAAGTTTTAACTCTTCCACGTGCATAAGGAAATCAAGAGCCTTCTCTCCTTAAATTATTTATATTTTATCATACAGCCTGCAATGCAGTAAATCACAGTGAAAGCCCTGGGAAAAACAAAACAACATGATCTTTACAGCAGGACTTGAAACTTTATAATATTAAATGCATTTATAGAAGCTTCCCATAATAAAAGCGTGGGTTTTCATTTCCAGAAATCAAGTCAATTAGAAACCCTAGGTTCTACTTAAAAATCCATTTTGATCTAAAAGTGAAAACAGTCCCCTATCCATAGTCATTTTATAAACTCTATACAGTTTCACTTGCAGAGATTTTTTTTTTCCAGTCTGGAAAACGGTAGTGCAATTAGTTTTACTTTAAGTCATTTAGTCCAGGATGTAAATAGCTCTGTGGAAAGATAAGAAGATGGTGTGGTAAACAAGAAATTTTTGCAAGCCCATGCTGGCTTACTAGTCCATTAAAGCTTATAAGTCCATAGTGGCTTTCAACAAAATGTATATACATCACTAATAACAAAGCAGAAATAAATAGGCAGAAATGACTGTAAACTGTCTCATCTCTTAATGATTTTTCAGTATAACTGGCTTGACGAATTGATTATATAGTCATTTAAATAGGCAGACAGTAGACAGTTGCCCCTGGGACAGTCCACTATGACATCCAGTCTGGAAAGCCCCAATGGAGTTACATTCCTAAAATTAAAACAAAAAGGGGGAGTGGAGGATGGGAGATAAAGAGTTTAAAGATGCCACTTGAATAAATTCCATCAAGTCAGCCAGTTCACTTAGATTTCTTCTTAAAAAGGCTTTTAATTTTTGATGGCTTTTTGCTTTTCTCTCCATTATGACAAAGATCGTGCGGGATGCTGCTTATCCTGGCAACATGTGGGGCTTCCTGAACTGGTTTACTGTCGTTGCCAGCAGAGGAACAGGACGTGTGGCGAGGTTTAGGTACCGGGATGCCACTAGAAAGCTGGTTCATGCTACAGGACTTCTCCAAGATGCCATTGTACACTTTGCTGGCAGGACTGAAGATCATACTCTTCGTTTCTGTCAGACCTACACAATCTGGAGAACCCCGAGAGATATCTGCAGTTATGGGTGAATCTCCTCGGGATGAATCCTCTAGAGAGAGCTCATCTCTTGATATCTTTCGAGGAGACAATGTTTGGTATATCTCAAGGCTTGAAGGAGGAGACTGTTTCCTTCCAATGGAAGAATTTAAGGAGTCACATTCTGAGGCCGTGTCTGGCACTTCCCTGGATGAGACAGAGACAAAGGTTAACATTTTAAATCAGTATTTTCTAACACTACCAGCAGACATGCTAACTAATTCTAACTAAAACAACTTCTATTTTTAATCCATCAAAATGTAAAAGGGAGAAATACTAAAAGTCTATACACATTCTGACAAAATTAGATTACTATTTTAAATAACTTAGCAAAACTCAATGTTTAATATGTAACATACACTATAATAATGAAATCTTCCAATTTAAGAAACATAACTCATGCTACATCTTTCTTCAATTGTCAGAGGAATGAAAATGTTTAAAGTTTACAGATTTTTTTTTTAAATCTCAGCTACTTTGGTGTTTTGTTTCAACACCAAGTATTTTTCTTTCTAAATCACATAGCTGACATTATATATTTTAAAAGATGAACTTTAGTCACGGTCTCTCCTTTTCCTTCTTAGTTATTAAACTGATGAAATCTAGCTTCCTGAGGAAGGAAAAAAGGAATATAGTTAAGCTAAAATGTAAGTTCTCCCAAATTTAGAAAGGAGAAGGAAGCTGACGTACAACTGGGGGGAGGGGAGTAGGAGTGAAGGGAGGCAAAAGTCAGTGATGTCACCTGATTTTTTAAGAAGTAGACAGTCAATAAATTCTCACAAGTTTATTCCTTTTTGATTCCCCCCTTCTCCACGTAAAGAGAGAAGAGAAATAAGAAGGATAAGAAAGATACAGTTCACAACCTCAAGGCCAAAAAACAGTAGATGCTATCAGCCATTCCTGCAAAATATCCCTCAAATCCAACACCTGTCACTCCCCCACTGCTACCACCCCTATTCCTGAACTACTGTGAAGTCACCTCAGGGACTGCAAGGGCTTCCTAACTGATCTCCCTGCTTCCCTTCTTGTTCCTCCCTCCTAGCCACTGCTCTACACAGATGCAAAGGGGTTTTTAAAAACCGAGTGCATCATTCATTTACTTGCTCAAAACTTTCCAATGCTTCCTCCCCTAGTCAGGCTAAAAATCCAAAGACCTTGCCAAAGTCCACAGAGCCCAGTACAATCAGGACCACGGCTCTGGCTCCAGCTGCAGGCCCCAGCACTTTGTCTTATTACACTATGCCTCCCTCTTTGTTCTCCCCAAGATGCCAATCCCGTGACTCCCTTGGGGCTGTGCACTTGCTGTTCCCTCTGCCTCCTATTTTCCTTCCCTCCATCTCTACAGGGCTTAATGCCCCAGGTTATTCAGGTCACTGCTCAACTGCTCTCTCTCCAGAGATAAATCCCTTGGCACTCTGTCATAACAGTATTCTCTTTTTATCTGACTTTAGTTGGCATCCCAAAACATCCCACTACTTCAAAAGGTATTTTATATTAACGTTTTATAGTCACTTTCTTCAGAAGAAAGAAAATGAGGACAGGGAATCTTACTAACTTCTGTATTCTCTGTACTGGAATGGTGAGAGGCAAGTTCACAGTGGGTATTTAATAAATATGTGATGGGGGTGCCTGGGTGGCTCAGTGGGTTAAAGCCGCTGCCTTCGGCTCAGGTCATGATCCCAGCGTCCTGGGATAGAGCCCCACATCGGGCTCTCTGCTCAGCAGGGAGCCTGCTTCCTCCCTTCTCTCTCTGCCTACTTGTGATCTGTCTGTCAAATAAATAAATAAAATCTTTAGAAAAAATAAATATGTGATGAACAAACGAATGAATGAAAGAAACAGATGAAAGCAAAGAAAAAGAGAAAAGACCTTGGATAATAGAGATCATGTCTTACTTATTTTTGTATGTACCACATGGGATACAAATACTGTTCACTCTATGAAAGAAATGATTTAGAAATAAAAAGTAGAGTTAAGATAAAAAGGGCAGAAGAAATACGGTAGGAGAAGGAAGAGAGCTGAAGACAGAAGAGAAAGGCAAGGACACATATGATCATAATCCGCCAGCCAGAACGAGGCCAGAACCTTGTCTCACTTGTTTTGGCAGCTCGAGTTATTAGCAAGCGCACAGCATACAGCGAGGACCCAAGTTCATATTTATAGAATAAATGAACTGAATGCTCTCTCACCTCAGATGACCTGTGATTACTATCATTATTCACGCAGTGAATACCGCATTTTAGATATGTATCTTACTCAAAGTATTTAATCACTTCTCTGTACTTCACTCACACATGTATGTGCAGATTGTTTCTATTACACTCCAAGCTCTCAGAAGGTACCAAATCCCCTGGGCAAATAAAGTCTTAAACGATGATTTCATGTAATACAGTTACATGTGCTGCATCATTTTTAAGTGCTTTTACAATATGATAATGGGGGTGCTAACAGAGGACAAGAGGAAGTTCAGATAAGAAGAAATGACTCAGCAGTCGGTCACTGGTAGGGACTTTTCTGTTAGCTTCTTTTGGAGTTGGGCATCCATTAATTGTATAGCATATATCACTGTTCCTGAAGCTGTCCAGGTCCCAGAGCCAGAAGCTGATTTAGTTACAATTTTAAAAATTTACTTTCTACTCTGCTATGTGGTTTGGCTGCTTTGTGTGTGAAGTTCTAAGCTAGGTTAACATTATTTCAAAAACAGTCTCTAAAATCTAAATAGTATGTGAAAAGAATACTGATCTAAGGTAGGACTCCTAGATTCCAGTACTGGTCCTGCCATTAATCAGTTGCACAACCTTGGGCAAATCACTTAAATTAGCCAGGTCTCAATTTTCCTGTCAGAGTATTTGATTAATCTCCAAAATTATTCCTCATCCTAACATCCTTATTCCAAAACAAATAATAATCTGAAGTGTTGCTACTTCCACAGAACTAGTGAGATTTGGGGCGTAAGGTATAGTATAATCTCTGACTCTTAAAGTGTCCCATTTTTTTCTAGAGCATATATTCTTTGGAATGTTGAACCTGATGTGTACTATTTATGTTATTTTTCTATTTCTTTTTTTCTCACTGAGGTATAGGTGAATTCATGTCAGTTTAATGCCTATATAACAAGACTCAACTCAAGGTAAGATTTAAATGAGTGTATATGCGCATAATGCATAGAACATAAAAGATCAGTAAATAGTAAATGTCATTACTATTACTATTTTGTAAGGATTCTAGTGGTTCATCATGTAAACATGTAAGACACTAAATGAGGAAAAGTTTTCTGCAGCTAAATTCTCTATTTATGAGCTAGCTGTGAATTTCCGACACTATTACTTGAAATGAAAACTAAACATGTCCACAAATGCAGAGATTCTACTGGACAGCAGCACTCTAGAGTCTTCCTATTAATTTCCATAAGCCACACAAAATTAGTTCTGTCCCTAATGCCATCCTGTGGGTGATGATAGTTATACTGCAAAGGTTATACAAAAAGCTAATCAGAAAGTGCTACCCAAGCAAAGCTGCACAAATTCTCCAACTGTAACAAGGACACAAACCCTGGACCTTCTCCTCGGGAATGTTCTCTCATAAAATCTACTTTCACTAGTAGATAAAAACAAACATGTATGAAAATTATTATTTGATGATGATGCCAACTAAAAAATCACATGATAGAGAGAAGCCACAAAGGGTCACTGAGAGCATCGAGCCCACTCCCTTTAGTTTTGTTTCTCACGAGGAACAGGAAGACTTCAGAGCTGCATAGTGACAATGTGTGAGCAAAGTCAGAAACTGGCATCGGTTTTCCTGTCACTTAATATCCCACTGCTCCTAAAGAGAGATGTGGTTTGGAAGGAGACATCCTTAGTTGCAACGGGTCTCATGGAGCATGATGGTCCTCAAGCTGGACTAGAACACACTGCTGCTATACCCATTCTATACAAATTCTTACATTTTCTTTCATCTTTGGCATTTGATATTTCCTGTTTGCTAGTAAGTACTAGCACATAACAGAAAAAAATCATTGAGTGGCAATAAATATTTTAAAAATTCAGTCATATTTAATGTTTCTTTGTGTATATTTAAATTTATGCCTTTGTGTTTTACAAAAAAACTATTCATAAGACAAATCTGTTTTGTGAGACTTGAGTCAGTTGTGTGCAGTGGTCTCTAAGCAGTTGTATGTCAAAACACCTACACTGTCTGTGGTGGGCAGAACACTAAGATGGTCCCTAAATCTCTAGTCTTGATGTAAACACATATATTCTTCCAGTTATTCCATCAAACACTAATACAGGTGCTGCTATGAAGGGATTCTGCAGATGTAATTGGGGCCCGAAACTAGTCTATCTTAATATCAGAAACTATTATCCAAGTGAGCCTTTTAAATTGGGTCCAGAGATTAGAGATGGGGCAGGTCAGAGATACCAAGGAAAGAGGGGACTTGACAGAAGGGATAGTTTCTGTTGTGCGCTTTGAAGATGGAGGCCCATATAGCAAGGAGTATTGTGCAGCCACTAGGAACTGGGAGGGGCCCCCGGCTAACAGCAAGCGTGGGAACAGGACCTCAGGGCTATAATCACAGGAACTGAATTCTGTCACAACCAAATGAGCTCTGAAGTGGCCCTCAGGCTCCAGAGGAGAACAAGACCTGGCAAATACCTTGATGTTAGCCTTGTGAGACCCTGTGCAGAAAACTCAGCCACACCAAGCTTGGACTTTGACATGCAGAACTAAGAGCTAATAAAGGGATGTTGCTTGAAGCCACTAAATTTATGGTAATTCGTGATGCAGCAACAGAAACTGAATCCAAAGTGTCGCTCCTCCCCACCCCAGGCCCACCTCCCATCCACCCCGTCCAACATATACTGCAGTTGGTTCACTGTCAATACCATTGCTTTTCAGCAGAGAAGTAAATGGCCTCCTCCTCCTCCTCATTTCGATAAAGGACAGGACAACTTGACACTGACAGGATATCAGGGTCAGGGGAAGGCAAGGAGTGCTGCGGGTGCTGGGGGTGGTGGGGGTGCCGGATGTGGGCCTGGTGCGGTGTGTGAGGAGGGAGCTGGGCACGAGGACACTGTGGTGAGGCTGGCACGATGCTGCGACGGGAGCGGCACAGGCTGCTGCTTCGGGCGAGCGACCCCGCGGGCTTGGCCATGGTCCCTGAAAACAAGCAGACACACAAACGGGCTCATGAGACCAGTGTCACTTCTAGGCACAACACAGGCACACATGTTGGGGTCCTGCCTCCACTAACAGGTCACGTCACCATGGAGCCAGCACTCACTGGAGTAACTGCACTATGGTTGCCACCTCTACCACTTGGACTGCTTCCCAGGAAGGTGAAGAAATACAAAAACAATGGAATTAAAATGAAAACAGGTCTAGAAAATAAACAGAAGAGAACATAAACCCATGAGGCTCTAACATTACATCTGACATTACTAACTACATAGGCTTGAAAATCTGCCCATGATGATAAGTCCTTACATTTAAAAATCAATACAGCATGTGTACTTTGTAGCAAAACTTTGTGTGAATTTTACCATTAAAAGAAGAAAACTATCAGGTAAAAAAAAAAAAAAGGTTGAGATTATCTCTTGAGATAGCGTGACTTGTCTGAACTTGAAGTTTTATTGTTTTCATGTTTCAAGTTTCAATTTAAATTCTAGTTAGTTAACATATAGTGTAATATGGTTTCATATTATAACAGAATTTAGTGATTCATCACTTATATACAATACCCAGTACTCATCACAAGTGCACTCCTTAATTCCAGTCACCCATTTAGGCCATTCCTTACCCATCTCACTCCATCAGTCCTCCGTTTGTTCTCTATCATTAAGGGTCTTTTATGGTTTGCCTGCCTCTAAGAAATTTTAAATCAAGTCATTGAAATACTGTCTCCTAGCCAGTAAAGCAAAGATCTGACCAAAACTTGTTTCCTGAACACTGATTACTATGGAACTAACTAGAAATCTTAGATAATCTTGTTCCTGCTACCAGTCTCAGTCTAGACCCATGCAGGTAGAAAACTTCAGCTGCAGCACCAGAACATCACACTGGTGGCCTTCTCACACCCCAACATTCTGTAAACCCTCATTCTTACATCTTTTTATAAAAATGTGTTCCTTTTGAAACTCACACTATTAAGCTGTGTGAATCTACCACCTCTACTCCAGTCATCACTTCCCAGTTATTCCCTTACCAATCAACCCAACCTATCATCAAACTTGAGCAATCTCATTTACAAATAAGACCTTCCGTCACCTTAACTCATCATGGTTTCCCCCCTTCTCAAGACATCTATGACGTCACTCACTCTCCAACTTTGTCTTGCTGTCTTGAGATCACTGCTCCATTTTTGATATTACAAGTCAAGACAGACAACTGAGATTCTGACCACGTTTCTACCTTTCTAGTTCACACATTCTGCTCCTTCCACTTTGTCTGTCCTATTCTCGACCCCAAGTTCAAGCACCTTACTCTACTGATTAGGCCTTCTGTTAGCTTTATATTCAACTTCTTTCTATTTCCCAATAGCATTTAAAAATCAATGCTGAACAATAAACCTAAAAAACAAACCAATAAACAACAGCAGCAACAAAAAACCCTCTTCTGTCTTCACTCTGTTTTTCAACTGACATAACCTCTCTCCCCTTTTATGAAGAATTTTATCTGTTACTTTCTCCACTACTTCACCTTAACTCATTCATCAAAGAAAGTATGAAGTGTTCACATATAGTTTGGCTGCAACTGTTCTCAACAAAGTCACAATCTACTTCCTTGTTGCTAAATTCAACAGATAACTCAACCCTTCCCTGACATTTGACCAGCACCTGACACTGATTATTATTTTGTCCTTCCCTTGACTTCTCAAAGCACATTCACACATTGTGCTGCTTTTATACAACAGAATAAAGAAAAATAATATAAGTGATCTCCTCAAGTTAGGCAGGAAAAAATTTGGTAAAATTTAACAGCCACTGATTTAAAAGAAAAATCATTCTTAGCAAAATAGGAATAAAATTTCCTTAACTTAAAAGCAATCTACCAAAAACACAGAGCAAACAATAATTTAATAAATAAAAATCACATTGCATGATGAAATACTGGGAGTATTCTCCTTGAAGTCAGAAATGGCAATCATTATTGCCTACAATCACTGCTTTTATTCAACATTTTTTTAAAAAAGATTTTTATTTATTGACAGACAGAGATCACAAGTAGGCAAAGAGGCAGGCAGAGAGAGAGAGAGAGAGGGAGGGAAGCAGGCTCCCCACTGAGCAAAGTGTTTGATGCGGGGCTCGATCCCCGAACCCTGGGATCATGACCTGGGCCGAAGGCAGAGGCTTAACCCACTGAGCCACCCAGGTACCCCTATTCAACATTTTACTGAAGGTCTTAGGGGGAAAAAAGGAAGGGAAGAAGGCATTAGGACTGAAAAGGGAAAAAAACAACTTATTATTATTATTGCATAAACAAAAAAATCCAAAAGACTCCTGAGAGAATTTAGTATTTCTGTACGTAACATCAGCTTATTAACAAAGTCAATAGCAGTTCCCTTTACATCGGCAACAAGCAAAAAAAATTTTTTTAAAGAGAGGTAATGTGTAACTACAAACAATAACAAAACAAAATAACAAAACAAAACAAAAAACACTATGGGGTATCCAGAAATTAATCTTTTTTAAAAAGATGTGCAAGAAGAGTGCAGAGAAAAATTTAAATTTTAAAGACGTAAAAGCAGATCCCAATAAATGAAACTTATGAATAATAACTTTCCCCAAATAGATCAATAAATTCAAAGAAATTCCAAAAAAATCTCAATGGATCTTCATAAGTGAATCCTAAAATTCATATTGGCCAAAACAGCAATTGTGAATTTGAATAATAAAGGAAAATCCAGACCTATCAAGCCTCAACACTTACTATAAACTATAAAATAGCAACTAAAGCAGAAAGCAGAATGGAACCAGTGGAACAGAACAGAGAGCATGGACGCACGTGTGCACCAATGGAGAGAAGTGGGATTACAAACCGGTACGGACAGACCAGGAATGAGGCTGGGACAACTGTTTGTCCATACATCAGGAGATATATTTAGATTCCTATCTCACAATACAAACAAAAATAACTTCCAGGTAGATTAAAAAACTAAAGGATTAAAGCAAATCTGAAACTTTTAGGAGAGCAAATCTGTTATCTTCTGGAAAAGATGTAAAAAGCACAAATCAGTTTCATAAATTTGTCATTGGAAATGTATTTTAAAAACCCCTATGATTAAAAAATAAATAAATAACACAGCTGAGTAACAAAGAAAAGCCAAAGCCTGAAAGCTATCTGCAACCATCAAAGAGCTGGAAAATATTAAGACAAATTCTCCTGGATCAATAAGGAATCCTGGGAGAGATTCCACAGTAGGAACAAACAACTCAGAGAGGAAGAAATCTGAATACAAACACCATGAAATGAACTGGAAATCAATCTCAGTAGTCATCAAGGAAATAAAAATTTTAATCACTCTATGGTATACCACAGCCATTCAAGTTACAAAACAAATAAATCAGATCATTCTAAGTATTGATGAGGATATGGGCAGACAAGCACTCTTATAAAGGTGGGTGTATAAACGAACAATCATTTTGAGAGCAACCTTGCAATGACTAGGAACAGCAGCCCTCCCAAGGACTAAAAGTGATCCATTTTCTAGGTGTCTACTCAGAGAAACTCTCAAAATTATGCACAAAAAGATAAAGGTAAGGTAAAGATAGATGCTCACTGCAGTATTGTCTGTAAAGGCAAAAAAGTACAAAGAGCCTACCTCAGTAGAAAAATGGGTTAATAAACTGTGGTTTGTGATTATAATGAATAAATAGATACACTGTCATTAACTCATACTAAACAGTTAAAGTGAATTTTAATAAAGCTGTATATGAACATGGAAAATTTACAACATACATGTGAGCAAAAAGAGCTGCAAAACATTACCTAGAGTTTGATAATTTATGTAAATTTTTAAACAACTGTACCTATTATTTATAGGTACATCTGCAAGTAATAAAAGTACAACAGGCTTTAGAACGGTATACAACTTCAGAAGAGTGGGAAGGGGAGGCCATGTGGTTTAGCTATATGTATAGCAGTTTATTTCAGAAAAAGGGATGAATAGAGCAAAATGTTAAAATCGTTTATCTTTGTAGTAGGTGGGCATTTAATTTTCAGTACTTTTAAGTTCATCTGAATGACTTTATAATAAGAAATTTTAAGTAAATTGGTACCACATTCCCCACTATGAATATTTAGCAGATACTATAAAAGTAACAGGAAAAAACTATGATCTCTTCTCCTACCCACAAAGAGCTAAACTTTGATAATATTTTCCCTTTTTTCTTCACACATAATTAAACATAGACAATATTATTTTGTGTATAGTTTCACAATCTTTCACTTTGCTCTTAACATACCACAGGTATGTTTCCTTGCCACTATTTCACACGTAGACAATTTACACATACTCACGGTACAAATTTAAAACTTCTCAGAGGGTACAAAATAAAGAGACCTTCATCCTACTCTAGGCTCTAGTCTGACTGCCAGGAGTTTCCCATTTATCACCTCTGAAATTATGCTTTCATAACTAGGCAGAGTGGAGTATTACTGCTGTGCCACTGGGTGGAGGCAGAGCTCTCAAAGTGTAATCTTAGGCAAGAGTTTTTTTCACAGATAATAAATTTGGTCACAGAACTTCTAAATCATCAAACTAAAAATCAACTCATACTTTTTTCATATTTTAAATTTCTCTATATATCACAATCACTGAAAACCTAAGACAACTATTCACATATAGATGTTTTGATACATCAAAAAGAACTTTTTAAAAAGGAAAGGAAAAAAACAAAACTAGTTAACTTAGGGAATACATCTTCATGTATACTGATACTGAATAATTATGGGTTCTAAGGAGGAACTGTGATTTTTAAAAGCTATAGTTTTCAAACAAAATCATACACTTATGAATCAGTGTAGCATTTGGCAAGCTTAAGGGCATATAATTCAAATAAACACAAGACAATATTCAAAGAGCAGAGCTGGCCCAGATACAGGTATAACTTTGCACCAGAACTGCTTTGTGGCACAGGACAAGTGGGATGAGCAAGGTCACATATTCTAGGGTTCACGGCATTTATCTTCTGTCCTGTTTTCCCTATTGTTTTAAGAGTTTAGTGCCTCCTCAACTGACGTGCGTTATCTCTCCATCATTAAACCAGAGCGAGCCACAGAAATGAACACAAATGCATAGTCATTCACTATTTATTTGTAAATTTAGGGCTTTATTTCCTAAAATTGTTCTAAAAATTAGAACCCTTTGTAAATCATAACATCAGGAAAAATTTAACAATTGGATAAAAAAATTCAAACTGGAAAATGTTTATATATCATGATTGATTTGTCTTAAAACTAAAATTTCTATTTAAGTTTTCAACCAATTAGTGATTAAATTCTGCTTCCTATTCTTTGGAATCTTGTTTTATCTACAGTTTCCAAAAGGTCACAAAGATTGGGAAAGTTATTCAGCCAGGCAATAACAAGGATCAAAAGTTTTTCAAATGATTTCTAATATAAGAACATACCATTTTAAATTCAACTCTCTATAACTTTGCAACAACTCCATATATTAATAAATTCTAAAAATGATTAACAAAATCTAAAATACCTGAATTTAACCTTCCTACTGAAACATATTCCTTACAGTGTAAAAATGCAAAGAATATTTATGTTTAATTTCTACATATTATTTTTACGTATTTTTTATGTTTTACATCTATTTATGTTTGTTTTATTTTTACATACTGTTTTTACATATTTTACATTTGTTTATGTTTTATGTTTATCGCATAAACAAGGCAACATACGAAAACTGTACATTTTAAAACCACCTTTGAGAGGAACTCCATTTTCTAGCAACAACAAAAAAAGTTCTTCTAAACATAAGCACAGTTTAATTCTGCTTAAAAGTAAACTGAGCCAATGCATCATGAGTTAAAAGTATAGCAGGATAAACTCTTTAAATAAAAGGACAGAGAACTGGAAAAGCAAAACAAAAAAACTCCATGCCCACTGGGAATGGTAATGCAATTTCAAATAAATCACAGACCGGCCCAAAGTCACACAGTTGGTTAGTCAGTGGTACCAAGATCTTCCCCTAATTTTTACTTTCTACTATAGATTAAGCTGTCATTTGAAAGAATATTTACCCTCAAAGCTCAGCACTTCATTCATACAATATTTAGCATGTATGATGCACTACTCTATGTATATGTATATAGACACACACCTGATTATTCTCACATAGTAAAGAGAAATTATTAACCACAAAAGGAAAAAAGAGAAAATGATGAATGAACAAATTTTTCATCATAGGTTTCAAAGTCAATGATTCATAAAACACATGGTAGAAAGTTACTTGAAAAACTGTACAAACTCTCTTTTTTTAACTCATCACTTACCAGGAAACTGTGACACTATTGGGGGTGTATCTTCATCTAAATCATCAACTCCTCCAGCAATTGGATAGGGTGGAATGGAGACTCTGGGCATCACCACCCAGCTGTGATCAGAATACAGGGAAGAGGTCAAGCTGGGGAGTCCCGAGTTATGGGCTATCTGAAAGCCACAGATCTTCTCAATCTGCTGCCAGCGAAAAAGTCGTTCTCGTAAACAAGTTGTCAACTCAGAGAGCGCTTTCCTGAAAAAGCCAAAGTAGTAATTACTTGTTGCATCAAAGAATCTTTAATATGGCACTAAACAGGGCAAGTACATGAACAGACAGTGGCAATTACCCATTCTTAAAATTAGTATAGGTTATGTAATTACACATGCTTAAATGACAAATTAACATATGTAAACTGTTTATAAATTACACATTTCAACATAATACAGGTAAACTGATGGCTAAAATAACATTCTTACTTTGCTTCCAGAATTTTGTGATCTACCTCATCTAGGGAGGAGCTATGTGCAACATGCAGAGTCCCAAAGACTGTGCTTCTTTTCTTTTTAATTTTCTCTGCCTAGAAACCCAAGGAGAGAAAAAAATAAGGGTAGGTTTGGAAAAAACACACACATATTAATGAAGTTTGTTTTGAATATATTAATAATCATAAAATCAGTGGAGAATTATATTAGCCAAAATAAAGCCCTAATTTCCAAAAAAGAAAACAGATGAGGGAGAAAGCATGCTTTCTTAAGCCAATCAATACAATTCAAAACTTTGTTCTGGAGAACTTTTCTCTTATTCTGATGGTTCAGAAAATCCTAATCTTCTATTAAAATTAACAATATAACATTAATCATATCCTACTGCAATGAGGTGTTAGTGAGTGAACTGAGCTTTTTTTTTTTTTTGCTAGAAATCAGATTAAAACTTAATGTCATTTCACACAATTTAATAAGAGTCAGACATTAATTTCTAGTAACTACTAACCTGAATCAGATATGAAGCAGCAACCTAGAGGAGAAAAGCTCTGTATAAAACATTTATGATAATGATAATAGGGATGATTTTTAAATGACACTGAGGTCATTCTAAAAGTTATATACTGCTCTAAATAAGGTAATTTTACTCTACGGCCTATGACTACAAGAGTCATTTATGCAGTAAGTTCCAATTCACAAAAAGAAGCTATAACAATAAAATTTTTATTCAGATCTTTGTATCCCAATTGGTTAATCTCTTTAGAAATTTATTAAATTTTGAAATATAATAGAGTACCTCATCCTTAGCAATAGCTAATTGCATCTCAGCATTTTGTCTTTTAATATTGTAGTACTGTACTTCTACTTCATGTGTCAACTGAAGCCATTTCTGAAGTGCATCTGGAACAGACCAGCTGCTTCGGAGTTCAAATTCTTTTTCAGCCTTTTTTAGAGCCATTCGAACCTGGAAAGGAGGGAGAAGGAAAAGAGGAGGGGGAAGAGGAAACGGAAGGGATGAGGAGAGAAAGAGGAAGAGAAGGTTGGAGGGAAGATGGAGATGGAGAGAGAAAGAGAAAGAAATTTATTTTTTTTAAGAAGATGTTTAAATTAAGATACATCTTAATTAAGATTTCACCAAAATTAAGAGAAAATGCAATTTTAATTATGTTCTTTGTAAACATCTTTTTAAAATCACAAAGTATAAAAATATATTCCTAACATAAAAACTAGAGCTGAAGTTTTTAAGTGCATCTCAACCCACTAACCAAAGTTGTAAAGCCAAAGGGTAGAAAGGGCTTACATATATCTTTTTTTTTTTTTAAGATTTTATTTATTCATTTGACAGAGAGAAAGATCACAAGTAGGCAGAGAGGCAGGCAGAGAGAGAGGGAGGAAGCAGGCTCCCCACTGAGCAGAGAGCCTGATGCGGGGCTCGATCCCAGGACCCTAAGATCATGACCTGAGCCGAAGGCAGAGGCTTTAACCCACTGAGGCACCCAGGCGCCCCAGGGCTTACATATATCTTAGGTTGCATTATTTAGTTTTTATATTTTATAATAGCCAGACTCAAGTGACAGAAGAAAATTTCAGACACATACCAAACTACAATGGATTACATTCTTCTTATAGTGTATTTTTGTTTAGGGTATAGAATATAAGAAGTATCCAAAATACAGTGGATACCTGCCCTACTACCCCTTCTACTGTTCCCAGGAGACACTACCAAAAGCCATTTCACTATACATTCACTTCTTAAAGTAATGACACCATTTTTTTGACAGTTTTCATGACATCTTCTTTACGGTTAGTTATTTCTCACTGTTATCATAAGCACATCTGTCTGTTACAGTCTGTTTCACCCACTTCTACTTAATTCACTGCTTCTAACATACCAGAAGGTAGATAAATGCATTTGCAGACCATGTGTAAATTTCAAGAAAACAGATTCTGAGTGAGACTCTACTTGATTTTTCCATGAGAAACTGCATAGGTTTCACTGTCAGGATGTCGAAGTCTTCCTTCGAGCTGCCCTTTAGGGGAGCTGGACAATAAATAGTTACAAAACTAAAATGCCTACTGCATTAGTTGGAATAAAATGCTAAGGGAAAAACTCTTAAAGAAAGCCTAAGAAAAGAACAAAGAAAGAAGAGACAATCCATTCTAGGGAAGATTCACTTAAAAACTAGCAAGAGCTCAAGCTAAAGATGTGTAAGGATGCATGGTGGAATATAAGGTATCATGAACACACACTCAAGACCTTCAGACAAAGTCAAGAATGCATCGCGGAGCATCCTGCTTCTGGAGCACCATACCTGTAAATTACTTCCCCCAAAGCTAAGTAAGTAACTAAAAACTCCACTCTTAAACTCGTGTGCAGAAGAATGTTTGATCTGAACAAGCACAATTTATTTAAATAAACTTTATTGTGTGCCAGAATAAACTAATAAGAGTACTGTACACAAATTTCTTCTGATAAAGAAATAGAACAGCTGTCAGATACTGCAGAAAGAAAATTACATTTGAGAAGTATCTTTTTTAAAACTCCAAAATCAGACGAAAAAAAATCACAATGGGACACTAAGTACAGACATTAAAAGTAAGGCTAAGATAGAACATACTCCACTTACTCACTAAAAACAAATCCTAAGCAACATGTGCCTGACACATTAAACTGTGCAAAGCGCTTGGGACAATACTGTGTTTAATAAACTAGCTGTCTAAGCTGTGTGGCGTCCCTGATGATCTTTCAGGAAGAGAGGATCTGAGGTCAGGTCCTGTGACATGGAGCTCCATACAACACTATAAAGTGTAGGTCAGCAGGCTCTCTTTCTCATAAGATCTTAAAGCTAAAACTTCCACACAATTTCCACTGCCGAGGAACTAAACAGAGAATCTATTTCAAATTTCACTCAAGTTTTTCTCTTTATTCATAAAGATTTTCCTTATTATGTCTATACATTTATATCCCCTAAAAGAACTCAATGAACACATTTAACACAGAATTGGCATAGAGCTAGCTGAAGCTTGGGAAATTGGTTTATTTCACAGCTGAAGCTGAACAGTGTTTTTACTGCCTGTCAAATAATGATTCAAAATTTTGGAAATCTTGACCTTCCAACAAGAGCAACTATTTTAACTATTTTCACTGTTATTATTCATAAGTTTATCATCTGACCTAAATTCTAATCCTTCAGTTTGAATTACACTGTTATTTACAAAGGAATGGATGCAGAAAAAAATGAGTAATTTTAAGCTTTTGCAAATGAATTATTAAATTGTTTACAAATATAATTATTTACACAATGTTTGTGTCTCAGGAATAAAACAGCAGTAAGTAAAAACATGGTGTCACACAAAGAAACACCCTAAATATCTGGAAACATGGCTCTAGACCCAAACTTTATGATTATTAAATCCCTTGCGACCTTCACAAGTTCTTCACTTTCTAATCTGAGGTTTGTCTCATGTAGAATAGGCAAATACTATGACTTGTCCTGACTTTGGTCTTCTTGAAACTTTAAGAACAAAATAATTCACGTGAAAAAGTATTTAAACCATACAAAATATGAAGTGGTACAACTATTCACCCGAAAGTTTTTGTTTTAGGGAAAAATAGTGCCACTATACATGTACCAGATACTCTTGACTTGTAGTTCTGAGAAGTTGACTACCTCCCAGATAAGCTATAGTAATACTTCAAACTATGTGGAATTGTAGACTATATAACATACATAAATTAACTTTCCAGTGAAATTTACTTTTAGAAACAAAACTTTTAATAGCAGTATGGGAAAACGTGGACTTTGGAATAAGACACACAAAAATCTTGGCTTTGCCATCTAAGAGCTATGTGAATTCAGGCAACTTATTTAACCTCTCTGCATGTCTCACCTATAAATGAGCATAATTTCTATCGTGAGGATTAAAATTTATGACCAAACCACCTGTAATGTGCATAGCATAAACTTCTGACACACAGTACGCAACCATTAAAACTGTGTTTCTTATTATTATAATCATGTTGGACAAAGTTCTTTTTAAATACCCACTTAACCCCTTTAAACCACCTCTTACTGACTCGGGATCTCACTAGGATTATTACATTTGTACTGGGACATATCATGGAGATCCCAAAGTCTACTGAGGTGTGCAACGGCTTTTGCAAAAACTTCATATTAGAATGTTTGTGATTTGTGAATCCTTTTTGTAGGCTGTCTTCTCCCTCGCTGTGGGGCAGTCACTTACTTGTAAAATTCTGCTATCAGTTTATGTATCTGTAGACAAATTACCACTACTGCTTTCTGATTTGTTCTTTCTTACCCATAAAGTGCAGAAAAATAGCTAACAAGCTGTTTAGTTTAGTACTGGGAACAAGCCAAGAGTTAGAAGTCTTGGTGGGAAAAGGCAGTGAGTTCTCACAGACATAAAAAGCATAATATCGAATTCCTTCACACTATAATTTTGGCTAAGCCTTTTTCTTTCTTTTTTTTTCTGTTAACTCCTGGATTCTTTACTACATTCTGTACAGATAAGGTTTGTCAGGTGAATAGGACCTGACCCCAAAGTACATGTAGGAGTTAACTTTAGAGAACAAACTCCTTACAGGGAAAAGATTCAACAAAAAAGATGCCAGGGGTATGAGGGAAACAATAGCTAGCCATGAATGGAAGAGATGGCTGTGTTCAGGCAGACAAATCCTACCAAAAATGACAATCCTGAAGGAAACAGTAACACACACCGAACATTTTCTCATGAGTTAAAACTGAAACTCATTCATCACATAATTCTTATTCCTTATTTAGCACCTGGCTGAGAAGACAACAGTACACAAAGCAAAGCGGGAGACAGAACACCAAGGTTCTTGGCCCTGCTTTACAACTGAGACACTCTGATCTTGGGCACGCTTTCTCACCCACAGTTTATCAGTAAAGAAAGGGTCCAAGTCAGAAGAAGGAGATGAGACCACAGAAACAGAGGTTGGAGTGACGTGTTTTGAAGATGAAGGAAGGGGCCATGAGCCAAGAAATGCAGGCAGCCTCTGGAAGCTGGAAAAGGCAAAGGAGACAGATCCTCCCTAGAGTCTCCACAGGAATGCAGCCCTGGGAACCTATTTTAAACTCTATCTTAAGAACTGTAAGATAATAAATGTGTGTTATTTTAAGCCACGAAGTTAGTGGTAATTTTTTTATAGCCAGAACAGAAAACCAAAAGATCTGCCTACAATTAAATTCTGCACCCCCACACCCCACCTTTCCTAAAGGCTTTCATTCCATCTTGAGTAACTGCATGGTAGCAGGAGATACTGAAAAGCCATCTGTAGACAACTTCAGAATTCTTAGCAGATTATGTTCTAAAGCCATTTAACAGGATTCAAATGTATAACAGAGATTCTTTACCTTTGCAGAGAGGTTTAACATTAGATAAACTTTACTAGGTTACAGCTGGAAGCTGAAACATATCACAGATGTTAAATAAACATCTTAAATTCACTGGAGATAATTAACATGGCATGGGATAAGATTTCATGAGTGAGTGAACATGACGGTAACTTTATTTTTAAATTATTACTTTGTCATTTTGCTATATGGGCTTTGATCAATGCTAACAATGTGAACAAATAATTCTTTTATTAACTAAGGGAGAATATACAATGCCACTAAACATAGAAGACTAAACAAAAACAAAACAACTCCTCAGAGGGGCGCTACCACTGCCCTAACAAATACGTTCGTGGGATGTAAATACCTGCTCCAATTCCTGCTCTGCATATTGCCGTCTGCTCAGTTCACATTCGGCTCCTTCCCTTAGCTCTCTCAGCCGACAGGCCTCTTCCTTTGCATAATTGATTTCATCCATCATTTTGCGTTCTAGATTTTGCTTTTCTACAGCAACATTTCTGTTTTCTTCCTGTGCTTTTTCAAGCCTTACAGAATGATAAAAATGAAAATTCCTCACCAAAATTTCCAAAGTTTCATTTTTTTCACAAAGAATAAATACGTATCAAGCAGGAGAATACATGTTTCCATCCAAAATCAGAGTATTTTCTATTAGTCTTACATGTGAATACCAAAACTAGCAGGTAGCCCCCTATACAGCTATATGGGTAACACTGAGCTCAAAATACAGTGATAGCAGGGAATCACTCTTCAGCAAAGAGACTTTTAAGAAATTCATTATTACCTGAATCACGTTAAAAATAAAACTTAACTATACATATCATTCCACCTATACTTGATTTATTTCCACTGACCTGCTCATCTATTCTCTAGTGCATACCTTTAAAATAAATCTCTAATTAGAACAATATAATTTTTCTAAAAATACGAAATGAAGTGGACAGACATTACTGATGTGTGTAACAACTAAATAAAAGTGTGAGCCAATGCCCATATTACATTTTCACAAACTGTATTTGCCTACATAAAATAGTAAGATTCACATAGCTTTTTAAACTTACTCACCTCTCCTGTAAGTCCATTAGGCTTTGCTCTGCAGTTTGTAGACTCTCTAAGTCCTTCATCATTTTTGCAACATGTTCTTTTGATGTCTTATTCTGTGTGTAAGCAAACCAGCACCCTCCAACACCAATTACTATAGAAACTGTGAGAATAAAATCCTTCATCCAGTTATGAGGTGGGCCTATAAAGAAAATTAGAGATGATTAATCTTTCATAACAGAAGCTCAATACATAGAAGCAATTTTTTTAAAGTAATAGGTATCTAAAAACAAACAAATGTGAAAATGTCCCTCCTATAAACCAGCTCTAGCCTTTTAAAAATTCTTTCTTCTAATAATCAAAGTGCTTATTATAACAGTCTGATACACTAGAACTACCAGAGGGCACAGATAAACCCACAAGCATGTACCCCACCCCTGTTGGTAACAAAAGGAGTTGGTAACAAAAGTCCTGGGGAGCCATGAAGCACCTCCAATCATGTCCTCTGTGGGGTGAAAGCAGGCATAAAGAGTACTACCACTATCATCCCAATGGCTTTCCTTCAGTCCAGTTAGAGATCTGTCTTGCTTTGATACATACATTGGAAGCCTAATCATTCCCCAAAAGAGCATTTTCCCCAAGCAAGTAGTCATATAACTAAGATTAGTCAACGATTCTCAACTAAGGGTGATATCCCCCCCACAGCGGACATTTGATCATTTTTGCTTGTCACAATCGGAGGGTGTAAAGTGGATGGGGAAGTTGTTACCAGTGTCTAGTGGGGAGAGGCCAGGGATGTCGCTACATATCCAATAACACACAAGACAATCACTTTCCAGCCCCACTTCTGCCAGTAATAGAGAATCATCCAGGAACTATCCAGCCCAAAATGTGAAGCACCAAGGTTGAGAAAGCAAGAGTTAAATGATAACAAGTCATGCGTTAGGTGGCTATTTGACAGCGGTATCTGGGTTACTAGACAGAAAGAACAGATCACCTTCCTTTCCATTAGGCATGTCAGTAATTTCCAGCACTGTTTCTAAAGTAAGGAGTAAGAAGCCAGGGCCTACTATCTTCAGTGATACCAAACACAGAAATCAATAGTCAGATAATTTCCTGACTCTTAATACACACTAATTTTCAGAGGGCTCTCTGGAAGGATACACAAAGATAACTAATACAATATAATGTATTCGTTGCTCCAAAGAGATATAGTTTATAGTGGAAAACGACCTAACTGCCCAGGCCTCCAGCAGGAAGATCTGTTGCATGGGTGATGAAATAAGGAGCTCTATAGACGGACAAGTTCCTGGCTTCCTCGGTCCGTGTATGTTTACACGGTGTGATGAACAGCATGCTCCAGGCCAGAGACCCTCGGGGCTGCATATTTCCAGAGCGCACACCTACAGTGAAACAGATGCACTGCAGAAGGCTAAAATCTCACAAGGATTTATTTTTATTTCTGCCTCAGACTGAGAAGTTCAGCTCGAGTTCTAGTTCAAATATGAGCTCTGTTCAGGCCAAAATAGAATCACCAGAAATAACAATAAATAGACAAGTCCCAAACTCTATAATAATTACCGCAAACTGAAAAAGATTTCAGTAAAAACTCCTTTAAAATACATCTTTGTTCATTTTATAATGTTAGTTTGTTATAAATCTAATGCCTGTATTCCAACTGCAGGGCTCATTCACTCGAATAATAACTCTAAGACAAACACATTAAAAAGGTAATGCATCATTAACTTCTTCACTGGTTTGTTTATTAAAACATTTGCTTTCAACATTCTTTGAGACTAGTTTGATTTCTTTTCATATGATAATATAATACTGTTTTGGCATAGAGGGTGATTTGTTCCCAGATTAATAAAACATAAATATCCCTGACCAAGTTGTAAAGAGAGGCAAGTTTTAGAGCTTAATCCTATTTTCACCAATCACTCCGATGAAAAAATTAGAATCTCATGGAAGACAACCCCCAAGAGATGCAGTAAGAAACTCAGGGTGTCATCTGTGTGGAATGCCCAGCATTTCAGGAGCGTTCTGCTTCCTAGGGTTTGTAATTTCCAACAACAGTGCATTTCCACCACCTCTCACAAAGCGGAGTTCCAGCTGTTTCACCAGCTGCTCTCAGCCTGAGCCAAAAAAGAACCACCAGTACAGTCATGGAATCCATCCAACAGCTCCAGGAACCCTTTTTCAGCAGGGCCACCCCCAAAACCATAGTACCCAAACCTGCAAGTCTCCTAACTCCAAAAATTGAGGTAAAATAAATATTAGTTTCCTAATTTATCATCTGAAGACGCCATTTTTCTTGTATTAATTTTGTTATTTCTTTTTGGCTTCTGAAAAATAGAACATAATTCCTTTAAAATGTGTACTCTTCAAACACTTTCCCCCAAAGCTTTTTAGAATTTGAAATTAAATATATTAAATTTCCTTTCTGGAAAAAGTATTCCTGTCAAAAGTAAAGAAATACAAGGCTTATTTTCCTTACAAATATGACACAAAAATTTGTTAGATGTTCTTCTCCAACACAATCAAATAACATTCTCCACCTTGTGCTTCTGCCAGGATAGTCTATTACCATGTAAAATTCCAAGTGGATCTCTGCTTTTGATCTATAGCTAGAAAATCCTTTTCCTGGTGATGAATGAAATCAAGTTACGATGTATTACTCCATCCCATGGAGATGGTTACATTGTACCATTTTTGAAAGGCATCCTTCAGTGAATATCCAGCTATAATGATATCAACATTAAAACTGTTACAAAGATTTAAAGTTCCAAATCTAGAAATTTAATTCTAAATTACCAACTAACATAGTTTTTACAACTTTTTACATCAGTAACCAGCTTGGAAATTTCACATGCCACATTTCAATGACAGAAAATCTCATCCTATAAATCTTAACATATATGACATTTCCTTTATACCTAATGATTTTCTTAGTGTTCTTTCTTACTTTTTCCTTCTTTAAATAACAAATATATGATCTGATGATTATTTTGCATCAGACTCAGAGAGAATACTAACGTGTCAGAGGTCCAAACAAAACCACATCCAGTGCCTTGAGCTGAAGTTTTTGCCTGTGGCTCCGATCGCTGATTTTCAACTGGGAACTCATAAATGAAGGTTCATGTACTGCTATCCTGTTTATTTAAAAAAAACACACACATATTAAATGAAAATATTTCTAGTATGTAAACTTAAATATTTTAACAATACATTTAATACTCAGTGATGACTGCTGTTAAGAGCTCATCCATGTGATTTAATACTTTATTAACATATCAAAACATATCCAAAAACTTCCAGTGTAAACTCAGCTGTACGAACACCCATGTATGTCAATTATTTATTTATTATGTTGACGTTTTTGTTTTCTAAGGTTACTTTATGCTATAATTTACTAGGATATTAAAATTCATCAAATGCAAAAGTATTTTACAAAAATTAATTACCTCTGGCATTTTACCATCATTTCAGAGAATAAGAAAATTGTACATGATTTACTTAACATCACTAGCAGACTTTAAAATATAGTTCTCAATTTAGATCGTATCACTTTTCTTTAAAAGTATCTAAAAAACCTATACCTTTACAACATTCTTATATGTAAATTGTTTAAAAATTAAACAAAGTCCAGTGAAGTCATAAGTGAGAGTAAGAAGTCCTCATGGAGAAGAGGGAGGGATTTAGGTAATAAAAAGTACTGAACCATTTCACCAGCAATGAAGAAACCACGTAGGGGGTAGGGAGCAGGAAAAGGCACACGTGAAATAAGTAAATAAAAATTACTTTGTTTTGAATTTCAAATCCAAGTAGCCCAGTCATCAACTAAGACATCTTAACAAATATGATGCCAATAAAGATCTTATAACACAAAGTCTAATAATAATAAAATTGCTAATAACAATGACAATAAAAACAAGCATGTACTATATGCCGGGTCCTGTATCAAGGGCTTAGTCAAAATCCAAGAAAACCTCTAATATATATAAAATTCCCATTTTATAAATGAGGAAACTAAGGGAAAGATTGAGTAACCTGCCCAAGGTTGCATAATTAGCAAGAGGTAGGGCAGGGATTCAAATCCAAATATGTGTGATTCCAACGACTATACTCTGAACCACTACATTTTATTTTGGAAGGTATCAAAACCTTTAAGTATGGAGAAGTTATAAAGCCTCCTATAACTGCTGTAGGCTTCTATAACACTTTACAGAGTAATGAACTCTAACTTTCCCTTTACAAAATGCCTTCCTTCACCTCCACAGGTCCCTTCTGTGTATGCTGCTATTACACCTTTAACGTGACAAACTGCTTGAAGCCAAAGCTAGGTCTTGTCTCAGTATCCCCACACCTAGCATTATGCTTGGCAAAAGTAGATGCTTGATAAATGCTTGTATAATACATGAATGAATGCATGGATGGATGCATGAATGAATTAATAGCAACAATATCGATAGACTAAATTTAAGAAAGACAATGAGATGTAGTAAAAAGGATACCAAATAACAGTTTTATACAAAGTTTGTATGAACCCAGAGGTGGAAGTGATTCTACCTGAGTGGGTGAGGATGTCAGGGAAGTTCACACAGGTCTGAAAGGAATGAGGAGGCATGTGTCAGGCGAAGAGAGCCTTAGTATAAGCTCTGGTAATAAGAATGTCAGAGTATAGAAAATCAGTAAAAAGCTCATGATAACCATGATAACTGACATAAAACGAACATAATTTTGACTACCTACTGCATATGTGACAGTATTTTAATGTCACAGAAAGGAAACATAATGAATTGTTGTAGGCACGTGTACATCTGTGATGTGGAATACATTTTCTTATACATTATTATAAACAGCTCTTGTATCTACAGTTACCCTACAAAAAGTTCCATAACTCACATCCTTAAGTTAATTGATACTGCTCCTTTAAGTGGACTCATGTAAGTGCCATTACCATAGAAAAGGGGCTGGATGAAGGGCATTCCAGTTTTCCTTTCTCCTCCACTCCAAAAGGCTCCAATGGGCTTACCTGAAAGCTGAACTTCTGTATTTATAACTTGTTTTTCCTAGTAACATGTTGACTATTTAAAAAAATTGATCTTGATTAAGTGTGATGTTATTTCAACAATTCTAGGATTTGACTTATCGCTGATAACCTTTACTTAACCAAAAGAAAAAAGTGACCATAACATTTATTCCCAGAACACCAATCAACCTCTTCTATTTCGTGTTGTTGTCACACAAAGAAACTTCCCAAAAGACAACATAAGAAAAATACTATGAGTTCCTCATACCAGGATAACGGAACTCAAAAACCCCTAATCCCATTTTAGTGCTCTACTATCCTGTTTTGACTTAGAAACTTCTCATATTTAAAAGCAAAAACGTGTGGCTCAGTCAAGTTAAGCATCCAACTTTTAATTTGGGCTCAGGTCATGATCTCAGGGTCGTGGGATCGAACCCCACGTCAGGCTCTGTGCTGAGTGTGAAGCCTGCTTAAGATTCTCTTTCTGCCCCTCTCCCCACACCCCCACCCTTTTTCTCTCATAAATAAGCAAGCAAGCAAACAAACAAAAAATCTATCTTATCTTTGTCTTCTTTCCAGCATCTAGTTACACCATGAACAACATAAATGATACTCAATACACACTTATTCCCATAATTCCATCATTATAGTCATGAACAGAGTAAATTCAGAAATACTGATGTTGATGTTCAGAAAATATTTATAGGAGATATGAAAATTTTGGATTGAGTTGAAAATTTTCATATTTTTCTACTCAATCCAAAATCCAAAGTCCAAACCAACAAAAGCCACTTAATTAAATACAATATGTAAGTAAACTGATAAGAAATACAATATGCACATCTCATCACATATAATAGTAAGACAATAATAAGGGATTAATCTTTTTTGATACAAGAAACATTTGAGAGAATGTAAAATAAGCAATCTTCCAACGGCCAGGTTCTGGCAGAACCATTACAAATTTCAACATTTAAATCTTTAAAAATTAATAGGGCACCTGGTGGCTCAGTGAGCTAAGCATCTGCCTTCTGCTCAGGTTGTGAACCCAAGTTCCTGGGATGGAGCCAGGAAACCCTTGCTGGCAACCTACTCAGTGTGAAGTCTACTTCTCCCTCTCCATTGCCCCTCCCCCTGGCTCCTTCTCCCTCTCTATCAAATAAAATCTTAAAAAAAAAAAAAAAAAAAAACTTAAAAAATTATTAAGTTAACTAAAGGGGATTTAGAAAATAAAATTTAGAAGACTGGTAACAAATAATTCCAGACACCTAAGGGATTAAACTGGCATCCTAGACTTTGGTATAAGATCTATCTGGGTTCAAATGCTGAATTGGGCAAAACATTTAACTTCTCTATGATTTTTTTTTTATTTGTAAAATGCAATAATACATACTTAACTTTAACCATGAAGCTTAAATGAGGTAATACAGAGTACCTCTATGTAATATACATTTTAAAATGGCTTTTATTAAACCTCATTTTTTTTTGAGGTTTAACTTACAACCACTAATACTGAGCGGTTATTGTTGTTATTAAAAGAATATAATTAAGAAGGACCTGTACATTAACCCATTCAAATAGGTTTTCCATAAAGGTAGATTAATATCAAATGAATATGTTTTTGTCATATCTACCACATGGTCAGAGGTTGGCCCTCTAATGTTATCTAAAAAAGATGCAGCTGGCCTATCTTCTAATTCCCAAAATTACTATCTTTGGTAATAAATTTTAAAAAGAACTTGATTATTTAGATAAGAAAAATTGATTCAAATTGCAAATTCACACCTTAAAAAAACATTAAAGAATGGATATATTTACAATATTTCCTTTGAGCCCTTAGCCACAGAGTCAACTTATAAATTTGGCACTAAAAATAACATCTAGTATGTAATTCTCCTTGAGTAAAAAAAAATACATTTGGATAATAAAGACTAACCTGGGAAGCGTTGTTCCTTTGACATTATTGTCTCTAAAATTCTTCTCATATTGGGGTAGTTCAACAAATTCTATCAACCACTGAAGCGTATCCTCAAGGGTCCAATTATGAACTGCAAGAGATAAAAGGGGAAGGCATATTTTAAACACATCTGTTTTCAAAATTTGTGTAATTTACATATATATTTATATGTATATACATTCACACATACATAAAATTACTATAATTTCAGAGGATGTTAATTGAATTTTCAATTCAATTCAATTGACAATAAGTACTAACATGATATTTGGCATTCTATCAGAAGCTGAAAACAATGGAGACATACCTCTTACACATAATCTATGACAGAGAAAACATGAAATAAAAAGAAAAAAATTAGCATGGTTAATTCTAAAATAAGCAGCTATGTAAAATCATTCAGGATGAAACAATCCATCATTTCTCTGGTTGTAGAAACACTTATAAAACATGTACCTAATAATTCTTTCATTTTTGTTATCCATCTATATAATCCTGTAAACCTTCTGAATATCGTATCATGTACCATTCTAAGCCCTGGGAATATGGTAGTAAACAAGATGCATAAAGTCCTTGGCCTCATGGGAGAGGGGAGGGGCAATTCACAAGACATGAAAGAAAAGTGGGGGAAATTCCAGACAGAGATCAGCTATTAAGAAAGAAAGGAAAGCTGTCAGGATAGGCTCTGAGGAGCTATTATCTGATTTGAGAACCAAAACTTGCAAGAAGCTAACACTGTGAGGATCAGGGATAAAAATATCCCTAACAGGAGGAAAAGCTAGTGTAAAGCCTTTATGATTGTACTGAACTAGCCATGTTTGAGAGAAGGAGGCAGTAAATAACCAATGTTTTCGAATCTATGTTTACCCTCAATGTGGAGAAAGGATTATAGGAGACAAGAAGGAAAACAAAGAGCAGTAAGCAGGACATTCATTTATGTAGCTGTCCAAATGAGAGGTTATTGCCTGGGACTATGGTGTTAGCAGAGGATATGGCGACAGACAAGTGGTCAGATTTAGGATATATTCTGGGGATAATGCTGCTAGATGTGCTCACAAAATGGATGGAGGCTGTTAGCTACAGGAAAGTTTTAAAAAAAAGAAGTACACAGGGTGGTGCCATTAACTGTGATAGGAAAGACTAGGAAGGAAAAGACTGGGGAGGCAAGTAGGAGTGCGTGACAGAGATCAAAAGTTGCTTTTAGACATGTTTTATTGGAAGTATTATTAGTTTTTAAGTGTAGATCCATAGTAGCAGTTAGTTATACAAATCTGGAGCTTCAGGAAAAATGAGGTTAGAGACAAAGATATAAAAATTGAGAGTCATCAGCATTCGGATGATCTTTAAGCTGAATGAGATCACCCAGGACAGTGGATTGAGGGAATGGCCCAAAATCATCAAGAAAATGACCAGTTATAGCATCTCTTCTCTTGGACACTTATTTTGAATTAAGCTCGTTATATCCATTTTTTCCTCTAAGCCTTACTTAAAAACAAACCTCATGAAGCACTAATATGATTATCTCCATTTTTGGAGATGAGAAAGTAAAAAGTTAAGGGGACCAAGATAGTCAGTAGCAGGACTGGATAGGAACTCAGGACAACTGACTGCAGGACCTGACTATGCTACTGTGAAAGCACTAATACTAAATAGCAGTAGAGAGATAAACAGACAGTTAAAGATTGGGAGTGATTTAGACATTCCTGCTTGAAGCATATGGAGGACAATAACAACATTATCCAAAGGGAAGGATCCAAGTGTCCTTAAAAAATTAAGAGCTCCATATTGTCTGCATTTAATTTGAGGGTTTGGGAACACAAAGTGCTTATAGGCCACAAAAAAGTCAAAGGAGAGTGATGAAAACAAGTGAGCAATAAAAGCAGACCTAGGAATCCATCTGTGTATATATAAATTTGAGAAATATCTTTCTGATAAACTACAGAAAATTATGAGTTCACTTTTGCAAGCAAAGCTAATTCTTCACAATCTGCTTTTTCATTAAGTGCTCAATAGAGAAAAAGCTTAAATCACAAATGAAAAATTAACTAGCAAAAATTCATTTAAGAATTACACATGGTAATTGGTAATTTTCTATTGAGACAAAGCTTTGACTATTTTAAAAATCTCTCCTTCATGTGTTTCTGCCATAAGCTTGGACATGTGCCCAAGGCTGCTGTATCCATTTAGTCAAGTAACTTAGAATACCAGCCAAAGGTTCAGGCCCTCGGTGCTTTCCACTGAATTTAATATATTCAAAGTAGCCTTTTTTCTTTTAAGTTTCTTCCCATTCAGCATGAACTGCACTGAGAATTGCTTGTCTTGATTGCCAAGAAACCAACAGTGCAGCTGCACCTCACACACCCACACAAAAATCTCAGCCAAGAAAAAAGGATAAGATTCTGTCATTTCTATGGCTGTTCAACTGATCAACAAAAGTCCCTGATCTCAACACTCCAGCACATCAAAATATTCCCCCAATTCCCAATAAGCCAGCATAGAAAGGAAGAAAAATCGAATGAAAAAAAATACATATTTAAAGTGCCCAAATCCCAGCATTACTCTACTCTCTAAACAGATTATTACAGTGGCTCTAAAGTAATTTTCTTTATAATGAATCTTTAAAACAACAAAATTCTAACTCAGAGCACACAGTTTACTTTGAGAGGACGTTCACTTCTTCCTATGCCTTTTGGTTTCCTCGGTAATACCTAGTAAATACCTTCACTTCTCACGACCATGGCCTGTATTTAATATGAGCTTTCTCTGATCCAAATATACTAGTTGTCTTTCAGTTCTTGGGAGAAATCATACTGTGTCCTTCCTCAGGGCCTTTGCACATGCTACTTCTTCAGTATGAGATTCTTTTCTCCATTGCTCTGACTCATCTTTGTCTCTTTACTGAGACTCCCTATCTCAGTTAAAACTTCAATCCCTCGAGGGAGGCTTCCCAAACATTGCTAATGGTCATAAATCACTCTGTACTCTTTAGGCACAGCATTTAACTAATTATAGCTATTTATTTGTATGATTTATTGTATGACCATTTCAACATATGTTTACTTCACTAATGCATTGCTTCTTGCTTCTATTCCTAGCATTTGGTACACAAAAGATGCTCAAAAAATTATCTGTTTGATCCTCTTGAATAAATGAAATAGAACATGTTTAATTGGGAGGTATTGTGAAAATCTATTTCCACACTTTAATGAGGAGACTCAAATAATCAGAAATAGGACTTTGTACAAGAAATCCTTGATGGCAGAGCACTCACTCATTTAAGAATTACCTGGTTCCTCATCACTGCCTTTCAGGGCTCTTTCCCATGTGCTGTTGCTAAACAGAACTTCCACCAGAGGGCAGCCCGAGAAGGAAACTGCATTTCTTCAAAACCTAGATTTCCCATCTGCAAAGCTATAGAAATGCCAATTTCTATACGGCTAACCTATATTCTTTCTGCTAGAAATTGTGTCTCCGAGTGATTTTTGACATTTATTCCAAGGCTAAAATAAAGAACTCTGGAATACAAAGACCTTATTCTTGTCCCAGCTGTGTCACAGATTCACTAGGATACGACAGCCAGGTGATTAACTATGAGTCAGTTTCTTAACACAGAGAATGATAAAATTGATCTAGACCACCTTTAAAAATTCATTCAAATTCTGATTCCATTATAACAAACAAAAGTTGGTGTTTAAAATATTGCTAAATAGCTAGCCTAGAAAGTAGATTATAAAATACTGACAGGGGAAAAGTAACTCTAAAAACTTTCAACACAGACACAAAAACTGCTGCTAATGTTTATTATGTGTGTATTAAACACCAGGATATTTGCAAACATTATTTCAAATACTCATCGCAACAACCCACTGAAGTAGATACCTTGATCACCACACAGAACTTAAAAGTCTATGAAGATGAAGTTCTTAATCAGATAAAACAGATTAGCAAATGATCAAACCAGGTTTCAGACTGAGTTTATTTCTAGAGTTGTTAACCACTGTGCAGCAAATTGCCTTTTCGGATTTAGGTAAGGGGTCCCAATAATCAAATTAAGCAATACAAGTAGACAGCTTATGCTCCAGTCATACCCAAAGCCGTATCTGCAGCTTTCTGAATGTACCACATTCCCCCCTGCCACTCCTTCGACTTGGAATGGCTTTCCCTTCTTCCTCTTTCTCTGCCTGGCATGTTTCTTCCCTGGCCTTTAAGTCTCAGATCAGGAAGTCCCACGTCCAGGAAGTTTCCCTTAAATGTCCATTTTCAGATTATAGTTGCTCTCCTCTGTGCCCCTCATCACAGGTACATATATTTGCCACAGAATGTATCACATACTCTCATGGAATTGCCCATTCCTGTCTCATCTAACCCTGGGTGAGGAGTTCCTAGAGGGCAGGAACTTTTTTTTTTTTTTTTTTTTTAAGATTTTTTTTTTATTTTTTTTTTATTTGACAGACAGATCACAAGTAGGCAGAGAAGCAGGCAGAGAGAGAAGGGAGGAAGCAGGCTCCCCGCTGAGCAGAGAGCCCGACGTGGGGCTCGATCCCAGGACGCCGGGATCATGACCCGAGCCGAAGGCAGCGGCTTTAACCCACTGAGCCATTTTTTTTTTAAACGTAATATAGTGACTGTTAACACCAAAAAAGCCACATTCCTTTGACATAGAATTTTATATTTTATTATACCCTTCACTTATATTCTCATTAAGCCCCCATAACCACATTTGAGAGACTGCTGTTCTCTCTACAGCCAATACAGAGAACCTTAGCCAGAAGAGGCCAGTAAGTACACAAACGGTCACACACGTCTATGAACTGGAAGAGCTAGAATCTGAACTCTCATTTTCAGATTCCAAGTTTACTGCCAATATAGGTGTCTCCTAATTTGAATACCTCACTGTTTAAAACTTAAAACACATTTTCTCTTAGAAACAAACCTTCTAGACGCATAGTACTAATAGTAATACAAGAGTTAAACATTATATATGAGCAATCTGCTATAGGTAATTGCATTAATGGATTTGGGATTCCACTAGAGACATCAAGGACACATTGTGGCCTCCTGAGGGCCTGGAAGTAGTAACACAATAGCTCGATGGAGCTATGCCAGTTCTTCATCATGAGGTGCCTCCTGGGACTTAGAAAAGCCTAAATGATAAGATTTTCTAAGAGCCAGGGGACTCAGAGCTGGGGCAGGGCTCTGGCACAAAGGAGGTGATGAGGAACAGGAAAGAGCAGGGACAGGATGGTGAGTAGAACCAAATCTTCAGGAGATGAGTGGGTGTGAAGATGTAGGATGTGTGGGGGCACACGTTTATGGATTTTCACAGGAACAGAGGCAAGATAAGGATTCTCCTTTTCATTATCCCTCCCCCTTGCTGCTCTCAACAACGCTATTTCTGTAATAGGGAATGAAGTTCCTGATTCTGCACCAAAACAGCTTCCCTCTCTTCCCCTTCCTCCTTGCAAGTCTCAGTGCCACCATGTAATTATTCTGATCAGGCCTTGAAAAAGAGGGAAAATGATAACTGGACCTAAGGGGAGAGCAGCTTTTAGACAGTAAGAGGATTTATAATAATGGGAGAATGACAAGATAGAAAGGGCTAGAAATAGCCAGCAACAGAGAGAGAAGCTAGCGTTCCTGTGGCCACCCAGCTGAAGAAGCCTTCTAAAAGAAACACATGCATCATGCATAGGTACATCCTCATGTACAAACTGATTATAAGTAGAAGAAACACTGCAACTGAAAGTGCTCTCCCCGTACCCCGATACTTAGTATTTGTATGAAATAATACATTATACGTGATGCCTTATTTTCTAACTACATCTTATGTCTCAACTATACTGTAAGCTTCCATAAGGCAGGAGCTATGCAGACCAGCATAATGTTGCCATTTAAGTATCAGCTGTATGTGTAACTGATGTTTTTCTTCCCTAAAGGCGAAAACCAAACCTGCTCTATTTAATTGGGTCTACTGGCTATACCATGTCTGTAGTTGTGTAAAAGACAAAAAATACTGTTTTCATAATATCATATTTCAAAGCAGCACTGCAGAATCCTTGACACCAAATCAGAATCACAGAGACCTACAACATCCTGGAAGTTGACAGCAGGAGGAGATGAGAACTTATGTGCTTCCAGTCCACCCCTGCCTTAAGCAAGTATGATATACACAAACCAGTGTGAAAGATACACTTCAGAAGATTAAGATATACATATTTACTTGCTCCTTTCATCTATAAAAGGCAATCTTATAAAACCAATGCACCCAGTATACTTAGCCATATACCTGTATTAAGTTACAAGCCTAAAAATACAAAACAGCTTAGTGAAGTACCACCATATAAGTTTTCATCTGTTATATTTAATATAAGTACACGCTGTCCTAAAAACCTTCAAAGACAATTTGTAAAATCACCTAAATACTATGAGAAAAAACTGATTCCTAATTATAAGGCATTAGTGTGCACATAAAACATGTTAATAATAGCAGTAACTAATATTGTGTGAGCACTTGGCAATTTCCAGGAACTAGGCTAAAGGCTTTACGTTAATTATTTCATGAAATTCTTTCAACAACCCTAGGAAATAGGTTTTACAAGTAATATTATAATCCTGATCCACAGATCAGGAAGCTGAGGCTCAGAGAGTACGAGTACTTGCCTAAATTCACACAAGGAAGTAGCAGAGAGAGGATTCAAAACTACCCCTGTTGACTTCAAAGCCCCAACTTCTAACCATTACACGCCCCCTCCCCCGCTCCTCTGCATGATGAAAATTCAAAATACAGCCAAAGTCACCATCAGCCACGTCAGAACTTGGATATAATACACGCATTACATTTATTCTATACCTCATATCTTAATAGCTCTCCTACTAATTTTTAAAACCTGCAATATCCTAAATTTATGGTTAAAAAAAAAACTCGTTAAGGGGCACCTCACAGGCTCAGCCAGTTAATCATCTGGATCATGATCCCAGGGCTCCCTGCTCAGCAGGGAGTCTGCTTCTCCCTCTCCATGCTTGCTCATTCACTCTCCTTCTCAAATAAACACACACACACACACACACACACACACACACACACACACACGAGTTGGGGTGCCTGGGTGGCTCAGTTGTTTGAGCGTCTGACTCTTCATTTCAGCTCAGGTCATGATCTCAGGGTCGTGAGATAGAGGCCCATCAGGTTCCACAGCCAGCATGGAGCCTGCCTAAGATTCTCTCTCCAACTCCCTCTACCCCTTCCTTCCTCTCTAAAAACAAAACACACACACACACACACAATGTATTAATGCTAAGAGAGCAACTGGCATAACAGTTTCTTCCGGCAAACTATTGTATTTTAGAAAAATCAACTTCTGCAATGAATACTATTACGCTGAAAATAAAATAAATAAATAAATAAATAAAATCAACGTCTGATACCATAAAATAGTACTGCAGAATTAAATACAGTGCAGTTCAATACACACTCACTATCTTCTATTAAAGCACGAAAACATCTTTATAAGTACCAAAAGGTTTGGTAAAAGGGAGGAGAAAGAATAAACATGATTAACAAAATACTAACATATTTAACATAATTAAAACATTGTTAACAAAAGCAACTACATTTAAAGTTGGCCATATAAAATGGTTATTGAAAGAAGTTCTAGATTTTGCAGTTTCTTGATAAACAAGCTAAAAACTATTTGTGGGGACACCTGGGTGGCTCAGTCGGTTAAGTGGCCGCCTTCAGCTTAAGTCGTTATCCCAGGGTCCTGGGATCAAGCCCTGCATTGGGCTCCCTGTTCAGTGGAGAGCCTGCATCTCCCTCTTCCTCTGCCTCTGCTGTTCTGCCTACTTGTGCGCTCTCTCTCGCGCGCTCTCTCTCTCTCTCTCTCTCTGTGTCAAATAAATAAATAAATAAAAATGTTTTTAAAATAACAGATAAGTAAATAAAAACTATTTGTGGCTATAAAAACACCCAAATTATTTGTATATTTATATGAAGTACTATATTCTAAAATATATGTGCACACCAGTATTAACCACTTCTCTAAATTCAATTTCACTATGAAATTTCAAGTAACTAAAGCCTCAGAAAGTCTCTTTACAGTGACATAACTTGTCAAAAGAAAATGCAATTAATCTAAGGTACAATACAGCAGGGCTTTGATGAAAAGCGACTTCAACTAAATGCAACAGAAACATTTAAAAATTACTTCTTAGAATATAAAAGATGAAAAAGTTTAAAGCCTTCCACATTTCATCTTATCTCAGCCGGTTTATAGATTTTGTGGTATGACTTCTGAGTGAGGCTAAATGATCAGCTGCTCTGCATGGTCCAGACAGGCTTATCTTTAGAACGGTGCCAGAATGTGAGCTCCTCATTTGCACGCTGCTTGGCGGGGCACGTCTCTGTAGCATGGACTACATTCCTGCAACATGCTATATTTGGACACCTAAAAGCCACACCCTGAACTTGGGAAGTCCAGATATTAGTAGTTGCACTAAAGACAAATAAATACACACACTTTCCCTCATGAGCTCCTTAACTTTCACCATCCAAGAATTACATGTAATTTTTAGGCACACTTCATAAATGCCAGCAAATGTCTGAACATTTAGAACATAAAAGTTACCAGGGTGTTTTCTTCTCAAGAGTGGTAAAATGGACACTAAAGGAAGACTTTATTACTTTTTCTCTTGTAAACTGCCATCGTATTATAATTTAAACAGGGTATAGTATCAACCTCTAATTTCATGAAGATGGTGAGGAATAACAAAGACATACCTATAAAATAAAACCTGGAGAAACACTGAGTCTTAAAATTCTATGACTGTTCTGAAGATAAACAAAATGCATGTGGAAATGCCTCTAAGCAATGGTGTGAAACTACAAATGTAAAGAAGTATCACAATAAAATAGTAACAATGGGTCAGAAATTATTTGTAATTAAAGAAATGCAAAGAATGCACTTTCTTGAGTCAACAAACCCATGGACTCAGAGGCCATAAAGAAAACTAAATGTTTAATCAAGTTTTCCTAAATACCTCACTATTGCATTAAAGACATTATTAAAGACATCACCTTAAGGACAGGGTGGTCGCATCTCTGGTTATGCATTCTTTCGTGTCACACTCAGCCCCTCAGCTGCCCTTCTTGCCCTCTTTTATTTACTTTTAAACACTGAACTGAGAATAAAAAGAACATTTCACATCAAATGAAGGTAAGTTCTTTAAAGGCAGACAACACTTCTAATTCATTTTTATATTCATTCCCAACATGTTGTACAATATCAAAAATATAGCTACCACTACATAAATGTGGAATGGCAGATATGTCTTGGGAACTCAATTAATGTTTGTTAGATGAGTGAATAGATGACAAAGTGATTCTATCAACCAAGGCTGCCAGGAAAATGTCACCTTCGTTCACTCCTTTTAGTGGCGCTTCTAGATAAAGCAGCAAACATTTTCAGAAGTATTACTAAGTTTCATAAAATGGAACAGATGCTGCTTTTCAAAGAATATGTTAACAGAAATTCTACTTTTAAATGACAGCTTTACAAATGTTTGCTTTAATTTTCTGCTATTAAAATTATTAAAAATGATCAATTTTTTTTCTCTTGGAATTTGAAAGTTTCTTCAAAAGAATTTTCTCTACATGCAACTTGGGATTCTTTTATTCAGCAAATTTTTTTTTTAAGATTTTATTTATTTATTTGACAGAGAGATCACAAGTAGGCAGAGAGGCAGGCAGAGAGAGAGAGAGGCAGACTCCCTGCGGAGCAGAGAGCCCGATGTGGGGCTCGATCCCAGGACCCTGGGATCATGACCTGAGCAGAAGGCAGAGGCTTTAACCACTGAGCCACCCAGGCGCCCCATTATTCAGCAAATATTTACTGAGTTCACAGTAATTACTACCGGGCACTGGATAAAATAAATATAAAACATCAGCATCAAAATATTATCACCAACATTATTAGAAAGCTCAAAAAAATATATACTGACTTTAAGAGGGAGTTCAACAAAAAATGAACACAAAAGTCCAGTTAATAAATACTTTCTTTCTAAAAGTGATTAAAAATTGAGTTTTCACAGCTTGTCACACAATCTCCAGGTAGGAAAAGGCATTACATTCAAAACTTTTTAATCCTAATTTCTTCTAGACAGAAAAATTCACCAATTTCAATGACAGAAGCATTTTCCAGACTCAGGCAGTTTCTATTTTAGTATGCAACTGCATATGCCTTTTTCTAGTACATTTAGTGTTTAGAAATTTAACAGATCCCAAATACTATTAGTTGCATTTACTTGGCAGATAACATTTCCCAACTAAGGTTTCATTTACTATATAGAGTAGTGGTTTAACTAGTTATTACTGACAAAATGACTTTTAAGAAAAGTTCTCATTTGGGGAGTACTGACACAATGGTTAAAACATTAAAATACTAAATAACTTTCCCATTCACAGGGACCCTTGTCAATAGCTAGAGTTCTAGGAAAAAGGAAAAATGTGAATAATGTACTTCAGTAATAAAAATAAAGACAGACTCATTGACAGAGTGTCACTGGAGAGCACTCAGACTCCTCTCCAAAGTTTTCTCAAATTCTCAGTTTTATTTCAAAATCTTTCAATTACCCAGCAGTGGCTAGATTCCGTAAGAGGATGAGAAGACAGGCAAATGGTGATCAGAGCATACATAACTGGATAACTGGGACACCGGATGGGGTGGTAGCTCTGTGAGGGTGGAGGTCTATACATGGCAGACTCCTGAATAAGTAGCAGCCCAAAAGAGTCAAGAAAGTGGCTATGTAGGGAGGCGGGGGGGGGGGGGGTGGAGCGCTCTGGCAATAAGGAAATACATTGAACATAACAGCTAGGCTTTTCATGATGAGTAAAAGCAGGTACAATTAGGGAAAGGGATTAAGCTAGAATTGATCCAGTAATGTTATACTGATAGTAGTATGAACTGGTACCAGATATCAGTGATACTCAAGACTTTTTAATATATAGACAGAAATAAATATAAAGGTATGTATTTCTAACCTGTTCACTGAGAAGGCCTGGCAACAACACCTCAGAAGCAATGGACATACCTAGTGCACAAATCACAGTTTCGAAATACAATTTCAACTATATATAACCAGGAGTCCTTGAGGAAATGGCTGTTTCCAGGGCTAGGGCCGAGAAATAACAACATGAGCCTGGAATATCTTTTTTGTGCCAGAAAGTAAAGAGGAGCTCAAAAAATGATGGAGACATAAACAAAATAATATAGAAGTCAGCCAGCTTGAAAGGCTTTCCACTAGTCAAATATGATACAATTTGAGCATCAAAATAATAGCAGCAACAAACTATAACCCACTGAATAAAGTAGAAATCCAAGAGTCCACAAGGATATACATGAGTAAGTGCAGAAGATCAATCTTCAGATCATGAGATTCTGAGATTCACTATTTCTCCAATTTCTACTCTCAAGATACATCTGTCTTCCTCCCTACCATCTCCACAGGACAAGATGTTGGTAATATACTGTTTAAATTTCTTCCTTACAGTAGAATGCAACTAATAAATAGAAGGAATTATGTAATCCAAAAAAATTACAATCATGAGAGTTAATCAATTCAGGCAAGAAATGCCAACAGATGCTACAACTAGTGGGTGCAAGGGATATGAGGAATATGCTTTTACAAAGTCTCCAAGTTTCTCTCCATAAAAAAAAAAAAATTATTGCAAAGGAAAAGAAAGTAACTTTACAGTTTAAAAAAAAAAAAACAGACATTATCTTAATGAAGTGATCAAAGATAATACCATCAGTAACCAAATAAATTGATGCCATATGCCACTTAAAAAGATGTAATGAGAAGGATCATTTCTGTAACAGTCCAATCCACAATGCATTACCTGGATCTAACCATATGAAACCCTCAAAACAATTCTAATTTAGATACAATCTGTGAAAGGTCACTCTTGTTAAGTTTCAAGCCAAAGACAGGAAAGTCCAGGAAATACTATGGAATTGTTTCAAATTAAAGAAGACAGGACAACTGGGTATAATGCATATTCCTGGATCCTTTGGATATAAAGATCATTATCAGGACAAATGGCAAAACTGGAATGAGGGTCTCTGGACAAAGTATATGTGAGAGCTCTTTGTTCTGGTACAGCAAATTTCATGAAATTTAAAACTGTTTTCAGTTAAGACATTACAATTTTAAAAAGAAATATTTCTAATTCTTTCTTAGTTATGTAGGTAGAGTTCTAATAATTGCTCATTTCTCTAGTACTTTGTAGCTTCTGTTTTTCTTCAGTAAAGTACAGTAATCTTTAAACCCTAACATTGATAACTGCAAACACCAGGCCCTTATTAGCTATCAAGTATTATCCTAAACTCTATATATTCAATAACTCATTTAATCCTCAATACAATCCTCTAAGGTAGTAGTACTATAATAACCTACATTTACAAATGGGGAAAGTTAGGAAAATGGAGATTAAGGTACTTGCCCAAGGTCACAAATCTAGGTAAGTTTATGTAAAGAACTGAATACAGGCAGTCAAGCTCCACATTACTTTGGGATACTGTCTCTCCCAAAAGGGAAAGGATAGCTGTACTTCAAGGTTTCTCAAGAAATTAGTGTCTAAAAGATGAGAGGCCCCAGGAATTATGAAGCCTCAGAACCCATAAAGTTTATTTGTTGTTCATTGTTCACTTAGTACCAAATTGAAAAGATGTAAGATACTAAATTCACACTATTAGAAAGCTTCTAATATGGATTTAGGATGTTTATCCTGCAAAAAACTAATAAACTACTACAAAAATATTTATGATACTTTTTGAAAACCAAGACTTTAAAGGAAAACCAATTCCCTTGACTTACGCTACATTCAGGAATTATCTGAAATTTCAGTAGTCTTTTTTTTTTTTTCAGGAATAATTACATTGTTTAAATTATTAATACATGTAAACTTTACTATTTCTCCACTTTTATGGGCTGGAATTGAAATAACCTGTTTCAGAGTTTTTTGCCTTTTCTATCGTCTATTCAATAATTCCCAGTTGTATTTCCTTGTTCTCTTGTACTCGACTTATTTCTCAGATCCCAAAGTACATTCCTATTTTACTTTTTTTTTCTTCCTGGGCTCCAGCTGTGCCAAAGGGGAAGAAAGTAATTCTGCTTATTTTGGTGAAACTGTTGGGTGACAAACCAACAAGCTATTACCAAATAATTAAATTCAAAGTTCTTAAATTATAAATTGTCTTTTCTTATACTTGTTATTCCATGAAAATAATATACTTTATTCTATTAAGTAATAATTTTGATTTCAATGAAAATGCTGACAAACCAGAAATGATCACCTCTAGATCCCCACCTAACCAATTTACTTGCAAAGTAAACAAATCCTTATATTCTAGAAGACGAACTCCATAGCTATTTGTAGGTTTCTACATGCTATCAATCTACAAATACTAATAAAAATATTTTATACATTTGACATTTCAAAGAACTCTGCTCCTTGTTTCCTATTAATATACAAAAATGCAAAGACACTCACAATGATATGAAATTCATTTTTGAAAAAATATCACCAATTTTTCATTAAAAATATGGATCATAAGGGGAGGAAGGGAAAAATAAAGTCAGATGAAATCAGAGAGGGAGGCAAGCTATAAGAGACTCTTAACTATAGGAAACACTGAGGGCTGCTGAGGTGGGGGGGTGGGGTACCTGGGTGATGGGCATTAAGAAGGGCACTTGTTGGGGCACTTAGGTGGCTCAGTCAGTTAAACATCTGCGTTCAGCTTAGGTCATGATCTCAGAGTCCCAGGATAGAGCCCCACATCAGACTCCCTGCTCAGCGGGAGGCTGCTTCTCCCTTTCCCTCTGCTCCTCTGCCCTGTTTGTGCTCTTTTTTCCCCCATTCTATCTCAAATAAATAAATAAATAAAATCTTAAAAAAAAAAAATCTTTAAAAAAAAAACATTGTGATGAGCAATGATATGCAACTGATGAATCATCACTGAACTCTACCTCTGAAACTAATAATACACTATAGGTTAATTAATTGAATTTAAATAAAATTAAATTTTTAAAAATATGGAAAATGAAGACAGCACTGTAAGCTACACTCTTATAGTAGCCTAAGTAACAAAGAAGTATTGCTTTTCCTAGAATTGACAACAAGATATTACCTATCACTGCAAAAACCTTCCACTTCTTACTCTGTATATTTTATAACAATAGTTGTGAATAGTAGTTGATATTCTCATATATTTCTTAAGTTGGTGAATACTATTTGCCTTTTGGGGGTGTTCAGGTCATGTACCAAGAATCATCTATTTCCTGAATTTACAGGTATTTGGAGAGCATCCCTTTCTCAAGATTTCCACTGTAACTCAGAATGGACAGGACCTGGTTTCTGCCACCTAAAGTTCACTTTTTTGCTCCACCAATGATGCTTTTAAAAACACCTGTACTTCCTCTTACACGGTACAGAAACATCTAAGTGATCCTAAGTAAACTAAGTGACAAGGGTTTCACCTTGTCAAAGTAAGAAGTGCTGTGAAGTACAGAAAATCTGAAATAGCTGGTAAGATTCTAGAAAGGGGAGAGGTGGAGTAAAATTTACTGATATAACTCTCAGTGTTAAGAGTTACACTGGCTCATTTCATTAAAACACCACAATGGGATTTAATAAAGCATCTGTATTTGGGAAATGATACACTTAATTATCTTAAGATTCAGAGTAAGACCAAAAATGGCTCATAAGAAAATCCATTTATAGTCCAAGTTTTAGACTGCAAATATCAAGAACATACCAGATATTTCTGAAAGGGGTAGCTATATTTTTTATCATGGGACACATGCTCCCAGACCCTACCCACCCACCCCTATTAAGCTTTTCTGTTACCTTCTCTTCTCAAAGTCTAGTTTGAAAGTCAACAGTATTTACCCTCTTCACTTCCTCCTTTACCCACTCCAATCAGACTTTCGCTTCCACCACTACAGGCAACTGCTTTTGTCAAGATTACCAACTACTACTTTGCCAATCCAAGCTCTGTCACCTTCTCATTTGAACTTCTGGAGCATCTGACATGGACTGTGCCCACTTTTTAACACATTTCCTCCCCAGGCTTCCAGGACCCTATGTTCTCCTGGCTCCCCTCATATCGCATCTTACTGCTCTTCCAGGCTCCTCCCTCTGCTTCTTGGCCTCCTGGCACTCAGTCCTTCACCCCCCTGCATCTTGACCTCAGTGTTTTATCAACTTTCTTTTTCCATTATTGGTCCCCTAATTGGACCTCTTCAAACTTTTTTCTCCTAATTGCCTCCATCTCGAAGAAATTTTAATACCACAGGTACACAACACCTAGGAACCAAACTTAATTCCTGTCGTCACCCCCCCATCAACTTCCTGAATCCAATCTAATGGCAAATCCTGTCAGCTATTCCTTCAAACTACATTATCAGTCAGACCTCTCCGGCACCTCCCTCTTACCAGGTCACTTCAAGAGCAAGGCCTCACAGCCTTCCACTTCTACTCCTGCCCCTTTTCTTCAAGAGTCTAAGACCCACACAGTTACTATGGTAAACTTTTCTAAAAAGAAATCACGTCACTTCTTTGCTCAAAACTCCAAAATGAAGCTAGATGCACAACAGACTACATTATACTTAAAACAAATCCTGAATTCTTTATTAGGCCCTAAAGGTCCTATGAGATCTGGCCCTTATTATCTCACAGATCTTATGTCTCCTACTACTCTCCCATCCCTTCAGGACCTTCCAGCTATACTACCTCGTAATCCTCTCAATACTTTGAGGTCACACCAGCCTCAAGGTCTTAGCCTGGCTGATCCTTAAATCTGAAATATACTTCACCTAGATGCCCCCCCCCCTTTTGGCTCACTCTCAACATTCCCATCTATAACCAAATATCACTTCTCTGGAGAGTTCTTCCTAAATGACAGTACTTAAAAAGCCCTTGCCCTACCTGGACTATGTGTTACCCTGCTTTACTTTTATCCTATCACTTATCTGTTCCAGCACTTTTATGAGTGCATATACCTACATGCACACATGCAAACGTATTTACTATCTTTCTCCCTAAAAGAGTATTAACTTCCTGAGGGTAGGATATTTAACTTGCTCAATGCTCCACCCCCAAAACCTGGAATAATGCCATCTCACAGGAAGCACTAAACATATGTTTGATGACTTAATGAATGAATGGAGATGTATGTAACTTTTATCACTTGTGATTAATAAAATCATTGATGATAAAGTATCCTTACAACAAATTTCCCAATTATCTCCTGCCACTAAAGTAAGACTTACTAAAACACATAAACTGATCAAACTTCAAAATAAAGCTCTATAGTAAAAAAGAAGACACAATATACTATAGTTTCAAGCCACTCAACAAAGCATTTTGAACAATCGGTTATGCACAGGAATTTATTAAGCATTTAGTTTTATGATAAATTCAGCCTCCATTACTTAATATAGTACAGGTTTCATTGGAAACTAGAAAGATTACTTTTTTGGGCATTCCTGAAAACCATTCAAAGAATCTGGACACAGCCCTAAAACATATATCCACTAACTTAAAACTCAGCCTCCCCTTTTTTCAATTACACATCCAAAAGCTTCCAATTACACCTCTAAAAGAGAATGCAGTCTAATGTCAAGGTCAGATTCATGCAACTAAGCATGCTTATTAAAAAGAGATGAGAAAAATTTAGACAACTACCAAAGCAGATCAATCTTCAACTATCTCACACTGCAATCTGGGACATGCTTACCTTTGCTAAGGTCACAGGCTCTGGATCAGTGGGTATGCAGCTAGTACACAGAAACCTATTATTATTCATTGTAGTAGTAGAGCTGTAGCACTATCATTAAAATTCTGCCAGAAAATATTTGGTACTGGTCAAAACATGGAAAATAACATTAGAATTCTATATTCTTACAACATATAATTCAGAAACCAAATACATACATAAGCAAATTTAAAAGGTAAGGTCTTTCTTGGGGCCTCCCCTCTCTAAGTACTCAACTTCCCAATTCCCCTTTTCCCAGCCCACCCCAAACCCCTCCCAAAAGTTCAAGACATTGTTTTTAAATTGTCATTCAAATTCTTCATAGGAAATAAATTCTATGACGGATTTGAAAACATTTAGTGACATGTCTGTGATTGAGTGCCAGCTAGCAATTCTGTCAACAAGACTGTCTTATCTCAAATTCATCTTTTATTGGCTAATGATATCTTTTCAATCCATAAACCAACACAAGTATTCACGAAGAAAACAAACGCTGACATTAAATGATGTAATAAGGTATAATCCCAATTACCAAACCTTATATATTGTACTTTTTGAACAAAGTACTTCCTGAATTGAAACTTCTTTTAAATGTTTAACTTTTAAAAATGTCAGCTGGGTGCTTCCCTGTTTCTTTAAGCACAGTCACACCTACCAGTTCTTAAGAAAACCCTTCCTTTGATCATACTAGCCATTTGTAACTGCCATTCAATTTCCCTCCTTTTTCTTGTCTATACCTTAAACAGAGGGTTTGCCCACCATTTCTCTACTTCTCATCTACTCACTCTCTAAGATCATTTTTTATTTGAGGTTAAAACACATGTAACATAAAAGCTACCATCTTTACCCATTTTTAAATGTACAGTCCAATAGTCGTTAAGTGTTCATATTCTCGTGCAACCATCATCCCATCCAACTCCAGAATTCTTTTCATCTTATAAAACTGAAAATCTGTACCCACTGACCAATAACTCCCCATTCACCTCTCCCCAGCTCCAGGCAACCACCATTCTACTCTGTCCTTATGATTTGACGACTCCTAGGAACCTCATATAAATGGAATCATACGGTATTCGTCCTTTTGTGACTGGCTTATTTCACTCAGCATAACGTCCTCACGGTTCACTGATGTTCTAACATGTGTCAGAATTTCCTTCTTTTTAAGGCTGAAGAATATTCCATTGTATGTATGTGCCACATTTTCTTTATTCATTTACCCACTGATGTATATTCAGGTGGCTTCCACTTAAATCTTTTTTAAGACTTATTCTGTGTGTGTATGGGACTCAATTCCCCATACCAATGTTTAAACTGATCCTTGAGGGTTAATGATTTTCTTCTTGCCAAGACTAATAGTTTTTCCCAATACATCATATTTCTCTATATCAGAACTACTAGCTACTTTTCATTTCTACTCTCTCTATCCCCCACTAAGGAAGGGAGGGAGGGAGAAGAAATGATTTACAAAGATTCACATAATGTAAAGAGAATAATAACATAAAAGATGGCAATGGAACAGGGAAATAAAGTGAAACTAAGAACGTGCACAAAATATACATGAGATCCTTAAAAACAGCTATAAAAAATAGACAAAGGAAACAAGATCAGTCACAGGGTTCACAAAATAAGCATAAATCATCTTATCAGGAATTCATCTGTTCCTATTAAAGAGACCTAAAAAAAAAAAAATTATCTGTGAAGGTTTTCAACAGATGTCTTGCAATATGGTAGATAGACCATGCCCTCAATTATACAGCCATCCATTATCTCCTGAAAACTTTCCTCTCTAGACTTTCAAGATAATGTACCTTCCTGATTCATCTCCCATGTTTCTAATGGCCATTACTTATTTCATTAGCTAATTCTCTGCTTTTGCCTTAGTAACAGTATTCTCAAGGGGGCTAATTTTTTTCCCTATTCTTATGGAACTCTCAACTCATATGACTTTATTATACCTTTATGTGAGTGAGTAACAACTCTCCGTTGTTAATTTTGTTCAAGAACACAGCCCTTAAGCAACCAGAAGCTCCTAGTGATAAACACTTGTTTAACACTTTCTTTTTACCTGATTACATGCTAAGAAAAAGGATTGATAATAGAAGTAAAAACTTAATTTACTTCATTGGAACTGACATTTGCTATTTCATTTTGTCAGAGTGATTTAGACTCTTACTTTTAAACTTTTAAACTAATAACTTAAGTAACCAGTTAACTTTAAACCCTCTAAATCAAAAGTATCTAAATAGCCTACCATTTTCAACATACGGAAGAATTCACACTGACAGAAAGAGAAAGAGAAACAGAAGACTGGCCAAATGTTAGAAGAATGCTTATTAAGGATCTCATATTGAAGAACACCTTAACCAGATGAGAAAAAGTTAGAAAGTAAGCTTTATTTGTACTCAGTACTCAATTTAGATAGAATAACTAACCACAGAATGAAAAGGATTTAAGTATGACACACATACTATGTGATTTACCTTATTTTTTTACCATTCATTCTAAGCCATATATTTATATATGTACTATAACATATATATACATATGTGATCCAGGATTGCAAAGATGTCTAGTTTTCAGAAACAAGCCATGTTCATATTGCTACTGAAATGGTTCTTTAATATCTCTGAAAATTTTATTTTCATTGTATTTGTAATTTGCATTATTTCTATTATAATTACTTCTAACCTGCTAAGTAACATTCAGTGGAATAGAAAAAAAAAAAAAAAACCCAAGTAAATAAAGACTTGTTTGAAAAGAAAAAAGATGTTTGTACAACTGACCATCTTTGAAGAGAATACTACTATCAACAAACAAATCCCTTATCCAAAAGGATGAGAATAAAATTGTGTTCCACCTAAAGTAGAATTTAATACAGTGGATCTCCTATAATAATATATATTTTAACACACAGAACTCTAACCAGAGTCCATCCTACCCACCCACTTCCCAAAACAATGAATGGTAAAGCAAAACTTAACACAAATTCTATATAAAATTGATTCCCAACTGTTGGGGAAAAGGAAGAAAGAACAGTAAGATGTTTAAGAAAAGCTACTGTTTTCTAAATAGTCCATCACAGTGAAAAGTGGACAGCCCTCATTTTTACCTTCTGCAGAAGGTTCTGTTACTGTACTCCAAACTTGAGGTATCCCTTGAGTCTGTGAACATAGCAGAGGAGAAATGTAGAATAATTCAGGTGCACAGAAAACCATAATAAGGCAAATTTACAATCAATTTTAGAATTGTACTTCCTTAAATTGTAAGAAAACTTTCATCATATGATGAATTACCTACTGGAAAATCTGTTACTCGAGGAAAAAATGAGGCTCACAACCTATGTATTTCATGAGTTCCCAAAGAATAGAAAATGTCAAATTTCTAGAATCCAAAGTACAGAGAGATGTGATAGGCAATTGGTCTCTGCATCCTGTTCTGAAAAGTGGTCTCTATTTCAGAGTATAAAAGACACAGCTGTCTCAAAGTGAACAATCTTCCACAGATTGAAAGGCATAACTAATCCTAGCAACTTAGTATACACAATGATTCTACATCTCTAAAAGTCAAATATTCTGAAGTAAAAGAGGAAAAGGACCAAGAATAAAAGAGAAAGAGAAACAGGAAAGAAGAAAATGAAAATAATAAAAACCAAAGCAGCCCCAATAAATAGATATGAAATGAAGGAAAGAGGGAAACTGAAATGCTGACATAAAATAATGATTAAATAAGATCAGAAACTTATTGTGAGTGCTCTGAATTCACGCAGATAATTTTATCAAAAAAGAAAACTATTTGATTATTTTTAAAAGAATACAGTTTATGCAAAGTACAAAAATCAATTCTGACTAGCACAGAACAGTGTTTTGCAAACTGATCAAATAATATTCATGTTACTCCTCTAACAAAAATTCACATTAAGCACACTTAAAATTTGGCTGACAGAGTAAACGGACAATATGTTTGTGTTGCCTATTCTCCACATACAAGAAACTATGACTACAAAAGACCTTTGTTAGTAGTACAAATAATGACATTTGTCATTTTGAAACTAGACTCTACCTCAAGAACAGGCCTTCCCTTATATAAACTGCTTTCTATAGACAATGAAAACCCTAAGTACCTCTATAGACCGCTAACAACAGCTTCTTCTGAAACCAAAAGCATCGTTATAAAAGTTGTAAAGTGTTAAAAACCTGAATTAATAAAATATCACAAGCATTTGAGGCATATTAAGAGCCCTATGTTTTTAAAATGTGCTGTATTAACCACAAGTATCTTGAAAGCAATTACTCCAGCAGAGTGCCTCCCAGTGAAGGGGTGGCAAGAGATGAAAGGTAAATAAATGTCCCTTCATGCAACTAACTCCCTGGCTTTACCTGCCCTCTGGTAGAACATACTTCTCATTCTCTTATCCCACATTGCCTACTACATACCTTGATGCTAGATCATATCACATCCTTTAATTATGTGTTAATAGACCTTTCTCCAATAACACACTACAGACCGGCAGAGGAGAGAAAATATATGCTTCATCTTTGAATCTTCCATAACTAGGACAATGCCTTGCTCATAATAAATACATTTACTAAAATGTGTGCACTGTACGAACCCATTAAATGATTCTGCTCGAACCCAATGGGTTTAAAATGACATGGAAGAAAAAGAAAGTGGAATTCATTCTGAACAAAAGGAAAAAGTTGATTCAAGTCTTCCTTTAAAACACATCTCAGAATTACACATTATATTAAAATCAAAGCTAGTCTTCCTAAGTGAATTCATCTTCCTTAACTGCTCTATATTATAAAGCTTTCCAAAACAAGACACTGTAACAGCTCCTAATATTTAGTGTGATAATGATAAAAACGCTAAAATACACTACCACCGCCCACAGACACAGTTAATGTTGTTAACCACTAATTTCTACAATAACATCCTTCTTTGCTACTGAGACCAAATACAAATCAAGCTTCCTTAATACACTGCTAAAGGCACCATCACTAACTGGTAAGCACTGATTTATGAGTGGAATCTTACTTACCACTCCTGGAGCAGCTCATCAGGCTTAAACATCAAGGCTCACCAGTCTGGTCTCCCTCTGACTGACCTATTTTCTACTATTCCCAACTCAGATGCCTGTTCCAATTGCATCAGGCCCCAAATCCCCACATGCGCCATGTTCACATCCATCTTATAAAATTAGTGGTAACAAAGGATGGTCATTAAGCACTTGCTATGTGCTAGGCACTGTTCTAAGCACTTTCGATGTACAAATTCATTTCATCCTCAACAATCTGATGTGATACACAATTTTTATCCCCATTTAGCAGATGACAAAACTAAGACACAAAAAGTTAAGTATTACATGTAAGAGCAAAAGACAAATATTAAAACAGTGATTATTTTTATCTCTCAAAGACAAAAATTATTGTATTTCTAATTTATAAATTGTGCTTATTCGAAGGATTTAGAATTTAAGTCTTGAATTATACATATTCATTTACTCATTTTAATGTGCTAACTTGTATACTGCTATCTTTACCACTTCTAAGAACATTTTATGCCTTTTGAAATCCTGCTGAAGAGTCATCTCTCTAATGAAGACTTCCTCATAACAAATCTGTCCATTTCCTTAAACTCTTAAAATAGTACCACTTACCTAGTATTCAATCACAATTTCTTAAGTTGTTATTTAATATTTCATGTGTGCACATGTAACAATACCGAAAGCCCCGTGAGGAGAAAGGCCTTCTCTTATACTTGGTGCTCTACCATAGTGACTCCTATGCATACTGAAATATACAAATAAATATTGTGTAAATGTATGCCACAAAGATAATGACACTTTCTTATGTTCAAGATCTACATCTTTACTCTTCTGGTAATGTTTAACAATTATGCAGTTACCTTTATGTTTTGTTTTGTTTTGTTTTTTATTCCAATCTCACTGTAAAATCTCAGCATACACCTAAAAAACTGGTTGATTTTTATCAGCATGTAGAGATCCACTTATACTTCCATACCCAGAAGAATACCCTTATAAATGTCAAGTTTCTATATAAAGGAAATATTTATAGTCCTCTTTACTTTTAGAACTTTAACATCCAAGATAAGGAATTTTTTCCCTTATAAATCTTTTTATGGGGGCGCCTGGGTGGCTCAGTTGTTAAGCATCTGCCTTTGGCTCAGGTCATGATCCCAGGCCTGGCATGGGCATTGGGCTCTCTGCTTAGCGGGAAGCCTGCTTCTCTCTCTCCCACTTCCCCTGCTTGTATTCCCTCTCTTGCTGTCTCTCTCTCTCTCTCTGCCAAATAAATAAATTAAATATTTTTAATAAATAAATAAATCCTTTTATGTCATATTTACATTTCTGCTTTCCTAAACAGAAAGAAAATACTCTCTAGCTAGGATTTAAATACACTTGAAAACAACCATTATTTAAATGCCTACATCTCTCTTCTCTCAATTTCAGTTCCTTTAAATTTCTAATAAAAAAATTAAATTAAATTAAACCTTCTGCCAAATTTCCAAATGTCTATTCAATTTGTAAAGCCCAAAATTACACAGTGACCTTAGGTAAGATAAGACCCATGCTAAACAAACAGGATGGAAAGATTACCTCATGGTTGTCACATGTTATAATAACTATTTAACCCAATGAACTACCATTTTTAAAAACAGTACATTACTTAATCAGTTTGTATCTATTATGGTGCTTAAAACTTATATACAACTAATAATTTCCTACCAACATTTCCCTTCATCAGGCATCTGGCTACTTTTTAACTACATTCGGTAATTCTAACAACTTATCCAATTTATCAAAACCTATCTGAAATCCAACACTAGTTTTTAAAATGGCTTTCATTTGCACTGCACTGCTGGCATGTGCAAACTGACCAAGCATTCACCTCACAAGCTAAAAAAGTACATTCACATGACACTGAAATTTTTCTATGTAAGATCAGGATCAATTTTTGCATAACACGATTTTACTTTTTCCCATAAGTACTTTCTCCATAAAGACCTTGGATCTGTTTCACCCTCCAGAGAACTGTATACTACAATGGTAAGTATTTAGCCTAGTATATCTTTTTATTTTATTTATGAATATTATGAGAGTGAATCAAAAACCTTAGAAAACTTTCAGTACAGTGTAACATTTTAATTTACTCAGCATTACCAGGACAAGTCAACATTTTCTAAGTACCTACCAGATGATGCCGGAAATTATGCCAAGCACTTTTGCTACAGTACTCATTTAAATTGCATAAAAACTCTATTTTATAAGAGAAGTTTTAAATGTACCCTATGTCTTAATGCTCATTAAGTAGAAGGACTAGGACTTAAATTTGTATAGCTCAAAAGCCCACATACTTCCTAGACCATGCCACTTCCACTTCCAGCAAATTTCAGGTACCTGCAAGAGCCATGGGGCCCCACCATTTATGGTCCACCTCCTCATCCCTTCCCAGAACTCTTGGTCAACCCTCACAGCCTATCGCAAACACCATCTTCCATGTCTAATCCTACCAGAGAGTGAATTACTCCTTCCAGTGAGCTACCTCCATATCCTACACTTACTCCTAGTATGATACACATCCCCGTTTATTGCAGTTATTTGTCTTTCCTACTCAGCTACTTATGCCTCATAGCCCAGAGATACATTTCCTTCATCATCAATACCTGGCATCCAATGCCTAGTGAGCACATCACAGACACAACCTGTTCTGCTCCAGGTGCTTCTGCGTCATGAGTTAGCTTACATGCAACTGGTAAACAAGGATCATGTCAATAAAATACAAAAGTCTATCATTTCAAGTGTGACTTTTCCTCACATGTTAGCATTTTATACTGCCAAGCAACAACAAATGGATACAAAGTATCCAAAATGGCAAAACAGCAGGCTGTGCACATACCGTCTGCTCACACTCCTTCCTCTCAGCCCCATTTGGCCACCGCCTGTCTCAGCAAGGCTTGTAGCTCACTTCTCAAATTCATGAGCTCTGCGTTTATCTGCATAATTTAGCAACCTCAATCCTAACACCTCCTTCGTGAAGTTATCTTGACCTACCTGTTTAAGGTAAAGGCCCATACTCACTACTGTATTAACTGATTAGGAATTTAACATATCTTTTGAACTTGTGCTAGTATTTTTACTAGTACTATTAGTGCACTGGTTACAAAGTCGCATAGGTTTTGAGTAGCCTGCTCCAACCCCATTTTTCTCATAAACTCTGGAATTATTCAGTTCATAAGTTTACAAAACATAACCTTTTCAAGAATGCATATATCTCATTGTAACAGAAATGCTCATACTCAAAAGTATTGGATGAACTGAGTTACTGAGTAGCCAGCGCTCATCAGGTATGATACATTCATTTATTCAACAAATATTTACTGAATATCAAAGTAAATAAGGCACTGCTCTAGGCACTAGAGACACAATGACAACGAGCACAGTATGACTGTGTTTGTATGTGTATGCAGGCATGCATGGACGCCAGTATGTGTATGTATTATATTCACCTAACAACCATGAATTACATGTAATCCCTAAAGGTACATACTCATCTCTATACCAGCAGTTTCCAAACCTTTTCAGAGGACTCACCTTTTGTTTCCTAAGAAAAATCTTAAACAGAAACACAACACCCAGATAAAAGCAGAATCCTGCACATTCAACATGTCCTGTCCCTGAGCGATCTCCAGGATACCTGGGGTTTGTCAAGCTATGATATAAAAACCATCTAGCAACAATACCCTGTCTTTACATGACCATTAATAAATGTCTCACATGTATTGAGAAAATCAATTAGGTCACTCTAAAGCATCTAGGGGAGGTTTAACTCGAGGCTCAAGGCTCATTCTCTCTCCTCCCATGAAGCTGTGTTAATAGGAGCCTTAAGACTACTCCTCCAACATAATATTCCCCTAGAAGGTGATGTGAGAACCATACAGTTTATAATTTAGGCCACCTCTTTGGTGACTCGGGGAAATCTTACCATCATAAAGGCAAAATCTCAGCAGGTAGAAATTAAGGTGAAAGCCCAGGGTAAAAAGAGATTTAAGAGGCTACCCAACTTGGAAAGGCCCTAAGCCAACACAAAACAAAACCAAAACAAAACATGCTCACAGATCACAAAAGATCTCACCAAACTCCCTACGGTCAGAAACCAAAACCAGGTTTAAGGATAGAGTCCCAATAGATTTGGGATAAATTTAATAAAATAAACAAAGAACCCCTGCTCTCTGAGGCAGACATTCTCAGAGGCAGGAGAAAGAAAGGACACCAACATAACGAATAAGTCAATTACATGAGGTCTTAGAAGATGACACATGATACGGGAAAAAGAAAATGTGAAGCTAAGAGAGAGGAGTGCAAAAAAAAAAAACAAAAACAAACAAACAAACAAAAAACACAAAGGTAAAAGTGGGGAGAGAGGAGTGTGATCTGTGATCTTCAATAAAATAGTGAGGGTGGGCCTCCCTGAGGGTCCATAAGGACATCTCCTGTCCTGGGATAGAGCACCAGGAGTGAGGCAGGCTGGCTACACACGACAGGGAAGAGAAGAAGAGGGGAGGACAGATCATGGAGAGGCATACAGGTCTTTGTAAAGACTTTAGCTTTTCCTCTGAGCAAATCTGATTTACGTTTTAAACAGATTACTCTGCTATGTGAACTCCAGAATACAGCAGAGCACAAAGACACTCCAGGAGACCCTGTGGCAGCTGCTGCAGTTACCCAGGCAAGAGGTGGGAGCTGAACCAGGAGGGAAGCACTGTGGGTGGTAACAAGTGGTCAAGTCCTTTTTCCCTCATTCAAGCACATTTAAGTGGGTTCCACTTAACTTATCACATATCCAAAATCTAAACTATACTCATAGCAACAGATGCTATAATGGGTCTCTAATTCCTTATTAGAATTGAATGATGCCTCCATACTGCAGAGAGATTTCATACACGGGCGTGCCTTGTTTGACCACACTTCTATTTACTGCACTTCACAGATACTGCACAGACACTGCCCACAAAATCGAAGGTCTGTGGCAGCCCTGCATCAAGTAAGTCGATCAACGCCATTTTTCCAATAGCATGTGTTCACTTCATGTCTCTGTGTCACATCTGCATACTTCTCACAATGTTTCAAACATTTTCATGATCATTATATTTGTTATGATGATCTATGATCAGTGATCTTTGTTATTATTGTCACTATTTTGGGGTTCCACAAACAGCACCCATATAAGACGGCAAACTTAATTTTTTTACTTTTAATTTATGATTTTAAAATATTTTTTATTAGATTTTGTTTTTGAGAGCAGTTTTAAGTTCACAGCAAAACTGAATGGAAAGTGCAGAGATTTCCCACACACCCATTACCCCACACATATATGACCTCCTTAATTATCAACATCCCACACCAGAGTGGTACTTATTTATAGGTGATGGACCTATGCTGACACATCATTCTCATCCAAAGTCCAGAGTTTACATTAGGGTTCACTTGGTCTTGTATATTCTACAGTTTGGACAAATATACAATGACATGGATCCACCATAATAGTTTCAGACAGAATAGTTTCACTGCCCTAAAAATTCTCTGTGCTCTGTCTATTCATCCTTCTCTCTACCCTAGGCCCTGGAAACTGCTAATTTTTTTAAGACGGCAAACTTAATTGATAATTGTTGTGTGTTTTCTGATGGCTCCATCAACTGGCTATCCCCCTTACCCGCCCCCCGGGGCCGATTCCCTGAGACGCAACGATACTGAAATTAGGTCAATAATAACCCTACAATATAGCCTCTAAGTGTTCAAGTGAAAGGAAGAATCACATGTCTCTCACTTTAAATCAAAAGCTAGAAATGATTGAGCCTAGAGAGGAAGACATGTCAAAGCCAAAACAGGCTGAAATCTAGGTTTCTTGTGTCAGTTAGCCAAGTTGTCTTTGGAAAGGAAAGTTCTTGAAAGAAATTAAAAGTACTACTCCAGTTAACACACAAATAGTAAGAAAGTGAAATAGTCTTCCTATTGATACAAAGAAAGTTTTAGTGGTCTGGATAGAAAAACAAACCAGCTACCATGTTCCCTTAAGCCGAAGCCTTATCTAGAATTAAGACCCTAACTGTCTTCAATACTGTGAAGACTGAGATGTGAGGAAGCTGCCCAAGGAACTTGTGAAGCTAACAGAGGTGCAACAAGAGGTTGGTTCATGAGGTTTAAGAAGAGAAGCCAGCTCCATAAGAAAAGTGCAAGGGGAAGCAGCAAGTGCTGATGTAGAAGCTGTGCTCCAGAAGATAAGTAACAAAGGTAGCTACATTAAACAACAGATATTCAGTGCGGAGGAAACAGCCTTATATTGGAAGATGCCATCTGGGACTTCCGCAGTTAAAGAGAAATCAGTGCCTGCCTTCAAAGCTCCACAGAACAGGCTGACTCTTTTGTTAGGGGCTAAAGAAGCTTATGACTTTAAGTTGAAGGCAATGTTCACTTACCATTATGAAAATCCTAGGGCCCTGAAGAATGATGCTAGATCTACTCTGCCTGTGCTCTATAAAGGGAAAAACAAAGCCTTGATGACAACACGTCGGTTTACAACATAGTTTACTGAATATTTTAAGCCCACTGTTGAGGCCTGATGGTCAGAAAAAGGAAAGATTCCTTTCAAAATATTACTGCTCACTAGCGATGTACCTGGTCACCCAAGAACTCTGATGGAGACATACAACGAGATAACTGTTTTCATGCCTGCTAACACAACATCCATTCAACAGCCCATGAATCAAAAGTAATTCTACTTTCAAGTTTTATTATTTAAGAAATATATTTTATAAGGCTACAGCTGCCACGGATAGTGATTCCTCTGATGGATGGAAACGATTCACTAATCTAAATGCCATTAAGAATATTCACGATACAGGCGCCAGGGTGGCTCAGTGGGTTGAGCCTCTGCCTTCGGCTCAGGTCATGATCTCAGGGTCCTGGGATCGAGCCCCCCATTGGGCTCTCTGCTTAGCGGGGAGCCTGCTTCCCCCTCTCTCTCTGCCTGCCTCTCTGCCTACTTGTGATCTCTCTCTCTGTGTTAAGTAAATAAATGAAATCTTAAAAAAAAAAATATTCATGATTCATGGGAAGAGGGCAAGATATCAACATTAACAGGAGTGTGGAAGAAGGTGATTCCAACCCTCATAGATGACATTGAGGCTTCAGTGGAGGAAGCGACTGCAGATGTGGTGGAAACAGCAAGAGAACTAGAATGAGATGAGGAGCATGAGGATGGGACTGAATTGCTTCAATCTTACAATAAAATTTGAACAGATGAGGAGTCGCCTCTTACGGATGACCAAAAGAAAGAGGTTTCCTGAGATGGAATCTACTCCTGGTAAAAATGCTGCAAAGATTGCTGAAATGACAACAAAGCATTTAGACTATTACATAAACCTGGTTAATAAAGCAGGGGCAGGGTTTTCCAATTATGAAAAAAATTCCTTGTGTAAAATGCTACCAAACAGTATTGCATGCTACAGAGAAACTGTTCATGAAATGAAGAGTCAATCAATGTGGCAAACCTCATTGTTGTCCTATGTTAAGAACTTGCCATAGCCACCCCAATCTTCAGCAAGCAGCATACTGTTCAGCCAGAAGCCACCGACACTGAGGCAAGACCTCCACCAACAGAAAAATTACAACTTGCTGAAAGCTCAGAGGATGATTAGCACTTTTTAGCAATAAAGTATTTTACAAATAAGGTATGTACATTTTTTATACATAATGTTATCGCATACTTCACAGAATACAGTATAGCATAAACATAACATTTATACACACTAGGAAACCAAAAAACTCATTTGACTGGCTTTACTACAATATTTGGTTTATTATGGTGGTGTCTCTAAGTATCTCTAAGGCATACCTGTAAGCAGAGTAAGTTTTTCTGAGTTTTCCACCATTCTAGCACTTTCTCCCCCATGAAATGTACATTCTTTCATTCGCAATACTACCCAAATTCCTATTACTTAAAAATGGTATGGGGCAGGGAAATGGAGAGACAGATTTTTAAGTGTATGTATCTTTCATTCAAGTCAGTGATATTTTTTCCTTCCTTTTCTTCTTCCCAGTGTATTTTAACAAATGCCTCCTTTAAGAAGTGAAAACAAAAATGTAAGCAAGCTATAAACCTCCTTGTACATTAATAAAAATACTGAGCATTGATGGGATACTTTTCTATGAAAATTTTTCCATTTCCAAATATTACCACAACCAGTCTAGTAAATTTATAATAAAGTATCTTTATCCTACTTTCCCATCTTTCTCCTCCTCTCCTCCTTTCCTTTCATTATTCAACCTTAGAGAGGAAAATATATATAACATAAATGTTTGACTGGTAAAAAAAAATAGAAACATAAAAACATTAGAAAAACATTTTGGTTGACTGTCACTCAAATAAAATAAAAATAAGAAGAAGAGTAAGTTTAATGGACATCTTTTTTTTTTTTTTTTTTTTTTTTTTTAATAATTCTTGGAGCTTTCTAGTATTAGGAAATCAAGTTGAGGTTTTAGGTCATACACCTTTCCTGCCTTAAACAATTGCTGTCCATGAGATGGCTGGAGGATCTAAGAGCAGAAAAGTAGTAAAATATAAATCACAGAACTTCATCATGCAAGTCTTAGAAGACTTCATAAAAAATTTATTTCAGTAAAAGCTTAAAAGTTCTGTGCCTTCTGAAGACTTCAGGAACTGTTCGCAATAACAAAAAACTTTGGGACCCATATTTATTAGATAAACCGTTTATAATAATGTCATTTAACAAGTGAAGCAATACTCCACAACTTTAAGCTCTCAAACATGCATTATCGTATTTATTCTAGCATAAGGTATCAAATTATCTGAAAACAGGCTGACCCTTAATGAATCATAAGGTAAAAGAACATTTTTCAAAATCAAAAATGGAAAAATTATTTACTAAAATATAAATACCCTCACAGAAATGTTATTTTGATTTTTTTCATAAAATCATTTGCAATTAGTGAGTTAACAATGCTAAGCAGGGCAGAAGAGCAGATGAAGGATTCAGTTCACTAAAACAGTCTTACCTTCTGAAGTTTTCCACCGTTTCCATAAATCCTCAACAGTTATATGCTTATCTTCCCTGTGCAGATGGCTGTGTTTATTAGTAGCATCTTTATATTTCATATCTTCTCTAATAAACTGCAAGAGAGAAAACACTAAGTTAAGTAACCTTAAATTCACTATTTTATAATCTCTGTAGACTCAGAAACAAAATTTTAAAATCCAGTAGGTGGCAATTTTCAGATAACAACTGGGGCATTTTTGGTATTTTACAGTCACATTATTCTTACATGTTTATAAAATTTATTTAATAAAATGTCTTCTACTAATCATAACAACAATAAAAGTACTTATTTAATGCTCATTATTTCCCAGATACTATCTTACATTGTGTCTCTACACACACACACACACACACACACACTCATTTAATTTCATAATAATTCTATATTATGTATCCTCATTTTATAGATGAGAAAACCAAGACCCAAAGAAGTAAAATAATTTGTCCAAGATTGAAAAAATAACAAACAGCAGAGCTAAGTATATTGTGCTCAACAGCATAATATATTCCGTATTATGGCCAGTAAGTGTGTGTGTGTATGTGTATGTATGTGTATATATATGCATTTATACATGCATTTTTACCAGATATTTAGGGACAAGGGTGTTTCAAAACGCCATAAATGCTAATCTCAATTACTACCTCATATTTTTGTGTTCTCCTACCTGTGAAGCTATTACTTATAGTTGAGAGGCATTTGACTGCAGTGTTCAGAACTATATTTTATAAAGCTGAAGTAGATCTCTATTAATCTTACTTTGAAATATATAAAGAAAATGCACTAAAATTTTCTTTGCTAAAAACCAACCTGCTCTGTATTCATTATAGAAAATCCATCAGTTGCTCCCCACTGTAGTTAAAAAGTCGTTTGCTTTTCATTTGGGAGAAAGAGAAGCAAACACCTTTTATGGCTTACTTACCATTTTCCAATCCTATTCCCGACAATCTTTTCAGCCTGATCTCTTGACACTATCCTCATATAAACTCATTACTCTAAATACATAAAAGAAATACTTTAAATTATTAAGCTTTTTCTCTCATTTCTCATTTTTCCTGTTTGGTATTATTTTACTTGATATCTTTATTGATTTTTTCTAATTTCAAAAATATAAGATCACACAAAAGATTATTTTAGAAACCCTTCATGCAGAAAGTGAATATCTCCAACCAATATCCCCCAAAGTGAATAGCTCCCAACCCCAGAGGCATATTTTTCTGACTTTTATATACTGACAATGAACATCATTTTCAGACAAAGGCCAAATTTTGCTTTTATGTCATCTTCCGCTAAAACTAAAAAGACAAATTTTTAATAGCTGTATAATATTGAGAAATCATTTCACTTTCCTGAGATTTAGTAACCTCAGCTACAAAATGAAGAAACAACATTTTAGGATCAACACTACTCAACATGTCGTGAGACTGATTTTGGTCAGGAAACTGATACCTGTCTACAGTATGTACAGAAACAGAGAGAAGCCATTTAGAAACCAATATAGTAACAGACATTTTCAAAGACTCTGACCCAAGCATGTGGTAAATGTATTTACCAGGTAGGCCCCATCTATAATGAACTGGAAATGAAAAATCTGGTCCTTCACCATAGATACTTTGAAAAGCAATAACCCAGGTCTATTCTAGTACTTATGTATTTTGCTGTTCTAACTAGTGCCTCACTTTGTTTTCCAAAAACCCTTTTAAAAAGTTATTTTTAAAGGGGTCTGCCTCATTGCTCCAACTCCTCCTATTTCATATTTTTCTAATTTCCTATTTTCTGCCCATTCCTCTCTGTTCTTCCTGATATTTTCAGAATCCAGTAGATATACCCAGAAAAATCACTGTCACTGAAATGTTCAGAAACTGCACCTACCTTGGGAAAGGTTCAAGAGCTAGAGAGAAATTCTAGAAAGAAAAGCATGCTGATGAAAAAAGCAGGGAGGAAGTCTGCCTTGGAAATTTTCCAGTCAGTTGGAATAAATGGCAACTGTTTCATATTTGTGATACATGAGGGAGAAAAAAAAAGTCCTAAGAAATTCTCTTTACCACATGAACACAAAGAACCTAAAAGTAGAGTTCTGTGGCTTTAGGATCAATGTATTTCAGAAAATGAAGCTAACCTCCATATACAGACAAGATGAGGCATTCTAGCCACTGAACTATTTTAGTAAGCCTAGGATGAGTGTATAGATACCTGCCAAAATATGTGATTAACAAAATAAAAGAATTAAGATATTCTTAATTAAGAAGGCAATTAAAAAAAAAAAAAGCTCAGGAAGATTATCTATAGTGCACTTAATGTAAAAGAACTATTTGGCTCCCAAAAATGTTGGGTCAAAACTGAATAAATGCACAGAATTGTATTTTCCCTGAAATTACCATTTAAAAATTAATATATACTTCCCTTTTAAAACATGATCCCAAGATAACACAATTCATAACAAACCATATTGAAGTGTATTTTATATCTCATACATCAACATTTTGATCACAAATGTGAGTAGAAAGCACTAGAAATGTGAGTAGAAAGCACTAGAGTAGAATAGAAAGCACTAGAATTATTTTATGTTGAAACTAAGGTGGAAAAATGTTAACTAAACCAAGTACACTAAAACTCATCAGTTTCCATTAACCCTCTCCAATATGTTTCCTACAGGATCATTTTGACTGTTCAGAATTTTCTAAAACTTCACAGAAAACTGTAAATTATAGAACTGAGGCAGGCTAACTAGAGAAATTTTAAAAGCAGTCACCAATAATTGAAAATGCATGAGAAAATGACAAATTTTTACCTGTTGAAATGTGGGAATTAAATCAGAAAATAGAATCTGAAATTCTATGAGGTAAATCTTTAAATAATGTACTGCAAATAAAACGTGGTAAACATGTCCAATTATGTACCTAATTATACCTACTATAAGAAAGGCTGAATTGATAACACAAATACAGAAGTACTCAAATTTCTTCTCAAAAATATTTATGCAGATGATTCTTTAAAATACATTCTTCTGAACCATTATGGAATTTACATAGCCAGTTTCAGGAACTTAGCTTCTAGATGATAAACTGCTATCAGTTCCTTGTATCTCTAACATATATATTATTTGTATTTTGTATTTATACTTCATATTTTTGATGCTATATTTTTCTTTTTATTCCAACTGCACTTATATTTGTGTTATTTCTATGACAGTGCTTAATAAAATCTGATACATGCTAGTACAGACACAATTGAGGGCTCTTTTCAGCCAATATATACCTCCTTCCCTTCCAATGTAAGTGCATATCTCTGAATGTGTTCAGTCCTCCCTCCTCAACCTATCACTCATTGCCACAGCTGTGTGACTAAAGAATGGACACTTGACCCAGAAGAAAACCATCCAGAGTATGACCAGGATGAAAGGATTTTATTTCACAAGTAAATGCAATTCAGACCATAAAAGGCTAGGTTATTTGGTGATGGTTCTGGATTTTTAAAGTGATAAGGAAACTGGTATTGAGGTTCCATTTTATGAATGGACACATGAACCACGTACAGAGGAAGCCAAAATGTAGAGACAGAAACTAATGAAAGAGAACAGAGAGAGAAAGAAATGGCACTAGGAACTGCCTCAATTCTTGAGGACTTCCCGTTTCAGTTCCCCAAGAGGCCTGGGGTATATAATTCTTGTCCTGATTTCCACGACATAATAATGATACATAGGTATTTCCCCCCCTTTTTTTTTTAAATATACAATTTTAAGATCTCAATACCCAAGGAGAGGTGATTTATCATCACAGTTAAGCACTCAGACTCTAGGGTGACAGACTATACTCAAAATCTGACTCCACTGTTTGCATTCTTTTTAGCCTCATATTTCTCCTTTGTACAGTGAGGAAATTAAATCACCCACCACATATGGTTATGAAAAGATTAAATTAAAAATTCATACTTAGAATATAAAAGTGTTAGACAATAAAAATAATTTGAGTTGTTACTGCTGTTGAACGTTAAAGCCTGAATAAATTAGTTTCACCTTGACTACACTGGTAGCTTAATATACATCTTAGAAAATATCAGACATTTATAAAGCTACAATTTCCAAATACTCTTAAAACTACCATTTCAGACATTCTGAAACAAAATACATAACACAGAAATGAACAGGAAAACCACACACTTTTCATTGACAATGTAAGCAGAGGTTTTCCCAAAGGACACCTGTCATCAAAACAACAGTGTCCAAGGTCTGATATGTGAGTCAGTTAAAGCAAATGGGTTCCTGGAAAAAAACTGCAGGGTCTTCCTGTCTTGAAAATAATACTAAAATAGCTCAGTATAATGTCTCAAGGGAAAGAATGCATAACCAGAAAGGACTACTATTATCCACGCTTGTACAGACGGAAAAAGGCAGAGCTAAGGGAGGGTTGACAATTTATTTGACTTGATAGAGTTATTTAAGAAAATCAAATATTGGAAGTAAGTTTTAAAGAATTCCGAAGTTTAAGTCCTTCACCACTATTCACACCGCTACCCTAACCTGGATGTTCTGAAAAATGTACTGATTATCAATTTTTAGAAATGATACCATGCTAATAAAGCATGAATTGCCCATGTTTCCTCATCCCAAAACTAAGCATAGTGGTGGAAAGCACAGACTCAATCTTCACACCTTGAATATCTCAAATGTACTATCTGCTATATGACATTAGTAAGCTACTTTCCTCCCTTCGCTTCAGTTTTCTCAGCAGCAAAATGGCAATTATAGTCATATATCAAAAGTGACTTAGTTCACATGAAGTATAAAAAACTGTTTGGTACAGAGTAAACACTCAACAATGTCAGTATTTCATATAAATCATTTATTTTTTAAAATAACGAGTTAAGGGACGCCTGGGTGGCTCAGTTGGTTAAGCGGCTGCCTTCGGCTCAGGTCATGATCCCAGCGTCCTGGGATGGAGTCCCACATTGGGCTCCTTGCTTGGCGGGGAGCCTGCTTCTCCCTCTGCCTCTGCCTATGCTCGCTCACTCTCTCTCCCACTCTCTCTCTGACAAATAAATAAATAAAATTTAAAAAAAAAAACTGCACTGTTAAAAAAAAAAAAAGAGTTAAATCTTTGCCTTGATAGGCACACTCTGTATCATTTCTTGAAGTGGCAGAAGATAACTCTGAGGTACTAAAAAACACTACTGATAATCACTGATGTAAGTGTAGTAATATCAAATCTTGGTTGATACCCGTCACACAAAATGCTGTTCGCAATGCAGAGATACAGGCTAGTGCTAAGATTTGTCTTAGTAACTTTGATCTTATCATCTAAGATGGATGATGACACCTACATAAAAACACAAGAGAACCCAGGCAAACTGGAATATGTTTTCATGGAATTAAGAATAAAAAGGTAAATCACTTAACATCTGAGAAAAAAATTTTTAGATCCTAAATTCAAATATTTTTTTCAAACATTAAAATTTTATACTAAAGAAAACTTCAAGCTGATTTGGACAGTTTCTACACCTTAACACAAGCATAACTTTACACTTTTGCCCAAGTGTTACAGTATGTTATCAGCCCTTAATTCTACTCCCTAAGCTTCCAACATCAAAAACCCATCAGTCAATCCCCAGTTTACCCACAGTAAATCACCAATGACCTCCTTAGGATTCTGTTCTGTTCTCAGAACAGCTCAGAGTTCAACTGACCTCACAATGACTGTCAACACCATCTAAGCTAGACTATAGCCTTTCATGAGCCAGGTAGAGACCTTAACCATTATTTATTACACTAATTCAACTGAATGATCAATTAATAGAGATGACAGATGACAGTCAAACAATGAGTTTACAAAGACCTGTAAAACACAACATATTTATGAGCTGAAGTATGCCAGTCATTTGTTTTACATGAACCAATACATGACCTATATCATGACTAGTCTTCAAGATTACTGTTCATTATAATGCAAAAATCTCTAACAAAATTACTGATGATTCCATCAGTCTATCCAATAGTAAATAAAGAAATATAAATAAGTAAATAAATAAATAAATAAATAAATGAAGTACTATACTGTCCTTAAGAATACCAAAATAAAAGTCCAAAGGCAGAGGCAAATGATTCATCTTCTGTGTTCTCATTTGGAAAATAAAAGGTAAACAAATTTTTTAAATATAAATATAAAAGAAGAGAGCACAGACTTACAAATATATGGGGAAAATTTGTTGTTTTTATTTACTATTATTTATTATTATTATTAAAAAAATAAGTAGGTATTGTAGCAAGTTAGAGATACACCAAAGTCTAGTTTTGGCTCTAGTTTCTGGCCAAAATCTACCATTAGGCTTTGGTTTCAGTTTCCAGAACTCTGAACACACACATATCTACTTAATGTCTTCTGCCATCCATGAACTGAGATCACATAAGTCAAAAAATATCCATCAAGCATAACAGTAACATATAAGGTGAGACTTTCAGATTTAACATCAATATGTGAATTTTACTTTAAGTAAACTTTCAAGATGTAACAAAAAATCTCCTCTTTTCTACTGGCTAAAATTAGTTAAGTCAGAACTTGTATTTCCAGCTAAGAAGAGGTTACAACACAAGATTTACCACCCTGGATAAAATATATGGAACGATGGTTTTCAAGACACTGAATATCAAGACAACAAAGTACAGTGATCCCTGAAGACCAAAAACAAAGAAAGCCCTGTGACTGCCCTAAATTAATTCCTGAAGAGAACTCCAGGACAAAGCACAGGAGGAGGGAACCCAGGCAGAGAGGACAGTCCTCTGAGTTGAAAAGACAGAACTGGCAGAGAACTAATGAGGGTACGGATTACAGTACTACGTACCAGAGAAGAGTGAGCCACAGAGAGAGAGAGAGAAGCCTGGATTACCTAGAAAGAGTACCTTGAGTCTTTCGTGACTACTGATCACCCCATGCATGTAAGCCAAAGAAAAAAGACACACCAAAAATTTGGAAGAAATAGTCTTTGAAGATTACAAAGGACAGGGAATAGTGCTTATTCCCACAAGACAGAATGGAAAATCTCCTAATTTGTAGGTCATCAGGTGGAAGACTAAGGAAGTTTTTGCCCTAGTACTGAGGAATACTAACCCCCAACTAAACTCTACGTTGATTCTGCCCCACAAAAAGCTTATAAATACAAGCCAAGGGGATTAAACTGTTTCCATAACTTAACCCTGCCCTAGAATAAAGCTTAAGAATACTTCTATGTATACAAAATATTCAGTATCCAGCAAGGTAAAATCCACAGTGTCTGACATCCAACGAAAAACTACAGTGTCTGACATCCAATGAAAAACTCCAAGACATAGAAAAACAACCCACAACTAGGAGAAAAGTCAATCAAACCAACCCAAAAAAGGCAAAGATGAGAGAACTATAAACAAAGACATTAAAATAGTTATTATAGCTATATTCTATTCAAAAAGCCAGAGTAAATACTGAACATGTTAATGGAGACATGTAAGATCGAAGTGTTTTCTAAGACCCAAATCAAAATTCTAAAAATTAAAACCACAAAGACTGAAATGAAAAATACACTAAATGAAATTAATAATAAACATGACAGACTAAAATATCAGCAAACTTAAATACAGTAAGCATGAGAAACTATCCAAACCAGAGACTGAGCTGTGGGACAACTTCAAGCAGCCTAACATAAGTGTAATTGGAGTCCATAAGGAGCCAAGACAGAGTGACAAAAAAATACACTTGAAAAAATAATGGCCAAAATTTTTTCAAATTTTATTAGAACTATAAACCCAGAGATTCCAGAAAAAAACTACACCAATATACATCATAATCAAATAGCTTAAAACCAGGGATAAAGAGGGTAATCTAAAAGCAACTGGGTAGGGGAAGGGAGATAAAAGACACAATAGGTACAGAGAAACAGAGATAAGGAGGATAGCACAATTTTTGTCAGATTAAAAAAAAAAAAAATCCAGAGACCGCTTAGGAAGCATATTTAAAGTATGAAAGAAAAAACTTTAACCTACAATTCTCATCCAGCAAAAACATCTTCTAAAAATGAAGGCAAAATAAAAACTTTTTCGTACATACAAACAGTAAGAGTTTATCACAGGAAGTCCTGTACTGCCAGAAATGTTTTTAAAAGCCCTGTAAGCAGAAGGAAACTAATACCAGATGGAAATCTGAGCATAGTAAGAACAGTTTTGAAGGAATAACAGAGACAAAAGCTTCAGTGAGTTCAAGAAAGAACGAGATGAGAAAAATAGTACACAAATCCTTTTGAGGGAACTCGTTGGAAGAGAAGGACAAAGGAATTGGGCAATAACCAAAGGGAGAAACAGAGTCAGGAGAAGTTTTTATACTGTTGTGAGAAAACAAAAGCAGGTTTGCATCAGATGGAAAAGATCCAGTAGAAAATGGAAAATTGTTGAAGCACTGTCCTGGAGTTGCCGAGGGGAGACAAGAGATGAGATGGCGTGCTCAGGTGGAAGAATACACTTTTGCAAGGGGCACAAACAGTGAATCAACAGTAATAGGAGAGAATATATAGTTTATAGCCATAAATGAAGGTGGCTGAGCAACCCCAGTGGCCTTATATGGCCTCTGAAAAGGAGAGAGGAAAAACTTCCCTATCCCAATCCTAAGATCATCATTGGATAAGATTTTATTTATTTATTTTTTAAGATTTTATTTATTTATTTGACAGAAAGAGATCACAAGTAGGCAGAGAGGAAGGCAGAGAGAGAGGGAGGAAGCAGGCTTCCTGCTGAGCAGAGAGCCCAATGCGGGGCTCAATCCCAGGACCCCGAGATCATGACCTGAGCCGAAGGCAGAGGCTTTAACCCACTGAGCTACCCAGGCACCCCTGGAATAAGATTTTAAACACACCACAAAGTATGGGAAATAAAAAGGCAATGGAAAGGTAAAGGAAAATTACTGACCAATTATAAATAATAGATTTTATAGCAACACAAAGATTTCTCTTCACTGTCTTCCACAAAAGAATGTAACAGTTTCAAAATCTGAGGAACAAAATGTTCTATACCACAATTGGGGTGGTAGATACATGGGTATATACATTTGTCAAAATTCATGAAACTGTATAGCTAAAATTCTGCACTGAATTGAATGTAAGATATACCCCAAATATTTAAATCATCAAGAATTTCAAGAAACTCATTATCTTTTAGGGCACAATTTCATTCATTAAAAAAGATATTATTTATTCTAAATGTACTACTCATCTCTCATAATCATTAAGCCAAACTCTAAGAAATTACATTAACTTGCCATACATTAAACTTTGTGAATGTCTTATTATATTTTGGTTTTTCAGGGTAGAAGAGTTTGAAGTACTTCCATCAGTGAGACTCAGGGTTGTAACTATAACCCATTTCTTTGTGGGTTTTGGTTGTTTTGTCATAATTGAGATTTTATTGGTTGTTCTAGGGATTAGCACAAAGACATTTCAATTTGCACACAACTCTTCATGTATGTAACCAAAAACCTAAAAAATCATGTACTTGTGAATCTTTTCTAAGCAGTTATTCCAGTGACTTTCCAGCTTAAAATCTGGGGATAAATTTTCCTTAACAGGATATCAAGTACTATTATTGTCAAATGTTGTACAATGTTACACAATTAAGTCCCACTAATTCACAATTTAATATCATATACACTACATACTCAAATTTTAATCTGTCACAACACATTAACAAAGTTACTAGGAAAACTGGACAACTACAACTAAAGATATTACAAAGTATACAAAATTCTGACAGGGAAAGCCAAGGTCAAGGAATGGTTTTCTTGAGGAAACAATTTACCAAAAGCAACACAGAAACATAAGTAATTTAAAATGTTCAAGATGTATTAAATGCAGGACTGACTTCAAATTGCCATTTAGGATGCTCTGTGTTATAGAATATAAAACCTACCCCATCTATGGAATGTTAGTCTGACACCCAAGACAACCACATGCAAAATGGAACAGGAAGAGAATGAGAGAAATCATGAGTGAAAGGCCTCTCCAGGCATGAGAATACAGATATGTCCAAAGAGCAGTCTTTCAGCAGTTCACTTTGGGGAGAATAAAGAGTGCATCAACAAGTTGCAGAGTAAATGGTAACGGCTAGAAGGACAGATTATGACCAGACAATAAAATGTTTTAAATGCCAAATTAAGAAGTCTAGACTATATATGGTAGACTATAGTGGTGGTTTTCAAGTGTGATCAACTCTAATGTCGGTGTTCTAAACACATTTAAAGTAGGTTAAAGTCTGTTAAACGGATGTTCGACTTACGATATTTTCAACTTATGATGGGTTTATTGGGATATAATAATAATCCTGTTATAAGTTGAGAAAAAGAGGTGTACTCCAGAGCACTCTGTTTGTCTCAATCAGGTCTACCCTCAGGGGCAACTAGTTAACTGGAGCCTATCCTGCAGGGATATTATCAGAGCCTAACTGACCAGGACCAATTCAACTCTACCAGGCTCTAGCCTTCCAGTGGGAGAAGAGAAATACCCAATCCAAATCACTCTAGCCTTCTTATCCTATCAAAGGGAAAAGAAAAAACTAAAACTGAGAAACATTTGTGAAGGCCGCCATCCAGAATCACTGGTTCATGAAAAGAATGGGACCTAATCATGGGTCTACAGACCACCTCCCCTCTCCCCACACCTCACCACCATATTACTACGGGACTATTTGCAGCCATTTCTTTTATCCCATACACCATGTCTAGCTCTCCGGAAAAAATGACAAGGCATACCAGAAGGCAAAAAAAAAAAAAAAACCCAACATCTGAAGAGACAGAACAAGCATCAGAACCAGACATAGCAGGGACTGATCTGATGAGGGATTTAAAATAATCAAGAGGATACCCTGAGGATTTTAGTGGATAAAGTAGAACAGAAGTAAGAACAGATAAGCAATAAGAAGAGATGGATATCCAAAGAAAGACCAAGGAAGAGATGCTACAGAGCTCTTATAAGCAATATAAGAAGAGATGGATATCCTAAGAAAGATCCAGAAAGAGATGCTACAGATCAAGAGCACTAGTTCTAGCACTTTAAGAACCCCTTTGATGGGCCTGTTAGTAGACTGTGCACAGCTGAGAAAAACTCTCTACCCCAGAGGACAGATGTATCAGTAGAAATCTGGAAAACCAAAAAGCAAGGAGAGGACTGAAAAAACAATCAGAGCAGAGTATCCAAGGGCTGTGAGACAACTCCAAAAGGTATAACATACAAGTAACGGGAGTACCAGGAGAAGAAACAGAGAAAGGAACAGAAGAAATGCCTGAAACAATAAAGACTGAGAAAGTCTAGGGCAGTGAAGATACCCTGTGATATTGTAATGTTGAGTGCATGTCATTATACATTCATCCAAACCCAGAGAATGTACAACTGCAAGACCAAACCCTAATGACAACTATGGACTTTGGGTGATTATGACACGTCAGTGTAGGTTAGTCTTTAGTAGGTAAAAAATGTACCAGTCTGGTAGGTGATGCTAACAATAAGAGAGAATATACATCATGTGTGGGGGTAAGGGGTATATAGGAAATCTCTGTGCCTTCTCAATCTTGTAAACCAAACTGCTTTAAAAAAAACTTTTTTTAATCTTATACAATACATACACTTTAGGATGCAAGAAAAGTAAGAACAATGAAGAATCAAAGGAGAAGTAACCAGAAGCAGAAAGAGAAAAAACCAAGCAAGTTCTTTTCAATGCTATCCCCCATGCCACCATACTCCAGTCAGACTGAATTACCAGCTACTGCATAAATTAGTACCTTATATTCTTGCTTTTTTTTTCTTCCCCCCAACCATTCCTCTTGGAGTGATCCACCTAATCATCCACAACTGTAAACACCATGCCAACTTCCAAAGGCCCATCTCAAGGACTCCTACTTTATGCTTTTCTAGATGCTCCTCAAATGAATGTACACTCTTCTGAGACACAAGAGCACTTCCATGATTCATGTGTATTCCTAGTACATACTATGCCATGACATGCCTTGTATTAGACAGATAGAGCCTCATATGCCCTACCAGATGGTAAGCATATGGAAGTCTATGCTTGTTTTTTCATTCTGCTCCATATTCAGTACAGTGTTATATATATAAATAGGAACTTAAAAACATCTTGTTTTTAAGTGAATGTTCAACAATGCCCTTAGTCAGGAGCCTAGGCATATTTCCCAAGCTCTTAAAGGAACAAAGTAAAAGAAAATAAAAGAAAAATAAAAACAAAAAAAGCAACTAGTTAATTTTTTTAAAAAAACCACAGGTCTTTAAATTCCATAAAAATTCCTATACTTCCCTAATAAAGACTTCAAAGAAATTTTAGGAATTTGGGAGATACAAAAAATAAGAGTCAGTGGGCAAAAATTAGCAATTAAAGTGAAAAGCTCTCAAATATTTTTTATTAAATTTTTTTTAATTATTTAATTTTTTATTTGACAGAGAGAAATCACAAGTAGGCAGAGAGGCAGGCAGATAGGAAGGGAGAAGCAGGCTCCCTGCTGAGCAGAGAGCCCGACGTGGGGCTCGATCCCAGGACCCTGGGATCATGACCCGAGCCGAAGGCAGAGGCTTAACCCACTGAGCCACCCAGGTGCCCCTTTTTATTTAAATTTTTGAAACATTTTCAGGATCAAGGCAAAATACTCCTTCATCTTAAAAAGGTTCTCTTTATCAACTGAATTCAACAGCCTTATAGTTTTAGCCTTCTGGGCCTAATAACTCTATAAAAAGGTCGGGGGGGGGGTGTACTAAAAAGCAAGTCATCAACATTTGGTAATACCAGTAATACGTCAATGCCGTGAACAAAGTCAAGCCAGGCCAGACCCAGCAAGGCCAAGAAAGAAAGCCTAAAGGAAATATAGGGGTGAAAAGTGGTGTGAAAAGTAGTCTTTAGGGTGACATAAGGAGATTCTTCAGCCACGCTTAAGGTAACACCCAAGATACAAGTCAATATGATTTAGACCAAATATAGGGAACAAGCAGGTATAAGGTCCAGGTGAAAGAGTTGACATCAATGCCTAAAGGTTTGCAATTAAAACTGAAGTCATTAATAGAAACACAGTTCAGGAATGTAAGCAAGGGATGTTCTTTCAGAGTCCAGGGCTCAAAATTGAACAGAAGTTCAAGAAACAACAATTGGCATTGTGCCTAAACATGTTCAAGAGTGAACAGGACTTGAGATGGTTGGGCTCTAGCCCAGTTCCCTATGCTGTGTGACCTAAGTAACATAATCAGAGCTGCAGTCCCAGCCATAAAACAGGGATACCACCTGTCTTGCCTATCCCAAAACAAGACTGCTGAAGATAAGGTGAGATACCATAAATGCTTTATGAACCATGATGTTATAATCAATATACGGTGGGGTTATCAGGAGGATAAGAACAATTTACCTTATAGCTTCCTGATATAGCATAGCACCTTATCACCTTAAGGCCACAAGAACAGCTTTTTAGAGCAAAACAGTCTTCCGAAGACCATGGGGTTAGTGACTGCAGCAGTTACTTCTGGGAGAAATTCTGGAGGCCAAACACTGGGTATGTGAATAGGAAAATTTAGACTACTATATACAATTCTTCAGATGAATAATCGGGAAAGCCAGAAATTTACAACAAAAGGAAAAAAAAATAGCAGGATCTGGGTGGCTCAGTCAGTTAACCTCCAACTCTTGACTTCTGCTCAGGTCATGATCTCAGGGTTGTGGGATCGAGCCCCATATCAGACTCTGTGCTCGGTATGGAGTCCACTTGAGATTCTCTCCCTCCCCTCTCTCTCTGCCCCTCCTCCCACTCATGTCTCTCTCTAAACAAATAAATCTTAAAAAATAAATAAATTCTAGAAATCAAAGAAAGGGTCGATGAGTTTTAAGTTAATATAGAAAATACTGTTACATTGTTTTATTTCCAGAGAATAGAAAGACAAAAAAAATCACTTAGCTCTAGGAAAAACTAGAATTATGTCAAAGTCTCTGTCATGTTACTAGAAAACAAGGGGCCCATGCATAAAGACAGTATGATAAACTGAATTGTAACAGATCCAACCTTTACTAACAGCACAAACCTTGGCACAATACTTGAATCAATTTAGTAACAACTTAGTAAAGTGAGCAAGACAAAGACAAAGGTAATTACAGTGGAAAGCAGACTGTGGAAAGACATATAGTGAGTTAATTATATGGCCCCATTTGCCTAGGACAATCCTCATGTGCACCTGTCGCCCTAGTGTAATTATTAATAGTACTATCTTTTACTCTCAAAAGTATTCCAGTTTGGATGATGAATTGTATGTCACCATATCCATAACAACAAAAATTATAAGGTCGATAGAGTTAATGTTACTGTAAAGGTACGATATTCACTTGTGAAACAGGAATAGGTTTTGTACACTGAAACTCAGATGTTTTAGAAAACAAGATATGCGAAGTATGCTAAACTCGCAAAAAAATATATTACATAAATGCATTACCATGCCATAATCCTGAAAATGCCTGGGGGAGAAGGGAGAAGAGCAGGACTGGCTGTACAGTCACGCTGAACTAAAGCAGTACAGAGATAGATCCTGATTCACACCCCTGCTGCTCTGCCCCCTTCTAGTGTATAACAGTATTTAATATGAAAGTCCTGTTAAGGGAAATGAAAGACTAATGGAACAGGAATGGGGAAGATTTTTTTTTTTCTTTAAAGATTTTATTTATTTATTTGCCAGAGAGATAGAGAGAGAGCACAAGTAGGCAGAGTGGCAGAGAGAGGGAGAGGCAGAAGCAGGCTCCCCAATGAGCAAGGAGCCCGACGTGGGTCTCGACCCCAAGACCCTGGGATCATGACCTGAGCCAAAGGCAGCCGTTTAACCAACTGAGCCACCCAGGTGCCCCAGGGAAGATTTCTTTAATGAAAACAGGTAATTACCAGATATTCTGTCTAAAGAAAATGGAAATCATCTGGAGAAAGGGGGCTAAAAGATTTACTAGTTGAAGCAGGGGTTGTGGTAACTTCCTAGAAAGAGGCCAAAGGTAGTGGGTTAAATGTCTCAAGGCCACAAAATGATTCCAGAAACTTTTGGCTCTTACAGACAGATCTCATACCATAGACCATTCATTCCCATTTTACACACTGGTTGTATTTAAGAGTGTATTTGCCATTTGAAAAACATCTTTCCTTGGGGCGCCTGGGTGGCTGAGTGGGTTAAAGCCTCTGCCTTCAGCTCGGGTCATGGTCTCAGGGTCCTGGGATGGAGCCCCACAATGGACTCTCTGCTCAGCAGGGAGCCTGCTTCCTGCCTGCTTCTCTGCCTACTTGTGATCTCTCTGTCAAATAAATAAAGAAAAGAAAAGAAAAGAAACATTTTTCCACAAAAACTGTTATGATATTTAAGTACCTACCAAATGCAGCACAAAAGCCCACTTAATCTGTATGTATTAACTAGATAGTACCAATGGTGTTTCTCAAATGACAGGCAACTAAGGACATAAAAAAGAGGGTAACCATTACACTACATCACAGTCAGAGGGGGGAGAGGCAAGACTCTCTGGATGGCAAGCAATGGTAGGATAAGAAAAAGTCTTCTGAGTTCTATGGCAGTTGCTCTGAGGGCTAAGAAGACACATGAATAGAGATAGTCGAGGAGAGGGGTGCCTGGGTGGCCCAGTTGGTTAGGCTGATCTCAGCTCAGGTCTTGATCTCAGCTCAGGTCTTGATCTCAGGGTCGTGAGCTCAGGCCCCACGCTGGGCTCCACACTGAGCGTGGAGTCAACTTTAAAAAAATTTAAAAATAAAAAATAAAAATAAATAGTCTGGGAGAATTCATTCTTACCAAATATCATACACAGAAAGATAAGAGCAACTGGTAAATTAACTGGAAAAGCAAGAGATAGAGAAGGAAGCCCAGTAAAGAGGTACTACAATTGTCATGACAAGACATAAAAAGCCTGGGTACTCAACTAAAAATTGCTGAGGCAAGACAGCAAACTTAGAACTTAAGAAATATCCTAAGTACAACTATAAAATAATAAAGACACTTTCTTAAGACCTGTCTTAATAATTTATACAATGGTTCTTAACCATTCTAGGTTACAGAACCATCTTACTTTAACAAGAGCAAAGAATCCTCTCCCTAGCAATATACAAGCACACCCTGCTTTCCAGTAATAATTAACATATTACTGTAATAATTACTGTGTTACACATGTTTATGACTTCCAATAGAACATATCAAGAAAATTTTAAGGTAGAACTTGGGAAAAATGAAATCACAAAGTACAGGGTCAGGAAACAGTATTTTTTGCAAGACCATCATAGTAGCCAAATATAAATACTGTGACCAAGACTATAAAAACTGTTATAAAAGTATATATTACAAAAACAACCATAAGATTTATTAAAGGATAACATGGGCATCAGAATTACCAAAGGACTTGTTAGAATACAGATTTCTGCCCCCCCACCCCCAACCCACATTTCTGATTCAGTAGGTCTGGGATGGGTCCTGAAAATTTGCATTTCCACACGTTGCCGCTTTGTCCAGGGAACATACTTTGATTGGTTTTTAGAGCAACCTTAAGGAACTATGCCAACTCCTTTTCATCCACTTCTGTCCCTTAAGGGCCAAAGATTTGGGTGCACTGACCCACTCTGTCTTCAGGATTTATTGCCTTTCCTTCTTCATTCTAAACTTTATGCAAAGAGGGTCTCAACCTTTTTTCTACCTTGCTTCCAAACACATAGAGAGCCTCCATATTATTTTGAATTGCCAAAACTGCAACTGAAAAAAATGTTTAAAGAAAAGAGGTAAGTAAAACAACAAAACAAAATTTGATGCTTAAAAGATTTTGGTGCATTGCAGAATATCAAAAAACTGTACACATATTCTAAGAGATGACTTCTTTGCAGATAACAGAATATTTCTTCCATAGACTCCTATTTATAGGTGTTCATAATTACTACTTTTCTAGGATCTCTACATATCAAGAGATACACTCCAAATAAAAATTAAAATTTGTAGCTACAATGGTTATAGTGACAAATTTATAGAAGTATTTTTGAAACAAAGGAAATAAAATGTAGATTTTAACCATGTCTTCCCTTATCAAAATGATATCTAAATGTCCTGCCTCAATCATCCCCTGCTTTTTTTTCTTTATTAGTATAAATGTGTAAGTTTTGCTTCATTCTTACAGTACCATTTCTTCCAGGTATCAGAGGCAGCAGAACTAATTTCAATCTTGAAAAGCAAAGTGGTCACCATAAGTATATCCGGAATTGATATGCTATATAGTTAAGAGACCCATATAGAGCGAACAGTGAAAATTAAAGAAGAATAAATATTAACATTAGCAGTGTCTCTGGAACTTGCCTCTTTTTTAAATATTTTATTTATTTGACAGAGAGAGAGAACACAAACGGGGGACAGCAGGCTCCCCACTGAGTAGAGAGCCCAATGCGGGGCTTGATCCTAGGACCCTGGAACCATGGCCTGAGCCGAAGGTAGATATCTAACTGAATGAGCCACCTGGCTGCCTCTGAAACTTGCATTTTTAAAAAATTCTCAGTTACCTGTTCTTATAAAACTGGAATGAAGTATATGTGACTCATAACAGATCTTGCTTTATAATTCATTAGCGTAGTCATCTCCAATTTCAGTTGCCCAGACCCCACAGAGATATACAATCTAATCCACTCATGAGGGAGAAAATACAAGAACTTCTATTATATTTAATTTTATCTCAGTTTTCATTTATATTTGTGAATATTTTTTAAAAAGCATAACAATATAATAGTATGTATGCATCAAATATGTCTAATAGTGTGTGTATATAGATACAGGTATATCTACTATATTTGTACACCACATACACATAGCTATTTATTTGTAAATTATATTAGGAAGGGCATAACAATGGAGATTGATGATAAACATTAACATGAGAAAGCAACTGCCTTCGCCTCAGGTCATGATCCTAGAGTCCCTGGATAGAGTCCCACATCAGGCTCCCTGCTCAGCAGGGAGTCTGCTTCTCCTGCTGACCTCTCTACTCTCATGCTCTCTCTCTCAAATAAATAAATAAAATCTTAAAAAAAAAAAAAAAAAAACATGTATTCAGTCTGGACTCAAACTCCACCCATACCACTCACAAGCTAGTGGCAATGTGCAGACTGTTTCACTCCCCTAAGCCTATTTCCCCATCTGCAAATAAGATGGAGAGTATACTCGTCGTTCATAGGGCTTCTATGAGGAGTCCATACCACAGTCCACGTGAAGTGCTTACAGAATGAAACAAATGGTAAACATTCAATATTTTCTCTTACTTTAGCATATAAATCCATAAACGTAAGTTCGATAACCCCTATAGTAACAAAATTAAAAGATCATTTCCCTATTTTTCCCAATTTTGGCCATTTAACCCTTTTTTCTTTTTTTAACTGAATACCTATTACCAGTCTCTGCTACTCTATTTATATGCTTACTGCTACTATTTTCCAGAAAGACTTAAAGCCTGTTTTTATGATAACACATTAACTAAACTATGAAACTATAAAAATTCCAATATGCAGGGAAATGCCTCAATAATTATAACTTAACAGACGGCAAGGACTCTTTAGCACCTAATCTCTCCTCACCTTACCTTTGCTCTGTTTGTCCTTTCAGTTGAATGCCAAGTGATTCTTTGGTCAAATAAGTTGTACTGGTCCATTTATGCATATAATTACACATAATTACTAACAGCAAAATAGTAGTTAATAGATAATTTTAATCGGGTGTATCAATGCTTTAAAATTCTAGACATATTCTATTACTAAGATCAACATGAAAAGTCTTATTGTGGGTCTCCTCCAACACAAAGCCTTCTGAAGGAAGTTGTGTAACTTTATCATTTTTATATTTTATAATTCCGTGGCTTGAGAATTTCCCATCAAATATCTGTAGTTGAGCAGAGTATAGAAACAAACTGTGCTAATCAGTCTCTAAAATGGCTCCCAATGACCCCAACATTCTCACACCCATACCTTGTCAAACAGCCTCCCCTTGAGTATCAGCAGGACCTAGTGACTCCCTTCTAACAAATAAAATTTTGGCAAGAGTAAAGGGATTCCAATTCCAAGATTAGCTTACAAAAAGACTTTAACTCCCAGGTTGTTGACCTTCTATTGCTCTCTCTCTGAGCTCCCTCCCACACTCTTTAAGGTAAGCTCACTGCCATGTTATGGAGCTGCCCTATGGAGAGAGCCATGTGGCAGTTAACTATTATCTCCAACCAACAACCAGTGAAGACCTGTGGGGCCAAGAGCCACATGATTAGGCCTTGAAGTGGATCCACCATGTATCAGGCCTTGAGAGGACCACAATACCAGCTAACATTTTAATAGCAGCTTATTGAAAGACCCACAATGAGAAGACCCAGCTAAGCTACACCTAGATTTCAGACCCAAACAAACTGTGAGATGATGAACATACACTGTTGTAAGCTGCCAAATTTGGGAGCTGGGGAGGGGTAATTTGTTACATAGCAAAAGATATTACATAAGTTAAAATTTTAACTTAAAATTTTCAGTAAAAATATACATGCATTTATTCCTTTGGAAACAGTACTCCTCGTAATTCAAAACTCACTGATCCTATTTTAAAATGTATTTTCTAGTAGGTTTTCCTAACCCTATTTTTGCATGCTTTCATAGTAACTCTCCTTGTTTCAGACACACATACATCTGTGCTATTAACTAAGTTTTCTAAGAAGTATACAGATAAAAGATGACAGAGGTGCTATTCAGGTAGCTTAGCTAAATCTAAGAAAAACTGAAATATCAGGTACAACCATTTTTTTTTTTACATAAATTGGTTTAAAGTTAATTATAAATATCAAAAACTGGTAACATAAACTCGAAAATTATTTATTCCAAATGATATCAATAAAAGGTAAGCATGGATATATAAAGGAAGAAAAATTAGGGAAAAAAGGATTTTTAAATTTTTTTTTTAAAAAGAGGAAAAGTAAAAACAAAGTTCATGCACACTAGAAACTATACTAAAGTTTTCAGTCCACAAAGCAGGCAATAACAATGTCAATTGCCACTGCCTCCTACGCTGTGTTCAAATCAACAAAACCATTCATTTCTTTTATTTAAAAAAAAGTATTTCTTAATCAAGTGTAGGTACACTTTCCAAAATATCTTCAATATTGGCAGAATAGACAAACTTGACTGTAATCAAAACCTCAATCTAAACAGGTCACAGATTGAGCATACACTGACATCTAATCCTTTGATCAGAAGACAATGACCTGGAAAGCAAAAGCTTTATATCCCGTTCCTAATCTAAAACACTCTTGTCCTCTATTTTCAATTTGAGAACAGCTCTGAAAAACTGCCAGATACTTATTCTCTTACTTGTCCCAGTATTCCATACAGTACACCCTTTAAACGTTACCTTCCCAGTGAGGTCTGCCGAAAGCACCCTATTTAAAATTACAGCTACCCACCATCTGCCTGCTCTCATCCCCCTTCTTCCTGCTTATTTTGTTTTTTGTTTAGTCTACCTTTTTACAAGCATCCAACAAAATGTCCACTTTAGGGTTTAAAGATTAATGTGAGATTCTGTTCTGTCCCGGATATATTCCAAGATCTGAGTATCTGGCGTAAACAGACCTTCAAATATTAGCTCAATAGTAAATGCATGAATAAATTAAAAGAGTAAATGCTTTCTCACATGACCAAAAAAAAAAAAAAAAAACAAAAGCAGAAGCACTAAAGAGAAAAAAATTAAGTTTTCAAGTAGCATTTTGAATGCTAAATATTTTTCTAAATTTTAAAAAAGTTAACATTTTATGGGGCGCCTGGGTGGCTCAGTGGGTTAAAGCCTTTGACTTCAGCTCAGGTCATGATCCCGGGGTCCTGGGATCAAGCTCCGCATCAGGCTCTCTGCTCAGCAGGGAGCTTGCTTTCCCCTCTCTCTCTGCCTGCCTCTCTGCCTACTTATGATCTCTGTCTGTCAAATAAACAAATAAAATCTTTGAAAGAAAAAAAAAAGTTAACATTTTAAACCAAATCACAAGAAATTAAGTACTTTAATTTTTTTGACTAAGGTTTCTTATTAAACTCATGAAGTTTCCTAATGATGACTGCTAGAAACCCAGAATGATATTACAATTCACTTCTTTAAAAAAGAAACGCTTAACCAAGAAATATAAATCAAGATGTAGTTATGCAGATCAGAAGGCACCAAAATAGTCCAAGAACCACAGAATTAACAACCCTTTCCTTAAAGCCTACAACACACCACAGTCTCTAGATCAGTGCTTCCAATACAAATTAATTTGATCTATATATGTGATGTTAAGTTTTCTAGAAGTCACAATAAAAAGTAAAAAGAAACATGTGGGATTAGTTTCATATCATATTTTATGTAATCTGGTATGCCCATAATATTATCATTTCCAACAGGTAATGAATATTGTAAAGTTTAAGTATTTTACATTATTTTTCTCATATTCAAAAGTTGAAGTGCATTTTACACTTATAACACATCTCAATTTTATTTTTTTTATTTTTTTATTTTTTAAGATTTTTATTTATTTGACAGACAGAGACCACAAGTAGGCAGAGAGGCAGGCAGAGAAAGAGAAGAAGGGAAGCAGGCTCCCCGCTGAGCAGAGAGCCCAATGCGGGGCTCAATCCCAGGACCCTGGGATCATGACCTGAGCTGAAGGCAGAGGCTTTAACCCACTGAACCACCCAGGCGCCCCAACACATCTCAATTTTTAATGCCCAATAGCCAAACATAGCTTAGTAGCTACCATACTGGACAGTAGATTTCTAGATTCTGTAAGGTACTAATAAAATAGAGAGGCATACCTTATTTGCTTTTGAATAGTAATATTAGAAGAAATACCAAGAATAACATCTCCTGTTTTTAAATATTAAAGCTCACCAATCATACTCACAGAGTTCTAAGTTCTTTTAACATAAGCTTTACATTTTAACATAAAGTTTTTACTTCTAACCTCTATTATAAAATATTTGGAATTTCACTGAAATTTAAAAGACTCAGATGAATTCCACCTAAGTATAAATTATACAGCCATGCCTGCTTACTTTGTTTGGCACAGTGGTAAATGATAACACTTCACACATTTGAGCATTTAATATCTGATGATGAGGTTAAAAAGATTAAAATAACTTGTAATTCGAGGAACTATTATGCAATCAGATACATTTAAATAGGCTGTCAAATACCTGCATAAGCTTACTTAATCCCTCCCTGTCTATATATTACATGCAAGTTTAACAGATCTTTCCTTGGAGGGTACTTTTAACGATTGAAAAATGTGAATTTTTGCTGTTCTTTTCAGATTTAAATGTTTCTGTAATTGTGATATAAGAAATATATTTGGAGTTTGTCCTTGGTTCCTGGCAGAGAGCTCTTAAAACCCTTGGAATTTCCTGAGTCAGAAGAGTATATTTTGCCCCTTTTGATCACACTCTGAGTTCATGCTAAGAGAGTACTCAGAATGGTACCTCTAGATCACCCTGGGATGGGGCTGGTCAGCAGAAAGACCGGGTGATTAGAGCAATAGGACTTTCACTTCTGACCACTGAAGAAACTGAGCTCCATAAAAACAGAGAAATTTGTTCCATGCCTTTCTCTTAGCTTCTAGAGTTACCAGCAATCCCCGTCATTCCTTGACTTATGGCTCCATAACTTCAATCTCTGCTTCCATTGTCAGGGTCAGCTTTTCCCCAGTGTCTGTGTCACCACATGGTGTTCTCCTCTCTTATACAGATACCAGTCATATTGGACGAAGGGCCCACACTACTCCAGTATATCCTTACCTTAACTAATTACATCTGAAATTACCCTACTTCCAAATAAGGTCACATCCTGAGGTACTGGACTTTAAGACTTCAAAATATGTTTTTTTGTGGGGACACATTTCAACTCATAACTGGGGCCTTTACAAAAAAAAAAAAGTCCGCCAACACCTGATTTGGAAAATTTTAAACTAAGGAGAAGTAGGTCCAGAAGGGCCATTGAATAGTCACAGATTTCAAAGAGGAGAGCTGAGATAATTGTTTTAGACAAACTAACTTGAACGAAAAAGTAAAGCCCTCAAAAGATGTCAGGCAGAAAGCAACGTATATAGGTCAGGAATCTACACTGGCTTAGAGATGGAGGAACCAAGTGTAGCCTACAAAAGGATGAGCATTCGCAAGGTAAAAGTGTTGCAGAGCAAGTCAAGAATTAATCTTTAGAGACTGTAACTGTTAGGTAACAATGTGATTAGAGAATGTGACTATTATATAACATTAGATTATAATGTAGAAAAAACATAATTTAGTATCATATAAACTAAAAGAGAAGCATCTCAACTATGACAAATATAAGAGATTGAAGAGGCCTGAAAAACAACCAGGGGACTTGGCTAGAGTAAGATTCCAACCAAAGAAAACAACTTCTATGGAGAAACTAAAAGGGACGCCAGAGGGATGTCAGGGGGAAGATAATAATGCTCAAGAAATAAAACATGATTTATTTGTACAGTGGGTGCAGTAGATCATTACATCAATGACCCCCAATAAACCAAATCTCCTGGCATTCATGCCCTTGTATAATCCTCTCCCACACAGACTGTGAGCTTAACCAGATCACTTGCTTTAAGCCAATTTGATATTAACAGGCACTGGCAAGGCAAGCAAGGGATGATAAGTACTTTCATGCGGAAACTTGTTTTCTTGGAACACTGTTCCCTGGAAGCCAGCTGCCATGCTGTAAGGAAGCCTGAGCTAGATTATGAATGATGAGAGACCACGTGAAGAAAGACTGCAAAGACTAAGAAGTCATCATTTCAGCCCCAGCAGAGCCCCCAGCGGAATGCAACCACACAGCATCACAGTGACCTCAGACCATACCAAAGGGAACAGAAAACGTACCCAGCTGAGCCTGGTCAACCCACAGGATCAGGAGAAATGATAAATTGCTGTCCTAAGCCACTAAGCTTTGTGGTGATTTATAAAGCAGCAATAGATAATAACTGATATAGTCAGAAGAGGACGTATGTTTGAGAAATGCAAGAACATGAGACTGAGGATTCTTATAAAACTAGGAAGACTTGTATATGCATGAGGAAAAAAGAAAAAAGAAAAGCGTGCAAATAAAAAGGGTAAAATTAGAATGCAAAGAGAAAAACTAAAGATACTGAAGATGAACCTGAATCACATATGATGAATAATGGGAAAATTTAAGAGAATAACAGGAAAAGCTTTCCACCTACTTCATCACTTTCATCTACTTCAATTCCACCATCTTTGTCATCGTCCATTTGTTTATGTATTGTTTGAAGAGCTTCCAGACTGTATCTGTCTTCTTCTGTGAAGCATGGTGGACTCAGTGATAGGCAGGGATCTGAAAGAAAATGAAGGGCAATCACTAACTTGCCACAGCAAAACACAGGCTATATAGTTAAGAGAATATAATGTAAAAGAAAAACATTAAATTTTAAAACATTTAATGTTTAATGTTTGAAAACATTAAATTTCAGACTAAGTCAAACCAATGGGTTTTTAAAATCTAGCAGAGTCATTGAAAGTGTAATATATGGACACACTCATTAAAAATAAATAACTCAATTTAATGGATCTTAGGCAACCACCACCAGGAGTAACTCTAGTACTCACTTCAGGTTGTCTATATTCTTCCACATCTTGAACTATTTTTTTCTTATTCAACCCATTATATTTACTAATCATTTCCCCCCCAAAATAGAACTCCTTCCTTAAAAAAAAAGAAAAAATAACCTAAAAATCACAGAATACAAGGTGCTATTTTTCAAGAATCCAGTTTAATCAAAATGTGAATCCAAGTAAATACAGCAGAGAATACAAGAAAAGGATATATAGAAGAGTTACATGACACTTAGAAAGTTTTTTTTTCACTTTTCTATTTAACAATCAGGGCCCACCCATATTAATACCTTTTAAAATACATCACTTCTTAAATTTAACAAGGAAACACTGGGAAAAAAAAAAAGACTAAACTTTTAAAAATCTTATTCCTCATGTTTTCCTTAATATACATTTATTGGTTAAACCTCTTCCTATGGAAAATGTGTAAATTTAATCTAACAATTTAGAGACAATTTAAGGCTTTTCAAAGCTTAAAATCAGATTAGTAAAAGTTACTTGTTGACTCAAACAGTAAACAGCCTATACACTAAAATGAAAATGTACTGCCAAAACTTCAATTACACCCAATCCAGCTGACTGGCAGATTGACAAACTCGAAGAACTTACTTCAACTATTCTGCCAGGTCACTAAAATACCCTTTTAAAACACCATCAGTTCCATATGTATTTCTAGAATTAGAAATGGCCTAAAAGTTTAAAGTGGTTACTAGCACAATAGACGGGTTAGCCACAGTTTGGTCTTTTCAACAACAGTTAAAAATCTAGTTTATCATTCTGCCCCTGTTATAAACTTAACTGTCTGATTCTGTACAAATCACTTGTCCTTGTGTCTTAGTTACCACACCTGTAAAATAAAGTAGTCTAGATGTTTACTAAGATCTAGTGCAGCTACAATGGCCTAAGAAATAATCTAATTCTGTGCTTAGGGAAAAAAATGTCAAGAAGCCACTTCTGGAAACCAATTAATAATTTTTTTTAATTTTGGTAACAGAACAATGCAAATCTGGATTACATGCACGTTCCAGTTGTAACTCGTTTGGAGGAGTTAACACTTTTAATAGTTTGAAGTCAAAATCTAATTTTAATTTCTTTAGTCTTGGAAGAGAAGCAAACAGAAAAGTTTAAAACTATAACAATGGGCAACGCAATTCCTAAGTTATGTGACACGTGTGTATGTGTGTGTATTTAAAACTCTGATCAAGATTTGCTAAAATCAAAGAACTTGCAGGCACAATGGTCAATTATGATTCTTACATCACAAAACAACCAGAACCCTGACATGCCTACAAGTTCAAACTCATCTGTACTTATTCTGAACGGAGGTGAAGTAAAAGATAGGCAAACAGGTATCCTAACATATGGAATAAAGAGGATCCAAAAACAATGTGTTATTGCCTCCAGCAAACCTGTTTTTTTACGTATTTTATTTTGCTAATAAATATATGGAGTGAAAGTGTTATTGCAACGAGTACACAAGGGTTAGTTATCATCAGTCACTGATTAAACAGGCTTTGTTGTTAATCCAGTCAAACTCTATAAAAGAAGTGAATGATGAGGGCTCTAAAAACCTCATAAAGCCTTAAAAGAAAATTAGGAGGAACATACGATCTGAAAAAAATTCATGTAAAAACAAAATTAGTATTTTTTTCAATTAAATTAACTAATTTAATAAAACACGACCTTTCAAGGTCTGTTTCAGGTTGTAACATCTCCAGGAAGTGTTTCTGTATTTGTACTATCTTTTAGGGATCAGTTCCTTTCCTGAACACTATTCCATCCATTCAACAAATATCTATTAAGTATCTACCATGTGTCAGGCATGGAAATACCATAGTGAAAAAAGAAATAAAAATTCCTCATGAGTGCTGTGTAGTGTGTAAACCTGGCGATTCACAGACCTGTACCCCTGGGGCTAATAATACAACATATGTTAATAAAAAATAAAAAATTATAAAAAAAAATCCTCATGAAACTTGCAGCATAGTGGGGAAGGCAAGTGTAACATGATAAATAAGTAAAAGGCAGAGCATGTTAGCAGTGGTAACTATTAAGTAGAAAAATAAAGAACAGATATGAAATGCCAAAGAATTTGAAATCTGATTATATTTTACTCTCAAGTCATTCAACCTAAGTCCTCATTTGATGTTGTACTTTATTAATCTCTAATTGTTTCATGGGTCATTTTGCCCACACAAATGAGTTTATGTACAAGGCAATAAACATGTTCTACTTCTCGCAATCATAATACCCAGGACTTAGCCAGGCAATTTTGTGTCTCTGATAAATTCTGTTACTTCATATACTAACTAAACCATAAACTTCTAGGCTTCTATACTGTGCAAACCAGTGACAGGGATGAGGAATTAAAGGGCTTGTAAGAGTATCTTGTACTTGAAAAAAGTTCACAGTCTAGTGAGAAGGGAAGCATGTGGACTACTACATTAGGTTAGGGACCACTGAAAACACTATTTGTAGGATACGAGGAGAGCATGGAGGAAGGGAACCAATAGACTGGGAAGGAAGAGTCAGACGTTTTCTAGAGGTAACCTTGGGAAGTTTTAAATGACCTATAGTTGATGACTATAGGGAGGGAGAGAAACACATGCCTGGAAAAAGAAACATCATAATGGGGTGCCTGGGTGGCTCAGTGGGTTAAAGCCTCTGCCTTCAGCTCAGGTCATGATCCCAGGGTCCTGGGATCAAGCCTCTCCTCGGGCTCTCTGCTCAGCAGGGGGTCTGCTCCCCCCCCCCCCCACCCCCGCCTGTCTCTCTGCCTACTTGTGATCTCTGTCTGTCAAATAAATAAATAAAATCTTTAAAAAAAAGAAAGAAAGAAAGAAACATCGTAAGTTCAGTGGCATGAAAAGAAAACGAACATTCAGAGAAATGCCACTAGTTAATATGTCTGGAATACAGAGAAAAAATGGAGAAAAGAAGAGAGATCAGGTAAGAAACTGGAAAGAAGGGGCCAGATCTCTAAGAGTCCTTTTTCCAAACTAAGGAATTTGGATTTTTATCCTGAAAACAATAGGGGATTTTCAAGGAGAAGCCCAACACAATCAGATCCATTACAGAAAGATCACTCTGGTGACAGAGGAAAACAGAATAGAGCAAGGCTGAGAGGCACAGCTGTCAGGAAGTGCTACTGTAATCCTAGAGGCTTGCAATACTCCATGCATCCAAGGAATGGAGGAGGGAAATGATGAACATTGCTCTGGGATTTGGTGTTTTGCCAAGCTGGAGCAGCAGAAGAAAAGGAAAAACAGGAGTTGAGGATGTGGCAAGAGTGATCCATTCCTCCACATAAAATTTTATCTCTTTTTGGTACAGTGACTTAAGGACTAGAAATCTCAGAATAATTGAGAATTCTGTACCCCATTACCTGTTCTAAAGCCTTTTTCATTTCTTTCTCAACTGTTTCCCTTCCAGGTTAATTCAGCTCAAATGATCATTTTAACTCACAATAGCTGACCTAAATTTCTTTTCAAATACACAAACTGTTACAAAAGATCTGTGCATATAATGCATCTGGTGTAAGGGTTTCAAAGACAACTGCTAAAATGACAAAATGGTCCTCCTTTGCCAACATTTCACTGACATCTAGTTTAGCTATCCAAAATGCACCAGCACGTATCATGTATTCCATAGCCAGAAACATGTTTCTCAGATATCTAAACAATTCATTTGTTCAAGTAAATATGATATAGAGTGTCTGTAATGTGTCAGACCCTGTGCTTGGTGCTGGACATCCACATAACAATTAAGACAAATTTCCTCCGCTGGGTGCCCTCACTTTGTATTAAATGCAATATGATGTGATAAATCTTTTTAGCATTATACACTGAGCATTTTCTTTTTCCTAAATCAAGAACAGAACTTTCTACTGAAAAGAAATCAGCTGAAACAGAATAAAACTTAACCAAAGCCAGCAATCAACACCACTGTTAAATTCCAACTTGTTTTCCTCTACTCAAAACCAAAGATTAAGCCAGTTTCATTACTATATATTATTACCAATATATATATACGTATATATATATTACTGCTATATAAATGATGCCTGAATTTTACATGCAAGCAATTACATTTTTCGTGGCATTAGGAAAGAGAAATTGGATTTTAATAAGTAGGGTTAGGGGAAAAAAAAAAAAAAGCAAGAACTCAAACAGGAACTAACATGAGCTCTGGGACCGACAAAGTAGTTTAGCTAACTGACTGGTTCTCCATAAGAGTACCACTCAGTGTTCTGCCCGTCCCCCTCACACTCACCTCTCTCCACACTGCAGCTACGGACATGCAGGGGAGGGGTGTGGAGCCCAAGAATGAAGCAGCTAGAAAGCTCAGTCCAGTCCCACACAGCAGAGAACAGCCTTGTCCTCAGCTATGCCAACAGTCCCCCAAAGAGAGGAAGAAAACACTAGCAACTGCTGGAAGGAGGAGCAGCAGGATATGAAGGGTATGAATCTAGAAAGAGAGCCTGGAGCTGTCAGCACCGAAGGACAATGAATCTCTGAAAGAGGCATCTAAAAGAAGCAACTGGTGATTTTTAAGTAGGACTGTGACATAATGACAAATGTAACAGAGAGAAATTACGACTTATATTTTGTGTAGTGCTTTCAAGTTCAAAATATGCTTTCCCATATAGTCGATTTTATTTTAATCCAGAGAAGAAACTGTAGCTATAGTTTACATGCTTGTTACCAATGAGTGTCTATTCCAACAGTCCAGGCAGGAAGTACTAGAATATAAAACAGAATATAAGTCATGGCAGTGAAGATAGAAAGAAAAGGTCATACTGAAGTGACAACCGAAAGCAGTCAAAGGGGACATCTCATTCAATCGATACACGCAGGGAATACGGTTTGGAAACCTCAGAAAGCAAGAGCTTCAGAAATAACTGAAGCTGAAAAAGTAAATCCAGTCTTTAGAGCTAGCTTCCCTCCCATAATGCCCTTAAGGTCAGCAAATTTCATGCAGAAAAGAACTAAGAAGGGGAGCCAGCCGACTCTTAATCACAATCCAATGACTGTAGCCTGTTAACAATGTGCAATATCATATACTGCCAAGAACTTGGCTTACCATACGGGCAACTATTTATGCATCTCGTGATTAGGATTTTCTTAATTACCACCACTGAGAGAAATTCTTTAAATAAATATTGTCTGTATTTAGTACTTCCATTAATAGTTCAAGCATTTATCAAATTAAATACTCCAATCTAAATATTTTGAGAATAAATGTTCTCTAAGATCTTCAGAGATAATTCCTTGGTATCGTTTTTCGATAAGCTAAAGACATGATTCAAACTCAAAATAAAAATAAATAATGTGTTCTTTCTTCTGATATCCTCTTTAGGGTGAGTCTCTCATGCCCCTTCTATTTCCAGTGTCTAACGTACCACCAACACCTAGCATATAGTAGGATTAATGGATGTTTCTCAAAAAATCTAATAAATAATAAAGGTCACTGAATACATTTTTAGAAAGAAGTTAGTTGGAACCCATTTTCTACTATATTATTTTGTATATAGTAGATATTCAAAATATGCTAGATATTCAAAGTAGATATTCAAAATATGCTCTTTATTAAAAGCGTATTACATGCCAGAAAAACAAATGAGAAAGAAAAAGTTGTAACTGGTTACACAATGCTACACCAGGACACTATAAAAATGCAGGTGGAAGACTCTAGAATCTCTGATATTTACTCCTACAATTAGAGTTCACCAGTTAAAGGAAACAAACCTTACCAAGAGAGGGTTGAGAAACCACTGCAGATGTACCTAATTATGCCATAAGTGTTACACTGAACAGAAAATAAAGGGTCTTTACTTGAAACCCCTCCTGACTGATGACTGCCTCTTGGAGCTCTGAATCTCTTTAATCACTGACTTTGTATAAAAGTATCTATTAATTAGTCTCTACTCTTATAAAAAGAAAGAAGTTTCCCCTAATTGTTAGCTAAAAATTTCCCTTAAAAAAGTGCCTTATTCAACTACACCCTCCAAATGTTTTAAATAGACCATCCCATACAAACTCACTCACTGAGGTCCCTTGGCACTTTCCAGGAACAATTTTCAATTTACCATCTTCTAACTGCTTCACTTCCACTTACTCCCCCACCCACAAAAAGAATCTTGTCCTTGCCACCTCAAACAGTCCCTGCTAATCTCAAAGGGCCTCTCTAAAAGTAGAAGACAAAAGAGAATGCCTCTGCCTTGAAACTATCTTAATACGAAATTCACTTACCAACACATCCCTCGTCCAAAAAAAATCTATATTTATATTCATGGTTAAACAATATGTTCCTTCAATGTATTTAAATAAGTAAGTAGTATTTCTGCAGCTGTATATCTCTCTGCATTCATTGACAGCTGCCTATTTCCACTGTGCTCAATACTGTAAGTTCCTAGAAAGTAGTAATGTATCTGTTTATAACATTAGCTACATCTATCATATGTGGGAAAATAATGCTGACTAGGCACAAAAAAGAAAAAAAAAGTAAACAAGTGCCCTGATTTACTCCCAGGATACCACAAACACTAACATCTGAATTAGCAGCATTATGTGAACAGAATAGTGCAATAATAACTTTGCTTACTTTTATTTATTTTGTGTTGTTTTTGACTGCATGTGGTAATTCAAAGTGACAACCAGAACACTGTGAATGTACCTAATGACGCTGAATTGTGTACTTAAAATGGTTACACATTATGTCATATTTATATTTTACACAATAAAGAAAAAAAGGTACAGCCAAGCACAAGGTATAGAGAGCAAAGATCCTTACTACTGTCTTACACTGCTTCAGTTCTCTCACAGAGGAAGAACTTAAAAACAACCACAAAAAATAAAATTACTATCCCAATTTTACAGAAAGAAAGGTTTAGGAGTCTGTAAAAGGAAAAGAACTTCTTTTTTAGAGATCTGTTTGAAAGAGATAGAAAAGGGAGTTGGTGAGGAACTCAAGCAGACTCCACGCTGAGCACAGAACCCAACACAAGGAACCCAGGAAACTGAGATTCGACCTGAGGAGAAACCAAGAGTCAGAAGCTTTCAACCGACTTCACCAACCAGGCCCCAGGAAATTCATTCAAATCCTGCCAATTACTGCACAACCTTAGCAAAGTCACTTAACTTCTTTGCCTTAACTCCCTGATCTATAGAATGGGAATAATAGACAGCAACTTTTGCCAAGCTGACATTACATTTAAATGAGGCATCTACAGATAAAACACCTAACACAGTGTGTGGCACACATATGGAACTCAGCAGACAACACTCAGTAGATACCTAGTACTATTATCCAGAAAGGTGAGGGCTTTTGCTAATCAACAGCACAACACCAAGTCTCCTGCAATCTAAGTCTAGTCTTTCTATATTACTATTATCTTAACATATATCAAAAACATCATTTTTTCTAAATTAAACTTAACTCTAAATATCTTTTGGTTGATTCTAAAATCAAATAGACCCTAAAAGACAAGGAGAAAAGATAAAGAGGGAATAGAGCATTTACTGGGTAACATATGCCAGGTGCTTTACTTGGTTATCTAATTCAACTTCTCTCAATAATGCTGCCATGTTGGGATCATGCTGCTTCTTTCCATGATGAACAAACCAAATTCTCATATGCAAAGCAATATGCCCAAAGTCAAAGAGCTGGGTTAACTATTTTGTTGAAATTCAAAAGAACATTACTTCTCCCCATCTCCCATAATATATCAAAAGAAAAATACTCCCTATTTCTAAAATACCCCAAAAGAATATTCTGAAAGTAAATTCCAAAACAAGAATTCTAAAAGCAGGTTCATTAAAAGCAGTACTTATGTAAGTATAAAATCTCCAAAGATTACTATATTGAAAAAGAAAAACACTCATTTAGGTATAAGTTTTACTCTGTACTTACAGGATTAGTTTGTTCAAACAATTATTTTAGAAAGTTCTTACTGTTTCTAAGTGAAAACAAATTCACATTTCCAACTGGGAAGCAGAATTCATTGTCCCACCAATTTGGTCTCAATAACAAAAATGGGTAATTCCCCTTCCATGTACTGTTCCGTAATAATGGAAGAAAGACTTACAAAGTTATATTTCACTCAATGAAAGAGGTGAGCGCCAGGCAGAAGTGCACTTGTGATGGCAGTCACAGGAGATAAATGAGGCCACAACCAGAGACTTGATAATAAGGATATTTGTAAATCAAATATTTCTAAGTTGGGAAATGCCTATACAATGTAGAAAGAAACCACCAACCAACCCCTTCAATCACCTCCAAAAACAGAGAGCCACTGGTTTTGTTTTGTTTTGGAAAGGGAAAGTCTCATAAAATCCTCTACACATTAAAGATTTACAAATTCAGCTTCCAACACACAGTGCTCCAAAGTAAAAACATATAGTTACAGAGCTTATTGAAACCCTTATTGGTAATTAAAACATCAAAGCAGAAAGTATTATAAAGGTATTTCTGAATTTTGAAGAAAATATCTTCTCAGAATTTTTTTAAAGCGTCTTTTTTTCCCTGAGGTTTTGTGAATTATTATTTGCTAATAAATAATGACCACCTGGGGCTCCTGGGTGGCTCAGTGGGTTAAGCCTCTGCCATCAGCTCAGGTCATGATCTCAGGGTTCTGGGATCCAGCCCCGCATCAGGCTCTCTGCTCAGCAGGAAGCCTGCTTCCCCCTCTCTCTGCCTACTTGTGATTACTCCCTCTGTCAAATAAATAAAATCTTTTAAAAATTTTAAAAAATTAAAAAATAATAATAATGACCACCTACATATTCCAGATTCTATCATCATTTCTCTTAACATATTAATTCCAATTTTTACATTAATAATGAAATATATTTATTACTATCTATATCTTTAATGTAAGCAAACTGAGACTGAGATAGTCACCAAAAGACAGTCTGCATTTTAAATTTATACTCCTGTGGTCAGCTCCATTAACTGTTTTCCTGCACTGCACATCTACTTAGAGTTACGGGTACTATCCGTGAGAACTGTCAGTTCTACATGGATGAACCATGGAGATTAAGCACATCAGTGAAAAGAAATTCTGCAATAATTGAGTACATAATAACATCTTAAGTATGAACTCGAAAAGAAAGTAACCTAGTATCAAAAAAGTTGTAAGACCAAAGGTAACAGCTCTCCTGGTTCACCACTGAAGTCCAGGAGAGAGAGAGATCTACATCTATATCATCTAATCTTCACGTATAGCTAACTTATGAATAATTCAATTAAAAAGGTCAACATTTGGGTTCCTGGGTGACTCAGCTGGCTAAGTGTCTGCCTTAAGCTCTGATTGTGAACCCCGGGTCCTGAGATGGAGCCCCACCTCAGGCTCCCTGCTCAGTGGAGAGCCTGCTTCTCCCTCTCCTTCTGGCCCTCCCCCATCCTCGCTTATGTCCCTTTCTCTCTCTCTCACCTGCTCTCACTCTATCCCAAATAAATAAAATCTTTTAAAAAATAAAAATAAATAAAAGGCCAACATCAAGGGATATCAATTTTATCAGAAAAATTGTTCTTGTTTCTAGCCACGTTTGTTTCTTTTGTTCCTCCTTCAGGTCAGATGCCCATACCCCATACCTTTCATTTCACTCACTGCTTTTGTATACCCTAAGAATTCCACTGATTATTTTCTAATGCTAAGAGATTCACAGGCAAAAGAGCCTCTTTAAGACATTCAAAGCTTCCTCCCTCCCCCAAAGACATCCAAAAGCAGCAGAGAGAAACTGGAGATGTGAACATTTGTTAAAGAGCTTGTAAAGGACCTCATGCAAAAAGCAGAATCAGGCAAAGCATCTGTTTATTAGTTTATGAGCAAACCAGCAGCTAATTTTAAAGATCATTAATTAATGTCAGGCTCCAATACAGTCTTTTCTATCTATCTTTACATATGCTTTTTCCTACCATATAATTCTAACACCTATTTCTGCTTTGAAATACGTAAGTAGGGGAGCCCGTGTGGCTCAGTTGGTTAAGTGACTGTCTTTAGCTCAGGGCATGATCCTGAAGTCCCAGGATCAAGTCCCCAAGCTTCTCCCTCTGGCCCTCCCCCCTTCTCATACTCTCTTTCTCACTCTCAAATAAATAAATAAAATCTTAAAAAAGAAAAGAGAAGAAATACGTTAAGTAGAAAGTAGGGAGTTCAGAATTACAGAAGTTACTGGAGATTCCTCACATGTACCCCAACACTGTTCCTAACCAGTATGGCAGACATAAATACCTCCCAGAGGAACCTCTGTTCTCTAAAAGTGTTTACTTCAGCTCTTTAGTAGTAATGATGTGTTGTCATCAACAAATCAACTTTCAGGGGTTCTCTCTAAACACCAGAGTTTATTAAAGATAACACTGAAAGTAATTAAATTATTTAATCAATATATCAATATATATGCACACAAACTAATACTGACCTTCCTATTCTGAGATTTCTCCCTTAGGAAAATATATATACTTTTCCCAACAACGCTGCCACTGTCCAAAATTCAAGGCACTCATGACTCAACTAAAAGAATTAGCCCCAAAGAATGTGCAGTGTTTCTGCATATTCTTTAAAATGGCACACTTTCTTCCAGTTAGTGTAGATTTAAACTTTGGAAACTGCATCAAATAGAAGAATGAAGAATACTCCAAACAATGTATCAGGTGCCAGTAAAGAAAAAGATTTTTTCATATGGTCAAATTTCAATTCATTACCCCTCAAACTTACTTCTACTTTATATTTTTTGGAATACATCATTAATACCTTAAATTATTTTAAATAACTGTGACCTAAAAACTAATTGCATGATAATATAAGTTCCAGGAGGAAGAGTATTAAAAGATTAAAAAAACTGGCCTAAATATAGTCAACTGAGATATTTAGCAATTCAGTACGAATATAAATTTTCACTTATTAAGATATGGTAATTCCTTTTATTTCATAAAGTTCCCAAATTTTCATTTCTCAATTTTAACTAAAAACCAGTATAAGCAATTGATTTATTGTTCATATTCCCATCACCTAGAATACCACCTGGGAACAACAGCAAATACTCAAGTATTTACTGAATGAGTGAATCAACATAGAAACTGCATGAGTGATCGTGGATTAAGTTTATTTATATTTATTATATTTAGCTTAATTACACTAAAAAATTTTCCTTTTTATATAGAATAATCAAATCAACAAAAAATAATCAAACCACTGAATGTGACAAAGTACCAAGCACTTCAGCTGGCAATAATGACATTCTTATAACCACTCAAAACAAAAACTCTTTTTCTTTTTTAAGATTTATCTATTTATTTGAAAGAGAGTGTGTGTGTATGTGCACTTGCGTGCCAGAGTGCACAAGTATGGGGAGGGCAGAAGGAAAGAATCTCAAGCAGACTCCCTGCTGAGCACCCAGCCGGATGCAGGGCCCAATCTCACCACCAGGAGATCATGACTTGAGCCAAAATCAAGGCTCAACGCTTAACCGACTGAGTCACTCAGACATCCCCAAAGTCATTCTTGACTACAACCTTCATACACATAATATCCAACCACAGAAAATCTGTTGGTTCTACCTTGGAAACATTATCCGGACTCTGCCCCATTCAGAGACACCCTCATCTCTTGTGGAGACTACTGTTTCTCATCCTTTAATGTCTTCTCTCCCCTCCTTTCACAGTGAAATCCACAGTCACTTATTATAATTACTCCCCTGCAAACACACGCAGGGAAGTAATTATATTACTCCTATATTACTCTTGGTTAGCAAAGCCATAACCATGGTAAAAATCTAGTTCTCCACCTACTCTGTCCCTACACCCATGCATCTAAACATGACTGAGCATGATGCCTTAAGTCCATAACCACAGGTCTCAACTGCACCGCTAACTTGACCAGACAATCACACTCTAACTTCCAGGTCAATTCACACTCCTGCTCTATTTCACACCTTCTTGATCCTCACCCTCAATGCATAACCCTCACCCTCATTCAGAGCAAAGACTCTGAAAAGGAAAAAGGAAAAAGAAAAGGAAAAGGAAAAAGAAAAACCATTCAGAAGAGAACTTCTGTAAACTCACATCACACACTGAACAACCTCCCAATACCTATACCTCAAACTGGGTCTCTTGCCTGTAACCACAGATGAATTATCCAAGTTTCTACATAATGCCAATCCCTACATTTATATACTAAATCTCATGCCATTTGGCCCCTCAAGAGCACTACTCCAGAAATTCACACTTAGTATTTTGCTCTCAATGAATCACTACCATCAGAATATAAACAGTTTTTTTTCCCTCCCCCATTCTTTAAAAAAAAGGTGGGGGGCAAAACATTCTCAACTCCACTGCATTACTACTCCATTTCTTTGATCCCCTTTGCAGAAAAACTCCCTGAAAATGTGGCTAACTTACCATCTCCAATCTCTCTACTCCCTTTCTGTCTTAAAATACACCCATCAGGCTTGAGCACTCACCACTCCACCAAAACTCCCCTGGTCAAAATCACCAGAAATCTCTACCTTACTAAATCCAATGGTCAATTCATTGCTCCTGTTTCTTGGCCTATCAGTGATCATCTGCCACAGCTGATCATTCTCTTCTTTATTCAGTTTCCAGGACAACATAATATTCTTGTTTTCCTCCTCATTCACTGCTGCCTCTCAGTTTTCTCTTTCAAAGGGTATGAGGAAACTGTGGGGGATTATGGTTATATGGTTACTTAGACTGTGGTGACAGTTGTACAAGTATATACATACATTAACACTTAGCAAAGTATACACTTTAAATGGGGACCATTTATGATATGCCAATTATACCTCAAAAAAAAGTTTAAAAAAAACTGTCAGTTTTCACATACCATTCCTAGTCTCCATGACAGCTCAGAGATCATGAACATAAGATAATTAGTTGTTTTTAACCCTTAGAATGAAAATATCCTGGCCACTGAGAACAATTAGTTCCTTTCTTATTCTATTCTGTTAATAACTTATTTCTACCATTTTCAATCAATTATTTTCCTAACAAAAGAGAGAATCCAATAGGTGGTGAAGAGTTAGACTTTCTATTGTTACCATTACAGGATCAGAAATAATCGCTGCCTTGTTTTTTTCTCTGAACATAACATTCCAAAATGCCTTTTATGATTTCTTAGCACTCTCTACAAGCCTCAGCGAAATCTGGCCCTCAAAATTATGAACACAGTTGACAGAGATCTGTACCACTCTCATTTACTATCACTTATAGGTCTTATGTCCTATCTTTTCATAATTTTACATCCCTGTCTCAATTAACATCTATCTATAGCAGGTATTTTAATAAATACTAATTAGAAGTAATTAAAGTAAAATGATACTTGAAGCATATTAAGAAATAAACTCATTGAAATATTTTAAAAAAATCAAACACCTATGTGTTGGAGTGAGGGGTGTATCTGTGTAAAATACTGAGCTAGCAAAAGCTCGTGGAAAGTAAATGTTCAAGGAGCCACTATATTTATGTCACAACTCATTTAGCAGAACTCATTAGCAATAAGAGGCTCTGGGAGACATGGCTGGAACAGTGTCAGATTTGTGTTTTGTACAGAATATGCAGTAGCTGCAGAATGTGGTTTTAAGGACAGCAGATTGGAGGCAGGGAATCAAGTAATTTTATCTCAAGCAACGAGGTCTAAACTGTAAGGTCGTACTAATAAGGTGAGAGAGAATGCGGCAGATTGCATAAATATTACAAAGTAAATTTTACTAATTTCAAGAACTCTCCACTGTTTCCACCACAATATGCAGCCTCCATTAAATAGAAATGTCATCAAGAGGAAAAGATCTTATTCATTATCAAGCATAAAGGTAGCTATGATCTTTTTCTTTGTATTTTGTAATTTTAGAGAAAGAGACATCCAGATACATACATTTCTAAATGATTAGATATTGAAAACTAAACTCATATTATTATAAGCTCTTTTAGTTTACTTATTTATTTATTTATTTATTGGCCTCATTAACAACAGGAAGACTGTTCTTATAGATAATCCAAGAAAACTCCACCTACCACATGACAGACTGGAACACTGCAACAGCTCCATTCCACCTCAGGATATGAGGAAAAAACATGAGGCAGGGTGGCATCAAATAGGTAGAAATTGGCCAATAAGAACATGTTGTCAAAAAGACAGACAATCACTGCATTCTTTCTGCATACAGAACTCAATCAGATATTTCTAAGAAATGATTTAGAATGATCTAGAATGCAATGAAAGAAGTCATTCATAAAATGGTGTTGATCATTTTAAGTAATACTAGCTTTGCTTCCTGAAATGATGTCAGTGTAGATCCTATACTGCAAAGTCTAACATTATTACCATAATCCAGGCATAAATTTAGATTCCATCTAAGGAAACAATTTTGTCACTAAAAGATATGATTTCTATCCTAAATGTGGCTATAATCTTAACAAGAGCAAAGTTCTTTGCAAAGCAGTATTGGGTTGATCTTCTAAACACAGACTTTTCACTCATTATTTTTGACAGGGAAGAGAAATTAGTGAGAACAACATCTGTATATTGTCTGGCTATTAAAAGCTCAAATCCTGGTTGCCCTGTCCAGTCCATTGTCCATCTCTACGCCACTGCCATCGGAGATAACGTCATCACTCCCCCACAGCCTTCTTCTAATGGTGTCTCTACTTCCAGGACCACCACACTACAGAGGTGCCCTGTTTTACAGCCACCATATCTTTTTAGAATGTGCACTAGTCACATCACCCCTCCTGCTGAAATCCTTCAGGACCTCCCAATCCCCCAAAGAATAGAGCCCAGTCTCCACAGCAAGAAACACAAGACACAATCCGATCTCTGAAGAATCACTTCACCAGAGATTCACCCTCTCTGTAAAGCCTTCCTGACCTTCCTAACAGATATTTCCAATTCTCCACTCCTACAGTAGTTTATGCATAACTATTACGGCAGCAAGTAACTCCACCTGTCAGCCAGCATTCTCCCTAAATAATCACACCACCACCAACTCTAGTCAGACCTGAGCTCAAATCGCGATTCCACTACTTATTACCTATATAATCTTTAGTAAACCTCTTAACATCTTCAATTCTCTGCTACCTCAGCTGCAAAATTATCATAAAATATTCACCCTCACTCATAGCAATGAAAAAATATAAAGAATGATACACAGTCCTAGAAAACCTGTAGAATCATAGTGCAGATAACAACATCTATTAAACCTAAAAAAGAAATTTATTATATAAAAGAACTAAACCTCCTCGATGTCAGGTATAAGTTCTACCTTTGTGATAAGGATACAGGTAATGAGTTTTATTTAAAGAAAATGTCCTGTTTTTCAGGGGAAAAAAAGTCACAAGCCTGTAACAACTAACCTAACATTAAATCTGACCTCCAACTTTAAGACAACAAAATTATAATTAGTTTTACATAAATGCATAGTGAATATCATAGAAATTAGTATTTAAACAAAAAGAACACAGCCGGGGCGCCTGGGTCGTTCTGTGGGTTAAAGCCTCTGCCTTTGGCTCAGGCCATGATCCCAGGGTCCTGGGATGGAGCCCCACATCGGCTCTCTGCTCAGCAGGGAGCCTACTTCCTCCTCTCTCTCTGCCTGTCTCTCCAAAAAAAAAAAAAAAAAAAAAAAGAACACAGCCTCAATTCAAATATTCAAATATTCAAGTATTCCCAAATAACTACTGACAAATCTAGTATTTGATGGTATTACCTCTTAAAAAAAAAAAATACAAATGTGATCAAAATGACTTACATAAAATATTTAAAAACTCAGTGAAAGTATGGGACACATATTTTCTACAAAGATGTTTCGGATTGTAGAAGTCCCTCATCAAACCTGGGATTCTCCCTTCAATATTCCCCTAGTGTCTCACTAGTTCCCAGGGAAGCGACTTTCTGGAAGAGGAATGGTAAGAAGGGAAGAAAAGAGAAAACTCTTCAATGAGAACAGACAGCAAAAATAGAGGTAAGGCTCACCAAGTGAAAGGTGTGCTGCACCTTATGGAGGGCTGGGGGAGGGGAGGTGTGTGGTACAGCCTGGTATCTCCAATACACTGCCACAGTGAGAAGAAGGGAGGAAAGAATACCTCCTGGGTATTAGACACTACAACTACATAACATATTGAATTTTCAAAACTCAAGTAATAACAAACCTCCTCATTATTAGTATCAATTTAAGAATTTGAAGTAAACTATTTCTTTAAGCCTACAGAGAGAATAAGGAATCAAGGAGACAAGTTAGACTTCAAGAAACCACCTTTTGCAAATACAATTAGTTTGAAAGTTTTCACATTAAATGTAAGGTAAGATTTTACTAAAATTATACTGAAGAAACAGTTTTTAAAGTAAAATTTCAACTGAATTTCAAGTACAAAGTTATGTGGCATCTGCCTGCCTCTCTGCCTACTTGTGATCTCTCTCTCTGTGTCAAATAAATAAATAAAATCTTAAAAAAAAAAAGTTATGTGGCAACCACACAGGGCCTTACTTCTTACTGTATTAGATGAATTTTAATCCCTGAGAAGTATAACAAGGCTCTCTTTGTCTAAATTCTGGGGGAAAAAAAAAATCAATAACTACTTTGACAGCACTTTTAATTACGGATAACTTAAGAAACTAAAGTCTTAAAATTCCTTTTTCTCCCTAATGTCACATGTACTTTTCCCCCCAGCCTCTTAGGAATGATACACTCAACTGTGTATCTAAAAAAGTCAGTTTCTCTCAAGTACCTACTTCAATTTGCAGGAAGACAAAATAGAAAAAGCTCAGTGATTTGGGAAACAGGAAGTCTGAACTCTGCACTCAGCTCTGAACATACACTTGTCACTTCTACTTCCTATAAAATGGAGGGACTTAAACAGATCTCAAAGGTTCCTCCAACTCTCTAACTTTGTTTGAACACTTCACCTATATTCACTATCTTCAAAACCTTTCATTTATACAGCTTATGGTTTATAAAGCACTTCTCAGTTTATCCTCATGAAAACTATGTGAAGTATCTATTTGTTTTACAAATGAGGGATCTGAGGTCCAGAAAGTAAGAGATATACTCAAGATAGTAACTGGCAGAGCCAGAAGCTGAACTTAGGTATCTGGCTGAAAGGCCTATAAAGAGTCCTCAAAGATTCGTTATTCAGAATTCTTACAAACTTAAGAAGCTTAAAACACAAATCTAAACTGTATTAAGGAAAGAAAGGAAATAACATATTTTTCAAAATGTATTAATATTCAAAATAAATGTAATTATTTACAAACAAAAAGTATATAGATTATATCTCAAAAACTGAAGACAAAAGTTTAACTCAAAATAGTAAAAAATATTAATCAGTAAATGAATTTTTCACTTTTAACTACTAGCCTGTTACCACAGGAATATATTATTTCTATCTCACCATTCTTCAAAGAACTAAAAACTAAACCACCTGGGAATTTCCCCCACAAAGAAAATTCCCAGCCCAGATGGTTTATGAGTAAGTTCCAGAAATAATCAAGGAAAAGGAATTCCACTCTTAAACTCTTTTTTTTTTTTTTTTTAAAGATTTTATTTATTTATTTGACAGACAGAGATCACAAATAGGCAGAGAGGCAGGCAGAGAGAAGGGGGAAGCAGGCTCCCTGCTGAGCAGAGAGACCGATGCGGGGCTCGATCTCAGGACCCTGAGATCATGACCTGAGCTGAAAGCAGAGGCTTAACCCACTGAGCCACCCAGGTGCCCCTCCACTCTTAAACTCTTAACAGAGAATAGAAAGAAATTTGTCTCCGAAACTTGTTTTATTAGGACAGTTTAACACTAGAACCAAAACCAAGAACATAGTACTAGAAATGAAAATTATAAAGCCAGCCTCACTTGTGAACAAAATGTAAAAATCACAAATATTAGCAAATTAAATTCCATAACCTACAAAAAGGATAATAATACATCATGATAAAGATGAGTTTATTCCAGGAATGGAAAACTGGTTTAACATTAAAAAAATCAATTAATATAATTCATATTAACAGATTAAAGGTAGAAAACTCACATCATCATGGGAAGAGATGCAGAAAAGCTGTCCATAAAATTAGACATTAATGCATGATAAAATGTATAGTGATATAAGGAACCATCTTTAATCTGATAAAGAACCTACATAAGAATGTAGCAAACTACATTCTTAATAGTGAGATACTGAGGTGTTGTTGCCTCTAAGGTAATGAGCAAGAGGGGGGTTGCATTATCCCACTTCTATTAAAATTGTACTGGAGAACTATACTATTACAGTAAGGAAAAAAAAAGAAACAAAAGGAATAAAGATTTAAAAAGCAGAATTAAAAAACTGCCATCTGCAGATGATAAAATCTAAAAATAAATTTAAATGAACAAGAATTTAGCATGATTGCTGGATTACAAAGATCAATGTACAAAATTCAGTTGTATTTCTAAACACCTACAAACAGAAAGTGAAGTTTTAAAGAAAATGTCACTGAAAAGCATCAAATACCTTTTTTAAAAATCCACAAATTCAAAATGATACACAAAGAGAAAATGATGGAGGACAAAACATCTCACCGGTGTTTTCTGTAGATTGCTTGGGCACTAAGTCACTGCTCTGAGAACTGATAAAGAGGTGAGGGGTGGTGCTGAATTGGGCATTTTTCCTGCTTTTCCTGGATGAGTGCATTTCATGAAAACCAAAATGGTGATAAATGTTCTTAAAAGTTCAGCAAATAAAAAGAAAGAAAGTCCAGCAAATAAATGCAAGAGGAAATAACTAAGAAATCACCATTCTACAACCCCAAATAAAATTTGAATCTAGGCAACAAACATCAATGGAAGCCATAACCATTAGGTAAAAAAAAGAATGGAGAATTTTTAATGTAGGGATAGGACTGACAATATCTGAAATAACTGATCTCACTTGTAGTCTGAAAAGTGGAACAATCAAAAATTATATGCCTTATGCAACGCAAAAAAAGAGTACATGGTACCCCTGTGAAGATTCTGTTCTAAAAATCCGAACCCTAATCTAACCAAGACAGTAAACCTATCAGTTTAGGAAATAAAACAAGGGGGTAGAACAAGTTAAATGGGGGCACGTGGGTGGCTCAGTCATTAGGCGTCTGCCTTTGTCTTAGGTCCTGGGATGGAGCCCCGCATCGGACTCCTTGCTTCTCCCTCTCCCACTCCCCCTATGTTCCCTCTCTCACTGTGTCTCTCTATGTCAAATAAATAAATAAAATGTAAAAAAAAAAAAAAAAAGAAAAAGAAAAAGAAAGAAAGAGAAGAAAAAAGAACAAGTTAAATGATACAAAGAAAAAGGAATCAGCCAAATCCAAATTACTCTAGAAGACGACCCAATTTCTCCAACAAATCAACTGCTGAGGGAAAAAAAGGAGCGAATATTGTCAAAAAAGAGTATATAAATGATCTTATTTGAATTCTAATTCCAACATACCATTTTTAAAAATACATTTTTGAGACAAAAAATGCAAATATGCACTATTAGACATTAGATATCTATTATCCATTACTAATATATATTTAGTATGCACTAGTTACTAATATATATCATTACTGATATATATTAAACCCATGCTAATACTACCAGTATTAATAGTAGATATTAAGGAATTATTGTTAAATTAAGTATAATAATGTCCTAGTGGTTATAGTTTTCAAAAATCCTTGTAAGAGAAATGCATCTCTTATACAAATTAAGTATTTATAAGAAAATGTCATGAAATCTAGGTATCTGATTTGCTTTGAAATATTCAAAAGAAAAAAAGGGCTAAATATGCAGCTGAAGCTCCATAATAGGGGTTCATTAGGCTACTGTCTAAGCTTTTATATTTATTTGCAAACGTCCACATAAAAACCAATCAAAATTCAATTCAAGAATGGGCAAAGATGTGAGAAGACAGAGAGAAGACAGATAAATATATAAAAAGATGTTCAACATTGCTAGCCATTAGGAAAATGCAAATTAAAATAACGAGATATCACCACATTATCTATTAAAATGGGCAAAAGAAAAAAATACCAACACAGCCAAACACTGGCAAGGATGAAGAGAAATCGTATCTCATACTTTGCTGGTGAGAATGTAAAATGGTACAGTCCCTCTGGAAGTGAGGCTGGCAGTTTCTTAGAAAGTTAAATGTACCCTAACTTACTATATGGTCCATCAATTGTGTTCTGCAGCATTAATTCTACAGAAATTGTTAAAATGTTCAAACAAAATCCTGAATATGAATGTTTGTTAATAATTGTATCTGTAGTTGGCCCAATGAAAACCACCCAAATGTCCTTCCATGGGTGAATGTCTAAACAAACTGTGATGCATCCATACAATGGAATACTACTCAACAGCAAAAAAGGAACAAACTACTGATACACTCAACAATCTGAATGGATGTTAAGGTCATTATGCTAAGTGAAAATCAGACAGTTATATAATCTGAATGAGCTTGGAAGAACACTCCAGGCTCCAAATGAGAATGCAGCCCAACCAACACCTTGATTTCAGCCTTATGAGACTGCGCAGAAAACCCAGTTAGGCCATGCCAAGACACCTGACCAACAAAAACCGTAAGATAATAAGTATACATTATTTTAAGCAGCTGAATCTGTAATAATTTACTATGTAGTAATACAGATATCTAATACACTGAGTTTGATGATTATTTCTTAAATATGCTTACAAAGAGAAGGACTCTGGGGTAATAAATAAAACTAAAAACAGATTCCACTACTTATTCAAAATTTGTCTAAACCTTAGCCCCTCATATTCTGGCTACAAGTTTCATAAGAACAAACTATCTGAAGAGTGCCATGGTTTTGGGATTGTTTGGCCCTCATTAATGACAGGGCAAGATATAGACAAAATTAATGAAATTTGGTTAGAGTCAAATTCTGTTTTTTTACATTTCTCATTACCACTGGGTTTTCAAAACACTTGCCTTAAAAATCTGCAGGAAAAGGAAGGGAATTTTTACAAGTTCACGCTTCCTGAGGTACAAAAAAACCTCATACAGTTATGAATCTATGATAATACTTGCTATCCTAAAGAGTGAGAACACAATCCCATTTTAAAAATATGATTGAATTTTTTTAAAGAGGGGATCAAAACATAAAGTGCCTAGAAATAAATACAACAGTATATATGAATTCTAGGGAAGAAAATTCTAAAACTTCATAAGAGCCACTGAAAGACACTTAAACAAATAGAGATTTATACCAAGTTTTTAGATTGCTGTCTCCAACTCAGTATGAAAGAACCTATGCAATTCCAGTCAAATTCCCAATAGGCTTTTTCACCTAGAGCTGGACAAGCTGACTGCAAAATGTATATGAATACACAAAGGGGAAAGAATAGCCAGACAGTTTTAAGAAAGACGCCAGTAAGATACTATACCAAATACCAAGACTTAGAAGACATCTGTAACTTAAAAACTTTGTGAGTATTGTCAAAGCAACAGACAAATAAGTAGAAGAAATAAAGAGCCCAGTAACAGATCCAAACATACACACACAGTGGCTATACAACATAATTAGCAATGCAATTTGGTAGGAAAATTGTAACTTGTTAAAATAAATGGTTCTGGAATTGGCTGAGTATCTACATTTAAGGAAAAAAATGGAAATCAGACTCGATTCTTACAAAACACACAAAATTCAGGTCCTATCAAATGAAAAACTTAAATTTGAAATACAAACCATACAGCATTGAGAAAATAATGTAGGATAAGATCATGAGGGCGGGGAAAAATTTCTTAACTAAGATATAAAAAGCATTTAATTATAAAGGAAAAGCCTCATTAATTTGATACTAGCATTAAGAACTTCTGTTCATTAACACACTATAAAGTAAATAAAAACTCAAGCCAAACTGAGGTGAGATATTGCAATTATAAACACAGGAGCAAAACAAAGAATTCCAAAAATATTTTGTAACCAAAGGATAGAAATATAAAGAATTCCATAACACTGTAAGAAAAAAAAGGACCAACCCCATACAAAAATGGACAGAAGACTTTAATAAACAATCTCCAAAAGAAGAAATCCAAATGACCAATAATATGAAATGAAGCTCAATTTCAATAGTAATGAGCAAATTAAACTCACAAGAAGATACCACTATATACCTACTATAGAATTTTTTTTTAAGTGTACAAATACCAATGCTGGTGATACTGGGAAAGTAAACTGATACATCTCCTTTGGCAAATAATTAGGCATTGCTAAGTAAAGTTGATACCATCTGACCCCCAGCAACCTCCTTGGTTATATACCCTTGAGAAACTCACACAGATGTGTAATGCTGGTACATTCACAGAAGCATTGTTCATAAAAGGCCAAAACTGGAAACAAACAAAACGTCCATCAGAAAAACTGATTAACCTTGGAGTATTTAAAACTGGAATATTATTGTAAAATGAACAAACTGCAGCTACATACAACAAAATGAACAAAACTCCCACTTTTCCTGAGTGAAAGCAAGAGACAAAAAAAAAAAGTACAATGAGCCTAATATATAGTTCGAGACAAAAATAAATGATAGGGTTTAAGCATACATACACAAATGGTAAAAGCAAAAAGAAAAAATCTTTACCACAGAAGATTTAATGTTACCTTTGGCAGGAGGAGAGGTGGTAATTTAGAATAGATATGGGAGAAGGAAGTCTCTATGAATATTGGTGGAATTCTATTTCTTGACCTGATGGTGGATCAAGGTGACCTTTCAGCCTGCCCTACAAATTTTAGACTTGCTAGTTCCTACAATCTCATAAGGCAATTTCTTAAAAGAAATCGTGTGTGTGTGTGTGTGTGTGTGTGTACACACATACATACTTGTTCTGTTTCTCTTAAAAACCCTAACAATGGGGGCACCTGGGTGGCTCAGTGGGTTAAAGCCTCTGCCTTTGGCTCAGGTCATGATCCCAGGGTCCTGGGATCAAGCCCCGCGTCGGGCTCTCTGCTCAGTGGGGAGCCTGCTTCCTCCTCTCTCTCTGCCTGCCTCTCTGCCTACTTGTGATCTCTGTCTGTCAAATAAATAAATAAAATCTTAAAAAAAAAAAAAAAAACCCTAACAATGATTTAAAAGGCAAGAATAGTTCTAGAGGATCAGAATCTTGATTAGTTTTCTGAATTGGTTCTGGGGTTTCTGCAATTGGGTCTCTAATCTGATTAGATTAAAAGGCACTAATGACTCCATTTTCAGTAACAAGGTAAAGAAAACACTGGTGGTACATGGGAGGATACAGCAATAGAGATACATAAAATATAACCACTGGATAACTCCTAAGCAAATACTTATAAAAAGCAAGGTTCTGGATGAACATGCAACTGATACTTTGGAACATTTACCAGAAAATGACAGTAGTGACTACTAACTGTGTTAGATAAATTGGGAAATAAAAAGATAAGCTCAGAGCTTCAAATTCCACATAAATGACCTGAAAGCTTCTGTCTCTTTCTGCCCTGAAATCTTTATCTACTAAACCCTCAGGGCTGAGATTTCTGAAAATCAAACCCAGAGTGTCATCCTGTGCGTGGCCAAATTACAACACAAATTGAATTCCCAACTTCATGCAATACTGTCCATTAAAGAAAGGGTACTGGCTAGGAAGAAACGAGATCCTGAAAATCAGAATGGAAACATGTGGGCAGATCTCAATGATGCAGGGGACACTGGACCTCTAAATTCTGCAGGGTCTTCTCTGCTAATAGAATCAGACCCTTACACTTAACTAAGGTGAACTTGCTTTGCATAAAGACTCTGTAATAGCTTCACCTGAGGTAGTTACCTTGCCACACACAGCTGATTCTCCTCAGGACCTATACTCTCACCCTTTGCTTCTAGACCTGTATTTAGATTCAAGACTCAGCTGGTCCCAAAAGGTGTGGTATAAAGTGTTATCCTCCAGAAGATACACTATAACTGAAAATGTTTCCACTCTATATTATATAGACTGGAAAACTGGGGAATATGAGTCGGATTTGATATTAAGGATGTGGGGTAATACGGAAAAAATAAGAGTTGAATGAAGCCCAATTTATTAACGTAAGCCCACTAAACAGAGATTCTAGATTCAATGCTGTAGCTCAAGGGGCTGTAGCTCTATCTTTTTGGTTGGTTGGTTGGCTGAAACATGGACCAAAAGGTGGCCTGCATTTCATGAAGCTGAAATGCCAAAACTGCCTTGGTATAACATAGAAGAAAGTATCCAAAGGTTTGGAGAAATTAGAATGGAACGTTAAAATGGTTTTCTGATGTAAAACCTGCTCCCCAACCCCACGAGGGTCCAGAGGAGATGTGATAAATAAATATATGTGGTGAGTCTCAGCTTTGCTGAAGAACTCTGTCATTGCTCTACTCTTCAGGTCAGAAATCACAGTGGGAACTGTTACCACTGAAGTGAGATCCTTAAATGCAATGGGGGTAACTGAATCCTAGGAAGTCAGGGACCATGTGGCAGTATTTAATCACCAAATACAAGGTAGACATGGTTACCACAATGGACAACAGAATGAAAACAAAAATCAGAATGGTCTAACTCAGAAACCTATGACATTCACTAGTTGATCACAGTGCCTCTAGAAGTGAAAAAAGGTGGGTTGTCTACTAAATTCTTACTTGTTCTAATAGGTGAAACAGTTCTAGGTCCAGTGAACCTGAACAAGACAGAATCAAGGCCCCTCATAACTTCCCAAATTTGAGCCAGTTTATAGACTCATAACCCCTGGAAATAGAGGGGAGAATGGGTCCTCTTGAGGAAGGACCCTGTGATACAACAAAAAATTCATAGATTTAATTTTTCTCCCAGACTTCCCCCATGATGAATGCACTGAGAAAAGGAAATAATTCGACTTTTGAGGAATTACTGGACACTGGTTCTGAACTAACACTAATTTCAGAAGACCCAAAATGTCACTGCGGTCCATGTGTCAAAGTAGGGGTTTATGAATGTCAGGTAATCAGTGGAGTTTTAGCTCAGGTACATATCACAATGGGTCCACTGCATCCCCTGAATCCATCCTATGGTTTATTTTCCCAGTTCCAGAATCCATAATTGGAACAGACATACCCAGCAACTGACAGAATCCCCACATTGGTTCCCAGACCTGTGGAGTAAGGGCTATTAGGACAAGAAAGGCCATCTGGGGGGCCATTAGAACTGCCACTATATAGGAAAAGAGTAAGCCAAAGCAATACTGCATTCACAGAGGAAATACAGATCAGTGCCACCATCAAGGACTTAAGGAGAGCAGGGTTGGTGATTCCCACCACATCACCATTCAATTCACCTATCCAACCTGTGCAGAGAACAGATAGATTCTGGAGAACAGTAGATTATCACAAACTTAACTGGGTGATGGCCTCCAACTGAGACTGCTGTACCAGATGTGGTTTCACCACTTGAATAAATTAACACATCGTTAACAATACTTTGTATGAAGATGAAGATCTTGCAAATGCTTTTCTTCACAATATCTATTAATAAAACTACCAGAAGCAGTTTGTTTTCAGCTGGTAAGTCCAGCAATATACGTTCACTATCCCACCTCAGAGGCATAATCAAATCTCCAGCATTATGGTCCCAGGCATAATTTAATTTGCAGAACTTCCTGATACCCTTCCCCTTGTACAAGATATCACACTGGTCCATTACATTCATGATATTATACTAACTGGATCTGGTCAGCAAGAAGTAGCAACTACTGCTACTACTGCATGTCAGAGGGTAGGAAATAAACTGGACAAATATTCAGAGGCCTTTCACCTAACTGAAATTTCCAGGGGTACAGTGGTTTGGGCATGTCAAGGTGGCCTTTCTAAGGCAAAGGATAAATTGTTGCATCTAGCCCCTCCCACAAACAGGAAAGAGACAATACCTAGTGGGTCTCTTTAGATTTTACAGGCAACGTATTCCCCATTTGGGTGTGCTACTCCCCAATACACACACTCACAGATAGATAACATGCACATGGGGCAGGAAAAGAGACAGAGAAATACATAGCAAGAGATTTATTATAAGGAACTGGCTTGTGCAACTGTACAGGCTGGCAAGTCTGAAATCTGTAGTTCAGGCCACTTAGGCAGGAAACTCAGTCAGAAATGAATGTTGGAGTCGTGACTCCAACATCTGTAGTGCAGGACAGCATGCTTGAAACTCCAGCAAGATTTCTAAGATACAGTCTTGGGCAGAGCAATCTTTCTGGAAAATGTTTTTGCTGTTAAGGCCTTCAACAGATTGGCTTGAGGCCCACCCACATTATCCATAATAATCTCCTTTAGGGAGTCAAATCTACAAGTTACCTTCACACCAAGGTCTACACTCGTGTTTGACCAAACCACTGTAGGCAGTACACCCTAGCCAAGGTGACACACAGAACTTACCATCACCCCAAATGATCCAAAAAAACTACTAGTTTTTAGGATAACCCAGAAGAAAAGAAAGCTCTACATCAAGTCAGGATGCCAAGCAAGTTGCTCTGCCACTTGGGCCATAGACCCAGCATATCCAGTGGTACTTGAAGTGTCAGCAAAGAGAGAGATGCTGCTTGGGGCCTATGGCATGCCCAAGTTGGTTAATCACAGTACAGACCCTTAGAATTTTGAAGCAAAGCCAGTCATCCTCTGCAGTGAATACTCTCTTCTTAAGGAATAGATTTTGGCTTGCTACTGTGACTTAGTAGAGACTGATGCTTAATGATGGACTACCGAAGTTACCATGTGAACTGAGCTGCCTGTCATGACCTTGGCTGTCTGACCCACTAAGTCATAAATGCGGACATGCACACCAGTACTCTATCATAAAATGGAAGGTGTACAAACAAGACGGAGATGGCACAGATCCTGAAGGCACAAGTAAGATACATGAAGAAGTGCCCAAATGCCCATGGCCTCCATTCCTGTTACATTATCTTCACTCTCCCATCCCACAGTCACAACCACATGGGAACTTCCCTACCACCACCTGAATGCAAAAGGGAAATGCTGGGCCTCATTTACAAATAATTCTCTACATATGCGGGTTCCACCCATAAGTGGGTGGCGGCAGCATAGAGTAAAGGAAATCCTTCCAGAGGACAGAACTTTGAGCAGTGCACCTGGTTGTTCATTTTGCATGGAAGAAGAGATGGCCAGAGGTGCCACTGCATTAGGATGTAGCCAGTGGTTTATTCTAGGAGGTCAGGAACTTGGAAGGACATAACTTAGAAACCGGTTACAAGGTAGTGTGAAGAGATATGCAAACAGACAAAAAAAAAAGGGGGGGGGGATAAAAAATATGGAAATACCTGAGTGGACAAAAAATGTGAAAACAGTGTCCCATGTCAATGTTCACCAAAGGGTCACCTCAGCAGAGAATTTTAATAATCAAATGGACAAGATGATTGGTTCTGTATATGCCAGTCTCTTTCCCCAGCCACTCCTATCACTACCCAATAGGCTCCTGAACAAAGTGGTCATTGGAGGGAGGAAGGTTATGCACGGGCTCAGCACCATGGATTTCTGCCCATTCTGGCTGACCTGGCTACAAGCCACTGCTGAGTGCCCAATATGCCAGCAGTGGAAATCAACACTGAGGTCCCAATATGGCACCATTACTCAGGGTGATCAGCTAGCCATTTGGCAGCAAGCTGATTACACTGGAACGCTTCCATCACAGAGGAAAAAAAGTTTTGTTCTTAATGGACAGACTTTCTAGATATAGATTAGTATCCAGAATCCTTCATTGCATCCAATATTCCTGCCAAATCTCCATCTGTTAACTTACAGAATGCTCGTCCACCATCATGATATTCTACACAGCAGTGCCTCTAATCAAGGAACTCACTTCACAGCACATGAAGTGTGGCCACGGATGCATGCTCATGGAATTCAGTGGTCTTACTATGTTCCCCATCATCGTGAAAGGACAGGCCCACAGATTAGTGGGATGGCCTTTTGAAGACTCACTTACAGTGCTAGTTAAGATGGCAAGACCTTGCAGGGCTAAGGCAATGTTCTCCAGGAGACTGTATATATTCTAAATCAGCATCCAAGAAATAGTGTTGTCTCTTCCCTAGTTAGAATTCACAAATCCTGAAATCAAAGGGTGGAAATTCCCCTAGCAACCCAATAGCAAAATGCTTGCTTCCTACCCCCATGACCTTATACCCTGGTGGTCTAGAGGTCTTACTTCCAAAGAGAGGAATGCTTCCACTGGGAGACACAATAATTCCATCAAACTGCAAGTTCAATCTGCCACCCAGCCACTCTGTACTCTTCCTCCCTCTGCACCAATGGGAAACAAAGGGAGCTACTTTATTTACTCATGCGATTGGACCCAATTATCAAGAGACTGAACTGCCATTACACAGTGGCAGTAAAAAAAGATAAGTCTGAAATACAGGAGACCTCTTACAGTGACTCTCAGTACTACCATGTCTTGTGATTAAAGTCAATAGAAGACTACAACAACCTAAATCAGGCAGGACTTCTAACAGTCCAGACCCTTCAGAAATCACTTGTAAGGGAAAAAGGAAAAACACCATTTGAGGGACAAGTACTACTATTGCCAGACACTGCACTAGGCACTTTACAACCTGGAAAGCCAGGCACTGTGTTTTCCACTTTAGAGGAAGCTAACAGAGGCCTAGAATGCCCTACCAATCTAATAAGCAGCAGAACCAAGATGATAACTCACATGGGTCTGATTGCAAAGCTGGGATACTTACCAGACTATAATACTCGAGATATGCGTATGTATGAATTTTTTAATGCATACATGACATAATATAATTTCCAACAGATAAGTGAATACAGTAGCAAGAAATTAATACAAGTGAATAAAGCAAAAAAAAATTAAGCATTTGCTAAGTATTTATCTGCTAGACACTGATAATAACTTACTCTCTCTACTGACTGCAAAATGAAATAAGCTCTTATTATGTAATAAAGCAAAATGCCTTGAAGTTAAGTGACAATGATGTAACTTTGAGAATTATATAACAGATTATACAAAATCAGGGGAAAAAGTAAAAAACCTAATAAAATACTAAAGGAAAATTAATTAAAATTATGGGCAGAAACCAGATCAGGTATTTGTGATTACATCGGCACATAAGAGGAAGGCTAAAAATCAAAAACAAAAACAAGAGAAAGTTAAGAAAAACGAAGGCAATATCAACCAAAACTAAGAAAAAAGAAAAAATTAAAATAAACTCTATGCTTTAAAGGGACTAGGGACATGGAGAGAAGCAAACAAGGTTTAACTATCTGGTATGATATTTATGCCACCCATAACACCCAGCATTTGAAAACTACAATAAATTTGTTCCAATGTTTTAACTCCTTAAATTACATAATATAGCATAAGCTCTTGTGTTTTTACATCACAGGGAAGTTTATATCACAATAAACCTAACTTTCAGGACAACAGAACAGAAAGCCTTTCATTGTGTTTGGTATCTCTGTATAGAATCACCTATGCCACCTCCCACCATCTGCACAGAGAATACCAGAGCCCTATCACTCTCCCTCCCAGGGACAAAGCCTCCTAACTTGTATCCCCTCCCTGAGAGCAGCCCTTCTACAATCCAATCTTAATGAAATAACTAACTTGACCTTTGAACACGCAAGTCAGATGATGTCACAACTTTCTCAAAAACCTGCAGTGGCTCCACATCTCACTCAGAGAAATGTCAATGTCCTTACATCAGTCTATGAGACCCTGGGCATTCTGGCCATGGCTACCTGACTTAATCCACTATTCCCCTCTCTACTGCTTACTCCATACCAACCCAGTAGTCTCCTTAAGTTTCTCCAAAATCCAAGCATGCTCCCTATCGTGATGCTGTACATGATGCCCCCAGGCCAGGTTCCCTCCACCTAAGGGGTACCACATCATTCTGTCACCTCCCTCCCTCTTCTCATATGTCACCTATCCTTTCTCTGACCACTGTACACAAAATAGCAAATATGCATACACACTATGCCCTGACATTCTCTATTGCCCTCAGCTATATAATTTTCTTCCATAGTACTAAATACCTCCTGACGTATTACATATTTGTCTACTTGTTTAGGGGGTTTGTTTTGTTTTGGCGGGGAGAGAGAGAGATACAGAGAGAGTTCACACAGATGAGCTTGGTGGGGGAAGCAGCAAAGGGAGAGGGAGAGACTCTCAAGCAGGCTCCACACTCAGTGCAGAGCCCCACATGGGGCTCGATCTCACGAGATCATGACCTGAGGCCCTGAGCTGAAATCAAGAGTTGGACACTTAACCATCTGAGCCATCCAGGTGCCCCTTGTCTGTTTGTTTACTGTCTTACCCATTTAAATGTAGGCTTGTTGTTCTGCATTGTTTTATTTACTGCCCCAGTGCCAAGAGCACTGTTTAAGTATTCAGTAAATACATGTTGAACTAATAATACTTAGCCTTAAGTTCAAATTTCCATCCTCTCAATTATGTGAATATGCTATTAAACAGCAAAAGCTTTAAGTAGGAAAACTGATCAACTTTCCTAGTTCTTCTATTCTTCTCCCTGATTTAGTTTTACAATAAACATAAAAGTGAATGTTCTAACTGTCCTATTTTTCTTCTTTTCCACTTCAACACAAATTACGAGTCTCCAATCCCAACTTCCTTTATTTGTCAAATAAGAGGAACTAGCCCATGGTAATCAGCTTCTAAAAATCTAGGATTTAAAAATCAGATTTGAAGCAAAGTTTAGTATAAATTTTTCAATAAGCCATAAGGAGGTTTCTCAGTACTCAGGATAAATCAACAATGTATATGCATATATAAATTACATGCATGTATACCCTATCTATAGCCTAAGGGGCTAAGTTTAGCTTCATTCTCCTAATGCAAATAACACTAGACCTTACATTTTAAATTTCTCTGCCCCTAAACTCTTTAATCTGGTAAGCACAGGAAATAGTTTATCTGAATGCTCCTTCTAACTTGACTTAAGCAAAACACAGTAAATCTAAAAAAGATAAAATAAAAAATAAACCCTCAGAAATGAAAATGATATCACAAATATCACACACTAAAACACTACATGCTTTACTCAAAGGAGGATCTTTCACACTACCAAGAGTTAGAACAACTCAAGCTTTGGTACCTTTTTCCAGCCGTAGCAGATACCAAAAGAAAATTTTTTTTAACATTTTTTTTTTTATTTTGAGAGAGAGACAGAATGAGAGAGACAGCACATGTAGCGTAAGGGGCAGAGGGAGAAGCAGACTCCCCACTGAGCCGGAAGCCCAATGTGGGGCTCAGTCCCAGGACGCAGAGATCATGACCTGAGCTGAAGGCAAATGCCCAACCGAATGAGCCACACAGGTGCCCCGATACCAAAAAATATTTTTAAACTACAGATGTCCAACCAATAAACTGTGATATAATTATATATGTTGATGACTCCACATTTACATTACATTCAAAAACAGGAAAGCTAGGGGTGCCTGGATGGCTCAGTCGGTTAAGTGTCTGCTTTGGCTCAGGTCATGATCCCAAGGTCCTGGGACTGAGCCCCACATCGGGCTCTCAGCTTAGCAGGGAGACTGCTTCTCCCTCTCCCTGCTGCTCCACCTGCTCGTGTACTCTCTGTCAAATAAATAAATAAAATCCTTATAAAACAAAAACAGGAAAGCTATTCTATGACATTGAAGTAAGGGCAGTGGTTAACCCCGGCAGAAACAGGCAGTGATTATAAGAGGGCATGAGGAACCTCAGGGGTAAAGATAATGTTATGTTTCTTGATTTGGGTGCTGGTAATATGTAAGGATTCGCTTTGTGAAAAAGATATGCCATCTGCTGACTTGGTGCCCTTCTCTGTACTATCATACTTAAAAAGCTGATAAAGAAATAATTATTACAGCAGTTCAAGGCCATGAACGATAAGGACAAGGAGCTCTACACAAACCGATAGCCCTGAAGCACACCTGCACACTAATAGTACCACTGTGCCTGTTAAACTGCGCTCAGTACCAGGCAGGGAAGTAACAAACTGTTAAAAAAAAAAAAAAAAAAAAAGTGCTTCCAATAAGTTTGAAATAAAACAAGTTCACAATTCAAGGGATTAAGCTGAAATCACTCAAGAGTCCAAAGAACACTTGTTAGGGATGTAAATCCTGTCCATAGCATCCTGTGTCTATCACTTGCCAGGTCCGTGAACTTAACTTTGGCCCTCTGCGACCCCACCTCCTCATAAGCCTGTTGTGAGGACAAAGTGAGTCATCTTATGTAAAGCATAAGAACAGCACCTGACACACAGTAAGAGCTCAACAAATGTTGCTCTTCATTCACGTGGGATATTTGATCTCCCAGTGATGCTAAATAAACAACCATAACCAAGTGACAGATGGGCACTGTATTGTACTTTTTCTACAAAGCAGGATCACAAACCATTAGCTTTCTTCAATTTTAATTTCCCAAAGTAGTTGCTGAAGTAGCAATAAATCACACTCCAGGGACGCCTGAGTCACTCAGTCAGTTAAGTGGCTGACTCTTGATTTTGCCTCAGGTCATGATCTCAGGATTGTAAGATCAAGCCCCATGTCAGGCTCCACACTCCGTGTGGAATCTGCTTCAGATTCTTTCTCCCTCTGATTCTTTCTCCCTCTCCCTCTGTCCCTCCCCTCTGCTCGGCACACACTCTGAATGAATGAAGGAAGGAAGGAAGGAAACCTTTTGAAAAAATAAAATAAAAAAATGAATCACACTTCAGTCCCACTCTGGTTCTTTCTCAATTCTTTGTGCTGAATATTTTAAAGAGTAAATAAATAACCATTTAGAGCACTGTATCACCATAGAAAAACTATAGGAATGTAAAATACTAACAGCCAACCCTTTGTAAAAGTTACTATGTAGCAAACATTGCACTAAACATTTTCCTATATTCACCATTACTGTTTGCAACAACCCTATTAAATAGGTATATTGTTCACTCTAACTAAAACAGCCTATGTCCATCTTACTTCTGAGCTCATTTCACTTACTTCCTTTACCTTATTCTCTCATAACTATCTATATATTCTTATTGTAATGTTTTGTAGTTATAGCTGCTCTTCCTCATTAGATTACAGATGCTTCAACTCCCCATTCCCAGAGCTGACACACAGAAGGGACTCAGGAATGGTTGCCATGGACTAATTCATTATAAAGATGGGAATTAATAAATCTTAAGCCCAAATGCATTTGAGTGAGTTGGAGAGAAAGTACCTCATCTTCAGAAGAACATAAAGAACTCAAGCATCTAATTCCATTATTTCAGTTCCACTTGAGATAATTTTCTTGATTTGCTGAGATTCATCTATTTGCCAGGTGTTAATCCAGTGATAATCTGATAATCCTGTTGTTAACAGTAACTTTTCCAAGAATAAGATAAATGCTGAGAAACCCTTTAATGGGCATCTAACAGGAAATTAACTTAACAATGTCCTATCAAAAGACACAATCTTGCAGATCTGCATGCCTCACTCAAAACTACAATAACACATCAATATCTTAACTTGCTGCTTTTGTCTTCCATTACAAAAGGAGCACCATTTGATAAATCATTAAGTCTACTTCAAAGAAATTAGTAAATATAATAGGAAGTTTTCATTTTAAATTAACCTTCAAAGAGTCTTTTCATACTTCATATTAATTAATTAAACAATACTACTTCGACTACAGCTTGGTCACAAGGAATGAATCTGTTGAACTGCTTTGCTCATCACAATGGAACTTATTATACACATTCAGTACCTCAGGCAATGTCCCAGCTTATACTATTACAACTCACACCTGTGTTTAACAATATGGTATTCCCAGATACTGCAACAATTTTTTTTTAATTTCCCTAGGGAAAAAACACAATTTCCTAATTTCTTAATTTATTGAACACCAAATAATATACTATCTAGCACAGAGGGTGTGTGTGTGTGTGTGCGCGCGCGCGCGCGTATAATTTAATCCTTACTATGACCTAAGAGAGCTTATTAGCTCCTTTTCCCCCAAGGGAGAAACTGAGCCACAGAAACTTGGAGTTAGTAAATGGTATACAATTAAAATGCAGGTTTATGTTACCTTGCCTAGTTTTCCTCTATTCCATGCTCTCTTCTCCTTCTGAATCTACCTCTTTCTCACTCTGTAGTTTTCTCTGGTCACCAGTCCCCATAGTGGAAGAGACACATAGTTATACAGTACAAGCCTTAAAGTGACAAATGACACACACTTCAGATCCACTATGCAATCAGGGATCTGTCACAGACCTCACCATTTACAGAAAAGGGCCAATAGTCCAGAAAATCTTGCAAAAGAAAATAAAGGCAACCAACATCTTTAATATTCACAGTAACTTACTCCTCAGAAACCTGAGTTATCAAATTAACAAATTCAAGAAACAAGGCTTCTGAACTAAACCAGAATTAAGAAAATTGAGAAAAAGGAATCACTATTTCCCTATTGGAAAGCTCAACCCTTTTAATGATACCACATTTTTATAAGAGTCACCACAATGGAATATCAAGAAAAAAATCAGTCTTGATCCTCTCATTAGTTTGAGAGAAGAGATCTGTCATCAGGACCATTCCAACGTTTGATCACAAGGACAATATGCTGAATACACAAAGGGCGAAACATCCAAACTCTAATTAAATTGAAGGAATGAAACATGGTATTTCACCCAAAATAGCAAAGATTCTTTTACAATTAAAACACCAATGGGCATTCAAAAACATAATCCTTTCAGGATGCAATTATTAATATTGCCAGTAATATATTATTTTTTAACCTTAAAATATTCATACCTTTTACTCTAATACTATGCTCTTGGGAATGTACCCTTAAAATCCAGAATGAAGGAAAGGTTTCTGTGCATAAATGTTTGTAACAATATTTTTAACACAAAAACTGAAAACATCTGTTCAACAATGGGAATCTTTCCAACAGTAAGAACAAGTAAATCATTTCTTCTATTTCATTTACTATCTTCTATTTCATTTTCTATGTTCTATTTCATTTACTAGTTAAGAAAAAGCTCGGAATATGTAGATTTAAAAAAGCAAGATGCAAAACTGCATCAAAGAGGACTGAAACTAAATAAAATAATTCTTACTAGATATAAAGAAGAACAATACCAAAGTAATTCTGAGGAGTGAAATTTGTTTTATTCTCTTTACTAAATGTGTCTGTATATTCAAAGTTCATAATAAGAACCATTTATATAAAAGAAGAATGAAAATTAAGAAGGCACAACATCCACTTTAAGTATCACAAGACCTAAAAAATGGGGGGAGGAACGGGATCATTTCTGAAATATTCAAATTAGCATAAATGGTTAAAAAATACATTAGACATTTCCCTTAGCTTAATTCTTTGACTTTTTACTCCCAGGGGGAAAAAAACACCAAAATACAGAAATAGGTTTATGCACAAAAAGCATAAATCAAGACATTTACTATCCAAAAAGTTTTATGGCTTACCTTAATTTTATAACATACTAGACACTATCTAGGTAACATACGAGCAAGAAAGACAGGGTCCAATTCTTATGGAGCTTAGATTTCTATAGGTAAGTACAGGTAGCAAGTTAATAGATCTAATAAAATATAACTTCTAGTTTTAAGTATATATAAGTGTTAAAAGTGTTTTATCTGTTTCTTGGGAAGAGACAGGAAGGAGACTGCTCCTATAGGTGGTCACCAAAATAAGTCTTTCTGAGAAAGATACAAAACCAAAAATTAAAGTCAGCCAGGCAAAAAGGAACAGAGGAACAGTCAAAACATAAGAAACATTAAGTGCCAGAATTCAGAAACAAGGAGAAAGTTTGGCATATTCTAGCAGCAGCAAAGAATTCAGTGTAGAGGAAAATGGTAAAAGAGGTAAATCTGGAGAGGTAGGCAGGGGCTGGACCACGGAGGGATTTGCAGGCCAGGAGAAATGTCTATTTTATTGTAATTAAAAAGGGAAGCCACTGAAGGGGGAAGGAAATGATCTTATGTGTATTTTTACGGGGCTTCTGAGAAAACAGACTGTTGAAGGTTAAGAGCAATTAACAAGAAGTTAGGAAGCCACTGCAGGAATCCCAGTGAGGGGTAACACTGGCCTGGACTATAATGATGGCAATGAAAACAGAAAAGTAGAGAAACTTAAAATATATGTGGGTGGTTAGAACCCACAGCATTTATGACAGATGGTCAGGATGTGGGAAATAAGGACCCAGAACAATCAAGTATAGCTCCTAGAAGTCTGAATGAATCATTACTTACAAAACTAAAACTTGAAGTGTGTTTCCAATACTAAGGTACAGTAAAATATATTACGAAGTATCCATCAGATGGAACATCACTAATGTTTATTAAAGGTTTGCATCTCTTACCATCTATGGGGTAACGGATATGATACTAAGTATCCAGGCCTCCAGTTTCCTAAAATAATTACTCAATAATCCCTCAAATAATTACTATAAATACCTACAACGCTCACAGAGTTGCAGGGGGGATTAAATGTGAACCTATGAAAAACACTTTGTGCTCAATATATGAAAGCTGCCAGAAGTCACAGTAATGACTCCAATACCAGAATAGAAAAGGCAGTCAACAAATGTTTTACAGATAAATAGGCAGATAAAAGAAATGATGAAGCAAGAATTTATACCCAGGTCATCTGACTTAATCTTTATAAAAGCATACACTCTTCACCACAGGTGAGCAATGAAGACTGAAAACTTAAGAACTGTTAAGATTGTGAAATCAACTAAGAAGAACTATGAAATCCTTGAACTTTTTGACATAAATTACACAACAACCCAAAATCTAGAGGGTTCAGTATTATACATAGTCATGTAGATAAATTAGAGTAATTGGTAACCTCTGAATCACAAAATAATCAAAAAGCGTATTGATCTTTCAGTAAGTACCTTGATAAATAAGGTTGATGACTCAACCTCCTAGCAATGCAAAGGGAGCTCAAGACTAGGAATTTGGTTAGACCATGGAAGCAAAGAATTATCAACAGGAACACAAGAGCTAGATAGGAAATACAAGTAAAAGCATAAGAGAACATAATCCACAGCCTGAAAGGAAAGCACTGGCAAAGAGACATATACCAAAAACTATGATCAGTCAATTTGAGGGACAAGCACAGACCAAGAGAAACAAGGAGAGCATCAGGAAACTCTCATAGCCCCAGGGCCCAGGCAAAGATCCACTGCTCCAAGGGAAGAGGTAGAAGTAAGAGCCCACCACTTCAGGAGAGAGACAAGAACCCCTCTTGGTCCAGGATGCCACACCAAACAAAACAGGCTACCACTGGGCAAAGAACAGGAAACTCTCGCCTAAGTACTTCTCCCACCCCCTCAACTCCCCCACCCCCACCCCGCAATACTAGGCAGAATTTGCCTGCTGCTGGGGAAAGAGGAAGAAGAGTGAAAAAGCTCAACTCCCAAGGCCCACGCTCACAAGCCCTACCTAAGACTTAGAGTAGATCAAAACCAAGAACTCCTCCACTCCCATCACAAACCTAGTATACAGAGAGAGCCTCTCCACAGTGTAGGCATGCTGCTGATAGCTGCCAATGCAAAAGGAACACTACCTCTGCCAAACAAAACACTAAGTAACAGCAAATCACTGCTGGGGAAATTTCTGGTCTATGGTGCTCTGTAAGTGATGACAGTAACAGCAAAACCATACCCACCTGAACCATTAACAAAACTGACTCAACCTATCACAGGAATAGTGTGACAGAAGAAGCACATCCATTAAAGGAAACAGGCAATATTTACCTCAGTCTCAACTGTGCTATCATTTAATCAGAAATAATGAGCCATTAAAAAAAAATTAAGTCACATTTTGAAAAGGAAAAAAAGAAAAAAAGCTTCATTGTCAATAGATAAAGCAAACAACAGAACCAAACACAAGGATAACCCAGATGTTAGAACTACCAGAGTGGCTAAAATAATTATGATTAATGTTAAAAGATCTAGAGAAAAGGATTAATATGTTAAAGGATCTGGACAATATGTATAAACAGCTGGGGAATCTCAATAGATATGAAAATTCTAAAAGAGAACCAAATAGTAACACTAAAATTAAAAAAAACACAATTTCGAAGTTGGAAAATTCCTTTGACAGGATTATCAGTGCACTTTAAACAGACCAATGGCTTATCCAAGCTGAAATAAAAAGGATAAAAAAGGGTTTAAAAAAAAAGGGTGGGGGAAACCCAACAAATGTGGGACAGTATCAAATGGTCTAACATATACTTAATTGGGAATGCCAAAGAAAGAAGGAAGAAAAATAGGACAAAAGAACCATCCAAAAAAGTAATGGTTGAGATTATCCAAAATTACTGGAAGACAACAAACTACCAATCCAAGAAGCTCAGAAAACTCTTAAAATTGTGAAGTTATCATTACCTTAAATCAAACAAGTTAAAGCAAAGGGTTTAAACAAAAGATAAAGCCTGAAATAATTAACTACTGAAAGTATGTATTTAGCAGATACTGTAAAATACTCTCTATTATCTATAAAAATACAGTAACATATTATTTCCATCTCCACATTTAAAGAACTAGAGGAACAGATCAAACAGAAGAAAAGGTGGTAAAAGGACAAAAAGACCTAAATTATAAAGTATAATCAAATAAACATATATTATAGTTTCCTCCCAACAGCCACCAAATACAGGTATTTAGAATATATCACTTTGACTGAAAAAAAAAAAAACTTAATTTTCAACAAGTACATTAAATAAAAGCATTCAGTTATGAGCTGTAAAAAGTTATTGTGTATGAGTTTGGTAAATCCTCTGGGATGATAATTTTGTGAGAATTCTTTTACAAATTTATTTATTTATTTATTTATTTATTTTTGAGAATTTTAAATAATCTCTACACCCAACCTTGTGGGGCTCCAGAACAAGGGTTTGCACACCACCATCTGAGTCAGCCAGGCATCCCTCTTTTACAAATTTAATAATGGTTTATCATGTTCACTACCGTGAGAATCTTTATTACAGATGACTGGGGTGGGGGGAGGGATCCAGAGATTGATAAGCATAAAGCAGAGAAGAGCCAGAGTTGAGACTTTTAAAATGCAATCTTGAGTTAAGGAGACCTAGGTAAAGTGACCTTACCTCTAGAGTATCCTTCTGTTGTCTCAAAGCTGGGAAAGTGCTGAGGTCCAAAGACACACTTAAATGGTGGGGAAACAGAGGCAAGTCAGAATATACTCATGTCTCCTGATAAAAGGTTCCTACAGGAAGAATTCAAATTTTACTAATACCCTAATGAATTATTGAAGATGTCTGAGCCATAGCAGTAAAAATATTCAAAGAACCATTAAATAAATTTACCCAAAGTTTTTCCCATTTTCCATCAAAGCTAATCAGCATGTCTGGAACCACAGTGGACACAAAGAGATATGAATCAACAATTCCAAGTAAAAGCAAAAGGATATCTAACTTGCCAATGGACTAAACACTGAGTAGCATATGAATAATGCTCCTTAGTGCACATACTGCCTACTACAACTTGAAATGGGTTTTCAAGCATCTCACAAACTACAAGTGGAAATTCTGAATGTTTCATTATAATAAAACGATGATTAAAAAAAAGATGATAAATAGAAATTAACTTTTCTAAATTACTAATTCACAACATGCAAATAATCCTTTACTATGGCATTTTCTTTTAGCAAATATAAATATTAATAAAGACTGTCATATAGCTATTGATCCCTTTTTTTTCCTTTGGAAGAGAGAGAGAGAATGCACATGTGCAAGCACACAAAAGCATGCACACAGGTGTGTTCTTATGGGGGGCAAGGGAGCAAGGGAAAGACTCTTAGGCAGGTTCCACTCAGCATGGAGCCTGACACAGGGCTCGATCTCACAACAGTGAGATCATGACTGAGCCAAAATCAAGAGTCAGACACTTAAATGACTGAGCCGACCAGGCGCTCCTACTGATCCCTCATTGGAAAGCCTATTTTCCCCATAAGATCTTAGTTCTTCAACTTTGAATTCTGCTACGGTAAGACTTTTCAGAAATATCTTCATCATGATTAGAAAGAAATTATCTATAATCATGTCTTGCTTTGGATTTGTACTTAACTAGAAACAGCTGCTGTTTATCTAATCTTAAAAAACTGACCAAAGACAAAAAACAAAAAAACTGACTTATTATCTTTTAATTTCGAAGAAGAGTCTATTCTTATATTATTTCATTTTAAATCAGCGGCCCTAGAATATAACCATTTTTTACTCTTTTACTAACCTCAATATGAAAAAAAAAGTCCTAACTATTAACAGTTCAATACTCAAGGTTTATGATAAATATATCATGACTATCAGCCAGCTATGTGAAAAAAGTTTAAGATTTCAAAACATCAGACTAAATTTTTAGTACATTATAAAAGATAAATGGTAATTTTATAAACAAGTTTAAACAACTCATTATAAATTTTCTTGGATTTGACTACATTCAGAGGACCAACACATTTGCACGTTTCTGTAACATTTTAAAATAAATCCCATAAAGATATATTATAGAGCCTATGACAAAAACAACCCAGGACTATGAGTTAATAGATCTGGGTTCTAGTTCTAGGCCTATCACACTGCATTAACGTTTAAAATACACATATTTAAGTATGATTTGTATAAGACTTACAGAGATTTATCATGACTTATAGAGCTAATGAGTAAAAAGTTTTTTTACTCATTTATGAGTGAGTAAAAAGATTAATAGCTAAAATCAGTGTGGCTCTCAGCTTCAATTACAAAGGCATCTGGAAACCAGTGAATACTGGGATCAGCAGCAACACAAAATGAGGAAGCTGCCAATTTGTTCAAATATCACATATTATATATACCAAAATTATTATTGCAGGACAAATAACTGGAACATTAGAAGTGAAATCATAAGAGCAGAGACTTCATTTGTTTAGTTTCTACTATTTCTCCAGCACCTAAAAAGTGTCTAGCGGTAGGCATTCAAACATTTGTTAAATAAATGTACTCCCCAACTAAGAAGCACAATGCAATCTCACAGACTATGCCTACTACTGACTTTACTACTCCTAATTTCACATGAACCAGCACTTTTTAAATTTTAAACTTTTGTAATGTCCCTAAGATTACAAACTGAATAAAATTCCAGCCTTTTTAATAATCACTTTAAAAATCACAATCATTTTAATTTCTCTAAACTCTTTCAAAAGGATGTGAAATAATCAACTACGGAGTTCATGACTCAAACCAACTGAGTAATGCATTCATCATAATTACTAAGTTTATAGAAGGAAAAACTGAAAGTTATCCTGTAACATTTTTCCACTAGAAATTATTAACAGTCACAAATAAAGATGTGCTACAGTTTTTTCCAAAAATATTTAACTAATACAGTTTTTCAATAGCAACAAAAACATCTTAGGTAAGAAGAGACACCAACAGTTAAATCATACTGTATTACAGATGACCCACATATTTTAAGGTGCTGGACACAGTGGACACAAAGTTCTACTTGTCAACCATTAATCGCTACACAGATATAAGTATCATCAACTACAACAGATTACAATCAAAAACAAACCTTCATGTTGAAAAGTATTTACAAACAAGGCTAATGGTACAACCTTTATGAGAAAGATACCATAATAGATACCTCAAATGGGCAAAAAGAAAGAACAACCACTGTGATACCACATAATTAGATAGATACTGCCAGTAAGAATTGCAAGAAGGGTATAAACAATTTCCTAAGAAAGTCCCAAGGTGGAAGAAATCATGTCTTACTGAAGATAACTTTGGAAAGACTTTATGACAAAAGAAATACGGAGAGCAGGACCCATGTCAATTTCTTCCCGCCACTGTATCTCCAACTCATACAACTGTGCACTGAAATAGAATAGTCTCAATAAATATTTACTGACTGAACAAATATTTGGAATGGACCTTGAGAGACAGAGAGGACATGCTAGTATGAGGGAAATATGCAAGCAACAGAATAAAGGAGAAAATAAACTGTGTTCAAAGAACAAGAAGTATCCTAATTTTGCTAGAATATACTTATGATATACAGAAGACCATCAGGAGTTTGAGTCCACTATGAACTTCAAAACAAGTTTAAATTTAATTTGGTATTAATAAAAAATAGTAACAGCTTTATTAATAAAAGTAGTATATAACAGAGTACAACGTCAGTTACAAGATTATTGCCTCCCCTAGCACAAATAATTTAGTTCAGAAGCACTGTGTTAGCAGTAAAAACAGAAAGAATGGCAAAAAACTCAAACGTAACTTCAAGAATTTGTGTTTGACTCGAAAAACAATGGTGCCACTAAAAGAAATACAGAGTCAAAGAAAGGGGAGAGGGAATCAGGTAAAGAAAATGATATTTATTGAGCATTTATTCCTTGCTAAGCACTTCGAATGCATTATTTTAATCTTTATAACAACCCTGTGAGGTAGTTACGCTCCCATTTTACAAATGAGGCAAAAGAAGTCAAGATACTTCCCCAAAGCTGACAAAGCTAATTAATCTCTCATTCCACCTCTTCTTTGCTAAAAGAACCTCCATTTTGTTCCAACAGGGTAGCAATGTGCTCAGGAAGGTGGGCCACTCTCCCAGTCCTATGAGAATGAAACACAATTGTTCTAAAAATGGAAATCATTGTTCAACCACCCAGACCTGACCCATGAGATGAGAAGAAATATGCTAAAGGCTTCGAGGAAAGACCTTCCTACCTGCATTAGCATTGTGGAGGTCATCAGAGACCTTGAAGTTAACAATCTAAGAGCTGTCCTTGACTCTTCCCTTTCTTTCACTGCTATGTCCCCAGTCCATCAGCAAACCAAGTCAATTCTAATTCCAAAATATCTTGTTAACCCTTCCTCCTCCTATCATCCTGTCCAAGCCATTAATTTTAAATGAGACTACTAACAACTACTTTCCAGTGCAATCTCCCTGTGGTGACTCTTGCACTCAACAATTCATTCCCCTAACAGCAGCCAAAGATACTTTTTGAATGTAAATCATGGAGCAATTGAAACCCTTGTGCTCTGATGGCGGGGCAATTAAAGGGGGCAACCACCATGGAAAACAATATGAGGTTCTTCAAAAAATTAAAAATAGAACTACCATATGATCCAGCAATCCCACTGAATATATATATATACAAAAGAACTGAAAGCAGAGTCTCAAAGATATTTGCACACCCACGTTTACAGTAGCACTATTCACAATAGCCAAAAGGTAGAACCAACCCCAACTCTCCACTGGCAGATAAAGGGATATAAAAAATGTGGTATATACATACAATGGAATATTACTCAGACTTAAGAAGGAAGGAAATCCTGTCATATGCTACAACACGGACGAACGAACATTGAGGACATTATGCTAAGTCAAAGAAGCCAGCCACAGTAAAACAAATACTGTATGAGTCCACTTATAGTGAGATATCTAAAGTAGTTAAATCCATGGAAACAGAAAGCAGAAGGTCCCCAGGGGCTGCAGGGAGCTGCTGTTTAATGGCTTGAAGTGAGAGGCTCCATTTTGAAGCTCCATTTTCCTTTCTAAGTAATGAACTCTTAAGCTGACCCAGAATGGGCAACTGTTTGACAAGCAGGTGCTAATAAAACTCAACAGAACAACTGATATTCGGACCATAAAACTGTCGGTATGAAGTTTATGAAGACAGAACAATTAACTAATGCATACCAAGAACTGTTTTGTTTGGTAGCACCAATAAAGTAGTTGATTAGAAAATAATCAAAAGGAGCTCAACAAGTTAGCACCAATGAACATTCTTCCCCCTCTTCTCTTATCTAAGTCATGTGATTACCCTCTTCTCACTCATAAAAACCTCTTGTTTTCCCCACATCAGTGGGATACCTTCCTGGTTGCTACTAATACCAGCATTCCCTGAATTGCCAATTCTGAGACCCCAAATAAAAGGCCTTTGTTTCTTGTTCAGTTTGCCTCCTTTCTTTACCTGATTGGAAATTGGAGTTTCAGTTTTGTGACATGAAAATACTCTGTAAATCTGTTTCACAACAACATGAATATAATTAACACTGCTGAATAGTACACTTAAAAATGGTTAAGATGGTAAATTTTGTGTTACATGTTCTTTCCATAGTAATTTGAGGGGGAAAAAAAAGCAAGCCAAAACACTCAACCAAACCCCACCCCCAAAAAAGGAATCATATAACTACCCTCCTTAAAATGCTTCAACTGCTTCCTATCACTCATTGAATAAACCCCAAACAGGGTCTATGAGGCTATGTACTGTCTGACCCTTCCCTCTTGCACAGCCAGATCAAACGTTGCTCTCCCTCTTCCTCAAGATGCTCAGTCAAAATGATACTTTCACTTCTTCAAATAATTCAAATTCTCTCTTGCCTCATGGTCTTTCGCCCATGCTGCTACCATGATATGGAATGTTATTACCCAACTCTTCAGAGATTTGGCTCCTGATTTTTTAGATTTCCTGCTAAATGTCACTTTCTCAGAAACCTTTCTTGGGGCACCTGGGTGGCTCAGTGGGTTGAAGCCTCTGCTTTCGGCTCAGGTCATGATCCCAGGGTCCTGGGATCAAGCCCCGCATCGGGCTCTCTGCTCAGCGGGGAGCCTGCTTCCCTTCCTCTCTCTCTCTGCCTGCCTCTCTGCCTGCTTGTGATCTCTGTCTGTCAAATAAATAAATAAAATCTTTAAAAAAAAAAAAAAAGAAACCTTTCTTAATCAGCCTACCTAAATTAGGTGTCCCCATACAAGTCATATTATCTTCTATCTTCTATCTCTTTTGTTCCCTGATAGCATTTCTCACAAGTTAAAAACAATTTATTTTTCCTATTCTCACAACTGAAATGCAAGCTCCGTGGGGAACTTAAAGTCTGATATTGCAACTGCAAAATGTCTTAAATTTTTTAATCATATAAAATAATAAAGGTACAAAATCACTTAAGCTAATGACACAACTTTTTAAAAATACAGTAACACTCCTCACTCTCAATCTCCTCACTTAGTTTCATATTTCTACAAAGTTTTTACTAATCTTAGACCATTAATGATTATTTGGATCATGGAAGTGACTCAAACTACGTCTTCACACTTTTTTTAAAGGCAACGTAAAACATCTTAACAATGATACTCAATACATCACAGCACATTTCTACAACTATTCTACATCTTTATCTCCAGATTAAAAAAAAAAGTCAACAACTGAATACTTCTATTTGCCAGACTCTGTACTCAGCACAGATTAAGTCATATATTCTTCAAACTCAGTTTAGAGTTAAGGAAATTAAGGCACTACAATACCGTAATTTATAAGAAATGCATGTATTGGGTCACGGAAAAGAACAAAATAAAAACCTCATTTATGGTTGGTCTTCACCCACAGTTCTGGCTCACAGCTCCCAAAATCCACGGAATTTCCTGAGAGGTAAGAGCAAAGGGAGCATCTTTGCTTTATTTGAGCTCTAATACTCAATTCCTGAAAAAGCTTCAGAGCCAAAAAAGTGAAATGAGTGTCTTATTATTCATAACAAACCCTTTCTACCACAACTGGGCTTATGTTAACGAAGGAGACTTACACAAAGCACCTAAGGGATAGGGGCTGGTTGCCAGGGAAACCAACCTTGACTCTAAGGCTGGAACTTTCAGTCTCACCCTGATTTCTGGGGAGGATACGGGGGCTAGAGGTTGAATTATTCACCAAGGCCAATGAGTTCATCAGTCATGCCTATATAATGAAAACCCAATGTCTCCATAAAAAAACAAAAAGAGGGCATTCAGAGAGCTTCCATCTTGGGGAACCAGAAAGCTTCCATGTGCCATTATGCGGAGCCCCAAATTCCAGGAGGATAGAAACTCCTTTGTTTAGGATTTTGCCCAATACAACTTTTCATCTGGCTGCTGATCTGTATCTTTTAATATCCTTTGTAATAAACTGGTAGTAAATGGGTTTTCCTTAGTTCTGTGAGTCACTCTAGCAAATTAATCAAACCCAAGGTGGGGGATCCATGGGAACCTACGATTTACAGAGGATCAGTCAGAAGCACAGGTAACAACAACCAGGGCTTGTGAATGGCTTCTGAAATGGAAGGTAGTCTTGTGGGACTGAGCACTCTACACGTGGGATCTGATTCTATCTCACGTAGAAAACGTCAGAATCGGGCTGAATTCTCAGACTCCGCTGGAGTCGGAGAACTGCTTGCTGGTATGGGCAAGTCTCCCCCGCACAGACTGGAACTGGGGCCAGAAACACTTTTTAGGCATGAATAAATTAAATCACCTACCCCTGATTACAGAACCACTATCAGACTGGGACTCAAGCTCAAGAAATTCCACTCTAATCTAGAGGCTATGCTTCTGATCACACTGTACAAAATGTGGGACCAGACTTACGGCCCAGAAAAAAGTTCAAGATATAAAATGTTATGCTTCTTAAAACTGACATTCCATTCTTAAGGAATATTCATGAAAACAAATCACAAACAGGAATTACCCACTTACTGAGGTTACCAATTTAATTTTTTAAATTTTAATTTATCATAAAAATTTCCGCATTGGTGGATTTTTTTTTTAAAGATTTTATTTATTTACTAGAGAAAGAGAGCACACACTAGCACAGAGGGAGAGGGAAAAGCAGATCCCTGCTTAGCAGGAGTCTGATGCAGGCCTTGATCCCAGGGTCTTGGGATCATGACCAGAGCCGAAAGCACTTAACTGACTGAGCCACACAGGCACCAACTCCGCCCCAGGAGTATTTTTAAAATTATAAACTATTTGAGACCAATCCTAAATCTCCATCATACATAGTAATCTACAGATATGATAATAATCTCACCAGGACTTTAAAGGATTAAATAAGATAAAACATACAAATGCCTGGCATAAATTTGAATCCCACATGCAGACACGGATGTTGATACACTACAAACAGGCTGACCATTGACTCTGCCACACCGGTAACTCACAACCTTCACTAGGCATTCTCAAATGGTAATGCCTATGATGTCATTCCCCACTCAGCTTCCTCCTCTCACACTGCTATACCTTTCCCCATGTGACAAACTCTTTATAACATTTTTTTAAAGAGTTTATTTATTTGTGAGAGAGAAAGACAGAGTGAGCATGGACAGGCATGGAGGGGACATAGCAGAGGGAGAGGGACAAGCGGACTCTAGGCTGAGCACCCAGCCTGGAGTCCGCTTGTCCCTCTCCCTCTGCTATGTCCTGAGATCATGACCTGAGCCAAAACCAAGAGTCAGACACTTAACCGACTAAGCCACCTAGGCAACCCCCCTATGTGACAAACTCCTATACATTCTCAGTGAATACTTCTGTGGAAAAAAATAGCCCACGTTGGGCACCTGGCTGGCTCACTTGTGGAGCATGCAACTCTTGACCTTAGAGTTGTGAGTTAGAGCCCCACGTTGGGTGTAGAAATTACTTAAAATGAAATTTTAAAAAAACTTGTTTTAAATACCCCACCTCCCCACATCAAAATGCAATTCCATTAAATACAGCCCTTATGCCCTTACACTCTTGTCACAATGTATCATCACCCTTTAAAAGGCAGTATCTCCTCCTAGAATACAAAGCAAGATCAGTATCTTATTAATCTTAAAATTCCAAACACCTAACTTGGTGACTGGCACATACAGTCACTTAAGTGTTTTGTTTATTTGCTTGTCTGCTTATTAATGAAGACTAAAAGTAATACCAAAAAGTAAACAAAAAAGTACTATATTTATTAATACCACAACTTGTTCCAAAGAAGGGGAAGGGAGCTCATTTTCAATATTGCAAATATATAAGCAGAAACTTCTAATAAATATTCTAATAGGTATTTCTAGTAAATGCAGAAATGCTATGAAATAAGCTCCCACAGTAGATTCCTTTTAAAAAACAAATACAATATTATTACTTTTTTTTTTGGATTATGCAATCCACTCTCGGGCAATTTTCAAGTTTATATTGTTCTTGCAACAATGCAATTTCAGCATCTTTATATCCCCAGTTCCTTGCATCATATCTGGCACAAAACAATCCCTTAATAATGTTTAAAGCTTTATGTACAGACACACACACACTCACCAAGTCTGACTTTCTGACTTTTACCCTCCACCCTTCTTTTTAGGATCTATTTCAACAGACCTAGAACCAAACACTGGATGCACATCACAGGGTCTATTTTAAAAAGCAAACCCAAGACATAGCAGAGTATCTATACCCCCAGTTGAACAAAGATTTAAAGTAGATTTTTTTTTTAATTTTGGTATCCAGAAACACAGAAGAAATATCAAGGATTAACACAGTTTGAATGTGTGTAACAAAGTAGAAAGAATTGCTAAAGATGAAAGTAAGGAAACAGGAGAAACTACATACTTATCATTAATGGAAAAGTTAGAGGTTTATTGCTGGAGAATAGGAATAGAGAAGGATTAATATTATCTATTTACTCAACATCAGATATTTTTAAAAAGGAAAAAAAAACATAAGCACAATAACATGGACCTGTGAAAGTCCAATATGTTAAATAACAGATAAAAATTGCAAGTAAGGGTTTTAAAAAAAAAACCTTTTTACTTAGAATCATTTAACAAACAACTACAAATCATTTTTGTTACTCTAGGGGTTTGTGATAAGATTGTTTAGTATTTTTAAATCACATACATCAGATTCACTTCAATTATTTTTTAAGTCAAAAACCTAGTACTTAACTCAGTAAAATCATTTTTGAAGTGTGAAAGTTCTGTATACTGGCAAGTTTAGGAAGGTCAAAAAGAGAGGTAGAGAAAGAGAGAACAAGTAGAGGTAAAAGTAAGTTAAACAGAGGCCAAGATCCATAAGCACAAAGACAGACAAATTTATTTTGCAAGAAACACTAGGACAAGATACAGGTGCGTGGGGTCTGAGATGAGTATTAGTCTAAATAACTGTTCTGGTATTACTCTGTGGTTCTGGGGGTAAGGCGAATTACCACCATCTAAAGAAAACACTGAATAGCCACTATTTAACATTCTACAACTAATTTTAGTCTTTATCCTAAAGTTGTTTCACTTTACACTGCATGACTAGGCAGCCTAGCAGAAAGGAAATTACTCTCAGGTCCACAGCCATGATAGTTGTGGCTATCACCTCAAGGGCCAAATGAAATAAAGCCAAAAGTCAAATCAATCATTGGCTTGGGGTTCCCTATCCCCAATTTAGAGCTTTCCTAGTAATGAAGTTCTCTGAGGAGGAAATGTTCAGCTAGGCTAGAGGAACACAAGACTGAGGACAGAGACAGGAGAGAACCACCCTTAAAATTAGCAAAAATAAAACCAGTCAAGGAAAACAGTTACTGAAGACAGGATTAGATACTTCAAGAAGAACTAAATATCTAATAACTACTAATATAAAGTTCTGGAAGGATAAGGAAATGAATAAATCATTTAGATTTGTCATTTGAAATCATCACCTAAGGATCAAGCTTGAAATTCATATGTAAAATTCAAAAGTTAATTTTGAAACAAATAATATGCCAGTATTCTATGACATTGCCTGTCAAGGAATGGGTGAGAGTGGGGAAAGTTCAACTTTGATACAATATAGTATTAAGTCAACCTGGAAAGTTATCCTTTGTTAAGGAATAAATTTGCACTTTAAAATACGGAATACTAGGGGCACCTGGGTGGCTTAGTTGGTTGAGCATCCAGCTCTTGATTTCAGCTCAAGTCAAGGTCTCAGGGTCCTGGGATCCAGCCTTGTGTCCAGCTTAGCACTCTCTGTTAAGTCTGCTTGAGACTCTCGCTTGCTCGCTCGCTCTCCCTCTGCCTCTCCCTCTACTTGCATGCTCACTCTCGCTCACACGCACACGTGCTCTCTCTCTAAATAAACGGATAAAATCTTTTAAAACATTAAATCAAAATAAAATTAGGAATACTAAAAATAATTTCCTCTTGATATTTTCAAGGACTTTCACCAATCTAAGTCACTCTACAAAGGTTACATGTTTAAAATTAAACAATAATTTTTGCTTCTTAGATTTCCTCTAGATTCCTTTCTAACAATAAAGCAAATTTTATAAAATTTCCTCTAAACATTTTCATTGCCATAATTTCATGATTGAAATTGTCATGGCCTTTACTTCTATACAGCTTCCTAACTGGCCTCTTCACTTATCTCTATCATCTCCTCATTTCCATCCACCCAGACTGTGCTTTCTTAAACAAAGAGCTCATGTCACTTCAATGTTCAAAAACCACAGTGCTTCCCAACCCAGCAGGTAAACAGATTTACTAAAGATCAAAATACCTCCTTAAGCCTTTTGTTTTACCTTAACAATAAAAGTAAATTTGCATTCTCCATAACACATGCAAGTTCAGTACTGTTAAATGTTTTAAACTACTATGGATTAAATACTTGTTTGTTTCCCAGTTAGTAAAATGGATATGCCAAGGGGCGCCTGGGTGGCTCAGTGGGTTAAAGCCTCTGCCTTCAGCTCAGGTCATGATCCCAGGGTCCTGGAATAGAGCCCCGGAGCCCTGCATCAGGCTCTCTGCTCAGCAGGGAACCTGCCTCCTCCTCTCTCTCTGCCGGCCTCTCTGCCTACTTGTGATCTTTGTCTGTCAAATAAATAAATATTTTTTTAAAAAAATGGATATGCCAAGAAAATGTATCATAATTCCCATACTCCCATGCACATGGCTGGGTACCCCAGTGTTAGATGTGTTCACATTTCAAAACAAAGCATATAAACTAAGAAATATTAACGTTCTAGATAATTTGGATTGAATCTTCTTTCTCCTTGCATTTCCCACTACTCTATATACACCCTATACTTAACTCTAAAAAGAACTATTAATTTACCGCTTATTCTTGCATATTATGCCTTCTTCCAGAAAGCTCTTTCACTCATTTCCACAAGAAGTCCCTATTTATACATCAAGCTCCCACTCAAACCCTAACCTCCTCCTATTCCCTAATAGTCTTCCCTTCCCCAATATTTTGCAGTCTTTTATTGGTACTAATCAGTCTGTCTCATTATGTTTAGTTGTGTCTAAGATGCATACAACATACCAGTTAAGAATCAAAGCTTTGTAAGCAGAGAAACTCAAGTCAATCTCTGACTATAATTACTAAGTATAACCTTGCGCGAGTTACTTAAGATCATCCTCTATGGCTTTCCTCATCTTTTATATGAAGATTACAGTAGGGTTATCGCCAACAGTGTTAATCTCAGCATCAAAAACAGTGATGTATATGCGGCACTTAGCATAATACTGACAGCCAGTAATAGTTTAATAAATACATACTATTCCCAACAGGCACACTCATTGTCTTACTCCTTTTTGTATTCTTTCCAATTCCTACTGTACATACAATATTCTGCATATGTTTCATAATTGTTTGGCTGAGGGGAACCTGGGTGGCTCAGTCACTTAAGGGTCCAACTCTTGATTTCGGCTCAGGTCATGATCTCAGGCTCATGAAATTGAGTCCCATGCCGGGCTTCACACTGAGTGGGGAGTCTTACTACTCTCCTTCTCTCTCAAATAAATAAATCTTTAAAATAATCATAATAATAATGGTTTGGCTAATAAAATCTGATAGTTCTTAATAAGATAAGGTCATAATTATAGTGAATATCAGTAATGGTTTACTACTCATATTACTAACTGTGTATCTTAACATTAGCTCAACCAGTTCATACTTTGGCTACCATATACATAGATAGAGATCTCAAACATCATCTTAAGAGTATTCTACACTGCATTATTATCAATGAGTAAGCCAATATCTAAAATACACACAGTTACTCAGAAGTAGATATTAATCTAAAAACATAAGCATGTATCCAACCAAAAAGCAAGCCCTAAGCAAAGTAAAGAATTCTTGTGTGGATCCTTCTATTGCTAAAGTTAAGCCAAATCTGTAACCCATTTTTCCAACTGGGCCTCTAAGTTATTCCTATGCAAGGGGATTCCCAACAGACACCAATCAGTTCTATCATGGTATTCTCAAGAAAAGCAATGTTTCCAGACCAGTGAGATAATTCTAAAATGTTCAAAATAGACTAGATCAAAACAGATATAAGTAGATACTTAATCCTGTAGTTAGCAAGAGAACAAGACAAAACAAACCAAAAAAAAAAGGAAGAAGAGGAAAGAAAAAGAAAAACCCCTTATCACAATGGCCAAAGAATGATGAAGAAAAGGACCAGTACTAGTTAACCTGGGAAGCCAAAAGAGAAGACAGCACAAGACCTATCCATCAAAAGGTGGCTTCAGGAAATTAGAAGCTAAACTCAGAAAGAGCAATTTCACAAAAAGAGAAACAATGGTTTCTAATACTATGTGAACTACACTATAAGTTTACCTATCGTCACAATGTCAACATCAACACTATAAATTCACTGTAAAATACTCATCAAAGCAACATATATGTAACTACACTCAAGCCAATACTAATTTTTTTAAAAAGCGACATTTGCTAGGTAAATGTTAGGTATTGCACACCTTGCAGGTTGAAATGCTTAAAAATGAACCTTGAGATTTTTTACAGTGATAATCATGTTCATGTGAAGTATTTTCATCTAAATTAACAAAACCCCCACCACATACATGTGTTTAACACTAATGAGTAGAGTGGCTCTTTCTAAATGGTATACCTTCACATTAAGAATATTTTAAGTTTTCACTGAAATTTTAATACTTCCAAAAGACACGTCTTAAAATGTTTTATATTCCAGGGGCACCTGGGTGGCTCAGTGGGTTAAAGCCTCTGCCTTCAGCTCAGGTCATGATCCCAGGGTCCTGGCATCAAGCCCTGCATCTGGCTCTCTACTCCGCAGGGAGCGTGCTTCCCTTCCTCTCTCTGCCTGCCTCTCTGCCTACTTGTGATCTCTGTCAAATAAATAAATAAAATGGTAAAAAAAAAAAAAAAAAGTTTTATATTCCTAATATCATACTAATGGTAAATATTATAGTAAACCTTAACAGAGGCACTAAAGAAGGCTGCATTAATTCATTTTTAAGAAAAGATAGAACCAAATATTTCTTTTTTTTTTTTTTTTTTTTTTTTTTTTTTTTTTTTTTATTTTTTTTTTTTTTTTAAAGATTTTCTTTATTTATTTGACAGACAGAGATCACAAGTAGGCAGAGAGGCAGGCAGAGAGAGAGAGAGAGGAGGAAGCAGGCTCCCTGCTGAGCAGAGAGCCCGATGCGGGGCTTGATCCCAGGACCCTGAGATCATGACCTGAGCCGAAGGCAGAGGCTTAACCCACTGAGCCACCCAGGTGCCCCAGAACCAAATATTTCTAAAGCCAAAATTTGTTTTAAAAAATTCTGAAACAACAAAAAAAAAAAAATTCTGAAACAACTTCTACAAGAAAACATGTTTTAAATGTTTCAGTTACAGTTGAACCTTGAACTTTGTTTGAACTTTGTGGATTTAAACTTCGTGGGTTCACTTATATACATATTTTTTTCCATACAGTACAGTACTGTAAATATATTTTCTCTCCCTTATGACTTTCTTAATAACACTTTCTTTACTCTAACTTACTTTAAGAATATAGTATATAATATAAATATAAAATACATGTCAATCAACTGTTTAGGCTTCTGGTCACTAGTAGGCTATTCATAGTTAAGTTTGGAGGAGTCAAAAGTTATACTCAGATTTTTAACTGCACAGGTCAGCACTCCCGACCCCATTGTTCAATGATCAACTGTATTGTGCACACTTTGCCAGAATAAAGAACTGTGACATATACATAAACACACATGACATATTTGCATATGTGTATTCTTTGTCCTTCCCTTGCCCTCTCATAAACTATTTCTCGAGACCGTATCTGGATGAGATCAATCACTCTTCATTGGGATCAATTCACTGATTCTAAATCTGTCCGGCATATAATAATAATAATAATAATAATAATGCTTTGCATTATTAAAACACTGCCTTAGATTGTAATCAACAAACTTCATCACCAAGCCCTAATTTGCTTTAAATTTCAATCACTTTCAAAGCAAGAACCCTAAAGATATGTACATGTATACGTAATTTAAACCTTTACTACACAGTATTATAAATACTGGTTTCACTTTATCAAAACATTTGCACACTCAATCCTGGAACCGTAATATAAAAAAGGAAAAAAATATAAACCAATATTCATTATGATGGTGAGTCTGTTTCTTTTGATGATTTCTCAGTCTCTCTTTATAAGAACACTTGCTTACTTAAAACTAAGCATGAGACAGATGACTTAAAAAGCAATTTAGTCTTAAAATACACTAAACCTCAAAAGTAAAACTCTTGGAAGGCAAAATTCAGTGGAAAAGAATGCTTTCAACATTTTATTTGTAAGAGGCAAACTCTTTATGATGTTGCTGAAGTATTAAAAATACCCATCTGTAGAGGAAAAGAGAAGATTTGATTTTGGCTATCACTTTCAGAGCTATTAAGAATACTCACAGTTAAATGACAACTTTAATACAGAGCCAGAATACAATTCTTCTCTCAGAATTCTTTCAAGAATTTTCCACTTTCAAAATTCACATGTATCTTAGTTTTATTACTAATGCTCTCTACCCCACTTCTCTCCATTAATGCTTCCCAGAATATGATAAAGCCGTATTTTTTAAGTACAGTCTATGGTTCTACTTCCTGAAGTGTACAATAGCAATAATTTATTATGTTTGGGGTTTAGCATAACATTTACAAGTCGAAACCATTAAAGAAAGCGCTATTCACACAATCAGAAGAATGGGAAAGAGCCCTATAGTGGAGAGCATATATAGAGCTCAAAGAAATTTTCAATATGCTCCAACTTTATTACAGACTTCAATTTACCACTTCCCAGGTATCAGTGCTATTGATTGTATTTACATAAACTTAGTAAAATGACAATTTAACTTGCACATTGTATAGTCAGATTATCTTAAATTTGAAATGGAAATGTTTAACTTGTTAAAAATTAGTATTCCAACAAAAGGAAAGAATAAGAACATTCAAAATAAATTCCAGAGTTAATATTATTTTTGCAAACATATTTTAAAGCACTATAGTACAAACTCACTTTGTGTGATCACACTTCTTATCTAATAGCAATTACCTTTCCTTTTTCATGATGCCATAAAGAAAAGAAATTTAAATCTTTAAAAAGGATTATAAACAGCTAGTTAAAATAAAATTCCTCCTGAAGTAATTTCCTTGCTATAATCTATATACTATACATTGTATTATCAGTTAGAAAGTACTTAATTTTCTAAGTCGCATGCCCTCCTATCATTACATACTGATAAAACATTAGCCAATTATTTGTTGATCAAACTCTTCTGCTCAAGAAACCAAGAGTCATGCTCCTGTATCTTCTAGAAGCCCAAATATTTGTTCCCTCCCTTCCTGCATGAGGCATTAAACCTTCAGAATGTTTTATCTTGCTACTTTCCTTAACCTCTGCAATTAGTTTTATCTTACTAATTTCCTAATAATCACTCTTCTTCATTTTATCTGCCACAGTTGTATTTGGAGAATAAAGACTATTCAAGCTTAAAGTTATTCCACCTATCCTTTCAAACTATACTATGCTCCTAATACTCATCATTCTGTAATCATTTTATCCAAATTAACCAGTGATAGGTTTGATGTTTCAAGTTTCATTTAAAAGAGCTTGATATGTTTCAGGGTAAAGTAAGTTAAAGATTCTGATCATTATGTTCTACACAACTTTGAAAGAGCCTGATAAAGTTTACCAACACCTTCCTCTCTGAACTAGTAAACACCCTGTCACAGAACCCAGAGAAGAGCTGCTTTGCTCCAAAGAGTACAGCTCCTGGGCACTTCTCAGGGCAGCTGTTAGTAACTTTCAGGGGACTGCTGGACTATCACTTTGGTTAAATCAATGATGGATCATCTTGTTTCACTTTGCTTTTTCTTTTTAGTCTTGCAATCAGTGTAGAAAACCTACTGATGACCTTTAAAAATACAGTACAAAAATTTAAAAAAATAAGGTTTGGCTCCACTACTTTTCCAAAAGAAATCGTTTCAAGATCCCTACATCATTACTTAAACCACACATATCAGTTGTACGTGACACTGGAAGGCTTTAAAGGGATTCCATTTTCTTTCTAAACTTACTAAACATGTTCGCAAGTTTTAAATAATTTCGAGAACGTTCTATACTACAAAGGTGCTCGTGCGCTCTAGCAGAACTGTGCTGCTCAAATACAAGCCCCGAAACGAATATCCTGCGCCTGACAAATTTTAGGTACATTTCTGGTTACCTGAAGAGCTTTCTGCACCCTTTATCCCCCAGTGATGCTCCCAGCAGCAAATACCTCCCATCCTTTAAAACCTTCCTCCCAACCCTCCAAAAATACACGTTAGGTTTAGAGGTTTCCGCATACTAATACGGAACCACTAATACCATTAGGTATGACGGCTCTCAAAGAATCCTCTTTAGCAGCCTCCCCTGGGACATTGTGCTCAGCGAGGCTTTGAACCTGTGAGACTCGCTGCCAGCTGCCTTTGCAAAAGGAGCACCACAGGCAGACTAAATACCGCAGTGCTGCGCTGACTTTTTGTAGCAGCTTAAAAAAAAAAAAAAAAATCAGCCCAGTACCCTGCAGACCCTGCTAGCTCTTCTGCAGCGCCGAAGAGAAACCACCGCATTGCTCAGCGAGGAACACCGGGGAGCCCGACTGTAGGGCGGAGAAGCGAGTGCCGTCGAGAGGCTCCGTCGAGGGCGGGGTGTCGGGGGTGGGGGTGGGAGGAGAAAGGCGTCCGGACTGTAGGGGACCGCGACCAAGCAGCGGCCAAGGCGCTGGCGTCTGGGCGCCCCGTTCCGCATCGCGCACTGCCCAAGGCAGTCGTCTAGCGGGCACGCAGCAGGGGTACGGGCCCCTCCCGGGGATGGGAGTCCCGAAGCAGCCGGTCTTGCCCCGCCCGCCACCCCCCGGGCCCTCACCTGTCATGAGCGCCGGACTGTCGCCCGCCGCCGCAGCGGGAGAGGAGACGGCTGCCGCGGCAGAGCCTGAGGCCCGCCGCCCGCGGAGGTGCCGGGACAGCAGCTCGCATCCGTCCGCCGCTCCGGCCACCAGCAGTCCGAACACCAGCAGCGCAGCCCAGCACCACTGCCGCAGCCAGCCCGAGGCCGGGCCGGACGCCGCGGCGGGATGAGGGCGCGGAGGAGGAGCGAAGGGAAAGCGCGGCGGCGCCCCGGCCGCCGGCCACTCGTCCGCTCCGCCAGGCGCTGCAGCCGTTGCCGCTGCGGGCGACTTCTCGGGCCGCCCCCGCCGCCTCGGACTCGAGCTCCTGCTGGGCGCCAGCCTGGTCCCCTCCGCACCGGCGGCCTCTGGAGCTCGGGTCCCGGCTGCGTTCATTGGTTCCGGTTATTTAAAAAAAAAAAAAAAAGGTGAGGGGCAGAAAGGTACGGCGTCTTCAGGCCGCGCGCGACACCCGCGCTCCTGCGGCGGCGAGACCGGGATCCGCTGCTCTGGCGCCTCTGAACACCAGCCCCAGCGCCCGCGCCACCGCCGCCGCGGCGCATCCCCCCGCCCCCTTCGGCCCGCGCCCGTCGTAGTACCACGCTCGGCCCCGATGCCTCCTCCCCTCACACACTCGCACGCAGCATACCAATCCCCCGCCTCCTTCAGCCTCTCCACGGCGCAAGCGCGGCTCTTCTGCACTGCGCCTGCGTGGCCCCATAGCCCCGCCCCCGAGGGCGTTCCCGGGAACACTGGAGTGCGGTGGGGTGGCTGCTAACGCTCTCCTGGAGCGACGGAGTTGGAAGGCCGGGAGGAAGACGGGCATGCCCCCCTCCCCCATTCACGGACCCGCCCAGACAGCTGGAGGGTGGGGGGACCAAAGAGGCGGGACAAAGGAGTACAGACTTCCCAAATTGTTTGGGCAAGTTATAGGCGTGTAGACGACAACAAAAATAATTGCGTGGGTCAGGAAAACCTTGTAATCAAAAACAGCGGCGTCTCTAGAATTTCAATATAGGTGGGGCTTACAAGAAGCCTGCAAAGTGGAAGTAGAGGTTAGCAGAGAGCAGTGTTTTATTTACTTAAAGCGCTTGGTACAAGCCCACGTGTCAGGCACTGCTCTAAAGCCTTTACAAATTTACACATTGTAATTCTAAATGTTATGTATTGGTATCGCTTATCATTCCCACTTTACAATTGAGCAAATTAAGACTCAGAGATGGTAAGTAACTTGCCCCCAGGCCCCACAGCTAATAAATGAGAGACAGGGACAGATTTAGGACTATTGAATGCAAATATTTGAAATGGATTTGCTCTGCCATCTAACTTTCCTATGTTCAAACATTACCTGAACTCATCACCTCGCTACCACCCCAGCATAAGGATTCTTCCCTGTCAGTTTTTTAAGTTTACAGAATGGTGGTTCAGATTTGGCTTTACCTACAGGGAATGAAGCACAATGCACCAGCGCCATGCGCACGCAGAGGCATTCTCTCTTCCAGGAGCACCAAGTTATTTAAGATTTGCAGATAGGGTTCCTGAGCATAAAGATCCTGTTTGGTATTAGTTTTTTGTTGTTGGGTCAGGGGTTTGATTTTAGTTTGTATTGGCGGGTTTTCTAAAGTCAAGAAGATACTCAAATTACACAGTCTCCCAAAGAATTTCTTAGTCCATCTGGCCAACGTAACCATGACTCATTTACTGTGGAAGAGTGGATGCACACCCAAGGAAAGAACTGAGAATTTCTTTGAAGCTAATCAATCTATCAACAATTATTTCTCTTTTTTTAAGATTTTATTTATTTATTTGACAGAAAGAAATCACAAGTAGGCAGAGAGGCAGGCACAGAGAAGAGGAAGCAGGCTCCCTGCTGAGCAGATCAGCCCATGCCACCGATGCCACCGACCTCAATCCCAGGACCCTGGGACCACAACCTGAGCCAAAGGCAGAGGCTTTAACCCACTGAGCCACCCACACGCCCCTAGGTGGCAATTCTTAATAGGACGACAGGGAGATTATATTTCCCCTGCTGAAAGGCACAGCAATCAAGTCACACATTTGCTAAGCATCTACCAAAAGGAGAGAACTTTGCTAGAAGACCAGGAAAATATAAATAACAGGCTTGTTTTCTGCTCTCCAACATGTCATACACTCAATATTTACTGAGTGCCTAGTACGTGCTGGGGAGAGTAATGAGTAGTGGGAATTCGGGAGGAGTAAGAGAGACAAAAAAGTCAAGTCAGTACTCAGGCATATGAGAGACTACACAGTCCCTGCCTGGGGAATCTGAGGATCTTGCTTAGGAGATAAAATTTACACTCATTAAATAATTAGTGACAAAAACAAGGTAGTAGTTAATTAGTTGTTAAATTGGGTACAGCAGGCAGTATTATAGCAATAACTGCAGTATAAAACGCAAATTATCAAATCACTGAGGCCAAACTTCTTTAGACAAAGATTTTATAGGGTCCCCCCCCTTTTCTTTTAAATAGGCTCCACGCCCGATCTGAGGCTTGAACTCATTACCTGAGATGAAGAGTACCATGCTCCACTGACCGAACCAGCAAGGCACCCCTCTTCTTTGAAAGATAAGGATGTTGGCAATGAGAGCGCACTGGACTTGAGGTTATGATTAACTGTTTATGCCTCTCACTGCTGGAGCCAAAAGGAGATAGGGAAGTACCTGGGAACACTGAAGAGACCTGTCTCAAGCAGGTCAGAGTTCAGCCCTAAATCCATCTCATATCATCTCTGTCATGGGTGCCAAAGTTTCTATTAGAGTGGCCAGAATGCATCCTCTTGTTGTACAGAGGTATAGCATCACTGTGCATCGAGCATAAATCTAAGTCCAGAAAAGAGAAAGTCCAGTGCTTTGGAAGGCAAGAGTTTCTGTAGAATTACAGATGCTTCCATTTGCAAGCCGAAAAGAAACACCAGGTTCCCGCTAGAGTAATCGCCTTCCTTTCTTTTGACTTCCTGTCCCACCTCCAAGCTTTTGCCTTCCCTTTCCTAGCTTCCAAAAAACTTTCTTCTTTCCTCTTGCCAAATTCCCTTAAAATCTACGTTAAGCCCCTTTCCTTGCCGCATGCCTTCCTACAGCCTAGTTCTTAATGTCCAAACCTTATCCATTAATTTACAGAATGTCCTTATTGTCTGCTTTTCACCCATTCGCTATTTCAAGCATCTGATGGGGAGCACTGAGCTTTAGAATGAGAGAAGCCTGGTGGAAACTGCAACTCCACCATTTTTCACCTGTGTAACCCGTAAGAAAAGTACTGTCCTGGGTTTCCGGAGGGGAAAATTAGGGACCACGTAACAATGCCCGCCCCACAGGGTTGCTGGTGGCTGCAAGAGTAATATATAACAGGTCTGCCTTTGCACGCTGCCTGGCACACAGGTACGTTTTCATCCCTCAGGGAAAACTGGCCCCAGGCTCCGGGCGTGTGTTCTGAGCGTGTTCCTAATTTAGGGATAGCTCATCGCTCTTTGCCTGCGTGGTCGCTTGAGTTCTTCTTCCGACAAAAAAAATTCCCTAACTCCGTAGGGCGCGCCCAGCACAGACGCAAGATCCGTCCACCCCGCCCCTCCCATCCCAGAAGCAAACCAGCCCTTCCAAAGCGTCGGGCTCGGTCCCCATCTTCTTCTCCCCCTTCTCCCGGAGAGCCAAGACAGCCCACGACTCCCCACCCTCCGCAACCCGGAGAACCGGATCTCGTCTCGGAGCGAAGCCAACAGCGCGCCTGCGCCACCAGGCAACCTCGCGCATGCCCGTTGTCTCCCACCGCCTTTTCCCCAGGTGCGCGAGCTCTCAGGCTCCCGCGGTTCCGGGACGCCGCGCGCCGCAGCTAGCTTGGCTTCCGGCTCCCACTCCGTGGGCGGTGCGTCCGGGCGGCCGGCTGCCGCGGGATGACGTCACCGCGCGGGCGGGCGCGGCAGGCTTTGGGTGGGCGTGGAGCCGGGGCTGAGGTGGAGGTTCGGGAGTGGGGAATTCCGGTCCGCGGTTAACTGAGAGGGGGGCTTCCTCCTGTGTCCCGCCAGCCAACCGAGCTTCTCTGGCCCGCGTTTCCGCCTACAGAGAGATGTGCCAGTTTTCATGGCTTTGAGTCTGAAAAGAGTCAAAGTTACCATGAAAGAGTAACATAACAAAGAGTTAAAGACACCATACCTCAAATAAGCCTCCAGTAAAGGCCATGGCTTTCCTGGAACCAAGATACAGGAGCTCCACAGAATCTCGGCGCCTGACGGGGAGTCATTCGTAACTCCGCTTCTGCTAATTACGGTGAAGCCCCTTCGAGAGATGCAAAGAGCTCCCGTTGGTGGAAGTCCTGATACGGAGCACCTTGTGTTTTCCCGCTAACTCCCCACCCAGGCTCGCAAGGGAAGTGAGGTCCTGAGAACTTCAGAAACATCTCTCAAGTGATACTATGTTATGATGGCCCCAGGATTCGAACTGTGAAGCCTCTGCAAATTAATATGGTCCTCAAATTGTTGATTGAAGCGCTAAGAAGAAAAAGTGACACTGTGGAAATAACTCATTAGCAAAATTCTTTCTCCTTAAAGCCAATAAGGCAGGGAATATTCCTCAGCTAGTTTGGAGAAGGTGGTAAGCTCTGTCATTGCATTCTTGCTTGGAAGAAGGAAGTCTTTTAAAGGGTATCCTGCATCCAGGGTACAAAACCAATTAACATAATATTAACATAGTTTTTTAAAAGCCATCCAACAGAGCAAAAGCAAATCAGTTTTGCCCACCACGACTAATCAGTAGGCTTCTGGAGTCATTTCTATTATTTAAAAGGATATTCGCTCTGTTACTGCTTAATTTGAGGTGTTACATGAATACTATTGATCATATAGTATCTCATAAGTGCTAAAGCAGTGGGAGTGATAAATGCTCCCTTAAAAAGAGAAGTCAAATTGTGACGAAGACGAAGGTAGAGAGAGGTTCATAACGGAAAATGATGAGAAAATGAGCACTGCCTCATTTGCACGCAGATGAGTCCTTGGATAGTATTAATTCTGAAGATGGAAGGCAAATTGTGCAACAGGTAAAACATGATATGCCTACACTTTGACAGCAAGAGACTGGAAAAGTGATTGATGGAATGGAAAAACTTTTGAGTATGATGCAAGAGACTATGCTTCTAAGTCAGATGCCTACTTACCTAATCTTAAGTCACATAAGACCAAGTGTTTGTTCTAGAACTAAAGCTTAGAATGGTAAAATATGTGTTTCGGGCAAAGTGTGGTTCCATGGGTCCACAGCACCAACCAAATATTTATAACATCTGTGAATTATGAGGCATGAAGTTGCTAAAGGGTTCTTAAAACATTTGAAGAGATTATCTAAGAGGGAATTACCTACCCTCAATTTCAAAGTGTAGGAAACATGTCCATTTTTGGAAAAGATGCCATGGAACATACAAGAGCAAGGAAGAGAAAAATAGATTTATTTTAAAGTTGTAAAGGGTTACCTATCTCACTCTTTTGTGAAAACTTCATCCAGATACTGTGGGTTAAGCCTCTTATTAAGTTTGAATGTATATAAACATGGCCATAAGTACAGCCATTTGGAATTTAAACCCTTCGTGAGGGGAGGGGGTGCTCCTATGTCTTGGTTCCAGGAAAGCCATGTCCTTACTGGAGGCTTATTTGAGTTATGGTGTCCTTAAGAATACTGATTGTGGGGGGAGCGGGGGTTGGGGTGTGGTGGAGGCCCATCTGGGTGGCTCAGTCAGTTAAGCATCTAACTTTTGATTTCAGCTCAGGTCATGATCTCAGGTTTTTGGGATCTAGCCCCGCATCAGGTTTCATGCTGAGGGCGGAGCCTGCTTGGGATTCTCTCTCCCTCTGCGCCCCCCCCCAAAAAAGAAGAAAGAGTCTGGTACACACAACCATTTACCAATTGTGTGACTTTGGCCAAGCTACTGAATATCTTAGCCATAGTTTCCCCTTCTGTAAAAAGGCAATAATAATGGTACCCACACAGGGCTGTTGGGAGGTGAAAATAGTTGTAAGGGTAACTGGTATACAGTTAGATATTATTATCTGAACTCTTGAGGGTGTTAAGGACAGAGCTTGTTTTCAGTTATATTGTGCAAAAGAGGAAAGTGGAAAGAACACATAAAACATTACAAAAGCGGGGCACCTGGGTGGCTCAGAGAGTTAAGCCTCTGCCTTTGTCTAAAGTCATGATCTCAGGGTCCTGGGATTGAGCCCTGCATAGGCTTTCTGCTCAGCAGGGAGCCTGCTTCCACCCCCCTCCCCTGCCTGTCTCTCTTCCTACTTGTGATCTTTCTCAAATAAATAAATAAAATCTTTTTTAAAAAATACAAAAGCACATACAACAAAACTAGGCACATAAAAATTTTTACAGCACCATATTTCTGGGGAAGGGACAGTCAGTGATGATATTTTAATCCAGGTTTCCAAGAAAGCAGGACCCAAGGTCAAGTCTTATATGACAGCAGTACTTTAGAGAGTATAACCCCAGGGAAGCAAGAGTGAGGGGGGGAAAGGGAAAAGAAGTAGGGAAGGAGATAGTAAAAAACCCAGAAGATGAGAAATACTGAGCTGGTCAGAGCTATGCAAGGGAGAATGCTGGCTGTTCCATCTCACCTGATGTCTCCATAGAGGACTTGGGGGACCATAGTGTTTTGCAACAGAGGAAGGAAGAACAAAGTTTCCTATTTCCCATCAGTCAAAGGTTATTGCAGGAGATATGAACCACCCCCACCCCACCACCCCCATACTTTTGAATCCTGCCTCCTGCTACTCTAGGCAGCTGCCAGGAAAGCCAGATCCCTCAACAGCACTAGCATTATCCATGCATGAGCTGAGCTAGCAAGTGAATGGGAGCCAGTAGCACTTCCCAACTGTGCACCTGCAGCTCAGCAGTGTCTACCACTTCTGGAGCTACAGGGAAGCTCCCTTCCCCGCTGCACCATCACCACCCCCCACCCCGACAAAAAAAAAAGTTGGGATTCACGGCATTAAGTGAGACTTTATTAAGTCATATCCCAAAGCAGCGTGAGTGACCTGGAGCAAACAGCCTCACAACATCAAGGCCACTACGACCAAGGCTGCTGCCAAGTTCAATGAGCCTCCCTTCAGTGAAGATTGAAATATTCCTTCTGCAATCTAGGACAATTCTGTTGCAGTGCAGTAATGTTCTAGATGGTAATCGTAGCTTTCAACAGAAAACTATGCAAAGCAAATCCAGGGAGGCACATAAACTGGGTTCAATAGAGTGATAATGGCAGAAACATGGGAGGCCCGAGGCATAAAAGGCACTGTGAAGTAAGAGAAGCCCTTCATGCTTTCAAATACTAAAGGCATTTTAGGGGTCAGATACTATAATAGGTGTTATGATGAAATATAAACAAAATAATCCCTCTGTCCAAGACCTGAGGAGCTCACGGTTACACCACAGTAATAAAAGGTAGTCCTTTATTTCATTCATTTATTCATGCTTTGTTACTTAATAATTTCTGTCACCAACAAATGCGGGTTCTACAACCTCTGTGTGGTTAAATCATTAAGAAAACAGGTTCGTTTCAAGAAATTATTGCCTCGGGGGCTGGCTCAGTCAGTAGAATGGGTGACTCTTGATCTCAGGGTTTTGAGTTGGAGCCCCATGTTGGGTGTAGAGATTACTTAAAAATTAATCTTAACTTAAATCTTAATCTTAATCTTAATTTAAAAGAACTTAAAAAAAGTTCTTGCCTCAAAACATTAATATCAAGTAACTTTATGAATAATTTTATACTTCCCATAATTTACCTGCCAGGAACTGGTAAATATTTTAATATTTACACGAACATGCTCCAAAGTGTGTTTGCAGTGAAGAAGTGGAATAATTACAGGAGAGTTTGTGGGGACAAGTCTTCTGACATGGAAAGGGAGGAAAGCAGAAAGCTTGGAAATGTGGAGGTCCAGATTATGGAGGGGCACATTCTCAGAAGGAAGAAGATGATGAGAGTTTAAAGCTGTCTATCTAACTGAGACAAATTTGTGTTATTTAGCCAAAATTGACGGACTCTTTACTATGTGCCACAATTGAAAAAAAAAAAGAAAGAAGGAAAAGAAAACACGTCCCATGGCATTACATTCTTACTGAGGAAGTTGATGGATGATATGTGAGATAAATAAGTAAAATATGTCACGTGTAAGATACTAATAAATGTTAAAGAGGTTAAGAAGGCAAGGAGGGTGGAGGTGATTTTTGAGTAAAGATTTGAACAAAGTGAAATAGTTCTATGGTTATCTGGGGAGAGAGGATCCCTGCAAGCAGAAAGGTTTTAGGGAAATGGTGTGTGTGACTTGTTCCAGGAATACGAGGAAGGTAAGTATTGCCAGAGTAGACCAAGGGAGAGAATAATAGAAGCTATAAGAGAAGTCATGGGGACCAGAAAATGGAGGGTGTTACAGGCCATGGTAAGAACTTTAGCTTTTTCCTCAGAATGAGTTCAGAAACCAGTGGAAGCTTTTGGATAGTGTTAATGCCTTCGGGCAGCCTTTCTCTGCTCTTTTTTTAAATTTAAATTCCAGGTAGTTCCCATACAGTGCAATGTTAGTTTCAGGTGTACAATATAGTGATTCAGCGCTTCCATGCAACATCCAGTGCTCATCACAAGTGCCCTCCTTAATTCCACCACCTATTTAGCCCATCCCCCGCACACATCCATGGACATATTTTGTTATAGAGCATCACTCTAGTTGCTTCATAGTGGGAACAGGAACAAGAGTTAGGAGCCTCCTGCAACAGATGGAAGTTTGGGTCAGAAGATGGCAGAAGTGATGGCTTAAAGTGGTTGAAATTCTTGGTAAATCTTTTTTTTTTTTTTAAGATTTTATTTATTTATTTGACAGAGAGAGAAAGAGATCACAAGTAGATAGAGAGGCAGGCAGAGAGAGAGAAGAAAGCAGGCTCCCCACAGAGCAGAGAGCCAGATTCAGGGCTCGATCCCAGGACCCTGGGATCATGACCTGAGCCAAAAACAGAGGCTTAACCCACTGAGCCACCCAGGCACCCCGAATTCTTGGTAAATCTTAAAGGAAGAATCAACAGGCTTCATAGGCCAACAAAATACAATGTTGTATTGTACAACGTTGAGAGCAAAATGATGGATAAGGCTGAAATTTTTGCCAGAAGCAACTGGAAGAATGGAGGTACCTCCCATGGAGAAGACTGTGTTGGAGGCAGATAGTGGCGGTGGGAGACGTTTAGAAGCTCATTTTAGGGTAGGTTCAACTGGAGATGCCATTAGGCATCTGGGTGAAAATATCAGTGCGCAGTGTGGTATACGATCCTAGAGTCCAGAGGAAAAACCCACGCTGGAAACTTCAGTTTAGGAGCCACCAATGTATAGATTGAATTTAATGCCACAGGATTATTCACATGTTCTCTAAATGTATCCTTCCTCTATTGTTCTTCATGCACTAAACAGGTGCAAATAAAAGGAATAGTACTTATCACAGCAAGGAACAAATTTATAGACTTCACTACCCATAGAAGTAGTACAAAATAAATATTTAAACAATTCCAAAGAAGGAATGTAGTTCAACTGATGATCAAATGATCCAAAGTGACTTTATTAAGGGAAATTCAGTAGTTCAGGTTTACACACTTTGCACTCCTCACCCAAAGTTTGAGATGTCAGAGTGTACTTCAAAATAAAAACAAAAGTCTTTGAAACCCACCAACCCTGGTATTGGTCTACATTTTTTGCCTTTGAAAAACCAAATATGCCTATATGGGTTTGCTGGGGCTGCCATAACGAAGTACCACAGACCTGGTGGCTTAAACAACAAAAATTTGTCAAACAATTCTGAAGCTAGAAGTCCAAGGTCAAGGTGTCAAGTAGGGTTGTTTTTTTCTGAGGCCTGTGAAAGAAGGCTCTGTTCCCCTCAGCTCATAGATGGATATCTTCTCCCTTTCTTCCCTCTTATGCATGTCTGTCTCCAAATGTCACCATTTTTTAAGGACACCAGTCAAATTGAACAACCTCACTTTGACTTGATTACCTCTGTAAAAACCCTATCTCCAAATAAGATCACATTCTGGAGTACTGGGGGTTAGAACTTCAATTTATGAAGGGGAGGACACAATTTCAGCCCATAAAAAGGCCTATTAAAATAACAAAGCTAAATTTCAAGGTTCTCTTGAAGTTTAAATGAGTAAATACAATATCTGAGATAGTCCTGGCACCTGATAGGCAATCAAATGTAAAGTAGCAGAAAATATGGCATAAAAAGCAATAGTGATCTAAGTATAATCCCTAAAAGAACCTTCTGTTAACATGATACCAGACATGAATTGGTTATAACAATAATGAAAATGTCACTTACCCTCAGAGCTAACCAAAAGTTGCAGATATAAGTGTGTTAGGTGATCCTAAGATCTGGAAAATGAGTTAGGTCTTAAAGTTGACATGATACAGATTCAAAAGTCCACCCAACAAAAAGAGAGTCTTAATTTTTCCGTGTGCTACTTAAAGCTCTTCTTTTGCAAAGGACATTAATTAGTAACACACTTTGTGTTACTAATAACACAATTACTAAGTGATTACTAATCAATTAACTGATCAATCACAATTATTAATTGATTACTAATGCTGGACACTGTGCTACTTGCAGGGCATCAGAAGTTAAAAAACGGAGAATGCCTGCTTCCAAGCAGCTTTCCATCTAATAATGGAGACATATGAATAAAGATTTAAAGAAAAATATGATGATACTGGTGAAAATAAAATGTTCCTTAAGTACAGCCTGCCAGGGAGCTGGGGAAGACTCCTTATAGGAATAATAATTGAGATGGGTTTCAAGGACAAGAAACTGTTACCAAATCTAAGACTAACTAGAGGGGCATCTGGATGGCACAGTCAGTTAAACGTCTGCCTTTGGCTCAAGTCATGACCTCAGGGTCCTGGGATTGAGCTCCATATCAGGCTCCCTGCTCAGCAGAAGGTTGGTTTCTCCCTCTGCCCCTCCCCCAGCTCATGTGCTCTCTCTCAAATAGATAAATAAATGATCTTTTTAAAAAGAGACTAGACAAAGAGGAAAGGAAAGGCATTCTAATTGAAATAATATCGTCTGAACTCTTACTAAATGGATAAAGTAAAATCTTAAAGAAGAGTAAATGTGCAGTGTTTGAAGAACAACCATATTTTGCTCAACAATAGCATGTAAATAATTGAATAATAGACCATGGCATTGTATGGCCTCAGACTCATTATGTGTGTGTGTGTGTGTGTGTGTGTGTACATTTTAACATCAAACCACTTCAAAAGCTCTGAGTATACCCTATTATAATTTGAAAGATTTAAACCTAAAAGCAGATTTCTACCTAATGAGCAATGTGGTTGGATGGATAGAAAAAAGACGTAGTGATGTACACACACAGGAGCAAAAATGGGTGGCAAGTGATCTTTAGAAAAGCTAGCAGTGTATTATTTTTAAGTAAGAGAAAGAAGTAACAATGGCAACAAGGCTTCTGAGAATTTGAGAAGTGCTATTAATTCTTTGGTTGCCAGGAAGCTCAAAGTGAAATTGGCTGTGTGATTTTAATAATCATATGGGAACTTAAACCTATATAACAGCTTATTCTCCTTTCCTTTTTCAAATTCCTCTGTTCTATCAAAATGGTGGTTCTCTACATAGAACTAGAGAATGAAAGGGGAGAGACAATTGAATTTGGGATAGAGTTAGCTTGAAATGTCCTTGATACATGCAGGTGCAAAAATATAGTAATAATTTCAATGTATGACAGAGCTCCCAGAGCACAGGATGTAGACCTCTCCTCTACCTACACTGACTCTTTGGTACTTTCATCTGCTCTCATGGCTTCCTTTTTTTTTTTTTTTCCTTTTTTCTTTTAATTTATTTATTTGACAGAGAGAGAGAGAGATCACAAGTAGGCAGAGGCAGGCAGAAAGAGAGGGAGGAAGCAGGCTCCACCCTGAGCAGAGAGCCCGTTGCGGGGCTGCATCCCAGAACCCTGAGACTATGACCCAAGCCACAGACAGAGGCTAAACCCGCTGAGCCACTCAGGCACGCCTCTTGTGGCTTTCAATGCCATCATCTTTTGATGACTCCCAAACTCATTTCTCCAGCTCAGAGCTATCTTGTAAACTCTGGACTCATATTGACATCTCCACTTGAATATCTAATTAACATCTCAAATTCACATGTTCAAAAACTACCCTTCTGATATATTCTCCAAAACCAGTTTCTGTTTATAGTCCCCATCTCAGTCAATGACTGAGACCTTTCCTCTCATCCCCACATCTAGTCCCCCAGCAAATCCTCTTGACCTTTGAAATAGAAAAATAATCTGACCACTTTTCACTACCTCTACATCTACTGCTGTGGGCCAAGCAAGTTGAGTTGCCTGGGTTACTGCAGTTGCCTCTCGACTGGCTTTCCTATTCTGCCCATGTCCTCCAAAATCTATTCTCCACACATCTGCCAGAGACCATGGTATTTCTCAAACAGCCCATCTTTCTTGGAGTAAAAGCCATAAAATGGTGACAGGGTCCTGTGTTATCTGACTCCAATTACATTTCTGACCTCATATCTTATTGCTCTCTTCTTCTTTAATCTGGAGGAGTCCCAGGGTCTCCCCGCTCCTGGAACAAACCAGATACACCGTCGCCTCAAGGCTTTTACATTTGCTTCTCCTTCTGAAATGTTCTTCCAACAGATAACCACGTTTGCTCCATCTGTCTCCTTCAGCTCTTTGCATAAAGGTCCCCTTCTCAGTGGGGCTTTCCCTGGCCACTCAGTTTAAAACTGCAACCCCCACATCTGCCCACAGACAGTTTTTAACTTCCTTGCCTGCATTCATTTGCCTCATCGCTCTTATCTTACCTAAAAAAGCAATAGATATTGTATGTACTTGCCGTATTGCCAGTCTTACCCACAGCTATGTACGTTCCATGAGAGTGGGCATTTTTATCTTCTGAGCCCAGAGAAGTGCCTGGTAGAGTAGATGTTCAATTACTATTTGGTGAATATTGAATGAATTGAGGACTGAACACAGAGATCTAGAATCCAGGTAGGAGTTTATTGCCAAAGATTTTTTTAAAAAAATGGCAGGGTGTCATTTGCATATAGATCCAAGAGGTGGATTACTCAGAGAGAATGTGCAACATGAAGAGAATAAAGAGTTGAAATCAGTCTTAGGAACAGGTAGAGAAAGAGGTGGTGCAATGAAGGGGCCTGAAAACCAATAACAAAAACGTACAAGGAGAACCAGGAGAGAGGGAGCAAGAAAGATAGACAAACTTTCAAAAGGAATGATTAGCAATGTCAAACATAGCAGAAAGGTGAAGTAAGACTAGCAATTAAAAGTGTCTATAGATATTGTTTGGCTATTTAGAAGGAAACAAATTGCCAGTCATCTTACACCATATACCTAACTCCAGACAAATAAATTGTTGAATGCAAAACATCAGTGGAGAAATATGCTCTTAAGAGGAAAGAATTTTCTAAGCTTAAAATAAATGATGTAATTTACAAACATACTGATAAATTTGACTCCATTGACATGTAAAATATTCTTTAGATACAAAAAGAAGCCAAACCAAAATGAAGAAGCTAAAATAAAGTGGGAAAAATATGTGCAGGAAATCTGACAATAGGAAAATTACCTTGTATTAAAAAAAAACTCATACTGTAAGAAAAATCTTCAGATTCTAATATATAAAAGGGTGAAAATATGAACAGACGTTTCATAAAGATGGAAATATAAACAGTTGGAAATGGTATACATGTCTAAGAAATGGAGAAATACCAGTTAAAACAAAGCTGAGATATTTTCCAACTATTAACACAGTTTAAAAATGTAATGATGTTAAGTAAACTGTGAGAAAGAATTACTTAAATACTGTCACTAGACCTAACCAGGTATAGTCCATTTTAGAAATGGAATAAGGGGTGACTGTGTGGCTTAGCTGGTTAAGCGACCAACACTTGATTTCTGGTCAAATCATGATATCAGAGTCATGAGATTGAGTCCTGCATCAGGCTATGCACTCAGTGCAGAGTCCATTTGACCCTCTACCTCTGCTCCTCCCTTCTACCACTCTCTCTCCCTAAAATAAGTATATAAAATCTTTTTTAAAAGAAATATGGAGTGCCTGAGTGCCTAAGTCAGTTAAGTGTCTGCCTCAGGCTCAGGTCATGATCTTGGGGTCCTGGGATTGAGCCTCAAGTCAGACTCTGCTCAGCGTGAAGTCAGCTTCTCTCTCTCACTCTCTCTCTTCCTCTGCGTGCTTGCTCTCCCTCTCTCTCAAATAAATAAATAAAATCTTGAAAAATAAGTAAAATAAAAAATAAATTAAAATAGAATAAGTCACAATGAGCCAAAGGGTGGAAACAATCCAAATGTCCATTAACAGATGAAGAGATTAAAAAAATGCTGTATGTACGTAAAAAGAATATTATTCAGCTTTAAAAAGGAATGAAATTTGACACATGCTACAACATGGTGAAACTGTAAAACATTTTGCTACGTGAAACAAGAGGACAAATACTGGGTAATCCATTTAGATGATGTATCTAGAAAAATCAAATTCAGAGAAAAAGAAAGTAGAATGGTAGTCACCAGGGTCTGGAGATGGGGAAGTGGGAAGTTACTGTTTCGTAGGTAAAAATTCCATCTGGGATGATGAAGAGCTCTGGAGATAGTTAGTGATGATGTTTACACAACATTGTGAATGCATCTAATACCACTGAATTATAAACTTCGAAAGAGTTCAAACTGGTAGATTTAATTTATGTGTATCTTACCACAAAGAAACCCTCAAAAAAAAAATATATATATATAACAAGAGCCTAACAGTGACCCAATAATTCATTTTTAGAAATTACTCTTGTGGCAGGGTGCCTGGGTGGCTCAGTCGGTTGGGCATCCAACTCTTGATTTTGGCTCAGGTTGATGGGATCAAGCCCTTCACTGGGCTCCTTGCTCCCTGGGGAGTCTGCCTGAGATTTTCTCTCTTCCTCTGCCTCTGCCTCTCCCCCTGTTCATGTTCTAAATAAATATATAAATAAGAAATTACTCTTGTGGAAATAAACCCCAAACTAAGCAACATGTTTACCAGAATGTTATGTCATTACAAAACAACTTTTTGGAAACAGAATAATGGTTACATAAATGACGGCAAACTTCTGCTAGAATGGAAGCTCCCAGATACTGTGTACCAGCCTGCTCCCCACTTCATCTCCATCACTTTCCTGTGCTTGGTATAGAGAAAAGCACCACACCGGTAGTGGTCACATTAATTAATATCGTGAAATGTTTTGTGTAAGAGTATTTAGGAAGAGTTTCATGACATAGGAAGGGGCTTGATATAGTAATTTTAAAATGCAGGATAAAACTTGTATATGCAGTTTGATTTCAACTTTGTAAAACAAGGATGCTTTTTTATGGGAGATAATGAATTCCCTTATTGTTTAAGCCAGTCTGAACTGTGGCTTTTTATCACACCTGAAAGCATCCCAACTGATCCTTGCACCCACACAAAAAGTTCACTCATAAAGAGTTCCTCATGCTTTCCCAAAGCTCACTAAAGACAGACGCAGAAAGTAAAAAAAAAAAAAAGTAATGGTACAATTAATAAAAGCTACCTGACAGCGAGGAAGAAAACAGAAAAAGTATTTAAACAAAACATGAAAAACCTATTGCAGTACCATAAAAACACAGCCGGCTGGAGCATTTAGAGGAGGATCAGACAGTTTTATAATAGGCTTCATAACTTTTTAAGTTATTCTTATAATAACGGATATCTGTAATAATGATCCTGAGTCACCAATAATGATGCCCTATTTGTGTAATGTATTCTCTTTGAGAGGATGGTGCATTATATAACACAGTTTAGAAGGATTTTCATTAAAATGTTTAAAACATTAAAAGCTCCAGGACTTATATGGGTATACTGATATGAAATTCTTCTGGAAAACTCACTTAGATAGAACTCATTTTCCCAACGTTGTTAAAGAGAGATGAAAAGTTCTTTTTGACCATCTAAAATTATTGTATTTATATTGAAAATTGGGTTTTCCTAAAATCTGGAGTACCTACTGATCCCTTGGGATGGGAGGGAGGTCTTGTTAAAAGTGTAGTTTCCTCAGCCTTTCCTCCAAAGAGTCTAATTTAGTGGGTCTGGAATGGGGCTTAAGTAGTGGCATTTTTAATAGACACCCCAGATGATTTGATCCAGACATTCCGAAACAGTGCAATCAAGCTATAAAAACTTAATTTAGGAATTGCTAGAGCGTCCTCTATTTTACCAAGCCTCCAGCTCAGATCACATCAAAGTTTGTTACTTGGCCCAAAAAGAGGCAGATAGCCTCAAGGCTCCTGGGTGGCTCAGTCGGTTAACTATCTGCCTTCGGTTCAGGTAGCAATCCCAGGGTCCTGGGATGGAGCCCCAGTGTGGGCTCCCTGCTCAGCAGGGAGGCTGCTTCTCCCTCTCCTTCTGTCTTTGGCTCCCCCTGCTTGTGCTCTCTCTCTCTGTCAAATAAACAAAATCTAAAAAAAAAAAAAAAAAAAAAAAAAAAAGGTAGGTAGCCTCACTTAAATTGAAAGAGAGTACTAACCTATCTAAAACAACCTCCTGCATTTTCAAGGGAGTTGTGAACCATACCTACCCTGACTTTGGTGAATTTTTTGTGATTCCATTTTTAACCTTAAAGAAGTCCTGCTCTGCTATTACTAATATTTAAAGTTTGGGTTAACAATTGACCTTATCCCAGATTTCATATTTAATGTTGATAACAATATAATCTATGTTATTAATGGTCTCTGGTGTCAGTACAACATTTTTCCTTTTTTGTTTTTTTCCCACCAGAGTGCTTCAGCACCACACCTCCCTCCTTTCTCTGACTCCTCAAGTTATCTAATCCTACATCTGAAACCTTGGTGGAGGGTGGGTTATTTGTAAGACACTGGGAAAAACATATAATGAGTATAGGGGAGTTTCAACCAAATGTATGGCATGAGTAAAACATTTGGGGAGACAGGAATCTACTTGGACATGGCATTGGTATTTTTTTAAATAAGCATGAAGCTTTAAATAGTGTCATGATACCATTTACATGATGAGCATAAAATAGTCAAACTCTTAGAAGAAGAGAGTAAAGTAGAATGGGGGTTGCCAGGGGCTGGGGTAGGGGTAGGCAGGGAGGTATTAGTCAAAGGATATGAAGTTTCAGTTATGCAAGATGAGTAAGTCCTAGAGATCTCCTGCACAGCATAGCGGCTGTGGTTAACAATACTGTGTCATATACTTAAAGATTTGCTAAGAAGGTAGACCTTTTGTTAAGCTTTTTTATCACATCAGCAGCAGTAGCAGCAGCAGCAGCAGCGTCATAAAAGGGCAGGAGCAAACTTTTGGAAGTGATAGATAAGTTTACGGCGTAAATGATGGTGATGATTTCATTGGTATATACTTATTCCCAAGCCCATCTAGGTATATGTACTAATAATCATGGACAGCTATTTGTATGTTAAAACATTTTTAAAAATGAAAAGGGTCATATGAACACTTACCAAAAAAAATTTTTTTTAGTACAGGAATTATTTTATAACTCAGTGATTTCTATGACATCATGTGTCTGCCAGTGGCAAAGAATTTTTTTCCTGCTTCTTCACCCCTTTTTCTTCTTTATGGCAAGTCTGTGATTGGGGATACCCAGATATGGGGGTCTACCTTCATTTTCTGTCCCCCACCTCGGCCTCGGGTATCCCTAGAAAATAGGGTTACCCTCTGTAAGAATCTGCTTTTTCTGGTACCTGTAAATTCTTTCTTATTTTTCCTGTACCATTTATTCATTTACTGAGAGTCTCCAACATACTATGTTAGGCATAAAAACGTGCAGATAAATAACTATACTCTATCTTTGATTTGCTCACACCCTGGGGGGAGAAAACAGACATAGAAGCAAATAATTACAACACAGCATAATAAATATTGTAAAAACAGGCTGTTGCATCACAGGAGAAAGAGTGACTAATTCTGCCTGGCCAATCACAAAAAGGCTTCTTGGAAGGGGTAATATACGATCTGGGTTTTGAACAGGTAGGAAACAGGTAGTTCAGGTAACACATACTCTATGCAGGCATGGAGAGAGGGGAGGGCCTGGAATGCTTGGTAGAATAGGTGGAATTTGGTGACCAATTGGATATGGGAAATTGAGGGAAGGGAGAGAATTGAAACTGTTTCCAAAATTTCATTCATTCATTCAGTTTAGCACCTACTCTGTGACAAGAGAGTGACGGATGAAATTTCATGAGGTGAAAAGGAAAGCAGAAGGGGAGAAGCTGATTTGGGGGATGAGATCAGATGTGAACACATTGCCTGCCAGTGTCCTACAGGGCCTCCAGCTCCCTGGCCTGTCGTACCCTCAGAAACGTGCCTGGTGAGAGGAGGAGCAGGTCCAGGCCGCCGACAGGGGTAGGAGCCATCAGCATAAGAGGGCCTGGACATCCCCAGACACACAATTTATGGTGCCCAATGAAAAATAAAAATGTGGGCCCGTTGTTCAAACAGCAGGAAAAGCATGCCATGAAAGTCACGGAATAAAATGCAAGAGTTTCCCTTTCTTCTATAGTCTCTCAACATGTCATGGAGGTTTTTACTTGCTGTTTAATGTTGTTCTAAATAAATAGAAATTTAAATTTGTTGGAATGAATTTTGCCATGGATCTTTATAGTGTGCAATGCCAGTTCTCAATGTAAACATCAGAACATTTAACTTGGAATCACTACAATTGCACAACGTAATTTCTTGGCTTGAAATTGAGTCACCCTGGAAGGTGACTCAAGCTGGTCAGAAGAAATGAACACAAGCCAGATCCAGAGAAGTTAGAAGGAGAAAGAAGAGTTTCCCCTGCAGCACAGTGTGGTCCCAAAGGATTTGGGGAAACTTGTAGGGCGCCTTCAGTGCCGAGCAGGTGCCAGGGCTTCCAGCCCGGGACTGGCAAATCATCCTGCAGTTGGACTGAACTGCTGCTATGTTCCCCCTGTCACCAGTGCCCAGGCCAATGTACCGCACCTCAGACGGGAGCCAGGAAGTCAAATCAGGCATCTCCCCTTTCTACAGGCCAGCTGTCCCAACCCACAGCAGATTGGCAAACCCAAGGGTATTGCAACCTCTGTGCCAGGATGGGCTAGGTATTTGGATCAAGAGTGGTGAGGGGCTGGCCTTATCCAACTGGTCCAATGAAGGAGTGGTACTGCTGGCAACACTGGGGGTGGGGGGGGAGCAGCCACTGCTGTTGGGCCTCGCCCCGAGATGCCACGGGTTAACCTCAACTCTCCTCACACCTTCGCTCAGATCCAGGTCAGGTGAAGAGAAGCAGTCTGGGCAGGGGTAAGGGAGGCACGGTGGGGGTGGGAGAGGGAGAAGGCAGGACCCAGGGGTGTAAAAGGTCGAAGGGAAGGAGACCAAGAACCCTTTCCAGGGAGGCAGAAGAAGGAGAGATTGTACAGAACTGAGATGCCAAGCCTCTGGGATATGCTCCGTTGTCCCATCAGACTTCACCCACAAGACACACACTCGAAGATATTTTGAGAACTTCAAGACAGCAGCTGCACAGCATTAAAACCCAAGCACGGAGGCTTTCTGAGCGTGGGCTCCTGGGCAACCACATGGCTTGCAAACCCAGCCGTAGGCTCACGACATCACCCAAGAGGCTGAGAAGATAGAAGAAGGCCAAGGAGGAAGACTAGGGAGCCCCAACATGAGAAAGGTGGGTGGGGGGGGGGGGTGGAGAGCAAATGCGAGGCAGAGATGAAGCGGTGGGAGAGAGAGAGAGGGAGGCCCAGAAGCTAACAGAACTAGAGAATCTTCTAGGAGGAGGCAGATCTGCAGAGACGTTTACTGGTCCCACAAGCATCTCGGAAATCTGAGGCAATATCTAAAAATCGGAAACATTCTCAGAAAAACGAAGCTTTAAAAAAAAAAAAAACAAATCGAGAGATTTCAACCAAGCTGTGTCTACAGGTCTCCGTGGCCAAAATGGAGCCAGGGATGAGCCGCTGGTCCCCTAGAAGGGGCACATGCCCCGGCCCCCCGCCCCCCCACGTGACAGGGGTCCACTCCTATGGCCGCACCAGACCCAGTTTTACCCATTACTGTAGGCACGCAGGTCGAGAAACCCGGGTCTGGCCAGCTGTGTCCAATGCCGCAGAAAGGTCAAGGGCAAGGGACCTAAAAATAGGTCACTGGATTCGGCAAGTAGGGAAACACTGTAACCTCTGAATCGGAGCATCTGAATGAAGCGGGGGAAGGGAAGCCAGATGGCAGTGGGCTGGGACGTGAATGGGAGGTGACGAAGTGCAGCCGGCGAGGGGAGAGGCTCGTTTTTCTCAGATTTATTTTGTCCTAAAGGAGGGTGATGGAAAAGCAGTTCAAACCCACCTCGCCATCCGTGTTCCTCCCGCATCCTCCTGCCCACGTGCTTTATAACTGAAGAGAGAAGTAAAGCAACATGACTTGGAGGAAGATCTCTGTTTAAAATTTTACATTCTAGAAAAAAAAAAAACACAACAAAAAGACAAAAAAACCAGTTCAAGACCAGCAGTGGAAATTAACTGGGATTTTAGTGTCCCCTGTTAGCACATCATACTCAAAGATCTCAATTATGAGTATTTATTGCTGTCGGCATTGGGGGTTAGGAAAAACAAAACTGGGCTGTTTCAGACTAATTCAGAGGGATTTATTTTATTTTATTTTTAAAAGATTTTATTTATTTATTTGAGAGAGCAAGGGAGCACAAGCAGGGGGGAGGAGCAGAAGGAGAGGGAGAAGCCCGCTCCCCTCTGAGTGGGGAGCCCGAGGTGGGGCTTGATCCCAGGCTCTTGAGATCACGACCTGACCCGAAGTCAGTCACTTAACTGACTGAGCCACCCTGACACCCCTTTTTTGTCTTATTTTTTAAGCTTCCTTAGAATATTCCATCTTAGGGCAACATAATTTTTTTACAGCAAGTTTCAGGAAAAACCCGTTCTGTTTGTATGGCAGAACGATACCAAATTACACATTTAGGCGCTCCTTTAGAAATCGAGAAAACTATTTGACAGCCCTATATTTTTTTAAATAACAAGTAAACTATTCACATCCTAAGCTGTTGTGTAGAATAAGCAACATTCCTCCTTTCAATTGTTGAATAAACTAATCTTAAAATAAATGATGACATCTGTTTCCACCTACTGCACCGTTGTTTGGATGTTTCACAGGCGTGTTTGTTCATACAGAATGTAATTGAGAAGGCTGATATTTTATTGGGAACATAGTTAGGCTTAGACCAAGAGGGTTCCGTATTTTATGAAATGTCTAAGTTGGTCAAGTATACCCTATCCCCAAAGCAGAACTTACCGGAATTTTGAAAGCTGAGCGCCTCTTGCTTGGTGCCAGGAGAGGTGCTCTGTTCTGATTTGCTAAAGGATTTCTGTGAGGCAATTTAGGTCAAGGTTTGGAACCTTCGCAAAGTCATCCGATTTTCACCGTGGCTTCCGCGAGCCCGTCAGAGCACAGGAAGCCTGCCTGCTCCCTCCGTGGCCTACTCTTGCCAACGACGTAGAGTGTGGTCTACAAAGTTCACCGGGGGCTTGTGAGAGATGCAGCTTTCAACACTTCCTCGTGTGCGTGGATGTGATTTGGTGACTTTGAGTGAATGTCAGGTACATGAGACAGGATACACTTATTTAAAAAAAAATAATAACAAGGGGGGATTGTATAATTCTTCTGTCTGTTTCTAGTGTTTGTTAAGGAAAAGCCCTAGCCTAACTGTAAACCCCCTTAATCTACAAATTTAAGCGTCACTCCTTGACACTGATAGGTAACTTGAGCCTGCACAAGAGGCTGATACGGTCTACATGAAGTGCAGGCTTGCAGGTCAGGAGGCCAACTCTGTACACACGACCCCAACAACTGGTCCGTCCTAGACTTGGATGAAGAGGGACGGGGAGCTCATGGGCACATCGCTGGGGGTGTGGGAAGGGAAGGGCTCTGTGGTAGGCCCAGGAAATGGATGCCAACAGGGCCAAGAAGATGGAGAAATAGGTCATTCTTACTTTCTTACTTCCTCCTTCTTCAACTACTCTTTAGCCATTAGAAACCTAGATTCTGTCCTTACTATATCATTGAAATTGATGTCTGCAAATCCCATGGAATTTTCTTCAACATTTATTCTCCTTAACACCCTGCAGGAGGTGACTATTGTGGCAAGTCGCATTTTTCACAAAGTCTTCATGAAGGCTCAGAACTCTCCTGGTCCCCCTGCTACCTACTTGCCTGCTACTTTTCTACCTCCTCTCTCTCTCACCTCCAGCACTTTGTCCTCCTACGCACCTGCCCACAGGCATCCTTGTGGGCCTGGCTTCCCTTACTCTCACCCTTAGTTATCTCATCCAGTATTATGTTTTTGATTCTCTCTTCTATGCAGATGACTATCAAATCATGTTATATAAACCTAGATTCTTTGCCAAGTTGTAGACCAATGCCAATGAGCAGTGTAGAGGAAAGAGCTAGAAAATTGGAATTGAAATCAAACGAGATGACAGGTGAAGATTCATAGTGCTATAGAGGCTGATTCTTTTCTACCTGCCACAGTTTCCAAGTCACTTTAATTCTGTCTCCCCCACTTCTCCTCATACCCCTACCTTTCTCTCAGCGAAACGGGGGGAGAATTGTGGTGTAACCTTTGATTTTTCCCCTCTCATTCATCTCATCCAACCCAGTCCACAGCCTTCTAAATACTATATTTCAACGAGGGTTTGGATCCTTCCGCTCCTTCCTACTCATCACACTCACCACTAAACAGAACAGCCTCCTCAAGCACAGCTCTAGGCCCAGCACCTGGCTGCAGGCCTCAGTGACTCTCCTCTGTGAATCAACACCAGGGCAGACTCTTCTACTCAGTCTTTGAGTTCTTCCACGACATACACCTACTATGCCTCCATGGCTTTTCTTCTCACTCCTCTCCTGTTTGATCACCCTGCCCCAGCCAAACTGGACGATTTCTCAAATATCCCTGCAAACTCTCTCACCTCTGGGCTTCTCCTCATGACAGTTCTCCCTTACAGAATGCTTTTCTGTCTTTACCCTTTTTCTTGATTTCAAGGCAAAATTGGTCGGCGTTTGGACAGGAGAATAGAAGCCACTTTAGGGGAGCACCTGGGTGGCTTGGTCGGTTAAGCATCTGACTTCAGTTTCAGCTTGGGTCGTGATCTCGGGGTCCTGGGATCAAGCCCCATGTCACACTTCATGCTCAGCAAGGAGTCTGCTTGCCTCTCTCTCTCTCTCTCTCTCTCTCTCTCTCTCAAATAAATGGATAAAAGCTTAATTAAAAAAAAAAAAAAAGGAGACCACTCTAAGTGTTTCAAACACAGGGAATTCCATGCAGGAAATCGGTTTCAAAGATGCCAGAAGGGTTGGAAGAGCAAAAGGGAGCAGGAAGGGGGCTTTTATGCAGAAGGAGCATAAAAGAAGCCACAGCTAAGCACACTCAGGCTAAAAGCCCTGAATCCACACCTGCTGCTTATGCTACTGGTCCGTTCTGGATGGGCCAGAGGGCTGCGGCCTGGACCAGGCTGTGGCAGCCGAGATGGGGTATTCTGCTGGGGCCCCCTCTGCCGGAATCCCAACCGCCGTCCCGCCCCCACCCCCCACTGCTGCAACTCCAGCAACCCACCCCCTCACTCCCGGAGCCCAGGCAGGACTCTTTGGCTGCCTGTGGATTTCCCTCTGCGCCCAGACGGCAAGAGAGTCTGGGAAATGTCATTTTCAGGCACCTGGCCCTGCCTCTCCAGCGCACAATACAGCAGGGCAGGTGGGACTGTGAGGCAACAGGTGAGTACCTGGTGGACAAGGGCCCAATTCTGATGCCAAGTGTCTCCCAAAGGCGTTCTTGACTTTTCTCTTTTCGCCTCTTCCCTGGCTCCTCACCCCACCCCAGCTAAAAGAAACCTCTCCCTCGTCCTCGTCCAAATTGTATGGGTCTCTTTGGCTCAGTTGAAATTACATTCATTGAGGCACCACTGTGTCCCAGGCACTAGGCTAGGTGCTGAAATTACAACCGTGAGTAACACAGACTTGACTTCCACTCCCCTGGGGCTTCATGGAGTCTACAGTATAGCTCGAGAGACATACAGTAAAACAGGCAATTACAATGTAGCTTGCTAAGCACCAAGACGAGGGGTACGAGCGTCGGAGCCCACAAGAAGGATGTTTAAACCAAACTGGGAGGGCCAGGGAGTGCTTCCAGAGGAAGCCAAAGTCGGAAGCCAAAGAGGTCGGGGTCAGGGGAAAATGCTCTAGATGGAAAGGCATGTACAAAGTCCTGGTGGTGAGACAGGGCAGGTCAGGGGGGAGAAGCAGAGTGTGCGCAGAGCAGCCAGCGCACAGACTGTGAGGTGGACGAATAGAGGGTGATGGGGAGAGACGGGGCTGGAGGAGGCAATGGGTGTCACATCCGGCAAGGCCTGGAAAGCCACATCAGAGGGTTTGGACTTTATCCTGGCAACAATGGGAAACCACTGGAGGTTTCCAGTAAGGATGTGACACGATCAGGTATTCTTTAAGGAGAGTTGTGTGGAGATAACCTATAAGCAGAAGTCCCACGGTCCACAGAAGCTGTCACAGCACCAGCTCCCTTTACCAACTGCCCCATCTGTCTCAAGGCACTTTAGAGACATTTGATCTCCGAAAGGCTCCTTTTTCTTGAGATTAAAATCTAATTTTTTTTCCTGCCACCCACTGTATGATTTCACTTATCTGCCATTCTGAAGAAGGCAAAACTAGAGGGACAGAAAGCAAATTGGCAGTTGCCAGGGGCCGGGAGTGGCCACAGAGGTGGCCTACAAAGGGGCACCAGGGAGTTTTTTGTGGCGATGGAAATGGTGTTTCATAGGACTGGATGTGTCAGAACTCACAGAAATTGGCACTGACAAGGGAGATTTTTCTGCTTATAAATTATGCTTCAAAAGCCTGACTGTAAAGGAAAAGAGAGTATCTTTCCTCCCTCCTGAGTCTTGCATGGGCACCGCCTCCCTGATTTCTCGGTTGTGCCACCTCCTGCGTTGGCATTTGGGAAGTCTGATTACTGGTGTCAATTTTTTCTTTCTTTTTTTCCTTTTTGGGTGGGAGAAAGAATCCTAAGCAGGCTCTATGCCCAGCACAGAGTCCAATGCAGGGCTCGAGCTCACGACCCTGAGAACATGACCTGAGCCAAAATCTGCTTAAACAACGGAGCCACCCAGAAACCCTTATTGATTACTGGTGTCCATTTAAATCTATCTGTTCCTTAATTTCTCTTTCTTCTGTCTCATTGTGAGTGTATAGAAATGCAACTGATGTCTGTGAATTGATTTCATATCCTGCCACTTTGCGGATTCCTGTATGAGTTCTAGCAATGTCAGAGCCTTTTGGGTTTTCCATGTAGAGTATCAAGTCATCTGCAAAGGGTGAGAGTTTGAGTTCTTCTTTCATGATCTGGGTGACTTTTATTTCTTTTTGTTGTCTGACTGCTGAGGCTAGGACTTCTAGTACTATGCTGAACTAGAATGGGACTAGTGGACATCCCTGTCGTGTTCCTGACCTTAGGGGAAAACGTCTCAGTTTTTCCCTGTTGAGAATGGTATTCGCTGTTGGCTTTTTATATATGGCTTTTATATATGGCTTTTATGGTATTTGAGGTATGAGGGACATACCTCAGTATCATAAAAGCCATATACAAATAGGACATAAACTGAGGGTTGCTGGAGGGGAGGAAGTGAAGTGATGTGGTAACTGCGTGATGGGCATTAAGGCGGGCACGTGATGTGATGAACACCGGGTGTTACATGCAACTGATGAATCACTGAACTCTACCTCTGAAACTGATAATCTACTGTAAATTAATTGAATTTAAATAAAACAAAATTAAATTTTTAAAAAATTGGAGAAAAAAAAATCTGTTTGCCAGCAAGGAAAATCTCTCCTTGCTTGTCTCTGTGTGTCTGCAACGATGATTCAGCTCCTTGAGGATGATGGGCAGAACTTCCGTAATTATATTTTGATTGTTTTTCCTGCAGGTAACTCACCACTCACTAATGTTCAGGGAGTATATTTCAAGCCAGAGAAGTGATTTCAGTTTTGATGGACTCATCCATAGCCTTTGGACTGACTTCCCTCTGGCTTCTCCAGTGCCCATCCCGCCTTTTCCTCTTCTCTTATTTCATTTGTTTAAGCCTCCCTATGTGCTACTGTACAGATCCGAAAGGTTCTAACCAGGCAGCATGCGAAACTAGGTATCAAACAAGAAGATAAAACGACTAATTGTTTCAAATGTGGAAAGTAAAAAGAGGACCAGCATTTCTGCCATTTTGCCTGGGAAACTAAGGCAATCGTAGATTTCTGGAGCATTCTCCCCAGTTGGACAAGCAGCAGCCTGAACCCTGGCAGGGACTGCCAGCGTGTGTTTGCTATGTCAGAAGCCTGTGATTCTAAAAGATATCAGGTTTCTAGAAAAAACAGAAGGCTACCTTTGGAGGATCAGGGAGGGATTTCCCACCCAGAGTGAGGCCCTAGGGTGAAAGGATTATTTTACCGTAGTCATCTGCCAAAAATCTGATTTCCTTGAGTTGCAAAGAAAGACAAATCACATTTTAAATAATCCAGTTTTATTTTTGTCTTATGCCCTGGAAAAATCTGACACGTGGAATTCTTGATTTTAACTGTTAGGTGTTTAACATCACCCGTGGGTTGCCCAGCATGTAGAAATACTTGTTGAAATTACTTTCATTCCAATACAATGACCAACAGAATAACAAGATCAGACACTTTGTTTTTGCTAAGTAGCTTGAAGTTGGTATACATTATACACCTGGGATATGTGAGCCTTATCATTTTTATTCCATAGCATCTTGAAACTTAAAGACAGGCAACAGCAACCTGCTGCCATGGGCCAAATCTGGCCCACCACCTGTTTTTGTCAATAAAGTTTTATTGAAACACCACCATTCCCATATGTTTACGTATTGTCTATGGCTGCTTTCCACACAAGAGCAGAGTTGTGTAGTTTGGCAGAGACCACGTGGCCTGAAAAGCCAAAAATATTTACTACTTGACCCTTTACAAAAGTTTGACCACTGCTACTCTAAGAGACAACATTTCCAGAACCAGTTTCAGAATCGTCATCTGTCCTGTGCTCAGACGTTATTTTTGAAGCTAAGAAGGGAAAGGCAGAATCTGTGTTGTGATAATCTCTCTCATTAGTAGAGATATTTTCTTTTTGAATGAAAACTAGGAAAAAAGTTAATTAAATTATTGGGCTTTTTTTTCTCCTCAAAAACATCTTAGGCAAGGTTTTCAGTTGGCCTTCTTTGTGAAATATAAAATTTATGCTCATATGTCTTTTCATGCGCCTCTAATGGTAAGTAACTTCCAACGTCTTATCAGAAAAAGCAATCACTCCTACGCTTTTGTGGGGTTGTTGACATTTGGGGTACCAACAAACGTCTAAAGATCCTTTCTTCACAGTTAGAAATGGACAGATGCACATATACACAAACTTTGGGTTTAATTTCAAGAGTTCTCAGGGGTCTGAAGCCTCCTTGGACCGCCCAGGTGAATTACTTTATGGCAGGAGGAGTCTCCACAGACGGAACTCCGGGCACCAGGCACTTTGAGAAGGGGACTATGGAGGGGATCGCGGTGATCCCGGCAGCTGTGAAATATCTCACCTCATAGGCAGTCACTGTGTTTTTCAAAACTGAAGTCTTAAAGGGTGTTTAGGCTACAGATGCAGATCCGTGTCCTGGTTCTGTGTGGTCACAGATACAAACAAAAACTTGAGGCAATGTCTGAATTGCAGAAGCTGTCATCTGGTGGTTAGGGGATCTCCAGGAATAGAAGACAACTGCCGAGGTCAGAGGGGATAAACGTCCTGGGAATATGCAAACACTGCACAGCTCAGAGAGTTCCATGAGGGCCCCACACTTCATTGCAAGGACCTCTCTCTTATCTCTCAGTTTTGTCTACACATTGGACAAATGTAGAGTGGAAGTTAGTTTTACAGAAACACCTGTTCTGCCAAGGCAGATGTCACATGCACTTCCTATAACTCAAATGACTGCAGGATAACCAGGCCAAGTTAAAGACGGGAGCCGAGAACTCTCTGGCCAAGTGTCCACTGGCACGCTGACCCACCACGCTCAAAAGGGCTGGCCAAACATGGGTGTTTATCATTTGCATGTAAGTATTGTTTATTCGTAGGTGGAACAGAGCAGGGGGATTTGCAAGCACTTGCCAAGTGGAATAAACAGTTATGTAAATCTTCCCTCCAAATTCAAATGTGAGATTAAGGGTTACTCTTAGGGTCAACTTCTTACCAAAATCTCTTTTGTGGACCATGGCTACGCTAGGGGTAATGGGAAACCATTACTGGAGGAAACAGCACAAATCACAGAGGCCCTGTTCCTCGAAGCCAGCTCCTGGATGCTTCCTGCAGTGTTGATGAGTGTGGAAGGAGTGCAGAAGGAATCGCCAAAAGCTGAGCTCTCGATAGGCATGCTGAGATCCTGTCCCAGTGGAAAACTCTGCTCTGGCCCTATGGGAGACTACCTTGCTTCCTAGATTATTCCCGGAGTGCAAAACCCCACCTGCCGGGTAATCAGCCGCGTTCATCACCAAGTGACGCCTGGATCCAACACAGCAACGGGTTTGAGTCCTGATGACGTAAAAATAAACAGAAAATCATACCTGTTTCTAATAAATCTTTATCTTGAACATTTGGTGAGTCACTGCTGAGCCTTGATAATTTCTCTGCTAAATGAGAATTGTCTCCGAAGGTAAATGATCAGTTTATCCTTTTTCCTGTGAAAGGGAGGGGAAAATTGGAGAATTTCCCAATTGCACATAGCACAACCCCCCCACCCCCCACCGCCAATCTTCCTCTCTCTGTGAGACTGCAGATGTGTTACCTGAAAGGAACTGGGCTAGGAGTTAAGAAAGTGGGGGTGTTGGGTTTACCTCCCCAGTTGCTGAGAGGCCTCGGGCAAATCCTTTAATCCCTCTTGGGCTTGTTTCTTCAGCCATAAAAAGATCACTTAGGAGGAGATGATTTTTAAAGAAACTTCCTGCTCTAAAATGTGATTGTGTGAAGTTTGGGAATACCTTGGGACATTCAAAAGAACTTTAACTCCCATAGTGGGAACGGAGTCCCAGGAGAGACATGGCCTGTGTAGTTTAAACAACTGAATTGCAATAAGGCTTTTCCCATTAAGGCATTTGGTGCGGGCATGTACTTTATAATAACCTTCCCAGGAGCTCATTTAAAGCTCCATTAAAAAGCAAACATATTTTTCAGAATGAGCTCCTTCTAATTACCTGTTATTTGAGTTTTGTGTTTCCTTCCAATCTTGAGTTCTGGGCATCTGGAGATGCCCAGGCAAAGTCTGGAGCTCTCCAGAAAGATAATCAGTTTGATAAAAGTTGTAGGTATAATGACCAAGGGAATATAAACTATACGGATTTGTCCTATTCTCCCTCCCTGTCCTGTTCTTTCTTCCCACTCTTCCGCATCACAGCCTCTAACATTTAAAACGGTAACTTAGGGGCACCTGGGTGGCTCAGTCAGTTAAGCGTCCCCCTTCAGCTCAGGTCACAGTCTCCAGGTCCTGGGATTGAGCCCTGCAACAAGCCCCCCACTCAGCGGGGAGTCTGCTTCTCTGCTTTTCCGTATCCCCCTCTCCCTAGCTTGTGCTCCCTCATGCACTCTCTCAAATAAGTAAAATCTTTAAAACAGTAATGTACAAGCTAACATTTGCTCAGTGCCTAATTGCCAAACGCTGTTCTAAGGGCTAACTCTAACACAACACTTAAAATATTCTAAGTCCTTCCCACTTGTTAATTAAGCAAATTCTCCCTAAATCCTGTAAAGTGGGTACTTTTCTTGTCTTATTTACCAACGAGGAAACTGAAGCACAGAGGTTAAGGAACTTGGCCAAGGTCACACTGATAATAAGTGGCAAAAGCAGGATCTGAAGGTGGTCAGGCTCCAGGATCCACACTTTGAACTACTTGACCGTAATGCTTTATACTGGGGCATTGTATGTTGGAGACGCAATGTTCTATAAGAGGAGTTTTTAAAATGTTGTTCCATCAAGTATTTCGCCATCTAAGCAAAGGCTGATACAGGGATGATTTGGAATGACAAAATGATTTCCATTTGATTCCAATGATTTCAGCCGAAAAGCAACAGCCGCAAAATTGTGTGGAACAGCCGCGGATATTTCTGTGGTTTCTTTTCATCCCATAGTGCGTTTCTGGAGAAACTGCCAGAAGCATCTACTTTAGACCAAGCCAGAGTTCACCAATCAAACTGCCTCCATTGAAGGCAGAGGAGGCTACCGCTTAAGAAGCCAACATTAATATCCCTGGTCGGTGTATCTTAAGTCAGTTTGGGAGCAGTGATCATGATGGGCACTCCTTGCATTCACGCACATAGACAGCTGATTTTCTTTGCCCCGTTTCTGGAAGAGGAACCTGAGCCTCCGAGTGCACGCGAATTCTCCCGGGCGCCACCCACCTGGTAAGAACCAGGACTGAAGAACTCTGACTTGCAGCACGGGGCAGTTTCCATCTTACCCCATAAACCCGCAGACATCAAACTAGCTGCCAAACCAGGTCTCAGAGGAACTGTATCCAAGTTCTTTCCTTTAGCAATCCCGCAGATAATGTGTTAAGCGGCCTCTGTCCATCTCCAAGCCCAGGGGCATTGTCCAATCCTCAAAAACATGGGCTTGGAGGTAGTGGTGAGTAGGTGGGTGCCCACCTCATGTTTTTGACCCAAATGGTGGATCTAGTCACTAAGATGAGAGATCTTTTGAATAGTAATACATTTAAAGCTGAGTATTTTAGGGGCACCCGGGTGGCTAAGTCAGTTAAGCGTCTGCCTTCCACTCGGGTCAGGATCCTGGGGTCCTGGGATGGAGTCCAGCATGGGGCTCTCTGCTGAGTAGGGAGCCTGCTTCTCCCTCTGCCTGCCACTTGCCCTGCTTGTGCTCTCCTTCTCTCTCTGTGTCAAATAAATAAAATCTTAAAAAAAAAAATAAAGCTATTTTAATCAAATGCAAATAAAGTATTTTCAGTTTTTCTGTTCGTGATTTATTGTGACAGAACTTGTGGTGGGGAGAGAGTGCTTATGAGCGGTTATCTGTCTTGATTGACCAGAGTTACAATGGGAAGGTCAAGCTATCCTGGTTAAAGTTAAAAATTAGTTACCGTTCCCCACGATACAATTGAATAAGCACATTAACAGTTTATAAAAGAGGTTGTGAAATCTTCTAGGGGGAAAATATATTATGTAACCCATTTGAAAGGGGGAGACTTCCTCACCCTCCCTTCCCAGGAGAGGGCTGAACTGCACGACTGGGAGGTTCGTTCCTATTTCATAACTATTATTAGTTCTCCGAAGGGCTTATCTTTTATTGTTAATAACATTTCTCTCTGAGCTGCTTTCTCCACTCTGTCCTCTCCATCTACGTCACCACCCACACCTAGAGCCATTATAAACATGTCCCCAACACCGGGCACTAATCTTCAGTAAGTAGAAACAGCAATGTCTTTTCTGCCTACCAACAGGGTTATAAACCTTGAAACGTCAGTATGCCAAGCTTTACTGGATTTTGTTGTCATGGTGGTTGAATATCCAGCTGAAGCGTACCTGACAAATCCATGTGGACATCCACTGGAACAATGACTTCCAAAGTGAGTGTTTTTTAAGCTGTATTGAAGAGCATTAAGAAGTATTTAGGATTGTAACAGCCCTGTTATCCTAACAGTCTTCTGATCTAGAATTTAAAACACAGTAGTAGTGCCATTCATGTTTTTTTTTTTTCCTAAATAAGCTTTAAGCACTATAAGTAGACAATAAGGGCACTGGTGTATATAAGCTTTAAATTGTTTTAAACATCCTGCTTTTCATTATTGCTGTCATCGTTACCTATGTTTTAGGTTGCTGGACAAAATTGCTCTGATGTAAGCTTTAAGTGCTTCTTTTGATTCTTTTAGAATCAAAGCTTAAATCAAAGCTTAAAGCACAAGCTTTAAATGGTTCTTTGATTCTTTTAGAATGTGAAGTTCTACCAACAATGAGAATGACACTTTCCTTTTATGACAGAAATATGGTCTTCAAATGAAAAATCTTTTTAAAAATGTCAAGAATTTGTCCTCTATATTCTCTCAGAGGCAATATAGACAGGTGTGAATGCCAGTTCCATACACAAGCAAGGACACTGTAGCTGCTTTATTTAATCCTTTTGCATCTGAGTTTCTTCATTTATAAAATGGACATAACAAAAGAAGTTGCTTCAGACAGTTGATGAAGATCAAATGGGTTGTTTATATCCTTTATAACTCCGTAAACATTCTATATGGCTTAGCTATTATTATATCCTGTTACTAATCGTTAATGTTTATTGAGGATTTACCTTGTATGAGGAAGTCCTGTTACAAGTGCTTTACTCTTCTTATCTTAATGATATTGTAAAACTCCTATTAAATAGGTACTATTATCTCCATTTTACAGATGAGAAAAATGTACAGAGATTTTCAGCAGTTTATCCAATGTCATACAACTGCTAAGTGATAAGACTGGGTTTTGACCCCAGAAAGTCTGGCTGTAAACCCATTTTAATTATGTACTATAACTACACAATAGTAACTCTCAAGTCATTCTGTTTAATTCATGACAGTTCAATGATACAGAAAATTGTCAGAAAAAATTCAAGGCAATGGGCAATGGGTGTTTCCAACCAAAATGCTTTCACTAGGGCCTAGAGGTTTTTTATTTTTTTGCACATATAGAAAATGTCATTAGAAAAATAACTGAATGTCTGATAATGAGGCATTACCTTATCTATCCAGTTACTCCTGAAAGAAAAGAAAAACAATTCCAAACCTTAAGATGGTAAGAGGTAAATCAAGAAAATATAGAATATATCGATACATATTTGCAGATGATATCCATTAAGGGGTTAATATAAAAAAATATATAAAGAACTTGTTTTTTTTTTAAAAGATTTTATTTATTTATTTGACAGACAGAGATCACAAGTAGGCAGAGAGGCAGGCAGAGAGAGAGGAGGAAGCAGGCTCCCCGCTGAGCAGAGAGCCCGATGCGGGGCTCGATCCCAGGACCCTGGGATCATGACCTGAGCCAAAGGCAGAGGCTTTAACCCACTGAGCCACCCAGGTGCCCCAAAAATATATAAAGAAGTTGTACAACTCAACACCAAAACAAAAAAACAATCCAATTAAAAAATAGGAAGAGGAACTGAACAGACATTTTCCCGAAGAGGACATACAGATGGCCAATAGACACATGAAAAGATGCTCAACATCATTCATCATCAGGAAAGTGCAAATGGAAGCCACAATGAGCTATCACCTCATATCTGTTAGAATGGCTAAAATCGAAAAAACAAGAAGCAAGCGTTGGTAAGGATGTGGAAAAAAAGGATACTTTATGCACCGTTGGTGGGACTGTAAATTGGTGAAGCTATTGTGAAAACAGTATGGAGGTTCCTCAAAAAATTAAAAATAGAAATACCATATGATCCAATAATTACACTATTGGGTGTTTACCCAGAGAAAATGAAAACATTAACTTGAAAGGAATGTTTAATCCAGTGTTGTTTACAATTGCCAACAAAAACATCCATCAATAGACAAATGGATAAGGAAAATGTGGTGAATACACACTCACACACATACACACAAGAATATTACACAGCCATAAAAAGGATGAGGTTATGCCATTTGAGACAATATGGATGGAACTAGAGGGTATTATGCTAAGGGAAATAAGAAAGACAAATACCATATGATTTCACTCATAAAAGGAATCTAACAAGAAGAATAAACAAACAAAAAGAATCAGACCTATAAATACAGAGAACAAATTGATGGCTGCTGGGGTGGGGGGGTGGTGGTGCAAAATGGGTTAAGGAGAGAGGTAGATACAGGCCTCCAGTAATGGAATGAGTAAGTCATGGGATAAAGGGCAGAATATAAGGAATACAGCCCATGATACCATAATCTTGATGTAACGGGACAGGTGAGAGCTACACTCTTGGTGAATATAACATAATGTATAAACTTGTCAAATTACTAATTTGTACACCTGAAACTAATATAACACTGTGTGTCAACTATACTGAAATTTAAAAAAAACACAAAAATACATAGGATCAAATTAAAAAAAAAAGAAGATACCAATACAAATAGCCAACCGACATATGAAAAAAGTGTTCATTTTGATTGTAATTAGGACAATAGTAATCTCCAGTGCGTGTGATCATGTGGCGGGACAGCAGAGGAACAGACTCAAACAGCCTCCGCAGGGCAGTTTGGTGACTTGTAGCAAAAGCCTCAAGCAAGCACGTCTCCTACCCAGTAATTCCACTTCTAGGAGTTTATTTCATGTAAAGAAATGCATAAATGTGTTCATTTAAATATTATTTATAATAAAAATTTGGAAACAACCTAATAAGGAATTTATTATACATATGACCATGTAAATTTATCCTGAGGAAATGACCATGGATGTGTGCAAAAATTTATCAGCATAGGTGTTCATGATAGTAAAGAGTAAATTTTTAAAAAAGAAGAAAGGGGGCGCCTGGGTGGCTCAGTGGGTTAAAGCCTCTGCCTTCGGCTCAGGTAATGATCCCAGGGTCCTGGGATCGAGCCCCGCATCGGGCTCTCTGCTCAGTGGGGAGCCTGCTTCCTCCTCTCTCTCTGCCTGCCTCTCTGCCTACTTGTGATCTCTGTCTGCCAAATAAATAAATAAAATCTTAAAAAAAAAAAGTTTAAAAAGAAGAAAGAAAAAAAGATTCCTGTTAAAAAGGAATTAAATAAATCATAAAGCACCTGCATGATTTGGAAATTATGTTACAGAAGTCCATAAACATGCACATGAAAAGACTCAAAGAACATACACTACAGGTTAACAATCATAATTTCAGAGTTGTAGTACTAAAAGCGAATTTTGCTTTTTTTTTTTTTTTTTATGTTTTCCAGACTCTCTGCATTAAGTACTTCTGTACTTCCATACTGGGGGAAAATAGGAATCTTATAATAAATGGAAATAAATATTTATTTCAGTGTGAAAAAAAATTCTGGCCCATATGATACAAGATTGTAAACTACAAGCGACAGAAAACCCAGCTCAAACCGCCTTGACAAGAGGATGTTACTGCTTTTCATGCTTCAGGCATGGCTCAATCCAGGCCCCAGATAAAGTTGTCAGGACTTGGTCCTTCTCTCACGATCTCTTAAACTTTCTCTCTCTCTCTCTTTTTAAAATTGCTTCATTTTCAGGAATGCTCCCTCCATAAACTTTCACATTGCAAATATGATGGTGCAAATATGCCCAAGATATTTCTATCCTCTTCCCCTTGCAAATTCTTCAACTGCCTTTTTCATAAGAGTTAAAATAAAAGTCCTTGATCTTATTTTCATTGGCCATCTTGGGACAGTTTTCTTATCCTTGATCCAATCAAACACTACCATGAATGGAATGCCCTGATTGGTTATTCCCCGGTCACATGTCCACTGCTGGAGCCAGGAGGTGGGGTCCGCAAGGGTGGCAGGGAGTGAGAGTTGGGGAAGGGTGGTTTTCTAAGACACAGTGGAGTTCCACGTAGAAAAGGAAGAGTGTGCAGGATGCTGGTGAACTGAAACCACAATAACAAAGAAACAAAAACACATTCACGACGAGATTTCGGTTTCTTTAGATGCTGGTGGTGCGTGGGTAGGAATAGCGTCAGCAGCCTTGAATCATTTAGGTCTCTTGTGTTTGCACATGACAGAGAATCCAATTAGACAGGGCTTAACGAAGACAGAGAATTTATTGACTTACATAATTGAGAAGTCCAGAGGTAGGGCTGGCTTCAGGTAAGTCTAAGCCACCCGAGGATCTGGCTCTGACAGTCTCTCCAGTTTTCAAAGTGGAGGCAGTTTTACCTCCAGATTCCACACAAAGGCTCCTGGCAGCTCTGGGCTTTCTCCCCCCAAGGGAGCAAATTGCTGCTGCTGGTCCACACCTCACATCCTCACACCACCCCCAGCATGATCCAGGCACAGAGAAGCTGTAGCATTTTTCTATACAGGTCAGGTGATTGTCACTTCTGTCACTGGTCCAAATCGGAAGAGTGGGTAAGAAGGCTTGGTATTAATTCTTCCAATGTTTGGTAGAATTCGCCAGTGAAGCCTCCTTGTCCTGGACTTTTCTTTGTTTTAAGTTTTTGATTACTAATTCAATCTCTTTACTAGCAATAGATTTGTTCAGATTTTCTGTTTCTTCATGATTCAGTCTTGGTCTGTTGTATGCTTTTAGGTGTTGGTCCGTTTCTTCAAGATTGTCCAATTTGCTGGCATACAATTGTTTAGTCTCTTATGATTCTTTGTATTTCTGTGGTATTAGTTGTAATGTCTCCTGTTTCATTTCTGATTTTAGTTCTTTGAGTCCTTTCTTTTTTTCTTGGCATATCCAGATAAAGGTGTGTAGATTTTGTTTATCCTTTCAAAAAGGCAGCTCTTAGTTTCACTGATTTTTTTTCCCCATTGTCTTTTAAAACTCTATCTCATTAATAATTTCCATTCTGATCTTCGTTATTTCCTTCCTTCTGCTAACTTTGGGCTTCATTTGTTCTTCTAGTTCCTTGAGGTGTAAAGTTAGGTCATTTATTTGAGCTTTCTCTTTTTTCCTAATGTAAGTGTTCAGCGCTATGAATCATTGGCCCAAATTGGATCACGAGCTCATTCCTGACCAGTCTGTGTGGCCTAAGGAATGGGATGCATGATCGGCTTGAGCCAATTATAGTCCATTCCTGGAGCTAGGGGCCAGGTCAATCCCATCTTGACCACCAGTGAGAATGGAAGAACGTGCATCCCCAAGAAAAATCAAAGAGGGGGAGGGGAAGAATCCATGCTGGGGAGGTAGATGGCAAATGTCTACTCCAACTCCTTAGGAGTCTGAACTGTTTTAACCTCTACCTAGTTGTTCATTTTTGAACGGGAAATATTTATTAAAACTATATCCTGCTTGTGGCTTCATGCAGAATATTTCTAACATACTTGGCTAAATGAAGAAGCATACATTGGTTGCAAATCTTCAGGCATATCTCCATTTTAAGCTTTTCAGATGCGCCTGCTGTCATTTAAAAGGGGAGAGAAAATTACATCATCCTGTAAACTGCCCTTCACAGCCCCAGGAAGCCTTTCTTCTCTTGGGTTGAAATAACCGAAAAATTGTTTTTATTTTTAATATGTATTTTCATAAAATTTTGTTGAGGGAAACATATGGGGCTTTGAAATGTCAGCACACTGGGAGGAAGGCAGGAAGTGTAAAGAGTTTTGTGCTCCTGTCTCTTTTATTTACAGAGTGGGTTCAAAGTCATGCAGGGTTAACGAGAAAAACAAACATAATGATCCATGCCTGCTTGGGATGACATCTGTCCACCAGGACAGTCACTAGCTTTGAGTTTTGAAGGGTTTTCGGAAGATGGCACAGGGATGGAATGACATGTTTTCATCTCCAGAAGAAAGTTTGCATGAATCCTTTCAGAACCACCCTCTCCTGTGATAAATAAATGTGCCTCTGCCAGAGAAAGCAACAAGAAGACCTCAGCAACTGACAGCTTAAGAGAGAGCGAGGAAAAAAAAAAAAAATCACCAAAGCTAATGTCATTGCAAATGAGGGACAGCTTTGAAGGTTACACGATTAAAAAATGCTCCGCGCAGACAACAGCAGGGCTGGGCATATGATGTGACTCACTGATCTGTTTTCCCACGTGGCAGCTGCTGCACGAAAATCCCCCATCTTCTCTCTCATGAGTCAACGGAATTCTGCTAAAGGGTCATAAAATGGCAGTGAAAACATGTCTGCTACCAGGGCCCAGGAGATGATGGAAGTGGGGAGAGGAGGTCACCAAGGGAAGGGAAGTGGGTGTACCAGAGGCCCGCCCACGTGAAGGACGGCTTCTCCGCAGCCTGGGGCACAACGGCAGATGAGGACAGAGACTTCAACACAAGCATGGGGTGCCCAGCCCTGGCTTCTGGGCTCCCCACCACACCCACCGCGTGTGGACCACTCCTCAAAGACCTAGAGTCTCAGGCAGTGAAGGGAAACTTCCTTTTTTGAATCCCCAATTCTTGCCAAGACCATTTTATCTGTTTGATTTTCCTGGTCCAAGACTTGGGTACTGTGAGATTCCATAATCATGGCTGAGTCCCCTCAAAGAAACAATTACCAGCTCTAACGTTTATAAAGAGCATTTCAAAATCTCAATTCAGCCGTGCTCACGTAAATGCCCACAGAGCACAGAATTATCCAGATTAACTGCTGAATTGATTAGTCATAAAAACGTCATTGCATTGGAAAACCATTTTAAGGTTAGATTTGATTTCACTTCGAAAGAACTTCTGAGTGGACACGATGACCTGATGAAACTCAGAGCCACTTGTAAATTCACTGAGCGCTTTGTTATCATATGATTTCAAAAGCAAAAAATGCAATAGTCTTTTAAAAAATTCTCAGCCAAAATTATGTTTCAAATGGAAGATAGGTGCATTTAACTCTATCTGCTAGGATGTAAGGTGGGACCTTTAAGAGAAAGGAGAGTTTGTACTCGAAGGCCCTTCAAACAGTCTGGAACCTGCTGAGTGCCTATGCACATGCGTGCTTAAGTCCAAAGGTGCTCTGGGCTGTGAATCATATTAGAGCCCACGCATTCCTACACCAAACGCAACAGTTCGGGGCTCAGGGCATGCACAAACCTGAGTAGACACATTCCCACTCATTTAGTAACTAGTCAACAGATATTTTCATGCCTAGTATATTACAGGAGGTATTCTGGGGACCAAGAATTCAGCCACAAAAACAAATAAATCTCTGTACTGATGGAGCTTTCAGTCTAATGGGGCCAAGGACTATCACCAAATAAGTTAAATGTATAGTGTGTGAGGTGGTGGTAAGTGGTAAGGAGAAGGGTAAAGCAGAGAACACGTATGAAGTTTGCAGTTTTAAACATAGCAGCACGAAAGGACTTCATGGAGAAGGTGTCATTTGAGCAGAGCGTTGAAATTGGTGAGAAAGAAAGTCGGGCTGCTATGTGAGGGAAAAGCATTCCTGGCAGAGGGAAAGGCAAGTACAGGTGCCCAGAGGCTTGAAATGTTTGGGTGGTCTGAGAAAGAGCAAGAGACCAGCGCAGTAACAGAGGCGTCATCGAGGCTGGGACTAGTATTGGATAAGGTCGGAGAGCCGTCTGAGAACCGCACCAGGCTGGGTCTCTGGAGCCATCGTTAGGGGGCTGGACTTTATTCTGAGTGAGATGGGGAGTCTTTGGAGGCAACGGTGTGGCGTGGCCTGATTTAGATATTAACAAGGCGACCTGGCTACCGTGTTGGCACGGACTGAAGGTGACAAGCACAGAAGCGGGTTCATCATAGCATCTGCTGTCGCTATAGCATGACTGGGGGCTACTGCCGTCAGCGCAGTGAGAGACACAGGCAGCTTGGACCAGTGTGAGTGTGGGATGCAGATAAGCAAGACTGAAGAGGCTGGATGTGGTTAGATGTTCAGTTCTTACCTTTTTTGTCCGTGTAGACGCTTCCCTCCTCACTCCACCATTCTCCACTCTCTTCAGGGCGCACAGAAGCAAAACAGAGTCAGGACAGGTGCTTTGGGACCCCAGAAGAATGGGCACACTTTTCAGTCATCCCGGATAATAGGGATTTCATCCTAGCTATCTTGCTGTCCACACACCATCTCTGGTCCCCAGAACCCTCATGGGCCTCTGTCCTGAGAGAGGAGACAGACGCCCAAGGTCAGAGCAAGGTGCTCACAAACAGGAAAGAAAAAAATTCCAGCTACTCTTGTTTTAAGAACCAGTTAGTTGTTGGGGATTTGCTTTGCCCTTGCTTCCAGCAGTAGGCTCCCAGGGAGCTATCATCTGAGGAACACTTGACAAGCCAGAGACTCTGATCAGTATGGCTTCCACACTGGGCCACAGCACTCACTGCCGGGACCCACGGGACTCATCTGAATCTGCTTTGGAGGATGTTTCTTCAAACCATGTTGGGCTTTTTTCCTTTCAACGTTTTATTTTTCTATAATTTCAGACACAGAAAAGTTGCCAGAATATGACAAAGATTTGTCACACATATCCCCCAAACGTTAACATTGACTACATTTGTTTTATACACCCACACACGTTTCTTACCTGAACTTTCTGAGTCTTTTGCAGCAAACATGACCAACTCCTCCCATTTTGCCCAGGACTTTCCTGATTTTAACATTGAAAGTCCTGCCTCCTTTGGTTACAGGCAAACTGAGACAACTGGTCACCCTAGCTACAGCCATGATGCCCACTTACCTGTAAATACCTCAGCGTGTATGTACTAAAAACAAGGACATAACTAGCTATTGTATGGTTATCAAAATCTGGAAATGAACTTTGATACAAAAGCTTCTTTAATCTACAGACGACAAATTTCTCAGATTTGGCCAATCTTCCCAATCAAGTCTTTTGCGAAAGAGAAAATCCCAGATCATGCATTGCGTTCACTTGTCATGTTTCTTTTGTTTTCCTTCATCTGGACCAGTTCCTCAGTCTTTGTCTTTTGTGAGGCTAGTATTTGTGAAGAGGATAGGCCAAACATTACGTAGAATGTCCCTCAGCATGGGTTTGTCTGATATTTTCGCACAATTAGATTCAGGTTATCTGTCTTTGGCAGGAATCCCACAAAAGTGAGGCATATGGTGTTGATTTATCCCAGGAGCAGGTATATTAACTTTGATCACTTGATGGAGGGGGGTTTCTGCCAGGTTTCTCCCCTGTAAACTTGCTATTTTCCCCTTTGTAATTCATAAGTAGATTGTAGGGAGACATGTGGAGACTATGGCAGTATCTCGTTTCTCATCAGACCCTCCCATTTGCTTTAAAAGCCATTGATGATTCTTGCCTGCATCATTTTTATGATGGTTGCCCATGGCTGAATTTTATTTTTGAATATTTTAACAGTGGAGAATCTTCAGTAGAAGAGTGCATGGGTTTGTGAAGGAGAAAAGTTAGAGATAATTACAGTACAATGTAGCAGGGGATGGCAAGCTACAAGACCCTGGGTAAGAGCGAGCCCAACACCAATTTTGTAAATAAAGTTTTATTGGAACACAGCCATGCCCAACTGCTTCCCTATTGTCTATGACTATTTTCACACCACAGTGGCAGAACTGAGAGACTGTATCAGAGACTATGAGGCTTGAAAAGCCCAGCGTATTTACTACATGGTCCTTATAGAAAATATTTGCTGACCCCTGATAAAAGGGGGAGGCCTCCTCTGAATTGAACTTCAGTTCTGTTTAACTCATAGGTAGGGATCACTCATCTGCTCTGTAAAGCCCTGAGGGGTGGGTTACAGCAAGTAGTGCCTGTTCTTGCCCCGAACCTGGTAAGGTATAAGGCTTCTGCACGTGGGTTACCATACAGACTACAGAGGTGTCATGTCATGTCTTACTTAAAAGAAATTAACACTGTTTTTCTTTTAGAGTATAACTATATATTATCAAGAAGGAAAATTACACCAAGACATAGTGATTAAATACAATTACTATGATTAGCCTGACCCAAATCTTTGCATGTCAAAGTATCGCCAAATCATATAAGAATGTCCTCTTTATTTCTAGCAAATCATTGGTACAACAGAACTCGAGGGATTAAAAGAATTTGAACGGCTTTCAAAATGTGTAACATAAGCGGCCCCTGGGTGGTTCAGTGGGTTAAGTGACAGACTCTAGATTTACTCTCAGGTCATGATCTCAGGGTCAGGAAATGGAGCCCTGAGTCAGGTTCCATGCTCAGTAGGGAGACTGCCCGAGATTCTTTCTTTCCCTCTGCCCCTCCCCCTACCCCATGCTCGCGCTCTCTCTCTCTCTCTTTCAATAAATAAATAAATCTTTTTAAAAAAGAAGTGTGTAGCATGAAGACAGAATCTGTTTTGGCACTAGATTCAGTAAAGATAAATAATAAGGGTTATTGGGAGGTTGAAAGTATCAATTAGTCATTTACATGTGAAGTCACTTTTATTTCCAGAATGTGTCTTGTTTACTAAAGCTCCAGGCAAGATTAGGCTAAATTGAGTGTGTTGCTCAGAAGGCTCTGTTTTGGATAGGAAGAGGAAGTTCTGGAAAATCAATTAAGAACTCAAAGTAACTTAATCTTGTTGATTGTTCCCTATTATGGGGAACACCCATGCCATGTAGTGCTGGAAAGACCAGCTCCAGGAAAAGATCAGGCCCAGCCTATATGATTAGAGAGTTATGTATCTTTCTGGTGAGTTTTGTCTAAACACACATACACACACAAATCAATCTAGATTTTTCTAAAGCCAAAGCAACAATTTTTTATTGGTAAAAACCATCCATAGAAGATTCTTGCTTGAGATAGTGTTGGGATAAGTAGGCAAAAGAGAGTAGTCAAAGAGAGTAGGCAAAGTAGGCAAAGAGAGTATTAGGGGCACCAGTCTGGCTCAGTTGGTAGAGCATGTGACTCTTGATCTCGGGGTTCTGAGTTTGAACCCCATGCTGGGTGTAGAGATAAAATCTTAAAGAAAAAAAATTTTCATGACCGATAGAGTTCTTACTAAAGATTATTATTTTATGCTCTAGGGAAGCATGAGACTTTAAAGCAGACAGAGCAGCTCCAAAACTGGATAGGATATGGAAGACTTGGAAGAATATAAAAATGAAACCCCAAATAATTACAAAATGGCGGAAGATAGAAAAGGAAAAGTGGATTGATTAGTGTAAGACTAAAGCACATGAACTTCTCTCCAAGACACTCACGGAAGTGGATGATAGAAATTAAGCTCAGGCAACAAAGAACAGCTGAGTCCTGAAATGGACATCTAGGAAGGAGGGGAAAGGAGAAGGGCTCTCCTTTTTCAAGTTGCCTGCGGCCACTTCTGGTGTCAGAGAGCATAGGTGTCCTTTGCTCTAAACAAATTGTTATGGATTGCATATTTGTTCCCGCCCTCCAAATTCTTATTTTCAAAGCCCAACCCCAATGGGATGGTAGTAGGTGAGGGGGTCTTTGTGGGAGGGACTTAGGTTAGATGAGGTCATGAAGGTGGGGCCCTCTTGATGGGACTAAAGCCTTTATTTTTTTATTTTTATTTTTAAAAGACTTTACTTATTTGACAGACAGAGATCACAAGTAGGCAGAGAGGCAGGCAGAGAGAGGAGGAAGCAGGCTCCCCACTGAGTGGAGAGCCCAATATGGCGTTCGTTCTATCCCAGGACCCTGGGATCATGACCTGAGCCGAAGGCAGAGGCTTTAACCCACTGAGCCACCCAGGTGCCCCAGGACTAAAGCCTTTATGCAAAGAGGAAGAGACAGAGGCTCTGTCTCTGTGATGTGAGGATGCAAGGAGAAGATGAGAGTCATCTGCTAACCAAGAAGAGGGTCCTCATCAGATACCGAATCTGCCAACACTTTGCCCCAGAACTTTCCAGCCTCTAGAACTGGGAGAAGTAAATGTTGTTTAAGCCACCCAGTCTGTGATATTTTTGTTATAATAGTCTGAGCTGAGACACAAAGCAAACACTCTTTATCCAGAAGAGTTGGGGGAGGGGGTAGGTAGAATTTTCGGAATAACTGAATATTCTAGTTTCTTAAGAGTTCTGGAACTCTGTATTTCTTTAGAGTTGCCTAGACATTTTCACATACAGTGACTGATTTTTATTATCACAGCACACCCTAAAATAGGCATTATCAGCCCTTTTTTGCAGATGGAAAAAACCAAGGACCAGAAAAGTGAAGGAAGGGAGGGTCCCAAATTAGCCAATCCATGAACTCTTGAGTTCAGATCAGGGCATATCCCAGGGCATTATGAGGACTCTGATTTGTCACTGTACTGGTCCGGTGTGCAGTAGGAAACAAGTGTTCACTCCAGATGGTTGAAATGGAGAGACTCTAATGAAGGGGTTCCTTATAAGGTGTGGGCAAGGTGCAGAGAACAGGACAGAGTGGGTGCATTCAGATGTCTGCAGGACTGGGCAGCTGAAGGAGAAGCGGAGGGGATAGTCTTTCCCAGTGCACAGCGTTGGAGCTGCGGATGTGAACTGGGCTGCTGGGTAGGAAGGGCCCAATGACAGACACTAAAGCCAGAGGCAGTGGGAAGAAACACTCCAGCCTCCCTCCCCCAGCCTTCAGTTCTCCAGCCTGTCCTTGCACCAGCCATCAAGTGAGTCAGCCAGAATGAGCTCATCTGCTTAAGTGGCCTCCCTGGGCAGAGGGCAGGATGGTGGAGTATGGATTTAGGAGGGGAGAGGAAGAAGGCCCGCAATGAAAAGGAAATAGTTAGTACTCCAACTCCATAAAGGAATACCCTAAAAAACACTTACTCTAAAATAAGGTTGGACATAATTTATATAGGCTTAGACCTGTTATCCCTTACCTGAAGCTCCTTGGGTCAGATGCATTCTGGGATTCAAAATATTTTGTATTCTTGACAGATAATAGTGACATAAACTATATATTATATAATGCCCCCAAGCAGAAACTAAGGCACCGCCTGTCATCAAACACATTCATATGCTTGCAACAAAAGGCATGACTATTTGCTCTAAGTGAGATAAATGAGTATAAGTAACTTCTCCTTAGCCCAGGTTAGTTTTTGCTACCAAATGAATTTTGGAATTGTGGACAAGGGATTATTGCCAGTAGTTTAATGTTCGGGCAAGCACCCTAGGATTTTGTGACATTTTATTGTCATTATTATGAATGCTGATTGTCTTTCTTTTGCTAGCTTGTTATGTGTATGTATTTTTCGGGATTAAAAAAATGCAAGTTTACCTCATATAGGCTTTTAAAAAATATTAATTTAAAAATCAAAGAACATGGTGATCCCCTTTGCGAAAGAGTCTCTGGCCTGGAAATGATTCACGGCAGAATTCAGCTTTAAATAGCAAGCACCCCGCTCCTTACAATTTGGCTTTGTTGACAAAAAGTGGAGTGACACTCTACTTCTCCTGAGTGGCATTGGGTACTATGTCCTGGATGGGCCCCTGACAGTGAAGAGAACATCTCCCCCACTCTGTCCCCTCGGACACTCGGCGTGCTCTGGAATGCCCACATTAGCAGCACGAGGAATGGTTTCACGGAACTCAGTGGCGATCTTTAGTGGTAACTTGGTTGGCAGGCATTCCCGGTCTCTGAAGCTCTGAAAGACACAGTTCTCAGAACGACTTAACAGGAAGCCTCACCCATGAACAGAGGAAGCTGAGGAAGGAAGGAAAGATGGCAGTGCTGGGGGAGGGGCGGCACAGCGAACAATAAGCCAAGTCACATGCCTTGGGACTGTGTCTACGTGGTCAGAGGAAGCACCCCCATCTGCGCCTTCCTTGCCGCCCCCCAACACTCCTCTAGGTACCCGGCCTCTGCTGGCCCAGATCCTTTCTCATTTCCCATTTCCCAGGCTGACTCGGACATGTCCCGCCTTAGGATATTATGTTCTGGAACGCCTCCTCTCCCTGCTCCTCATCCTCCCAAGTCCATTGCCCAGCTACCACTGTCCTTCACGACCGTCAGAGCCAAAGCTCCCCTCTTGGATGGGAAGGAATGGCCGCCTCTCTCCGTTCTGGCAGCCCGCATGGTGGTTTCGACTTTTCCCACGATGCTCACCCTATTTTACTTTGGGTTGGAGGAATTAATTGTCTTATTCCATTTCCGAAATTAAAAGCTTTGTCCACTTACTACTTTTTTCCCATCAATTCATCAAGCATTTATTCAAAACCTCCTCCGTGTAGCGAGGGTGCTTGGCTTCAGACTTTGAAGATAAATGAGAAAAGGTTCCTGCATCGCAGAGCTTACAGTCCAGTGGGAAAAGGTGGGTAACAGGAGAACAGAGGGGTCTGGGAGCATGCAAGAGGGACAGGCCGCCCAGCTGGGGTGCCTGCTTGTGGGGGGTGGTAGAGGAAGACTGAAGCCCCGCAGGCAGGTGGGAAATAGACCAGTGAATGGAGGCGAAGGCTGTTGCTGGCGCAGAGAGAGCATGGCACGGCGCCAGAGGCCTGAGGATTGAACTATATTCCGAGAACTGCAGGTCACCGAGCATAACTGGTACATGGAGGTCAGGCAGGAGAGGTGAGGCTGCACGGTGAACAGCGGCCTGATGCTGAAAGGTCTCAGCAACCCCTGCTATGGGATTCAGGTTAGTCCGTGGTGGCATCTGAGTGGCCTGGAGGGATGAGGCATCTGGTGAAGTCACAGATCAAGGTATGATCATCTGGCATCTCAGGTGGAGTTCCCACAGCAGCAGATTCTGAGACAGAGATTCAAGTGCAAGCAGGTTAATTGGGAGGTGATCCCAAGAGCGGTTAGGGGTGTGGGGAAGTGGGAAGGGAAGGTGGCCACCACAGGGACCGTGGACAAGCACGTTGTCGCTGTGAGTGTCTCTGCTCATGCCTCCGAAAAGCTGTAGAATGAGTTTTGGAGTCATTTCACTTGATGGGCAAGGTATTACCCACTGGGGTTCCCCTCAGTCTTTGTTCAAAGGTGGTTCTCAGGGGCTTCCGCACCCCAGCACTGTGGCCTGCCCTGCATGAGGGGCCACGGGCACCTTCAGTCAGAGAGGACCTGCAGGCGCTTGAGGAGGAAGCCACCGGTGTATTTGGTTTCTGTCCTATATACATCTGGTTGTCCGGATGGAATAATCCGGACCTGCATGGCAGGTCTGGGAGTCAGGGCAGGAGATGGATGGCTCACAAAGAGGGAAGAGAAGAGAGCTGTCGGGTGAAGGCAGACTTCAGGAGGTGTGGGCAGGCCTGGCAGCCATGAGGAAAGGTAAGTGGCCAGGAGTCCCAGCACTCCGAGGCCTGAAGGGGGACCACTGCGTCCTCACCCTTCAGGCGGGACAGTCCCGAGGCTTGTTCTACAACATTGTTTTCCAGAGGTCTGAGCCCAATGTTCACCATAAGCACCAGGGATGTCCCTGTATTGGCCGCTTTCGCTTTCCCGGCCCACTTCCCCGCTCCCCTAACCGGTCTTATTCCATCCAGTTAACCTTCTCGGTGGGAGATGGTGAGAGATGGAATGGAGGAAAAAAGGTCACCCAACAGGAGTGTGATCTTACGGAGAAAATTGCAGCCCTGCCCAGGGACAGCTTGCCAGACAACAAGCTGAGGGCAAAAGCATCACATTCCTTCTCTTCCCCGGGGCGAGCCGGAGGACGGGGATCTCCAGCGATGTGATGCCTCCCAAAAGAAGCATCTCCCAGGGCACAGAGCAGGGAGGGCAAATCAAGAAGACCCAACTCCTCTCTCCTGCCAGGATGCAGCCTTTAACCTACACTATTCCAATTGGTATTTCTGCTGCCAAAGAACTCTTTTCATGGCAAATGCGGCTTTATCCGGCCCCACCTTATACTTGCGAACTCCTTGTAATATAATACAGTATCTAAATTACTTTTCATTGACCCCATACTTCTTCTTCTTTTTCTTTTTTTTTTAAAGACTCTATTTATTTGGCAGACAGAGATCACAAGTAGGCAGAGAGGCAGGCAGAGAGAGGAGGAAGCAGGCTCCCCACTGAGCAGAGAGTCCGATGCAGGGCTCGATCCCAGGACCCTGAGATCACGACCTGAGCCAAAGACAGAGGCTTTAACCCACTGAGCCACCCAGGCGCCCTGACCCCATACTTCTTTTGCCTCAAAACAACCAGGTATCTGGGCAGAGCAGGTGTTAGTGTTCATTCCCTATAGATCCAGGAGTCCAAATCTTATCTTTAGCTTCAAAGTCCAGCATTCGCTCCAGTACACTATGTCCTTCCAGGAGTCAAGGTCGTCAGTGCTCAGCAAGGATCGCACTCTGAGTGTTTGCCATACATCTTTGTAATTGCTTAGCTGGTACTCAGTCAGTAAGCAGACTTCTCAATTTCTGAAGATCCCAGTTAGCATCAACTTTCTTGGTTTGATAACGATCTGACCTAAATTAGATGTGACCTAGGTGGTGCTCCAGATGGTCTGTGTGTGCCCTCCACCCACCAAATTCATGTGTTGAAATCCTAACCTCCAGTGTGGTGGTATTATGAGGTGGTTAGGTCATGAGGGTGGAGCCCTCAAGGGTGGGATTAGTGCCCTTCTAAGGGGCTGCAGCGACCAGAGTTTTCCCTTCCACCATGCAAGGACACAGGGAGTAGACAGGCATCCATGAACGAGGAAGGAGGCTCTCACTAGACCTGGAATCTGTCGGCACCTTGATCTCGGACTCCCCAGCCTCCAGAACTGTGTGCAGTACATTTCTGTTGTACCTGATCTATGGTATTCTGTTATGGCGGCCCAGATGGTCTAAGGCAGGAGAGGTACATTCTCTCTCTTTAACTGTGGAATTTCATGGAAAATCTACTTGGGCAGAGGGAGGCCGACAGAACTAAACTTGCTGAATGCCTACTGGGTGCCAGACAATTTGTAAATGCCGTCACTTTACAGATGGAGAAACCAGAGCCCAGAGAGGCTGAGTCACTTGTTCAAGGTTACACAGTTAGTAGGACAGAGCCAGGAATGCAATCTGTGTCCCACTGACTCCAAATTCCATATTCTTCTGTGCTTCAGTAAAGGTTTCCAGTGGATGATGGCTAAGAAAATCAATACTATTTTTTGAAACACGACAAACAGGGTAAGGAATGATTTTGGGGTCCCCTGTGACACACGCATGATCCTCCTCTTGCAGAGATGCGTGCTTGAGCTGTGCTGTTGGCAGGCTGGGGGCCTGGGCTCCGGAGCCCGATTGCCACCATCCCACTCCGGCTTGTCATTGATCCTTTATTCACTGTGTAACTTTAGATGAGTTATCCAAGCTCCTAGTGCCTCAGTTTCCCCACCCCCGCAAAGTAGTGTCAATAGTATCCTTGCCCCTAGACGTGGAATGGACATTAAGCAAAGCTCAGGGTGCCTGGTGCAGAGTAACCTGTCAGGAAAATCAGCCGTGAGGATGTCTCTGACCCATGACCCATCCTAGAGAGTGTAAGGGTGGACCTGGAAATGCCGGGAGTCCAGGACCCAGAGAGAGACCCACAGGCGCCAGGACAAATGACTGCCGTTCCCTATGTGTGGAAGCATCTGCACCCGCCAAGTGAGTGGCACATTGAGGGGTGGACGGGTCTCATCAGAAACGTATTTTGGTCTGTGGTTTCCCTGAGGCATTTTTATCTTTCCCAAATGACCCCCTTGGGAAAATGAGGCAGCTCGATATATAAAAATAGCCAGGATGTGAGAGAGGAAGTGAGAGGTTTCCCAAGAGAGGGTAGAGCCTTGGTGGTAGGAGCTCCGAGTCAGCCCCGCACCTCCACGGGGTGGCCCCTCCTCAAGATTATCCAACCAGCCCAGGGATCTGAACGACTTCCTCCTTCCTGGACAGAAACCATTGTCTTGAAGACAGTGGCGGCTCCTCTGTGTTGGGCTGACCTTGGCTGAGGCTGGGCAGTTACCGGGTGCTCCACCTCTACCGCGAGAAGGGGAAGGACTCTATCCCCGCTGTGCCTCCCAAGGGAGGGCTTGTCTGCTGAAGCCCCTAAGAAACTCCTGCGATGTTATAGGGAAAAAAAGGGAAGCTTTTGCCTTCTTGTGGGAGTCAGAGTTTAGGGGAAGGAGGTGTCTGAATTACTCACTCACTCACCCACCCACCCACCAGTCACCGGGTGTTGTGTTAGTTTCCAGGGCTGCCCTACCGAAGTACAAACTGGGTGGCTTGAAGAGCAGGGATTTATTCTGCCACAGCTCTGGATGCCCAAATGCAAGGGGTTGGCAGGGCCGCGCCTCCCCGGAAGCTCTAGGGTTCAATCCTCGGTTGCCTCTCTTGGCTTGAGGTACTTGCCAGCAATCTTTGCATCCCCTGGGTCGTAGAAGTGTCTGTGCCACCACTGCCTCTGTCACCCCATAGCCTCCTTCCCTCTGTGTCCTGTCTCTTCATGTGGCCTCTTAAGAGGACGCCCGTCATCAGATTTATAGCCCGTCTTAATCCAGTATGATCTTGCCTTCTCTAGTGGCATCTACAGAGGCTCTACATCCAAATAAGACCCCATTCTGAGGTTCTCTGTGCCTTTGAATTTGGGGGAGACACTATTCAACCCAGTTCAGGTGTCTTCTTTATGCCAGATACCTTGCCAGCGGGCCTGGATATAGGGATGAGTAAGTCCCCCCACGATGTCACAGTCTACAGAAGAGGTAGACACAGAAGCAAATTATCGTACTGCCCTGCCCTGAATGAGAGCTAATGCTTCACATTTACTGAGCACTTACTAAGGGCCTGCCACAATATACATTTTCTCTCAATCAGTGAATGCATGGCTAAAGAAAATGTGGGACTTATATGACAGGAAACATTATTCAGCCAGAAAAAAAGAAGGAAATCCTGCCATTCGTGGCAATACGGATGGACCTTGAGGGCATGAGGCTCAGTGAAAAAAAGTCAGACAGGGAAGGACAGACACTGTATGGCCTCACTTATATGTGGAATCTTAAAAAAAAAAAAAAAGAATTCAGAAATACAGAGAACAAATTTGCGGTTTTCAGAGGCAGGGGTTTGGGGATGGGGGAAGGAGAGGAGGGGGTCAAAACTTCCAGTTGTCAGATAAGCAAGTCCTGGGGATGTAACACACAGCATGGTGACCACAGTTGAGAACACTGGATTGTATATTTGAAAGTTCCTAGGAATAGATCTTAAAAATTCCAATCATAAGAAAAAAATTTGCAGCTATGTGAGGGGATGGATGTTAACTATACTTATTGTGGCTATCATTTTGCAATATATACATAAATCATTACGGTGCACATCTTAGACTAATATAATGTGATATATCAATTATATCTCAATAAAACCGGAAAAAATGCAAAATTTTGAAAATTAAAAAAAAAAGGTGCATTCAAACTCATATCATCCTCCTAGAAAGTCCAGGAGGTGAATATTACTATTCTTTCCGTTTTAGAGATGGGGAAACTGAGCTCCCGAAAAAGCCATAGGTCAGAGCTCGTTCCCTTGGTTCTGGAAGCCAGGGCACGCCTCCCTGAGGAGCTGGCATAAAGGCAGAGACTGTTGGAGGAGAAAACGGGAGCTCTGGGAAGGCTGGAGGGCAGATGGGGCGAGCAAATGTTCCAAGCAGAGGGAAGAGCCAGCGCCAAGGCCGTGAGTCAGGCACAAGCTTAGCATGTGTGAGAGGGAGGGAGGAGGCGGCCGCCTCACAGTGAACTGCCTGAGAAGCCAGGTGAGCTTAGACGGAGGGGCCCTGGGGCCAGACTTAGTCTTTATAAGAGTCTCTCGGGCTGTTGTTGGAAAATGTCCACAGCAGAGCAGGAGGGGACACTGGCTCAGCTCAGAGCAGAGGTCAGGAGGAAGGGCTGGGTTGGGCTTGCTGTTGACAGGACTGCTGATGGATGTGAAGGGGAGGGGGCCAAGAAATCCCAGCTCACAGCCTGAGCATCTGGGGGTGTAAGATACCACGGGGAGGTGGGGCTGATGAGGTCGGGCAGGAGTAGTCGCCTGGGTTTAACATGTGTGTTAGGCATTTGTTGGCATTTGAAGCCAAGGGACTGAATCTGAAGGGGGCCTTCCCAGGCCACAGTCATGTAGCTCTGGGGAACCTGGTTCCCAAACCTAGAGGTCCCATAGAAAACTCTGGTGGGGGGGACATGTTGGAAATACAGACTCCTGCGCTTTATCTCAGACGCGCTGAGTCCTGATGTAAGAGCGTCCAGGAATCTGCAGGGTTAGGAGGCCTACTGTCCTTCCATAGTCAAACTTGCTTTCCTTAAGCACTTCCTCTGGGCCAACACTTTTCAGTCCTTGTTTTTTTAATCTCATAAGAATTTCATGAGATCCTTTCTTCCCTCCCTCCATCACAGATGAGAACCAGAAGGCTGAGAACATCTCAGTCACTTGCCCTTGTCTCCCAGCAAATGCATTCAAGTGGCTGGAGGACGGGGAGCTGGGCGCCGCGATCTGTAGTAACCTTGAGTGCATTTCATGCATCTCTTGAATCTTCAGGCCCCTTTCTTTCAACCAAGGGCTTTCTCTGGTGTCTGGGGCTTACTTCAGAAAAGCGGTGTCCGGCTTCTTGTCCCGAGTCTGGCTTAGAATGTTGCAGCCGTCTGTGGATCTCCTCTTTGAGTAAATATTTAAAGCGGATTTAAATTTTTCCTCTTCAACCTTTCTAAATAAAAATAAATCTCGCCCTCTGGACTGTGTCCACTTGCTTCCCGTTTATTTAAGAGCTCCGTTTATCCTGCTGAGTGCCGGTGAAGTGGGGCCCAGGCAAACAGAGGATGCCTGTGGTCAAGGAAGGAGAAGAAGGTTCTGCAACCCTGGGTTGACCCCCCCCCCCCGCCCCCGCAGCTGCTCCTGCAGAGCCGGGCCCCAGTCATGCCTCCTCACTGGGCGCAGCAAGCAAGCTTGCTACCAGGCTCATTTGCAACCCTTGCATTGGGCTTAGTTGCACCCGCTCCCCGCAGGGGACCAGCTCTGGAGGGAGTCACATCCCAGACAGATTCCCAGATACCGAGGTAAATGCTCACCATCTACCGTCAGGGATCACAAGTTGCAAACTTTTTAATGATGAAAAAAATGCTGTTTGTTTTCTTTTTTAGGAGTTAGATCCCCTGGCCCCCAGAACCAAGTCGACAGAATGAGAAAGTAAGTGACCACTGACTTCCATCTGAAATCATTTTAATCCACGGAATTCCAGAAAATTCCACTTTTCCTACTTCAACCGCGCCCCCTCTTCCCTTTGTTTGTAATTTAGCCGCCGTTTCCCAAAGACGCGCAGCAGTGAAGATTCTCGTTCAGAAGGCCCCGCAAAATCAAAAATGAAAAAGAGACATCGCGCCCCTCCCCTCGCCACCCTGTCTGTCCCCCTGGTTCTGCCGGAACTCCACCGGCTTGCCAAGAGCCACCCAGGAACAGATTTCCTGTCTCATCTGCTGCATCTGGTCGTCCACTCCTACTCCCTGTTCATCCCCCCCAAAGGCACTGCTGGCCACAGACCAGCTGCAGACGCCGAGCTCGCCATGGAGCTGATCCGCGTGGCTGCAGCCGCCCTCGCTTCTGCTTCTTCCGGAAACGCAGAGAAGCAGCCGCCCTCCCTCCACCCAGCCAGGTGACACCGGGCAGCTCTCTAGTGGCAGGGCCACGTCCAAACCCCCCCGCCCAGGAAGCCAAGCCTTTACCGTCTATACACTCGCTCCTCTATTCCATGCCCGCGGCTTACACTTAGCTGGGAATATACTTCACCTCTGGTTCAAGCCACGGGAAAGTCAGGAGGCTTGGGTGGTATTTCAGGCTGAGTAATTGCCTTGCTGGGGTTGGGGTGGGGGGTGGGGTGCCTGCCAAGGGAATAATCCTTTCTGAGCCAGGGTGCCTCTGACTTGAAAACAGAGAAATCTCCCAGGCAATAGCTGTTGGTCAGGTGCGCTGAAATCTGCCACTAAAAGATAAATCTTTATTTTAACAAACGAATCCTGTTTATTTTCTTCTTCCCTCCCACCCCCGCCCCCCACCTTTTCCTTTCTGGTTGGACCGGAGCATCCTCAATGCCTCCTCGGTGCCCCAGGCAACCTGTGTAGACAACCTACTATTTATCTGTTATGGACCGGATATTTGGGTTTCCCCAAATTCATATGTTGTGAGATCCTACCTCCCAGAGTGCTGGGATGGGGAGGCGGGGCCTCTAGGAGGTACTGAGGGTAGAGCCCGCATGGTGGGATTAGTGGCTTTCTAAGAAGAGGAAGAGACCTGGGAATTTCCTCTCCTGGTCCCGTGAAGATAAAGGCGGCCATCTGCAAGACAGGAAAAGGGCCTTTACCAAGAATGAGATCTACTGACACCTTGAACTGGGACGCCAGCCTCCAGAACTGTCGGAAATAAATGTCTGTTGATGAAAACCAGTCTGCGAGATTCAGTTATAGCAGCTGGAGGAGACAAGACATTATCCTTTCGCCACTTTTCCTCCACGTTCGTATAATCATCCATAACCATCAAAGAACATCTGTATAAATACATATATGTTTATCATTGTGTTCTTATTTTTATATTTTTCTATATCTTGCTGTTTGTTTGTTTGTTTGTTTGTTTTCTCTGGCACCTAATGGAATCCCTCTTAATTCACTCAGGTTAGCTCTAAGTTATCTTTCTGAACGGCCACAAAGAACTTTATGGGGAGCAGAACTACAGTTTCTTTAACCATTCTCCTACAGAGAATATTTACTTTGTGTCCAGTTTTTTGTTTGCTTGTTTAATCACCGTTTACAATGGAGTGCATTTCTGTGAAAATACATCCTTAGGTCTTAAAGCTTTCACTCCTAAGGGATAGATTCCTGGGAGTGCAGATTCTGAGTCAGACATGTATGTATTTTTAATCATAAAAGATGTTGCCACATTTCTTTCAAAAAAGATTGCATTAATACATACTTCCAACCAGAAATGTACTAGAGTCCACACATCCTCTTTAGCAATAGGGATTATTGGTTCCCCCATTTCCCCCTCTGATCAGTGTAAATTGCTGTCTCGTTGTGACTTTACTTCCTATCTCCCTGATTGTCCCTGAATTTGAGCCGCTTTTCATGCATGTGCTGGTCACCTGGAATTGCTTTTCTGTGAATTACCTATTCACATCCTTGGCTCAGTTTTCCGCTGTGCTGTTTATCCCTGACTTACTTGTTTTGTAAGAGTTCTTTGTATATTATAGCTGTTCACCCCCTGATCTCTGGGTTGCTCCGCAGGCTAGTGTTTATCTATTGACTTAGTTTACGGTGGCTTTTTCAAGCCATAGCTTCTCATTTTTATCTCATCAAGTATGTATATATGTACTTTATAGCTTCTGAATTTCCAATATTGATTAGAAAGCTCTCATCCACCCTAGATTTTACATGTGGTGATCCAGTATTATTGTTGTTTTAATTTTTACATTTAGGTCTTCCGTCTACCTAGAATTTATTTTGTGTATGGGGTAAGAGAGGAGCCAAGGTGGGGCTTGATCCCAGGACCCTGAGATCATAACCTGAGCTGAAAACAAGAGCCAGAGGCTTAATCAACTGAGCCACCCAGGTGCTCCTCATCTTTATTTAATACCCAATCCTTCCCCACTGGATTGAAAAAATCACTTTTTAAAAACAGCTTTATTGATTTTCAACAACATGGATAGAGCTAGAGAGCATAATGAAATACTAGGCCAAATAAGTCAGAGAGAGAAATACTATCTGATTTCACACATATGTGCAATTTAAGAAACAAAATAAATGAACAAAGGAGAAAAAAAAAAGAGAGAAACTAACCCCAAAACAGACTCTTAACCATACAGAACTCTAAACTATGGTAACCCTCAGTTACCAGAGGGGAGGTCTGGTTGAAATAGGTGATGGGGATTAAAGAGTCCATTATCATGATGAAGACTGAGTAATGCATAAAATTGTTGAATCACTACATTGTACACCTCAAACTCATATAACACTGTATGTTAACTATAAGGAATTAAACTTTTAAAACTTAAAAAAACCAGTTTTATTGAAGTATAATTTACACACTGTAAAATTCATCCATCATTAAGTAATTTGAGTAAGTCAATAGAGTTTTGCAACCATCACAATCTAGTTTTAGAACATTTCCATCACCCCAAAAAGTTTTCTTGTATCTGTTTACTCTCTAGCCTAGGCAACCACAGATCTGTTTTCTATGTCTATAAATTTGCCTTTTCTAGACAAGAAGAATCACTTTTGTCCTACTTGAAACTATAAATATATGGTTAGGACTCCCTGCTTTGTTCCATTGATTCATTTGTTTATCCTTCAACACACTAGAAATAAGAGCAAAGAATATGAAGAGTTTTTGAAAAGGAAATACAAGTGACTCTTTAAAGAGGCTCAATCTCACTCCTAATTAGAAGGAAAAAACAAGTACAGATGAAAATTATGCTGAGATACCATTTTTCACCTTTTAAGTTGGCAATAATTCAAAAGTTTGTAACACACCACGTTGGTGAGGTTATGGGCAAACATATTCTCATTCATTTCTGGTAAAAGTATAACCCTTCGGCATAACCCCTACGTAAGGCAGTTTGGCAATGTTTCAAATGCATATTTCTGGCAATGGTACTTTTGGGAAATTATTCTAAAGATATATTTAGGAGAAAAGACGTGGATACACACACACACTCACATTGTAACAGTGCTTATAGTAACAAAACATTAGAAATAACCTGAACAACAAATAATAGGGAACTAGTGAAATAAATGATCATATATCTATACAATGGAAGGTAAAGCATCTAAATAATAGAGAACAAATAAGCTCTTTTTGTATTACAAATATCTTGGAAATTTAGTAAGTAAAAAACATGATTCAGAGTGTATGATATATGCTTTGTATAGAAAATGTGGAAAAAACCAAGATTTTCTATTTCTATCTATCTATCTATCTATCTAAATTCTGGAAGGATATCATATAGTGGGGGGTTAGATGAACCTGGGCAGATGTGGGACAAAGACAGGAGGAAAGTTTTCACTGCATGTTTTTTCCCCTTAATTTAATTTATATTAATTTTTTGCCTATTCAAAATTTTTTCTTAGCTATCCTCAGGCATTTATCCTTTTGTATACAAGTTTATCCGATTCTCACTTTCTCAATGCTACTGGCCTTGCAATTGTAATCATATTAAATTTATATCTTAATTTTGGGAGAATGGACTTTTACATTATGTTGTCTTCTCAACCAAGACTGTTAAGGTTTTTTCCCATTTGTTAAGATTTGGGTTTAGATACTTTGACAAGATGTTATAGTTTGATTTAAATGTCCTTACTTATTAAATTTATTTCTAGAAAAATTTTTAGTTTATCGTGAATGAAACACTTTTCCCATTTTTTTCCAAGTGCTTATTGTCAGAAGACAGACCATTCAATTCTTTTATTAATTCTAGTAATATTTTATAAGATTATCTTGGATTTTCCAGGTATATATCAACAGTTAGTTTAGACACTTCCTACATTTATGTCAGTTCTTTCATATTCCCGTCCCAATGCATTTGTTAGAATCCCAAAACAATATTAAATAATAGTAATGATTATGGCTTTCTGTTCCAGTTCCTGATTTTAGTGGAAATGGTTCTAGCATTTGTCATTTAGGTTAATATTAGGTTAAGCTACATGCAATTGTTGTTTTATAGGTCCAAAAGAGCTGGAGATTGGTGATTTCATATGATTCAATATGAATGTTTGTTCTTGGTTTCCATACCCCTTTTGCCTGAAGTTTTTATTAGAAATGGCTGTTAAGGGGTGCCTGGGTGGCTTAGTTGGTTAAACATCTGCCTTTAGCTAAGGTCATGATCCCAGGGTCCTTGTCCTGGGATTGAGCCCTATGTCCGGCTCCCTGCTCAGCCAGAAAACTACTTCTCCCTCTCCCTCTGCCCCATCCCCCCTGCTCCAGCTCTCTCTCGCTCTCTTTCAAATGAATAAATAAAATCTTAAAAAAAAAAAGGTTTGTCCCCTTCTAACATTCCAGTTATGTGAGTGAGTAAGTTCCACATTTCTTTAGTAAGTTTGAATTGGGCTTCTGTCACACACCACAGGAGGAAACCTGATAGACACAGCAGGGGGTGGGACTGAAAGGTCCAATCCTCTAAACACATGCGTGGGTCCCCTGATAACCAGCCCTCATCCATTGATTACCTAAGGACTTTCCAAAAGCCACCTTTATTGCTCTCATCACTTAGGATATTCCAAGGGTTTCAGGAGTTCTGTGCCAGAAATGGGGACAAAGACAAAATATATATATTTCTTAGTGCAAATCACCATATGGCCGAGAGGATAGATACTTGTACATTAAGACAGATACTGGTCAGAGTAAAAGGAGAGATTTATGTGAATCTTGAAGATTTCAAAGAAATCTTATGCTTATGTCAGGCTCCTTAGGCCAATGAACTCTTGAATTTCTGGCAACATACAATTTTGATGTAATTGCTCCCACCTTAAGGAAAACCCTCCCCTGACCTTGTATTCTCCTCTAGCTATGGCCCTTTCATTTGACTTCCTGTATAGCTAAACTCATTCAAAGAGTGTCCACATTTATTGTCTCTACTTCTCTTCCTCCTAGTCTTTCCTGTTGGGGTGGCCTTATCCATATTCTGCTCCTATTTTGCTCTTTGCTCAAGTCTCCAGTAGCTTCCGTGTGGCTAAATCCAATTGCTAAATCCAATGATCTGCCTTCAGCTTATATGATTAATGCAGAATCTGATGTAGTTTTTCAGCCTGTCCTGGAAACACTCTTCACTTGGCTTCTAGGACCTACTTTCTGCCAATCTCGTCTCTAAGAGTGGGCACGCCTTTTCAGTTTCTTTTGCTTCTTGTTCTCATTTCCAAGACCACTTAGAATATGGGCCCTGTGGTCTTGCCCCTCTGATGTCTTCACTATCTATGTGTTCTGAGTGGTAATCTCAGCCACAGCTTTAAATGCCATCTATATGCTGACAACTTCTAAATTTATGTCCCCAGCCTGGACCTTTCCCCTGAATTCCTATGACATACTTGACATCCCCAGTTGGAAGTCTAATATGCATCTGACTTAACATACCCAGAAAGGAAACTCCTAATCTTTCCACAATAAACCAGTTTCTCTCTCATCTTTCATATTTTTAGGCTTCAAATTATAGATTCTTCTTTTTCTCTTTCACACTAATACTCCACATCCAATCAATCAGAAAACGATCTGGGATCTATGTTCAAACTATAGCCAGAGTTTCCACTGGTACCATCCCGGTCTAAGTTTCCATCATCCATCATCTCTTGCTCATATTACTTACTATCTTAGGCTCCTAGCTGGTCTCCTGGCTTCTGTCTATGCCCACCCTGGGCCATTTGTCACCCAGCAACCAGAGCAATCATTTCAATTCTTGTCTTTGCTTGGAATCCTCCAATGGCTTCCCAGTTCACTCAGGGTAAAAGCCAAACTCCCTCTGCTTGTCCTCTGGCCTTCATTCAATCTGGATTCTTCTACTCACTGCGTGCCAACCACACTGGACTCTGTGCTGCCCCTCAAACAGACAAGACGAACCAACCCTCTTGGTCCAAAATTTGTTCTCTGGAATGTTCTTTCTCAGCTCGGTACATAGCTTGCTCCCTCACTTTCTAGGTCTTTACTTAAATACCACTTTTCATGAGTGCTTCCCTGATCACCTTATTTAAAACGCCATCTTCCTACCCCACTCCCAATATGTATTATTATTCCCCCATAATTAATTCTTTCCTGTTTATCACCATTTAATGCACCATGATTTAACATATTTATTCATTTATTCTCTATCTTCCTACACTCTAGAGTAAGCTCCACGAGGGCAGAGATTTTTTGCCTGTTTTGTTAACTGTTGTATCTCCTGGTTGACAGCAGGTGATTACAAATGTTATTTGAGAGATGCCTGGGTGGCTCAGTTGGTGAAACGTCCGACTTTTGATTTTGGCTCTCGTCACGATCTCGGGGTCATGAGATCGAGCCCTGCCTGCATCAGGCTCCATGCTTAGTGTGAAGTCTCTTTGAAATTCTATCTTTCTCCCTTTGCCCCTCCCCCACTCATGTACACTCTCTAAATAAATGAATAAAATCTTTCAAGAAACCTTATTTGAGTGAATTCAATCAATGATTAAAGAATACATGACACCAGTTTGTTCTCTATCATTATAGCTCTTCTCTAACACGTTTGAGCTTCTGTGTGAGAAACAACCAAGGGCCGTGTAGGGTTTGGAGCAGGAGAGAGAGGGGAACAAGGATTTTGAGGCCATTATCTTGAGGACACTGTGCTAGATGGATTTGGGAGTGGGCAGGAAGGCATGGGGAGCAAACGGGGAGCAGGTTGGCTAGTTAGGAGGGTTTTGTAATAGTAAAAATGAAAAAGAACTAATGCTGACTTTGGGGGTAAAGCCTTTGTGACCGGGACAGAAAGACAGCACCGCGAGAGAAATATCAACATCTCAGAGGTGGTTACTGCTGAGGCCAGCTCAGTTATGATCCTTCTTTCCTTCCTCTCTCTCCCAACCAACCTTCTTCCCTCCTCCTTCCTCCCTCACTCCCTCCCTTCCTTCCTCAATTCCTTCCTTCCTTCCTATTCTATGAGGAATAGAAATTCCTCACAGAAGTGAATTATCTCAATGATTATGTGACCGGGAAAAAGAAGATACTATTTTTGCATAAATACCATATTTGGTTAAAAAAACTGTCTATTTCATCCAGACAGTATGTCTTTGAAAAAAGCGGTTGTCTTTTATTTTTCATCAAGAAACATAGAAATGTACTAATCAGTGCCTCAGTTTATTTTTCTACGGTGCCCTTTTGCCCCCTAAATACAAACTCTACAGCCATATAGTAAAAATATATTTTTAATACTATCTTGACAATAATCTAAGAAATAAGACTCTGTACTAAGTGGAAGAAATCAAACAGACAAAGGAAAATGCTGTATGATCTCACTTATATGTGGAATCTAAAAAAGCCCCAACAGCAACAACAACAAAACCGACCAAACAAAAAACCAAACTCATAGAAAAAGAGATAGGATTTGTGATTACCAGGAGTAGGAGTGGGGGGAGGGGGAATTGGATGAAGGGGTCAAGAGGTACAAACTTCCAGTTTTAAGATAAATAAATACAGCATGGTGACTACAGTGAACTCTGTTGTATAATATATTTGGAAGATGTTAAGAGAGTGGCTCCTAAGAGTTCTCATTGTAAAGAAAGAAAAAGATATCCCTCCCCTCTTTGGGGTATTTGTATGAAATGATGAATATTAACTAAACTTATTGTGGTGATCACTTCACAATATATGCAAGTCAAACCATTATGCTGCACATCTTTAAACTATTCAGTGCTGTATCTCAATAAAACTGGGGGGGGGCGGGGAAGGACTCTGGCCAAGGATCTTTGCAACCCTTGAAGATAATTCTGCCTCTCCCTTTCTCTAGCTCACTATCTATCAACTATCTATCCATCCATCCAAATATCATGATAAGGCAGTTATGTTTATAGCACATTTATATATGTTCCAGGCACTGTCAGGAATTCTGTATATGTTAATTCATTCAATTCTTGCAAAGACTTTATGAAGTAGACCTACTGTTACAGAAACCCATCGTAGATTCTCAGTATCTTAACAAATACAAGCTGTTTTCACTCAAGTAATAGTCCAGGGCTTATATTTGGCCGGTGGCCTTCCACTTGGCGATTCAGGGACCCAGGCTCCTTCCATCTGATGGCTCCATCATCCCACAGAGCTTCTGAGTCCCGTCAGGCATCCAGCCAATGGGATAAGACAGAATGTGGAGGATTACCCCAGTAGTTTTTAGGAGCCAGGCCCACAATCAGGGCTCCCCACATCCCCTAACATTCCACTTAATAGAGAATTCAGTCACACAGCAGACCCAAGGGCAAGGGAGGCTGGGCTGGGCAGAACCGTCTGGCTGTAGGGGAATTGCGGGCACACACCAGTCTGCCAAAGGTGGGCACGATGATGCTATCCCCCACAGGGGAAAACCAAGGTCTAGAATGTCAAGAAACTTGCCCGGAGTTCTATCAGTGACAAGTGCTGGAGCCAGAGCTCAAGCCCACGTTGTTGGCCTCCGGAGTGCGGCTCTTTACCACTACAAGTGGGATGACCTTCCGCAGAGGTCAGCTCAAAGACACAGCAGCTCAGCGGACAAGGACGAACAACAGCAACAGAAGCAACAGTGTGTCCCAGACCCCAGACTGCTCCCATTTTCCTGCTCACCCTCCAACTACTGCTTCCCTGGAGCATACGGCCAAGAGGGCCAGAACCTCAGCAAGGCCCTTGCCCACCGGTGAGGGAGCCTCAGGAGTAGCACGTGGCTGCCTGGGGAGGGGCGCACCCAAAGGACCGGAGGTGCTGGGGTGGGGCGCAGGGGGCGCAAAGACTTCTGCAGTAGACCCTCCAGACGGAGCTAACTTCTGTCCCTAGGGGCCGTGTTCAGGATAACACAGAATGTCCCTTCATCATAGGCTCTGTCGTGGGGCCAGGGCAGCGGAAGGGCCCTGAGACAATCTTCCCTGCTCTCCACCCTTGGAGGGACCTGTGGAGACTCCATGGTGCTCCTTGGGCAGAACGAGGTTACATGTGCTCAAGACCTGCAGGAGATCTTAGAACCCAAAGGAGCTGATGGAAACAGTGGGTCCTCTCCTCACAAAATGTACATACCCACCGAATTTTGCAGATTGTACAGACTTTCTGAAGGGGATTCCTGAACGACTGATTGAGATGCGCTGGACTCTGGGCTGTCTCGAGCTCCAGCGTTCCTTCTTTCTTGAAACCAGGGACCCAAGAACCGCTCGCCTTGCCTCTGCTGCCTCCTGTCGAAGGAAACCTGGCAGGCACCTTCCAGGTTCCCATGTCAGCCTCCCTGTGGTCGGCTTGGTGGTGGCCTGAAGCACGGCCTGTCGTTGTCTCCACAACCCCGGGGCGTCCGGTTGCTGGAACCGCACCCACAGATCTGCTGGCAGAGGGCCTTCTGCACGCAGCCCTGTGACAGCGTGAGTCACCGCCGACTGCTCTGATTCACGGGCAGCCTTTCCCCGCCAGAGGACCTTTAGGGGCCTCATTTCCCTTTGTGCCAACTCATCTTTAAACATCATTTGCTTCTTAACTGTCAAGGGAGGGTTTAGGGACACAGCAGCCTTCCCGCGCTCCCCCTGGAGATGGAGGGGGAGCTGGTTGCCACTGCCCCGCAGCTGTCCTGGGCACAGGAAGTCCAGAGGCTACTTGTCAGAGGTAGAGGAGACTATAAATACTACAAAAAATGAGAGCCTCCAAGTTCAAAGGAAGTCCGGATGTGGCCAAGGTCGGACTGAGGAAAAGGAAGAAAGCGGGCCCAGAGGGAGCCTTACTGCTTCCCTTTGAACCTTCAGTATTCCTCACGGACCTCCAGGGAAAAGCCAGAATCCCTTGGCGTTTCAAGGCCTCCCAGATTGACTTTCTAACCCCGTGAACCTGTGGCTTCAGTTGCTTCCCTGAGGGACACTGCCCGTGCCGCCAGCTTTTCTAGGTACACGTTCTCATTATGCTGTTCTTCCAACAGATTGTCTCCTTCCCCGTTTCTGTCCACCTCAATCTGTCTTTTCTTAGGTCTGCTTTTAATTCCATGTCCACCTGAAAACTTTTCTAGACCAATACCACTGGAAATAAACACGATGGCTCTTCACTGAGCACCCGCCACGTGCCAGTTGCTTCACAAACCTTATCACATTCGATTCCCTCAATCAGCTTGCAAGGCAAGTCTTATCATCTCTATTTTATAGATGAGAGAATTGGGTTTGACGGGGTTAATTGAATCTCCTGAGGTCATTCAGCTAGTAAGTGACAGAACAGCAGCTCTTGCCCAACTGGCTTCAAAACCACTCTGTTACACTGTTGTGCTTATGTACCCATGCACGTGTTCATCTATCCATCCCTCCCCCCAGCCCCGCCACCATCCACCCATCCAACTGACCCATACTTTTGTTCTTCCTCAAATACCTACAAAGGAGCAAAGCAGCTCTTTCCCTCTTCCCAAGTCCTGTGGCACTCAGTATCTGAACCCCTCCTATGGCAACCCAGTGTGGTATTTCTTCTCTCTTAGTGTAGACTTTATCTTATTAACTAATGCTAAGGCCAGGTGCCCCTCATAAAGTCTCCCATAGCACTTTGGGCAGACTGGATACTTACTGACAACTGGCTAATGATTGAATGTTTACTCTGGTTTTATGGGCAGCTGAGAATAGCCATGTTCCCACATGACCAGGAGCCAGGAGGCTGCGTCTTCAGGTGACCGGGGTCAGGGAAAGCCATTCACGAAAGGTCAAGAGACAAAAATGGGCTCTTGCTGGAGTCTTGAGCCAGAGTGTCCGTGAACCCGGAAGGGCCCTAGTTTATACTCTTTCAAAACCTTCTGACAGGTACACACTTCTGTCAAAAAAAAAGTCTGCGTGAGCATGGAACTTCTGCTTTGAGACTGTAATCCCCGGAAATGTAATGTTCAGTTTCATAGATAACCATAATTCTTTTGCTTTCCATCTTGCCCGCCCCTTTATATTATAATGAGATCTCTGGTAACTGGACTATGAATCCAAAATACTCTTCAATGGCATGCAAGGTGATATTTTTAAAAGCTCCTAGAGATCCTGGTCCTCTGTAGCACAAGGAAAAGGAAATGATAAAGTAGCAGTTGTCTGAACCTAACTGTGTAACTGTTTGCACAGACACATGAATACACAGGCAGTCATTTTAAGTCACTTATAGTCATCCATGCACATAGGCACCATGTGTCTGTGAGTTGACTGAATGCTGCCTCAGTCACGCCGCTGCCCTTGAGCTGGCTTGAGCTCTCCTCTCAATGGTCCTGGTTCCCCTTCATGCATTAGTCACACTGCACTGTAGCATGATCACGTGTTTACCTGAAGACTTCCTCCACGAGACTGGGAACTTTGCGAGGGCAATAACCATGTCCTCATCATCATTATCATGGTGAAAGTCAACATTTTCAGTGCTGACTGTGTGACAGGCGTCATGTTGACTGCTCCACCTGTATTACTGGAATCCAACCCAAGCAATCCGATGAAGTAGGTGCTTTTACTGTTCTCAGGGGCCTTTTTGGTTTTCTTCAGTCCCAACATGCATAGTTTGGCGAAGTCTAACTTATTGTGAAAGTTTTTTAAACAGAGTGAGAGAGAGAGAGAAAGAGATTTAGAAGAAATATTTTCCTCCTCTACTGCAAAAGAACTTATCATCCCCGAAACACAAACTTTTTGGCCCGAATTGTAAAGATCACCAATACAAAGTCAAAATAATAACTACAGGGGGTACAGAGATAAAAGACAGACTGGGTGTGAAAGTGCCTCTAAAGGCTGTGTGACCTTGGGCAAGTCCCCTCACCCCTCAGAGCCTCAGTTTTAACATATGTGAAGTGGCAGTGATAAAATGGGTGTTGAGGTGTTCTTGAGTGTAGGCACAGTGCTTACTTAGCATGGCCTGTGACCCAAAGTTGGTGTTTAATAAAGTGTGGCCATTATCATTATTTTCATGATCAATACTCATCCATTAATATCAGAGAGAAATAAAATCTGAGGTTTACCTGAATTTATATCAAGGTAGTTTTTAACTCTCTACAAATAGCTAGCCAATGTTCCTGGAGAAAGAGAACTACTTCTCCCTTCACAAATTCAAAAAGTGCTCAGTATTAGAACATGAACTTGCTATGGTGCCGGGGGCGGGGGCACTCAGTCCATTAAACAGCCAACTCATGATTTCAGCCCAAGTCTTCATTTCAGGGTGGTGAGCCCAAGCCCCTCATTGGGCTCTATGCTGAGTATGGAGCTTACTTAAAATAAAGAAGAAGGAAAAAAAAAAAAAGAGAGAGAATGAACTTGCCATGCAAGAGATTTAAGGATACTCAAACATGTTATTTTGATCAAGAGTTAAGATCTTTTATGTCTTCAGAAGATTCATGGGACTCATTTTTGATTGGGGTCACCACAAAAATTCCTGTTCTGGGTCAAGACTTAACATGACCGCACAGAACTCTTGCTTGGCAGGAGTTGGAGGCCTTAGAAGCTCTGCAGGTTGGGGGAAGCAGAGGCAGACAGAGCACCCCTAGGAATGTCTCTTGGGTATATCAGAAGACCAACTTTGGGAATGTCCATCACAAAGATTTCGCTTGTGCTTTAAGTTGCATTTGGGTGGTTTGCCCATTCACTGGCCCAGGCATTTTGCTAGTAGCCTGCAGAGGTAAGGGGGTGGTGAGGCCAGCTCCAGGCTGGGCTCCTGGGCTCCTGCCAAGTGCCTTGGGCAGTCACTAGACAATTTTGAGCCTGGGAGATAAGAGGCTTATACTATAGTCTGAAATCTCCCTGCCTTTTCTGTACTGGGTTTATGGAGCACAAAAGTGCTCACAAAGACACAGCCTCCAGGCTGCTCTACTGGGAGAACCACTTGTGGTTAAAGGACCTGTGGGATTCCCACCCTGTTGCTGTCAGTCACCGCAGCCTTCGTTACAGCCTGGGCAATGGAGAGGGAAGAGGGTCAGTGCCCCTACCCCCCAGCTTGGTGTGAACAAGTTCATGCAGGTTATTTTCTTTTTTTTTTTTTTTTTAAAGATTTTATTTATTTATTTGACAGACAGAGATCACCAGAGAGGCAGGCAGAGAGAGAGGAAGAAGCAGGCTCCCCAATGAGCAGAAAGCCCGATGCGGGGCTTGATCCCAGGACCCTGGGATCATGACCTGAGCCGAAGGCAGAGGCTTTAAACCACTGAGCCACCCAGGCGCCACCATGCAGGTTATTTTCTATCCCTGGTGAAGATACTGAAGGAGTTCTTCCTGGGGGTGGAGACCAGGAGAGGCAGTTTAGAACGAAAGCCACTGAGTGGCTAAACATTTCAATAAGGTTAACATACAGGGCTCTCGGGAGGAAGGAGTGTGAGATTAGCTGTGATCTGGCTCGCAGATGACCGGTCCGGAAGCTTCGGGAAGCTTCCTGGGGATGGCAGCCACCGGAAGGCATGCTCCAGGAGTATTTCTGACGTGGACTGAGCCATACCTCTTAGGGGAAGGACGAGGAGCACCCATTTTTCTAAATTAAAAACTGTGGGAGAACATTCTTTCTCAATTTATTCACCCTGCCTCCATCCTCCTGTCTTATGTCTCTCTCAAATAGCTACTATTTTGACATTGTATTGCCAATCTTTACACTTCAGTTCAAAAAGCATACCCACTTTATTTCTCAGAGATGACAAGTTCTTTCGCATTCAAGGGGAAAAATAGGATTGGTTCATGTCTCTACCAAATTGCCTGTTTTTAAGTGCTTTTTTATCTTGGAAGAAGATGTTCCAATTTGTTCTGCTCTTCCTGGTCTATTCAAAATGTTCTTAAGGAGGCCTTCAATCTGAAACCAGATTGTTCCCTGCATCCATTTCAATAGGAGGTATTTCTCGAATATGTGCAAGCCATCATCAGTGACCAGCATCTAGAATCAATCACTCCTCAAGCTCTTAATTAAATCTTCAAGTTGGAAACTATGTAGTGAGATTCTTTATTCAAAATACTAAGAGAAAACATAAGCAGGCCTCATTTCTTACTGTAACAATGCCAGTTTTCCATAATCTGACCTTCACGTGACATCAGTGGACCAGAACCTTTCTTCAAAGCAGTGTATATATTTTTATAACCTAGATGCACCAGATGACGACAGAGGATTATCTTCGGTCATTAAAGATGTTGGAACATTCTTTATTACAGAGGGAAAAAATAGCCTCGTGCTTAGTTATGATTCCTGTTTGCAAAGCTGACTTGAGTTGTCTTTTGTTGTTACAAGGTGTGGACTCCAACTGTAGGATTAGAAGTTCGTACATTCTTTAGAACCAATATTTAAAAGCAGATTAGATATGTGACTCACACATTCTGCAGTCATATTTTGCAGAATAGCGAGAGATATGTGTGATCATTACAAATGCAAATATACTCACAAACAAGAAAACGATCTGTATTCTATTCCCTGAGCAAGCTGTATTTATTTTCAAGGGAAACTTAGTGATGCAATGCTTTCAGGATATATGCTATGTTTTATTCTTCCATGCTCTTTTTTTGTTTGTTTTATAAGAAAAGAGTCAATGTTGTTTTTAATCCATAAGTCTCTCTGGAATATGAATGAATAAATGATCAGTTACAGGGAAACTGGCATTGTCACAAGATGCCAACGTCAAAAGAAATTTAGTTTGACAATGAAGCTTTTGGTCACCCCTCTGCCTAGAACATATGATAGTAAATTTAGGACAAAGATGCACAACTGCAGTTTTGGTGTTTTGCTGGTGACAGCTACTGGACTCGCCGCTCCCCTTTCCCTTTGTGCGCCACATCTGGGGAACCTGATGAGAAAGCATAGGGACACCATTCCTTCTACACCAGTGGGAGGAGCAAACCACCCAAGGCCTGGTCATACCAACCTCTCCTCCTACCCACAAGAAAAACCAATGCCATTTGCCTTTCCAAGCTCTCTTGAGCCATTCATGGACCTCTTTAGAAGCCTGCTCTGCCCTCCCCTTCTTCCCCCAGAAAGCCTCGTAATGTAATAAATCTTATCCTCACCTCTTGGTGTGTGCGTGCTGCATCACTAGTTTTGACATCGGAACCAAATTTTGGGTGGGAGGAGTCCATCCCACCTCTGCAGGGTGATCACAGTAGGATATGATGCTATTAAAAAGTTTTTATGTACATACGCATAGTAATAATCATACCCGTTAGCAGGGAAAAAAAAACACACAGAAAAATATACTGAAACATTAACAGTGATCATCTGGGAGCCGTAGGATATGGGCGTTTTCTTCTTCATATTTCTCTGTGTTTTCTAAAGTTCCTGCTCTAAAGGTATGCTTTTTTATATGTACACAAAAAGCCATGTAGTATGCAACATAGAGCCAAAAATGTTCTGCCGTAAGAGAGAAGGAAAAGGCTCAAATCATTTTGATCAGTTTTAACTTTACCTAATCCTGAATTAGGTATATACAAAAAATGAAAATCAAGCCTCACATGATCTGTTCTTCTCCCTCTCTTCGTAAGAAAAAAAAAAAAGGAGGCATAAGTGAAGTTAAGTTTCACTTTTTAGGAAAGTTTTAATCTAATCTTTGAAAATATTTGGATGAAAGTCAGCCTGGGGAAACATAATTCTGCTAAAAACAATTCTTCATCCTCGGGACTCAAAGGCTGAACTGAACTCTTGTAAATCTAGAGCCGTTTAAAAATGTTAATTAAAAATGTATTAACCTTAGCATCTTGGACATGTGTGGTCATTCCTTGTCTCGCAGATTTTCACTCTAGGGGTGGTGGGTCTGGTTCTGTAAATTTCCTATTTGATGGATTGCCGGAGGGAAGACACAGACACTCGTGACTTTCCATGGAAGAGGCATGAATCCCTCCATACCAGAGCTGAAAGCAGGATGTACAAGGTCACAGGACTAGGTGGGGGCAGGGCCCGTCTTCAGAACCATGCAGATGGATCTGAAATTCCCAACGCCCGTCCCTCTGGGTGATCCAGATGTAGAAGGGGCTAAGCAAACAATGATGTTTTTCACAGGAGCCGTGGCCCGAGAACTTGAGCCTGCACTGCAGTCCCCAGAGGGCTTGCTCAGACGCAGGTTGCTGGATCCCACCAGCAGGGATTCAGACTCAGTAGATCCAGGACGGTGTCTGAGAATGTGCGTTTCTAACAAGTTCCCAGGCAATGCTGAGGCTCTTTCCCAGCAACCATACTGAGAACCAGCAGGGTGAGAGCAGAAACTTCACTCTGGGGCTTTGGGGGGCAGATGGTTCCAGGCCTGGATCTTAGAGCCCTTAGGGAGCTCCTCTAATTCACTGGATGTGTAAGGCTGCCGGCGGGCGTTAGTGGTGACCCTAAAACTTCCGGTCCTAGAGACAGCCACCTCCACACCCTGGGACATTTCCCTGCTTGTCAGGTGATCTCCTCCAGAGCTGCTTTCTCCTCTGCTCTCTCTTGGTTAATTAGCCACCACCCCCACAGGTGAGATTTCATTAGGCCAATTACTGTGGAACAGGAAATTTCTTCTTTTATTGTAGCTCTCAAAACAGCTCTATTTAAATAGTACTCCCGACGGGGTGTTATTAGGGTTAGGGAAGTGAAGACAGGGCCTTGCATCTACTTAGACTAGTCATGGGAGACCAGATGCCAATCCCGAGGGGCTGGGTCCAACCCAGATCGCACCTGGATACCTGGCCGTGGGTACTAGCTGGGACAAGGGTTTTGGGGAGATTGTTTGAACCTTATCTGAGGAATGAAGTGTTCCCTTGGCCAGCTTTTCGGGAACAGTAAGGATTAATTATGCTACTAGCAGAGGAAAATCTGCTCAGCCTTTGAGCTACATTAACTCTTCTAGGTCCCAGAGTGGCTTTCTCTGAATCCTTAGAAACTGGCAAGAAATGAAATAGAGTCTTTAGAGTCTGGAATATAAAACAGTGCTATTCCATAGGGTCAACACGTTGTGTCCCGATGACTAGTTTTATCTGGCCTGTGGAAAAGGCCTTGTAGGTAGTGCTCAGAAAAATGTCAGTGAACGACCCCCCCGTAAAACACGCAGGATGATCTCAGTGTAGACGCTGACATTTATAGAATCTCTGACTTGGCTGCCTTTGCAATGGGCACCCTAAGGTCTCCGTTTTTTCGCTCCGCAACCCCATCGTGCTTTTCTTTCTGTCAAACCCAGAGGAAAGTGAGTCAGTTTGCGCTGTATTCGAGGTTAGCTCTGGCCGCCGGGATTCCAGGCAGGTGCTCTGCCCCCTCCGGAACCGGGCCAGTGAAGGCTGGCGGGGGAGCCCTCGACCTCCAGACCCGGCCTCCAGAGGGAAGCGCTTACTCAGCCCTTGGCTCCCGAGCGACCGCTGTGCTCCGCCGCAGGCGAGCGGATTCGAGTCAGAGCTCTGGGCCGCCGCGCACCCAGCCCGGGGCTGCCTCGCGCGCGGCGAGTCCCACACCGCGGGCTGCCGCCAGGAGCTGGGGTCTTGCCAAGGGAGAAAAGCAGGTAGATTATAAACTGGAGCGAGAACGTGTTAAGTCGCGCCAAGCTGCAGTCCTCAGCCCAAATGTTGCACGTCCTGAGCCGGGCCGGGCCGGAAGCCGAATCAAGTCCGGTCCGGCTCCCGTCGCCCGGCGCTCACTCCCGGCGCGCGTGCCTCGGGGCTCCGGCCTCGGCGTCTGCAGTCAGGACTCGGTGCGAAGGCCGAGGACGCATGCGGGGGACGCAGCAGGTGCCCCAGGGAGGACCCCAGGGCGGAGGGAGGGAAGGACAGAGCGGGGAAAGCGGGTGAAGGCGCGGACAGCCGAGAGAGGGGTGAGCTTGCCGCAGCGCCTGCCCCGTCCTGCCCGCCCCTCCCCCCCGCCGCCGCCCTCTGAGGCCGCAGGAGCCCTCCGCCGGGGCGCCCCGTGCTGCCGCTCAGCCCAGGGCCCGGTGTCCAGTAACCTGGAAGGCCGTAGAAGAGCCTGCGGCAACCCCCCTTCTCCCAGAGTTCCTTATTTCCGGTGCCGCAGGGGTAAGCCGGCCAGGACTGGGCCTTACAGGACCCGGCCTTGATCCTGCGCTGCTCCTACTGACGGGGGTTTGGTGGAGGAAACCTCCCAGGTACCTGCATGTTACACCACAAGCTCCTGGGACCAGCAGCTTCTGTCACCTGGGACTCACTCTCAGGCCCCACCCTTTACCTACTGAGTCAGCATCTGTCATTTCATGCTCCCAGGTGATTCTGAGGAACATAAAGCCTGACGAGAACTGCCTGAAGCTCGGGTTCCCAAACCTGCACGTACTGGGGAATTTGATTTTTATTTTATTTTATTAAAGATTTTATTTATTTATTTGAGAGATACAGAGAGAGCAGGCATGTGCATGGAGGAGGGAGGGGTAGAGGGAGAAGCAGGCTCCCTACTGAGCGGGTGGCATGACGTGGGACTCCATCCCGGGACCTGAGCCAAAGGCAGAGGCTTAACAGACTGAGCCCTCCGGGTGCCCCAATTCTGTAGTTATTCTAACATTCACTAAAGTTTGACAAACACTACCTACAGTACCTTCAGATTTTCCTCCTAAACCACTGTTTCTTAAAATTTAATGTGCACAGAAATTCCCAGGAGATCCTGTAAAATCTCAGTAGAACTGAAGAAAAGGATATTCCTCAGTTCTAATGAGTTCCAAAGCTCATTAGATGCTAATGCTGCTGGTCCAAGGACCTTTCTTTGAGAAGAAGAAGACATGGGAGAGTGACCACTGGAAAGAAGGCAGTGAAATAAAAACAGGGGAAATCCGACTTTGTGATATCTGGACCTGGGCAGCTAGCTGAGTAGTGTGGGAGAAAGCCCTCAGGATTCAGGAATAAATAGACTAGAGTTCTAGCTCTCCCCCTACCAGCTGTGGAAACTTGAATAACTTAAGTATTTTTCTTTTTCTTTTCTTTTAAAAAGATTTTATTTATTTAATTGACAGGGATCACAAGTAGGCAGAAAGGCAGGCAGAGAAGGTGGGGGGGAAAGCAGGCTCCCTGCTGAGCAGAGAGCTGGATGTGGGGCTCGATCCCAGGACCCTGAGACCATGACCTGAGCTGAAGGCAGAGGCTTTAACCCACTGAGCCACCCAGGCGCCCCTTAAGTATTTTTCTGATCACCATCTTCCTTAGTTGAAAAATGGGGATGGGAAGGCCTATTTAATACAGCTATGTCAAGATATCAGGTGGCCTACTGTCCTAGGGTTTTCTGTAGGAAAAAACCCAAACAAGGAAACACAATGAACACTAAAAATTACGTTTCAAGAAAGCTCTTTTGAAATAATAATAATAATAATTTGAGAGGAACCTGAGTGGGTCAGGCGGTTAAGCATTTGCCTTTGGCTCAGGTCATGATCCCAGGGTCCTGGGATGGAGGCCCACATCAGGCTCCCTGCTCAGTGGGGAGTCTGCTTCTCCCTCTGCCCCTCACTCTGCTTTGCTGTTCTCTCTCCCACCCTCTCTCTCTCAAATAAATAAAATCTTTAAAAAAAAAGATTTGAAATTACATATTTCAAAAGATTTGAAACAGCACAACACGAACCTCAGAAGACCCACACAAAACCACCAACATCAAGGCATATTTAATTACTTGGCTTTAAAGAAAGAGAAAAAACCTTTAGAAAATGGAGGCAAAACCAGCAAGTGACTTATAAGGTAAAAAGATTTAGATAATCATCTCATTTGGGGGCAGAAGAAAAGAGAGTAACATATTTATGATATTCAAGGAAATAAAATGGGAGCCAAGAATTTTATATCCAGCCAAACTTACTTTCAAGTAAAAAAGGATACATATAAGCTATAATCACCATGTAGACTTTGGGGATTATTATCCCTCTAATGAGTCCTTCTTGAGATATCTACTAGAAATTGAAGCTTCAGACAGCTAAAATGATTAGGAAGACACTAGCATAAGTACTGATGGTGAGTATGCAGTATAGTTGCTTGTAGAGCCAAGACTAAATATGGGTTATATGGAAGAGAAGTATAGTATGTTCTGACCATGTGCTGACAAGGTAGATTTGGTGCAACTATAAATAATAGTATTAGAATGAGGAGAATATATGACAAAGATATTTAAAAGCCCTTTTGTGTTGAGGCAATAGTTCTGTTGTTTTGAGACTATGGAATATGAATTGTTGGATAAAATAAATAAGTGATTATAGATATTTTATCATTTCTTGTGTCCTTGAGAATCATGATTATCAATGTTGAAGAAAGGAGATAGAGATGTAATATAGAAGAGCTAAAATAAAAACACTGTAGTCTGTATTTGAATTGGAAATGTCCTCTGAACATTTGAAAAAGCCTGATAATGATGATTAACCTAGTAGCAACGGATGGCCCTAACAACCAGGTTGTGGCTTTGAAATATTGGGTGCCACTAAAAGATGCCAGAACTTCCTGAAGAATTGGCTGTTTTCAGGTTTGTGGTGGAAGATGCACCAGATGAACCTGGAACATTTTGTCATAACAGACAGCAAACTAGCTTTCAGTGAGGACTACAGTCGTGCTGGAAGGATGTAGGAGCCCCTTGAAGGGTCTGTCACTGACCAAAGATGAAGCAGTTTGAGCTTCAATCATGACAAAAATTTCAATGGATTGAAACCCATAAAATATCATATTTAAATCTATTATGTTCATAATGACATTTAAAAAACAACTGACCACTTTGAAGAATAATCAAGAAACAACCCATGGCCTTGATAACTGATAAAAAGAGAGAATCAAGAATTATCTGGGCTCTCCTATATGTACAGTGCCAAATTATTTAAATACAATTCACCATATTAACACATTAAGAGAACAAAACCGTATGATGAAGTCAGTAGATACAAAAAAGGAATTTTTACAAAATTCAGCATTAATTCCTAATAAAAACTGTCTGTAGACTTGGACGAGAAGGTAACTTCTCAACCTGACAATAGGGATCTATAAAAAGCTTACTGTAGGGCCTCCTGGGTGGCAAAGTCGATTAAGCATCAGACTCTTGGTTTTGACTCAGGTCTGGTCTTAGGATCGTGGGATCGAGCCCACATTGAGCTCTGTGCTTAGTGTGGAGTCTGCTTGAGTTTCTCTCTCCCTTGCCCCCTACCCATCCCCCACCCCACTCTCTCCCTCAGGTAAATAAATAAATCTTAAAAAAAAAAAACTACATACTGTAACACCATACTTAATGGAGAAATAGTGAATGCTTTCTTCCTAAAGTTAGGAACAGGGGGGAAAGTCCACTCTCACAACTTCTACTCAACATTTTATCTGTAGTTTTAGCCACTGCACATAGGCCAGAGAAAGAAATAAAAGATATCCTCACTGAAAAGGAAGAAGTAAAACTGTTCTTATTCATAGATACTATCATTTATGTGGAAAATTATAGGGAATTTACAAAAAGTAGGACTGGTGATGAGTTTAGCAAGGTTTCGGTCTATAAAAATCAATTGTATTTATATGCTAGCAACAATCAAAAATTGAAATTAAAAGCACTTATAATAGCATCAAAAATGTGAAACTTAGAGAAAGCTCTGACAAAGGCTGTGTAAGACCTGTACATTGACAACAGAAGCAGAGATATCCTGTGACAACATTGCTGAGTGACAGTTAAAAAGAACTAAAAAAACGGACATATACCATGTTCATGAAATGGAAGAAATATTGTTAAGATATTAATTCTACCCAAATTGATCTTTGGATTCCACAAAATCTCAAGCAAAATCCCAGAAGCCTTTTTTGTAGAAACTGGCAAACTATAATTCAACAGTGTCAAGGACCGAGCTGGGTTGAGCTGAGAGTGCCCTGAACTCCCAGGTGTCAGAGTAGCTGATTAAGGCAACAAGCCAAAATGAAAGTATAAGCTGAGCCTTTAACCATTACTTCGGGAGTATAACCAAGAGTCTAAACTGGCAAAAGCATCACGTTCCTCTTCCATTTTGTCCCCATGACACAACCCCCATTGAAGGTGAGGTATATCGGCTGAGATGTGGGTTATTGTCTTAATGCTCAGGGAGCCCCAAAGAAAAGGTTCCTGCAGGGGACCAGGAGGGGAAAGAGGGAAGAGCTGGAAGTGGAAGAGTACCAAGTATTGAGGCAGAGGGAAAGAAAATGTCTTCAGGTCCTCCTCACCCCCAGCACCCTGAAAAGATTTTGGCAGAGCCCCTGAGGAGGACCCCTATAGAAGACCTCTGATAAAGGGGCTTCATAAGAAGGCTGCTGGGATAGGAATGCAGATATATTGAAGACAATGGCCAGGCAGGAGTGCCCAGTCCATGGTGCAATGTCTTTTAGAAGCTGCTCTGTGTTGGCTATGCACCAAGTCTGGTATGTGGGGGGCAGCTATCCCTCATTTATAATTCCATTTATAGCTATCCCTACCAGGTGAAGCTTTAGCAATTGCCTACGAAAAAAATTATGCAAGGGGTTTTTGGCCAGGAGCAACTCCTCAATAAAAGATGCAAACATACCAGAACAGTCAAAACAATTTTGAGAAAGAACACAGTTGGAGGGTTAAAACTGCTTGACTTCACATTTATGGGCATAGGTTTTTCATAATATTTCCTATAGTTAGAGCATGTCACTCATTTCTGATTCTGGTAATTTTTTACTTCTTTCTTTTCCTCCTAATCAATTGGGATAGAGGTTTATCAATTTTATTGATCTTGCCCAAGAAACAGCTTTTTTGTTCTATTGATTTTCTCTATTTTTTTTTCTATTTCATTGATTCCTGCTGTGATCCTTATTATTTCCCCCTTTCTACCTATTTTTGGTTGAATATTGTTCTTTTTTTCCTAGTTTTTAAATGGAAGCTAAGATCATTGATTTTGAATCTACTTTTCTAATATAGACTTCTATAGTATTTCCCACCAAACACGGTTTTATCTGCATTCCAAAAATTTCCAGATACTGTGTTTTCATTTAGTTCAAGTATGTCTAATTTCCCTCTTTGATTTAGTCTTTGATTCATGGGTTATTAAGCAATGTGTTAGTTTCCAAATAGTTCAAGTTTTCTCTAGATATCTTTGCTATTGATTTCTACTATAATTCCATTGTCATCAGAGAACACACTATATGGCTGGAGTCCTTTTAAATCTGTGGAGACTTGTTAGCTGGCCCAAGATATATTCTGTATTCCTAAGAGTTCTGTGTGCACTTGAAATGAATGTTCATTTTGCTGTTGTTGGGTAAAATGTTCTAGAAATGTGATTAGATAAATTTGGTTAACAACATTGTTCTTTTATATCCTTACTGATTTTTCTGCCCACTTTTTCTGTAAATAATTGGTAGAGGAGTGTTGAAATCCGACTATAATTTTAGATTGTCTATTTTTCTTTTCTTTAAGGCATTTATTATTTTTTAAAAGATTTTATTTATTTACTTAGAGGGAGAGCACAGAGAGAGCAGCAGACTGCCCCTGAGTAGGGAGCCCAATGTGGAGCTCCATCCCAGGACCCTGGGATCATGACCTGAGCAGCAGACAGATGCTTAATCAACTGACCCACCTAGGTATCCCTAGATTTGTCTGTTTTTTTTAGCATTATCAATTTTGCTTCAGAAACTCTGTTGTGTGCATAAATGTTTGGGACTACTATGTTTTCTTGATGACTTCACCTTTTCTCCTGGTGATGATCTTTGCTCTGAAATCCGATTTGTCTGATATTAATACAACACTCCAGCTTACTTTTTTTTTTTTTTAGATTTATTTATTTATTTATTTGACAGACAGAGTTCACAAGTAGGCAGAGAAGCAGGCAGAGAGAGAGGAGGAAACAGGCTCCCTGCTGAGCAGAGAGCCCGATGCGGGGCTCGATCCCAGGACCCTGAGACCATGACCTGAGCTGAAGGCCGAGGCTTTAACCCACTGAGCCACCCAGGCGCCCCTCCAGCTTACTTTTGATTGGTGATAGCAGACTATATCTTTTTTTCATTCTTTTGCTTTTAATCTAATTATATTTTCATATTAAAATGGGTTTATTATAAGGACCATGTAGTTAGGTATTGGGTTTGTTTTTATCCAATGTGTAAATATCTACTTTTTAACTGAAAAGTTTGCATTTAAATCTTACATTTAATATAGTTATTGATATGGTTGAGTATTTTGTTATTTTCTATTTTCTCCATCTATATTTTGTTTCCTTTTCATTCCTTTTCTGCCTTCTTTTGAACTGCATGGTTTTATAATTCCATCTTATCTCCTTTAGCTTATTAATTATACCTTGGTGGTTTTATTCTAGTGGTTGCTTTAGGAGTTTTTATATAAGTCTTTAACTTACACAGTGTACCTTCAAGTGATGACATGCCACTCATGTACAGAAACTTACACCATATATATATTCACATTTCTACCCTACTTGCTGTTGTGCTACATTGTCACATATTTACTTTTACTTCTATATAAACATCATGATTTATTGTTATTATTTTTGCTTACATGATTTATTTTTTATAGTTTAGTTATTGATTTATTGACTTACTTAAGTAATCTCTACACCCAACCTGGGGCTTGAACTCATGACCCTGAGTCCAAGAGTCGTGAGCTCTTCCAACTGAACCAGCCAGGTGCCCCTACATAGTTTATTTTTAAAATGAATTTAAATACTAAGAAAAAAAAATTTTTTTTAAAGATTTTATTTGTTTATTTGACATAGAGAGAGAGGGAAAGAGCACACAAGCAGGGGGAGCAGTAGAGGGAGAAGGAGAAGCAGGCTCCCCAATAAGCAGGGAGCCCAATACAGGGCTCGATTCCAGGACTCTGGGATCATGACCTGAGCCAAAGGCAGACACTTAACCAACTGAGCCACCCAGACACCCCAAGAAAAAAGTTCTTGTGTTTATTCACATAATTATTATTTCCGGGGCTCTTCATTCCTTCTGATGTCATTTTTCTTGTTTGAAGACTCCCTTTACCACTTCTTTTAAGGCATGTCTGCTTGGTGATGAGTACTTTCAGCTTTTCAATGTGTGAAAAGAGAGTCCATTCATTTTTGAGAGATATTTTCACTGGGTAAAGAATTCTAGATTGACAATATGTTTTCTGCAGCATTTTAAAGATGTTAGTCCACACTCTTCTATTTGGCATGTTTCCAGCAGTAATATGCAGCCATCTTTAACTTTGCTGTTCTGCACAGAATGGGACTTCTTGGGCTGCTTTTAAGATTTTTCTCTTTATCACTGATTTTAACCAAGTTTATGATGTGTCTTACAGTTTCTCCAAAGACAGCAAAATACACATTCATTTCAAGTGCACATAGCACTCTTATGAATACAGAATATATTATGGGCCAGCTAACAAGTCTCCACAGATTTCAAAGAACTCCAGCCATATAAAGTATATTCTCGATGACAGTGGAATTATGGTAGAAATCAATAGCAAAGATAACTAGAGGAAACTTGAACTATTTGAAACTAACCCATGAATCAAAGAATAAATCAAAGAGAGAAATTAGACAGTATTTGAACTAAATTAAAATACGGTATCTGGAAATTTTTGGAATGCAGCTAAAACAGTGTTTAGTGGGAAATTTATACTGTATGCCCTATTTGGCACTGACTAGCATTTTGTAGATGAAAAAATTAAGGCTTATAAGGGTTAGGTAATTTTGCCAAGGTTGCAGAGCTAGCAAATGTTGGAGCTGGGTTAATAGAGTATATACAAAAATATGGGATATTGTGAAAATATTTGCTTTCAACAGTGGTGACTATTCCCTCTGTGTCTAGCACAGGAGTTACTAAGATGCATAGTTCCCTGGCACAGGTACAGGAGCTCTTCCTGTCTCTTCCAACAATCTCCATCCATTACATGGAATATCTAGATGTCTGTTGTCTTGTGGTTCCTTAAAGGCAGGGTGTCATTCTTACTCAGCGGATGAGCCCACTGACCTAATCCTGGGGCTGAAGTCTAGGGTTGGCCTTCTGTCCAGGGAAGTTCCTGTTCCTCATACACTGTCCTGTTATTTCTGTACCTTGCCACCAGCCTGGCAATATCAGACCTCTGACAGAGTTGGGGTTCTATCAGCCTGTCCACTGATCCAAATGTTTCCTTCCATATATGTTTTCAAGCCTTTTTATTTGCTTTAGGCTCTCATACATGAAATAATCATTCAGCCACTTTTCTCCTACACTAGGGGAGGTTGCCCAACACCACAAAAAATTGTGTGCCCCTTTTGAAGGTTAGGCACACAGTCCTTTGAAAGGTGAGAGAAAGAGAAAAACCTGCCTGTTTCTCCCTATAGAGTCTTACAATTGATGTTCTAATCCCCATTCATTCATTCCTTCATTCATTCTCTCTGTCTCTGGGTCAGTCCATCACCATACATGCTATGGGTGCAAATTAAGTTGTGTACTAAAGATAATTTGTTGCTTTCTATATTTCATGAATACTTTGCAATGATTTCATTTATAAAGGAGGGATCCTTTTGTCTAAGCAAAGAAAATAGTCTCTGAGTTGAAACAATGAATAGGCAAAAGCCAAAAGAGGGGGAAGGAGAACTAAATTCACTGGGTGGGGAAAAAAAAGAAAAAAAAGCTAAGTCACCAAACTAGTGCAGTGCTCTCTCAGAGACAACCATAACTGCTGTCTGCAAAGGCAGCTGACTGTAATTAGCACATGACAACCTTAGGTTGCTGCAGGGAGCAGCTGCCCCACCAAGGAGAAATGGTCTGGACCAGTGGTCGAACTGGTGGCTTAGTCACCTGTGAGAGGACCAGCCCATCCACACATCCCTAATTATCCCACTCTCCATCAGAATTCCAAGCTTCTCAAGTCATCAATTATCTAAACTTTCCTTTAATTGGACCTAATTCCCACCTCACTTTTTATTTCCCTCCCTGGGAAAGCATTTCCCTTTGTCTCTTGTAATTCCCAATTCACAGTGTGAGGTGAATAAACTGTATTTTCCAACCTCTTCCCTCAAAGTTCTCTTCACCTTTTCACTTAACTAAAAGCAGGCTGTATCCTGGGGACACGGTTTCTTTGCTGCTCTCTCTCAAATGGATTATTTCTTTTCTCTTACATTCAAAGTGATTCAGCACCAGGCTTACTTGGCAATGTCAATTTGAGTTTTACTCCCCCTTCCCTCTTGCAAACTCCTTCTGCTCCTTTGAGGCTCATACCATCTGGTCACACCACTCTTCCTCCTCCAAGTTACAGTTACTAACTAGTAGCTTCAGAGTCTTTCCTTCTGATTCTCAGAAAAAGTAACTTGCAAGTCTGTTTTCTTCTTCTCCCCTACTTCTGTCATCCTCTTTGGTGACTTCAATATTTATATGGATGATTCATCCAACACATCACAGACTCTTGGTTTCTTGACTTCCTCATATTTTCAGTAATGTTTCCTCTACTCTATGTCAGCTATCCACCATGCCTTAGATCTTGGCATCAACAAAAATGGCATCAAGTTCAAAATTTCAAATGCAAATATCCTATTCTGGTTACAAACATTATCATTCGAAGTTACTTGCTGAAGTACCCTTCCTTCAAAAATGCTTTCTCTTTTTTTGCATTTACCTTTAATCCTCCAACCCCTCTTTATCCATATCATCACCCCCTAGTTATCCTTCATTTCTCTTCTTTTCTAGCTTACATCCCATGACCCATCATTACAGTTTCTTCCTTGCAACCCTTAAGTTTCTCATCCATGTGAATAAGCCTTGGAGGTCCAATGAATAGCACCTGTCTTCCTGCCTGAGTTCTGAGTACTTGAGAGATAAAATTAAAAACTAAGCAAATGAAAGCTTATGAAGATGATATATCATCTTTCTTGCTGATAAAGTTAATCTCAGGGAGTGTGACTTAATTTTGCAGCAAGGACAGGTTTTTCAAAACTTATGTGCTCAGTGCTGCACTGAACAATGATAGCCACCCCTTCACCCACCTCCCCTGCCATACCATGGGATCCAGACTTTCTAAAGCCAGGGTGTAGAGGAGCAGTACAGAATATATGCTTGCTTTGGATTGTTGGATCCCAAGAGAAACAGAGAAAGGAGTTGGCTTTATATGCCCACTCACTGATCCCAACTTCATCAATAATATAATCTACTCCCGGCCACGGGAGGAGGGAGTGAGGAACATTACACCAGTGAACAACAACTGAAGGAAATGTTAAGACTTGGCAATACATTTCCCCCAACACATCTCTTCCTCTGTTACACTTGTCTTAAAATAGCCCAGCTTTGTGGGGTCTTTTCCCTGTCAGTACCAGAGCCGAAAGTTGTCTTCAAAATACTTTTACTTTTACACATTTTATCTTATTTGATCATTATAAAAACCCCAGGAGAGACCCTGGGCAGGTAGAATCACCTATTTTATAGGTCAGAGAATTGAAACAATGTGAACTTACTATCATATATCACAGCTGATACAGTAAATCTAATTTATCTTAGAGGAGGTGGATTGATTTCCTGTTCTTGCTGCAACAAGTCACCATACACTTAGTGGCTTCAAACAACACAAAATTACTATCTTATAGTTCTGGAGGTCAGAAGTCCTAAAACTGAGGTGTCAGCAGGGCTGGTTTCCTCCCAAAGCTGTTGGGGAGAATCTGTTACCTTGCCTTCTCCAGCCACTGAAATGACCTGCATTCCTTCCTCCATTTTCAAAGCCAGCAGTACATCCTCCAATCTTTCCCTGACTCTGACATTCCTGCCTTCCCCCACTTTCTGTTATAAGGACCCTGTCATTACACTGGACCCACCTGACAACCCAAGATAATTTCTCTAACTCAAAATCTAATTTAATCACATAAACAAAGTGTCTTTTGTAAGGTCACATACTCACTGGGTTCAGGGACTGGAACACGAACTTTTTGGGGGGACCATTATTCTTCCTACCACTGGAGGGATGGCATCATTGCTTACAAAAAGAGGGCTTACTATTTTATTTACATAAGAAGTTCTCTTAACCATTGTTAATGAGAAAGCAAACATACAAATACATATATATCAACATCGAAAGCTCAGCATAATATCTTGTTCTGAGTAAGCATTTAGTGTTTGTTGAATAAATATATACACACCACATTATCTAAGAACAAAGTTTTAAGGATAAACAGTAATTGAAGAAGTAATAGAAAAACAATCACCTAATTAACATAAGAAAGACACTGAAAATACCTTAAGTCAATTGCTTAAGTTAAAAGGAATAATTTGAAGAAGCCATTTGGATGATTAGCAACATGCAACTGACCAAATTTATCTTCACTGTGTATCAGTATGTCTCCCCACCTCATTCTGAATCTGTTTCATTTCCTCCCACTGTTTTATTCTTAAATTGACCAAACTATTACACTGGTATATATTTAAAATATTTATTGCACTTATTTGTGAAAGAAGTACATTTAATTTAAAATTAGGTGAGCCGTAAAACTACTATATCCTATTGCAAATTCTAGTCAGCGAATTAAAAAAGCATATAGATTTGAAAAAAAATGTAAAATTGTCTTTATTTATAGATGACATTGTATATGTAGAAAATCTTAGGGAAGCTACAAAAAAGGGTTTTAGGGATGGTAAGTTTATCAAGGTCTCAGGATACAAGGTCAGTATTAAAATATCAATTGTGTTTCTATATATTAACAAACCATTGGGAAGTGAAATTAAAAATACCATTTGTAATAGCTTAAAATGTGAAAGAATTAGGGATATTTTAACAAAATATATACAAGAGCTCTACATGGAAGACTACAAAATATTACTGAATGGAATTGAAGAAGACGTAACTAAATGGAAAGCTATCTCATGATCATGGATTGGTAGGCTCCGTATTGTTAAGGTATCAATTGTCTCCAACTGATTTATAGATTCAATGCTATCTCAATAAAAATCCCAGCGTCTTTTAAAAAATTTTTGGTACAAGTGGAAAAGCTGGTTCTGAAAGTTATTTAGAAATGCAAAGAATTTAGAATAGCCAAAATAATTTTGATATAGGAAACAAAATTAGAGGATTTGAACTACCTGATTTCAAGATTTACTCTAAAGTTGCAAAATCAACACGGTGTGGGATTGGAGAAGGATAGATGTAAATTGGAACAGAATAGAGTCTAGAAATAAGGCCACAGAGTTCTGATCAACTGATTTTATAAAGAGGTACTGACATAAAAGGGATAGCTATTTTTTTTTCCCCCAAATAGTGCTGGGACAATTGCATATCTGTATGCAGAAAACATGACCCTCAATCCTTAACTCTTGTACTATACATAAAATTAACTTAAAAGAAAAAAAAAAAGGATTATGGGCCTAAATGTAAGAGCTAAAGCTATAAAGTTTCTAGAAGAAAACATAGGGAAAAAAATCTTTGTGACCTTTAGTAATGGAAAAATCTCTTAGCTAGGACACAAAAAACATGAGCCATAAAAGAAAAAAGATAACCTGTTTCAATAAAATTAAAATTTTTGCTCTTTAAAAGATATTTAAGAAAATTAAGAGATAAGCCACAGGGTGGGAGAAAATATTACAAGATGTAAGTGTATCCAGAATAAGAAATTCTTATAACTTAAGGTAATTAATTAAAAATGGGCAAGATATTTGAATACTTTTAAAAAGATTATGTGTAAATGGCAAATAAGCATGAAAAGATGGTCAACATCATTAGTAATCAGGGAAATGCAAGGTAAAACCGCCTATTAGAATGACCAACATGATAACACCAAGTGTTGGTGAGGATTTGGAGCAATTAGAACACTTACACACTGCTGGTATGAATGTAAAATGGTAGAACCACTTCAGAAGAGGGTTTAGAGGTTTCTTAGAAAGTTAAATTTATGCTCATGAATGACTCGGTAAGTCTACTCCAATGTATTTAGTCAAAAGAAAGCAGGATCTACATCCACATACAGGCTTGCACACAAATGTTTATAGTGGCTGTATCTGTAATACACCAAAGTATGAGAACATGGATGCCCATTAACAACGATGGATAAACAAACTGGAAGAAATAGTGATACAGTGAAACACTGCTCAGTAAGAAAAAGGAATGGACAACTAATCACACAACATGGATGAATCTCAGACATTACACTGAGTAAAGAAACCAGACACAAGAGTACCTATATAGGTCGCAGTTTATAAGCATTTCTAGAAAGGACCAACCTAATCAGGGACAGAGCAGATGAGTGGTTGCCTGAATGGGAAACCAAATGGGAACGGGCTTAAAGAGAATTGTTTCAGATGATGGAAATGTTGTATACGAAAAGTGACTGTGGTGGTGATGGTGATGTGGGTTTATACATTTGTTAAACCTCATAGAACTGTACAATTAAAGTGGATTTTATTGTACATAAATTATATCTTAGTAAAATAGACTTAAATGCAAAAAGTCGAGTGAGCTAAGGTGTTTATAAAGTTGTTTACCAAGTGTTTTCTTTTCTCAAGATATTCTTCCCTTTGGGAAGGGAAGATATTCTTCCTGTGGAGGCAACTCCACAAATCAACTTAGTGGGTAAAAGAGCTGTGTGACACTGAACAAGTTATTACTCTGAGCAAGTTTCCTTCTCAGTAAAACGAGTGAATTAGGTTAATTTCATCGGTTCATTCAATAAACATTTATTAAAGCCCACTATGGGGCAAGCACAATGCCAGGTTCTAGAGATATAAAGCTGAAAAAGAAACCATTTTGGCCCTTGGGGAGTTATAATCTAGTGCAAGAAAGACAAGCTAACATATGTTTATGATATAGCTTATGTATACTTAGGGTATGAGGAGAATTCATAAGAAAGCAGTCTTCCCTGATGATGCAACACCTGAGTTGGATTTTGAGGTACAAGTAAGAGTTCAGTAAACAGGGAAGAGAAGGCATTCTGAGCAGAGGGTGCTGTATGGGCAAAGGGCCGAAGCTGAGAGACATACTATGTGTTTAAGGTACTTCAGGTGGCTCAGTAGGTCTGGAACATAGAATTTATCCTTCTAAGGTCCTGGTGTGTCTTGACTGAAAAAAGGTTTAAAAAAAAATCCCTCCAGTTTAAGCAGTGTGTAGACAGGAGTCCTGTACCACCTAATGACACCCATGTTGTAGTGGATCATCTAAAATGTAAAATGACTGCACCTTCAGTTAGGATCCTTTCTGTGGCAAAGAGAATCTTTTGGCTCATGTAACACAACACTCCGGGGGCAGATTGGTGCGATGTGACTGGGGGATCAACAAGGTCAAGAGAGCAGCTTTTCATGTTTTCCATTTCTAGGCTGCAGCTCCAGACACTATATCCTCTCTTTTTTATACCCAGCTTTCCCAAAAGATTAAACCAAAGTCTTGTAATCAAGTTTCATCAGTCTTCATTGGTCTTAGATTTTTGCACTGATCCTGAAGCAATCTCTGTGGCCAAGAGGGATGGTACATGGTGACTGGCTTGACCAGGACCCAGAGGTCCTGGGGTGAAGTCAGCCTTATCTGAAGCATATGGCACCAGGGGTGGGGGTGGGGGTGGAAATCTCCAAATAAAAATGGAGACTAGTAGCTACTTAGGAGGAATTATGTTTTTGTTTTTTTTTAAAGATTTTATTTATTTATTTGACAGACAAAGATCACAAATAGGCAGAGAGGCAGGCAGAGAGAGAGGAGGAAGCAGGCTCCCTGTTGAGCAGAGAGCCCGATGCGGACTCGATCCCAGGACCCTGGGATCATGACCTGAGCCGAAAGCAGAGGCTTTAACCCACTGAGCCACCCAGGTTCCTGGAGGAATTATGTTTTAAGAAAAGGAGACCCCCAACAATTTTTAGAACAGATCAGGGATACAAACACAAATGAACAAATTCTTCTTTCGTCCTCCATACTTAGGACCAGTCAATGAAAAGTGACTTCAGAATAAGGTGATGGGAGGGGCGCCTGGGTGGCTCAGTGGGTTAAGCCTCTGCCTTTGGCTCAGGTCGTGATCTCGGGGTCCTGGGATCGAGTCCCGCATCCGGTTCTCTGCTCGGTGGGGAGCCTGCTCCCTCCTCTCTCTCTCTCTCTGCCTGCCTCTCTGCCTACTTGTGATATCTCTCTGTCAAATAAATGAATAAAATCTTAAAAAAAAAAAAAGAATAAGGTGATGGGAGAATCAACATGTATACAAAAAACTGTCTCTCAATATTCTAAGCACCCATTGTAGTGGATGAGCAGTTTTATGAGAGCAAAGAGAAAGGGTGTAATTAATTCTAACATACAGACTCAGGGTGTCTTCACAAGAGAGATTTTTTCAGTTGGGCCTTGAAATATGGAAGTCCTTCTGGCAGAGACAGGTGCATGGCCACAGCTGACTGAAGATGAGCAAATAACCTGGTGAAACTCAAGTACAGGATAATGGACCAGAGTGGGGGCCTAGGAATGGAAAGCCCCAGCTGTGGAGAATTTGTCATGCTATGCTACAGAGCCCGGACTTTATCCTTGAAGCAGTAGGGTGTTGTTGAATTTTTAAGCATGGAAGTGACAAAACCAAGTGTATTTAGAGAGCTGTAGGAATAGATTAGACACTTCCTGAGAGAAGAAGGAAGGATGTAAGTATAGAGGGAATAAGGTAAGTTTTGAAGCAGAAGGCTGAGGGAGGTTCAACCCTAATGGTCTTTATTTTCTCTCTGAAATAGGAAGAGAAAGTACCTGCGGAGTCTAAGAGGGTGCTACGCAGTTAAGACCAGCTGGAAATTTCAGTTAGCCAGAGCGCTGCACTACCAAAACGTTCTATCAGAAAGATTGTTCAATAAACTTCCACTATATAAAGTCATACATATTACATTAGTGGGTGAACTGAATTCCAGAAGAGCCGAATACAATTTGTCTACCAGCCTGTTTTACGGTCAGTGGGAATGCTGCAGATAGAAAGATTACATGAAATCTCACATGGTTAACACGGGTCAGTCGGGTCCTCGTGACCACTAGCAGAACATTTGTGGGGGTTTTGGAGGTTGGTAGGAGGTGGCGCAAGAGGACACAGGAGGAAGGAAGCCAAGAGGGGCAGCGTGAGGAGTGCGGTGAGAGGCAGAGGGGAGCAAGACAGCCCGAGTGCCCTTGATGCACTATTTTAACAAGCAATTAAGAGCAGCACCTGGCCCGGAGGGGTTTGTGATGGCAGCAAGATGTGTAGCAGCTTTGGGATTCAGCTTCAGAACTGCTGGCTGGAGCCACCTGTTTCAAATGAAAGGATCTGCTCTGCCATGTTCCAGGTTTCATTTTTTTATAGTCACAGTCTCAAATTATCAAAAAAAGTCAGATGCAAATGAAATTATGCATTTTTCATATGTATCTCCTACCACTTGGCCTTAAAATGTCATATTTAAAATTAATTACCAACAACATCTTACATTTGTTTGGTGCTTTGCAGTTAAAAAAAAAATCACTCAAATATATTTTCTCATTTAGTCTTACTCCACCTGGAAAGGTAAATAAGAACAAATGCAATAATTTCCTTTTGCCAGCCCCTTACACCCTCCACCCCCTCAGCTGAAGGTAAGAGAGATTAAATTATCTAGGGACTCACTGCTAGGACAGAACTCTCAGTCTAGAGTTTTTCTACTTGACCACTACATTGGAGCTTTGAAAAAGGGTTTATGAATATTCTCTTAAAGAAGCTAACAATGGGCGTATCTGTACACAGTTGACCTTAATCATTTCAAACTCTAACAAGGAAGAAAGTCAAAGGTGTGTGCTTATCTTTGTGATATGCATTTGCATATACCCAATGGCAAAGCGTATGATTATCACTGAATCACTTTCAGAATCAATGAAATGGGGCTTCTTAAGAATCATTCACTGAGTAATACATTATTATTTTGTTTTCAATAAGTACCTGATGAATAAAGCATATAATAAAGATTTTCAAATGAAGAACTAATTCTATCAAACTCCATCACACTTGTGGTCTTGTGCTAAACCTCAGACAATTACCTAATTTATACATATTCTTTAAATAAGTGTGTCAGGAAATACATCTGGACAAAACTTAATATAATTCTAGGCATTCACTAAGAGCATCAATGTCTTGATTTGAAGTTGCGTTGAAATGATCAGCATCTTGAATTTGGACTTTTTTTTTCACATTCTATCATTCCAAATTATAGAAATGGTAGGTCTTTAGGAAGTGATAGAAAATAAAACCCTTCATTTACAGTAAAGACCAAAATAAGGCTGATGCCCAGCATAATGTCTTCAGTTCTAAAATAAATCTATATCATACCTACTGCTAGTTTCTCAGCTGCTCTGTCCTGGAAGTAAACCTTGTTAAACCAAGATTCAGCAAAAGCTGATATGCCTTTGATTTTTCATTCTCTTCATTAACTCTGTGGGTGTCCTCTTTGCATACTTCCAAAGTAACAGACTCCGGCAGGGTCAAGTCTTCTAAGCAAGAGGTGGAAGGTTGAGAAGTCTGAAGGGATCACTCCATAATTTTCTTTTTTCAGAAAGTGATGAAAATACTGTCGGATGGAGACAACTGTATTTGACCTGCTCCACTGAGACCTTTCAGGGAGAAATAAAGTGGAAAGGGATCTAGAAGATCTCTGTGAGACAAAGTCGTTAAGAACACCAAAGTACATTTGAATTCCATTACCTTTTCCAAATCTTCCCACATTCTACTCCACCCCTGGCTCTGAGTGAATAGCAATTTACAAGACAAAATGATACATTATCTAGAGATAAATTTACAAACTGACATCAAAAAACTGTCCCAGAGGCTACATCTCTTCAAGTTTATTACAGTATCTTTAGTTCTTATTGCATATATTGTTACATGCCTTTACAAGTCAGGAGTATATATATAGTATGCTCAATTCAGCAGAAGTCATGTCTATTGCTTCTCTCTTGAAAACCAGCAGCATGCAGTGCAATATTTGGTGTGCAGAATTATTGTTTCAAAAAGTGAAAAACTACTTAGGTTTAACTGAAGAGGGAACATGATCTTTATTGGCTTATATGCAAAGTTTCATTTTGGTTTTATGCAGAGTTTGCATAGTTCATGATTATTTTCTAATGAAAAACTAGATGTGTTGTCAGTGACCTTGTAGAAGATCAGGTGACAGTAGCAAACAGAAAAATTTGAAGAAGAGGCATAACTTTTAAAGTAGAAAGGTCAGCAAGAACTGCCTGAAACAAAAGAACAAAAAGGATTATTAATATCAGTATTCTAATGGGCAAAGGAAGCCACAACAGAAACACCACTGCAATGTAAGCCTGGCATTGACCACCCCCCTAAGTTCTTCATGTGTGTCCGAAATCTTCACAGAAACTACAACCTCCCTGAACGTATTAATGTTAGAACATGTGCAAAATGCTAAAACATGCAGTAGAAAACAACCTGGACTTTTGTCTTGAGCCTTCTTCAAATATACAAGGTAGCAGGAGCTTATAAGAGGTCTAACATTTCAACTTGCTTCTATAAATAAACGTACATTATGAATCTTGGTCCCGTTATTCTAGTATACGGAGTATCTGGCTTCAGGAAATCATTTGGAGATGGAACTAATGTTTATTCAATTGCAAGATGCATAAACATCCTCTTCCCTTTAAACAAAGAATGTAGGCAGCTATTTTAGGGGTAATATTTAAATTTCTATGTGAGATAACAAATAGACTAATATGGTAAGCCACTATTTAATTGAACTATGTTTCAACTGAAAGCATATTGAAAAGAAACCAGCTTTAAAGAATTAACTCATTATTAAAAATAACCAAAAAGGCTTGTATCTTTACTGTATCATCTGAATGCATGCTCTTTAACTCTCTCAACTAGTTTTTCTTTGTTCTAGCAGAATACATAATAAGAAAATAAGAAGATGCAACCGAAGACCCAATAGTTGCTACTAAAATTACTGGGTATCTTGTTTCCCATAATGGTTATAATGGTTTCCTGTAATAAGCTTGTTTGTGATTCCTTTACATGAAGATTGTCTTCAACTAACTAAGGAATTTTGAATACTTACTATTACTTAGCTTGGAACTTACAGGTTTTACCCGAGTTAAAAAATTAGGCTATGAGTAATGTGTGTCCTATGCATCTGAGACTAAAGGGCCTGAGCCTGGCAATCTCTCAGGAACTATTTCCATCCCCTCCGAGTAAACTTATCCTTACTTCAGCTGCGGCCAGTGATGTCACCTCCATCAGGTTCACTGCTCGGAAAGCAAACACAGCAGCTGCCAGCACTGGAAAAGAATGCACACTATTTCAACTGCTGGCCTACCCATCAGCCTGACAAATTGCCTGTGATGCCCACACCCCACCGGGAGAGCTCAGAACGTGCGCTTTACATGACTGCATGCGCGCATTCTGCACGAAGGCCTTGTGAGGACTGTAAGTCGTCTCTAGAGGACGGAGTGCCTGATGGCTAGATAGACCAAAGCCCACAGTTTTGGGAAAAAGGAAAATTCAGTGGTCTTAAAAGAGCCATTTTATAAATTGCTTCTTTCCTACCTATAACTTAGGTCATAAGTTCTTAAATATAAATAAGTAACAAATACAATATAATAAATACAGATAAATAAAGGTTTATTTTGATGCAAGTATTTCTTACTAATGCAACAGGATTCTGAAGTTATATGAAGATTGTATTTTTAAATTCATCAGATCATGTTTCGTATGTATGAAGGAGGAGTACTGATAGACATGTGTAATAAACGTTTTCTTAAAAAATTTTTTTTAGTATTTTGTTATAGTTACACTTTTATATTCAGCATTGCCTTTCGTAGAGTGTCATAAATGGATAGGTCTGTGGGGAGAGCTGCTGTGGACTGATTCTGAAATTTATATTAATGTTGGCTATAGGAAAAAGAAGTTGAAACTTTGAAAAAAAATCATAGGACACCTGACAGGTCAATAATGTTCATGGAGTAGAAACCAATATGTGTCATATCCATCATATGCATGTGACAAGAAAGTAATGCTAACGTGTAATCCTTCTTACTACATAATCTGCCATAAAACCCCATGTGAGGGAATGCATCATACGGAACAGCAGAAGGACCCAAGTAAGAGGTGGGTACCCTGACCCGGAGATGGTGCTGCCTCAAGATAACTCTTGACCTTCCCTTGTTTCTTCCCTTGTGGTGGTAGTTTCCTCTCTACCCAGTAAGTCATTGAAATTTAGGAAATAAATGGTAAGGAATCTTCAAAATTATTGAAAGACTGGCTCCCAAGTATATGGCACAGCTAATGCAAATATATATATATACACACACACACATCTATATGTGTGTGTGTATATATATATATTTAAGTACATTTTTACTATGGTAATAATAATGATAATTCTCACACCAACTCTATGAGTTAAGTGTCACTGCTAGCCCCATTATATTAAGATGGAAATGGAGTCCCAGTGAGTTGGGAGGACATGTTTGGAGTCCCACAGGTAGAAAATAGTAGGGTGAAAACTTAACCCTGGCTCTGGAGCCTGCGCATCTAACCATTCACTCTGTGATGACTTTAGTGAGATTGAAGGTAAGTACTAATGACCCTTCCCTGACATGAAAATCTGGGTGCTTTCCTATGAATCATCATCTCTGCTATCCTTCAGAATGGTTTTTCAGAGATGGCCTGAAGCATGATGCTATGGTGACCCTGGGCTCTGACAGGTAGGTGGCTGTGCCTGAGGAGTGGAAGTCAGCATCCAGACCTCTTAATTTCCCCAGACAGACACTGAGTGCAGCCAGACCAGACTGGGAAACATAGGCATTTTTCTAGGGTACAAGAGATTTTGGACAGTCTGACAAAACAAAACAAAACAAAACAACAAAAAAAAAAACCATTGCAATTAGTTAGGAAAACTCTGAGGAAAAAAAAAGATGATAGCAGTAAAACAAAATTTAAAGTCAGATCAAGCTGCGATTATTTAATATGTAACAAGGGAGACAAGAGATCAGGGACAAAGAATTTACCTTTTAACTGAAAAGGAGAAAACTTAAGTACTTTAAAGTCACTAAGCTTCTAAATTTATAAGAATATCAAAGAAAAGAATTTCTGTGGACCAGCAACTTCTTTATAGATTCCTAATATGTGGAATCATTTTGACAATGGGGACATTTGAGAAGCTAAGGACTGTGTGACTGTTACTTCCTTTTTTATGTGTGATTTAAGAGAGTTGGTGAAAGCTTGACAGGATGGCCACATTTTCTGCTGTAGCAGGAAAGAGTTTTACATGGCGGGAAATTGTTTTTCCAAAGGTAGATAAGAGGGAGGAAAAAAGATCAGTTCACTAATTGACCTCAGCATCCCAAGTGCTTATGTGCTCATAACCTTTATTTATCTTGGTGTCACATCACAGAAGTTCCTTTGCGTCTGCTTCATGTTTGATTTGCCCAGCCCTTCCGCAGAACACGTTTTTTTGCCAAGGAGTAAAGATCTCCACTTTGTGATATTCTCAGCGGCAATCATGCTTCACAGGAAACATAGAAACTCTCACATTTACGTGTAGTTTTTTAAGCTATTCCCATCATTTTAATTCTAAGCAACTCTATCACAAGCATCAAGACACCTATGCTTTAAACTGTTTTTAAAGACCCAATTAATTTAAAATTAAAGCCAGTGATATTTACTAACAATTTCAAAAGACTATATAATGACTAACTTGAGCAAAAAAGGTGGCCCCAAAATATCCATTCCAAAAACATCTGAAATAATAAAAACTAATTTGGGTGTACCTACATGAAATGATCTAACCCGTGGCTCCTTATTTGGATTCATGGTAGGGGAGTCCCCACCAGTCTAGTTCCATTTCTAGATGTTCTATAATTCTTCTCTGTTGATTTAAAAAAAGACTCAGGGAAAGGGGATGGATACAACAGTGCAGACTGCATTTCTCTACCTATCAGCAGTAACATTTTTATTAATGTATTAAGCTCACAGCAGAGTACTAGTTTAGAGCAAATGCGTTATTCAACATTCATTTATTTCTCTCTCACTTGAGAGTTTGCTGGGGAGTGGGGTGTGATAAGTCACAAAATGAGAAAATTTAAATTGAAAGAGGTCTTGAAGTTCTCCCAATTCAACATTTCTTTTCCAGTAGAAAAGCTCTTAACTTTTGGGTGACAGTTAAAAGCCCATTCTAGTTTCGAAAAATCCTATTAGAAGGTACTTTCTTTTACTGAACCCCCTTATTTAACATGCTCTAATATCTTTTTGCAATGATACAAAAAGCTATACACAACACTCTTCAAAATTTATGACATACCCAGAAGAGGTTTATTTGCTGGAAAGTCTAAAATCCTGTTGCCTGAGAAATGGTAGCAGAAAACAAGGCTTCTTAGCTTGGAAAGTAGAAGCTTTGGGGAAAGGCAAGAGTAGAAAAAAACATGATGACCATGGTTTAACAGGAGTACATTTTAACAAGGTATATTGTCCAGAAGTGAAATGGGCTACGTTGGCAGACAAGGACTCCAACACTGAAGAGTTCAAGCAGAGGATAAGAACTGCCTATCAGAAACATCTAAAAGGAGTCATACCTGAGGACCTCTAGGATTCCTCTACCTCTAGATTATAAGTATCACTGCCATTCAGCCAAGAGAAATGAGGGCAGACCCTTCTTTCCTAAGTCATATCTGTGTGGGCTTAAAACCCAATTGAGATAGAAGGATAGTAGGAGTTATTAACATCAGTGAGTGGTATCTGTGATTATACCAAGGGTGACATTGATCTTCCTGGCACTTTATTATTACTGTAATTTTCCTTTTTAAAATGCCATACAACTACTCTAGACCTCTCAGCATTCAAGAATATGTTAATATCGTACCTAAAGAATCTTCTGCAAGAAAAGGGTCTTCTTTAATTAAGCACTATTTCCACAAACCCAGACAGGTGTCTTTACAATGCTATCAATATAAGGTAAGGAAATGAAGGTCTCACGCAGGTTATATAATTTATTCAATATTACACAACTGGAAAAGGTTGGACCCAGCACTCTGCCAACTTTTCTACTCTCCATCCATTATTGTGAAAACCTTGTGCTATTTATCTGAACTTCCTGGTAATCCCAATGATTAAAAATAACTGAGCCTGGGCGCCTGGGTGGCTCAGTGGGTTAAACTGCTGCCTTCGGCTCAGGTCATGATCTCAGGGTTCTGGGATCGAGTCCCGTATCGGGCTCTCTGCTCAGCAGGGAGCCTGCTTCCTTCTCTCTCTCTCTGCCTGCCTCTCTGTCTACTTGTGATCTCTGTCTGTCAAATAAATAAATAAAATCTTTAAAAAAAAATAAAAATAACTGAGCCTATTTTGGATAAGAGAAACAAAATAATATAATTAACAAGAAATCTGTGCCCTATGTATTTTTTTTAAAGATTTTATTTATTTATTTGACAGACAGAGATCACAAGTAGGCAGAGAGGCAGGCAGAGAGAGAGAGGGGGAAGCAGGCTCCCCACGGAGCAGAGAGCCCGATGTGGGGCTCGATCCCAGGACTCTGGGATCATGACCTGAGCCGAAGGCAGAGGCTTTAACCCACTGAGCCACCCAGGCGCCCCTGTGCCCTATGTATTATCATACAGTTGTCTTGTGTATATATCTACTGTAAGAAGTACTTAATTATAACTAAGAGATAAATCTGTGGTTTCCTGGAAAAAAAAAAAGAAATATTTTTTGGCTTAAGAGAATACCTAAGAGGGGAAACTCAACCACCAGGAGTCAGAGACTGTTAGCAAAAAGGAAAAGGTTGGGGCGCCTGGGTGGCTCAGTGGGTTAAAGCCTCTGCCTTGGGCTCGGGTCATGGTCCCAGGGTCCTGGGATCGAGCCCCAAGTTGGGCTCTCTGCTTGATGGTGAGCCTGCTTCTCCCCCTCCCCCTGCCTGCCTCTCTGCCTACTTGTGATCTCTGTCCGTCAAATAAATAAATAAAAAATCTTTAAAAAAAAAAAAAAAAGGAAAAGGTTTTGAGTTCAGTAGAAGCTGAAGTCCAGGAAAGCTGAGATTTCCACTCTGTAGGGAGCCCCATGTCAGTCTGGATTTTAGGCAGTGGCTGGGAAGGGGCACAGCCCAGACACAGAGATACCAGGGAAGCCAGGAACAGAAATGCAGTATACAACCCGCTGCATGGACCTCACAGAGGTATAGCAAGTCCTGGCTCAACTAGAAATGAGGGAGGAGAAATGGACTTTCCTGGGAGCAAAGAAAGACAGACAGGAACACACTAGTGTTGGGAAGTGTCTAGTGTCTAGATACAGAGAAGTATCTAGATCTCAGAACTTCAGTACTTGTTTTCTAAGGCAGATAAATATATTAAATATTTATGAATTAGAAATGACAGATAACTATAGACTCAAACTGCAGTTACAGATGATGAAAGTTAGAAAGAAAAAGGGCTTTATTATAGAAACATGTGTTTTACAAACAAGCACTTATTACCAGCAAGAATTTCCAGAGAGTTGTATCCTAGGATTCTATCCCACAAAAGCAGGAGTTGATCTGTAGCTAAGTATCCAGAGAAAGCTCGAACCATCCACTTAAAAGATATGCGAAGTCTGTAAGCAAAGAAAAAAGAAAATGCATCTTAACAGGGGCTTTTCTTCTTACAAAAAGGCGGTATCAGAAGAGCCAACCAATTCTATTGTTCAGGTAACTTCTCTGTGAGGCTTAGAAATCACCTATGCTTTTAAATTTCACACGCCCTCTTAAAAGCTGCAGAAGGGTAATGGTGAGAAACAGTGAGTCTTCAATTAGTGGTCTCGACATATTAAGAGGAAAAACTTGACCTGCTGTGTTATAGTTCAGCTTTCAGAAAACTCACTTCTCTATGTTCTGTTTTGCAGGGTCTGAATTGATTAGGTATCAATGAAGTGGTCTTAAGAGTCAACAGTTCTTAACAGTTTGAATCATGATTATTTGAATTTTTATTCAAAATGCTTGAAAAAGTGCTTGGTAGCAATTCAATGCATTATGTGCCTATATGTTTTAGTCAAATGGCTACATAGTATGAATAAAATAAAACAACAGGCAGGAGTCTTTGAAGATAAAGAAAAATAGTTTTAAAGCTATAAAGGACCTTAAAACTAGATTTCTGATTTCAAACCCTCCATTTTAATGGGAGGTTACCAGAACTCTGAAAGGTCAACCAGAAAATTCAACTCATTTTGCAAAAAACAATAAACAAACAACCCCCCCAACCCCAAGAGATATGGGATCCCATTATTTATAAGTAGGTTATGTTATAATAATAATTTCTCTCTGCAATCAGGAAATGAACTCTGTACTATCTATTAGCATCTAAACATCACTCGATTGCCCCTGAGAGGTGCTAGGCAAACTCTTTGCTGGAGCTGTTATAATATTACATAGGTAAGTATCTGTGCTATTTCCTTAAAGCAAGAGAACGGGACCTGGAGATTGCCATTGTTGATGTGGTATTAATTCTCTTAAGACCAAAAAACACCCCCAAGTTTTCAGAAATTCCTCAAGACCAGATAACTGTTATTCTAATATAACAAAATACATGCAGAGAGTAATATTGACAAATTAAACTTTTTGGTTGGTTTTAGAATATCTGTTTATAAATGCTGAAGAAAGTTTTGGCTACCAAATATTTTAAATTTAAAAAGATCATTTGACTTTTAAGTCTAAGTTATTAATGTCATCCAGTTTCATTTTACTGGATCCCTCATGGTGTGTTATTAGAACAACAGCACCACACACTGTGCTCCCTCCATATATAGGGCAGAATTAGTTTCTTGGAAATAGTTTATTGAGGTATAATTTATGGGGAGTAAAATTTACCCTTATTAAGGCACAGTTCTATGAGGTAAGAACCAAATGGAAACTTTACAACTGAAAAATACAATAACAAAAACAAAACAAAAAACAACCTTCACTGGATAGATCCAATAGCAAAATGGTAATGACAGAGAAAAGAACCAGTGAATTTGAATATAGATCAACAGAAAGTGTCTAATTAGAACCATAGAGTAAAATGGATTGCAAATAAAATGAGTAGAGTTTCAGGGACCTCTGGGATGAGACCAAAAGTTTCAACATTTGTATCACTGGAATCCTAGAAGAAAAGGAAAGTATGGTGCAGAAAAAAATATTTACAGATACATCCTAATTAAACTGCTGAGAACTAAAGACAAAGAGAAAAAACATTTTTCCTGAAATGTTTGGCAGAATTTACCAGTAAAGCCATCCAGGGAGTTTATTTGAAGGTAGAATGTGATTAATTAAAAAATGTATACTGTAAACCCTAAGACATTGTTATGGACTGAAAGTTTCCGTCATCTCACCAGTCCCCCCTCCCCCCCCTCCCCCCGACCCCCCACCGCCTTCATGTTGAAAACTACCCCCCAGGGTGCCTGGGTGGCTCAATTTGTTGAGTGACCACCTTCAGCTCAGGGCATGATCCTGGAGTCTGCTGATAAGTCCTGCATGAGGCTCCCTGCTGGGGGGGGGGGTCTGCTTCTCCCTTGGACCTTCCCCCTCTCATGCTAGCTCTCTCTCATTTTCTCTCTCTCTCAAGTAAATAAAAAATAAATAAATAAATTTTAAAAAACCCCAAAAAACAAAACCTACCCTCCAGTGTCATGGGGAGTAGTCAAAGAGGGAGGGTCTTAGGGTGGTAAGTGAAATGAGATAGTTAGAGCGTGAAGCCTTCAGGGTTGAGCTTAGTGCCTTCATAAGAATCATGACAGAGTTAGTTTCTCTTCTTTGCTCTCCACCATGTGAGAATACAATAAGAAGTTGGCAGTCTGCAGCCTAGAAGAGGGTCCTCACTAGAACTGAACCATGCTCTATCACCCTGATCTTAGACTTTCAGTTTTCAGAACTGTGGGAACTGTTTCAGTAGTTTATAAGCTACACAGTTTATGGTAATTTGTTATAGCAGACTGAACTAAGACAGGCATCTATCAAAAAAATGTTTTAAGAAAGGTATAAATAATAATCCAATAGTAGAGATAAAATGTAATAAAAAATACTTAGTTCAAAAGCAGGCAGGAAAAGAGGAAAAACAGAATAAAAAAGACAAATAGGGGCGCCTGGGTGGTTCAGTTGGTTAAGTGTCTGCCTTCAGCTCAGGTCATGATCTCAGGGCCCTGGGAACGAACTTGCAGAACTAGGCTCTCTACTCAGTGGTGAACCTGCTTCTCCCTTTCCCTCTTCTTGCTGCTCCCCGTGCTTGTTCCCTCTCACTCTCTGTGTCAGTAAATAAGTACAGTCTTTCAAAAAACAAATAGAAAATGTCTACCAAGATAGTAGATGATATCAATTGCTATTACTTTAATCAATAAAATCGATTATAAATATAAATGGAATAAACACAACAATTAAAAAGACAAATTGCTGTACTGGAAGGCCCAACTATACTTTTGACAAGAAAGCCACTTAGAAAATAAAGAAATTGATAACCAATACACTAAAACCAAAAGGACAGAAAGAGTGTACCATATGAATTGTAATTGAAAGAAAGCTGGGATGGCTATATCAGATGCAGTAGATTTATTGCCAGGAATAAAAACATTAAATAATGATCAAGGGACCAGTTCTTCTAAAAACAGAGCTTCTAATGCATGAAGTAAAAACATATATAGCAATGAAGGAAGAAATAGACACACTCCCAATAATAACTGGAGACTAACATTTCTTTCTCAATAATTAATAAAGTAGACAGAAAATTAATAAGTTTATAGAAGGCTTCAATATTATCAAAAACTTGACTATGTTGCCATTTACAGAACATTCTGCTGAACACCAGTAGAATATGAATTCTTTTCAAGTGTACTTGGAATAGTCACCAAGACAGATCATATTCTAGGCCATAAAACAAACTTCAGCACATTTTAAAAAACTGAAATCTCATGAAGCATGTTGTCAATTACAACATAATTAAAATAGAAATCAATAACAGAAAGGTTTCATAACTTTCCAAATATTTGGAAATTAGACAACACACCTCTATATAACCCATGCTCAAAGAGAAAGTCACAAGAGAAATTCAGAAACACTTCAAGGGGCACCTAGGTGGCTCAGTCAGTTAAGCACCTGACTCTTGATTTTGGCTCAGGTCATGATCTCAGGGTTGTGAGATGGAGCCCTGCAACAGGCTCTGTGCTGGGTGGGGGTGGGGGGGAGTCTGCTTGAAATTCTCTTTCTCTCTCTGCCCACTCCCTATCCCCCTCCTACACATGCTCTCTTTCTCTCGAAAGAAAGGAAGGAAGGAAGGAAGAAAGAAAGAAAGAAAGAAAAAAAAACATTCTGAATTGAATTAAAATGAAAACAACATATCAAAATTTGCTGCGTAGAGGTAATGTGGGGCTTTGAAGGCAATTTATAATAATATTCCTTATATTAGAAAAGAAGAAAGGTCTCAAACTAACGATCTTTAACCTTAAACAAGAAAACAAGAGCAAAATAAACCTAAGGCAAACATAAGGAAGGAAATAATAAATATAAAAGCATAAATCAGTGAAATTGAAGACAGAAGAACAATAGAGAAAATCAAAGAAAATCAAAGAAAACCAAAACATGGTTCTTTCAAAGAAGAATAAAATTAATAAAGCTCTAGCCAAACAATAAAAAAGAGAGAAGATATAAATATCAATCTCAAGAACGAGAGAGGTGTTGTCACTGTGATTCTCTGGATATTAAAAGATTAATTAAGAATATTTAGGGAATATTATGAATAACTTTATGTCCATAAATATGATAACTTAGATTAAATGAACAAAGTACTAAAGCTTATTCAAGAAGAAACAGATAACCTGAACAGTCTTATTATCTATTGAAGAAATTAAATTCTAATTAAAAACCTTCAACAGCATCAGTTTTAATTCATAAAAGCCTTTGAGAAATTGATTTCTAGCTCGACAATTACATTTTTATGCTTTCTTCTGCATAAGAATTTTAATGTTTGCTGTAAGTCATTGAAATAAATGTGTGTCGTTTTCATGATTAAAGTGTATAAATAGGCCAAAAAAAAAAAATCAGGACTTTAGTTTTAAGCAGTAAACTAAATGTCTTCATCCTAGTAAAGCTTCATCATATACAAATATTCATTGCACAAGAGTAAAACAGAAGCCAATTTACTACAAGTTTAAGAAAAAAAGACTTATGTGCAATATAAAATATTTCTGCCACATTCTTGTTTTTATCATCTTAATCATTAACAGAGTCTTGTTTTTTAATGGCTACAAAGGAAAGAGTATAATCTCAGTATTATCAATGGATGAAATGAGTTATTGTTTTATAAAAGGTATTTCTAAGATCTAAGATGTGCTTTAGAGGAAGTATATATATATGTATAAAATTTTATTTTATTTACATATATATACACACATACATATGTATATATGTGTGTATGTATAAAATCCTTGACTACTGAAACAACCTCATGAGGTAGGAATTCTCTTGATTTTAAAGATGAGGAAGTTGAATTATCTTGATTTAAAGAAAGAAATTCAGACTTAGCTGAATTAAATAACTTCATCAGGATTATACGGCTTAGTAGATAGAATTTAAATCCTGGTCTGTCTTTTAAACTCACCCACCCATCCATCCATCCATCCATCCATCCATCCACTTGATGTGGATTCAAGTATGGAGAAATCAATACTAAACTACTGCATTTCCTATTAACTATATTTGTGATCTCAAAGAGTTAATGCTCCTTACAAATATGCCCTGCCAATGGGGAAACTGGTTTCACAGAGGGGAAGACAGCGACAAAACATTAATAAATCATTTAGAAACTTCTGTTGCCTTAGACATTGTTATTTTAAAAAAAGAGAAGAGACCAATAATATTGAAGCCCAGAGGTACCGTACCTACATGTTCACTGATAACTCATACTGAGATAAACAAACAAATATGCAAACTTTTGGAACAAAATAATCACAGTGTACAATCATTACTAGGTGACTGATATAATTTCCTTGAACAAAAAAGCAAACTTTAACCTATATAGCTTTCATTAAGTTGTTCTCTGGTAAACTTAGCCTAAAATGACTTAATTTTAGTATTATCACATTTCTTACACAGTATTTGTGTTCACAAATTTTTTCTCAATTTTGGCAATACCTTTCCTTTTGAATAGAAATCAGCTCATTTTGGTCATCCTTCCACCAGGCACAAAAATCCCAGCAAGTAAGAATTCATTAGGATTTTGGATGTTCTTCTGAGAATTTTTGGCACAACATAGAGCTACACAACATAGAGCTACTTGATAATCTGTGTTTTATTGGAGAAATTGTTAGTTTAATTTCCCTAAAGAATTATTGTATCTTTACATTGTATGCTTTAAAGTGATATAATAGTACCTTCTGATGTCAATCTATTCTTTAATTAGGAGAGAAAGGCACTCACGGTTGAGCCCCAATTTCTCGTAGATGATAGAAGAGCTGAGGGAGATAGGTCTGAAGAAGAGTTTCAAACAGCAAACAGAGGGACACAATACCCTGGATATAATAAGAAAACACAAGAGAAATACATATTTTAGCATTTAAAAATTAACTCTGACAATAAATTATTCAAATAGAAATGAGGAAAATTTTATCAATATAAATATTTTTATATTGTCGAAAAGTAAAAAACAGGAAATGCTCTAATGATCTCCAATACTTTGTTTAAAGATACATTTTTTCCCTCTTACTATGATAGGTATGCTAAGGAGCCTCCTTTTTAACACAATAGGATCCCCATATAACCTGGTGTATAATATTCAGAGGGTCCAAGGAAAACATCATTTTATAGAAAACCTGCTACTCTGTAAGCCCTGTATTATCACTTATGTCCAGCAAACTAGTTTTTTCTGGACGCATTCCAGTTTCCAGGTATTTCTTTGTACTACACCCACACCCTTTACTCTCTCCCTCCATAAGTCCCTTCCCTTTCAGCTGCCTCACCCATCCAGGAAAATATTTCCTGCTTTTTTTCACTCTTTCTTTGAAATCTATTCCCAGGGGAAGACTGACCAGTGACTGTTTGAAATTTGCATCAGGAAGTTATCAAACAAGAATGTTTGATTACCTTAGTATAAAGCTCTATCTTTCTATCTATATATATAAATCTACTTTTTATAAGGGCATCATTTGTAGAGAACAAAAAGTAACCAATTGAAGCAGATGGTTTTTCAAGTGCGTTTATTACTTGACGACTCTGAATAAAGTCTTTCTTGTACCTCAGCATTCCTCAGAGTTGATCTTTGTGAGGAAGTTTGAGTCCTCTTTGTGAGTTTCTAAGGAAAAAAAGGGCTGGCATGGTTCCAAATAGTTCAGTCTGGCTACAAGCCAGAAAAGGAGCTGACCGCCTGTAAGTCTATTCCATTGAATAAAGAAAGGGCAAGAGGCAGGGCTGGCCCAACCAACTCACTGAAAAAGGACACCTCAGGGTCAGCATGGAGCTAGAGAAGGAGTATCCAGGGTTGCTGGATGTCAAGCTTCAGTGCCCTGTACAAGGAAAACACTGTGGGTGTATCCTGGGCAGCCAGTTAAAAAAATTTTTTTTTAACTCTAAAGCATAAAATGATACAGATATGAGAGTAAGAAATCTGAGGCTAAAAATAAGGTTATTAGAAAACAGAATTACTTGTATATTTCTGATTACTCTACACTAGAAATTAATATAAGATAAGCACTAACTCAAGTTGTTTCAGAGAATAGGAAACCCCCCAAAGATAATTGGTGGTGCTTCATTTGTTCATCGGAGAAACCCTGGATTTCTGTTACTTGCCAGCTTTTACTAGCAATGTAGGAGAGCAAAGGTGGAGACAGAGGGAGGTGGACTAGGAATACACAGGGTTAAACTGTGGGGGATAATGAAAAGTGATTTAATTTAATAGTAGTGACAGAGTATTCTCTTCAGGGAAATCTGGTAGCCCTGATACATTCCCATTTAGTGTTTCTTCTGGAGAGTCAGCTGAGTTAACCACAGGTGGACCAGAGCAGGCCCAAAGGCGAAAAAGTATAATTAAAATAAAATACTGTTTTTACTCAGGCTCATGGGTGGAAAAAAAGATGTGACAGAGGACCAGCCAACATAAAATAGATAAAAATGTTTGGCTCCCGGGGTGCCTGAGTGGCTCAGTGGGTTAAGGCCTCTGCCTTCAGCTCAGGTCATGATCCCAGGGTTCTGGGATCGAGCCCCGCATCAGGCTCTCTGCTTGGTGGGAAGCCTGCTTCCCTCTCTCTCTCTCTGCCTGCCTCTCTGCCTACTTGTGATCTCTGTCTGTCAAATAAATAAATAAAATCTTAAAAAAAAAAAAAGTTTGACTCCCAGTAGGTTCCTCTTAGAGGTCAATGGAGCTATCTACTGAACACAAAGAAATTATCTAGTATGGTAACTGATAATTAGTCAAATATGAGATTGAAAAATAAGTGACAAATAAATGTTGGATTTTCATTAACAGATGACAATCACAACAATAGTAATAAAAACAGGAGTCATTTATTATTTACTGAACACCCACCATGAGCCAAGTGCTACCCTGGCAGTCTATAGCCCTAGAGAAACATACTAATCTCATCTCCTAGATGAGGACATCAGCATTCAAAGAGGGTAGGCATCCTTGTCAAAGTGAATAATACAGACATTTTTATATGTTTTTTCAGTTAACAGATAAAAGGCAATGTAAGTGCAATTGATAAACACCTTTTTCCTCCCTAATTATCACCAAAAATATTTAAATGTCAATTTCTTCTTCTCTTCAATTTCACTTATTCTGTAGAAATATGCTGCTTCACATTACAAATTAAAATTTGCTGCTTTACAATTTAACCGAGTAGGAGACTTTTCCTTAAGGAAAGAAAACAGATTAGAGTCAAATTTGATCCAATTTTTATGAACTTACTGAAGGATGAGAAGAGATGGAATGGAGTCTGAAGAAAAAACGCACATACATCTCACGGAATATCTGATACAATTTGGAAGGTTCATGGTAGAGAAAACAAAGTGGTGCAACTGAAAGAATAAAGAAATTAATCAGTAACATTGTAGAACTATTACAATTTGAGAAAATAAGTTAATGAAACATGAAAGAATAAATATTTTATAGTAATATTCATTCAAAGACAAGTTTAAAATCATATATATTGTTTCTCCATGTTGAAAAGGAAATAAATACACATGTAAAAAGTTCAGTCCTTGAAAATGATAAAGAAGGGGTAATTAAAAACTACCATAAACCCAACTTAATGGAATGACACAGTGGAATTACATATAGAGGGATATTAAAGTTCAAAGTAACTTTAAAAAACTATGTAAAGTCAAGTCTTTCTTTTTTAAATTGAAATAGTAAGAAAGTGAGACGGAGGTCATTCATTTTCACTTTGTTCCACAAAGGATGCAGAAGGTTTTTCAAAGTTTTTTATTTTGGAAGTGAGGTAAGTAAAATATAAGATGATTTATGACTAGCGTTTAGAATCATGGTCTTCAACTAATTTAATTTGAAAATAAAAATTTTGATTAACAGTTTAGAATAACTGGTCCTTGAGACTGGCATTATCTCAACATTTGTACAAAGAAGTTTTTATAGGCTTCAAATAAAACAACTCTCAGGTAGAGGATTTATTTCTCTAATGAATGTTGAATTAAGTTTTCCTTTGCACCCAATTCTTGGCAATTAAGCACAGTTGAGTCAACTCAATCAGACATCCCACAACTGAATGTCAAAAGTCCTCATCTCAGATGCTGATGTGACAACATGATTATGCTGGACTGACATGGTCATGCTTTTCATCTTTTCAAACCTTGAGAATTTTATGCAGCATGAACACATTCATAATGCAGATACATAAAACTGCATTACCTAAATATTAATTTTAAAGCACAATGACTTACTGGGTAATTTTAGCTATGACATAAAATGGACAAGTTAGAAATTCTCAGGCTCCATAATCCATCAATACTGTCCCTGGCAGTAGGCAGTTAAATTATCAGGGAAAGCAATAAGCCAACTCAACTCACTTCTTTTTGAAAAAATGAAAGGAAAAATGATAAAAATTTTTAACTCTTACAAAAATAAAAAATCAACTATCTGGAATAAATGTCAGTGCACAGTATTATAGATGAGTAAATCATCAAAAGCTAGCATTGCAAGGGTGAGATTTCACTTTTTCTGAAGAAGAAAAGAGAGACAAATCAATTTTAGGGGAGTAAATAAATACCTACAAAAATAAACTACTTTTATATATAAAGAAAAAAATTACATTACATATACATACACGTTTAAAAACTAACTGGCATATCTTTCCATTTTAAAACGAACTTTAAAAACTTACTCTACTATCAAAATAAATTGCTATTTGTTAAAATAGCCCAAATTAATGTATTCTACACATTTAAAAAGAATAATTCATATTCTAGTTGCAACAACCTAAGAAAAAGCAATGTGGCATAAATACATGGCATTATCATAAATTCAAAGTGAAGCTTTAAAATTTATTTACCTTTTTAGGCATATTTTTCCTTTAACTTTGAAAGTTATTGATATGTAAAAACCTATAATCTGAGTCTAAAGATTTTATGGATTCAGTACTCATTAATTATCATTTCCAGTGAAGGAATAAAAGAGATAATTTTAAAATCAGCACTTTTTTAACAAACATGTATAATAACAAACCTTTACAATTGGTTATTATTTAAGATACCACTACTGTTTGTGTTGAATTCCCTTATAAAGCTATGAAATGGAAAAGCTTTAGTCCTTTATATGTGACATGTAAGAAATCTACATGAGCTTTTTATTTATAGCACATTTTCCCATTTGTTTCTTCCATAAAAATGAATTAGCTCATTATCTTCTTAATCAATTAAATATGGTGCCATAGGAATTTCTTTGTGAAATCATCAAACTATATTAATTGGCATAAATTATTTTTAAATAATTTAAATTTTTAAATTTATTTTAAAAATAAAAAGTTTTGAATCAGTTTTTTAAAGAGAGAAGTATTATACAATTATTAAGAAACACAGTAGCTAAAACTGAATTAGTAAAGTATTATGTGGAGTCCTTGGGGATGCTAATATACTAGTTCTGAATAAGTGGTGTTGCTAAGGTGTTTGTGGATGCTTAACATACATTTCTAAAATAGTATAAAGAAACTCTGTATCAAACATTTTGCATCATCTAATTCCTTAGTGAACATTAAACCTTTGCCTATTTAAGTAAGCATGGGAATAAGCAGAGTCAGAGTCAATGATGTGTTTTGTTCCCTAAGAATCACTAGATTTAAGCTTTTATAACATCATTAATATCCTCCGAATCTCTCAAGGTCACTTTTTAAAAACTGTTTACTTGAAAAATTCTTGCAGTTGGAAATAAAATAGATAACAGGCTAACATTTTTATTATTAGATGTAAAACTTTATATTCTTAACCTTTTTGGGGTTTTCTATTTTAAATTCCTCACATATTTATAAAAGAGAAATGTGCTGAAAGGTGATTATAATGTTACATATTATGTTATTAAATTTCGGTTGCTCAAGAGAAGAAAGCAGAGTGCCCTGTAACTCAAGCCTGTGATTAACACCGTCAAGGGTAGCATAATGCAAAGTTCCTTAGGTCTTCTGAATTCCTTCCATTGTCTGCTAGTTTTAAAAAATCTAACGTTCTGTCCTTCACCATTATTGTCTGATGCTGAATACAAAGAGGGGCTTTTACAAAGAAAATTGTTAATGTGTCACTGATTCCTTTTATACAAGCAAAACATTAAAGTATTTCTGTTTAGTATAAAGGTGGGGAGATAGCAGATGGGGTGACAACACTCTTCAACATGTTTATATGCAATGTGTGACAATTTAAAAATTATATCCATTGGAGTATAGAGCATTCTTCCTCATGCTCATCTTCATTAAGCTTCTTGCATTCCTCATTCAATGACACCTGAGGCTGGAAGGCATTCAGGGTCCTCACGCCTGAACGTGCGCTTTTCACATGGTCCCTCGGGATGTGCAAGCCTTCAGTGAAATCTGATGTCTGTGTCAGCAGTCTGGAGAAAGCATAGACTCGAACTCAGTCTTGGCCCTCCCTTCACATTCTTTTGAACCTATTATTTGTTTAAAAGACTTAGGAGAATTAATTCGGGAATTTAAGTAACCTCATTTTCCACCTATGAGAACTAAATATTAACATGTATCTCTAGTTTCCATCAGATTAGTACCTGGTCAACTCAGAAGCACTTTCCCAGTATGTTCTAATTTTAATTTGTCAAGCAATCATCATCTGAGAAATTAAGAGGACACTTTATTTTTAAAATATTTAATAGGAGATATAAACAAATACTAAACTCAATGTTTAAAAATGTTCATGATAACTTGTTAAGTGGGTGGGTGATATGGTATAAAGTGTGATCTTTATGTTTAATTTTCTAAAGTGTGATAAAAACAGTGACTATTTTAAAGCCCAACTTACCATACATTGAAAATCCATGGAAAGGGATTACACCTAAAAAAAAAAAAAAGAAAAAAAAAGTTTCTTTTCAATTAGTATACCCACTGAGTTATTAGGTAAACTTGAGAGGATTAAAACTGAAACAGAAAGGTTTCCTATCTTTGCTTCATTTGTTCATGGATGTTAGAAAGACTGAGTGATGGTAACCAACAACAACAAAAATGCTTTTTAATACCTGTATAAAAACAAACTAGAAGTTTTCAGCCAGTAAACTTTCTATTGCTAACGCTGAAAAACTAAAACTTTGACTATGTTACAAAAAGAACACAAAACTAGAACAAGGCATATCACAGAACTAAGTTTAAGAACAAATTGTAATGGTCTCAGAAAGTCAATAGATTATGTCCTTCCTGAAACAACTTCATCCTGTATATTAGAATCCAATCTGTTAAAAAGATAAGTGGCTGGCTTATACAAACCAGCTGGGTAACCTCAGGAAAGTCACCGACTTCCTGAGTTTCAGTAACTGCTTGTCATTGCACAGGAACTAAGACTGTCTTTGAAATATCATCTAGCTCTAAAATTCTATGTTTAACAATTATGCTTAAAGCAAACACAGAAAAATTTGTGAGATCTAAAGAAAAGTGGATATAGGAGGATCTTCCAGTTTAAGATTCTTCAGCAACTTAAAGGTTTTTTGCTTCTAGAAACTGAAAAAATTCAAAATCCGATTAGGTTCACATTACAAGTCAACATTCCTGATGTGATAGCCACCAGGTCAAGTTCCAAGGAACACTTAGAATGAGGGCCCACGGGACACCTGGGTGGCTCAGTCGGTTAAGAGGCTGCCTTTGGCTCAGGTCATAATCCAGTTCCACATCAGGCTCCTTGCTCAGTGGGAAGCCTGCTTCTCCCTCTGCCTGCTGCTCCCCCTGCTTGTGCGCGCTCTCTCTCTCTCTGACAAATAAATAAAACCTTAAAAAAAAAAAAAAGGCTGAGATTTGAGGGCCCACCCACCATCTTTCTTCAAGTCTCTCTCTCTGCTTATATCTTTGATTGAGCATCTTTTTTCTTCTTATGAATGACTATCTTTTCCTACCTTCCCTCTCAGCTACTTAATTTTGTTTATTTTATTAATTATAGGCTTTTAGCAAATAATAAAAAAGTCTATCTTTTCTAACTTTTCTACAATAAAATTGTTGATGTCTGAAAATAAACTGAGAGGAAAATGAGTTAATAAATAGTAGACATATTTTGATGCTTTACAGAAATGTAAGTACATATTACATCTTTCTAAATACTACATCTCAAAGTAGATGGATATTATACAAAACCCCTATATTCTTACTGCAAAGACCCTTTTTCTTTCCTCTGTTAAACTACTACAGCAACATTCGAACAATCAGGTTAAGGTAGTCAGAAATGGAGGTGGAACTATTATTATTTTCATATTCTACAAATATATATTAAGGATCTGCTAAGGATAGGAGTACCCTAGTCCAGACAAGACACTTTTAATTAGGAAGCTTATAGTGAGTAAATTCATGAACTGCCAGGCAACAAAAAGGGATGCATACATTACGACTTGTGGCCAACTGCACTTCCCCCACATTTTCCCCAAGTTCTGAAATCTACAGCTGCTTTATAAGCAGTTAGGTTATAAACTCCTTGAGGCAAGGGGCACAATTCATACTGTGTATTATCTTCAGCACCCAGCACAGTATCTTCTAGAAATGAGATATAAATTAATGGAGATTTGAGGATTTATAATCAGGTCTTTAAATAAGATATTAAATACAACAGAGAACCAAAATAATGGTTGCTGGGGCAAGAGAGTAGGGAGGGGGACAGGCAAATGGGCAAAGAGGAATGGGGGAAACAGGCTTCCAGTTATGGAATGAGTAAGTTATGGAGACAAAAGGCACAGTATAGGGAATACAGTCAGTGGTACTGAAGTAGTGCTCTACAGTGACAGGCATCATTATACTTGTGGTTGAGCACAACATAATGTGTAGACCTATCCAATCAGCATGTTGGCCACCTGAAACTAATGTAACATTGTGTGTCAATGATATGCAAATAAAAAAATTAGAAAGTGAAAAAACATTAGGGTGTAAGATTCATTTACGAATAAGTAACTAACATGTAGGATAAGATGCTCTCAAAAACTCAGTGTTGAAATTAGAAATGGCCAATGAAGTCATACAGACATGAGTATGAATTCTGTGTGACTCCAGGCAAGTTACTGACACCCTCTGATTCTCTATTTTCATTTTTGAAAATGGAGATAAACAAGACCAAGTTCACCAAGTTGTATAAAGCACACATGAGTTAATGTCCTTAAAGTGCAAGAGTCCAGTATTTAGGACACAGCAGATACTCCACAACCGTAACTATTTTATACTTTCAGAAGGGACAGCACCACTTTTAAGTATCAGCTTAAACCTAAGAAAATCTTTTTTTGGTGAATATTAGGTAAGATTAACCAGGGCTTATGATTCCGAAAAAAAGGGTACACGGTCCGCTCTGTTGAGGAAGGACAAAGTGAAATTCTGGCCAACAAAAGTAGAAGGCATAAGAAGCAGTGACAAATCCATTAACACTCTCAGGCACATATCGCCTAAAACATTTCTTTGATCTCAGAGGTTGTCATGTTCTTGGCCAGTTTTCCAAAATCCTTTCCTTTGCCTCTCATCACTTCAGCCTTTCAAGGGTCAAGTTTCATGCACGTGGCCATCATCCAAGAGTGTACTTCTAACAGGCGTCAGGATGCTTGGGACACCATCTCTTCTCTGGCCTTAGAGCTCTGCAAGTCTGCATTAACCGATTATTTTAAGATACTAGGCTTTGTCTATCTAAAGAAAGTCTAAAATATGAACTGCCTGTCCCATTCAACAGGAATAACTTTATAAAGTAATGGTTTCATGGGCGTTTGACATAGCTCAGAATGGTAAGCATGGTCAACAAAAATAAATCTTGAACTAGATAAGATATAAATAGTAAATATGACTCAGAAAATACATCAAATATTAACATGCTTTGCACTTACTAAATATTTTCTCTTCATTTCCTCACTGTCTCTGTTAATACTCAGCATTTATAGTTGAGTTGTATCACAGATCTCACCTCTGACTCACTTTGATATCATTCCAACGTTTTACACTCCTTCATTTGGGATTACTTAGTCCAGTTTATTGAATTCATTTCTGGAAATAATAATTTCCTTTGGTTATCCTCATTCTACACATAGCCAACAGGTAAGAGTAGGCATTGGGACAATGGTTACATTGTTTTCTAGCTGTTTCTGTCATTTTTCTGAATTACAACTTCAGAATATGACCTTGTTACTTTACTTCAGTAATTAAAATTTCCCAAATATTGGATTACAACCATATTTGAATCAATCTAAAAATCATACTTTAAATACAATTTTCATTAGGTTTTCAATTTATGTCTCAAGTTACACATCAAATAAATTTTGGATTATGAGATGTTTTTAATTTATTTAAATTCATAAAGATGACAAAGTACATTGCTATTTATAGACCTGACACTTGTAAGAGGATTTTTTAAAAGATCTTATTTATTTATTTGACAGAGATCACAAGCGGGCAGAGAGGTGGGCAGAGAGGCAGGCAGAGAGAGAGGGGGGGAAGCAGGCTCCCTGCCGAGCAAAGAGCCCAATGTGGGGCTCGATCCCAGGCCCCTGAGATCATGACCCGAGCTGAAGGCAGAGGCTCAACCCACTGAGCCACCCAGGCACTCCAACACTTGTAAGAGGATTTAAAATGACATATTTTCACTATGTCTTCCAAGAGCCTTTCCTAATCTTTGTTTTGAGGGGCTATCCTGTGTACTGCAGAATGTTTAACCACATCCCTGGCCTCTACTCCTGAGATACTGGTAAAACCCCTCTTTCCTCTGGCTCTGACAACCAAAAGCGTCCACAGACATTGGCCAATGTTTCCTGGGGGATGGAAGGTGGGGCATGGAATCACCCTTGGTTGATAACCACTGATCAAGAGTCCCCAAACTCCTCTGCTTAATGTTCACTAGCAACTAATTATTTTCTCTTTTCTTGTAGGAAACAAATGGTATTAGCAAATTGTAGTGTCTGTTTACCGAAGTCTCAGATCTATGTGTATTTCTCTTGTTAAGTCTTGTCCCTTTGCTTCTATTTTTGTTCTCCATATTCTTCAATATTCATTCCCTCATTCCTTTGCTCTCTCATTCAACGATGTCTACTGAGCAGTGAGTGACTTTGTGATATGCATGATTCTTGGTGCTAGATATGTTGGTCCTCAAAAGGTCCTTGTTCTCCTGGAGTTTACATTAGAGTGATACTTCTATTCCACACAGTAGTTAGGATGATTTCAGAATTGGAGAAGAGATATCACTGAGAATAGTAGAGTAGGGAACTCCAAAACTCTGTCCTTCTGTAAGGTGATGGCTAGAACTGTTAGATCAACTTTTTTTGAGTTCTGGAATCAATAATAATAATAAACCTCACAATCAAGGAGATGCTTAATAAAAGAAAGAGCAGCTGAATTTTGGAAAGAGAGCATTGTGGTATTTTAATTTATCTGTCTACCATTGCCCATTGTCCAGTTTGGTGGCAATTATAAAGATATAGCTCCCCATGTTCCTGAGGCAGTTTGCTGGTCCCAGAGTGGACAATACGGATCTTGAATCAAAAAACTGTGTTTGTGTATCTTGACCTGTCTAGTAGCTACCTGAGGGACTGGGCTGAAGTGGCCTACCCACCATCAAAAGCCTGTAAATGCAATTATATTCGCTACAGCTCCCTGGGGCAGCAAGAACAACAGACGGGGCAAGCAGTAGAGAGACCGGCAACCCTGGGAAGGAAGAGGCTAGGGAAGGAAGAGGCTGGGAAAAGCTCCTCTCTATTCAGGGGAATCTAGAAAGGACCTAAGAAGCACTTCAGCTTTCACTTCTGCCAGATTCCTGTGCTCTGTGCAGGCAGGAAGCACAGGCTAAGGTAGAACCACAAATGGCCTGGCCTTGAAAGAATACCTCAACACAGAGCCAGGCTACCAAGCCTGGGGTAATGTTTTTTCTTTTGGTTTCAGATGTTTAAGAAAATCTCTATCAAATTATCAGCTGACCACTAAGCTAATGGAACAGAGACTTCAGTGGGCACTCCCTATAAAAAACACAATCCTGACAAAAGCAGTTTAGAAAAGTCACTAAACAAATAACTAGTACACAACAAAAACCAACAGATTTTGGGGAGGGGAGACAATCCGATTGCTAGTTACCATACTATAATAGTCAAGAGATCTAGTTATCAACAAAAAAGTTACCAGGTGTGCAAAGAAATAAGAAAGTACAGCCTAAGGGGATCAAGACTACACTTAAATCATGACAAACACTGAGTAAGGTATGGAAGTGCTGAACCACCATATCGTACACCTGAACTAATACAACACTGTATGTTAACTAACCGGAATTAAAATTTTTAAAAAAGGATAGCTCATTCATAGAAAACAAGGAATTAACAGAAACTGTCTCTGAGGAATCAGTCCAGACACTGGACTTATCAGACAAAATTTTCGATCAATTGTCTCCCTAGCTGACCTGGTCCCTAAGTCTCCTACCTCACCTTGTACCAGGTTATGTTTTGCTCACTGTCACCGTCCCATGGGCCATCTTGTTTTTCAAAGCATCAGATACATGTCTGTCGTAGGCCCTTCACCAGACTGTATATTCCCTCTGGAATGTTCTACCTCTGTGCACAGCCCACTTTGCATATTCTGGTCACTGTTCATATTCTACCTCCTCAGAAGTACTTTTCTGATCACCTGACCTAAAATAGCCATGCCCCGCACTATCAATTTTTGTTCCCCTTTATTGTTCATGTCCTCTCTGAAATTATTTTCATTAGTTATTTATTTACTTATTTATTGTTTGTCTCCCTTAATAGAATGTAAGCTCCTTGATAGCAGGTGCTTCAGGTTATTACTGAAGATCACCCAGCTAGAATAGAAGAGAAAGCCAGAGCAGGAGTAAAGTATTAAATGAATACATAAAGTTATATAAAGTGAACAAAAAATAAAAACAAGAGAAGCTTACGTAATTCCTGTGAAGAGTCTCCTCAGCTCAGAAATTACGCTCACCAGTTGTTTAGTGAGTCTACTACAGAAAAGCCTGTCCACTAACAAGGCCTCAAATGAGGTGAGAGGGTAATGTCCAATGCCACTATGGCCTGTCATTTCAACCCTAGGAAAGGTGATACGGGGAGGGACGTGCCCCTGGGTAAGCACCTGCCTGGTCAGGGACAGAGAGTGTGTCAGTGGGCTGTAGGCCAGCCTCTCTGTGTGGACCCCTGAGACCAAGAAAGCCAGGCCAGTTCTGGTGGCAGTGGTGGTAGGGGTGTCCTTAAGATTTTATATTTTCAATTTTCTAGATTTTATCTATTTATTATTTGAGAGAGAGAGAGAACATGCGGAGAGGAGAGGCAGAGCGAGGGGAAGAAGCAGGCTCTCTGCTGAGGAGGGAGTCTGACTCGGGGTTCGATCCCAGGACCCCGAGATCATGAACTGAGCCAAAGGCGGACACCTAACCAACTGAGCCACCGAGGCACCTCAGAGGTATCCCTAAGATTTTAAACTATTCCTATCTTTGGCAGAAGAGAGTGAGTAATATAAAATGTTGCTTTGTCTTGCCTTGAGTAAAGAATAAAGGGACAGCACACTAACTACTCTTTGTCTCTTCTTATTCTGCAACTTCAGGCTCATTGCCCAGAGAGGAGAGTTCTCTCTGATTCTGGTAACATTCTAAAATAACCTGAAAGAAGAAATTATTCTGAAGAATTAAGTTTATGGAAAGCTGTAGGTTTAACCCATTTAGCAACAAACTATTTTTATTCTGAATGAATATCTTCCTAGAACCTATTATATACATCCACTTTTTCAATATATTTCAAATATATTTCCAATATATTACCCCTTCCTTTTCTTCTGAAAGACACTCTAGTGTACACAGTAACATTTCCCGAAGCAAAAGGGCATGGTGATGGAGAACACTGCAGTCAAAGAGCTTTGGGTTCAAAGCCTGGATTTGAAACTCACCAGCTGGACAGGTTGACATGCTATGCCTCAGCTTCTTTATCTACAAATAGGGATAATATTAATACCTGCATCCAAAGGTACCTGCCCTGTAAGCATTCAATGAATGAACATAAGCAATGTGCTTATTAGCACCCTGCCTGGTACACAGTGTTGTCTGGAGAACGCTGGCATCTGCTGCTGTGGCTACTCTTACTGTTATTACAGCAATATTTTTCCTTGGTGTCTTGAGTTCCTAATAAAAGTCTTAAATTATGATAGTATGCTACACCCCAGTGAGACCTTTTAAGAAGCTTTTATATAAAATGGTCCTAGCCTGATTTTCTGGAGTGCTCTTATGTGCTGGTTTATCGTTTTTCTATTTTCCTTTGTGAAGCCTCTGATTTTCATTTCCACTGTTGTTAGTCATCTTTACTATCTCTATCAGCCCTTTCCATGCTTCTAGTTTTGCAGGGGACCATAAACACTGGTAAACCAAGCTTGTTAGGCATGTGTGTGAAGTAAAAGCTAATCTTTTTTTTTTAAGATTTATTTATTTGAGGGAGCACAAGTGTGAGCGAGCAAGGGAAGGGGGAGAGGGAGAGAAACCCCAGCTCAGAGCCCAATACAACCCTGAGATCATGACCTGAGCTGAAACTGAGAGCTGGACACTTAACCGACTACGTTCTAAACTAAGTTGAAAAAGCTCTCCTAGGAATGGAGAGAGGAAGAACTTGACTTCATGGACACTTCTTTGGGCTCTTCAGAGTTATTTTTCCTTTGATTTCCTGATTTCTGGATAAACATAAAAAGTTGTCTGAAAATTAGGTTTCCAAGGAGTCAGAGGTATAACATAAATATTAAAATTAAAAATCCTCTAATTTATTTCAATTAAATACTCATTAAACCCCTGTGATGACTAGATGCCGGAGGAACAAAAATTAATATGGCCTTATACCTCAAGGGTCTTGCAATCTAGAAAGGAAGATGAAGCATTAACAAATAATGTCAAGACAATATAATAAGAGGTGTCAAAGATTTTCACACTGGATACTATAGGAGCCTAAAGAAAGGGTCCTTAACCTAACCTGGGGAAGCGGGGAAAGCTTCTGGAAAAGGAATGTGCCTGAGGTGAGCCCTGAGAGCAGGTAAAGAAAGGCTTCTCCATACACGAGAAGGGAGAGGTAATGAGGCAGGAAGCAGCACGGTGCTCTGAGAGAGTGCACAGGGCTGCGTGTGCGTGTGTGTAGCTAATCATTTGATATTACTATCATAAAGAAAAGTGAGATAGGAAAAGGGGAGATACAAAGCTAGGAGTCAGACTGAATAGAGGCCTGTGTCAAAAGAGGTCCTTGAATGCCAGGCCGAGAGGCTTGGACATTACTTATAAAGAGATGATAAGCCTGAAGAAAACTTTAAGGAGAAAAATGGCAATTTTGAGATTTTCCTTTTAGATGTAAAACTCAGATAGCACTGTGAACAATAAAGCAAAGCTAGAAAAGGCTGGAAAAAGAGAGACCAGTGAGGTGTCTATTACAATTAATAAGCTAGAGATGGTAAAGCCTGGTTGAGGACAAAGCAGCAGTTATGGTGAAGAAGAGAGAAGGGAGAGGTCCCAGACGCATTTTATTTTATTTATTTATTTATTTTTAAACAGATCTTTTTTTTTTTTAGATTCATTTATTTATTTATTTGACAGACAGATCACAAGTAGGCAGAGAGGCAGGCAGAGAGAGAGAGAGGAGGAAGCAGGCTCCCTGCTGAGCAGAGAGCCCGAAGCGGGGCTCGATCTGAGGACCCTGGGATCATGACCCGAGCCAAAGACAGAGGCTTAACCCACTGAGCCACCCAGGCGCCCCCCAGACGCATTTTAAAGATAAAATGGGATGGCCCTGGTGACTTATTAGATAAGGGGGATGCAAAACTGAGAGAAGTAAAGGATGACTACTTGGCATTTGGCCTTGAATGACTGGTTAGATGAGAGTACAACGAACCGAGAGAGAAACAGCACAGTTTTGTTTTGTTCTTAATTTCATCTTGTTTTTGCTTTCTTTTTTGAATAGTGGGTAGAGGAAGATAAATGAATGAGTTGAGATATGTTAAGCTGGAGTTAATTATTTTAGAGGTTAGAATTGAAGATGTAAATTTCAGAGTAATGAACAAACAGAACCAAGAAAGCAGGTTAAAAAGCCTGAGGAAAACGTGTGAAAAGAAGAGCAGCAGAATGGGGGTGGGGTGGGCTACGGGAGAACACCGGTGCTTCAATTAAGAGGGGCAGAGGAGGATGGCGGGTGGAAGAACCTGAGAGGTCACACTGACAGGTGCATGGAGAGATCAGTGCTGTGAATGCCAAGTATGACTTCCACATGGAGAGGTTGACAAAGAAGCGAAATACACCAGTAGCAACTGCATTTTTTGAGCAATGGCTACATATTAGTCACTGTGCCCTTTTTATAGATCGTGTCTCATCTAATCCATGTGCTATCGATGATGCATCTGAAGCTCAGCAAAGTCATATAACTTACCCAAGGTCACAGGGTGAGCTGGCAGAACTGGGATCTGAACTCACATCTGTTGGATTATAAAGTCCATGTTCTTAACTCTACTGGGGTGGACTTCTTCAGGATGCAACTTAAAATTATCAGAAAGAGGAATGTTCTATATTGCTTTTCTGAAAAGCAGACCTTAAGAAATGTCCAATAATCTCAAAGGAATACTTAATATCTAATGAGGTCATTACTCATTTGATCAGTTTATACAGTCAAAATAGATTATCGTGGTGATATATTTCTTCAAAATCTTTTAAAAGATTTTATTATTTGACAGAGAGAGAGTGTGTGAGAGAGCATAAGCAGGGGAGGGGCAGAGGGAGGGGCAGAGGGAGAGGCAGAAGCAGGCCCCCACTGAGCAGAGAGCTTGAGGTGAGGCTCCATCCCAGGACCCTGAGATCATGACTTGAGCGGAAGGCAGATGCTTAACTGACTGAGCCACCCAGGTGCCCCTTCAAAATCTTTTTATTTCATAAATACCACACTTGTAAAATTATGAGAATAACAAAGTTTAACACCAGGCATGCACTCAACTGATTCGAGCACTGTTGCAGGGAAATCACAAGGAAGGCCCTGGGCCTGGGTGCCTCAGTTGGTGAAACATCTGTCTTCGGCTCAGGTCATGATCCTAGAGTTCTGGGATCAAGCCTACATAGGGCACCCTGCTCAGTGGGGAGTCTGCTTCTTCCTCTGCCTGCCACAACCCCTGCTTGTGCTCTCTGGGTCAAATAAGTAAATGAAATCTTAAAAAAAAAAAAAAAAAAAAAAAAAAGGAAGGCCCTGGATGGACCCAGTCAGTGTCCTTCAGAAGAAAATGAAGCACCCTAGACCTAAATCTGATCAGCTTTCTCACAAACATCACTACTGGTTTCAAGGAAAGCCACAGAGGGTGTGCACAGGTTAGCACAAACCTACCACAAACATGGGAAAATTCACTAAAATAGATATTCTTTTGTTTCTTTTCCTTTTTTTCTAAAATAGATATTCTATAAAAGGTTTACTTTAGATAATAAATTATCCATCTCAACATAGACAAGGTCACATTTGTTACAAAAGTTGCAACTTTCCTATTTCCCACTAGAGGAAGCAATGGTAATACTCTTACCATTTGGTGGATAAAAGACTGCATATTCTTCCAGTCCTAGTTTTCCTGTAAGAAAAACCATAGACGGTTTCAATATGATTAAAATAAATCTTTAAAAAACAACTAATTTTGTGGTGTTTTGAAAACTGCTAGAGTACCAGCCCCTTTGACTTCGTTTCAGGATATGGAATTAATTTGAAAATCTACCAGCTAATCTTTTGATATTAGCAAATCTTTTCTTCAAAGTCAACAGTATAAACTTAAGTATGAGCAACTGATACAAAGTAATTAAAAGACAAATGCTTTCAACTTCCTTAAGAACTTAAGAAGAGAAGCATCCATTTAGAAGCATAGACTTGTTTTGCTAACTATAAATAATTCTAATCTATTCATTAAAGTAAGTCCTAAGCTTCACAATGCCTTATTAGTTTACATGCCTTTGGAATGTGCTGAAGAGTTAAAAATTAAATGTCTTAAACCATATAGTGGTAATATTTTCTGAATCCTAAAACAGTTTATGTGGTCCAAGAATGAGGCTAAATATTGGGAATCAGGATTGTTTCAGAAAATTAAAGTAATTTCACCATAATCAAACATTTAAAAGTAGTTTTAAAAAATAGCTTTCCATCAAAGAAAAAAAAAACTAGCTTTCCCTCAACTCTTAAGGTTCTGAGTTTTTTCCTGCTTTCCACTGAATATATTTAAGTAACTTTTATCTTGACAGTTTTTTTTTTTCCTAATACCTTTGTGTCTATTTAATAGTCTCATGCATTCTTGCACTTGGCTTTAAGGTAAGTTTTTAGTGGGAAAAAAAAATTTTTTTTTTTTTGAGAGTGGTGACAGAGAGGAGAAAAGAATAAGGAGTATAACAAAGATATGCAAAGACTGAGCTCGTGAGTAAGGAAAGATTGGAATAATGAAAAGTGGATGTGTGAGAGTGAGAGGGAGAGATATGGATGGTATAGAGCGCCAGCTGGATATTAAATATAGGGCTAGGTGAAAACCCTTGTAAATTTCTCAGTGGTAAGAGATTGGGAGCATCTGTTGTTCTACTGGAGTGACTCTGGTGGACTTCTGGATGAGCACTGGTCACCAGAAAGACCAAGTAATTATTAGAACCTTGGAATTTTCAGTCCCATCTGCCATTTTCCAGAGAGGGAGACAAGTGCTGGAAATGAGGTCAATAACTGCTCATACCTATCCCATGAAGCCACCATAAAATCCCAGTAATGAGGCATTCAGAGAGGTTCCAGGTAGGCAGACACATAATCACTGGGAGGATGACACACCACCACTCCACGGGGGCAGAAGCGCCTATGCTCAGGACACTCCCAGACCTCGTACTATGTATGTCTTCATCTGGCTGTTCATCTGTGTCCTTTATCATGCCTTTGAAAAAACTGGCAAATGTACATGTTTCCCTGGGTACTGTGAGCCCCTCTAGAAAATTAATTGAATCCAAAAAGCAGGTTGTTGGACACACACCACCCCCCAAATCTACAGCCGACTGGTCAGAAGAACAGCAGGTTACATAGACCTGTCCTAGGGCAGGGACTATAGTAATCAGGTTAGACAGACTTGGGAGATACAGGAGAAATAGTTTCTTTCTTTATGGGAACAGCAGAACCATCATACACAATGGGGTTATAAGCTCACAGTGTTGGGTGTTCACCACTTAATAAAAAGGAGAAATTGGTAAAGGCTTCCAGCTGAAATTAGATCTGTTGTCAGGTGACAGCAAGATATTGAAATAGCAATATCTTGTAGGCAGCTAGTGATAAAGAAGAGCAGAAAGCCCTCAAATAGAAATTAGAGAGCTAATAGCATATAAATTACATCAAATTTTAAGGGTGGTAGACCATTCCAAGGAAAGGAATAAAGAAGGGAAAAAAGGAAGTAGAAAAAGCAAATTTGTGTGATAAACTCATAATTAGGAGGGAAAAGAAAAGTCAACAGATATGACAAAAACAGCAACGGAGGAGAAAGAAGCAGGAAAGATAAAAGAGGCAACTCTAAGTGCTGCTTCTGGGAACCACTTGCTTGTGATTGTGATGAGTTGCTTGTGCCCTGATTTGAGTAGGAGTGAAAGCACAGTTACAATAATCTGAGAGAAATCTTAAGTACTTTACAATAAAAAATTCAACAACACCAACAAATGCTATAAAATGTAACAGTCTTGGTATGACTTTGTAAGTCTTAAAGAATACTCCCTTAATGTAACTAAAATTTTACCTCTTATGTATTCAACAACACCAATAAATGCTATAAAATGTAACAGTCTTGGTATGATTTTGTAAGTCTTAGAGAATACTCCCTTTATGTAACTAAAATTTTAACTAAAATTTTACCTCTTATGTATGATTTCGGTGGTGAAGCGCTGTTGTACGCAAAATGACCCAACACAGACGTATCCCGGGAAAAACAAAGTAATACCTGGGTACAACAGTGTAAGAAACAAACAATTAAGCACTGTTTTATAACAGGTAATTTATTGCTATTTCCAGCTTAGGAGGAGCAGGGTGGAATCTTTCCAGTTCGGTGTGGTGTCTGGAAATGGGAGGAGCGCCCTCTATTGGTACACCTATGCTAAGTGTTTTAGTGGATGCTAATGTAATTTCCCCTCAAAGTTGACCCAAAGATTTCTCACTGTTAGCCACATAAACCTTGAACAATAGCAGATAATGTATGGTACTAAATACCATTTGATTCTTTTATTGTTTTCTATCTGAAAATGAGAAACAGCTGGGAGAAATTTAACCCAGTAACAAATGTATTGCGGGGACCCTAGTTAACTAGAATGGCACAGCGTCGTTTGGGAAGTGCAGGAAACTGGACCTAGAGTTTTCGCAGGAATGCAGCAGCCCGCAGTTGGGCACGTCAGGGTAGGAGGGAAGGCAACTCATGGCATCTAGAAGGGAAGGCAGCTGGAGAACAAGTGGCAGCCCAATACAGGTTAGTAGCTGGTTGTTCTGCCCAGCAGGTGGAGTGTGGCATCTGCCTGGAGATGAAAATAGGAAGGGCAGAAAGTCAGAATCAAGGATATCCTTAAGAGGAACTGGGTTGCTGACATCAGCTTAGAACCTGGGGGCAAAAGGTTGATCCCAAGGTGAACGGTGACAGGAAATCTGGGTCCTGGTATTGGAAGACCTGGGATTCAAAAGATATTACTGAGAAAAGAATTGGAAATGATAGGAAAAAGGCAAAAGTCCAGTTAATAGAAGGGGCACAAGGTCAGGGTTGGACTAGCCACAGGAGCCAATAGAGAAACTGTAGATCTAAGGCATAAGAACAGGGCCCCGCTTTAGGAAACAAAATAGATAAGGAGATTGCACATCAGTGAGGCCCAATGGTGAAATGTATACCAACCACCACCACTGATTTATTTTTATTATATTTTAAAAGATTATACAAGGAATACATGGTTATGGTAAAAATTAGAAGTACAGATCATCAAATACCCCTAAGCCCAGCTGTGTTAACATTCTGATGTATATCCTTTCAGACTGCTCTTATATATACATCCATTTTTCAAGCAGAATTATGTATGCTATTCTATAATCCATTTTTCTCAATAATATAAATATTCTCTGCTCATATTTTTAATGTTGCAGAAAATGTGTCACTATATGGATAAACAATAGTTTATTTAACCTGTCTTTTATTGTCGAACATTTAATTATTTCCACTTTTCCCCAGCTATAACAATGCTGCAATAAACCTCCCTATAGTTAAATATTTATGTACGGCTTTATTTAAATTCCTAAAACTGGACTAGCTGTCTGGTGAAAGCAATGGGCATTTTTTTTTAAAAGATTTTATTTATTTGACAGAGAGAGATCACAAGTAGGCAGAGAGGCAGGCAGAGAGAGAGAGAGAGGAGGAAGCAGGCTCCCCGCCTAGCAGAGAGCCCAATGTGGGACTTGATCCCAGGACCCTGAGATCATGACCTGAGCTGAAGGCAGAGGTTTAACCCACTGAGCCACCCAGGCACCCCAGCAATGGGCATTTTAAATCTAAACCTTTTGATACACATTGCCAAACTGTCCTCTAGATAGAGTTTGCTTTGTTTTTGTTTTTAATAATTACAGTGATAACATAGTGCATTTCTTCTATTATTCTCATCAAAACAGGTTATCAGGATCTTATAAGTAAAAATAGCCTTTTACTTTAATTACTAATAAAGTTGAACACTCTTCCACTTGCATTTCTTTTGCTATTTTCCAGTTCGTCATCTTAGTCCATTTTAAAACTGATGTCTTTAGGGACGCCTGGGTGGCTCAGTTGGTTAAGCGGCTGCCTTCAGCTCAGGTCATGATCTCAGCGTCCTGGGATCAAGCCCCACATCGGGCTCCTTGCTCAGTGGGGAGCCTGCTTCTCCCTCTGCCCCTCTGTCTGCCTGTGCACTTGCTCTCTCTCTCTCTCTGATAAGTAAATAAACAAAATCTTTAAAAAAACATTGATGTCTTTAAAATTATTCCTTTAAATTTTTTTTATATGAAGAATTCTAACCTTTGATCTAATAATATGTTATAAATGGCTTTGCTCAATTTGTTATTTCTGACACAGAGATGTTCTTATTTTTTAAATGCTGAAATCTACCAACACTTCCTTTCATGCTTAGAAAGCTCCTTCCCACATTTAAAATACTATTTTAAAATATAAAATAAAATCTTTATATATTCACCTAGATTATCAAAGTTTTTAGTGTTTTCACCAACTATTTCTGGTTCTTTCCCTTTGGGAATATATGTCAGCTTATCTTTTCTGGCCATTTTGGGGTTAAATGTTGCCATGTGATTTGCTCTCTAGTCAATGAAACAGATACGTGTTATTTGAAAATTTCTAAATGGAAGTTTCAAGAACTAGAGCAATAACCATATTCCCTCTTTCCCTCTTCACAGCAACCATGGTTACAGTAACAGTGGTTACTCCATCCAGCCTAGGTTCTGGAGTGAAGATGACACATAGCTAGGTCCCATCCTATCGGATGGACATGACCATGAGCAAGAAATAAACCTGTGTTGTTTTAAGCCACTGAGATTTTGGATTTGTGTGCTATTGCAGTATAATCTAGTGCATCCTGACTAAAACAGGAAATTCTGTGTAGCATTTTTTTAGTGACTTAAAATAACAAAAATTTATTCTCTCGTAGTCCTAGAGACCAGACATCCAAAATCAAGGTATTTGTAGGGCTACACTCTTTCCAAAGCTACTGGGGGGAAATCCTTTCTTGTCTCTTCCTTCCAGTTTCTGGTGTCTCCAGGTGTTCCTTGGCTTGAAACTGTACAACTCTAATCTCTGCCTCTGAATTCACACATTCTTCTCTTCTTTCTACTCTAGGTCTCTATCTCTGTTTGTTGAAGTATAGTTGACATACAATGTTATATTAGTTTCAGGTGTACAACATGGTGATTTCACAATTCCATACATTATGCAATATTCACCTCATTAAGTATACTTACCTTCTATCACCACACAGTTATTATAATACTATTGACTATAATCCTTATGCTCTACTTTTAATCCCTATGACTTATTTATTATACGACTGGAAGTTTTCACTTATTTTGCCCATCCTCCCACCTCTCTCCCGTCTGGCAACCACCAGTTTGTTCTCTGTATTTATAACTCTGTTTTTGTTTTTTGTTCATTCATTTGTTTTATTTTCTTAGATTCCACATATAAGTGAAATCATGTGGTTTTTGTCTCCTCTGCCTGACTTATTTCACTTAGTATAATACCCTCACTTAGTATAATACCCTCACTTAGTATAATACCCTCTAGTATAATAACCTCTAGGTTCACTCATGTTGCTGCAGATGACAAGAGTGACGAGTGGGTAAAGAGGGTGTGGTATATAAATACAATGGAATAATACTCAGCCATAAAAAAGAGTGAAATCTTGCCATTTGTTTAGCATTTCTGATAAATTCATTTTGTGGTAAAATCATTACCTATCTGGAATTTATTTTGAAACTACACTGCTAGAGTTCAAATTAGAATTTTAACTCCACCACTTATTAGCTGTGTGACATTGGGAAGTTACTAGACTTTGTGCTGTTTCAGTTTCCTCACATGCAATATGCATACCATAATATCTACATCAAAGGCTATTGTAGGGATTAATTAATATACATAAAGTGTGTTGGGGTGCCAGGGTGGCATAGTCAGTTGAGTATCTGACTCTTGATTTTGCCTCAGGTCATGATCTCAGGGTCATGATATCAAGCCCCATGTCAGGGGGAGTCCAAGAGTTTCTCTCCCTCTCCTTGACGCCCCCTGCTTGTGCTGTCTCTCACTCTCTCTCTAAAACAAACAAATAAATCTTAAAAAAAAAAAAGTGTGCAGAACAGTGCCTAGCACATGGTGAATATTATTAAAATGTTAGCTAGTATTACTACTACTATTACTTTAATTTTATTCTATATTCTGTATTTCCCCACCCCCTAGTATATTTAACTTGGTGTTTGTTTTTATTTATATGGCTCAAGACTGTCATGTTTCTTCAAATTTAAATTTTGTTTATCCCCATTTCTGGAAAATTCTCAGTCATCATCTTTTTGGATGATGCCTTTACCCCATTCTCTGTTCACTTCTACTTGACTTCTGTAAGATGTGACTGAGCTACACTTACTTGACCTGCCATATTTCTTAATTACTTTTATTCTGTGCTCCATTCTGAATGATTTCTATAGATGTTATATTTTTAAATCAGTTCACTAATTCTTTCCTTCTGTTTCTACTATGCCCTGGACACTCTTCTAGGTGCCTACTGTTTGGAATACAAAAAAGGAAACAGACAAACAAATTAAAAAAAAAAAAACAAAACAGAAAAACACCTCTCTGTGGAGCTTAATTATGCTGGGGGTAATAAATAGCAAACATAACAAATAATTACACGTTATGGTATTTTAGGTTGTAGGTGTTATGGAAACACAGTAAAGGGGAAATGGGAAAGGATGGTTGCCATTTAAGAGCAAGGGCTCAGAACTTTCTCACACTGTTGGTGAGAATGCAAGCGGGGGTAGCCACTCTAGAAAATAGTATGGAGGTTGCCCAAAAAGTTGAAAATAGGGCTACCCTATGACCCAGCAATTGCACGACTGGATATTTACCCCAAAGATACAAATGTAGTCATCTGAAGGGGCATCTGCACCCCAATGTTTATAGCAGCAATGTCCACAATAGCCAAATTATGGAAAGAACCCACCAGGTGTCCATCAACAGATGAATGGATATGTATATATTATTCATACACACACACACACACACACACACACACACACACACACACACACAATCTCCACACAATGGTATACTACTCAGCCATCAAAAGAATGAAATCTTACCATTTGCAATGATGTGGATGGAACTAGAGGGTATTATGCTAAGTGAAATAAGTCAATCAGAGAAAGACAGTTATCATATGTTCTCACTGATAAGTGGAATTTAAGAAACAAAACTGAGGATCTAGGGAAATTAAGGGAAAAATAAAGCAAGAGAAAACCACAGAGGGAGACAAACTATAAGAGACTCTCAATCATAGGAAATAAACTGAGGGTTGCTCAACGAGATGGGGGTGGAGGGATGGGGTAACTGGGTGATGGACATTAAGGAGGGCAGGTGATGTAAGGAGCACTGGATATTATATAAGACTGATGAATCATAGGCCTGCTGAAATCAGTAATATATTATATGTTAATTAAATTTAAATAAAAAATGTCTAAACGTTAAAACAAAACAAAACAGAGTGCTCAGGGTAGAAATCATTGAGAAGATAACTTTTTTTTTTAAGTTCAGTTAGCCAACATATAGTACATCGTCGGTTTTTGTTGTAGTGTTCAACGATTCATTAGTTGCATGTAGATAACATCTAATCAAAGACTTGAAAGGACTTGAGAAAGTTAACATACAGATATCCAGGGGTAGAGCATTCCAGGCAGAAGAGTCAACAATCGAAAAGCTGCTAAGGCTGGACAATGCCTGATATGTGAGAGGAACACCATGAATACAATTGTGGCTGGAGCAGATGAGTGGGAAGAGATACGTGAGAAAAGTAAAGAGAGACAGAATGATGCAAGGCATTGCAGGCCACTGTCAGGATACTGGCTTTCACTGTAAGTGAAATGGAGAGCCACTGCAGGCAGGGTTTTCAGCAGAGGAGTATAATGATCTAACTGATATTTTATAAGGATCACTCTAGCCACTGTGAAGAAATTGGCCATGGGGGTGGGGCAGGGGCAGAAGGATGGAGACCCTTTAGGAAACTACTGATAACAGCTTGGACTAAACTGGTAGCAGTGTGTGCTGGGCACTGGGATGTGCCACCCAGATTCTCTTTAGGAATAAAGGACTTAGCTGCTAGTGGTACTGGAGCAGACGATCCTCAACTGCCTTCAGCAGTCAGCTCCTTTCAGGGAATGCCTCTGCTCAAGAGAGCTATTTTGCATTGATGCAGAAAAAGCTTTTGACAAAATCCAGCATCCGTTCCTGATTAAAACGCTTCAAAGTATAGGGATAGAGGGAACATTCCTGAACTTCATCAAATCTATCTATGAAAAACCCACAGCAAATATCATCCTCAATGGGAAAAAGCTCGCAGCCTTCCCATTGAGATCAGGAACACGACAAGGATGCCCACTCTCACCACTCTTGTTCAACATAGTATTAGAAGTCCTAGCAACAGCAATCAGACAACAAAGAGAAATAAAAGGTATCCAGATTGGCAAGGAAGAAGTCAAACTCTCTCTCTTCGCAGATGACATGATTCTTTATATGGAAAACCCGAAAGACTCCACCTCCAAACTACTAGAACTCATACAGCAATTCAGTAATGTAGCAGGATACAAAGTCAATGTCCAGAAATCAGTGGCTTTCTTATACACTAACAATGAAAATACAGAAAGGCAAATTAGAGAATCGATTCCATTTACTATAGCACCAAAAACCATAAGATACCTCGGAATAAACCTAACCAAAGAGGTTAAAGATCTGTACTCGAGGAACTACAGAACACTCCTAAAAGAAATTGAAGAAGACACAAAAAGATGGAAGACCATTCCATGCTCTTGGATGGGAAGAATAAACATCGTTAAAATGTCTATACTGCCCAGAGCAATCTATACTTTTAATGCCATTCCAATCAAAATTCCACCAGTATTTTTCAAAGAGCTGGAGCAAATAATACTAAAATTTGTATGGAATCAGAAGAGACCCCGAATTGCTAAGGAAATGTTGAAAAACAAAAATAAAACTGGTGGCATCACGTTACCTGATTTCAAGCTTTACTACAAAGCTGTGATCACCAAGACAGCATGGTACTGGCATAAAAACAGACACATGGACCAGTGGAACAGAGTAGAGAGCCCAGATATGGACCCTCAACTCTATGGTCAAATAATCTTTGACAAAACAGGAAAAAATATCCAGTGGAAAAAAGACAGTCTCTTCAATAAATGGTGCTGGGAAAACTGGACAGCTATATGTAGAAGAATGAAACTTGACCATTCTCTTACACCGTACACAAAGATAAACTCGAAATGGATAAAAGACCTCAACGTGAGACAGGAATCCATCAGAATCCTCGAGGAGAACATAGGGAGTAACCTCTTTGATATCAGCCACAGCAACTTCTTTCAAGATATGTCTCCAAAGGCGAAGGAAACAAAGGCAAAGATGAACTTCTGGGACTTCATCAAGATCAAAAGCTTCTGCACAGCAAAAGAAACAGTCATCAAAACAAAGAGGCAACCCACGGAATGGGAGAAGATATTTGCAAATGACAGTACAGATAAAAGGTTGATATCCAGGATCTATAAAGAACTCCTCAAACTCAACACACACAAAACAGATAATCATATTAAAAAATGGGCAGAAGATATGAACAGACACTTCTCCAATGAAGACATACAAATGGCTACCAGACACATGAAAAAATGTTCATCATCACTAGCCATCAGGGAGATTCAAATCAAAACCACATTGAGATACCACCTTACACCAGTTAGAATGGCCAAAATTAGCAAGACAGGAAACAACGTGTGTTGGAGAGGATGTGGAGAAAGGGGAACCCTCTTACACTGTTGGTGGGAATGCAAACTGGTGCAGCCACTTTGGAGAACAGTGTGGAGATTCCTCAGGAAATTAAAAATAGATCTTCCCTATGACCCTGCAATTGCACTGCTGGGTATTTACCCCAAAGATACAGATGTAGTGAAAAGAAGGGCCATCTGTACCCCAATGTTTATAGCAGCAATGGCCACGGTCGCCAAACTGTGGAAAGAACCAAGATGCCCTTCAACGGATGAATGGATAAGGAAGATGTGGTCCATATACACTATGGAGTATTATGCCTCCATCAGAAAGGACGAATACCCAACTTTTGTAGCAACATGGACAGGACTGGAAGAGATTATGCTGAGTGAAATAAGTCAAACAGAGAAAGTCAAGTATCATATGGTTTCACTTATTGGTGGAGCATAACAAATAATATAGAGGACAAGGGTAGATGGAGAGGAGAAGGGAGTTGAGGGAAATTGGAAGGGGAGGTGAACCATGAGAGACTATGGACTCTGAAAAACAACCTGAGGGTTTTGAAGGGGCGGGGTGGGAGGGTGGGGGAACCAGGTGGTGGGTATTAGGGAGGGCACAGATTGCATGGAGCACTGGGTGTGGTGAAAAAACAATGAGTACTGTTACGCTGAAAATAAATAAAAAATTAAAAAAAAAAAAAAAAAGAGAGCTATTTTGCTCAAGGATCATGCCCCTTTCCTGGAATGGTCTGCATCCAATGACAACTGATACTTGACAAAAAGGTCTGAATTTCCTGCCCCCATCTCAGGATTAGCTGAGGCTTCCATTTATACTGTATTGCAGCTAGACTTCTTCCTCTGCTCAATCCTGCTTTAGTCATTGCCATTCTACAGGTGTTTATCGTAAGAGCACTCTGTAATAAATCTTTGGCATGCTAATCTCAATTTGGGTCTCCTTCCCTGGGAACTCATCTTGCAACATAGTGAAAGTGGGGGAAAAATGGTCAAATTCCAAATATAATGTCAGAAAAATAGGAATCAAGAATAATGCCAAGTGGGAGGATGTTTGATTTGAATAAGTGTAAAATGGGGTTACCATTAACTGAGATACGGAAAGCTGAGTGGAACAATTTTGGGAGTGATTTCAGGGCTTCAATTTTCAACGTACTGTATTTCAGGTATCTGCAAAATACCTAAATGAGGTATTGAATAGGCAGTTGGCGATACCAGTCTGGAGTATGGGACAGAAGTTTGGACTCAAGGTATGAATTTAGAAGTTATCAACATACAGATGATAATGAAAGTCACAAGATAGTTGAGTTTGGTGAAATCAGCAAGTGAGTAGGTATTACTAGAGAAAAGATCAAAACTGAGACCTGGGACACTTTAACCAAAGATATGAGGGAGAAGGGAAGGAACCAGTCTTGGAGATTGAGGAGTAACCAAGAGAGGTGAATTTCCCATGATGCTAATGAAGGGTCTCTTTAGGACCTCTCATTAGGATGGGTCCCTTTGAGTGGTGGGAATTGCTGGGAGGTGTAGTGTCCTCTAAGTAAGGAGGGCAAGTCAGGATGTGACCAGAAAACATTTCTAAGTATGCATTTCTAGTAAACTGCCTAATAAGATATCAGAAAAAGGGGACCTGACACTCTTACTGTTCTAATAATTAGTTATGATGTTCCCCCTTGTTCTAAATCATTATGCATGTGCTTACCTAATTACGATTTATTTGTAATATATCTTCTATCTTTAAAGGGTTTCCCAGATTATATAAACTTTAGTTCCCAAAGTGCTAGATTTGCCTCTGGTGACCAGTAAAGTAAGAGAAGAACCAAAAACAGTGTAGTGTCTTAAAAGCCAAGTGAAGAAAGGGCACAAGTAGGTCAAATGCTGTTGAGAGATCAATTAAGAAGAGGACTGGCCATTGGTCATTAGAATTAGTTATTGGGGACCTTCACAACAGTTGTTTCAGCTCAAAAGGTAGAATACCATATAGTGTTCAGTATCTGACTTTTTTTAACTTAATGAATTTTAGAGATCCTTTCATACCAGTACATATAAATATATTGCTGCTTTATATAAAGCTACTTCATTTTAAGAGCTATACTGTATTTCATTACAGATACATACCATAATTTATTTAATGGGTTAGTCACCAATAAATGAACATTTAAGAAATTTTCAACTTTATGCTATTTCTGGCAGAGCCAAAACAATTTGCCTTTTACTATGTCATTTTCACATATATATGAATATCTCTGTAGGACAAATACATAGAAATAGAATTGTCCAGAGAATAGGTGCATTGAAAACTGTGATGAATGTTTGGTTATGTAGTCACATTCTTTGGTATCTTCTATCCAGAATTTCTTTATATTTATAGTGTGAGTGAACTCAGTCTCTTTGTCATCCAACTCTTTATTTTCCACTGTATATTCTAACTGATTACTTCTCATTTTTAAAAGAGTAAATAATTTTAATATTTTATTGGGTAAACACATATTTAACTAAATTATTTTATTAGTTCTAATAGCTTTCAGTTAATTCCTTTGAATTTTTATGTATCTATACTTGAAATAATTTTATATTTTTTCTAATATCTGTAACTCTAATTTATTTTTCTTATCTTGTTCATTGGCTAGAAATTCCAAAATGATTCATGCTCTTTCTTTGCTTTAGTAGGAATATCTCTAGTATTTCAACCTTAAGTAACATTAACTTATGTTAAGATGGCAAAGGTTGGTTTCACACAAATATTTATATGTCATGAAAAAATACTTCCATTCTTTTATATAAAGAGTACAGAAAAAAAGGATGTTAAGTGCATAACAGTGTAAATATACTTAACACTACCAAACTGTACAGTTAGAAATGGTTAAGATAGTAAATTTTATGTTGTGTTTTTTATAAAAGTGTAATAAAATAGTTGTTATTAAATACAGTGTCAAATATGTTTTGGGCATCTATTGACATAATCATATCTTTTTTTGTTGAGATAATTAACTCATAGTAATATCGTAACAGTTTCAGGTATACAGCATATTGAGTCAATATTTGTATATATTGTGAAATGATCATAATTATATAATTTTTATTTTTAGACCTACAATTGTGATGAATATCTGCCAATAATTTAGTAAAATCACAAAGTTCTAAAAAATCCCAAATCTATAAAATTTTATCAAATCAGTAAATAACATTAATCTCTTCTCCTGTCAAACTTTCCTGTACCACCATGATAGATAAAATAATGCTCCAAGAGACACCCACATCTTAATCTCAACTCGGGGCTTGGTCCCAGGACCCCAAGATCATGACCCGAGCCAAAGGCAGATGCTTAATCGACTGAGCCACCTGGGTGCCTCTTCAGTATTTTTTTTTTTTTTAAGATTTCTTTCTATTTATTTTTGAGAGAGAAAGAGAGAAAGTGTGCACGCACAAGTGGGGGGAGGTGTAGAGGGAGAGGAAGAGAGATAGTCTCAAGCAGACTCCAAGCTGAGAGTGGAGTCCAACGTGGGGCTCCATCCCACAACCCTGAAATCAGGACCTGAGCTCTCATTAAGAGACGGACGCTCAACTGATTGAACCACCCACGTGTCCCAGGAAGGGATTATTCTAGATTATTTTGTTAGGTCCAACATAACCACAAGGATCCTTGTAAATGAAGGAGAGAGGGAACAGGGTCAGAATCAGAGAAATCTGAAGATACTATCTGCTAGCTTTGAAGATGGAGAAAGGGACCATGAGCCAAGAAATACAGGTTTATCCTAAAAGCTGGAAAAGGCAAGGGAATGTATTCTTCAGAGCCTGTAAAAGGAACACAACTCTGACAACACCTTGATTTTAGCTCACTAAATCTCATTTTAGACTTCTGATCTTCAGAACTGTAAGAAAATATACTTGTTTTAAGCCACTGAATTTGTGGTAATTTGTTACAAAAGCAATAATAAACTAACACAATTAATATAACTAATACAGTAACATGGCTAATATAATAATAAACCAATGCAACCAATAATAAATTAATATAATTAAAGTAAAATACTGCAAAAGGAAAATACACTTACAAATATCTATCCAGCATTGCCTGGAAAGAAAACAATTTCTAAAGAAATGTTCATATTAATTCTCCCTTAGCAGCTGGTAGGAACATACTAATGTTAGGAGAAGATCTGTGCTTAAATATAAGCACAGATATAATATAAGCCCTTGAGTCTCTGTTGCCCTAGAGAAGACAAGATATCTGAGACTGCTCTAGAGAGAATCCTGGTGACTGTAAGGTGATAATGCCAGAGCTGGTATGTCAGACATTATGTTCTGATGGGCCACCCTAGCATACAAGCAAAGATCTGCCAACTTCCATTCTAACCCGGGTTGTTTTAGCTTCTGAGATTCCAAATTTGTATCTGTAAGGAAGTAACAGTTCAGTTGTAAATTTGCTATAAAATTTTGTGATTATATAAAGAATTTTATAACAATTTCAATTAACCAGAAACTAACTAGCAAATTAACTAGGAAGTTAAACTTTGATTACTTACTAATTAAGTGAAAATTGAACTTTATGAGGATAAGGTTATACATGGTAATGATTTACTTTATGTAGGAGAGCTATAAGAAACTGCATTGTGATTCCCAGCTATGTTTTATACAGCAGAATTACATCTAAAATGTCCACAAATAGGTACAAAAGATTTACATGAGCCTATAGTTTTCTTCAGTCTCTTGAAAACATATTTATGGTGAATGTTTCTAAGAAATAAGTTATTTATGTAATAAAAAGCACATAAGGAACAATTGATATCAATTGGAAATCACTTTAACTTAGAATTATTACACCATTTTTTTCATTTGTGGCTTTTGCATTTTTATTCAAACAGAATTTCAAACGATAAATTTTCAAAAAAGATTCTTTAAAACACTCTTCCCTGATTTACATTTTCATAAATTAAAGGGCAAAATTTACAAGGACTTTGGAACTGGCAGCCCTAGCTTGGGGTCATGATAGCTGTACTGAGCTGGGGCTCTGAGCCTCTGCTTCTCCACCGGGAAAAACGGGAATAAACCTGCCTTATGGTTTTCGGGTAATTCTTATGGGTTAGAATAACTAATAACATAACATAATATATAATATTATTATGTATAATATATAGCTAATAACATAACTAATTCTTATGGGTAAGAATTAGTTATGAAATACATAAGGTATCTAGAGCAGATCCTGGAACTTAACAGGCAATGCATAAATAAATGACAAAAGGACTGACAATCTCTCTTGCAATGATTGGAGAATACTGGGAGAAAAATAAAATACAAAGCCTTTTTCTGGACTAATTTCTTGCTTAGGTATTGGCTCTCATCTTCTTATCACATTCCTTTAGAGAAAAACAAACATTTAGAATCTTTCCCTTCTCTGTCTCGCTGGCTTCCAATCTATACATTCTTTCTGTATGACTAATCTGAATTCCTGGAACCACCAAGCTTGTAACTACCAAAAACCTGAAAATCTGGTCATTCTTGAATCTTACATCTCTCTCAACCTGCATATTTAGCCAGTCACCAAAATCTTCCTTTGATAGTTGTCCTTCCTTCCTTCATTCTCCCCTTCCCTCCCTCCCACCTTCCACAAGTATTTATTGAACACATACTGTGTGGCAGGCACTGGTTAAATTTATTGTATGTCACATGGTAAAAGCAATGGAAAAAAATAATGCAGACATGAGGGATAATGCACGCACACATGGACAAGTCTATACTGAGAGAAGTTTGCTACTTAAATTAGGACCTAAAAGTAGTCAGGACGAAGTAGTCGTACTCGGGTAATAAGGCTTTTGGCAGAAGAACAGCTCCTGGGAGCACATAGGTAAGCCTGGAGTTTAAGGGAGAGGTCCAGAAAATGGGGAGTTATTAGTACATAGGTGATATAAAGCTGTGAGAATAGATGAGCTCACCAAAGGTAAAGACAAAAAGAAAAAAGAGGCCTGAGGACTTATCCTTGGGGTACTCCAGGATAAGACACTGAGAGGAGGAGAAACGAGCCAAGGGGAATGAGAATGCCAGCTAGTAAGACATAAGGAAACCAAAAAGCAAAATATCCTGGAAGAGAAGAGAAGAAAGAGAAGAAGACAAGGAGAGTGGATGATTAACCAAATGAGGTGAGTAAGAGAGATGGAAACTAAACTAATGGGATTCAGCAATATGAAGTCACTTGTGACTTTAGTGGAATAGCTGGGCAAAAAAAAGTAATAAAGAAGGATTCAAGAGAGAACAGGAGGATAGAAATTGAAAACAATACGGATTTTTTTAAAAGACGTTATTTATTTGAGAGAGAGAGAGGGCACGAGCACAGGCTGCTTGCTTATGACCTGAATCAAAGGCAGATTCGTAAACCACTGAACCACCTAGGTGCCCCAATATCTATGGATTTTTTAAAAGAAGTTTTGCTGAATAAGAAAACAGAGGAATGGGACTGTAGCTGGAAGGAATAGGGATCAAGAAAGAAAAAGATTCTTGTTTCAGGGTGTCTGGGTAGCTCAGTCAGTTGAGTGCCTGACTTCGTTGAGCTCAGGTTGTGATCTCAGGGTCCTGGGATTGAGCCCTGTATTGGGCTCTCTGCTCAGTGGGGAGTCTGCTTCTTCCTCTCCCTCTGCCCCACCCCCAGCTCATGCTCACTCTGTCTCTCTCAAATAAATAAATCTTTTAAAAAAAGATTTTTGTTTCATTTTATTTTGCTTTGCTTTTTGGATGAGAGGAATAACAGCATATTTGTATACTGAGAGGAGTGACCCAATAGATATGGGAAAATGGACAATAGAAAAACTAACAATTGCACTGTTGTTGAGTACCTCTTTTGAGGTTAGTGGTCATGAACATAAAGCACAGCTGATTATCATGGTTGCATATTTTTCTCTGGCCACATTCAAAAGCATACTGCTGTCACAGAATTGGTAAAGAATTGTATTTAACCAGGGTTAAGGTTTGGTCAGGTCATTACTACTAGATAGTGGGAGGAAGGCAAGGGAGTTGAACATGTAATCAAGAGGAAGTGATTATAATGATTGATAGATCATGGTATTGACATTTCTTTATTTGTCCTCTCTTGTCTACTCACACAGACCTTGCTCTCTAACAGGTGCTCATCAACACTTACCTGAACCACTGGAGCCGTTCATTGCCATGCTAATCTCTCCTCACCAGTCACTGTATGTAAGTGGTTCATGTGCATTTTTGTTTTTCCCATTCTCCTCCTAATTCCTTGCCTTTAAGAACCAGACATTTCTTATAACATTTCTGTTCTGAAGTCACCACTAAACTGTACTACTCCTAGAATTTATGTCTACTTTAACTGTATTTGCATGGAACATTACATAGACTTAGAGCATTTATCAAATTATAACTATGTATTTGCCTTTCCCTTCATTTTCCACTAAAATGTGAGCTTAATAAAATCCTTTTATGTGGCACCTAACACAGTGCCTGTATCAGAACACACTCTAATGTGACATGGATACATGAACAAATGATATATGATTGCCCCTCGGCCTTCCTTAAACTCCATTCAATGGCATTAAAATATCTGTAAGTGTAGCATACTCCAATATGTCTGTATGGCTGAGTATATGCTAGATAAGCCAAGCATAGGATAGAAGATCTGTCACACAACAGAATGAGTAAATCCCCATGTCTTCCCTTTACTATACAGGGATTCTTCCTTATGGATATTTTATACACTTTGGACCACAAGTTAACTTTTATAGGTTGTCATGATTTACTAGAACCCCAAAATGATTAAATTACCCAATTTACTTGTGTGGAATAAGGAGCATCTTCTGTTTGAACACATTTTAAAGCTGGCAATTTAAAATTTTCAACATCACAAAGTATTTTTAAGAATTTCATGCAAAATAAAAACTAACTAAATTTTGAAATATTGAAAAGTTTACCTATTACTCGAAGCACTATTTGTATAATAGTGTTGTTGCCTATAAAATTTAGGTAACTAGCATGAGACACTTGGGAACAGTGCCTGGTGTTTCCTTGTAACATAGGCCCAGATTTCCCTTAAAAAGAAAACCTACTGGAGGTTTTCTCATCTATCTATGGACACAGCAATGTCACATGTCATCTAACTTTGTAGTCTAGTCACAAAACTCAATAAATGGTTTAGGACCCAGGGCATGGCCAGAAACATTAAATTCACTTTATTATCATCAACAATTTCCTCACATAGCAGTTATGTAGCTAGGCAGTTCTGCCGAAGGAAAGCCTATAATTAACGATTAAAAAACAAAACAAAACTATGCCTTCTCTCTCACACACACACACATACATGCACATCTATGAATAATTTTTTTCCCAGAGAAAAATCAGAATTCAATTTCTGATAATAGAATATTGTTTTCAATACATACAATTACATATATTTTTACTACATAAAATGAATTTCTCTCTTCTTTAGTCAAACTAATTATAAAATAAATCATTAAAAGGTATAATCATGGAAAGTGTTTCCTTAATAACTATCTGCATAATTCCCCAAGACAAAGCTTATGTATTATAATTATCCTTTTCTTTATTTATTTATCCTTTTATTTATTTTATATCCACATGAAAGCTTATTTAGTATTATTCCTGAAGTACTAAGAGTAGCAAAAACCATGAGATCTATGGCTGAAAAAAATTACGTAAAATCTAAAAAAAAAATTACAATCAGGACTGGACTATTGATAAGAATAAAAAATAAAAGTTAAAGCACACTCCTACAGTATTACTGTCTGTGAAATGAATTAATATCCAATGCTTTACATAAATACCTTAAAACAATTTCAAAACATTTTTAATGTTGTTTTTGTCTCCTTAACTAGGATAGAATGTAAGCCCATCAAAGGTAATATAATTTATGTATAATATAGAGATCAATAAAGATCAATACAAAATTACTGATGATTACTCTGCTTTTCTCAGAGAACACATCCATTGTTCATAAATAATTCTGTCTGTCAGACTTAGAGTCACTTACAAGTTTTCCAAGTTTGTGTGGGAAAATGATTATCTTTCTATATCCCCCCTTAGCCATAGGGAATATGTTCCAAGACCCCCAGTGGATGCCAGAAACCACAGGTAGTACAGACCTGTACACATATACTATGCTTTTTCTTACATATACATACTATGATAAAGTTTAGCTTATAAATTAGGCATAATAAGAGATTAAGAACAATAACTCATAATAAAGAAGAACAATTATAACAATACTCTGTAATGTAAGTTATGTGGATATGGTCTATCTCTCAGAAAAGGTCTTGTACTGTACTCAGCCTTCTTCTTTTTGTGAGTATGTGAGATAGTGAAATGTCTACGTGATGAGATGAAGTGAAGGGAATGATGTAGGCATGTGATGGAGCCTCAGGCTACTATTGACCTTCAGACTATACAGCAGAAGGAGGATCAACTGCTTCTGGACCACGGTTGACTATGGGTAACTGAAACCATGGAAAGCAAAACTGTGGATAAGCAGGTACCTTCAAGGGTTAATTCTGGAACTTATTTCAAGAAATTGTTACAACTCTCATTTTGAAGGATACCCTTACTGATTCTGTTCACTGAAGGAAGCAGATTTGTTACCTGGCAAGTCCCTCTTACCACCCCTAAAAAGCTTTTGTAATTGTAACTTGAAACTGACAATCCTCTTCTCCCCAGTCACCAAAGGGGATGAAATTGTCAACTTTACACTTTCTCTTTATACTTTACCCACACGCTGAAGTAGAATAGTCAACATGCTATAAATCATGTCATTACTGATCTTCAGTTGATTTTATAATATATATATTCCTGTGTTTAGTGTTGTAGCAATTTCGTGTTTAGGATCTAAACAATTTCGTGTTTAGGATCCTAAACACGTGTTTAGGATCTTTGCACAGGAAGGACCAAAAAATTTAACAAGTTAAATTAAAATTTTTGCCAAGCAGTAGATACTTAGTTTGTTTGGTTTCATTTGTTTTATATCTTTAATATTGGGTAACATTAACTGATCTGTTTCCCTTAGGAGTGAGTTCACAAAAAGGATCTATCACATCTAGACCTAAACTCGACTTAAGGAAATCTTGAGCCCTGTATAATGACAGCCAATAATTCCTAAAACTAAGACTTCAGATAAAAGAAGAAATCTTCCTTCTCAACAATGAAAAAAAAAATCAAACTGCATCAATGGAAAAACATATGATGTTAAGATAAGCATTTTCATTCAGTATCTACAGCATGGTATGCACTGGGACTAACACTGAGGACCAAAACACTATGGAATTTATATGGGAGAGACAATCTTAAATAATCAAGCCATAAGAAGAGCTATAAATATAAGGTATGGAAAGTACTACATAGTACTTTAAAAGAACACTTCAGATGGTCATGACCTTATTGTGTGTGTTTGTGTAGGGAAGTAGGGTGTAGGTAAGGGAAGGTATATGTCAGGAAGTGATATTTTAGCTGAGAGCTAAGGGAAAAATAAGAATTTACTTGGTGAAGAGGAGAGGGTAACATCTTTCACATCAAAGGAACTGTAGATCTGATGGCCCCGGGGTAGAAAGGAACACAGGGAACTTGAGGAGTGAAACAATCAGTAGTTGGAACACACTGGGGCAGAGAGTTCAGGACAGAGGTAAGCAATGCGGCAGGGGAGCTGGGCCAGGCATGTAAGGTCATGTAGGCCCCATGAGGGATTCTGGTCTTTTTTGGTTTTAATCACACAAGTGGCATGAACTGATTGGTGTTTTTAAAAGACCACTCTGGGCAATCAGGTAAGAAAAAGAAAAGACATCTGAATAGGCAGAAAAAAAAAGTCTTTATTTGTAGATGATCTTGAGACAGGGAAACTGAAGGGACCTCATGAGAAAAAAGAGTTGCTTTATTTTTTTCCCTTTGCTTCTTTTCCGGCTTCTATTCCTACTAGGACCTGCACCCCTGCCCTGTGCATGCCTTAATATATGTCCTCTTCATAAGGGATGAAGATTTAATGATTTCTTTGGAGGCTTCCAGCATGACAGATACCATCTAAGGAATGACCAGGTGAGGCCATCATGTGCATATTCCAGACCACTGTCACTGAGCACCTTGACACTAAAACCTTCTGGCTCTAGGGAATAAGTGACTATGATGGACACTTGGACCCTGTCCTTGTTTTGACCAGTTCCTGGATGCCTGAGAAGACACGTGTACCAGACCACAATGTCAATAAAAACCCAGGGCCCCAAACACAGGCTCCCTTGTTTCTTCTCTGAGGCTCCCAGACACTATCTGATCTGCTCACTCTCTACTCTTTCAGTAAACTCTGTTTTTGCCTCCTGCTGGCTCGAGTTTGATTTCCATCCCGTGTGCAGCCAAGGACCCTCTTGGCTGGTCCCATAGGACTCCCTCTGGGTCCTCAGACCCAGCTTGCCCGCATCATCTTGGCGACCACAAAGGGACCCACAGAGGAACATCGGTAACCCCAAATTGAGTCTGCGAAGCACAACTTGTCTTTTGGGAACTGGTAAGTTCCTCCTCTTGGAAACAGAGCTGGTTTAATGCTGACGTAATTTTTGTCTCTGTGCTTCGCGTTTTCTTCCTTCATTCTCCAGGAGGAAGAAAAACTGGGAAAACAGGTCTGTGAAGCTGTGTTTCTTACTCCCCACTCTCTCTGTGCTCTGAAACTCTTTTTACTCTGGCTTTCAGACAACTTCAAGGCTGTTAGTTGTCATGAGGGACTGAGTCACTCAGCTCTAAAGAAAAGGGACACTTGTTCCTTCCCACTGAAAGGTGTTCTGAGACAACTAAGGACCAAGGGGAGTATCAGAGATTATTTGAGACAGGTGTGGTCCCATAGAAAAACTTCTGCCCAACCACGGTAATCAATTTTTGGCTCACCCAGGGATATGCGTGCGCGCGCGCGCGCACACACACACACACACACATGCACACAATAAAGAGTGGTCCTGGTGCCCCCAGTGGCAGTGGGTTTTCAGCTTACAGGGATGAGACACATGGCATCTTGTTGGAGAAGGGAGGAGAAATGTGGCAAACTAGAATCTTCTGCTCCCTTTTGCTCAATATGCCAGACCCTATCACTCCTCTACGCCTGTATCTATCCCTCTGAATTTTTGCTTTTTCACCCACTGTTCACCCCATCATTGAGGAATTACATTGTCTGACCATAGTATTCAGCATTAGTAGGCTTCTCTATCCTTAAGAGATTATCTTTCCTTTCGGTTTCTAGGAAACTCCATGACTTCTGATTCATTTGGCTGGGGCCACTGTAGCCAATGACTTTCTCCTCTGCCTTAGATCTCTGGCATTCTGAACAATATTATCCTAGAATCTTATCCTCCCTGTGCCCTAATCTGACTCCATGCTTACGGTCCTAAATGGGAGCAAGAATGAGCATTCCCACAGATTCCCATTTGTTTCTTACATGATTAGGCACAATTTATGCTGAGAAGTTGAAAAAGAAGTTAATATTCTACTGTAATGGGGCTTGGTCCCAGAAGCACTTGGGGGACCAAGAGATCCAGCCTGCAAATGAGATTTTGAATTACAGTACCATTTTACAGCTTGATTTATACTATAAGAGGGAAAGGAAATGGAATGAAGTACTTTCTGGGTTACCTTTATGGTCCTGTATCAGGACTCCAAAGGACAATGTAGTTTGCATGGCCTGAGTTCCTAAATCAGTGGAGGCACTTGACATCCCGGAACTGATTTTGATGTTTAATCTGACTTGGGGGAAACCTACAGACCTTATAGTCTCATTGCTGCAGTTTAGAGCAGGGAATGAGACCATGCATAGTTAAGCCAGTTAATTCGATAAAGTAAGGAAAGAAACTCAAGGAAAGGATGAAAATCCAGCTTTCTTTAGAGGCTCTCTGGTGGAAGCTTTCCAGAAGTATACCAATACAGACGCCTATTCTCCAGAAGAGCAGTCACTGTTCGCTGTGCATTTTATCCTGCAATCTGCAGCAGATATCAGGGGAAAATGACAGAAGGCAAATGGTGGGCCCCAAACTCCTATGAACCAATTATTGGATATGGCTTTTGCTGTCTTTAATAATAGAGACAAGGCAGAGAAGGAGAACAAGTTTGCCCAACATAAATACCATGCCCAACTTTTGGCCACAGCACTGGTGATCACTGTATATGGAAACCTGTGAGGCCGGACTTGGGCAAAGGCACACCAGAGCCCCCAGCTCACAAAAGGCTGGGTCTCAATCAATATGCCTTCAGTAAGATGGACAGCCACTGGAAAAAGGATTGTCCCCATCTTGGAAGGAAGATGGGTTCAGTCCCAAAACTTTTGCTGGCCAAAGTTATGGAGGACTGAAGGGGCCTGAGCTCTCCCTATGACTCTTCCTGAACATCTCAACATAATGTACCAGGAGCCTCAGGCCATCTCTGATGGGGAAAGTAAGGATATTGAGTTTTTATTGGACACAGGAGCCATTTACTCTGTCCTGACTCAGCCTAATGGGCTTCTACCCCACGACTCCTGTATAGTTACTGGAACAGATGGATGGCCACAGGAGGAACAATCTACTTGTCCACTAGCTTGTGGCATGGGCTGTCTCTTGTTTTCACATAGCTTTCTCCTGATACCTGAATGCCCTACTCCCTTACTGGGAGCAACTCACTTGTTAAGCCACAAGCTATCATCCAAATAGGACTGACAGACCCAAATGTAGACAAAACAAAGTTTATAATGGTAATGGGCCTAAACATGCAAGTGGTAAATAACATTTATGTGCCAGACAGTATACCATCCCATATTACAATCAGAATAATGCCCAATGTATGGGAAACAGAAGTTCCCAGGCAAGCCAATAATGTTTTACCCATTGTTATCTTCCTAAGACGACGTGTAGAATATTCTTAGAATACCTAAAAAGGTATTCAGCCTCTAATTAAGAAATTTTTGAAATATGGATTATTAACTTCTTGTCAGTCACCCTGCAATATCCCCATTCTACCAGTTAAGAAGCCAAATGGGAAGTACTGTTTTACCCAGGATTTGAGTGCAATTATTGAGGCAATGATTCCTATTCATCCTATAGTCCTTAACCCTTATACTATACTGACACAAGTTCCTCCAGATGCAAATTAGTTTATGGTATTAGACTTAAAGGATGCTTTCTTCTGCATACCAGAACACCCTGACTCCCCATTGCTTTTTGCTTTTGAATGGACTGATCCTGATACTTGTGAGACCTCCCAGCTGATCTGGACAGTGCTGCCTCAGGAATTCACAGACAGCCCAGATTTGTTTGGGAATGCTTTAAAAAGGGAATGGAGGGGGGAGCAGGGGGATTTACAACTGATTAGTGGAACTCTACTTCAATATGTGGGTGGGTGATATATTGATTGACAGTCCAACAAAAGAGGATTCTGATGAAAACACAACCCTCACCCTTAACTTCTTAGGACAATGGGGATAGAGTATCTTTCCAGAAAACCCAGACTTCTAAGGAGAAGGTTCAACATCTGGGCTATGTCCTCACTCCAGGGGCACAGACACTGGCCCAGAACAGAAAAATCAGCCATACTGAATATTTTAGTACCTCAAGCAAAAAGGCAATTGAGAACCTTCTTAAGTGTGGTAGACTTTCGTTGCATTTGGATTCCAGCCAAACTCCTTTATAAAGCATTAGAAGGAAGTGATTTAGAATCCCTGGAATGAAATGATGACTGCCACCAAACCTTCAAAGGTATGAAAGAAAAACTGAGCACTGTTCCTATCTTGGGGCTCCCAAACTGGAAAAACCCTTCACCTCAAATGTGTGAGAAAGGAAAGGAATAGCTTTGTGTGTCCCAGCTCAAAAACTCAGACCCGTTCCTAGACTAGTAGCTTCTTTGTCTAAACAATTAGTTCTGGTAGCAGAAGGATGGCCAGGATGTTTATGAGCAATGGCTGTGACTGCCTACCTAGTTGGAGAGGCTAGCATATTTACTCTAGGAAAACATCTGGATGTCAGGATCCCACATCAAGTCCAAGGGGTTTTAGAAGCCAAAGGGCACAAATGCTTAAAAGGAGAGAGATTAGTGAGGTATCAGGCCCTCCTCCTTGACACCCCTGATGTAACTAACCCTCCAGGTGTGTGGAGGCTTAAACCCAGCTACCCTATTACCTGATGAAGGCAAGCAGGAGCTTCTAACCCACTCCTGTGCAGACACTGAACAACACATGTATTTAGGAAAGCCTGATTTAAAGGACAAATCTCTGCCCAATCCAGAGGCCGAATGGTTTGCAGATGGAAGTAGCTTCATGCATGAAGGAACCAGAAAAATTGGATATGTTATTGTCAGCCTACAGGATATAATTGAGGCAAAATCTTTCCCTCCCCATACTTCAGCACAAAAGCCCAAACTGATTGCTTTAATCTGAGCACTACAACTAGATAAAGGGTTAAAGTTAAATATATATACTGATTCTAAATATGGCTTCTTTATTTCATGCCCATGCAGCCATCTGGAAAGAAGGGATACTATCACATTCAAAAAGCTCCCTATGAAACATAAAGAGAAAATTTTAACATTATCAGAGGCTATACAGCTTCCTTGGGCAGGGCAGTTATAAAGGACACCAAACAGACCAAACCATAACGAGTACAGGAAATGATTTTGCGGATAGAATAGCAAAAGGGGCAGCAAGGAAGAAAGAGCTTGTTACACAGGTTTTAGCTTCCAGAAGGTCCTTTGCAAGAAAGAAACCCAAACTATACTCCCTCTGAGGCTCAATGGGCCTCACAAAAGGGATCTGAAATCGATTGGGATGGTATATATTAAATAACAAATATGTACTCCCCAAGGCACTCCAATGGAGAAGAATTAAGCCTTCTTCTGCCACTCCTGGTGCTGCTTGTGTGCTCGCTCGGTGTGGACCTGGCCCCTCTCTGGTGAAGCGGCAGCTGAGGAGACTCCAGTGCTCGCCATGGCCGAGGAAAAGCCCAAGGAAGAAGTCACGACTGAGAACAGCAATCATATTCATTTGAAGGTGGCGGGGCAGGATGGTTCTATGGTGTACTTTAAGATTAAGAGGCATACGCTACTTAGTAAACTGATGAAAGCCTACTGTGAACGACAGGGTCTGTCCATGACGCAGGTCAGGTTCCGATTTGACGGGCACCCGATCAAGGAAACAGACACACCAGCGCTGCTGGAGATGCAGGATGAAGATATAATCGATGTGTTCCAGCAGCAGACAGGAGGCATCTGCTAAAAAGGGAACTCGCTACTTTATTCCAGGACTCCATTCCTCCTGACCAAGAAGACATTCTCAGTTAGAAAACTGCAATTTGGTCCCATCACACCCCGACTACGGCAGTATAGTTTTCTCTATCCTTACATTTTCTCCTGCCCCATTCCCTTGGTGGACATAAAGTAATCAGATATCTGCACAAGCACATTGCCCTTTTATTTATTTTTTTAGCTAAATGGCCAATGGTATGTTTTGATCAACACCAAATGGAGATGGGATAGGGGAAAATACTGGTTCTGTGAGAATACCCCCTCCTTCCATTTGTGGCATGCTCAGTCAGCTCTTATCTTTATATTCCAGCAAGTTGTTTTGTTTTCACAGTTTAACAAAAAAAGAACAGCAAAGACATCTTTGCATGCCTTGTTTGATTGGAGAATTTTAATGTTTTTCATTTAGCATTGTAAAACCAAGGACAATTTTGTAACTTTTTTGTATGTAGCTGTTACATGTTAAGACGATCTGTCTTTAAGTGGGGATAAATTACTCTAAAAGAAATGAATCCTAGATTGTTTTCCTGTCAAGTCAAGCATCTTCTTGTTTAAATAAACTTCTTGTGCAAAATGAAAGAGAAAAGAAAAGAGAAGGAAAGAAGAGAAAAGAACTAAGCAAATCCATGACTCCACTCAGAAGTTACCAGAGCATGTGAGATTTGTGTCAGAAATGACCCAAGGTCCTATCCTATGCCTTCCCTATTAATTAAGTCAGTTCAGTTTAGAAGAACTTACCATGGGGAAGACTGGCTAACTGACTTCACTCAAATGCCGCCTTCTCTGGGATCTAAGTATCTGCTGGTTTATGTGGGTATGTTGACCGGGTAGGTAGGGACCTTCCCTGTTAGGACAGACAGGGCTTTAGAGGTTTCTAAGATCTTATTAAAGGAAGTCATACCTAGGTTTGAACTTCTCTGGAGTTTGCAAAGTGATAATGGACCCTCTTTAGCTGTTAAAATAACACAACAATTATCAGTGACTCAGTGATCATCTGTCTTAGAGGCCTCAATCTTCAGGAGAACTGGGCAAAATGAACGACGGCTTTAAATGAACTTTGGCAGAACTCTGCCAAACTCATGAAACATGGTGTAGGTGTTGCTGATTGCTTTTCTAACAATAAAAGTGGCTCCAAAGGGGAGTCTTAGATTGAACCCCTTTGCAATAACATATGGAAGACCTTTTCTCACTGCAACTTTATGGTTTGCTGAGGAACCCAATCACATTTTAAAATATATTACTAGTCTGGGTAAAGCACTAGTCTCTCCAAAAGTACGGGAAGAAAGTACTTCCAAACTCCGCTGAAGACAAACAGTCTGTGCCAATGCCATCAGGGAGCAAGATATCATTAAAAACATGGAGAAAGGGGTCACCAGAAGGTCAGCTCAAACCAAGGTGGGAATGGCCCTATCCACTTTGACTCAGCACCCCCAGAGCAGTACAGCTTAAAGGTATCTTTAGCTGGGTTCACTTGTCCAGAATCAAACCTGTCTCCCCTGAGTCTCTGCAGGAGCCAACTCTGATACTGCCTCCACGGGAAGAAGGGGACACACATGCCTGTGAGCCTGTCAACGAATTAAACTGTCTTTTCAAGAAAATACCTGCTGCAGTGTCTACCTGAAGCTCCTAGCATCCATCCACTCCTGAGAACCTGAGGAAAACACTAAAATTGCTGCTCTGATGGACCAATAAGTAAGGCTTGATGGCGCTTTTAAAATCTTTCACTTTTCTGAATTTACTCTTTACTTACCTATCTCTAGGGGAAACTACTGGCCCCAATTTATTTTTGCAATGGGCTCAACACTATGCTGACAGTTTACAGAAAAGTTCCTGCTGGATTTGTGGCCTCCTCCCTTTATCCAGCACCTCAGGCCTCCCATGGTGGGTTTCTCCTTTACAAGGCACAGACTGGCATTACTTACACCAATATGTAAAGGATATGGTTTTCCAGCCAGATTCAAGCATATACAGGGACATCTCTATCACTAACAGGAATGTTTCTTGTTGGCCTATGGTAAATATTACCTGGAATTCTCCAGGCCATAAAAGACCTTTTTCCTACCCCCAGACTGTCAAAATCATGACTGAATATGCCAACTCTAAGATTGAAAATAAGAAAGCATTGTGGGCAACAAGTAAATCTAATAATATGAGATATACTGAGGATGGTTATTTTCAAGTGTGGGATGAATTTATGTGGCTTACTCCTACCATAGGCCAATTAAACCAGAAAGCTCTTTTATGTTGGGAGCAAAGAAATCATTCCTACGACGCCTGGCCTAATAGCACCCGTAAATTAGGATGGCTCCCCCCAGAAGTTTGTACCCATATCATTATTTTACAAGCAACTGATTGGTTTGCTACTGACTGGATGAGACGACCAGGCATCAGATGGTTAGCACCTAATGGAACCCAATGGCTATGTGGCACAAATTTGTGGCCGTGGCTACCCCCTGGATGGATAGGGCGCTGTACCCTGGGCTTTCCCTGGATACAAGGGAAAGTGCGTAAAAAATTACCTATGCCTGCAAATTATCCCCATCTACTCCATCGCTGGACACGGTCAGTCTTCCACTGGTATGATCACCTGTTAGGTATTTTCCTGCCCCAAATAGGAATAGAAGATATAATCTGGCATGTAGAGGCCCTCACAAACTATACCACACATGCCCTTAATGATACTATGCTGGCACTTGGGCTATTAAATTCTGAAGTTACATTAATGAGAAAGGCTGTATTACAAAATAGGATGGCCTTAGACATAATAACAGCAGCTCAAGGAGGAACCTGTGCTATCATTAAGACTGAATGTTGTGTATATATCCCAGATAACTCAGCTAATATATCTAAACTTTTATCAGACATGCACACCCAAATTAAAGAAATGTCTGACTCCTCTAGTTCCCTCAACGATTGGATTTATTCCTGGTTTAGTGGAAATGGATGGTCTTGGTGGAAAAAACTTCTTTTACTAGTAGTAGCCATAATTCTGCTAGGGCTTTTTCTTTGCTGTGGGAGCTATTGTTGTTGCATGTTCTGCATAAATATGTCAGAAAAATTATCAGAACGGATATTCTCTAGGAGGCGCTCTATTTTAATGATGCGACCTCATGAACATCTCTGACAATCTACAAGTAGGGGACTTCATTTAATCGGGATTTTTATGCATTCCAATAGGCAGGGTCTACAATCCCTTTCAGCCTGAAGAAGCTACAGAAGATGAGACCTTCGCCCTTCAACACCCCTTAAGACTAGGAGTATGAAAATCCCATACCAGGGAATGAGACAGGGAAACCAAAAGGGTCCCATGAGGAGGGGAAAGAAAAAAAAAAAAGTTAGTTTTTTTTTTTTCCCCTTTGCTTCTTTTTCTGGCTTCTATTCTTGCTAGAACCTGCACCCTGCCCTATACATACCTTAATGTATGTCCTCCTTGTAAAGGGCAAAGAGTTAATGATTTCTCTGGAGTCTTCCAGCACAACAGATACTATCTAAGGAATGACCGGGTGAGGCCATTATGTGTACATTATAGACCACTGCCTCCAACACCCTGATGCCAAGACCCCTGGCTCCAGGGAATAAGTGACTTATGATGGACACCTGAACCCTGTCTTCATTCTAATCAGTTTCTGGATGCCTGAGAAGACACATGCACCACACCACAATCATCAATAAAAATCTCAGATCCCAAGCAAAGACTCCCTCTTTTCATTTCTGAGTCACCCAGATTCTCCATCTGTATCTGTTCTCTCAACCTTCAATAAATTCTGCTTTCACCTCCTTCTGGCTCATGTTTTATTTCCATCCTGTGTGAAGCCAAGGACCAGCTAAGAGGGTCTGAGTCCTCAGACCCAGCCCACCTACATCAATGTGAACTAATAAACATAAAAATCCTAAAGACGCCACCAACAAGCTGCTAGAACTAACTAATCAACCAATTCAGGAAAGTTGCAGGATATAAAACCAACACCAGGAAACAGTTGCACTTCTTTTTTTAAAATATGTTTATCTGAGAAAGAGAGAGAGCATAAGAGAGCGGGAGAGGGAGAAGAAGAGGGAGAAAGCAGATTCCCGGCTGAGCAGGGAGCCCAACACAGGGCTCAATCCCAGGACCCTGAGATCATGCCCTGAGCTGAAGGCAGACACTTAACAGACTGAGCCACCCAGGTGCCCAACAGTTGCATTTTTATACACTAATAACAAAACAGTTAAAAACAACAACAACACAATAATCACATTCACAATAACATCCAAAAGAATAAGATACTAAGGAATAAATTTACCCAAGGAGGGAAAGATTTTTTACACTGGTAAATATCAGACTTTGATGAAACAAACTCAAGAAGACACAAATGGAAACGAAAAATCCCTGTTCATGGATCAGTAAAAATAACATTGTTGAAATACTGATAACCCAAAAGCCATCTACAGATACAATGGAAACCCTATCAAAATTCCAGTGGCATTTTTCACAGAAATAGAAAACCTGATCCTAAAACTTTGTATAAAGACGAAGGACCCTGAATAGCTAAGGCAGTCTTGAGAAAGAACAACAAAGCCAGAGGCATCACACTTCCTGATTTCAAACTGCACTTTGAAGCTACAGTAATCAAAACCATATGGCACTGGTATAAAAACAGACACAGAGACCAATGGAACAGAATCAAAGAGCACAGAAATAAACTCCTGCATATACAGTCAACTCATATTTGACAAGGGAGCTGAGAATACTCAATGCAGAAAGGATAGTACTTCAATAAATGGTGCTGGGAAAACCAGATAATGACATACAGAAGAATGGAATTAGACCCCTGTTTTACATCACTCACAAAAATAAACTTAAAATGAATTAAAGACTTAAATTTAAGACCTGAACCATAAATCTTCTACAAGAAAACATAGAGAAAATCTCCTTGACATTGATCTTGGCAATGGTTTCTTGGATATAATGCCAAAAGCACAAGGAACAAAAGCAAAAATAAATAAGTGAGACTCCATCAAACGTGAATTTGCTTATTTGTTTACTGACTTGGTTGGAATATTTTATTGAAGTTCATTTCTCTCACAATGTGAAGTCTCTGATGTATGTCAGAGGGCACAGCCTTGCCTATGCAGTCACTCCTCAATAACAAGTTTTGACAGGGCTCTCTCTAATTGTCTCCCTTTCTCTGACCTCTCTGCTAAGCTTTCTGCCCCTGCCTGTATCACAACCAGATGTTAAGCTCCACTAACTGCTAGGTGATGCTCTACTGTTTCAACAATGTTCTCGGGCATAAATTGTACCACAGTGTGACACAATTAAATTTTGAATCCTTTACCGAAGTCATTTTTGAAGCCAGTCTTTGAAATTTGTTACTACCCTGGCAAGGCTCTTTCCAGCTGTCTCTCTCTCTCTGGTCTCTCTGGTAAAGTAGGTGGCTTGTAGTTTTAGCTCATTACCCTTATGAAGCTAATTGCCTCCTCTTAATTGCCTATCGGTAAAATCTTCATTATTTTAAGAAGCCCATTAAGCTTGAACTTTCCCACATTCCATTTAAGGTCAGTTCTTTGTGGACAGCTTCATTAGTCTCTTTTCTTATGTCCCTGGACAAAATCTCTTGAGTCACCGCTCTGGAGCTAGGGGTAGGGACAGTGGCCCACTTCTGATTTCTGAGAAGGGCACTGGTTGGCTACAGTAACTTCTAGTGTTCTCAGCTTGCCTCTCCCAGTGAGGAACTACCACCCTATAAGCAAACTAGGGTGAGGGAAGTGGGGCTCCAGTATTCCCAGCCTATTGAGAGCAGGTAGAGCATCTGGGGCAGATGCCTGCTCCATGAGTGGAGGCTAGGTGGAAGAAGGGAGCTTATAACTTCTTGGCAGCAATATTCTGGAATTTAGCATCTGCAACAAAGAGCTAAAGGATATGAGAAATACTAGCTATGTACACCTTCTGTAGAGCTACTATAGCCCTTGACTGGAAGTTAGAGGAAAAGGGAGCCCCATCTTCTTGGTCACACTCAGATGAATTGAAGCTTCTGTCTTGTTGATCTGGGGGTGAGGGGATGGAGAGAGTGTCATGGCTCAAGCGCCACAGACTGTTCTTCTTGGAACTTAGTAGCTTCTCTTGAGCAATTTTCTTTTTATTTTTTTCTGATTTGATGTATAACCTTAGGACCATTTTCAGATACTTAAAATGTTTCTGTTTTTAAAATAATTTTCACCAGTTATGGTTTTTCTGCTGGGGATGGTTCCATGCGACTCTTCTAAAAGTGATAACATCCATTCAATTTTCTTAAGTTTAGAGGTAATCAGTAAAATAACAATCTATAAATGAAATTCAGAATTTAACTGATTACTAACAATTAGACACTAGGGTATAATACTGGTGCCATAAGTAAATAAACTTTCAGATTTTTGTATTTTCTAATTTTAATTAATAACCGACTTTACATTAAAAATAGAATTTTAAAACATTATTTTTTAAACTAAAAAACATAATCACATATGTGAAATCATTAAAATCCTCTTAAATTTGTTTCTAGGTTATTTTAAACTTTAATTTTATCAATGAAGTCTTTGGATTTCAGTTCTTTGAATGAATGATTAATTAAACCTTGAGAGATTCTTTTCTAACTCTTTTTCTTATATAGAAGCATACTACTACCACTATTAATAAGAGAAATCTGCTAATCCAAATAGCTGGAACTGATTTATATTTAATCAAGCTGAAATTGCTATGTGAAAACTAGATATTTATAAAATGACATTTATATTGAACACTCAAAATAAAATTATTAATATCTATGTGTGATCTTTTAAAAAAGAATATCATCTAGGCAATTCTTTAGAAATTATACATTTTCTACTTATGACAAAATGTTTTAATTTTAGTAGATATGAAAAAGACTTAGGTAAGGACCAAAACATCTACAACATCAGTACATGAAATGATCAAAGAATAATCAAGACACCTCAAATTGATTTCAAAACATTTAATTATTTATTCAATACTTTTAATAGAAAAGTGTCATGTAAAATGCTTTTTCTAAACATCTTGGATTCCCTTAAGTATGAATTTAATACCCAATTTAAGGCTCTGTGCCTATACCTCTCTTGGTCATAGCAAATATGACCAAAAGAAACAGTCCAAACACTCATTTGAGAACTCTTAATCTCCCACACAATTCCACATAAGAACAAATGTTAACCTTATTCTAAACTTAGAATATTTGATAAAAAACCAATATGGCTTAGATTTCAGGAGGATTCAGTTAAAAACAGAGATACCTCCTAAAGTATGCTGAGTTAGAGCACTTAAAACAAGAACATTATATACTTTGATTTTTTTGACTTACCTGATACAAATAATCTTCAAATACAAAATAATAATCATCGTTGCTTGCTGTCAACTTCACATCCTATAATTAAAGGTAGAGAGTATAGAAAAGAACCTAAAGGAGTATGTCTATAGTACTATGACATAAATGCATTATCTAGAAATAATACTGTAATGATTTTACTTACATATGATTATAAATGTGTCAGTTAGATTTCATCACTGCTATAAATTTACTTGACTAATACATGTGACACATTATTGGACCTCAATTGTTCACAACTTTTTAGGTTCCATTAGAAATTCCTTATTATTTATTTTAATTTTTATCTTCTTTAATCTGATTTTTAAGTGTCTTAAAGTTGGAAAAGCAGATGTATCACAACAACCAGAAGAAACCATAACAAGTTAGCTCCAAATTACTGTTCCAAAATCATTGGCTACTGTTCAAGTTCACATTCTTGCCATTACCTTGAAATACCAAACATCTTTCACATGACAGTGATTATTCATTTCCAAGTCATTGCATATTACCCAATGAACAACTGCTACCTTCAAAAAGTCTATAATCACACCGGCAAGAAAACATATGTAGTAGAAATATGGGAACAATTAGAAAGAAAAATTAAAGAAATCCAAGATAATATTGCTCAATCTATAAATTTCAACCAGGCTATTGAGCAAAGCAGCAATCAAGGGAGGATGAAATGAATCATGGATGATCCTGGAGGGAGTGAATATGTGCTAAGTCTAGAAAAATTTAAAGACACAAATTAAGAGAAAAGAAAGGGGTCAGTCTTCTAAATCAGAAGATAATACAGGTAGAGATAGAGATCATACATTCTCAATAGGGATGACATTACCTCCAAGGGGGTGAGAATTAGCTCCCTGAGTCCAAAAAATTTCATTATTACAATGGTTTATAGACCTCTAAATCTCACTCTTTGGTATTTTTTTTTATATTAGAGAAAAATTAATTTTTCTCTTTAGGGAGCTAATAATGAAGAAAAGGTCGAGAAACTCTGGTATAAACTGTCAGGTCATAGTAGGTGGTTCAAAACTGTGGAAAGTGTGGAAACGAGGCAACTTTGTGGGAAAAAAAAATTCAGTCCAGAGAGAACAATTTAATAATTTAGCTTAGGGAGGGTTTGGTGATGTTCTAAATTTAGTATTGCCTTGTTCCATCCATTCCTTCAACCACTAACATAATTTTATTTTATTTTCAGTTAAATTAAGAATTAGTCTTTGCCATAGGGAGCTTTAATGAAACTTCAAATAATTTTTTTTAAATGCCCATTCCTTCAAAAGCTGACTTTAATAACATTTGGAGTTGCTCCAAAAAGATCAGCAAAGCTCAACACACTCAAGTCAGGAACAAGCAGAGACAGATATCTTCCTAAAAATACTTGTGCTATATGGATAGTCAGGATTGATTCTACTAACTTACAATTAATTTTTCAAATACAAACTGTTTACTTCTTCCTTTACTGATTCAAACTGAAATTCATCTCGGCAAGAAAGAGAATTCTCATGCTAGCCCTCCCTGACTTTCTGAACTTCTTTTTTGAGTCTTCTTTCTTTTGAATAGAAAAAGAGGTTGAAAGGTCTGAAAGTCCTGAAGATCTCTTAGGCTAGTGCTAAAATAATCCCCTGAGGATGACTAATTGACCTCAGTTAACAATAGTATCTGTGATCCAAACCTATGTAAAACTTCTGAGAGAGGCAAGACTTTGCTTCCTGTAGTGAATAGTGCTTTAAAAAGTATGATTGTGAAGTCAGATTATCTACATTCAAATCTTGACTTTGCTACTTAATATGTGAATTTAGTTAATTAATCTTTCTTTACTTCAGCTCCCTCCATATGTAAAATGGTAAAAGAAGAGTACTTCCTATTTTGCTATAACACATGTCAGTATGTGGCTGGGGGGTAAGGGAATGATATATGTTATAACATGGAAACTGTGTTGGTTCATATGCAACTTTTCTTTTAATAGAGGTGCCAAAATTGCAAGAGTGGAATTAGAACCTTTGGCAAGAAAGGAAAAATGCCTTTAGCTCAGTGGCTGCACAGGCATGAGCCTTTATAATTGCATTTCAAGAAAATTAAAAATAAAAGACCATATGAGGGGCTCCCTCTTCAGACAGGCACACCCCTGGCCTACACATCTCCTAGTTGCTGTACTTCCTCTTGTGCCCACCTTAACAGCAGCACCAGGGGCCCAGCACACCACTTCCATCTGGATTCTGTTAGCATTTCTACTTCATTATATTTGTACATTTTTAGTATCTCCTGCAGGAGCAGCCTGCTGGAGCTGTCCAATTCATCTTCCAAACCATCAATAATTGTTTTTGTTAGTATTCTGGTTATAAAGTTGCAAAAGTTACCCCAACGCTATTTTTCCAAGGAGCTCTATTATCTTTAATGTATGGTTTTACTGAATGTATGGCTTTTTCTCAGGGGGAAAAAATGCATTTATCTATAAATGATACCTAAATGCTGGTATCTGATACTCTTAAGATAGCTTTCAGGATCAAGGATAATCTATGTGAAGAGTTTGGAACAGTGTTTGGCACATGGTAGATAGTCACTAAATGCCAATCGTTATTAGCCTTGGTCAAGTTCTACCCATAAAAATCTTCAGGTCTTCAATGTGTTTTCTCTCTCCCATTTTTGAGGCCTGAAATAATATGCCCTTCTTCTCTATCTTACGAGTCCTAAATTAAAAATCCAAGTCTTTTATTAATCTAGAATCAGGCATAGCCTATTTCATGCTTACACTATCTGTATCTCAACACTCAATTCAGTATCAGATGCCTGGAACAAAAACTCAATGTATCCCTATCATAAAACTTGACACGTGCTTGACCAGATGTCTAAAACTATAAAAAATTAAAAATAAAAATGAATTCAACACAAGAGAATAAGCAAGTAGCCCCTAAAGAATCATTAGATAAATAAGATAAAAATATTAGTCTAATTTTGACTCTGAAAAATACAGTCTTATTTTTTCAGTTGCATTTTTATTTGGTTTGTGTGGAAAACTTGAATTTATAGGAAAAAGGAATGTTTATCATTCTTTTAATCAAAAAAATGGGAGTATCAGGAAAGAATCATGAGGACAGCTTCAAAGGGAAGGAGGATAATATTGACTGGAGACTAAATATTTTGAAAATGAACCTTACCTTTATAGGTACAATGATCACTTAAAATTATTTTTAAGATTAACATGTATTATCATACAAAGTATAGGTCCTATTGTTAAAGACTCACAATGATTGTTTAATGATATTACTGAAGTGAAAAAACTGTGTACACTTTTACTTACTTTATAGATTAGACTGTCCACCAAAAGGTCATGTTGTATTACATTGGTCTTAAGCTGCTCATAATACAAGATATCCTAGATTTAAAAGTAAGACAAACATACAAAATTAAAGGTCAATCACATTTATAAAGTCAACCTCAAATTTTAATAAATAATATTCATTAATAGTATCATAAACACTAAGAGGACTTCATTTTATTCGCTTCTATATTCTCCATGCCTGGCCAATAGTAGATACTCAATAAATATACCTAATCCTATCACTTAGGATAAGAATTGGGGACCTGGTAGGTATTTAATCAATGTTTGCTAAACTGATTAACTATTACTTAACTTTAATAGCAAATACAGTAATATTTATTAATTATTAGATGCTAGAAACTGTTTCACCCACCATACATGTTAACTCATTTAATCCCATACCAATAAAATAGTTCAGTGATCATTATTCCCAATTGTATTTGAGAAACAGACCCAGAGAAGAAAGCAAATTACTGTCAAAGGCCACAAAGGTAGTAAGAGTTGATTCCAGGAAACCTGGCCTGGAATCTATGCAAAAACCCAGAAGGACACTCTATACTGCTTTCCTAATATCTAAATTATTATAAAATAAAAAGGTTAAAATTCTTAAATCATCCCAGCAAGTAAAAGCAATCACATAGCATATGAAAGAAGTCAGGGTTTTTTTTTTTTTTTTTAAATATTAGAATATGGTCCCATAACACCATAAAATCTGATTAACAGTATGTAGTGAAAAGATTAGGCTAATTTTTTTTTAAAGATTTTATTTATTTATTCGACAGACAGAGATCACAAGTAGGCAGAGAGGCAGGCAGAGAGAGGAGGAAGCAGGCTCCCTGTGAAGCAGAGAGCCCTATGCGGGGCTCAATCCCAGGATCCTGGGATCATGACCTGAGCCGAAGGCAGAGGCTTTAACCCACTGAGCCACCCAGGTGCCCCTAGGCTAATGTTTAATTTAATAGATAATAAGATATAGAAGACAGAGAGGGAAGATGGAAAGGAGAGAAAAAAGGGGGGAAAGAAAAAATAGCAAAGGAGGGAGGGAAAGAGGGAAGAAGGATTTGAGACTATAATCCAGTTAAGCATCAGGTTAATGTTGGTCAGGGCATTCAAGAAATAGAATGAAGGTAAGAATCAAGTGGATAATAGTTGTCTTAAAGACAGATGGAAATATCATCTCATTGCTTTAGCTGGCCCTTGTGTTTCTCCAATCCCTCCATTCATCTCTCAGGCACTTTTAGCTCTGGTTTCTGCTGATATTCAAACACTGCTTAGCTCCACTACACACCAATCTGTATGATTCTTTCTGAAGACATTTCTTCAGACAAGTAAGAGGTGAGGGACAGGGTCATTAGGGACAAAGAATATCTGTTGTGAGCAGCTGCTTTAGCAGGATGGTGTCTGACCCTATGTTTCATGAAATATGATTTCTTAATCTTGAAAGATGCTTAATACACAGTTCTCTGATTTGGGCTAAAATGCTCTTTGCCTAAAGATAATCTGGAGATTTACTGGCTATTTTTAGTCATTTTAATTTCAATAAAAAAGCCTTACTTTGCTCTTATTTATGATGCTTTGATTTCTTAACTAAGGCAAAATTATTTTGTTATTTTATTTAACTTCCACTGTATCTATTGAATCTATTTCTCTCACTAGAATGAAGAACATTCTTAAAGACAGGAACAGTACCTAATTCAAATATCAATCCTCAACAACTGACAAAGAGCCTAGTATTATATTTTAATGTTTTCTAGAGTGGAAAAGCTAGTAAGTCTAGAGTTCTGCCTCTTTTAAAAAAAAATCAAATAAATTTAAAATCACAAACTGATATGTGACTGTTAAGGAACTAAGACAATCTAAAGCTGGATAAAGAAAAAGGTAACAATCCTTCTTTTTCCCGTTCTGCCTTCCCAAAGAAACTACTGTTATTTGCATTGTATTTGTAATATTATTAGTAACTTGTACTTTTCCATAGCTTTCTCTATGCTTGTATAAATATATACTTATATGTAGGGGTTTTGATTGTCATTTTTAAAAAAAATTATATTTATTTATTTGACAGAGAGAGAGAGAGATCACAAGTAGGCAGAGAGGCAGGCAGAGAGAGAGGGGGAAGCAGGCTTCCTGCTGAGCAGGGAGCCTGATGTGGGGCTTGATCCCAGCACCCCAAGATCATGACCTGAGGCAAAGGCAGAGGATTAACCCACTGAGCCACCGAGGCACCCCTTGATTGTCATTTTTTAAACATAAACTGGTATCACACTGTACTCATTATTCAGTTTCTCTAAATTAGCTATATAGAAAGATCATCCCTCTAGGTTAATAGGTATACATCTATCTTTCTTCTTAATACCTATATACACTTTAATATTTTTAAAGCTGTGCCATAGACAGATCACCATTCCATAGACAGATCACCATTTATTTAATCATTCTCTTATAGATGGATACTGAAGTGCTTGTCACTACAAGTAACACTGTAAGAACGATCCTTATTCACATGTGCTTTTGTATGGGATATACCGGCAAAGGAAGGATTATAGGCTGAAGGTTAAATATGTATCTTTAGCTGGACTACAGTTTGCCTGATCATTTTCCAAAAATCATCAGTTCAAATTCCCACCAGCAACACATGAGAGCAAAAGTTTACCTATATCCTCACCACTTTTAACTTTCTCACAGATGGGAAATGGGTTTTTTTTTTTTTAAAGATTTTATTTATTTGAGAAAGAATGAGAGAGAGAGAGAGAGAGAGAGAGCATTAAGGGGTGGGGGAGGGTCAGAAGGAGAAGCAGACTCCCCACCAAGCAGGGAGCCTGACACAGGACTCAATCCCAGGACTCCAGGATCACGACCTGAGCCGAAGGCAGTAGCTCAACCAGGTGAACCACCCAGGTGAAAAATGAGGTCTTAACTGTTGTGTTAATTTGCACTTTCCCAAATATCAATAAAGTTGAACATCTTCTCATATGTTTACTGAGCATTTGAATTTATACTTCAAAGATATGTCTTTTATAACATTTCCCTATTTTTCTATTAGATTATATTTATTTTGTTATTTTTTGGGGGGGGCTATTTATAATGAGGACTAACCCTTTGTCATTTGTATTACAAATACTTTTTCTTCAAAACAAAGGGGTTGTTTGATTCTTGTTTATGGTATACATTGACAAATTTTTAAAAAATTCCTCATGGCTTTGGGTTTCCTTCCTTGCCTTAGGTAAGGCATCCTACCACATATTTATACAAATATTTTTCTGTTTTTTTTTCTAAAATTGCCATTTTTTACTTGAATATTTATAATCTTCCTGAAACTTATTTTTATATGTCATAAGCAAAGTTTTCTTTTTCATAAGCATATGTTTTCTTTCAGGAAGATGGTTAATTATCAGTATCATTTATTAAATAAACCATACATTTCCAGTTGAAATAAAACTTTATTACTTCTCTATTGGAAATAGACAAATTCAGCAGGCAAAAAAATCAGTAAAGGATAAAATTGATCACAACACTATTAACTGGATATAATGGAAATCTATACATTACTTCATCCAACAACAGCAGAATACATATGCTTCTCAAGCTCACACGAACCATTCATCAAGACAGATCAATTCTGGGTCATAAAGTATCCTTAACAAATTTAAAAGAATGAAAATCACACAATGTCTGCTCTCAGAACACACTAGAATTAAACTAGAAATCAGTAACAGAAAGATAATGGAAAATGACTGAATACTTGAACATTAAACAACATATACACATGGGTCAAATAAGAACTCTCAAGAAAAATTTAAAATATTTTCAACTAAATGAAAATGAAAACAACTTAAGAAAATTTGTGGGATGCACTTAAAGTAGTGCTTAAAGATAAATTTATAAAAGCACTGAATGAATACATTAGAAAACAAGAAAAATCTAAAATCAATATCTAGGTTTCTACCTTAGGAAACTAGAAAAAGAAAAGCAAATTAAGTTCAGAGTTAAGTAGTAAAAAGCAATCATAATATTTAGAGCAGAAATAAATGAATTGAAAACAGAAAGTCAGTAGAGAAAAATTGTCAAAACCAGACTGGTTCCGGGGCACCTGGTTGGCTCAGTCGGGCAAACATCCAACTCTTGGTTTCAGCTCAGGTCATGATCTCACAGTCAAGGGATCAAGCCCCATGTTGGGCTCTGTGCTCAGTGGGGAGTCTGCTTGAGATTCTCTCTCTCTCCCTCTTTACACCTCTCCTACTCACACATGTGCATGAATGTGCTCTCTCTCTCTCTCTCTCAAATAAATACAATCTTAAAAAAAAAAGAAAAGAAAAGGGTGCCTGGGTGGCTCAGGGGGTTAAGCCTCTGCTTTCGGCTCAGGTCATAATCTCAGGGTCCTGGGATCGAGTCTCGCATTGGGCTCTCTGCTCAGCAGGGAGCCTGCTTCCTTCTCTCTCTCTCTGACTGTCTCTCTGCCTACTTGTGATCTCTCTGTCAAATAAATAAATCTTAAAAAAAAAAAAAAAAGAAAAGAAAAGCTGGTTCTTTGAAAAGATCAATAAAACAGGAACCTCTAGCCAGACTAAGAAAAAAAGAGAGAGAACACAAACCACTAATATTGGAAATGAAAGTGGGGACATCACTATAGATCCTGTGGACATTAAAAGGATAATTAAGGAATACTATAAACAACTGTATAACCATAAATTTGATAACCTAGGTGACATGGATAAATTATATGAAGTACACAATTTGCCAAAATTCACACAAAAAGAAATAGACAATCCAAATAGGTCTATAACTGTTAAAAGTAATTGATTCAATAATGGATAACCTTCCAAAACAGACAACACTAAGCCCTGAGGGGTTCCCTACCAAACATTTAAGAAAGAAATTCTACCAATCCTCTACAATTTCTGTCAGAAAACAGAAGTAGGGGAATACTTCTTAACTCATCCTGTAAGGTCAGCATTACTCTAATACCAAAAACAACATAAGAAAAGAAAAACACACCAATATCACTTACGGACATAGAAAAAAAAATCTTCAACAAAATATTAGCAAAACTGGGGCGCCTGGGTGGCTCAGTGGGTTAAAGCCTCTGCCTTTGGCTCAGGTCATGATCTCAGGGTCCTGGGATCGAGTCCTGCATCGGGCTCTCTGCTCAGCAGGGAGCCTGCTTCCTCCTCTCTCTCTGCCTGCCTCTCTGCCTACTTGTGATCTTTCTCTGTCAAATAAATAAATAAAATCTTAAAAAAAAATAAAAAAAAATATTAGCAAAACTGAATCCAACAATGTATAAAAAGAATTGCACACCATGACCACTTGGGCTTTACCAAGGGTCTATAAAATTGGTTCAACATTTGAAAATCAATAAATGTAATCTATCACATCAATGGATTAAAAAGAAAAATAACATGATTATATCAATAGATAAAGGAAAGCATTTGATAAAATCCAGCACCCACTTATAATAAAAACCTTCATAAATTAGAATCAGAACTTCCTCAACTTGATAAAGAATACCTATAAAAAACTTATAGCTACTGTTAATCCTTATGCTGAGAAACTCAAAGTTTTCCTCCTAAAATTAAGTACAAGGCAAGGGTGTCCCCTCTCACCACCATTTTCAATATCAGGATGGAAGTTCTAGCTAGTGCAGTAAGACAAGAAAAGTAAATAAAAGCTACACAGATTGACAATGAAGAAATAAAACTGTCTTTGTTTGCAAATGATATGACTGTCTATGTTGAAAATCCCAAAAATTTAACAAAAAAACCCCACCTGGAACTAACAAGAAATTATAGCAAGGTTGCAAGATAAAAAGGTTAATATACAAAAGCCAATCACTTTCCTATACACAAGCAATGAACAAGGGGAATTTGAACTTAAAAAACACAACGTCATATACATTAGTCCCCGAAGAATAACTTCAACTTAGGTATAAACCTAACAAAATATGTATAAGAGCTATATGAGCAAAACCACAAAATTCTGATGAATGAAATCAAAGAAAAATTGAATAAGTGGAGAGATACTCTATGTTCAATATTGTCAAGATCAAGATGTGCATTCTTCCTAACTTGATTTATAGATTCAATGCAATCCCAATCAAAATCCCAGAAAGTAATTTTATGGATATCAACAAACTAATTCTAAAGTTTATGTCAAGAGGTAAAACCCAAAATAGCCAACACAGTATCGAAATAGAAGGAAAAGATTTTAAAGTCTATATCAAGAGGTAAAAGACCCAGAATAACCAATACGATATTGAATAACAACAAAGTTAGAGGACTGATGTTACTGAACTTCAAGACTTACTATAAAATTATAGTAATCAAAATGTATAAGCCTGATGATTCACAGACCTGTACCCCTGGGGCAAATAATACATTATATGTTAATCAAAATAACTTTTAAAAATTATAGTAATCAAGGCAATATGGTATTGGCATAAGAACAGATAATAAATCAATGGGACAAAATACAGACTCCAGAAATAGACCTACATAAATATAGTCAACTGATCTTTGATGAAAGAGCAAAGAAAATATGAGGGAGTGAAAAAAACGAGAAAACAATCTTTATGAAAAATGATGGAATAAGTGGACATCCACATATAAAAAAGTTAATCTAGATAAAGAATTTATACCCTTCATAAAAATTAACTCAAAATGGATTACAGACCTAAGTGTAAAGTGCAAAACTGTAAAACTCATAGGAGAAAACCGAGATGACCTTAGGTATGGTGATGCCTTTATAGATATAATATCAAAGACATGATTAATAAAAAGAAAATGGATAAGCTTGCTGCATTAAAATTAAACAAACACTTGTGCTCTGCAGAAGACAATGTCAAGAGAATGAGAAAACAAGACACAGATCAGGAGAAAATATTTGTAGGATACATCTGATAGGGGCGCTTGCGTGGCTCAGTCATTAAGCGTCTCCCTTTGGCTCAGGGCGTGATCCTGGGATCCTGGGATCCAGCCCCACAATGGGTTCCCTGCTTGTCGGAAAGCCTGCTTCTCCCTCTCCCATTCCCCTTGCTTGTGTTCCCTCTCTCACTGTCTTTCTCTCTCTGTCAAATAAATTTTCAAAATTAAAAAAAATACAACTGATAAAGGACCGTTATCCAAAATATACAAAGAACTCTTAAAACTCAACAATACAAAAACAAACTAAAAAATGGGCTAAAGAGACCTTTACAGACACCTCAACAAAGAAGATGTACAGTTGTCAAACGAGCATATGAAAAGATGCTCCACATCATATGTCATCAGGGAAATGCAAATTAAAACAACAAAATACCACTACACATCTACTGGAATTACCCACACCTGGAACACTGACAATACCAAATGCGGAGGAGATGGAGAAATAAGAACTCATGTTCATTGATGACTGCAGTGCAGAATGGTACAGCCCCTTTGGAAGACAATTTGGTGGTTTCTTACGAGACTAAATATTCTATTACCATATAATCCAGCAAGTTTTCTCCTTAGTTTTTACACAAAGGAGTTGAAAATTTATGTCCACATAAAACCTTGCACACTCATGTTTATAGCAGCTTTATTCACAGTTGCCAAAAGTTGAAAGCAACCAAGATGTCCTTCAGTAGGTTAATGGATAAACTGTGGTATGTCCAGACAATGGAATATTATTCAGCATTAAAAAGAAATGAACCGGGGGGAGGAGTCAAGATGGCAGAGAAGTAGCAGGCTGAGACTACATCAGGTAGCAGGAGATCAGCTAGATAGCTTATCAAACCATTGCAAACACCTACAAATCCAAGGGGAGATCGAAGAGAAGAAGAACAGCAATTCTAGAAACAGAAAATCAACCACTTTATGAAAGGTAGGACCGGCGGAGAAGTGAATCCAAAGCAACGGGAAGACAGACCGCGGGGGGAGGGGCCAGCTCCCGGCAAGCGGCGGAGCAACAGAGCACTAAATCAGGACTTTTAAAAGTCTGCTCCACGGAGGGACATCGCTCCAGAGGCTAAACCGGGGTGAAGCCCACGCGGTGTCAGCATGGCCTCAGGTCCCGCAGAGTCACAGAAGGATCGGGGGTGTCTGAGTGTCGCAGAGCTTGCAGATATTAGACCGGGGAAGCTGGCTACAGAGACAGAGCCGAGGAGTGAGCTCCCATCTTGGGGTTACCTTGAACCGGTCACAGGCTGGGTGAGCTCGGAGCGTGGCCAGAGGCCAGGGAGACAGGAGTGATTGGACTCTTTTCTCTGAGGGCACACTGAGGAGTGGGGCCCTGAGCTCTCGGCTCCTCTGGGCCGGAGACTGGGAGGCCGTCATTTTCATTCCCATCCTCCAGAACTCTACGGAAAGCGTTCAGGGGACAAAAGCTCCCGAAAGCGGACCCGAGCGGATTACTTAGCCCCGGCCCCTGGTAGGGGCGGTGCAATTCTGCCTTGGGCAAAGACACTTGAGAATCACTACAACAGGCCCCTCCCCCAGAAGATCAACAAGAAACCCATCCAAAACCAACTTCAGTCACCAAGAACAGCGGAATTCCACAGCAGGAGAAAGCAAATCTTATCTGGACAAAATGACAAGGCGGAAAAACTCACCTCAAAAAAAAGAACAAGAGGCCGTACCAAAGGCTGGAGACCTAATCAATACGGACATAGGTAACATGACAGATCTAGAGTTCAGAATGACAATTCTCAAGGTTCTAGCCGGGCTCGAAAAAGGCATAGAAGATAATAGAGAAGCCCTCTCCGGAGAGATAAAAGCCCTTTCTGGAGAAATAAAAGAACTAAAATCTAACCAAGTTGAAATCAAAAAAGCTATTAATGAGGTGCAATCAAAAATGGAAGCTCTCACTGCCAGGATAAATGAGGCAGAAGAAAGAATTAGTGACATAGAAGACCAAATGACAGAGAATAAAGAAGCTGAGCAAAAGAGAGACAAACAAATACTGGACCACGAGGAGAGAATTCGAGAGATAAGCGACACCATAAGACGACACAACATTAGAATAATTGGGATTCCAGAAGAAGAAGAAAGAGAGAGGGGAGCAGAAGGTATATTGGAGACAATTATTGGAGAGAATTTCCCTAATATGGCAAAGGGAACAAACATCAAAATCCAGGAAATGCTAAGAACGCCCCTCAAAATCAATAAAAATAGGTCCACACCTCGTCACCTGATAGTAAAATTTACAAGTCTTAGCGACAAAGAGAAAATCCTGAAAGCAGCCTGGGAAAAGAAGTCTGTAACATACAAGGGTAAAAACATTAGATTGGCAGCGGACCTATCCACAGAGACCTGGCAGGCCAGAAAGAACTGGCATGATATATTCAGAGCACTAAACGAGAAAAACATGCAGCCAAGAATACTATATCCGGCTAGGCTATCATTGAAAATAGAAGGAGAGACAAAGAGCTTCCAGGACAAACAAAAGCTGAAAGAATTTGCAAACACCAAACCAGCTCTACAGGAAATATTGAAAGGGGTCCTCTAAGCAAAGAGAGACCCTAAAAGTAGTAGATCAGAAAGAAACAGAGACAATATACAGTAACAGTCACCTTACAGGCAATACAATGGCACTAAATTCATATCTCTCAATAGTTACCCTGAATGTTAATGGGCTAAATGCCCCAATCAAAAGACACACGGTATCAGAATGGATAAAAAAACAAAACCCATCAATATGCTGCCTACAAGAAACTCATTTTAGACCCGAAGACACCTCCAGATTTAAAGTGAGGGGGTGGAAAACAATGCACCATGCTAATGGACATCAGAAGAAAGCTGGGGTGGCAATCCTTATATCAGATCAATTAGATTTTAAGCCAAAGACTATAATAAGAAATGAGGAAGGACACTATATCATACTCAAAGGGTCTGTCCAACAAGAAGACCTAGCAATCTTAAATATCTATGCCCCTAACGTGGGAGCAGCCAACTATATAAACCAATTAATAACAAAATCAAAGAAATACATCGACAGTAATACAATAATAGCAGGGGACTTTAAGACTCCCCTCACTGAAATGGACAGATCATCTAAGCAAAAGATCAACAAGGAAATAAAGGCCTTAAATGACACACTGGACCAGATGGACATCACAGATATATTCAGAACATTCCACCCCAAAGCAACAGAATATACATTCTTCTCTAATGCACATGGAACATTCTCCAGAATAGACCACATCCTGGGTCATAAATCAGGTCTCAATCTGTACCAATAGATTGAGATCTTTCCCTGCATATTTTCAGACCACAATGCTCTGAAGCTAGAACTCAATCACAAGAGGAAATTTGGAAAGAATGCAAATACATGGAGACTAAACAGCATCCTTCTAAAAAATGAATGGGTCAACCAGGAAATTAAAGAAGAATTGAAAAAATTCATGGAAACAAATGATAATGAAAACCCAACGGTTCAAAATCTGTGGGACACAACAAAGGCAGTCCTGAGAGGAAAATATATAGTGGTGCAAGCCTTTCTCAAGAAACAAGGTAGGTCTCAAATACACAACCTAAACCTACACCTGAAGGAGCTGGAGAGAGAACAACAAAGAAAGCCTAAACCTAGCAGGAGAAGAGAAATCATAAAGATCAGAGCAGAAATCAATGAAATAGAAACTAAAAAAACAATAGAACAAATCAACAAAACTAGGAGCTGGTTCTTTGAAAGAATTAATAAGATTGATAAGCCCCTGGCCAGACTTATCAAAAAGAAAAGAGAAAGGACGCAAATAAATAAAATCATGAATGAAAGAGGAGAGATCACAACCAACACCAAAGAAATACAAACAATTATAAGAACATACTACGAGCAACTCTACGGCAACAAATTTGAGAATCTGGAAGAAATGGATACATTTCTAGAGATGTATAAACTACCACAACTGAACCAGGAAGAAATAGATAACCTGAACAGACCCATAACCAGTAAGGAGATTGAAACAGTCATCAAAAATCTCCAAACAAACAAAAGTCCAGGACCAGACGGCTTCCCAGGGGAATTCTACCAAACATTTAAAGAAGAATTAATTCCTATTCTCCTGAAACTGTTCCAAAAAATAGAAATGGAAGGAAAACTTCCAAACTCATTTTATGAGGCCAGCATCACCTTGATCCCAAAACCAGACAAGGATCCCACCAAAAAAGAGAATTACAGACCAATATCCTTGATGAACACAGATGCGAAAATTCTCACCAAAATACTGGCCAATAGGATCCAACAATACATTAAAAGGATTATTCACCACGACCAAGTGGGATTTATTCCAGGGCTGCAAGGTTGGTTCAATATCCGCAAATCCATCAATGTGATACAATACATTAATAAAAGAAAGAGTAAGAACCATATGATACTCTCAATAGATGCTGAAAAAGCGTTTGACAAAGTGCAGCATCCCTTCCTGATTAAAACTCTTCAAAGTGTAGGGATAGAAGGCACATACCTCAATATTATCAAACCCATCTATGAAAAACCCACCGCAAATATCATTCTCAATGGAGAAAAACTGAAAGCTTTTCCGCTAAGGTCAGGAACACGGCAGGGATGTCCGTTATCACCACTGCTGTTCAACATAGAACTAGAAGTCCTAGCCTCAGCAATCAGACAACAAAAAGAAATTAAAGGCATCCAAATTGGCAAAGAAGAAGTCAAACTCTCACTCTTTGCAGATGATATGATACTATATGTGGAAAACCCAAAAGGCTCCACTCCAAAACTGCTAGAACTTATACAGGAATTCAGTAAAGTGTCAGGATATAAAGTCAATGCACAGAAATCAGTCGCATTTCTTTACACTAACAACAAGACAGAAGAAAGAGAAATTGAGGAGTCAGTCCCATTTACAATTGCACCCAAAACCATAAGATACCTAGGAATAAATCTAACCAAAGAGGCAAAAAATCTATACTCAGAAAACTATAAAGTACTCATGAAAGAAATTGAGGAAGGCACAAAGAAATGGAAAAATATTCCATGCTCATGGATTGGAAGAACAAATATTGTGAAAATGTCTATTCTACCTAAAGCAATCTACACATTTAATGCAATCCCTATCAAAATCCCACCCATTTTTTTTTAAAGAAATAGAACAAATAATCCTAAAATTTATATGGAACCAGAAAAGACCTCGAATAGCCAAAGGAATATTGAAAAAGAAAGCCAAAGTCGGTGGCATCACAATTCCAGACTTCAAGCTCTATTACAAAGCTGTTATCATCAAGACAGTATGGTACTGGCACAAAAACAGACATAAAGACCAATGGAACAGAATAGAGAGCCCAGAAATAGACCCTCAACTCTATGGTCAATTAATCTTCGACAAAGCAGGAAAGAATATCCAATGACCTTACACCACACACGAAAATAGACTCAAAATGGATGAAGGACCTCAATGTGTGAAAGGAATCTATCAAAATCCTTGAGGAAAATGCAGGCAGCAACCTCTTCGACCTCCACCGCAGCAACTTCTTCCTAGGAACATCGCCAAAGGCAACAGAAGCAAGGGCAAAAATGAACTATTGGGATTTCATCAAGATCAAAAGCTTTTGCACAGCAAAGGAAACAGTGAACAAAACCAAAAGACAACTGACAGAATGGGAGAAGATATTTGCAAACGACATATCAGATAAAGGGCTAGTATCCAAAATCTATAAAGAGCTTATCAAACTCAATACCCAAAGAACAAATAATCCAGTCAAGAAATGGGCAGAGGACATGAACAGACATTTCTGCAAAGAAGACATCCAGATGGCCAACAGATACATGAAAAAATGCTCCACATCACTCGGCATCAGGGAAATACAAATCAAAACCACAATGAGATACCACCTCACACCAGTCAGAATGGCTAAAATTAACAAGTCACGAAATGACAGATGCTGGCGAGGATGCAGAGAGAGGGGAACCCTCCTACACTGTTGGTGGGAATGCAAGCTGGTGCAACCACTCTGGAAAACAGTGTGGAGTTTCCTCAAAAAACTGAAAATAGAGCTACCCTATGACCCAGCAATTGCACTACTGGGTATATATCCTAAAGATACAAATGTGGTGCTCCGAAGGGGCACGTGCACCCAAATGTTTATAGAAGCAATGTCCACAATAGCCAAACTGTGGAAAGAGCCTAGATGTCCATCAACAGATGAATGGATAAAGAAGAGGTGGTATATATACACAATGGAATAATATGCAGCCATCAAAAGACATGAAATCTTGCCATTTGTGACGACGTGGATGGAACTAGAGGGTATCATGCTTAGCGAAATAAGTCAATCGGAGAAAGACAACTATCATATGATCTCTTTGATATGAGGAAGTGGAGATGCAAGGCGGGGGGGGTTGGGGGGAGGTAGGAAAAGAAAAAATGAAAAGATGGGATTGGGAGGGAGACAAACCATAAAAGACTCAATCTCAAGAAACAGACTGAGGGTTGCGGGGGGGAGAGGGGACGGGAGAGGGTGGTGGGGAAATGGACATTGGGGAGGGTATGGGCTATGATGAGTGCTGTGAAATGTGTAAACCTGACGATTCACAGACCTGTACCCCTGGGGATAAAAATACATTATATGTTTATTAAAATAAAACAATTAAAAAAAAAAGAAAGAAAAACATGGGTAGGAGAGTTGAAATTATAACATGTGATGGTGATTAAGGGATTATTTTTATATTGATAGTTTAATTTTAGTCTATAAAATACATAAGCATTTATAAAGTGCAATGCTTACCAATAATACAACAGGATATTCTTAAAGATTGTTTTGTATAAGCTCCAGTAATGTAGATATTTAAGAGTAATAAATTATAATTATAAAAAGCAATCTCTGAAAAAAAAAGTAGCTCAAGTTTTTAGTATCAGAGAATATTTAAAGTTTAGTATATACATTTGTTTGGTATTTTATGCAGACTTACACTACCTCTTTAAAGAAAAAAAGGAAATGTACTTTCAGGAAATGAAAGACCTCAAAGAACATTCCTAACATTTTATATAGTTCATTAAACATCTAGACACAGTACAAGATACTGACATTCACAGATGGTGAAGAGAAAAAAAAAAACCTCTGTCCTCAGCACTCAACTTAGAAAGAGCGGCGGCCAAATAGAGTAAGTATGGTACATTTTCCTCTGTCTTTAGGCCTTTGCTCCTCCTGCCTTGGTTATGAAAAGAGAAACAAGTATCTAACTGTAATGGTGATGGAACTGGGAGAAGGCAAGGGAGAGGAGAGAATGTAGGAAAGCTTCTCAGAAAAGAGGATGGAATAAGCTGTATTTGAAAAATAAGTAGGAGTCTCCAAGCAGACAAAAGTCTGAGTAGGTTTTTTTTTGCCTCGTGAAAGAGAAATAATAGAGCATCTCTTGAAGGACCACAAACAAATCGAGATAAAGACTGTGCCTTTTCTTTTAGACATCATGAGTCTGGCATACTTTCCGAACACATATTGGTGGTTTTTTGTTTGTTTGTTCGTTTTGTTTTGTTTTTAAGATTTTACTTATTTATCTGAGAGAGAGAAGACAAGCAGGGGGAAGAGCAGAGGAAGAGGGGCAAGCAGACTTCCCACTGAGCAGGGAGCCTGACTCAGGGCTTCATTCCAGGACCCTGAGATCATGACCTGAGCCAAAGGCAGATGCTTAACCAATTGAGCCACCCAGGCAGCCCCACATATTGGAGTTCTGCAGGAACTGGAAATAAAAGTTTTAGGCTTATGAGAGAGCTTGGTTGAACACAGAGTCAAAGCCATTAGGGAGTAAATGACTTGTGGATGAGACAGTCCAAAAAACATGTACAGAATGAAAAGAGGATCAAAATGGAATTCTTAAAAATGCAAGCCCTTAAGGTCTAAAAAAGGAACTCAAATGGGCATGGAAAAAAAGGGGAACAAGAAATTGAAGAACTAAGAAAACAGGGCAAAGTAAATTAAGAGACCAAAATTATTTCAAGGGCAGAGTAGGCAAGAGTATCAAATGCAGTAGACATAAAGACTAAAATGTGTCCACTGTTTCTTGGTGACTTTAGCTAGGGTGGTTATAGTCATATCGTGGGGTGTATGCCAGGACTATGGAAGACTGTGAACAGGTGTTAATGCAGTTAAGTCTACAGGTTTGGTAGAAGAAATCTGAATGAGTTTCTTAGGATGATTTCTGTTTTCTCTGGGTAGGAGAAGGTAAGGTGTTTTGCTAAGACTCTAAAAAGAAGTGAGAGTGAAGTGAGAGTGAAGATTAGAAACAGGCACTGTGAAGACTAATTGAGCTGATGAGGAAAATCTAGGAAGCTCAGGAGTTGTTGTGGACTTGTGTAAAGTTGTGGGGAACTTTATGAACTCACTAAAGAAAATGTTAAATATTAATACTAGTCCTGGCTATTTTATCAGTAAGGGAGTACCTAGAGCAAAGTATAGAAAAATTTTCTGCATTCTTTAATTAGCAAATTGAAATTAAGCAAAAAGTTTAAAATCTGAATAATGTTTATTAAAGATAGATATTTTTATATATACCTAGAGATTTGCATAAAAGAAAGTATATAAAAGCAATCCTTTTAAACATATCACATATTTTCTTGATAAGAGAAACAATCAATGTTTCTAGTAATGTTCTAGTGAAATAAATTAATTATTAGGAACTTAAACCATTATATCCAGACTTTCTGTTGAGATAAGATTTTTTATAATATCCTTATGGGCGTGAAATGTGAAATATTCCACTTAACTAACTCCTTAAGTATGAAGCATTTGTATGTGTAGCTTATTTTAAGTGATTGAAAAGCAATTGAACAAAAAGTTCTGGGTCAGTATTCTTATTAAGAAGCAACCATTCTCCCTCTCTTTCCCCCCCTTCACCCTCTAATGTATTACCTACAACCATTATTTTGGAACTGTTTGTTCCAGTTTGTTAAGGTCATACTTTTACAGCTGAAAATAAGTGTAAGTGAAGGAAAGTGTTTTATTCAATAAAATCAAAACTGTTTTTCTGATAATATTAATTTCTATTTACAAACTTGCCATTTTGCATTTAAAAATTAGGATGACCATTAGCTCTAAAACTCAAGTGTAAAAACTGCCTTTGTATATTATAATAAACAATCATTATCTAGGATTACTACTTTTATTCTAGATTGATACTTCTGGAAAAATTCTAAATTTGTTTCTAAATAGTAGCAGTTTGTTCCTCTGGAGAGACAGATTTTATTACTGTAGCTCCTGATTAGGGAACATGGGAGTTCATCTACATCATTAGATCAGAACAAGAGTTACCATCTTTTCTCCAAGTGTTGATACACTCACAAAAATATGCCCAATATACACTCAACATCTATTCTGTAAACTGTTACTTCTAGTGTGACCACAAAAGACCAGCAATATCATTTCTTATTTCAAAACTTCTCTGAAATAAATCACAATGTTTATTCTTTCAAAAAGGAAGAGAATAATTTTTGACAGTGCTGTTCATGGAAGGAGATTTAAGACACATATACACACAAGCGCACAAGTATATATATAATTTGCAAAAGTTAGAGGTGTAGTTTTTATAATATTAATAATATTTAATTTTCTTAACTGCATTATTATAAATTATAATTAGTTGTAACATAATAAATACAACATGTAAGTATTATTATATTACTATCATTAACGGTGATCATTTGTGTCAGGCACTGTGTTAAAAGACTAACATACATCATTTCATTTAACTACCACCACTCTATGATATAAATATTATTTCCTATATATAAGTATGGGTAAATTGAAGTTTCAAGAAATTTAACTTGCTCAATGGCTCATTTCAAATAAGTTTAGTAAGCTAGGAGTTGAAACCTGGTCCATAAGATCCCAAAACCCATGTTTTTAAGGCCTAGGCTAGGGAAGTATTAGTTTGCTATTTATTAAAATCTTTAAGTAGATGGATTATTTGATCAATGGGCTTAAAGTAAAAAAAAAAAAGAAAAGAAAGAAAGAAATTTTTTTTTCAAAAGGAATTAATATCGGGGCGCCTGGGTGGCTCAGTGGGTTAAAGCCTCTGCCTTCGGCTCGGGTCATGATCCCAGGGACCTGGGATCAAGCCCTGCATCGGGCCCCTCATCAGGCTCTCTGCTCAGCAGGGAGCCTGCTTCCTCCTCTCTCTGCCTGTCTCTCTGCCTACTTGTGATCTCTGTCTGTCAAATAAATAAATAAATAAATCTTTAAGGAAAAAAAAAGGAATTAATATCTTATATAATTTTTCCTTATTGACTCTATTACCAGTCTGTTGGTGATTTCTCTTCATATTCATTCTATTTCCTAAAATAAAATGTTCCTATACTTAGAAAAATAATATTCCTATATCATATATCACTTTTTAGAACCATAAAAATAGTAATATGTTTCAAAAGTAACTGTAGGGAGAAAGGGCTCATTTACATGTACTGGGTGGTCCTTCTTTATTTCTCCTTAGTCTAACAACACAGTTCTACCAGATGTCTTCACTGACCTCTACTGGAGGACTCCATTTCTTACAATTTCATTTACTGGTTTTTGTAGCTTTAAGTTTAAAGTATACAACTAATTATCAATAACAAAAACTTCTATGTTAAGCACACAGTGATTAAATTCTGTTAATCTTTTCTTGGAACTCAAAACTACAGTGATTTTGAAAAATAAAAAAAGGAGTGAATACATTAGAATAAGAAACCACAGTAGAGAAAAAAGAAAACAAAAGTATTTCTATTTTGAATAATTGGTCACTGAAAAATAAATATTAATAGCTCAAATTTGGCCCATCCTTTTTCTTCTTACCTCCGGTTGACTGGAAATATTCAAAATGAGAGCCCATAATTCTGCTCTCAGTGCTGTGGGGCTTCCTTGTCTGATATACTGTTGAGCAGCAGCACTGTCTTGTTCTGCTAGAACTGCCAAAAGTATAGAAAAATCTCATTAGAAAATTCATAATTTAAGAAATAACACTGAAATACTTAATTAAAAATCTTTGAGGAAGTTAACATTTCATCTTTATATCTAACATTACATCATGTCTTGACAACCTTCTTTTACTCTCTGAATTTTGATGTGGCCCTGTTTACAGCCCTATACATGTCAAGCTTTAAATTCCCCCACCTCTTACCTAATCTGGTAAAAGTTTTTAAAGATTTTTTTTTTTTAATTTGACAGACAGAGATTATAAGTAGGCAGAGAGGCAGGCAGAGAGAGAGAGGAGGAAGCAGGCTCCCTGCTGAGCAGAGAGCCCGATGCGGAGCTCCATCCCAGGACCCTGGGATCATGACCTGAGCTGAAGGCAGAGGCCCCAACCCACTGAGCCACCTAGGCGCCCCTGGTAAAAGTTTTTAATATAGGGTGCCTGGGTGGCTCAGTGGGGGCACCTGGGTGGCTCAGTGGGTTAAAGCCTCTGCCTTCGGCTCAGGTCATGATCCCAGGGTCCTGGGATCGAGCCCCGCATCGGGCTCTCTGCTCAGCGGGGAGCCTGTTTCCTCCTCTCTGCCTGCCTCTCCGCCTACTTGTGATCTCTCTCTGTCAAATAAATAAATAAAAATCTTTAAAAAAAAAAGTTTTTAATATAGGTATCTGGAAATCAATTTGCTTTAACTATAGCTTGCTTATTTATTTATTTATTTATTTATTTATTGGTGGGTGCTCTGTCTTCATTTTTTTTTAATTTTATTTTTTCAGTGTTCCAGAATTCATTGTTTATGCACTATACCCAGCGCTCCGCGTAATAAGTGCCCTTCACAACACCAGGCCCTCCCAACCCCCCACACTCCTCCCCTCCAAAACCCTCAGTTTGTTTCTCAAAGTCCACAGTCTGTCATGGTTGTTTCCCCTTCCGATTTCCCCCAACTCACTTCTCTCCTTCACCCAATGTCCTCTGTGTTATTCCTTATGCTCCACAAGTAAGTGAAACCATATGATACTTGACTGTCTCTGCTTAACTTATTTCACTCAGCATAATCTCCTCCAGTCCCGTCCATGTTGATACAAAAGTTGGGTATTCATCCTTTCTGATGAAGGCTTAATACTCCATTGTATTTATGCACATATATAGTTAATCTTTGGATTCCATGATCAAGTAAAGTCATATTTACAAAAAACTCAAATTTCTTATGCATATTCTCTAAGTCATGGATGCTCTAGTATTTGGAAGTAGTATGGTATTTGAAGTATTATGGCTAAGAATTATAAAGGTGATGAGCACTGGGTATTATATGCAACTAATGAATCGTTGAATACTCCATCAGAAACTAATGATATATGTTGGCTAATTGAACATAATAAAAAAAGGAATTATATAGGATGTAAGATATCTATTAGATGATTTCTTAGCTACCTGCCAAACTCAACAGAAAAGAGAGATTTAAATAAAAAGAGGTAAAAAATAAAAGATCTGATAACCTTTAAGAAGCCCAAAAACTATTTGTAAGCAGCCAAGTATACAAAATTAATACATTATCCTGCTTTCATTTTCATTAATGAAAATATCAGCTATTAGGTCTGGAAATAAAGGCTCTCCCAAACAAGCAAAACAAAAAAAAGCAAAAAAAGATATTCCAGACAACTGCTGATATTTATCTAACATAATGTTTTCTTATTATTTTCTTCTTACTATTTTTTTAAAAGATTTTATTTATTTATTCATTTGTCAGAGAGAGAGAGAGAGAGAGCACGCGCACAAGCAGGCAGAGTGGCAGGCAGAGGTGGAGAGAGAAGCGGGCTCCCTACTGAGGAAGGAGCCCAATGCGAGACTTGATCCCAGGACCCTGAGATCATGACCTGAGCTGAAGGCAGCAGCTTAACCATCTAAGCCACCCAGGTGTTCCTCTTTTCTTCTTAAAAGGGAAAAAAAACTTATACTAAATGAAAATTACTTAACCTAAAGAAATAAAGGGACCATATAAAATAAAAAAAGCCAAGGCATATTCTTTAATTTGTAATTGTGTTTAATGCAAATGTCAAGCATATGAAGGAAAAATGATGAAGTCTGGAATAAATGTGATTTTGAAAACTGAACTAGTGAGTTTAGAATATGACAATACAAATGCTGTAGAAGGTACCTGTGACACAAAGACTTATCTGCACTTTGTATTTCAAAGACAAAACAAGATTTATAAAAACAAGGAAAAGAATCTTCAAAGGTGGGGAAAAATTATTCCCCAGAACACTAAGAGCTGCTTTGGTTATTAAGCCTTACCACTGTGAACAGTCATAGAGAAGCATGAAAGTTATAGTTTCTCCTGATGCAGGGGCATATTCCCATTAACACTAATGAGAAGTGTGTGGGCACATCAAAGAGAGAGCCTGCTTCTTTGATTTTAAAATGAAATTCTGTTGAATGGAATAAGCTAACATTCTTGAAGAATGTGTGTCTGCATTTATTATTTCATTTTTAGTGAGCCATCTGTGTACTTTTTTATCTAACATTTATTGATGAAGCGAAAATGACGCATTTCTCCTCTTTAAAAAGATTCCTATTATATTAACTACACAACTAAATATTACTCTTTTTAGATTTTTGACTTTTTAGAGATTGAATTTCAGTTGGAGGTACAGAATGCAGACATTTACTTCAGACTATTTCATTTTCAGAAAGTATAAGTATAATCAAAAGCTTACCTTTTTGCCCAATACGTACATGCTCATTTTCAAAAAGTTCTAAAAATGATAAAATAAAATTATTAGACACAAATATGATTAACCATGTTTAGAACAATATTAAGTATATTTCTGCTATTGATACTGTTTTAAAGCTAAATGGCTCTATGGAGAACTATAAGAATATATATCTTTAGGGGCGCCTGGGTGGCTCAGTGGGTTAAAGCCTCTGCCTTCAGCTCAGGTCATGATCCCAGGGTCCTGGGATCAAGCCCTGCATCGGGCTCTCTGCTCAGCGGGAAGCCTGCTTCCCTTCCTCTCTCTGGCTGCCTCTCCGCCTACCTGTGATCTCTGTCTGTCAAATAAACAAATAAAATCTTAAAAAAAAAAAAAAAAGAATGTATATCTTTATATGTAGAAAATCTTTTTTTAAGTTGTTTAAAGTTTATGGAAATTAAAAATGAGTTAAGAACATTTAATCAGAAAAAAAGGTGATAACTAATTTTCCTTTGTTAAAATAAAACAATATCTTTTCAGAACAGAAAAATGTCTACTCATCTTGACAGCTTCATTTGCAAAGCCCTACTTTTGCTCTCTAATCTGCCATGACAGCATAGCTAAAAAAAGCCTTAATGTTATCATAGGTAAAATCCCACTATACAAATGCCATTTTAAAAGATTATATTGGAAAAACAAAGACTTACTTTTAAAAAATAAAAGGTTTTATTTATTTATTCATTTTGAGAGAGATAGAGAGCAAGCAAGCACAAGAGAGCAGGGGGAGGGGCGGGGGAGAGGGAGAGAGAAAATCTCAAACAGACTCCATGCTGAGCTCAGAGCCCAATGTGGGGCTGGATCCCATGATTCTGGAGATCATGACTTGAGCCAAAGTCAAGAGTCAGGTGCTTAACCAACTGAGCCACCCAGGCACCCCAAAGATTTGCTTTTAAAGTACCAATCATAATGGGAAAAGACTCAATAAATGAGAGCACATTAAAAAAGAAAAAAACTTCTATTCATCAAAAGACACCATTGTGGGGCACCTGGGTGGCTCAGTGGGTTAAAGCCTCTGCCTTTGGCTCGGGTCATGATCCCAGGATCCTGGGATCGAGCCCCACATCAGGCTTTCTGCTTAGCAGGGAGCCTGCTTCCTCCCTCTCTCTCTCTCTCTGCCTGCCTCTCTGCCTACTTGTGATCTCTATCTGTCAAATAAATAAATAAAATCTTTAAAAACAAACAAACAAAACAAAAGACACCATTGAGAGTCAAAAGGTATGCCGTAGAGTGGGGAACTGTATCTGCAATGCATATACCTGACAAAGGACTTGTATCTTGAACATGTAAAGAACTCCTGGTAAAGATAGACGACTATCTGACAAAATAGGCAAAACAAGCGAACAGGTTATTTACAAAAGAGGAGACCCAAAGGACTACTAAAGTAATGAAAAGAGACTCAACCACATTAGTCACCCGAGAATGTAATTAAAAGCATTATGAAATGCATACCCATCGCAATGATGAAATGGAAGATGGACAATTCTACATACAAAGAAAATGGAGTAAATGAACTTTTCATACAAAGGTGGTGGGACTGTAAATAGTGCAGCCACTTGGAAAACCAGAAGCACCTACTAACACAGAACGTATGCACATCCTAGGACAATTAGTAATCTGTTCTTGGGTATACACCTTAATGCATTCATATGTGCCCTAAGGGACATATACTAGAACATTCATGGCAGCACTACTGGTAATAACCAAATAGTGGGAACAACTTGAATGACCATCAACAGTAGAAATCATCAACTGTATGATCCCATATCTACAAAGTAAAAAATAGGCAAAACTAACCTACAATATTAGAAGTCAGGATAGTTGTTACCCATGGAGGTTGCTAGAGTGTAGAATTGTACCTGGAGGCTTCTGGGATGCTGGTAATACTCTATCTCTTGATCTAGTCAGAGGTTTCACAAGTGTTTTCACTTCATAAAAATTCACTGATCTGTATACTTAGGATCTGTGTCCTTTTCAGTATGTACGTTATACTACTATAATGTTACTCAAAAATTAGAGGAAAAAAAAGATCATGCAACTATGAGAGGGAAAGATTTTAGCTCTTTTCCCCATCCTACAGAAAATCAGTTTTTCCATTTTCTTTCTCTTTCTCCCCACCAGCTGAGAAAGGAGGAGCTGTTAACTGGATTTGTTAGATTCTACAACAGTGATTAGTTTACCTCTTCTAATGAATGGGATAACCATGTATTAAGGGCCATGAACTTACATGTGACTGTCTGGGTAAGTACAGCCCGGGTCCCCTGGCAACCTGGTGACCATCTTGGCACTTGATTCCCTCCTCCCAATTTCTAGCAGTCCTGCTTTGAGGAGTAGAGAATAAAAACAACTGCATCAACTAAAGAGACTATCAGCCTCCTCTAGCAGATGTAGCGTTCCTTCCTCTGCTATATGTATGTATGTATGTAGGTATATGTATATATGCATATGTATGTGTATAATAATATACATTTATGTATGTATGTATATGCGTAATATGTAATGTATGTAATAACAGCAAATACCACACTGATTCTTATCTGAATCTTATTTTCCACTACATCTTCACCAAGAGTAAAGATTATGTCACACCTATGTGTTCACTAGTCTCTGGCCCTTAGCAGGGTCTCATATTTGTTGTGTTACAGTGAATCAAAAAAGAAAGAACTGTATTCTAGATTGAGAAAATAATTAGGCTTTCTAAAGCATAGGTAAGCACAGGATCTAGAATAATTTTAAGCAATTCTTAAGGGTTATTTAAAAAATGAAAAACATAAATATCATTCAAAGTTATATTATTATTATTTTCTTTTCCTTTTGTTATATGTATAGCTATCACTGGCAATAAACAGAAATATAAGGTATCTGTCTTAGTCTGTTCAGGTTACTACAATAAAACACTCACAGACTGGGTTATAAACAAGAGAAATTTATTTCTTACAGTTCTGGGGACTGGAAGTTCAAGATCAGGGCACCAGGTTGGGTGCATGCCCTATTCTGGGTTGCAAACTGCTGACTTTTCTCTGTGTCCTCACATGGTGGAAGGAGCTAAAGAGCTCTTTCACAAGGGCACTCATGTCATGCATGAGGGCACCACCCTCCTGACCTAATCATTTTCCTGAGGACCCACCTAATACCATCACCTTGGGGATTAGAACTTCAAAATATTTCAGGACAAAAACATCTAAACCACAGAAATATCTTATTCTGTGAGATATATGATATCTTCTCATAAAATAAAAAGGACTATCAAAGGTCAGGAGGGGAGGCAGCATATAATGGCAGACTTTGGAAGGAGACTGTTTAGTTTTGAATCTTGGTTCTAGCACTTACTAGCTTTGTGACCTTGCACAAGTTACTTAACATCTCCACGTCTTCAATTTAAAATGGTAGTAAAACTTCTATCTCATATGATACTAGAAAATTAAAACCATAATCAAGTATAACTATATACCACCAGAATGACTACAAAGAAGATGGCATACATCAAGCATTAGCAAGGATATAGGACAACTTCTTCTACTCTCATACCTTGTTGGTGGAAGTGTAAACTGGTACTACCATTTTTGAAAATTCTTTGGAAATTATCTACCAAAGCTGAACTTATGCAAATGCCAGGAGAGAAGAATCATTTTCCCAGGTATATACTTAACAGAGGTGTATACATATGTTCACCAAGAGAAACAAACTAGGATGTTCATAGCAGATTTATTTGTAATAGCCCCAAACTTGAAACTTCCCAAATACTTATCAACAGTAGAATACTATAATGCAAAAAAATTGCCCACAAATACACACAATATGGCTGAATCTCGCAAACATAATGTGGAACAAAAGTCGTCAAACATCAAAGAGCACATACTATTATGCTTTCATTCATACGAAGTTCAAGAATTGGCAAAATTAATCTATTCTGCTAGAAATCAGAATAGTGGTTATCTTTGACAAAGGGAATAAAGATTGAAAGAGGATAGGACGGGGCTTCAGTTAATTGATCTGGGTGGTATTTTATTTTATTTTTATTTTTAAAAAGATTTTATTTATTTATTTGACAGACAGAGATCACAAGTAGGCAGAGAGGTATACAGAGAGAGAGGAAAGGGAGCAGGCTCTCTGCTGGGCAGAGAGCCCGATGCGGGGCTTGATCCCAGGACCCTGGGATCATGACCTGAGCCGAAGGCAGAGGCTTTAACCCACTGAACCACCCAGGTGCCCCCTGGGTGGTATTTTTTTTTTTTTAAGATTTTATTTATTTATTTGACAGACAGAGATCACAAGTAGGCAGAGAGGCAGGCAGAGAGAGGGAGAAGCAGGCTCCCCACTGAGCAGAGAGCCTGATGCGGGACTCGATCCCAGGACCCCTGGGTGGTGTTTTAATATGTGTGTCCACTTCATAAAAATTCAATGAGTCATTCTCTTATGATATATGTATTTTTCCTTTTTAATAAAAATATAATCTCTACACGCAACGTGGAGCTCAAACTCACAACCCAGATATCAAGAGTCACGCTCTCTACCAACTGAGTCAGGCACATGCCCCTGTAATTGTCCATATGCATTATACATTAATAAAGTTTTTAAAATGGTAATAGAACATACCTTCTAGAGATACTGGGGTTAAAATTAGATAATACACATGTAACATATAGTATGTATTCAATGACTTTATTGTATTTGTTATTGTTATTAATAATAAGAAACAGCCAACTTCTTTATTTTACAGAGAAAGAAACAAGTCCAGAAATGTAAAGTGACTTGCCCAAGTCACACAGCTAGCCAGTGGTGGAGGAAAGACTGGCACAATTCCACAACCATATAGGCCTCCATATTTTAAGCCAATTTTTACTTCTTGTTTATTATAGCTAAATACCAATCTGGTCTTTTATGAAAATCACATTTATTTATGCACAAAGAAGAAAAGCTGCAGAAGTTTTCTGTTGGGTTAATATTTAAAAGATACTAATTTTATAGCCTAAGTTTATACAAGGTAGAATATATGTATACAATTAACTTGGTGATACAAATAGTTATAAAGATAGATAGTAATGGCCAGTAAAGGAAAATACGAGTGCTGCCGATGACAATTTTGCCAACCAAATGATGTATTTTTTTTTAAAGATTTTATTTATTTATTTGAGAGAGAATGAGTGAGAGAGAGCATGAGAGAGGAGAAGGTCAGAGGGAGAAGCAGGCTCCCCAAGGAGCTGGGAGCCCTATGCGGGACTCAATCCTGGAAGTCCGGGATCATGACCTGAGCCGAAAGCAGTCGCTCAAACAACTGAGCCACCCAGGTGCCCAAATGATGTAAGTATGTTTAATGACTTTTCAAAATTAAAGACCTTCAAATTAAAAGACAAAATCTAGTTGAATTCTGATAATAAAAACATACAGAATTCTATTCAATAATTAACAGAAATCAAGGAGAAGCAAAAAGTATGCTTGGTTTTCAGACATTAAAAAGTTACTAGATTAATTTGGAAATGACTAGATAAGCCTTCAACTCGTTCTCATTTACCATTAATTATATGGTGTATGGAAGAAACACTCACCAGGAGGCACTTGTGTAGAATCATCTATACCCAGCTGTCCTGTAGTTAAGCCGAGTTCTACAAAGAATTCTTTCTGAAAAATAACAGAATTAACATACATCTCAGACTTTGCTACACAATATTTAAAAAATCAGTCTCCTCCAAACATCAGCTTAAATAAAAATTACAATGTGAAATGAATCTTTGCTTCATTCAAATATCTTAAAAAGAGGATTTTATTGAACTTTTCAAGAGTAATGAGATAGTCAGAATTTTGCCTTTTTAAGTAATAGATTAATCAGTTAAGTAAGACATGATAATTATACTTAAAAAAAAAGATTTTATTTATTTATTTGACAGAGAGAGAAACAGAAGAGATGGGAACACAAGCAGGTAGGAGAGGGAAAAGCAGGCTTCCCGCTGAGCAGGGAGCCCGATGTGGGGCTCAAGCCCAGGACCCCAGGATCATGACTCGAGCTGAAGGCAGACACATAACAACTGAGCCACCCAGGCACCCTGATAATTATACTTTTGAGTAAAGAACTAATAACATTCAAATCTTTCCTAACACACACACACACACACACACACACACACAGTATGTGTAGAACTCAACAATTTTATTTTTTAAATTCATTGCCTAAAATTACCAAAATGATTCTCTACCTGTTTTCTATGGTGCTATACTTCACTTTGCCTTTAATCAACTAAACACTGCAAATATCCAAAACAACTTAATTTTTAAGTAAAATTAAACTACCAAGCGTTCTGCTAAACTAAGAACAAATTAGATTTATTCTCCAGACTTCCTCCACTTATCTAGTAATGTCCAGGGAAAGTAAACATGTTTGTCTGTTATTTTTTAAATATACAACAACCTCATATTATTCACATTATGTTTATTCCTTAAGTAATTAAATATTTCTATTAATATTTGCCTCAGTGTTTTGTTATTATTCTAATTGCTAAAACCAAACTTCCTTCTCCTTTAAAAGATGAAATTAGTTTTAATCCTTCATAATTATGTATTATTATTTAAGTTAGTGATTTATTTCTGCCCCTCATAAGATAGTTATCCAGCCTAACATGCATAGTCATTTTATTTTTGTATTGATTTTAAGTAACTGATGTTATACTTCAATTTTTAACTAAACTTGAATTTTATATATACTTTTAAAAAGCACTTCAGTTTATGTTTCTAATTTTTAACGACTAAAGAGGAAAAGTCCCTTCATACTATGGAAGGGACCTAGATCCGATAAACATGTCGATATTAGCTTTTGTAACCACAATGGAGAAGAGAATTTTACTTATGCTAAGTCATGTTAAGGTGCAGAAACAGAACTCTGAACATTTATTTTCTATCTCACTGCTCTGTACTATTTTTCACTCAATATCAGTAGACCTGCACCCCAATCTCAGATTTCCTTCAAAACTTACCCAAGATACTAGGCTTTCTGGGATGCCTTCCTTGAAATTCTGGTCTACTAGAAACAACTTTCTATGCTACATGTATTACCTTTTATAAACCTCTAGCAAAGAACAGAATCATATCATATTGAAATTATCTTCTTACTGTCCATCTCCCCAGTAATCTGAAGCTCCTGGAAGACAAGGACTGTGTCTTAAAAATATTTGTACCCCCGGAACTTAGCAGTGTGCTAAGTGACACATTGCAGAGGGACCCCATAAATATTGAGTCACCATGCTGAGCTCTAGTTTTCAACCTGTTGCCTCCTTGTGACTGAATCGGTAAATACAAATGAGCTGACAATTTCACTTTAGAGTTAAAAAATTTTAGTTTATTAAAAATGTCCTTTTAACATGGATGAGTTTACATAACACTGTGAACTAGGTTTGAAAGCTATCTATTATAGGATCATTTGACTCATTGAGCCTCAGTTCAGTAATCACACACACAGACCAGGGTCTCAAATAAACTATGCATCTTGGAGTCAGAACCATATCCCCAGGCCACATGACTCAAGGAAAGAGGGAATAACTAGCCCTAGTCACAGCAGGAAGAGAAGGACTAACCATACTCTTAGTGGGGACAGCCACAAGTTTTTTGAAAATTAGCCACAGGCTTTGGTTCTTCAATAGCTAAGAACGAATCCACATCAACTCCAGGTCCCCCCAGACAGACAGAAGGCATAACTAGTCCCACTCACACACATACTAAACCTTTTCATACAGCATCCTTTTCCTGCTTCTTTACCTAGCAAACTCCTTCAAACTAGTCCAAATGGCAGTACTCTAAGAAGACCTCCCACCACTTCCAGCAGAAGAATCTTCCACAGCCTCTTCTGTATATTTTGTACAAACTACTACAAACAGGTCTTCTAATATTTTTTAAAAATAACTTCTTAAAAATTAATTTTTAATTGATTATATTTTAACAGTAATGATGAACAGTTATATACTACTTACTAAGTTTCAGGTACCAACTATATGTCTTATATTTTAGTTTCTTAGGTCTTCCATTAAAAAAAAAAAGTCCCACTTAACCGGGTGGCTTTAAACAGACATTTATTCTCACAGTTCTAGAGGCTAGAATCAAGGTGTTAACAAGGCCATGCTCTCCCTGAAAATTCTAGGGGAGATCTGTTCTAAGCCTTTCTTTTAGCTTCTGGTCTTGCTGGCAACTTTCAGTGTTCCTTGCCTTATAGATGCCTAACTCCAATCTCTGCCTCTACTGTCTTTAGAAACTCTCCTTGTATGTCTCTCTTCTGTGTCTCTTCTCTTCTTATAAAAACACTGGTCATACTGGAATAGGGCTCACTGTATTTCCGTAAGATATCATCTTAACTTGATTGATCTGCAGTGACCCTATTTCTTTTCTTTTTTTTTTTAGTTTTTATTTATTTATTTGACAGACAGAGATCACAAGTAGGCAGAGAGGCAGGCAGAGAGGGAGAGGGGGAAGCAGGCTCCCTGCCAAGCAGTGACCCTATTTCTAAATGAAGTTACATTCACAAGTACTGAAGGTTAGGACTTCAACATATCTTCTTGAGGAACACAATTCAACTCATACTTTTACATCTTAACTTGTTGATCTATATAATACTTCTATGAGATGTTATTATCCTTCTTTACAAATAAGAAAACTAAGGCTCAAGGAAACTTGCCCAAGGTCACATAGCCAGTAAGGGGAAGAGCAAAAATTTAAATCCCAATTAGGGGGCTTCAGAATCTAATCAATTAACCATCATGCTATACTGTTTCCACATACAGCAAATAGTTTAAGACATCAAATCAGCTAAAAATATGTAACAACAAGAGACAAGATGGCGGGGAAGTAGGAGGAGGCGCCTTTTCAACCTGCACCCTAAAGTGAGCTGATTACCTACCAAAGAACTCCGATCACCCATGAAATCAGCCTGAGATCAGAATTATACACGTCTGGATCTCTACGGGGGCCAGAAGACGCCAGTGGGCAGGTAAAGTGGAGTGGGAACGTCGGACTGATATCGGAAGATAAACAAAAGGGGGAGGGAGCCACCAGAGGCGACCGACTGGAAAATAATACCCCAATACGAGAGTGCCCGGCATCTGGGGACCAGCATTAACTTGGAGTCTTGTTGAAAGCACTCAAAAGAGCAAAGACTCGCGCGGGGAAATTGTGGGAATCGGGGCGGATAGGGATAGGGGCTTAAGTCCCCAGACCCAGGGCAGCATCCCCGGGCGCTGAGCCGGAGAGTGCGGCGGAGAAACCTGGTCTTTGTCCCTGAGCCGCCAGTGCGCCCGAGAACGGGTGGAGTCCGGCTCCCGTGAGGGGCTGGGAGCCACACCAGACGGCAGAACGCGCACCTTACTGGAGGTGCACGCGTGCCTCAACCTCCCCTGAGAGAGGTGCACGCCCAGCCTGGTGTTCTGGGACCCACGCGGCGATAGACCCACGCGGCGATAGAGCCGATAGAGCTGGAGGCGCCGCGCCCCAAACCATCCCCTGGGAGAGGTGCGCGCAAGCACTGAGCTCTCAGCCCCAGCCAGCGGGAAAATCTCAGTGTGCGATTGCTGCTTGGAACCTCTCTGGCGGTCTGGAGCTGCCCAGACAGCCACAGCTGCCTTGGTTTTGCGTACAAGCAGGAGATCCTGCGTCCCCAGGGACCGTGTCTCAGAACCTGCTCTGCCAGCGGCCCAGCGGCTGCAGCACCTGCAGGGGAGCAGACTGAGCCTTCTCTCTGAGAGGGAGGTTGGGGTGCAGTTTTCTTTCCTCTAAACCTCCAAAAACCATCAAAAGCTGTCAAGGCGAGAGAAAAGAAGTGAACAAACATAAAAACCTCCAGAGAACAAAAACCTGAAAAAAAAACGTTTTTCTCAGAGCCCACCCCCTTGAGGGGGTCGGGAGGACTTAACTCAGGGAACATCATTGACTGAAAACCCACGTGGCAGCCCCCTCCCCCAGAAAACAAATCAGGAAAAAAAAAAAAAAAGACTACAAGAGAACAACCACCACTACTTCATAGATACAACTTTTATTTTTAATTCTTTCCCACTATTCTGGTTCTTTTTTTTTCTTTTTTTATATAGATAATTTTTTAACCTATTTACCATCACAGTGAGATGTCCAGTACATCAAATTCCATGATAAACTTCTAACCTGAATTTTTTTTGATACATACACATGTGTTTTTCTTTTGCTTTTCTATTTTCTTAATTTTTAAAAAAATTTTTAATTTAGTTTAGTCCAGTTTATTCCTTTTTTATTTTTATTTTCTAATATTCATATAGAGTTAAACTTCAAGGTAACCCCCTTTCTCCAAGCAATGCTACCCCTATAGGTGAACCAATTTTTAATCCCCCTTTTTCTTAGGAAAGTTGAGTCCTTTAACAAAGATATCAAGATACATCCAGGAAGAATCAAAATAACCTTCCTCGCCCACACCGAGAATCTATAACCATGCTCCCATCTTTTTCTTCTGCCAGTGTCTCTGTGTATTTATGTTTGTCTGGATAGTATATAAATCTTATACTTGGGGTTCTTCTTGACGAGGCTCCTCCTTTTTTTTGCTTATATATATATTTTTTTTCTCTCGTCATATACTTTTATCAGTCTTTTTGTTTGTCTGTTTTTGTTCGTATATGTCATAAACCTTACCCTGGGGCCCATTTGGGCTGAACCTTCACTTTTATCTTCCCTTTTTTTCCTGTCTCTCTCTCTCTCCCTCTTTTTTCTTTTTCTTTTCTTTTTTCTCTCATTTGGGTGGGGAATCCTGAGTGCTCAGAAGCGTTCCAGGGTGCACCTTGACTGCACCACGGTCAATACATCCAGCTACATCTGTCCAGTCATCTCTCACCAAAATGACTAGGAGGAGGAATCCCCAACAGAAGAAAAATACAGAGGATGGGCCTTCTGCAACAGAGCTAACGGCTATCAACATAGACAATATGTCAGAAAGAGAATTCAGGCTAACAATTATCCAGGCAATAGCTAGGTTGGAGAAAGCCATGGATGACCAAACAGAATTGATTAGGGCAGAATTGAAAGCGACCAGAGAGGAGGTTCATAATGTTAGGGCAGAGCTGAAGGCCACCAGGGATGAGGTTCACAACGCTCTCAATGAGTTCCAATCTAATCTAAATTCTCTAAAAGCTAGGGTAACTGAGACAGAAGATAGAATTAGTGATCTGGAGGACAAACAAATAGAGAGAAAGGATCAGGAGGAAGCCTGGAACAAACAGCTTAGAAGCCACGAAAACAGAATCAGGGAAATAAATGATGCCATGAAACGTTCCAACGTCAGAATTATTGGAATCCCTGAAGGGGAGGAGAAAGAAAGAAGTCTAGAAGATATAGTGGAACAAATTTTTCATGAAAATTTTCCCAATCTTGCGAATGGAACAAGTGTTCATGTACTAGAAGTAGAAAGGTCCCCCCCCCAAGATTATAAATTCAAAAAAAACATCCAGGCACCTCATAGTAAAATTGAGGAATCATAATTATAGATACAATCTCTTGAAAGCCGCTAGGACAAAGAACCTCCTTACATACAGAGGAAAGCCCATCAGAATAACGTCAGACCTGTCCACAGAGACCTGGCAAGCCAGAAAGGGCTGACAAGATATATTCAGGGCACTAAATGAGAAGAACATGCAGCCAAGAATACTTTATCCAGCAAGACTGACATTCAAAATGGATGGAGAGATAAAGAGTTTCCAAGACCGGCAAGGCTTGAAAGACTATGCAACCACCAAGCCGACACTGCAGGAAATATTAAGGGGGGTTCTATAAAAGAGGAAAAATCCTAAGAATAGCATTGAACAGAAATATAGAGACAATCGACAGAAAGAAAGACTTCAAAGATAACACGATGTCAATAAAAACGTATCTCTCAATAATCACTCTCAATGTGAATGGCCTAAATGCACCCATAAAACGACACAGGGTTGCAGATTGGATAAAACGACAGGACCCATCCATATGTTGTCTACAAGAGACCCATTTTGAACCTAAAGATACACCCAGACTGAAAGTGAAGGGATGGAGAAGCATCTTTCACGCCAATGGGCCTCAAAAGAAGGCCGGGGTAGCGATTCTCATATCAGATAAATTAGATTTTAAACTAAAGACGGTAGTCAGGGATACAGAAGGACACTACATCATTCTTAAAGGGACTATCCACCAAGATGATCTAACAATTGTAAATATCTATGCCCCCAATATGGGAGCAGCCAATTACATAAGAAAACTATTAATCAAGATAAAGAGTCATATTGATATGAATACATTAATAGTAGGAGATCTTAACACGCCTCTCTCAGAAATAGACAGATCATCGAAGCAGAAAATCAATAAAGAAATAAGAGCATTGAATGACACATTGGACCAGATGGACCTCATAGATATATACAGAACATTCTACCCTAAAACAACAGAATACTCATTCTTCTCAAGTGCACATGGAACCTTCTCCAGAATAGACCACATACTGGGTCACAAATCAGGGCTCAACCGATACCAAAAGACTGAGATTATTCCCTGCATATTCTCAGATCACAATGCTTTGAAACTGGAGCTCAATCACAAGGAAAAGTTCAGAAGGAACTCAAATACCTGGAAGCTAAAGACCACCTTGCTTAAGAATGCTTGGATCAACCAGGAGATCAAAGAAGAACTTAAACAATTTATGGAAACCAATGAGAACGAAGACACTTCACTCCAAAACCTATGGGATACAGCAAAGGCGGTCCTAAGGGGGAAATTCATAGCCATCCAAGCCTCCCTCAAAAAAATTGAAAAATCCAGAATACACCAGCTGTCTCTACACCTTAAAGAACTGGAGAATCAACAACAAATCAAACCAACTCCACACGTAAGAAGGGAAATAATCAAGATTAGAGCAGAGATCAACGAGGTAGAAACCAGAGACACAGTAGAACGTATCAACGAAACTAGAAGCTGGTTTTTTGAAAGAATCAATAAGATCGATAAACCATTGGCCACACTAATCCAAAAGAAAAGAGAGAAAGCCCAAATTAATAAAATTATGAATGAAAAGGGAGAGATCACAACTAACACCAAGGAAGTAGAAACAATCATCAGAAGCTATTATCAACAGTTATATGCCAATAAGCTAAGCAACCTAGATGAAATGGATGCATTCCTGGAAAACTATAAACTCCCAAAATTGAACCAGGAAGAAATTGACAACCTGAATAGACCGATATCTAGTAACGAGATTGAAGTAGTGATCAAAAACCTCCCAAAAAACAAGAGCCCAGGACCTGACGGATTCCCTGGGGAATTCTATCAAACTTTCAAAGAAGAAATAATACCTATTCTCCTGAAGCTGTTTCAAAAAATTGAAGCAGAAGGAAAACTTCCAGACTCTTTTTATGAAGCCAGCATTACCCTGATCCCCAAACCAGGCAAAGACCCTACCAAAAAGGAGAATTTCAGACCGATATCACTGATGAATATGGATGCTAAGATTCTCAACAAGATCCTAGCAAACAGGATCCAACAGCACATTAAAAAGATTATCCACCATGACCAGGTAGGATTCATCCCTGGGTTACAAGGATGGTTCAACATTCGCAAATCAATCAATGTGATAGAACAAATCAATAAGAGAAGAGAGAAGAACCACATGATCCTCTCCATTGATGCAGAAAAAGCTTTTGACAAAATCCAGCATCCGTTCCTGATTAAAACGCTTCAAAGTATAGGGATAGAGGGAACATTCCTGAACTTCATCAAATCTATCTATGAAAAACCCACAGCAAATATCATCCTCAATGGGAAAAAGCTCGCAGCCTTCCCATTGAGATCAGGAACACGACAAGGATGCCCACTCTCACCACTCTTGTTCAACATAGTATTAGAAGTCCTAGCAACAGCAATCAGACAACAAAGAGAAATAAAAGGTATCCAGATTGGCAAGGAAGAAGTCAAACTCTCTCTCTTCGCAGATGACATGATTCTTTATATGGAAAACCCGAAAGACTCCACCTCCAAACTACTAGAACTCATACAGCAATTCAGTAATGTAGCAGGATACAAAGTCAATGTCCAGAAATCAGTGGCTTTCTTATACACTAACAATGAAAATACAGAAAGGCAAATTAGAGAATCAATTCCATTTACTATAGCACCAAAAACCATAAGATACCTCGGAATAAACCTAACCAAAGAGGTTAAAGATCTGTACTCGAGGAACTACAGAACACTCCTAAAAGAAATTGAAGAAGACACAAAAAGATGGAAGACCATTCCATGCTCTTGGATGGGAAGAATAAACATCGTTAAAATGTCTATACTGCCCAGAGCAATCTATACTTTTAATGCCATTCCAATCAAAATTCCACCAGTATTTTTCAAAGAGCTGGAGCAAATAATACTAAAATTTGTATGGAATCAGAAGAGACCCCGAATTGCTAAGGAAATGTTGAAAAACAAAAATAAAACTGGTGGCATCACGTTACCTGATTTCAAGCTTTACTACAAAGCTGTGATCACCAAGACAGCATGGTACTGGCATAAAAACAGACACATGGACCAGTGGAACAGAGTAGAGAGCCCAGATATGGACCCTCAACTCTATGGTCAAATAATCTTTGACAAAACAGGAAAAAATATCCAGTGGAAAAAAGACAGTCTCTTCAATAAATGGTGCTGGGAAAACCGGACAGCTATATGTAGAAGAATGAAACTTGACCATTCTCTTACACCGTACACAAAGATAAATTCGAAATGGATAAAAGACCTCAACGTGAGACAGGAATCCATCAGAATCCTCGAGGAGAACATAGGGAGTAACCTCTTTGATATCAGCCATAGCAACTTCTTTCAAGATATGTCTCCAAAGGCGAAGGAAATAAAGGCAAAGATGAACTTCTGGGACTTCATCAAGATAAAAAGCTTCTGCACAGCAAAAGAAACAGTCATCAAAACAAAGAGGCAACCCACGGAATGGGAGAAGATATTTGCAAATGACAGTACAGATAAAAGGTTGATATCCAGGATCTATAAAGAACTCCTCAAACTCAACACACACAAAACAGATAATCATATTAAAAAATGGGCAGAAGATATGAACAGACACTTCTCCAATGAAGACATACAAATGGCTACCAGACACATGAAAAAATGTTCATCATCACTAGCCATCAGGGAGATTCAAATCAAAACCACATTGAGATACCACCTTACACCAGTTAGAATGGCCAAAATTAGCAAGACAGGAAACAACGTGTGTTGGAGAGGATGTGGAGAAAGGGGAACCCTCTTACACTGTTGGTGGGAATGCAAACTGGTGCAGCCACTTTGGAGAACAGTGTGGAGATTCCTCAGGAAATTAAAAATAGAGCTTCCCTATGACCCTGCAATTGCACTGCTGGGTATTTACCCCAAAGATACAGATGTAGTGAAAAGAAGGGCCATCTGTACCCCAATGTTTATAGCAGCAATGGCCACGGTCGCCAAACTGTGGAAAGAACCAAGATGCCCTTCAACGGATGAATTGATAAGGAAGATGTGGTCCATATACACTATGGAGTATTATGCCTCCATCAGAAAGGACGAATACCCAACCTTTGTAGCAACATGGACAGGACTGGAAGAGATTATGCTGAGTGAAGTAAGTCAAACAGAGAAAGTCAAGTATCATATGGTTTCACTTATTGGTGGAGCATAACAAATAATACAGAGGACAAGGGTAGATGGAGAGGAGAAGGGAGTTGAGGGAAATTGGAAGGGGAGGTGAACCATGAGAGACTATGGACTCTGAAAAACAACCTGAGGGTTTTGAAGGGGCGGGGTGGGAGGGTGGGGGAACCAGGTGGTGGGTATTAGGGAGGGCACAGATTGCATGGAGCACTGGGTGTGGTGAAAAAACTATGAATACTGTTACGCTGAAAATAAATAAAAAATTGGAAGAAAAAAAAAAAACATCAAGTATATAGTAGATACTCAATAAACAGCAGTTGGATTTATAGTTGTATCTTAAAAAAAAATATGTAACAACAAAATAGCAGTTCCTTATCTTATACATTCCTCTGTCATACGCATACACACATGTGCACACACAGTCATAACTGGCCACTACCCAGGGACAACTATTTACAGCTTTTTTCCTGGTATTTACCTCCATATTTCAAGTAACACTTATTGCTACTTTTTTTTTTTTAAGATTTTATTTATTTATTTGACAGAGATCACAAGTAGGCAGAGAGGCAGGCAGAGAGAGAGGTGAGAAGCAGGCTCCCTGCTGAGCAGAGAGCCCGATGCGGGGCTCGATCCCAGGACCCTGAGATCATAACCTGAGCCGAAGGCAGAGGCTTAACCCACTGAGCCACCCAGGCACCCCACTTATTGCTACTTTTAACAGTTTCAGATATCTATTGATTTTTTATTGTAAATAAGGATTTTAGCTCAGGTACATTCTCTTTTCCTCCATCATTCCAATATAATTATATATCCATTCTTTATTAAATCCATATTAAGAGTTTGCATTATGACTAAATATCCACTGCTGAGCCACGCAGTATGTGATAAATGTTTCCTTTTTTTGTACTATTTTTAATATATGTAGCTCATAATTTAATATATGTAGCTCATAATCCTTTTTTTATATACATAATCTTCTCTAAACATTTATCTCTTCCTGTACCTCCAACAACTCTGAAAAGACCATCCACAATATAATTGTGCATGTGGTCAAACTTTTCTTGCAAACACTCATCCTGGAACCCTCCCTGTCTGGAATCCCTGTGCTCTGGCCTTACGCACACCCTTTGCCCTGAAACTTCTTTTCACTCTCATTCTGGAAATTTTTCTTCTCTTAGGTTGGAACCCTGTTTCCTGGGTCCCCTATTTTGCTCTTTTTATGAGCTTGTTTTGGAGGCTTTCTTCCAATAGGTCCCCTAATAAGAGTAAATATTTTAGATCACATACATCTGAAAACGTCCACTCCAACCTCATACTTGATTAACCGTTGGCTACATATAAAATTCTTGCCTGGAAATCATTTGGATTGTTAAAGGGATTACTTCAAAATCTCCTTGCTTTCAGTTTTGCTGCTGAGAAGTGAGATGCCACTCTAATTCCTGACACCTTATATGTATTCTCTTTCTCTTCTATAAAATGGTTTTAGAGTCCTCTTTTCAGGGGCCTTTATATGGGTCTTCTTTCATTCATAGCATTGGAAAGTGGGTAGGCCTTTTCATTCATAGGATTCATTCACAGGAATCAGAGATTCCTATCTTTCAGATCTTGGGAATTTTTTCTTTTTTTTAAGATTTTATTTATTTATTTACCAGAGCAAGCACGAGAGAGGCAAGCACAAGCAGGGGGAACGGCAGGCAGGGGAGAAGCAGGCTCCCCGCTGAGTAAGGAGCCTGATGTGGGGCTCGATTCCAGGACCTGGGATCATGACCTGCGCTGAAGGCAGCCGCTTAACTGACTGAGCCACCCAGGCACCTGAGGTCTTAGGAATTTAAAAAATTCCCCTACCACTGTTTTCTTTTTCTGGAACTCCTATTAGTCAGATGTTAGTCCTTCTGGATTTATCATCTAGTTTAGAAAAAAAATCTTTTCCCTCTTATTTTCATTTGGCTTTTTGCTTTTGTTTTGTCTTCTGATAGAGATTTCTTCACCTTTGTTTTCAACTCTCCTACCATATTTTTGATTTCTAAATGTTCTTTCTCATTCTCATGTTTTGTTTTGTTTTAATAAAACTCCATTCTTTTGTAATTCTTATTTCACGAGTAGTTAACTTCTCTGAGAATATTAACGGTTTTTTTAAATATTTTATTTTATTTATTTGATAGAGAAAGATCACAAGTAGGCAGAGAGGCAGGCAGAGAGAGAGAGAGAAGCAGACTCCCTGCTAAGCAAAGAGCCCGATGCGGGGCTCGATCCCAGGACCTGAGATCATGACCTGAGCCGAAGGCAGCGGCTTAACCCACTGAGCCACCCAGGCGCCCCGAGAATATTAATGGTTTAAGTCTCCTGTTGGGAAGAAATATTTAACAGGCTAACTTCTTTGTCCATGTGAAGATGACCTTGGGTTTACCTTTACCCAGCACTGTTGCCCTGAAAATGTTCTGGATCTCACACATACCATATATACACACAGACACACAAATTACAGCAAGGAATGCCAGCTATATTCCTAACCAACGGGCTTTACAAAAAAAATATGACCCTTGATGGTAAATTACATTTGAAATGGGAGCTCTGAGTGGACTATAAAAATCTATTGGAAAACATAGGCATTAGCTGCCTGGTGTGGTGTCCCTTTACAGGACTTGGAAGTTATGCTCGTGTGCATTATAAGAAACAGTTCCTATCATGTACAACTTCCCTACGTTGTGCCTATGTAACTGTCACTTCCAATTGCATGCATTACTTGTCAGGGCTGGGAAGTAGCATAGGATTGGCTGTGAGGACACGCAGCGAAGATCTGCGTGATATACAGACATGCTGTGTTTTCTGTCCTGTACTATTCTACAAATCTAAGGGAACCTGATGCCAGTTTATGACCTATTGTATCCTGTGAGTGTGAATGTAACTCCAAACCTAAAACAATTACTAGTGCTCATGATAAGTATTCATTCCCTAAACTGGCTATTTTTCTTTTCTTTCTTTCTCTCTTTTTTTTGGGAGGGGGGGCGGTTTAATTTTGGTTTCTGCCTTTCAAATTGGAAGATTTCAAATAAACATCTGGAGATCCTAGGCTGGTCAGTCATATTTAGGAATGAGGCAATTGACTGGAAGCTGTGTCAGCAAGGATGGGGCATAGGGTGCAACAGAGGGAGAGAACTGGGCAGGCACAGTGATGGAGGTAGGGGATGAGGGTATTAGTCTCATCATTTGGTCAACTTTCACTTAACTTCTCTGTTTTCAAAGCAGTGTCTCATTCTTGTACTGCTGTAAATCTGAAATCTCTGAATTCTTAGCCTTTCTGATTCTTTCTCTCTCATGACTATGTCTCTGGTCTCCTGTGGCGAAGGAGGAATCACCTGAATGAATATACAACGTGGTAGGAGTCTGGGGGTCTGCTCTCTCCTGATACAGACTTTCACGCAGTCTCATTTTCAACCCTATGGCTCAGCAACATGTGGTGTCTCCAATTCTGGAGCCTTTCCAAAGTTCTGTGGAGAAAATCATGTTGCTTCTTGTATCAGTCAGGTGTCCAGTAAGAAAATAGAAATCAAACCAGAAATGTGAACAGGGAAAAACAGAATTAGCAAATGCAAAAAGCAACTATGATTTCTAGACTGATGAAGAGGGAACCAAGAAGGAACTAGGAACTCTGGAAAGGGTTCCCCCTGCCCTCAAGACGGAGATTCAGACTTTTTTTTTTAATGAAATGCTCACCATGGTAAGTTGTAGTTACCACCTGTTATACAAAGTTATTACACTTCTACCGACTATATCCTCTATACTATACTTTCCAGCCCATGCTTTATTTATTTTGTAACTGGAAGTTTATACCTCTTAATCCCCTTCACCTATTTTACCCATCTCCCCACCACTCCCCACTCTGACATCCACTAGTTTGTTCTCTATTTATTTCTGTTTTTTGTTTTCTATTTTTTTTTAAAGATTTTATTTATTTATTTCACAGACAGAGATCACGAGCAGGCAGAGAAGAAGGCAGAGAGAGAGAGAAGAGGAAGCAGGCTCCCTGCTGAGCAGAGAGCCCGACGCGAGGCTCGATCCCAGGACCCTGGGATCACGACCCGAGCTGAAGGCAGAGGCTTTAACCCACTGAGCCACCCTGGCGCCCCTTTTGTTTTCTATTTTAGATTCCATGAGATTCAGTCTTCTTTTTTTTTTTTAAAGATTTTTATTTATTCATTTGAGAGAGAGAGAGAGAGAGAGAGAGAACAAGCCGTAGGGAGGGGCAGAAGGAAAGGGAGAAGCAGGCTCCTGGCTGAGCAGGATCCCAAGACCCTGAGATCATGACCTGAACAGAAGGCAGACACTTAACTGACTGAGTCACCCAAGAGTCCCAGATTCAGTCTTTTAAGGAGAGAGAATGGCTACCCCAGAAATGTGCATGGGGGTTTAGTGGGTGGTTGAAGAAACTTGCCAGAGGGCACAATTTGGAGCTGGCTTCTCCATGCTGATCAGCTCCCTTCTGAACATAGGAACCAGGAAGGGAAGCCCTTTTTTCCTGTTCAGTCTGCAGTGTCCCCTCCAGAACCCTCTACTGGTAAAGCCTAACATCAAGCCAGTTAGCAGAAGAGGAATGTTTGTAAGATCTAGCTCCAGCATAATAAAGCAGAGCAAAACAAAGAGGTGGAAATAGAGCTGAAAGATAAACTGATTGTTGCCATGCCTCTCATCTGTATCTCCCATCTTCTACAGCAAAGCATTTGGGCTGACCTTCTTTCATGTTTAAGTCATTTTCCTACCAGCTCTCCAAAGGAATACATTAACAGAGTTATAAGCTGTTCCCTAGTTTCACCAAAGATGGTATTTATAGTTCTGTGCTCCTTATTGCTTTGGGGTGATTAGCAGAAGAAGGAGTGATAATTTCTTAACTCCACCATCAGGAATTCTCTCCACCTTTCTATAATTGCTCTATTTTAAAACTAACTTCCTTACTAAAATGTGATAGTTTCCAGAGCAAAGACAAGCTCTACCTCATCTTCCCTTCCCCTTATCTTCCTCAGTGCCTCATCTTGTTAAGCTTAATAAAGGTTGGTTGAATTAAATAAAATGTACATTCTTTAAAATTTTTTAATAAAATTCACAACTTGTTTCAATGAGTTTTATTGCCATAGATCACACACCTGAATCCCAACAAGCTGTCTTATAAATCTATGCTGTTGATTAAAATAAGAAAAAAGCAAAAGTATTTATAGGCCCATGAAAGCTCATCTTTAGTCGTACCAGCAAAGCAATTCACTGTATATATAACATATTGACAATAAAAAAATAAACCTTTCACTTAATTTATTTAATGAGCAGTCTTGTTGCTTTAGATATATGCTGCAATAAAATATTTTTCTAATGGCTGTCTTCTAAAATATGTAATATTTTGAAATGCCTATACTTACCAATTCAGGGATGTCTTTTACTTTCAGAGGTACTTGGATTAAACCCAAATGGGTCCTGAAACTAAGAGAATCACCATTTTCATAATTTGGGTTGCGAAGATTAATTAACACCTTTAAAAACAAATCCAACAAAATTGGTTAGTTTCTTTATAGAATGTTTACACTTATAAAATTGGCAATAATATACTTGGTGTATCACCACAAAATTAAAAACTATTTGGGGTTATGCATATACTTTAATTACATTCTAAAAAACTATTCAATTGTAATGAAATGTTAAAATACCAGAAACATGCTTTAAATTTAATATTCCAACTGATGATCTGCCATATGAAAGTCTAAAAAGTTAAGAATTTAGTTAGAATGAAAAACCTTTTATGGTAATAAAAAATAAAAATTGTTTGATTACAATATTTAACAAGGAAGGTGATAGAAAAATAAAAATTGCTTGACTGTAATATTTGCCAGATTTTAGACTCAATTCTAGCCCTTTTAAGAACAGCTATTAACAACATTTTTAGAGAGATAGGAGACTAATAACTGCAGGGTATTGCCTCTAAACCAAATCCACAAGGGAAAAAATTCAGAAGCCAAGCTAACAAGAAAGACCATTTATATACTTTTCAAAATTATGCACATAAAAAAATCTTAGACATTTACATACCCTTTAATCTAGAAATCATACTCCTATAAATATGATTATGGAAATAATTAAGATGTTTACAAAGATAGTGCAGAAAGAATGTCAATGAAGTAGTTTATAGCAGAAAAATATGAAACAGCTTAAACATTCCATTAGAGGGAATTATTTAAATAAATTATAGTTAATTGATAAAATAAAATACAATGTCATTTGCCTCAATTAATACAGGTAATGTAGTAATGACATGAAAAAATATTCACAATACATTCAGTTAAAAAATGTATAATAATGTAGTGTTTTTTGCCAAGTGATGGTATTAAAAGTAATTTTTTAAAAATTTTCTTCTTATGTATGCTTTCTTACTTTTCCAACAATAACAATACATTTTTGGGAAAGAATAATTATAATTAAGATATATTTTTAAATTGAAACTTTTGAGAAAAAAAAATCAAAAATCCAGTGCAATGACATAGATGGAATTAGAGTGTATGATGCTAAGTGAAATTAGTCAGAAAAAGACAATACCATGAATTCACTCATATGTGGAATTTAAGAAACAAACGATCATGGGTAAAAAAAGAGACACACCAAGAAACACAATCTTAACTATAGAGAACAAACTGATGGTCACCAGAGGGGAAGCCGGTGGGGGACGGGTGAAATAAGTGATGGGATTACGGATGCACTTGTGATGAGCACTGGGTGATGTATGGAAATGCTGAATCACTATATTGTACACCTGAAACTAATATGACACTTTATATTAACTAACTGGAATTTAAATAAAAGCTTAAAAATAAAAAGCATCCAGTGAAGGAGATTAGGTAACAGAAATGCTATCATATCTGAGGAAGGGATTAATGAACTGATAACTAATCACTGATGAAACGGAATGTGTGATAGTGCCAAAACAGTTTCTTAAAATTGCAAACACTAAATTGAAACTAAAAATATCAATGTTATCTGTTTAAAAAAAAATATAGCAAAGAATCAACAGTCTGTTAAACGCAGACTAATACAGAACAATACAATTTTAGCCTAATTACACAAATAAGGGATTATATCACACAGGAACTTCACAAATGGATAGAAAAGAGAAAGAAATTATGAATATGAGGGTAACAGAAAAGAGAAAATATTAGAAATGCAGTAAGTATAAGGATATAATTATAGAAAATGTTTTTTAGTTAAAGAAGAATCTCAGCACGAATAATCAGAGATCAATTCATCAATAGTCCTGAAAGAAACAGAACGTTATGACTATTAAGGAGAAAACATAAAGATAACCATACAAAAACCACACGAACTTTTGGCCCTTAAGTGCTAGAAAAGGAAAGAGTTTGGGAGAAATCTTTAACAAGCCAAGAGAATTAACACCATCACCATAAAGGCAGTTTCTGATCAAACTAACTTCTCCTTAGAGTTATAAGGAGATTACAGGTGGAGAGTCTGGGTGGCTCAGTCAATTAAGTGTCTGACTCTTAATTTCAGCTCAGGTCATGATCTCAGGGTTGTGAGACTGAATCCCACTTTGGGCTCTGTGCTGAGCACTGAGCCTGTTTAAGACTCTCTCTCTCCCTCTCCCTCTGCCCCTTAAATCCCCCCACCTCCCACTTGGTCTTTCTCTCTCTCAAAAAAAAAAAAAAAAAAAAAAGAAAAGAAAAGAAAAAAAGGAGACATCCTACAGTTGACTTTTAAACGACATAGGTTTGAACTGCATGGGTCCACTCAAATGCAGACTTTTTACAGTACAGTACTATAAATGTGTTTTCTTTACCTTATGATTTTAATATTTTCTTTCCTCTATTTTATTGTAAAATTAGAGTATATAACACATATAACACATACAATATATGCTCATTGACTATTATGTTATCAGTAAAATTTCTAGTCAACAGTAGACTATCAGTATTTAAGTTTCAGGGGAGTCAAAAGTTTTCTGTGGATTTTCGACTGTGCAGGGGATCAGAATCCCTGGGCTGTTCAAGCATCAACCATATGCCATATGTTTTATGCTGGCAAACTAGTATCAGGGACAACAGTTCAGAAAAGAAATAAAAATAAATTGTGAAAGATTCATTCATTCTTTTACTCATTCATTCAACACCTATTTATTGAGCAACTATAGTGCTAAACACTATTCTACCACAGCAGCTGGTTTGTGGTAGTGCTATGCTTATCTCCAGGAACACCTGGATGTCCAGTAGTGACCCTTGGCCACGATGGGATGAAATATACTAACCAGTCATTTATACTGTGCTATTTAATGTCCCCTGGATACAGTCCATATCAGTTTACTTACATTGTTTCTTGAAAATGTACAGATGGCTCATTTCACCTGATTTACCAGTGGGGCTATAAAAGACCCCTTGGGAAACTTGTGCCTCAACTCCCAAGGCCAGAGTATCTCACTTGTATCTTGACAAATGTCCTTGTATCAGGAGAAAGCATGTCCTGTGCAACTGAGGAAGAATCCTAGGAGCTACATCTGAAAGTTTGGATCTCTTTGTATTTGTATGTGCTTTTCTTTCTCTTGCTGAAACAAAAACCTTCTATGGTTAAATCTTGTGAAGTCCTGTGAGTCTTTTGGATTATCTGACTCTGTAATTGTTGCAGCAGTGCACAAAACAGAAAAAGAAGCTCCTGCCCTTGTGGATCTTCCATTTAATAGGAGAAGGCAGGCAATAGGAGAAGGCAGAAAAAGACAATGTTATATAATGATAATGCTATGAAGAAAAACAAAGTAGGAAAAGGCTAAAAGGAGTTCCAAGCAGGAGGTACAGGGAAGACTTTGCTGAAAAGGTGACATTTAAAGCAAAGAGATAAGGAGTTGAGGGAACATGCAAGCAAATATTTGAGGAAAAAGCACTGTGGGCAGAGAAAACAAGGAGCAAAGACCCTCAGATGGGAGGAAAGCTGGGAGAAAGCAAGGAGGCTAAACTAGCTGGAGTAGAACAAATCAGGGAAAAGTTATAGGAGATGAACTCAGAGAGGTAATGGGGTACCAGATCAAATAGATCACTGTCATGACTTTGGCTTTTAAGTAGAATGAGATGGGAAGCCGCTGGATACGAGAGGAGTGATTTATCTGGAATGGTACTTAAAGGGCTTCCTCTGGGAACTGCACTGAGAAGAGATTCTGGGTGGGCAAGGGTGGAGCAGGAAGACCAGTAGGAAGCTACTGCAGTGGTCCAGACAAGACACCGGAGCTTGGACCATGGAAGCAGGAGTGGTAGTGATAAGAAATGGGTGGATTCTGAATATATTTTGAAGGTAAAAGTAACAGGACTTGCTGATAGATTATATATAAGGTACAAAAGAAAGAGGAGAGTCAAAGAAGGGTCAATTAAAATAATTAATGAGTTCTAACTGGCTACTGTAGAGTTGCACTTAATGATCCATGTACCTATCAAACTTAACTAAGCTCATCGTCGTCTTCACTAACAAACCTGCGCCTCCTCCTGTATTCCCTCTCTCATGGGAAAGGTACCTCTGCCCAGCTACCCAATCTAGACACTTAAATCATCCTTATCTTTTATTTTTCTCATACTCCCCAAACCTAATCAGGTCCTAAATCCTCCTAAAAATCTCTTGCAAATCTGTTGAACTTTTTCCATTTCCAATGCTGTTCTTTTGCAGCAGATCCTTTTCATGTCTTGCCTAGACTACTAAAACACTTAAAAAACTACTTAAAAAGGACTTAAAAAGGAAAAGATTCACTGAGCATCTGTATAGGCCAGGCAACAGGTTACCTGATTTACAATTATTGTTTTTTAATCAAAATCTTCCTAACTGATTTTCTTGCCTTTAATCTCTCCACATTCTAATGTATTTTCCAAGAGCTATTTCCAAACACAAATCTGATCATATCATTACACTGCTTCAATGAATCTAGGGCTTTATACATGGCAATTCCTCTGCCTGGAGATATTCTTATATTGTCATTTCTTCCTCTTTTACCCTCATTAATATACCTATATTGATCCAATATAACCTACCTCCAGAAAATCCTTTGGTGCATAAACAGGTCTGAAAAGGCTTAAATCTGGAATTAATAAAATAGATTAGAACAAAATTTCAATTAATACAACATATGAATGGTTATTAATAAAAAATGTTAATGATTTTCATAACATGTTATGCATGTTACAATGCAGCTAGATTAATTCAGACTTGCAGAGTATTGACAATTTGTCATTCATTTGTCTTAAGTTTTGGGAACACAAAAATGAAAAGGCAGTTCCTTCCCTTAACAGCCTAAGATGACATATTCTGAAAGAAATTAAGAGACTCCCCTTCATAAATCTGTAATAAATTTACAACTGAATTGAAAAAACAATGTCAATATAACATAAAAGTTCTATATGAGAATTCTCAAAGTACATAGAATATAAATAATACTTTCTTAGTGAATTCCTCTAGTTGTATTGAACTGTTCTCCCTTTTGAACTTATATAACACACTGCTCCTCTAGTAGGGTACTTCTTTTTTGCCCAGTCTCCCACACTTATTTTTAAAGGAGTGGTGGTGGGACGCCTGGGTGGCTCAGTTGGTTAAGTGTCTGCCTTTGGCTCAGGTCATGATCCCAGGGTCTTGAGATTGAGTTCCACACCTGGCTCCTTGCTCAGCAAGGGGCCTGCTTCTCTCTCTGCCTGCCATTCCCCCTACTTGGGCTCCCTCTCTCTCTACCTCTCTCTGAAAAATAAATAAATAAGATCTTTAAAAAAAATAAGGAAATAAAGGATCGGTAAGGGATTATGTACATGTCTATCTATACAATTATATACATCTGTTTATCATAATAAATGAGACATAGTTGTCACTCATATGTTTATAAAATTGATTGGCTCCATTTTAACCTTAAAATAAACCAAAATACTTAAAAACATTTAGAAGTCTCAAAACTTTTCACCATTTAACCTACCTTTAAAGCCTGAAAAATATTTACCTTAATTATGAGTCTAAGAAATCCACTGAAAGATTTAATCTACTTTTCTATAAAAATGTTTTCAAATGTTGCTTTAAAAAAGGATAACTGATTTAAATACTCTCGAAATAATGCAGAACATTGGTCAAAGTTAGGAATTTTTAAATTGCAAAGTAGAAGTTTAAGCAATAAAAATAGAGGATAGTAATTAGCAGGGAAAGAAAATTGCTATCTTTCCAGAAGAATTGTTAACATTGTTATTTTGGATCCAGAATTAAGAAGGCAATTTGTTTCCTACTACCACATTTTGAAAAAAGTTGTTCATATACCTGGTTCATCAGTTCCCATTTCATTCCATTTATTGAGAAGTTCTTTCTGTTCTCCAACTGGCCTCTAAAAAAGGTAATTTTAAAATTGGTTTCATTTTGTGAAGTTTAGCAATGCAGCTGAAAAATAAGAACCAATAACTTACCGAAAATTTGAATAAGCTACCATAAGAAAAAAATAATTTTACTACATATGGCAAACTTTTTTTGGAATTACTCTTAAATTACTGTTATTTAACTATTATATCTAGTCTGAATGGCTCAGGTAGGACATGATACTAATGAGCCCCCCAAAAAGAAGGTAAATGTTCTCTGTTGGACAGTAAATTTCACAAAGAAATACTGCTCCTCAGCCACATACTCCATCTCTTACCCCATCTAGCAACCTCAGAAAGGCATCGTAAGGGGGACTGGCCAAGACAGTGTGACTCTGAGTCAGTAGCATCATCTTCCATATATGAAAGACAGTATATTGCCCAATACTACATACTTCGACTTTATATGGAGAACTTTATAGTTCTCCATATAAATTTATCTGCTTTTTACACCATCCTTCTGGTGCCTTCAGTGACTTGTCCTTGGGTATTACCCAAAGTTCATCCACTATATCCTGTCCCACAACAAGGAATAAATAGCAGGTAGGGAGAATAAAGTGAAGAGAAACTTGTGTTTTCCTATTCAGGAGCCGTCAGAAAGAATCTGGAGCATTCCTCAAGTGGTTTTTCTTTTCCTCTTTATTTCTCCCTGCTCAAAACCCATAGTGACAGATAAATGTTGAGAATTAGATCTAATAATACTATTATTAGAACTAAGCAGTTCAACAGAGAGATGACAAATCATCATCCATTCTCTATGTTAATACTGAAAGATGATACCATACTGGCTATTACAAGATGATAGTATGCCTCAACCCCATCTCTGATTCAAAAAATATGGTTATTGTGCTAATTAGCCAAAAGTAAGGAGACCAAAGGTAAGTAAAATTCTTAAAGGCCATTTATAACACTTATAACCTTTATAGCCAGATTTCTAAATAATCTATATGTAGATTATATATTGTATTTTTATTTATTCTCAAGATACGTTCATTACAAAAAGCATTACAATATATGTAATAGAAATCTATATAGAATATACCCACGTAAGTGGCCTTTTACAGATTTTCGTTTCAATATAAACTGGTATACTGGTTAAAAAAACAACAACAACTGCCTAACAGTTACAACTTCATGGTACTCCTAGTATTTGATTCACAATAAAATACTTAAATGTTAAAATTACCTTTCGTGCCAATGGGATACTCAGTTCAGTGCACATACTATTTAAACTCTTCAAAATTCTTTTTTCCCAACTTCCCTGAAATATAAAAAAATAACTTACTATTGTTTCTGGTTAATAATACCAAAACTAATTTTTTAAAAATTAAAGCTATTATGAGTTATATAGAAATGGTGAGGGTGGTTGAGATTGGTTAACTTCATTCATGAGTTCACTCAACAAATATTGATTACTGCCTACTATGTGCCAGATACTACTCTTAGTACTGTGAACTACGCCATGAACAGAAGGTCTCAGTTTTCATAAAACTTATATTCTAGGGGGAGGATGGCAATGAGGTTAGAAAAAAAAAATCAACAACTCATATTATAAGAAAAAATAGAGGTAATAAAGAGGTAAATTCCTCTTAAGCATTTTGTAAATGTTTGATACTCAGAAATCCCATTAGTAACCTAGTAAAAAATGAAATTTTATAGGAATTATTATATTGTGATTTTTCCAAACAAGACATTTCAGTCCTAAATACTTCACCATGCATGTTCTAATAAGAACCTTCTCCTACATAATAACCACAATACTGCTATCACACCTAAGAAAATTAGTGTTAACATTTCACACCATCTAATACCTAGTCCACCATCAAACTATTCCAGTTGTCCCCAAAATATCTTTTATAGTTTTTAAAATCCATAATCCATTAAAAATGCATGCATTGCATTACATTTGGTTGTTATGTCTCTTCCCATGTAGCTGAATCTAGAGTCTCTTTGTTCTTTTCTCTTTCATGATATTGACTTTTTTGAGGAGTCCAGGCCAGTTATCTTTTAGAATGTGTTACAATATGGATTTGTCTTATTGGGTTTTTTGCAGCATTGATTACCTACTTCTCTAGCCCCCATATCTCTTTTAAGCTTGAAATAATAAGTTCTTTTTAATAGCCAGTCATAAACTGATTATCCATGTATACCATGTTTTAGTAAATTATTCTTTTTAACAACAAGCTAAAATGTCATAATTTTTTTTGGTCTTTTTACTAAAACATGCCTAGAGGCCACTTCTGACTCATTGAAACCAAAATAAAATAATATCAAAGCTTCAAAATTTAGATCACGAGAGGAGAAGAGAACTATATATAATAGCATTGATAATGGACAGTTATATCCAGGCAATAAAAGTAGAATCATAATAATAATATCTCCTTTATGTGGTTGTTATAAAGCTTAAAGATGTAAAGTGCCTGGAACAGTGACATAATAATGATAATAATAATCATTCAATAATCGATAGCTTTTACTATAGCTATTATTGTTCACAGCTTCCTCTTTAACAGACATATTTAAATACATTACCCTCTTTATCTGGAATATACTCTCCATGTTCTACTCCAATCCCCAACATATTTTTTCCTATTATCTGAATAAATCTTATTCACTTCTCAAGTCTTCATCTCTATTAAGACTTCTCTTCCTGGTCCCTCACCCCAGATAGTAGTAGGTGCTTTTGCTTATAGTCTCTCACAGCACCCCTTCCTTCACCTATCATGCACATAATCACACTTTGTCTAGCACATAATAGATGCTCAATGATTGAATAGATTTCTACTCTAAGTAATATTGCAAGCATTTTAAAAAAAATTTGATACAACAGCCTAAGCAATGAATGAACAAAAAAGCATTTATCTGTAGGAGAAATATATAGCTGTGTGAAACGTATATGCCTTAGTTCACTAAATATTTAGAAACAGATTTTCAGGAGTAAAAGAATAGTCTTCATAAATTATATGAAATACTGACAAAACTAATCCCATTTACTGGTTTATTTTCAATTATCTCTCTGTCTCTTACTCTTTTTTTTTTTTTTTTTACTGTAAATGCTTCTCTTAAATCCAAGACCTAAATAAAACACATTTGAGCACCTTATTCATGATCAATGAATTAACAATTATATATTGTTAGTTATAACAGTATAACCTTCTTCCACCCCCAATGTCCTATCCTCAATTTATCTGAATAAATCTTACTCAACTTTCAAGTCTCAGCTTAAATATCATCTCTTCTGGGACGCCTGGGTGGCTCAGTTGGTTAAGCGGCTGCCTTCGGCTCAGGTCATGATCCCAGCGTCCTGGCTGGGATCGAGTCCCACATTGGGCTCCTTGCTCAGCAGGGAGCCTGCTTCTCCCTCTGCCTCTGCCTGCCTCTCTGTCTGCCTGTGCTCACTCTCTCTGACAAATAAATAAAAAAAATAAAATCTTTAAAAAAAAAAAAAAAATATCATCTCTTCTAATAAGGCTTCTGTCACTTGCTTCCCCCACTTCAGACTGTGGGGGAAGGAAATACAAGAAAGCTTATTTTGGAAAAAAAAAAAAAAAGGAATTTTAATTCAGTCATTACTATAAAAATAAAATTTGCATAAAGATTAAAAATCTAGTCTCTGGGGTGCCTAGGTGGCTCAGTCAGTAAAGTGTCTGCCTTCAGCCCAGGTCATGATCCCAGGGTCCTGGGATCAAGTCCCACATTGGGCTCCCTGCTCATCGGGGAGTGTGCTTCTCCCTCTCCCTTTGCCCCTCCACACTGCTTGTGCTCACTCTCTCTCTCATGCTCTCTCTCTCAAATAAACAAATAAAATATTTTAAAATATAAAAAATGAAAAAATCCAATTCCTTAATTCATATCACTTATCCTATTATATAAAGAAAAACTTAACTGAAATGGTTTAAGTTAGTGAAATCATGAGTTCCCTGTTTCCAGAAGTACTCAAGCAAAGGGACATGAACTTCAGAGGTTGAATGAGATAAACTGGGGTCCACTTCAACTCCAGTCATAGATAACTTTTTTCAGGCTCTATTGGTAGAAGTGCCTAAACAAGCTCAAAGGCTCAAAAATAAATGCTTAAAAAAAAGTCTTATGCTATTTATTTAAATTAAAATGTTAATATATATTTAGCATACACAGAAAAAGTGGAAGTGGCAAATAAACTATTGAGAAATGACAGTGCACTAATGCAAGATACAAAGAAAATAATGGTTTCTACCCAAAAGACTTATGAAATAAAGCTTTAAAATGCACTTAAAAGAAAAATGAATGGCCTTTTACATTTAAAATGTTTAATAGGAAGACATTACTTTTTACCCAAACCCACATCCTCTCCAAATGAAATTATTGTTGCCTTCAAATCACTTTCCCTAATAATTGGAATCTATGGTATTAAGTCAAAGCATTTCAAGAGTTTTATAAATAAGGTAGTTTCTAAGCCATGAGATGCAAAAAATTACACAAGAATCACAATTGTATTGAAAACTCTAATTGGGTATTATCTATTGCCCTGCTATTTTTTTTTATAACTTTTGGGACTTCATCAAGATCAAAAGCTTCTGCAAAGCAAAGGAAACAGTCAACAAAACAAAGAGGCAACCCACAGAATGGGAGAAGATATTTGTAAATGACACTACAGACAAAGGGGTGATATCCAAGATCTGTAAAGAGCTCCTCAAACTCAACACACAAAAAACAGATAATCACGTCAAAAAATGGGCAGAAGACATGAATAGACACTCCTCCAAGGAAGACAAGCAAATGGCTAACAGACATATGAAAAAATGTTCATCATCATTAGCCATTAGGGAGAGTCAATTCAAAACCACAATGAGATACAACCTTACACCAGTTAGAATGGCCAAAATTAACAAGACAGTAAACAACATGTGTTGGAGAGGATGTGGAGAAAGGGGAACCCTCTTACACTGTTGGTGGGAATGCAAGTTGGTGCAGCCATCTTGGAAAACAGTGTAGAGATTCATTAAGAAATTAAAAATAGAGTTACCCTATAACCCTGCAATTGCACTACTGGGTATTTACCCCAAAGATACAGACATAGTGAAAAGAAGGGCCATCTGTACCCCAATGTTCATAGCAGCCAATGGCCACAGTCACCAAACTGTGGAAAGAACCAAGATGCCCTTCAACAGACAAACAGATAAAGATATGGTCCATATATACAACAGAGTAATATGCCTCCATCAGAAAGGATGAATACCCAAATTTTGTATCAACATGGATGGGACTGGAAGAGATTATGCTGAGTGAAATAAGTCAAGCAGAGAGAGTCAATTATTATATGATTTCACTTACTTGTGGAGCATAAGGAATAACACAGAGGACATTGGGAGATGGAGAAGAGAAGTGAGTTGGGGGAAATTGGAGGGGGAGACAAACCATGAGAGACTGTGGACTCTGAGAAACAAACTGAGGGTTTTGGAGGGGCAGGGGGTGGGGGGTTGGGTGAGCCTGGGGGTGGGTATTATGGAGGGCATGCAATGCATGAAATGAAAAAAAAATGAAAGTAAGTAAGTCTTTAAAAGCCATATAATTTAGTGTGTAAAAATTTTGAAATTATAAAATTAAAAAATGATTTCCTTCACACTGAAAAAAATAAAGCAAAATAGTTATAACCCTGCTATCTAAAGGAAAAAGATTTTAGTAATTCTCTGACTATAAAAGTAATACATTTATTCAAGATAATTTAGAAAAAAGAATAATATGTAAAGAATAGAATAACAAATAAGTATCCATAAGTTTCTATCAGCCAAAAATAACCACTGTTAATATTTTGTTCTCTTCATTTGTTCTATGTATGTGTATGTACAGCTGAGATATATACCTGTGTATACATATTTAATTAGAGTGGAATTATATTGTTTTCTATTTTGCTTTTTCCATTTAGAATTATATTATATACATTTTTCTATTTCATTATATTCTTTCAAAAGTAACATTTAAAAAAATTTTTTTTTATTTGACAGACAGAAATCACAAGTAGGCAGAGAGGCAGGCAGAGAGAGAGGGGGAAGCAGGCTCCCCACTGAGCAGAGAGCCCAATGTGGGGCTCGATCCCAGGACCCTGGGATCATGACCTGAGCTGAAGGCAGAGGCTTTAACCCATTGAGCCACCCAGGTTCCCCAAAAGTAACATTTTTAAGGGCTGTATAACATTGTCTTTTGGAAATACCACGCTATATATATGCAAGCCTTACTGTTACTCATTTAGATTCTTTTAAATTTTTAAATATCATCATGAACATAAATTTCTGCATTTCCTCAATTCTTCCCTTTAGATAAGGTTCTAGAAATGAAATTACTAGGAAAAAGGGTGTGAATATTTTCTGAGAGGGAACAATTTTCTATTTTTTGTTTATTCAATTCATCTGTCATCCATCATTAAAAAAAAAAAGGGTATGAGCATCTGCCAAGAGGCAGGCACTGTGCCAGAAGTTGAAGATACAGTTCTGAAAGGAGAGACACTGATCCTGCCTCACAGAGATGGCAGAATCTAGAAGATAGTATAGACAACCCAATATTGTGGGAGGAGGTATAGGGGGCCTCCTGTATAGAGGACTGGAGACAAAGAAAAAGTACCTGAGAATCTGAGATCTCAGGGTCAGAAAGCCTTCCTACAGAAACCATCATGTAACCTGACACGTGAGAATGTGCAGAAGTTAGCCAGAATATGTGAGATTTGTGGAGAGGCAGTTTCAGGTAGACGCAACAGCATGAGCAGCAGTTCTGCTGGAACAACTGAAGGAAGTCAAGTATGATTAGATAGAGGCAGATGTGGTGGAAGTATGCAGGGGAGTGGCAGGAGGGGGAGGAATGATGTGAGGACACAAGAGATAAGACTTGAGTAGTAAAAAGGAGCAAGATAATTTATAGTTTTTATAAGCAAAAATAAGAAGTTGCAGTTGTATCCTGAAAGTCTGGGAAGTTTTGTTTTTTTAAAAAAGATTTTATTTATTTAAGACGGAAAGCATGCTTGCACTTGAGCTTGAGCAGGGTGAGCAGCAGAAGGTGGGGTGGGGGGAGAGAATCTCAAGCAGATTCCCTGCCTAGCGTGGAGCCCTATGCAGGGTTTGATATCAGACCATGAGATCAGCACCTGAGCCAAAACAAGAGTCGGACCCTTAACCAACTGAGCCATCCAGAAACCCCCTAAAAGTCTGGAAAGTTTTAAGAAATGGAGTAACAAAACAGAAGGTAGAAAGATCAATTAGGAAGAGGATGAGAATTGAAGTCATATAAAACTTTTCATTTTTATTTAGGTTACTGGATTGACAGAGAACTGCACAAATTCAACCGCATAGCATATCTTGAATTTGTCTGAGCATTTCTGGAGTGGATAAAGAAACAGGCTGAATATCATCAGGTAGTACAGATTCTAAAGCCAGACTGTCCAGGTTGAAATTCCAACTCTTCCATCTACTAGTTTTGTGAAACTGGACCGATCTAAGATCCTAATAGTAACACATCTCGCAGGCTTGTCATGAACGTTAAATGAGTAAATAATTGTAAAGCACTAGAATGGTACGTGGCACATAATTAGAGCGCTATGTGCTCACTAATACTATTTCACAAGAAAATAGTACTTAAGGATATTGAGAATTAAGTATAAGGATAATTATACTTAATCACATGCTGTATATCAGTTTCTTCAAATACTGCTTTTCTAAAAGGTGTATCAAAGTAGTTCTCAAATTATTTTACATGGAAATAGGGTTTCATGGTCACATCAGTCTGAACAACAGTGAATTAAATAAAACTAAACAGCTTCTTTATTGCAGAACATCTCAGAGCCCTTAACATGCCAAAATAAATTGTATGCAACAAAATTAAGGAGTATTGAACTAAAACCCAAAGTATAAAATAAACATTCATGAGCCCACAGTTATATAATAAATAAATGGGGGGGAGGGAGGCAACTCTTCCATGCAGAAACACTCCAAATAATTTCTGCACAGACTCTTCCCTCACGGAGGTGGAACATCAATGTCTCACCTTACATGTGAACCATAAATAGTGACCTCCTCCAAAGAGTACAGTATACAAGGGGATGGGGACCAACATAAAGGGCACTTTCTATCTGTGGTCCTCCTCCAAGAACCTCCCCCTGCAGTCTAATCATGAGAAAAACATCAGACAAATTCCAACAGGGTGATATTCTACAAAATACCTGACCAGTACTTCTCAAAACTGGCAAGGTCATCAAAAACAAGGAAAGTCTGAGAAACTGTCACAGCCAACAAGAGCCTGAGGAGACATGACAACCAAATGTAATATGGTATCCTGGATGGGATCCTGGAACAGAAAAAGGAAGGTTAAAACTAAGGAAATACAAATAAAGTATGACCATTAGCTAATAATAACGTATGAGTATTGGTTCACCAATTGTAACAAATGTAGCACACTAACTTAAGATACCAATAATAGGGGAGACTAGGTGTGGAATCTATCGGAACTCTATAATATCTTCTTAATTCTGTAAATCTAAAACTCTTATACAAAATCAAGTCTACTAAAAAATCATAAAGTAAGTTGTGATTCTAGGAGTGAAAGGTACAGCACAGGGAATATAGTCAATGGTATCATAATAGCAGTGTATGATGACAGATGGCAGCTACACTTCTGGTGAGCATCATGATGTCCATAGAATCATCAAATCACTATGGGATACACCCGAAACTATGCTCAACACCCGAAACCCTAAAACTAATGAAACATTGTGTGTCAACTATACTTCAATAAAAAATAAATACAAATAAAAACCATGAATTTTTTATCAATCAATTAATTAATTAATTAAACTGTGTTCGCCAGGAGGAAGGTAGTATGGGCCTCAATTTCCAAACTTATTCGTCCATGGAACCCTTTTTTGTGGAGCATCTCTCAGGGCTAGTATTCAGCAGAAAATACTCTGGGAAATGCTGATGCACTATAAGAAACCTCTTTCCCTCATCAACCCAGAAAACTGAACACCAATCTAGCTTGCCAAAACCTGTAGAAAGTTGATTTACATCCAACTCTGAAGACACAATCAAGAACAGAGTAAAGTTTAAATAACTCATGAAACTTTAATAGAAAAAAAAAATCAAATTTTTCCAGGTTCCAGTTCCAATATATTTTTTGCTGACCTGTTTAATGAATAAAAGTGGAAGGAAATACTAACTGATTTTTTAAAAAGTTCTTTTTTATTGTAAAGAGCAAAGAACAACTTAATAAGGAACCACCTATGCCGAGGTCCTCCCTAGTGCTCCTACAGAATGTTTTAGCCAGTTCCCCCATAGCACATAGCACTTTCTACCTTACACTCCAACTATTTATGCCCACGTCTTCTTTCAATGATTAAACCATAAGTCACCCATAGGCAGAATCTTTATCTAATTTCTTTCTTTCTTTTAGGATTTATTTATTTATTTGAGAGAAAGAGGGAGAGAGGGAGAGCAAGCTGAGGAGAAGGGCAGAGGGAGGCGGAGAGAGAGAAACCTAAGCAGACTCCACACTGAGCACGGAGCACAGCATGGAGCTCAATCTCACAACCCTAAGATCATGACTTGAACCGAAACCAAGATTTGGATGCTTAACCGACTGTGCCACCCAAGTGCCTTATATCTAGTTTATTTCTGAATCTTCATAGCACATAGTAGAGTGTCTTTTAGCAGGCATTCAGTAAAGATCTTTTAAATGAATATCACAATAATTGGTAGAAAAGATGACAAGCACCTTTACTATTAATTTGACATAAACTTCCCAAGTTCTTGCTACTTAAAGGTCAGTATGCTAGATGTAATGGGTATACAAAAATGTTTTTAAATTGTTACTGCTTCCAAGAGGCTTATAACAAAAGCCAAAAAGATGTACACAGAAATTGCTCTAACAGAACACAATTTGTGATAAGAACTGTAAAATGACAGTGTGCTACAAGAGTCCAAAAGAGAGAGAGGTCCTTTTCGACGGGGATGATAACTATCACAGAGAAGAATGTCATTGGAGCTGACCCTCACAAATTAGATGGATTTTCATAATGCTAAGCAGGCAGAAAGAGCTTTCTGGGACAAGAAAACAAAATGAGGGAAGTGTTAAAAGACGCAAGAGGAAAAGGCAAAATGATTCACTTGGAAGGGCACATAGAACAGTTATAAGACAGTAGAAATTGATAAAGTGGAAGGGGAAGCTAGGGACAAACAGTAAAATTCTTAACTGTTGAGCTTTGGAGTAGGAATTTGTTAGGCATTGGTAGTCACTGAAGATTTGGGAGAAGGCAGTGAGATACATTATAAGGTTTCACCTGCTTGTACCTAAAATTAATTGTAGTAAGAGTATATATGATGATGGGGAGGGAGACAAGTTGAAAATCAGGTGTAAGAATAAGACAAGGATGTGAATTAATGTTTGAAACAAAGTTAGCACCCGATAAAAGGCAGTCGTCCTCCTCATCATCACTGTGATCACCATGGTAATGGCCTTGATGAAAAAAAAGAAGAAGAGGTTATAAGACTATGGGAAGAAATAATTTGTAGAACTTAATGACTATTTGGATATAGAAAACAGAGATCAAAGATATTTCAAGTCTAAATTACTATAGTAACGATAAATTAATAGAAATAGAAGGTCAGGAAGAGATGCTCATTTTAGGAACAACGTAATAAATTCAGTTTTAGACATGTTGATTTTGACATCACAGAAGAAATGTACAGTAGATAGTTGATTATAGAGGATTAGAGGCAAAAAAGATGTGGCGGCAAAGAAGAGGGAAGCTGTGGAAATCTGAATGAGATGACCTAAATGTTCTTAATAAACTAAGTGGCAAATATTAAAAGCATTTAAATGTTTAAAATGAGAGAGAAGTGGAATTAGGGGCTACACCAGCATGAAAAATTCTGGGAAAATCTAACCGGAAAGCAGAAAAGGCATGATGAATAATAAAATAATTGACAAGCAGCAAAATGAATCCACTGAAGGACAAATAAATGGATTTAGAACTAAACTGATGGTAAATACACAATTCATGTGACTTCCCTAAGTAATTTCACAGTTAGGGAGAAGAAAGCAGATGACAGAAGGGAGCCATAGGCTGAGGACTGGAAAGGCAGACAGAACAGAAGTCAAACGGGGCAAGAGGCAATGAGGTGCAAGGAAGCACACTGATGGAGTGGTACTTATGCCATTCAGACTAATGAGCTTTTGTGCAAAGAGGAGAGAACTGCCTAATACAACAAGGAGCTTAAGAACTATGACTCTGCGAGAACAAATAAAAGAAGACAGGCAGACACTAACTGGTAGAGGATGTATTTAGTGTGACTACAGTTGAAGAATCAATTATTTCAACAAATCGTGTTCCATGGGCTAAGCACTGTGCTGGATGCCGAGAATAAAAAAACACAATCCCTGCCCTTAAAGAACGAAAAATGTGCTGTGAGGATTGACAAGTTTCCTGTAAAAAGACAAGTGGCAAACATTTTAGACTTTGCAGGTCATAGGTATCTATGCAACTACTAAACTCTGACATTGTTGTGTGAAAGCACCCACCGACAAAGTGTAAGTAAATGAACAAGATTATTTTCCAATAAAATATATTTTATTCATTCCTATAATTTTCATGGGTCACAGATATTATTATTCTGTGGGCTTTTCAGCCAGTTGAAAATGTAAAAGAAAATAGTCTTAGCTTGCCAGCTGTACAAAAACAGGTGGCAGGGCAGATCTGGCCCAGGGGCTGTGGTGTACCAACCCCTGAGTTAGTGGGTAAGTCTGGAAAGAAATGAGAGGAGTAGCATACATATATACACAATACATATACTTACCCATCATACGTGTTCTCAGCAACTGCAGTGGGCTTGAAGAATGGACTATTATTTACCTCTCTACCTCTTCTTTTCCATCATGATAGGAAAATAACTTTAGTAACTTCTTTCTCACACTTAATATGCTAAAACTGATACTTTCTCCAAACCCTTTGGAAATTTTCAAATTTCACCAAAAAAATATTTATACCCAACCTTTTACTTTTTTGAGTTTATATCTTTTTACACATATATCATTTAATGATTATGCATTATGACATATCAATAATACTGCCTGATTGCTAGACCTAAAGGTACCACCCAGAGATAAGAATATATTACATACTTCCTCAAATATCTTCATGTTATTGCTTCCTTTCACCATCTGATTTTGAGAGCTTTTTAAGTGAAAACAGAAGTTGAAAAATAAAAAAGCTGCCTCACATCCACTGCTTGGATGGTGAGAACTCAAAGCAGCAGATTATTTCCCAGGAGCAAAACGAACCACTATGATAACTGAGGCTGAGTGATGGGTTCATGGAAGTTCTTTGGGATATATTTGAAATTTTTCATGATAATCTCTGAGACTATGATCGAGAAAGGTCCACTCTGTGGTGCCCATTAAACCCCTTGGCAGTGGTAGAGAGTCTCACACTCAGTGCCGTGAGGAAGGCTTGCGGAGGCTACCTCAGAGGCTACCTCATAGGCTACTCCATAGGCAGGTGCATAAGGCCCTGCTGAGGTGAAGAACAGTCTAGAGATCAAGGGCATGTGACAGAACGTGTTTCTATTTTAACAGTTCTTTACAGTTTTCCGTGTAAAATCATTTCTTTTTTTTTTTTTTAAGATTTTATTTATTTATTTGACAGAGATCACAAGTAGGCAGAGGCAGGCAGAGAGAGAGAGGAAGGGAAGCAGGCTCCCTGCTGTGCAGACAGCCCGATGTGGGGCTCGATCCCAGGACCCTGAGATCATGACCTGAGCCGAAGGCAGAGGCTTTAACCCACTGAGCCACCCAGGCGCCCCTCGTTTCTTTTTTTAAAGTGAATTTTAGTTGTTTCAGCCCATTTTAGACAGCAGGTTCATTTGAGTTCTGTGACAGAATACAGTTAGTAAATAGCAGCCTGCTGTGAGAACAAACCAATTTCAAATAGAGTATCAGTATCACTGGCTTCAAAAGCCAATATTTCAAAGGAAGAGTGAATCAGTTCATTCCCATCTCATTCTTTTAATATCACAGGGCATGAGGAATAAATGGTCACATAATACTTTCATTACATTTACAATTTTAGGCCAGTATGGTACATGATTTTTTCTCCTTCTACTCAACATTTTCAGGATAACTGTAGTTATTTAGGTGTGCTTCTTGGTTACTGAAAGTAAAAAGGAAGAGCATGTAAATACTATTCACATTGCCGGAGTGGGTCTTACCCAGACTACTATACAATGAGTAATATATACTACTGATATCAATAAGGATCTTCTATTCTGTATTATATAACTTGGCAAGGAAAATAAAATTGAAATGAACGATAGCCAACCTGTGCTTTCCTCATGTAAACCAAAGGTTCTTTCAGATGTTCAGGAGGTGCAGCAGGGTGACTAGGTAAAGGAAACCTACAGACAAAAAGAGGCAGCTAAATGTTGTGCATTACCTTGATAACTAATTAATTTTCTTTGTTAGAAATTACTTACCTCTGTGGTCCACGTCATAAGTGAACTAGAATATCTGTTAGCAATATTGTGTGTTTATAGAAGGTACAACAACATAATAAAGCATTCTTATCCTACTAGTATTGTAGTTTTAGATTAGCAATTTAATCACTTGTTAAAAGTTGAATTGCACAATAATCTGAATTCATAATTTGAGGTAACTTTAAAATCACTGAGCTTTGTAAATGCTCATGTAAAAATTGTCAGAGCTGTTATTTTTAGCATAAAAATATTGTAACATTTAGAGGAATTTTTTAAGGTTGAAAAAAAATCCATGAACTTGCTAACATATCAACTGTTTTCATTTCTCCCAATTTCCTTTTCAATATGATTATATATTTTTTACATAGTTGAAATGATAATATAAATACTATCTTTCAAAAGAGCCATGTTCTAATATATAATCCACAAATTTAATAAAATTTTAAAATGTTAATGTCTTATGGATTCTTTCTGTTTTCTATGTAAATTTATATTCATATTCAAAATGTATTGTTTTTATTAAGAAAACATTTATTCAACAAATATTTGAGCCATTCTAGGTACTAAGTATACAGTGGCAATTGAGACAATATTCCCTGTTCTCATATACCCAACATTCTAGTGAAGAGAGACAGTCAATAATTATAAAAAGAAACAAATTAATAGAACAATATCAGATAGAAATACATGCCATGAGAAAATGAGAGCGAGGTAATGAGATAGAAGTGATTTGGAAGGGAAGGAGTCTACGGGAGCTAATACTTGAACTAAGACATAAGTGAGAAGGAGCCAACCGTACAAAGATCTAGGGGAAGAACATTCCAGGCAAGAACATTTCAGGCAAGACCCTGAGTTAGGAACATTTAGAATGTTTAAAAATCAGAAAAAGCCAGAATGGTTGGAATATAATGATTGAGACACAGAGTGACATGAAATCACAGAGCACAATGGGAAAACATAACAGTTCAACATTTACTTAGAGATTCCAGTCTCTTTCACAGGAACGAATAGCTCCTATTGAAATTAGTCTTAACACTTGTACCTACAGCAAAGCAACCACGTTCCAACACTCAGGAACCATACACTGAATTTTCAAGAAATGCCTCATCCAAAGTGGATGAGTGTTTATGATATACCAAGCTTAATTATACCTATCCCAGGACTTAAGATTAAAATGCTCAAATGTCCAAAGGAAACACATCTGGAATAGAAAAAGCAACTTGTTCAATCCAATCTCTAAAACAGTTTCACTAACTAATTATTTCTAGCTAATTGTTTTTTCCTCTAAAATCTATACTCCATGTACCTAAATAAATCATCTTTCCCCATTCACAAATGAAAAAAAAAAAACTGAGCCTCAGTATTCTCTTCTGCAAAATGGTTGTAATAAAAAATTCCACAATCATAGAGTTGTTGTGAAGATAACATTCCATAAGGCAATGTATTTAAAGTGCTTAGCACAGTGCTTACATAAAATATCATTTAATCATGTAAATTACCTATTAAATATTAATACAACAATAATTAAATAAGCTTGACCCCATGACCCCAAGATCATGACCTGGGGCAAAACCAAGAGTCGGTCACTTAACAGACTGAACCACCCAGGCGCCCCAATTAAGTAGTCAATATGAAGTGGGAAGAACTAACCTAGCCTACAATTAAAGTTTCAGGTAAATAATAGAACACAAAAATTTTTCTCTCTCTTTTAAACAAGAATTGGACAAAAATCTTTGTCATGTTTTCTAAAATGAAGTTAACAATTTTCATGTATCATCTGTATAGTTCATGTGTTTACACCTTTATTAGGTAAGAGCATTTTTTTTTTTTACACTTAACCTAGTGAATTCTACTTTACTTTTTGCGTTCTTCACTTGTCCATCTAATGATTTCTGCCAATGAAAAATGCAACACAATATACTAAGTCCACTTTATTCTTCTGATTTATGTTAGTGGAAACACTTCTTCTCCACCCTGGATGTGTCCTTTCCTGTGAAAAGAGCTTCATTACTGTAACATTCTTGGCCTCTCTCTAGGGCTTTACTTGTTATACCACAGAAGAGGTATAGTGCTTTATCCAACTTTTAAATTTTGGAATAATAAACTGACCATACTCACCAATGTTATTTAACTAGAAGGTAAGTTTATTTAATTCTGGAGTTCAGTTAAAGGACTCATTTTGCTTTTGCATTAAACTATGTCCTCTAATCTAGTCTTCACCAGTAATAAAAGCATAATTTTGATCACCCATTTGTCTTTATGTTTTATCTTATTTCTCAATTTCTTCAGAACCCAAGTGAGTAAAAAAGGTATTACTTACTCCTTCAAAAATCCCAACAACTTATTAAAAAATATTTATTTAACATCTATTGTTAGGATACTGAAAATAAGACAATGAATGAAATATTGTCCTTCCCATCAAGTAAAAAGGCACTCACTGTTCACTCACAGAACAATTTTTAGGAATGGATTAGACAAAAATAGCAATCACCAGTAATATCTCCTCAGATGAGAACTCACTGTTTGTAATTACACAGAACCAGATGCTTTTATTCCACCAGTACTGCACATAAAGACACAGTTACAAGCTTTCTGTGTAATAGGCAAAGAGATAAATCACTATGTTCATATTAGTTTAAGTAACCTGTGCCATCTCTATACATACTGTACATTTAACACCTTACTTATCATGATAAACACCTATTTCTTGGTGACTAGTACCAGGGGTATGGTCACAGTCAACTTCCATTAACAGATAGCACTTAAATATAGTATTATTTAAGAATTTGTAAATCTACTGGAAAAATGGTGATAAGCAAAGAAGTAAATACTAGTTTTTTAAATGTGTGTCTAAGCACAGGTCCACAGGCCTTCATCTGAGTCTCTTTATTTTTACAAACAATCCTGATAAACTGGATTATCTTGTTTCCTAGTTAACAGCAGATTAGAAGGGACAATTATAAATGGAAGTGTTAGAATCTAGAGAATGCTAGAGACATACACATTGATAGCAGTAAAAAAAAAAAAGAAAAGAAAAGAAAAGAAAAAGACATAAGAACTCCATTATACTATAAACTCCATGAAGGTAGGGATTGATTTCTTGTTCTATACTATATTCCCAGTGCCTAGCATAGTGCTAGCACATGGTAGGTGCTCAATGAATAAGTGATGAATAATGGGATATTGAATAAACTATAAAAGCTAACTCTAGACCTCTATTTTTTTATAATAACAAATAGTTATATATACTTCAATACACTCTGAGGGCAAGTCCACATTAACAAAAACATTGATTTTTCTTAATGATACCAATTTTGCAAAAAAACCAGGAAGTTAATTATATTTTATATTTAGAATGGTTGCTTTATAAAGATAGAAAAAGGGTAATATCCAAAATGGCAATAATAAAAAGAATGTTGATAAGCTTCAGTTATCTGAAATATTGGCTTAATTCCCTTACTATACTAGATAAATAAATTGTTAATATAAAAATATTGGTGTAAAAAACAACACTTATTAATTATTCATTCTCAGGCAAGACTTTGATTTTTAAATGCATTAACTTACATGAAATGTTATATATATACTAATGAAAAATAACAATATAATGAGTGTACACAGTAATACTATATTCATTACTTACAAAGTAAATACAGCTAAACATAACAGTATCTCAAAATACGTAGGAAAAACTCACACACTCAGTTCACTATAAACAGCATTCTGAAGTTTCTTCTCCCAACCTATTTTTTAAAAAAGAATAAAATATATGAACATATTAGTTTTAAAAATAAGCATACATCATAATTAAATTTATCTCACTAAGAATCTAACATTGTATTCATTTGTGGAAGAACTTTATCAATTGCCAATTGCTGTGTGTTATTAAGGAATTATTTCCTATACATTCACTCTGTTGGCAAATACTGAGTACAAAATTATCAGTATGACACTATTTTTTAGGTAAAACTATTGCACCATTTTCTCAGGATGGGAGAAATCCTTCTTCCATTGCTAAGGTACCCAATGAATACTAAAACAGTGCTGGCTACTGTACTACCAGTCTATCAGGAATGTACCAAGGGAAGGGCAAGAAACAGCCAGGCACTTGACAAAGATAGATCATAAGCAATTAGTTACAACTAACTAGTCAATAAACTCCTGAAGAACAAGAACATTACTATAAGGTACCATCAGACCAGTGAGCTTGGCTGCTAACTACTTGAACTTTTCTGGGTAAGTAAACAACTTAACATCTCAATTTCCATGTGCAAAGGTTAGAATAGGGAACTTCTTGCTCTAAAAGAAATCAGGATTTTCTTTTCTTTGAAAGGATAGAAAAGAGGAGGGGGAAAAGAGTATAGAAGGAAATGAAGTATAGAAGGAAAAGAAGCCACAAATGAAAATAAGAGAGGGAATGGGGTGCCTGGGTGGCTCAGTGGGTTAAAGCCTCTGCCTTCCGCTCAGGTCATGCAGAGCCCCGCAGAGCCCCGCAGAGCCCCGCAGGGAAGGGAGCCGGCTTCCTCATCTCTCTCTGCCTGCCTCTCTGCCTACTTGTGATCTCTGTCTGCCAAATAAATAAATAAAATCTTAAAAAAAAAAAAAAGAAAAGTAAAAGAGGAAGTGCTTAGTGAGGGGGTCTCTTCATACATTCAGGATGTATTTTTATCAGGAAGTAAGCAGCATTCAAAACTGATTACATTAATGCAGTGATTCCCACAGTGTTCCTGGATTTTTGCAGCATTTTATTGAAATATCTGAAAGTTCTAATTCTCCTCAAACAGAAACCTATCCAGCCACTGTTTCATAATTTTGAATAAGTAATGGGAAGTTTAAGGATAAAATGTTCCCTCCAAACAAAGTATTTTCTTATTTTGCCTTAAAGAATTAGGGGGGAAAGCAACTTACAAACCTGATATTTTAAAGAATTCCTTAATATCTTCTTTTAGTGACTGAAGTTTAATCTCAGGTCTCTGAAGACTGGCCTAATTTTAGAAAGAAGAAGAAAAAGAAGAAAGGAAAAGACAGAGGTCAAAAGTAAGCCATTTGGGTTATTTGATATGAAGGAAAATTTTAAAAAGGAGTGTCTAAATGTACATACAATTTTAAAAATCCCTTTTTGAAGCCAGAGCACTTTAGAATTATCTAAAATAGCTCTTAAGAGAGAAGACTTTTTCCACCTACTCTTAAAATACAGGATCTGTGATGGTACATTGCAGTTTAATATTTAACATTTTTATCTAGGATTTTTACCTTTGTGAATACTTAACATCTATTTTTCTAATAGGAAAAATACTCAGATTTTATAAATTCTCTTAATATTATATCAAACATATACAGTAGCATTTACACCTACATAATGACCAAAAACCCAGTTGCCTCCCTTATAAATAGATCTTCAAAAAGTGTCTTCCTCAATGCAAATGTCTTGCTCAATGCAAACCTTCATTTGCTGTGCATATTTATGGAAAACACAAAACTATTAGTTCACTAATATCTCCTTTATCTTCAAGTGCATGCTTCCTATTCTGTTGGTTTTTCACTCTGTAATTTTAACAAAAAGTAGTAATTTCTCCCATTTATAATGTCTTTGATTATTTTCAAAGTATTGCTCTTTTACCTAGTTCTTTTTATCAAATTCTAAAAGTCTATTCCTTAAGAAGGTGTTAATATTAGGATAATTCATGATAAGCATTTTAAACCTAAGAAATAAAAAACTGATCTTCCACTCATACTTTGTTCCTTCTCTTCTATTTCTTAATCCTCATCTATGAAATCACAATGCACCAGATCTTCTAAGTCAGAAATTTCAGTTATTCTTGATTCCACTCTAACTCCACAAAGATTCAACCCCTTTCTGGGAAAATGGCATTGGAAGCAGTGAGTTATTTTTTGGTTTGGGTGGGTTTTTGGTTTTGGTTTTGGTTTTGGTTTTTTAATCTCCTTGATTTCCACATAAAAACAGACCAAGCAACTCAATAGGAAAGCCCAAATCCTGTGGAAAATATTTACAAAATTTGATGATAAAACTTAAAATACAAACAGTTGGGGACAAACCAACAGTGACAGACCCGTATGGTATTAGCATTTGTGCAGGAAAAAGCAGAAGGAAGCAGTGGGATATGTGATGGATGTGAAAACAGCAAGACCCCCAAAATAGCCAACACTGTTTTCACTGGAACCTATGAAAGGCCAATTTTAGAACAGGAGCTAAAACTGGGAGGGGTTTTTGCCTAAGTGAATATAGCAGATGAGGTCTGAAAAGACTGTGGCAGCCTAGCACCTATGAATTCTTGACATTGGCCAACCAGCACCCCTTTCCAGATAAGGCCATACTGAGGAGAAAATACTGATAGAGTAATAAAAATTGATGATGACAGAGAACCAAAGTATTACCTTGAAAATCAATAAATAAAGGAAAAGGCGTGTATCTTATCTTTCCTATAGAAACTGCATCACAGGATAACTAAATAATAGATATGGGGAAATGTCTCTTGATAAAAGTATTCCAGATAATAACTAAAACAGATGTAATGAGTATCAACATTTCGCAGCCCCTAATAAATTACTAATTCTAGGCATTGAGCAGAAACAGCTGTTAAAAATGCAAAAGACAACCAGACATTATGTGCTTCTTAATGAACTTAACAACCACTCCACTGCTAATAGTTATGGCCAAAGGAATGACACCTCAGTCTGATCAAGCCCCTAGTCCAGTTGTCAATTTACAAGTCATACAAAGGACAGAGGACCATGTTAAGCTGTACCATGAGGGTGCAATCAGAAAAATCCACGATAACGAGTTGTTCTAAAGGTCAAATGGCTCTGCTCTTCAGCTCATAAAGTATAAGGAAAACAAAGGGAAGGGGAAAACCTATAGATTTAAAAAGATATCAAAATAAACTTCTTCAGGCATGCCTGGGTGGCTCAGTCGGTTAAGCAACTGACTCTTGGTTTGGCTCAGGTCATGATCTCAGAGTCATAGGATTCATCCCACGCCAGGCTTCACGTTCAGTCAGCTTGAGATTCTTTTCCCTTCCCTCTCCCTCCCCTCTGCTCCTCCTCTGGCTCGCACAAGCTCTCTGAATCTCAAATAAATAAATAAACTAAATCTTCAAAAAAAAGTTTAAAAATAAAAAAAAAAATTAAACTTTTTAAATTGGCAAGACCAAGTTAGAGTGTCTTCATGTGAGGGATCTACATTTGGTAAATAAAACTACCAAAAATTCAGGAAAGTGATTACCACAAAGATGAGATTGCTTGGGAGAGAGGAGTTTGTGATTGTGATGGGGTGGGGCAAACTGAGGGATTTGTGTGGCTGGCAAAGTTTCATTTTTTTTTTTTTACCAGAGTGGTTGTTACAAGTTCATTCATCTTATAATTGATTACATTATAGGTTTGTTTTATACAGCTTCTGTGTTTTATTTTAGGATAAAAAGTGTCAAAAAAGAAAAAGAAAAATATGTCTCCCAATTTATTCCTTCTCTCCATTCTAAAGTCCCACACTTAAGCCTAAATCCTCATCATTTCTCATTTGGATCACTGTAACAGCTTCCAAACCATGTCTTGCCACTTCATTCAAATTGCAGTTACTCCCCACCTGGCATTTTTACACTCCCTTAGTCTATCTTCTTTCCTAGTATTTATTACCTCCTTATATGCCATATGATTAATGTATTTATTATATTTATTGGTATATTGTCCGTCATCCTAAATTATAAATGATAAGCTCCACTAAAACAGGTATCTTTGTCTTTCTGTTCACTGTTATAGCTCAAGTGCCTAGAACAGTTACTTTCACATAGTAGGTTATCAATAAATGTTTATTGATCAAATGAACAAATTTCTCCATTTATTAATCCATCCTCTGCCATTTTCTTCCTAAAACATAAGGCTTTCTTAACTGCAAATCTCCATAGCATAAACAAGAAGTCTAAGCTTTTCAACAGGGCACACTTGGCCCTTCACAATGTAGACCAGTTTATCTCTCCAAATTCATCAGCTGCTCTTCCACCAAGCTAACGACATCTCTTTTCTTACACTTTCTCTCCCCAAGACACCCTACTCTCTAGTCATAGTGAACTACATTCAATTATCCCCCAACTGTTACATATTTTAAGGTTTCCAGGCTTTTGTTCATGTTGCTCTTCATGTTGCTCCCTCACCACCCTGACAAATACCTACTAGTTTCCAAGACATCTCTCAGATACCACCTCCTTTATCAATTTGTCCCTATCACTTCCCCACAAAGATAGTACAGTTCGTTCTTCTGTTACAGCACTCATCAGATTATATTGTAATTTTTAGCTTACCTATTTTTCTTTTTGACTCTTAAATTCAAAGGACCATGATTTCATTTTTGTATCTCAAGTATTAACTCAGTATTAACTGTTGCTTGGCAAAATTATATTGCTCAAACCACATTCTATTCTTTTTATCCAGTTTTCACCCAAATAAACAAGGAACTTTATAAAAGTTATTTTTAATTAAGGAGACTGGTTTCCAATCTGTTATCCCTAGGATTTTAAAAGTTGCAAAATCTTGCTCATTATTCAAAAATATCAAAGCAAAAGGAAATAGGCTTTCTTTTACAAGTGTGTATTTGGAAATGACTCTTAGGCAGCAAAACTAAAAGAATTTTAAGAGAAGAAAAATGGGTTACTACTTCTAAACATTTTCAGTATTTTAAGATTGCTAGATCTCCTAGATATATTTTTTAATCAAAGGCAAACCAAATTCATAATCATCAACATAATTATAAAAATCTTGAGAAATTTGGGGTGCCTGGGCAGTTCAGTTGGTTGGGCATCCAACTCCTGATTTCAACTCAGGTCATGATCTCCGGGTCATGGGATTGAGCCCCATATCAGGCTCCGCACTGAGCACGGAGCCTGCTTGAGATTCTCTCTCTCCCTCTCCCTCTGCCTCATACCCCCACTCACACTCTCTAAAAAAAAAAAAAAAAAAAAAAAAAAAAAAAAAGACAAATTTGAAAATCAAAAGCAGGCCAGTGACAGGAAGACAACATGGTAAGGCAGTTTTCAAACATGTTTTAGCAGCATAACCCTTTTTTCAAATGAAATCTGAGCCAAATTAAAAACCTCACTATAAAAAAAACCCTACTATATGAAACACATTGAAAGTGATACTAATAGACAATGAAAATGAGTATTCTCTCATTGCTAAGGTATAATTATGTTAGAAATGTGTAGATTTATTATGATATAGCTTCAATATCCAGTTTGTTTTTGGTTGCTCAACATAAATAAAGAGTTTTAATACACAGAGATAAGTGGTTGCACTTTTAATAGCCTTCTTGACAATCTCAGCACACTCCCAAATTAAACTGCTGCAGGAACTCAAAAGAAGAGTACTTGGAAATATTTATTTTGAGCACAAATCACTGAAGGGGCGCCTCGGTGGCTCAGTCGGTTAAGCATCCAACTCTTGATTTCAGCTCAGGTCATGATCTTAGGATTGTGGGACTGAGCCCTGTGTCAGGCCCCACATTCAGCTTGGAGTCTATTTGAGATTCTTTCTCTCCCTTTCCCTCTGCCTCTCCTCCCAATCATTCTCTAAATAAATAAATAAATAAATAAATAAATAAAATCTTTTAAAAAAGAAAACAAATCACTGATATTAGTTTTCATAAATACAAAAATCACATGCAGAGCTTTTTATGCTTATGCTTGCAGAACTACACGTCATGATATTACTACCATATGACGTGTCACTGGCTCACTAGTCCCACATTGTGGCAGTACACCATGAAGGGAGACTCTGTTGAGCAGATGCACCTTCACTCTGCCTACTATCTGAAGTAATATCCTCACCTGCACAATGAACCATGAGTGCACATCTGCAAATCCAAATATTCTGGAGACCAGTGCAGAATTATATCCTTCCTCATCGATGACACATTTATAAGTGTCTCTAATATATGAAGAGGATGAAAGGAACAGGTTTTTTTCCTGGGACTTATCTAGAGACAAGTTAATTTGGAAGCACAACAGTGGATTATGAAGTATTTAATATAGTAACAATTCATTTGAAAGAGTGGTGCTTCTTAATATATTTTTTAAATTATGAATTTTTAAATAAATAGGACATTTTCCGAGTCCTTGGGTATAACAAAGCACAATTTTAAAACTATTTGGGACTAAATGAGGATAGGATTTGGCATCAGAAGACCTTGAATTATCTCTCAACTTGATCAAGTCATTTAACCACTCTGTATCTCAGTATTCTTTATGTTTTTAACAGGGAAAGTAATACCTGAACTAGGTTATTGTGAGTCTTAAATAAAAAATTTTTCAAAGTTATTTTTAGTTGGGAAGTCCAGTGTAAATTAAAGTTGTGTTATAAAATATGAGATATCCAGATGACAATGGACTGAATGTAAAAGACTAGCAGGGAGAGAGTGACTGGAGGTAGAGGTTTTTTAAACATTTACAACAAAATTTAACCCTTTCTTTAAACAAAACACCTCTAACTCACTATAAGAGCTGGTAAAAATATGGTAAAAAATAAAATCCAGGGGTGGCTGGGTGGCTCAGTTGGTTAAGCATCTGCCTTCAGCTCAGGTCATGGTACTGGGATCAAGCCCCTGTCCCCCGAGCTCTCTGCTCAGCGTGGATCCTGCTTCTCCCTCTCCCTCTGCCCGCACCCCCCCCCATTTGTACTCTCGCTCTCTCTGTCAAATAAATAAAATCTTAAAAAATATATATCTATATACATATATATAGATATATATATATATATGAGATCCAGCAAGCATGTACATTACCCTGCATATATTCGTCACCCATTTATTTATGTTGACATTTCTGACATCCTCCACCATTCTGCACTCTAAAAACACATGACCGTCTCTGCCCCTGACACACACACATGAATTCAGTTTCTTTCTACTTCCACCAGAATAGTCTTAATCCAAAGCATTAGTCACTAGCAATCTTAAATTTCTAAACTTGGTAAGTAAAGAAAACGAGAAGCAAAGTGGATGATGTTGTGGCTGAGTCCAAGAAGCTGGGAGGTAACCTGAGACTAAATATTTCATGAAGTACAACCAGGGCCTATCATGTCTAAAAAGGCGGTTCCAAGGATCTTTTAACTCCCTTTAAAGAGGCCCCATCCTCTCCACTTCTCACTATGCCTTCATGCAAATCCTGGACTTCATCTTTCTGCGTCTGAAGAATCACAGAATTTCAGGATTAAATGAAGCTACAGAGTTCTTCTAGGTCAGCTAACCATTTAATAAAACTCTTCTCCAAGTGGTTTTTCTAGCTTAGAAACTCTAACTTAGAAACTCTAAACTAGGGTGAGACTTAAGATGGCTGAGAAACAAGGAAACCCTGGGCTTTCTTCATCCCTCAAACACAGCTAGACCAACATCAAATCATTTTGAACAACTAGGAAATTGATCTGAAGATTAAGAAAATAATCTTTACAATTAGAGGGAGATGCAAGGTTCAGAGATGAAAATTGGGGGAGAGAAAAGCCACGGTGCCACAGAGGGAAGAGAGCCCTTTACATGGAGAGAAGTCACAGAGAGAGAGGAGGAGAACAGCAGATAGGGTTCCTGCAAGTTGTTGTGGGTGGGGATTCCTTGGGTCGCACTGGGAGAGAACATGGTCCTTCCTAGAGTACATTTGGAAGAGAGTATCTTGCCTCTTCAAGGACAAAAGACCCACCAGCTGCCACTGAGTAGCTGTTGAACAAGCTGGGACAGAAGCTCACTTAAAAGGCAGATAACTTGATCAGTTTTTCGCGGTGCTTCACCATAGACTCCAGGCACCAGTGTGGCCCTGCAACTGCTTTTCTGAGACAGAGAAGTGCCAGGCACAGTGCTGTGAGGCTCTCCTCCTTTAAGACTTGGAGTTTTGAATCCCAGCCACACTCCAAAGATAAAACATAGGAGAACAATGGCTTGGGCACAGACAGATTGAGGGCAGGAATCTGACAGAAGCCTGGGACAGGAGGGGAGATTGTTTGCCTTTCTATGAGGGCCTTCTGAACAACCACACCCCTGAATTCCCCTCCCTGGGGAAGAAAGAGCAGGGTGATGCCATTTTCCCCACCACACCCCACCCTGCCCACCAGCACTATCAGACTTCAGAGAGAAACACAGTGCCCCTGGTGGAGGTTGGAGTTGCTTACAGCAAACCTCAGCCCCCTGTGCCTGGCAGGGGCATCTTTACCAGGGCAGGTCTGACTGCAAGCCAATGCAGTGGGTCTCTCCCCCAGGGGACCAACACAGGCCCTTTGCAAGTACCAAATCAAATGAGCATAGAGTGTTCTAAAGCATCAGTTTCAGTTCTGGTGGAAATAGGACGAGGCTTCCCCCACCCCTTTTTTCTTTGGAATCAGGCTTACGGGTTTTGTTCATTTGTTCGTATGTTGCTTTGTTTCCTTTTGTCATTTTTGGGATCAGGCTGTTTTTTCTTTTTTTTCCTATTCTTTTTTTCTTCTTTCTTTTTCTTTGGAATCTGGCTTATAGTATTTTGTCTGCTTGTTTGTTTGTTTGTTTGTTCCTTTTCCTTAGATCAGGGTTTGTTTGTTTGTTTTCAGGCTTATCTTAACAAACAAATCAAAGCACACTTAGTTAGAAGTCCAAAGACCCCTCAGAGCAAGCAAGGAGGAACTCTGCAGAGGACTGACCTGTGGGAGAGAGAAGCTAAAACACAACAGCAGAGTGCACACAGAAAAACTTCCTGAAGTGCCAGGCCCTGGACAGTGTATGACCCCCTTCTTAATACCATACTCTCAGGAGCAGGAAACATAACAAGCTTTCATAATATGCAAAAGACATAATCTAGACATAATGACAAAATGGAGAAATTCTCCCCAAAGGAAAGATCAAGAAGAAATCACAGCCAAAGATTTGCTCAAAACAAATATAAGCAATATACCTGAATAAGAATTTAGAACAACTAAGAATAAAAAGAATACTAGCAATACTCGCCAGGCTTGAAAGAAGCATAAAAGACAGCAGAGAAACCCTTGCTGAGGAGATAAAAGACCTAAAAGCTAGTCAAGCTGAACTAAAAAATACTGTAACTAAATGCAAAACTGACTGGATGTAATCATAACTGGGAAAGGGAAGGGTATTTTAATATCCTTTTCAGATATTGTAGATACTCTCCTGTGATGGTATATCAAAATTTGACTAGCAGTTCCCTAAAAATTAGTTGCACAATGGTATCTGAACCTCAGTAAAGTTTTCATGTTTTATTACATAAACATGTATCGCTCTACCTTGCACTCTGAATCAATCTTCTACCTATACATGATTTCACAACATTATACACTGATCATTTTGAATATATTAAGTGATGCAGTGGACACATTTCATTAAATAATACCAAAAAGTAACATTCTTTAACATCACCATAAATATCATCAGAAAAGTCTTTAAAGGAGCACCTGGGTGGTTCAGTCAGTTGAGTGGTTGCCTTCAGCTTGGGTTGTGATCCCAGGGTCCTGGGATCAAGCCCTGCATTAGGCTCCCTGCTCGGTGGAGAGCCTGCTTTTCCCTCTCCCTCTGTCTGCTTCTCTGCCTACTTGTGCTCTCAGTCTCTCTGTCAAATAAATAAATAAAATCTTAAAAAAAAAAAAAGAAAAGTCTTTAAGTATTAAGGAGCCATCAAGTTCACGGTAGTGATTTCAAGTTTTCCAGAATCTAAGTGTCTTTCATCTCTGTACCCCAAGAATCAGCACAATAACTATCACATAGTAAGTACTTCATGAACATGTTCTCAATGAATCCATTTGCACTAAAGATTCCTTAGACCTACAGCTGCAAAACCCCATGGGAAACACAAGATGATTGGCCTAGTTTTCTGGCATTTTTAGTCAAGACATGAAGATACCTAATAAAAAATAATAATAATGCTACCATAAGAAAAAAAAATGTTACAACAGAGGTATCATCCTTAGAGACAGAAACAATTCATTCTAACTGAAGAACTGGAAAAGGGGAACAAAAGAGTATAGGCTAAGTAAAGAGACTGAGTAAAGGCCTGGGGATGTTCTTGTACACTATCACTTTGTGGATAAATAAAGTGGAAGATGAAGCTGGAGCACTCTCTCCTATTCCCATCTATTGAACTCACCAGTGCCATATTAATATTCTTTACAAAATCCTTCATGTCTTCACCCTCCTCAAAATACCTCAATGACCCCATTCAATACCTACAGAATAAAAGAAAATTCATTCTGGCATTTATGATCTTCTAAAAACCTAGTACTACCCAACGTACATAATCTTATCTTTTGTTGGGAAGAAAAAATCTTCCTCTAGGCTTTTTTTTTTTTTTAAGATTTTATTTATTTGACAGAGTAAGACACAGCGAGACAGGAAACACAAGCAGGGGGAGTGGGAGAGGGAGAAGCAGGCTTCTCGCTGAGCAGCAAGCCTGATGCGGGGCTTGATTCCAGGACCCTGGGACCATGACCTAAGCCAAAGGCAGACGCTTAACAACTGCATCACCCAGGCACCCCTTCAGAGATTCTTCCAGCCGGTCTAAGAATTAAGTTGACAATAAACAGATTAACAGGAGAAAATCAAATTTAATTTCATTCATATGGGAATCCCACATACATAAAAGGTTCAAAATAGAAAGGTAAAATGAGGTGTATGTGCCATCCTGAGCTAAAGAATGGTGTAGAAGCCTGGGGCTTCAAAGGGAAGGAAGGTAATTATAGAGCAGTAGGAAGAGCAGATGTTTCATAATTAGGTGTTTGCCCTATAGATGGATCACTCAGATAAAATTTATCTCTGGTAATAATTCTTATTCTGGGAAACACCCAATTTAGATTCTTCTAGGTAGTTAAGTGTTAAAGTTTCTTTTGAGCCTGCAGGATGTTGATTGCCTTCAGCTCAAAACAGTCCACATACGAAAGTGGTACGCTTTGGGGAGACTTGTTCTGAACTCCTTCACTCTTTAGAAGTGCCCTATAATATAACAGAAACCTTCTGCTTAACCTTCTCACTGTTCCTATATTGGGAATTCACTCTAGTCTTCCCACCTTGAGTGCTAGCCAAGCTTTCTCTACCCCCAGCTGTGTCCTTTCACTATGTTTATATCCTAGTATATGCCTTTGAATTTACATTCTTCTTTCAATAATTAATTGAACACTTCCTATGTGCCAGTTGCTAAATATAAAAAGAAAAATAAGACATGATTCTCCGTCACTCTTGAGGAACCTACAATATATTGAGGGACATAAAAGCTGGGGTGCTTGGCTGTTTCAGTCAGTAGAGCATGTGACTCTTGATCCTGGGGTCATAAATTTGAGCCCCACATTAGGTGTAGAGATTACTTTAAAAAAAAAAAAAGCTAAGAAAAAGGGTGACAAATAACTGCTCTTTCCTGCATCAATCCACATTCTTCTCATTAACATCTCTGTTTTGGACGTTGTCTAATTTTTCCCATCACCACCACATAAGAGGCTCAATTAAAACATGCTGAATTGGGTATCTTCTTCCTTCCTAATATTTTTGGTTCTTTATGAAATGGTAGACCAAATCTGTTTCTGTAATCCAAGGAGTCCCAGTGGATATGCATTGTAGCCAGGAATGAGTTTTAGTTACAAATTGGAAATTTTGGCTCTGTACAAGCTGACCATGCCTAATACCCAATCTGTGTTGTATAATTCAAACCCTGCTCTGGTTTCTCTCACCTGAAGATAGATTCCTCTCTGGTTTTCTTTTGCTGACATCTCAGAGCTGACCCACTTTTCTGCCAGCACTGTCTGTCTTATCCCTCTTATTCCACATCTTTACTTCTTAGCCTCCTTTCATAATATACTTTATGCCTGAGCCTGTCTTCAGTTCACATTTAGTAATCAATCTTTTCTCTCTTGTTTCAGCTTGGCCTTACCTAATTCAAAAACCCTATTTGACCTTCTCTAAGCAAGTCAGTCCTGAAATAAAACGCAAAAAGATATACTTACTTATTCAAAGTAAACCCATATTTTAATAGGTATCTTGCCCACCATCCCCCTGCCCCCAGTATATAAATTCTATGGGAAAAAAGGCTTCTTATTTTGAAATGCTATATACAATAATTCATTTCCACACTGTTGTTAGAAGATGGGAGAGACACTGTAAAGTATCCCCTAAATTGAGAAGGCACTTTGATGGTACAACCACTCTGGAAAACAGTATGGAGGTTCCTCAAAAAGTTAAAAATTGGGTTACCCTACAATCCAGCAATTGCACTACTAGGTATTTACCCAAAGGATACAAACATACTGATCCGAAGGGGCACATGCACCCTGACATTTATAGCAGCATTATCAACAATAGCCAAATTATTGAAAGAGCCCAAATGTCCATTGATTGATTAATGGATAAAGAAGATGTGGTATATATATACAATGGAATATTATTCAGCCATCAAAAAGAATGAAATCTTGACATCTGCAATGATGTAGATAGAGCTAGAGTGTATCATGCTAAGCGAAATGAATCAGTCAAAGAAAGACAAATACCATATGATTTCATTCGCATGTGGAATTTAAGAAACAAAACAGAGTAACAGAGGGGATGGAGGAAAAAAAAGACAGAGGAAGGCAAACCATAAGAGACTTTTAACTTTAGAGAACAAATTGAGGGTTGCTGGAGGGGAAATGGATGGGGAATGGGCCAAATGGGTGATGGTATAAAGGACAGCACTTACTGTGATGAGTACTGGGTGTTATAGGTAAGTGATGAATCACTAAATTTCATTTCTGAAACCAATATTATACTATATGTTAATTAACTAAAATGTAAATAAAGAATTGGTATCAAAGCAATCAATCAATCAATAAAAGAGAGGTAGAAGGCACTCTGAGACAAGAAAATGAAACTCCATACAAGTTACATAGAGTTTTACCAGGTAACTTACTGATGGGGATGGCAGGCAGATGACAATTCAGGCACCATATAGCTATTCTCCACAAAGTCTAGACCTTTGTCCACAGATTTTTATAGTGTGACAGAATGTGCATAAGGGCACTATAGTGAGATCAAAGGGTCTGCATGCACCTCATAGGCTTTGCATGTACCTAATTAACAGCTAACCTTGAATTAGATCTTGTGGTACCACCTGTGCATCAGAAAGGAGAAAGACTGTTATCTTTTATGGATTCATGGGAGGTCAAAGCAAGCTTCCCCCCATCTTAGCCTTGGTGGGCATTTCTAAGTTATGTATACTAATCTCCAAAGAGCCAGGAACACACAGCTCCAAGAATGATCATCCAGTGAATATGAACAAAATGAAGGGACAAAGATGGAGTCAGTATTGTGAGCATTCCTACAATTGTCTTACTTTCCAATATTGAACACAACAAAAGCCATGACAGATACAAGTAAGAAAGACACAGTCCTTGGATCACACCAAACACAGTCAGAGTCCCTGAATTATTAATTTTATATCGACTGCAGTAGTCCAATCTAAAGCTTAACAATATATATGCCAAATCCTACCCTAGAGAGAAAAAAAAAGACAGAAGATGGAAGTTCTACTCATGGCACAGGCCTTTCAATATCAATATATGTTCTAAGGCACCTGCATGGCTCAGTCAGTTAAGCATCTGCCTTTGGCTCAGATCATGGTCCCAGGGCCCCGGGATCAAGCCCCACTCTGGGTTCCCTGCTCAGGGGGAAGCCTCCTTCTCCCTCTCCCTCTGCCCTTGCCCCCTGCTTGTGCTCTCTCTCTCTCTCTCTCAAATAAATAAAACCTTTAAAAATATATACATGTTCTATCTATGTCTTACAGAAAATATAGTTAATTAAAATTTATTTAAATCCATTAAATTTTCATTTCCTTAAAATAAATGATAAATGAATGCCAGTTTCTTCTCTTTTTATGATCTCTAAATTCCTTACACATGTATGCATTTCTGATATGATAAATGAAAAAACAATATTTGAAATATAATTTCTTAAGTTTTTTAGTAGGGACATTAGCATTGAGATGCTCTGGGGTTCTAGACTTATGACAACATCCTATCAATTATATTATTCCTTCTCTCTCCAAAGCTTATCTTCTTTCAGGTTCCTTCCTTTCACAATTCTATTATTATAATAACAATCAGAGCAACAGGATTTATTAAACACTTAATGGAATGCAAATAACATTTGAGGTTTTACACAACATCCATTTTAAATACAATAATGAATGATACAAAATAACAATGCTGATCTTTGTGCTAAACATCAAATTTAGATTAGGTTATCAAGCTATTGTCTAGAGGATGAGCAAGCAAATTCGATTTTAAGAGTAAGTTGACTTCATAACAATAACTCAAGAAAAAAACATCGTCCCTTTCCAGAAACACAAAATTCCTTGTTATCCACTAAGATCTTGATAATTAAACTTTAATCTACAAAAGGATATATTAAAATACAGTTTAATTATACTATTAAAAAAGGAGTGCTGGGGCACCTGGGTGGCTCAGTGGTTTAAGTGTCTGCCTTTGGCTCAGGTCATTAACCCCGGGGTCCTGGGATTGAGCCCCATGTTGGGCTCCTTGCTTAACAGGGAGCCTGCTTCTCCCTCTGCCTGCTGCTCCCCTCCTGCTTGTTCTCTCTCTCTGTCTCTCTGACAAATAAATAAATAAAATCTTTTTTAAAAAATTGCTAATGGTGGAGGAAAAGTCTAGATATCATTTATATTTCTCTTTGAAATATTCTGTGAGATTTTATTTTTCTAATTAAGTTGAACCAATACTGCTCTAGCATTTTCACAGCATACCCAAACAGACAAAATGAAGATAGTACAGAAAAATGCTGGTGGCAGAAAACTGCCCTCATGATTAAAATTGTAAAGGCATGTAAGAAATAGCCAGTTGTTTAAAATTATGTTACTAAAACTGACTATAGAGTTGCCTTTTAAGAGTTAGCTTATTTCTATTAAATGTCTTCATTAGTGGATATAAGCTAAGGCAAAGTTGTCAACACATTTTTTCAGGTTCAAGTTTGTATTAATATTAAAAGATCTGTAATTATATACTTTTAAAGTATCAATCTGTAATATTATGGATCTTTTACTTTAGGTATCTTAAGAACCAGCCAAATATTAGTTGAGTTCCCATGTAATCATCTCCTTACCCCGCTTTATCTTTCTTTCTCTTCTCTTGCCCTAATTTTTATTATATCAAAGCAATTAGCTGATGTTATATTGCAGACACATTATCCTTTACTTGAAATTCTCTGAAAGCCAATGTTTTTTCATAACTGAATAGGTGGCATAATCGGTCCTGACTTTAACTCATTCGGCAGCAAAATCTGATCTGACCTGAATTGACATGAGACTATTTATAGTCCTTATTTATCACAATTAATGTGAAAATTCACACATTTTGTTACAGAAATATTAATTTGTATAATTACAAGGTACTACAAGACCATGGTAGGGATATTAAGTAACACAGAATATGCCTAAATTATCCTTCTAAAATTTGAAAAAAATCTGAATTCCAAAACATACCTGGCCCCCAGATTTTAGATAAGGGATTATGGGCCTGTATTTACCTGTAATACTATCATCTCTCCATGATGGCAGAACTTTATTTTATTCGCTATTGTATCCCCTGACAGTAGAACTGCGACTGACATATACTAAATATTCAATAAATACTTGCTGAATAATCAAATAAATAATCATATTTAATTAATGTAAGTGGAGTTCAAAATAGAAAGCAACAAATATACTTCCTCAGGGCAGTAATCTCCAAATAAGGTTATATTATACACATGTCTTTAATCTCTTACTTGCAATTCTGAAATACAAAAAGCTTTAAAAATAAAAAATTTTGTCATTGTTGCTTACTCTCTAGAACTTTTAAGGTTTTTTTATAAATTGCAAAATAGCTATTAAGTTATTAGATCTCAAGTTTGAAAAAAAAAAGAAATATTTAAAGGAAAAAACCTTTTCAAAGAAAAGCAGAGTCCCACATAAGACTCTGAAGGTTAGGATGCTTTCCATAATCTTTTATCACCTAGTGCAGTATCTGGCACATAGTAGATATACCACATATGTCATTACAAACAACATTAAAGAAGAATCTGGATTTATTCCATTTAATAAATACATGTTGAGCACCTGGCTCATGCCAGTCATTTTGGTAGGTGTAAAATACAGCAGTTCAGTGAAGACATACTCTCTTCCTGCTTTCATGAAACGTATACTTTAATGGGGAAAGCAGACATTTAAAAAATCAATACAGGCATGATAAATATTACAAAAAAGAAAGTTCCAGGTACTATGGGCCACTAAACTGGGAGATTATAGAAGACCTACAGAGCTTAAATGCTCTTGGCTGAAATAGTAGAGTAGGTATGATCAAGGATTTTGACCATTTTTCTAAGGGCCATTAGAAGCCTCAAGGGTTTTAAGCAATCTTGTTTGGACTTTGAAGGAAACCCAAGCTCCCATTCACTAAGCACTTACAACGTGCCAGGCATATTATCTTCTTCAGTCCTCACAAAATGAGACTTACATTTCCAAGCTGATAAAAGAACTGGTGGCTGATCAGGACCCCTGAATAGAACTAGCAAAGCCAAGGCGGGGAGGGGTGGGGAATCAACTATCTAAACGTAGAAGAGAATTGCTGAGAGAACAAGAACTACAGTAACAAATGGAAAAATATTGATAGATGAACTGGTGTCTATAACCATGTTTTCCCTGGAATCATTATTGAGCACAGACAAGAGGCTGAGAATCAATACAAACCCAACATAAAGCAGGGCTACCAACAGTGGACAGAGAAATAAGGACAGTTTTGGCACACAGTTGGAGGTCTTAAGTACATGGCTGGTTTTGTCCCCAAGAATTTTTTTGAATATTAGAATTCCTTGGAGTAGAAAGTTAAAAATCTAAGGAGGAAACCTGTGAAAAAGTTTTTTTTAGCAGTCTGACAAGAGAACCCCACAGGGTGGGACCCACAGGGGAAAGGACCTCTAGAATACATCGAATTCTTATTTGAAAACTTGGAGAGCCAGGAAAGAACTAGAGGAAGATTGAGCCTAAGAGGCTAAAACTCAGCCTCAATCCAGAACATTTCCTAATTGGATTACAGTAACCAGTGACAAGAGTATCTTCCCAGTGGAGAGGGAACCCTCAATAAAGTAAGATATCATCTACAAGCTATACAGTTTTTCACACACAATGTCCAGCATCAAATAAAAATTTACTAGTCATGCTGACAGTAAAAATCAGATAGACAAAAACTAAGAGAAAATAACACCACAGAAACAGATCTACATGTGATCCACATATTGTTGTTAAATAAATTACGAGCTATATGTTTTTTGAAAAAAGAGGAAAAAATGATCTGTCCTACTGTTTTTTCGGTTTCTATTTCATTGATTTCTGCTCTGATCTTTATTAATTCTTTTCTCCTGCTGGGTTTAGGCTTTATTTGCTATTCTTTCTCCAGCTCCTTTAGGTGTAAGGTTAGGTTGTATATTTGAGACCTTTCTTGTTTCTTGAGAAAGTCTTGTATTGCTATATACTTCCCTCTTAGGACTGCATTTATGCATCCCAAAGGTTTTGAACAGTTGTGTTTTCATTTTCATTTGTTTCCATGAGTTTTTAAAATTCTCCTTTAATTTCCTGGTTGAACCATTCATTCTTCAGTAAGATGCTCTTCAGCCTCCATGTATTTGAGCTCTTTCCAACTTTCCTCTTGTGATTGAGTTATAGTTTCAAAGCATTATAGTCTGAAAATATATAGGGAATAATCCCAATCTTTTGGTACCAGTTGAGACCTGATTTGTAACCCAGTATATGATCTCTTCTGGAGAATGTTCCATGTGTACTCAAAGAATGTGTATTCTATTGCTTTAGGATGGAACACTCTGAATGTATCTGTGAAGTCCATCTGGTCCAGTGTCATTCAAAGCCCTTGTTTCCTTGTTGGTCTTCTGTTTAAATGATCTGTCCATTGCAGTGAATGGGGAGTTAAAGTCCTCCACTCCTACTTTATTAATATCAATGCGCTTATTTAATTTTGTTATTAATTGGTTTATATAATTGGCTGCTCCCATGTTAGGGGCATAAATATTTACATTTGTTAGATCTTGTTAGATAAGCCTTTTAATTATGACATAGTATCCTTCCTCATATTTAAGTACAGTCTTTGGTTTAAAGTATAATTTGTCTGAAATAAGGATTGCTGCCCCAGCTTTCTTTTGATGTCCTTTAGCATGATAAATGGTTTTCAAACACCCCACCCCATTTTCCATCTGGGGGTGTCTCTGGGTCTAAACTGAGATCCTTGCAGACAGCACATTGATGGGTCTTGCCTTTTTATCCAGCCTGATATTCTGTGTCTTGATTGAGGCATTAGCCCATTTTCATTGAGTAAATATTAAAAGATATGAATTTAGTGCCATTGTATTACCTGTAAAGTCATTATTGTTTCTGCGTGTTGTCTCTGTTCCTTTCTAATCTATGTTACTTTTGGGCTCTCCACTTAAAAGATTCCCTTTAATATTTCTTACAGGACTGGTTTGGTGATCACAAATTTGTTTAGTTCCTGTTTGTCCTGGAAGCTTTTTGTCTCTCCTTCTATTTTGAATGACAGCTCTGCTGGATAAAGAATTCTCGGCTGCATGTTTTTCTCATTTAGCTCCCTGAATATACAATGCCAGTCCTTTCTGGCCTGCCAGGTCTCTGTGGATAGGTCTGCTGCCAGTCTAATGTTTCTACCCTTGTAGGTTACAGACCTCTTGTCCTGAGCCACTTTCAGGATTTTCTCTTTGTCTCTAAGATTCGCAAGTTTCACTACTATATGTCAAGGTGTCAACCTATATTTATTGATTTTAAAGGGGAATTCTCTGTGGCTCCTTGTGACTTGAACACCTGTTTCCCCCTCCAGATTAGGGAAGCTCTCTGCTATAATTTGCTTTAATACACCTTCTCCCCTCCTCTTTCTTTCCTCTTCTGGAATCCCAATTATTCTAATATTATTTTGCTTTATGGTATCACTTATCTCTAAAATTCTCCCCTCAGGATACTGTAGTTGTTTATCTCTTTTTTTTTTTTTCTCAGCTTCTTTGTTCTCTATCACTTTGTCTTCTATATCACTAATTTTCTCTTCTGCCTCATTTATCCTATCAGTTACAGCCTCCATTTTTTATTGCATCTCCTTAATAGCCTTTTTTATTTTGACTTGATTAGATTTTAGTTCTTTTATTTCTCCAGAAAGGATTTCTCTAGTGTCGTCTATGCTTTTTTCAAGCCCAGATAGTATCTTTATAATCAGTATTCTGAACTCTAGTTCTGACATCTTACTTATATCCATAGTGATTAGATTCCTGGCAGTCAGTACTGCCTCTTGTTCTCTTTTTTGAGGTGAGTTTTTCCATCTTATCATTCTTGCATAAAGAGGTTGTTTTTCTATTTGTAGAGCTGCAGCTATTCTTTTCTTAGATCTCCAGTTGTGTTCATAAGTATTCAGAATGATCTGATAAGTATCTAGCTGAATTCCTGGGACCAAATGAAACTAAGATTTCCTACTCATCCACCATCATAGACAATCTCTCTCGAGGGATTTAAATTACACATAAAAGGCATGGCAAAAATAATGAAGGGAAAAAGTCATAAATGAGTAAAATGTTCTAAGTTCTAGCATTAGCTAACAGGGAAACAGTAAAGTGATCATTTATATGAGACTATAATTATTCAAGAATAGATTCTGTGACCTCTAAGATAGCTATTTAAAGAATAGTAAAATAATGTGTAACTATCACATTAATGGAGAGAAAAATAAATAATAAAATATTTGAATAATATCTGAATAATCAAAACAAAAGAGGGAAAACAGAATATGAAGCAAATGGATCAAATAAAAAACAAATATTAAGACCAATAATACAAACTAAATAAGTAACATATAAATACAAAACTAATGTGAGCAAACTCATTAAATACAAATAGACTAAATAACACAATTATAAGACTATGGCTATTAGACTGGATTTTAAAAACAGCTATAAGATGCTAAAGTTTTCAAGAGACACACTTTACATGCAATAATAGTAGAGTGAAAATAAAAGTATAGGAAAAGTCATACCATGCAACCACTAACTAAAAAAAGCTGGCGTAATTATACTAATATCAGACAAAACAGACTCTATGGCAAGAACCTCACTAGAAATAAAGAAGGACATTTCATAATGATTAAGGGGTTAAGCTATCAGGAAGATAACACAATGTAAATCTTACACAACCAATAAAACAGCCTTACAATATAGAAAGCAAAAAATTGAGAGTATTAAAGAAATAGACAAATATATAATCATGGTGGGAGATTTTAACATATTTCTTACAATTGCTAATAAAACAAGCAAAAAAAAATCTCAATAAGATTATAAGAAAGTTAAACAGCATAATTAACAAGTGGACCTCAGAGGCATATGGAGATAAACCTAACCCAACAGGGACAGTACACACATTCTTTACAAGTGCACATGAAACATTCAGCAAAACTGATTTTACACTGGGTTATAAAGCAAGCCCCTAAAATTTCTAAAATATTTAATCAAACAGAGGACGTTCTCTGACAACACTAAAATTAAGCTGTAAGTTGGTAACAAAAACAGAATATCTGAATTGCATAGAAATTAAGCAATATACTTCAGAATAACCCTTGCATTAAATTAAAAATCACAAAAAATATTAGGAAATATTTTGAATGAAAATATGACTCATTAAAACTATGGGGATACCATTAAAATAGTGCTTAGTGGGGAAAGTATAACCTTAAATGCATATTTTAGAAATGAAGAAAGGTTTCAAATCTTTGATATAAACTTCCATTTGAAGAAACTAAAAACAAAACAAAACAAAAAACAGCTAATCAATCCTAAGGAATGTAGGAAGCAATTAATAAAGATATGATCCAAAATTAAGGCAAAATCATCAAAGCCTAAACTACTTTTTAAATGAGATTAATAAAATTGAGAGACCCTTAGCAAAACTGTTCAAACAAACACACCCCACAGGCACACATATGAATTACCATTATCAGAAACTGTAATTAAATTTTCAGACATTAAAAAAATGTTTATTATAAACAACTTTAGGCCACTGATTTATATCATTTAAATGGAATAAACAAATTCCTCGAAAAACACAGCTTATTAAAAGTCACAATAGGAGGAGAAGTCAAGATGGCGGAGAAGTAGCAGGCTGAGACGACATTGGGTAGCAGGAGTCAGCTAGATAGCTTATCAAACCATTGCAAACACCTACAAATCCAATGGGAAATAGAAGAGAAGAAGAGCAACAATTCTAGAAGCTGAAAATCGATCACTTTCTGAAAGGTAGGACTTGCGGAGAAGTGAATCCAAAGCGACAGAAGACAGACCGTGGGGGGAGGGGCCGGCTCCCGGCAAGCGGCAGAGCAATGCAGCACAAAATCGGGACTTTTAAAAGTCTGCTCCACAGAGGGACATCGCTCCAGAAGCTAAACCGGGGGAAGCCCAGGCGGGGTCAGCGTAATCCCAGGTCCCACGGGGTCACACTTCAACAAATGGTACTGGGAAAATTGGACAGCCACGTGCAGAAAAATGAAATTGGACTATTTCCTTACACCACACACAAAAATAGACTCAAAATGGATGAAGGACCTCAATGTGAGAAAGGAATCCATCAAAATCCTTGAGGAGAACACAGGCAGCAACCTCGTTGACCTCAACCGCAGCAACTTCTTCCTAGGAACATCGCCAAAGGCAAGGGAAGCAAGGGCAAAAATGAACTATTGGGATTTCATCAAGATCAAAAGCTTTTGCACAGCAAAGGAAACAGTTAACAAAACCAAAAGACAACTGACAGAATGGAAGAAGATATTTGCAAATGACATATCAGATAAAGGGCTAGTATCCAAAATCTATAAAGAGCTTATCAAACTCAACACCCAGAGAACAAATAATCCAATGAAGAAATGGGCAGGGGCACCTGGGTGGCTCAGTGGGTTAAGCCTCTGCCTTCGGCTCAGGTCATGATCTCGGGATCCTGGGATCGAGCCCCACATCTGGCTCTCTGCTCAGCGGGGAGTCTGCTTTCCCCTCTCTCTCTGCCTGCCTCTCTGCCTACTTGTGATCTCTGTCTGTCAATAAATAAATAAATAAATAAATAAGAAATGGGCAGAGGACATGAACAGACATTTCTGCAAAGAAGACATCCAGATGGCCAACAGACACATGAAAAAATTCTCCACATCACTCGGCATCAAGGAAATACAAATCCAAACCACAATGAGATACCACCTCACACCAGTCAGAATGGCTAAAATTAACAAGTCAAGAAATGACAGATGCTGGCGAGGATGTGGAGAGAGGGGAACCCTCCTACACTGTTGGTGGGAATGCAAGCTGGTGCAACCACTCTGGAAAACAGTGTGGAGGTTCCTCAAAAAACTGAAAATAGAGCTACCCTATGTATGACCCAGCGATTGCACTACTGGGTATATATCCTAAAGATACAAATGTGGTGCTCCGAAGGGGCATGTGCACCCGAATGTTTATAGCAGCAATGTCCACAATAGCCAAACTATGGAAAGAACCTAGATGTCCATCAACAGATGAATGGATCAAGAAGCTGTGGTATATATATGCAATGGAATACTATGCAGCCATCAAAAGAAATGAAATCTTGCCATTTGCGATGATGTGGATGGAACTAGAGGGTATTATGCTTACTGAAATAAGTCAATCAGAGAAAGACAACTATCGTATGATCTCTTTGATATGAGGAAGTGGAGATGCAATGTGGGGGGGTTGGGGGGAGGTAGGAAAAAAAAATGAAAGAAGACGGGATCGGGAGGGAGACAAAGCATAAAACGCTCAATCTCAAAAAACAGACTGAGGGTTGCTGGGGGGAGGGGGGACAGGAGAGGGTGGTGGGAATATGGACATTGGGGAGGGTATGGGCTATGATGAGTGCTGTGAAAGGTGTAAACCTGGCGATTCACAGACCTGTACCCCTGGGGATAAAAATACATTATGTGTTTATTAAAATAAATAAATAAATTTAAAAAAATAATGCCACATTGAAAAAAAAAGTCACAATAATAGAAATAGAAAATCTTAATATTCCTATATCTATTAAATTTAATGTTATTAAAAATCTTGCCAACACAATATTAAAGAATAAGAACAAAGTTGGAGGATTGATACCACCCAGCTTCAACCTATTATAAAGCTACTGAAATCACAGTGTGGTAATGGTGAAAGAATGGACAAACAGATCAATGGAATAGAATAGAGACCCAGAAATACCAACACAAATATAGTCAACTGATCTTTGACAAAAGAGCAAAGACAATTCCATGGAGCAAAGATAGCCTTTTCAACAAGTTATCAAATCGTATTCAAACAACTTGACATTCACATGCAAAAAAAAAAAATCTAGATACACACCTCATACCCTTCACAAAAATTAACTCAAAATGGGTCAAGGATCTAAATTTAAAGCCCAGAACTACAAGACTTCTACAAAAAGATAACATAAGAGAAAACCTAAGTGACTTTGGGATTAGCAATTAATGTTTAGACACAACACCAGAAGCACAATCCATAAAAGAAAAACAATGATAAGATAGACTCCACTAAACTTTAAAAACTTCTTTGCAAAAGATATTGTTAAGAGAATGAAAAGACTAGCCACAGATTGGGATAAAATATTTGTACAAGACACAGCTGATTGAAAAACAAAACAAAACAAAACCAAAAAATGTGCACCCAAATTTTACAACAAACTCTTAAAACATTAAGAACATACAATCTAAAAATGGGCAAAAGATCCAAACAGAGACCTACCAAAGAAGATATATAGATGGTGAATAAACATCTGAAATGATGCTTAGTATCATATGTCATTAAAGAATTGTAAATTAGGGACGCCTGTGTGGCTCAGTTTGTTAAGCACCTGCCTTCAGCTCAGGTCATAATTCCAAGTTCCTGGGATCAAGTCCCACATCCGGCTTCCTGCTCAGCAGGGAGTCTGCTTCTCCCTCTGTCTGTGTTCCACCTACTTGTATATGTTCTCTCTCTGACAAATAAATAAATAAAATCTTTAAAAAAAATTGCAAATTAAAACAACAGTGAGAATATCACAAAACACCTGTTAAAATGCCTAAAATCTAATGCACTGATAACACCAACTGTTGATGAGGACGTGGAGCAACAGAAACTCATTCACTGGTAAAGGAAATGGAATATGGTATAGCCACACTGGAAGATAAGTCGTCAGCTTCTAACAAAGTTAATCAGTCTTACCATACAAGCAGTCATGCTCCTTGGTATTTTATTTCAACACAAAAATTTACACAGGAATGTTTTAGCAGTTTTATTCATAACTGCCAAAACTTGGAAGCAACCAAGACGTCCTTCAATAGGCGAATGTATAAATGACCTGTGATACATCCATACAGTAGAATATTATTCAAAAAAAAAAGCTATCAAGTCACAAAGAGACACTGAGGAACACAATGCATATTACTAAGTGAAAGAAGCCAGTTTTAAAACGCCACATACTGCATGAGTCCAACTATATGACATTCTTCAAGGTGAAACTATAGAGACAGAAAAGTCAGTGGTTGCCAGAGGAGGTTGGGAGGAATAGAGGGAGGGATGAGTAGGTGGGGCACAGAGGATTTTTAGGGCAGTAAAACTATTCTATAAGATACTGAAATAGCAAATATATGACATTACACATTTGTAAAAACCATTAGAACTGTACAACACAAAAAGTGAATCCTGATGTAAACTATGGATTTTATTTAATAATTGTGTATATAGATTGGTTCACCAATTATTAGAAAGTACCACATTGATGCAAGATGTTAATAATAGGAAAATTGTGTACAAGAGAAAAGGGAATATATTGGAACTCTGTACCTTTTGCTCAATTTTGCTGTAAACCTAAAACCATTCTTAAAAAATGAAATCTGCTAATAAAAGAGAAAAAAAAACATTCCCAAAAGAAAATCTAAGACACACAGTTTATTGGAGAATTCTTCCAAAAATCTAAGAAATAAATAACACAATCTCATAACACTCTTTCAGTGAACAGAAAATAAAAAAGGAGAGACCACTTCTCTACTCATTTTATCAGGCCAGCATAACCTTGATATAAAGCTTTTCAAAGACATTATAAGAAAGGAAAATTACAGACCAATTTTTCTCATGGACATAGATGCAACCCTTTAACACTTGTTATTGGAGTCCTACTAATATACAGGATGTAGAAAGCCAGTACAAGAATGTTTCTCCCACCCTAACAATGAGGAAAAAAAAAGGTAAAATCTACCAAATCTTATTTTGTTCTTGACCCCATCAGAAAACTGAAGTTGTAGACAATCAAGTGAATTAAATTTCAAAAAAATAACAAGCCTCTCCAAAGACAGAAGAGACTCCAAACTATTTCACCTTTGGCAAAGCAGAGGAGGAAAAAAGCAAAAAAGAAGAAATCAGTTAAAATTTTAACTGTAGTACGTATGTGGGCTAACATTTCAACTTAAAATAACTAAAAGCTCAAAACACATGGGGGGTGCACCTTTGGCTCAGGTAACGATCTCAGGGTCCTGGGAGAGGTCATGATCTCGGGGTCCTAGGATCGAGCCCCGCATCGGGCTCTCTGCTCAGCAGGGAGCCTGCTTCCCTCTTCCCCTCTATCTGCCTCTCTGCCTACTTGTGCTCACTCTCTCTCTCGCTCTCTCTCTCTGTGTCAAATAAATAAATAAAATCTTAAAAAAAAAAAAAAAAACCAAACACATGAGCAATTATACTCACATTCATTCTCTTTTCCATGGGTCTCTAGCTGGTGCTCATCCAAAAGAATGGGGGCAAAGCCAGGAACTGCAGAGAGCCCTCTTTTGTGGCACAGGTGCACAAGAAGGGATAAACTGCCACTCTAGGACAGGCACAAAACCATGCTACCTTGCCTAACTTTCCACTCATTTAAGGAAAAGGCCTTAAACTTCTGAGAGAGGGCTCAGAAAACTTCCCGCTCTGAAGACAAGGCAATAATTAATTGTTTCTGGGGGTGAGATGGATTAAAAAATGATCTTCCTCATGGGAATTTAAGAAAAACTCTCCTAGGCCCAGGATCCTACACCAGTAGGATCTACACCAGATCCTACAAAGCAGAGGTAAGCCAGCACTAGTGAGGATCAGCAATCTCTCTTTCACCCAACATCAGCAACAAATACAAGACAGAGTTTGGTTGCCAAGGGGAGAAGAGAAAGGAATGCTCAGAAAGACCCACTCCCAAGGCACATGGACTAAGACAGGACCAGCATAATAGAGAATGCCTGTACCTACCATAAGCTTAGGACCCATAAACAAACAGCATTCTACTGCTGAGGAAAAGATTAAGAGCAGGAAGAGAGACTTCTCTCTGTGGCAGAGGCAAACAGAGGCAGACGAAAGCACAGGATGTAGAAAAAACACTGAGAAAAACCTTCCAGTCCTCCAGGGCCCTTTCTAAGCACAAAGTTACATCAGCCCACCAACTTCGAAGCCTATGGTACACTGAAGCTAATGACAGTAATAACAAAACTCAAGCCTAGCTTGATCCCCAGCTATACTGCCTGAAGCTTCCATACTCAGTAAGCCTCCACACTCACTTAAACAAAATTGCCCCTCTACTTGACTACTCTAACTGACATTTGCAGAATACCAAGAACAGAATATTCATTCTTTTCAAATGCACACAGAACATTCAACAAGATAAACAACCTGAATAGCTCTGCATATATTTTTTTACTTAAACTTTTTATAAAAAAGTTTCCCACCAAGAAAACTCCAGGCCCCAGTGACCTTACTAGGAAGTCCTCCAAGTATTTAAGAAGGAAGTAATATTAATTCTATACAAATTCTTCCACAAAATAGAAAGGAGGGAACACTTCCCAGCTCAACTTATGAAATCAGCATTACCTGATAACAAAATTAGATGAAGATGTTAAAACTACAAACTAATATTTTTCATGAAAATATTCACATAATCTTCAACAAAATACTAGCAGATCAAATCAAGAAATATATAAATAAAGGATGATGCATCAAAACCAAGGGGAATTTATCACAGGAATGCAAAATTGCTTCAACATTCAAAACCAATCAGTATTATTTGCCATATCAACATATTAAAAAAGAAAAATCACATGAGCCTCTCTACAGATACAAGAAAAGTATCTAACAAAATCCAACATCCATTCATAATAAAACTCTCAAAAAACAAGGAATAAAAGGGAGCTCCTCAACCTATAGAACACATCTAAACACCACTGCAGTAGAGACACTAGGCAGTGTGACAAGGCAAAGAAAGGAAAAAAGAAAAGAAAGAAAAAAAAAAGCAAAGAAAGGAAGGAAGGAAGGAGATGAGAGAAAGGGAAAGGAAAGAAAGAAAAGGCATACAGAATGGAAGGAAGAAATAAAACTGTCTTTATTCACATATGACATATGTTCTTAGAAAATCCTATGCAATCTACAAAAAGTGGTACTATAACTAATAAGTAAGTTTAGTGAGGCACAGGATACAAGGTAAATATACAAATATCAATCATATTTCTGCATACTAACAACAAACAACTGGAAAATGAAATGAGAAAAAATCAGCATTTATAATAGCATCAAAAAATATTTAGGGGAAAATCTAAACAAAATATTTTCAAGATTTGTATACTGAACTATAAAACACTGACAAGAAAAAAAACAAAATAGAAATAAAGAGATAAAATACGTTCATAGGCAGAAAATTCAACATTGTTTACATGTCAATTTTCCCAAAATTGATCCACATATTCAACATAATCCCAATCTAAATCCCAGCAAACTTTTTGTAGTAATTTACAAGATGACTCTAAACTTTAATATGGAAAAGTAAAGGATGTAGAATAGCCAATACAATTTTGAAAAAGAGGAACAAAGTTAGAAAACTATCTGATTTCAAGACTTTCTATAAAGTTACAAAAGTCAAAACAAATAGATCAGTGGAGCAGAGCAAAGAGCCAGAAATAGATGTGTGTTGTGTGTGTGTGTGTGTGTGTGTGTGTGTGTGTCCTAAATCAATTTTCAACAAAGGTACCAACAAAATTAGTGGAGAAATGAAGATGTCTCAACATATAGGTACTGGAAATAGGTGTGGTACTGCACATCAATCTATCTATATCAAAAAATTAACTTAAAATGGATCACAGACCTAAATGTAAAATCTGAAACTATAAAAATTCTAGAATGAAACATAGGAGAAACTTTTTGAGACTTTGGGTCAGGCAAAGATTTGTAGGTAGGGCACAAAAAACCACAAATCATAAATGAAGAAACAGATTAAAAAATGGTCATCAAAATAAAAAAAAATTTGCTCTTTGAAAGATCTAGTTAAGGAAATGTAAAGATATGCCACAGATTGGCAGAAAACAACTGCAAGATGCATGGCTGATAAAAGACTTGTGTCATATATAAAGTATCCTTACAATCAAACAATAAGAGAACACCATTTTTTTAATGGGCAAAAGATTTGCACAAACTACTTGAACAAAGAAGATATTAACCTATGGTAAGATGCTCAGTATCATTACTCATACAGGAAATGTAAACAAAGCCACGATAGGATATCATGGTCCTACCAGAGGAATGTAATTAATAAATAAAAATTGATAAAAACTGGTATCAAGTACTAATTAGGATGCAGAGCAACTGAAACTCTCATAATTGCTGGGAGAAAGGCAAAATAATACAGCCACTTTGGAAAAGTTTGGCAGATTCTCATACAATTAAACATACACTTACCATATAACTCAGCAACTCCCACCTAGATATTTATCCAAGAGAAAAGAAAACAAATATTCAAGCAAAAAGCCTGTATCAAAATGTATATGTCAGTTTTACCCATAATCTCTATAACTGGAAACAGCCCATAGCTGTAACGGAAAATACCCAGCAACCAATGAATGGATACACAAATCAGAGTACATCCAAACATGAAATATTACTCAGCAGTAAAAAGGAACAGAACTAGCGAAATACCAACAATATGATTAAATCTCAAAAACATTATGCTAAGTGACAGAAACCAGACACGAAAATTCACATACGGTACGATCCCGTTGACATGACATTCACACAAAAAGGCAAAGACCAACCTCTGCATCCAAAGAAACCTAGCACCTTGGGAAAACACTCCGTGAACGCTGATGGAGAGAAAGAGGAAGGAATCACTGCAGGGAGGATAGAGTGCAAGAAGGTGACAGACTAACGGTGAGCAAAAAAAAAGCCCCTGGGGGCCAAACGCCCCCCAGGACGAAAAATGTGAGGGAAGGCGTGGCCCCATCCTCCTCTACTGATTCCAGAAGCTTAAAAAACTAGACCCTGGAAAGGACTATGGTATGAGTGAACAGCCTCGGCATTCTCTGGCCTAAAGAAAGGCGGGATGCGCCCCACCCTTCTTTAAAAATCTACTACCCCACGCGCGAGGCTGAGCAAGTGGAGCTTGCACCCGCAAGGGAAGCTTTTCCGTGCCCAGGAGCGGAGCCAGGGAGACGAGGACGGGCTCCCGCCTAGGTTAGCGGGTTGCAGGCGGAGTGCAGGCATCCCCGCGGCCCCGCCCGTCTCCGTCCCTTCCCGCCCGGCCTCACTCACCCAGGCCTGCCGTTCCAACTGAGCGTATAAATTGGAGCCCTTGAGCTTTTGGACTATCTGGGCAATAATGAGAGACAGATCCGACTCCTCCTGCAACATTTCCGCTGCCCTAGCCCGCCAGGCCGCGGGGACAGCTGGCGCGGGGAGAACGGGCTACGGGGTCTCACTCGGGGCCAGTGACACTTCTCCGGGACCTTCTTACGCGGGGACTCCTCCAGCGGGCGTTACCAGGCAACTGCCGAGCCGTGAGTCCGTTCCTCTCCGGTCCCCCCGGCGGCTGAAGGTCCCAGCGCCTGAGTTCCGCTGGCGGAAAAAAAAAGACTCGTTGGGGGTAGCTTTTCATTCCATTGTTCCTGCTTGGTTTACATCAAAAAGGAACAAGAAGAGCTCTTTTCTCCAGAACTGCAGTGCGTCTAATGGGCAAGGCGAACTCAGAGTCGTGTATTTTTGTGTTTTATTATAATGGAGCATGCCTTCCCCACCTTTGAATCTCTGCAGAAACAGGACTGTGCACACAGTTACACGGGAAATGATTGCCAAGAATTATCCGGCTCTGACACTAGCTGTGTATCCTTGGGTGGGGTGCTTACATCTCAGAACTCAGTTTCTATCTCTGTAAAATAACGGAAGTTCACAATGTTGTGATGATTAGCTGAGGTAACAATTGTGAAGGTGGCTAGCTCTGTATGTAACAATTCATTTTTTATTTCCTCGTCTCCTGTTTCTATTCTCTGGGGTCTTATGCCAGGAATAAATAGACATCTTCTCCTCAAACAGCTACAACTTAACCAAGAGGGATCTATTTATTAATAGGCTTTCTGTGACGCCTTAGCCATTCAAGGATGACTAAGACACTGTCCCAGTCCAAAGGATGTACCATCTAGATGCCTCTTCTTCTATGTATTTATCCATTCAATCATTATTCAAAATTCATTCAGCTTTCAACTTACTGAGCACTTACATACAAGAAACAGTGTGGGCACAAAGGTAAATAAAACATGGTTCTTGCCTTCAAATAAACATATAAAAAGTTTTTAATAGAACTGGAAGAAACAGATTTAGCTAATTGAATGGCATTCCCAAAAGCAACTAGAAAAATCCCTGTGGAATAATATAAACATTAGAATAATCTCACCAATATAATCAAGAATTAATTTCAAGTGTGAGTATGCATATATGTTAAGCAAAGCAAAGGTAAAATTCCAAGAAAACAAACCAAGATTACTGCAAAAATTACTCTAGCTTAACTACATTAAACTTTAATGTAATATTGAATCAGATTCTCTGATTCAATAGGCTTCTTGTAAGACCTGTTAATCTGTTTTCTGGCAAGTTCCAAGGAGACTGTGATGCTGGTGGTTCAGGAACTACACTCTGAACACCAAAGGAATAAAGCTGGTACATGATAGAAATTCTAAAGAACTGGACCTTTGGCACCCATGCACAACACCTTGGCACTCATAACACCACTGTTCAGAATAGTTCAATGGTAAATACAGATTCCAAATGACCTATTTGGTTATGTTTGTTTATTAAAAACAACTTTGGAAAGAGGCAGGCAAGGGGAAAATAGTACTTAAAGTCAATTAATGATAGACTCCACAAAACAGGTAGTTTCTCTACAAAACATTCCCTGCACAATTCAGAATTTCTGCAAGTTGTAGATGAGTAAATCTCCTCAACCCTTTACAGCCTCTCCATCCCCAACACCCCCATCCATGAATCTCCAGGACGAATCTCACTTTGAAAAAAAAAGGGAAACTATGGAGAGAGTTCTTTTTGAGATTGGAAAGGGGAAAGTGGTTAATAACTAAAGAGATAAGAATGCTTAGGTTGAAGAGGGTCATAAAGCCTAGGGAGAAAAGAAGATGAAACTGTGGAGTGGAAGAAAGCCATGGTACCTGGAGTCAGAAAACAACCTTGCTTCTTCTCTGCTTGTACCCTTGGGTCTCTTCCCCCTCTCAGAGTTTCCAGCTTTTTTGTCTGTAAACAAGAGGATAAAATAATGACCTGAGGGGACACTCTGGGGAAAGATATAGCTATTGTTAAAATATCTTTTAAAAATATGAATAAATGAATTATTAAAATTGAGATAAGTAAATAAAAATAATGCTCAATGCTATTGACAAGGGAATAGAAAGTACAAAATTGTAGTAAAGTGTGTGAAAGTGCCCAGCACAATTTTTTGTACAGAGGCTTTAAGAAGGTTTTTTTTCCCCTAAGGAGAAAACAGTTTGCAGTCTTATGGCAACAATTAAGAAGTTTGGATTTGGTTCTGAAGACATGCCCAAGCAAACAAAACAAAACAAAACAAAACAAAACAAAACAAAAAACTTAATCCTAATAGTAAAGATTTGTTTCCTACACTCATAGAAGCAAATGTGTTAGGTTATAATTCAATTCTAGAATGCCCTCTGTTCTCTTTTTCCAGTACAACTTAGCAAAAATTTTCAGAACACCTGCTCTGTGCTAAGAAAGACAAGGAATACAAAGATGAGTAAGAAAGGGTCCTTTCTTCTAAGACATTCTCAGTCTCAAAGGGATGGTGAGGTCAGTATACAAAGAGCTGAAATGTTAGGCCACTTTAGACTCCCACCTATGTACCTGGAAATTTTATTACTCTAAATTCGTTGTCCAGTAAGAAGCAAAAGATGCAGATTTCCATCTCCATCTCGCCAGCATAACTTTGCCTTGGAAATCCTTATTCTACTCAGGGTAGGGAATTGGGAAAACACTCTATTTCTGACATTTTAGAGTGAACCATGACCCAACCTAAGAGATGAATAGCAAAAGTAAACCACTGTCATCTGAGTAGCTAAAACTTTATGAACAGAAACAAGAGTAAAATAAATACAGAGAGAATTCTCCTCAAAATCCCCTCAAATTCAAAGCAAACTCACTTTTGGGCCAACAGGTGTAAGGTTCTGGGCTCAATCCTGCCCTTTTCCAGATCTGCTCTGCTTTGACTTATTTTATATATAATATTGTGTCAGACTTCACTGTGGGTGAGGGGGAAGAGAGGAAACCACTAACCAGTGGCCTCACATGAGCAAAGATGAGGAGCACATCCGAAACACCTTGTGAGCTCAACACAAAACTGAGGCTTGCATAAACTCCACAATCGGCAATGAAGTATGTTCAGCTGTTGTTTTAGGAGACATTGCTATTAGCATGCTGTATCTGCAGAATAGATTGAATTGTATGTTGTCAGGAATTTATTTAAATAAATAGAAAAGTATTTTCGTGTGTGTTGTGTGTACCACAAATGTCACAGGCCTCCTTGTCTTTGGGAACAAATGAGCTCATTGTGGTACCAGTTATCTGTCACTGGATTGTTAGTGCCCATATGCTAGCACAGGACCTCCAGCTCCTCTTCCAAGTCTCTTCCTGTTACTTCTGGGAGTCCTCAGAAAGTGGCACGTGTGTGCTGAGGAGCAAATCTGGCTGTGATCTGCTCTGCCTGCTTTGGTGGTATCTGAGGTCTCAAAGCTACTGTCCAAGGTGCTGCTTTTTGGAGCTCCCAAACCTGCAAAACCCCAGAGATGCTTACATTCCAAGTCTCACAAAAACCCTAAAAAACAAAGCCCCTTACAGTTCTGCTTGCCACCTCTCTTTGCAAGGTGGCCAGATCTCCTTTCTGAACCAACGCTGAATATCAGACCATGCTACTGGATGAGAGCAGATTTTGCTACCCCAAAATGGTTCTCTTTGGCATAGAGATTACTTTGAACTAAGGCCAATTAAAACCCAGGAGATTCACAAAAAGTTCTTTATTCAACTGCTTAGATTGATATTGGAAAGGGGACCTGTACCAGGAAGAGAGCTAGTACTAGAGACATCGTTTTCACTAAGAAATTTATCTGCATAGGAAGTTGTCGGAAAAGGTTGTCACCTTTGTTTCCTAGGCATCTTCTTTGCCTTCCTGTGAATAGCATTCTCCCCTTTGTACACCAAAACCCCTACCTTTTTCCTTAGCTCAGGACGTCATATTTTTAAAAAACTGCCCTTTGAGTCTTCATATCTCTCCAGTATCCATTAAATTTTGTTTGTTTTCCTCCTGTTAATCTTACTTATACCAATTTAATCATTAGACAAGCCAAAGAGTCTAGAATGAAAAAGGAAAAATTTTTCTGCCCTACACTATACTCCATTTCACCATCTTTCCTGCTTCTGGCCCCAGGCACTTATGTGTAAATGGGGAGGATTGGGCTATTGGTTCCATAAACACTCTCAGGGACTGTGTTGGTTTCATGTTAAATATAAAACTCATGAGAAAAATCCAAATAACAGTGGTTTAAGTCATAGGATACTTATTACTACCAACAAGTCTAAAGGAATGTACAAAGGCTGTCCACAACATCATCAAAAATCTAAGCTCTTTCCATTCTGCCCTCCTTAGTATGTTGCCTTCACCATTCAGCTTACTGTCTTAAGGTGGCTGCTGCAGTTCCAAATATGACATTCTTCCACCACTGCCTGCAAAGGGAGGCAAGAAGAAGACAAAATAAAGGAGTTCTCAATGACTTTGTATGTCTCTTCTTTTTCTGAGGAAATATTATTTTTCCAAGAAGCCCCCAAGAAGACTTTCCCATGCACCTTATTGCCCAAAGCTGAGTCACCTGACCACCTGTAACCACAAGAGAGTGGCGAGAAATGATCTGGTATTTTATCCTCAATCGTGGGAGAAAGGTGAAGGAGAAGAATGGGTTGTTGATTCTACCATGTTGTTCAAAACAACTTCAGGTCTCAGATTGGCATTGTGATATGAACGCTTGTAGCTGAGCATTCCTGACTGACATTCAGGCCAATTGGACCACAAATAAAGTAGAGCTGAGCAATAGCCAGATCATTTATTATCCACAAAGTTGTTTGTATGAAGTTCAGTCTGGAATCTAAATTATAGTACTTATTGATGTGACATTTTCTCAGTATTATGGTGACATTCTAAAAGCTAAAAATAAATAAGGTTGACCCATTTGCAAAATAAGATCTATAAGTAAAAGATTGTGTGACAAGAACAGAATATTTGCAAGTGTTATTACTTTTAAAAAAGACAAAATTGATGACTTGGGAAGAAAACAGCTTGTTCATAAATAACTTTCATGAAGTGCTCCCTACCTCTAGAATTCACTCTACTGGAATTCTAGGTTATTCTCTCTGGTTGTACAAGCAGAAGTGAGCACTGGAAATAACCTATTCTCTAATACAACCTGTACTTCTTGGAGCAAAAGAGGCTTACTATTGCAAAGTGAAGGATGGCCTAGTTTCTCCAGATACTTCCTCTAGGTTTCAGATAACACAGTAGAGCAGGATCTTGACTCATTTTCTCTTCATTTCTCTAATCATAGCTCTGCTTTCTCACCTGTCCCAGCCAAACTACATCACCCCCCCCACACACACACACTTCCATTCCACGATGCTTCCTTTTTATTCTTTCTTGTTTTGTACAGCCTTTCCTCCATTCCCTCCTGGGAAACTTACATACTGTCTGCCATCTTTTTTTCTTTCCAGTTTTTTTGAAGACATAGCAACATGTACAAGGCAATGTATTATATATTTCTATTCATATACATATATATATGAATAGAACAGCTACAATATTAAGTACTCGAGATCAAATTGAAGGTCGCAGTGGGGCCTGTCCCTGTCTATTAGGGAAGGAAAAATCGTCCATATGGTTGCATACGGGAATTAGGATTAAGTTATACACCTAGAAAGAAGATCAAAACCTATCTGTCACAAGCTTAGTCATCTAGGAGCAGCGCCAGTGAGGAGCAGAGCATGGAACTCTAGTGCGTCACCAGCAGCCCCACTGCAGATGCTTGTTAACAGGAGGGATCCTAGGGAAGGGGCCGATGGGTCTGTTACCAGACAAGCTCCGTGCATTGCAAAGAGCAAAACATGGGCTCTGGAACAAAGTGGGTGTTGACAAGGGTCTTGCCAAGGAGAAGGCTTTCAAGTGGGAAACAGGGGAAAAGGAGGACTTGGCATGGTGCCACCATTTCTTCCTCTTGGGTCTCAGTGCCTTTCACAGAATTTCCGCCAGCACCATGTTGGGACAGAGTACCCAGAGATTCACACACGGGAGCCACTGTGAGGAGGGCCTCGGGAAGAATTTGCCATTTTCAGTGAAAAACAAGTGGCAGTTACTAATTATGATGACTGTGTACTTTGGATCTGAACTTGCTGCATCCTTTCTTATAGCAAAACACCAGCTACTTAAGAAATAAGAATGTTTAGTTAATCCATAAGATAGATAAGAAGAAGAGCCTTATTCTTCTGTTCCTGGTTTGTCCCTGCTGAATGGACTCCACTCTTAGGAAATGGCCTCTTGAGGTGACCCAGAGTCCCTAGCAGAGTCCCTCTTGGGTATCATCTGGGTCCAGAGTGGTCCATTCTGGTGGACTCCAGATGTTATTTTCTCCAGAGTCCCAAAACAATATAAAGTTTGATTCATAGAACTAAGCATGAAATATGTCAAATAACGCTTCTGTTAAGGGATAGGGAAAGTGGCAGAATCAAATTCAGCCCCAAGGAGGAAGGGAGGGGAGGCTGTGATTCATCACTGGTATTTTAGTCACACTCCTGTGTGTGTGTGTGTGTGTGTGTGTGTGTGTTTGTGTGGTGTGACTTAATATCTAAACACACTGGAAACATTTTTAAAGAATATCTTTGACACACCACATCAAAAAGTACTTCCAACTCAAATGACTCACGTGCTGGAACAACTTCACTTGACAATACAAATAAAGCAGACAGGAAACGTAGATGGTGGAAGAACACGTTTTAAGGTATTCAATATATGAGTAAAGATGTAGAGTTTTTAAAATAAATTTTAAGAATTAAAAATTTTAAAAATTACTTTTTGTATTCCTGCAACACATTCTGTCAGAATTAGAACAAACCTGGGAATTCAAAAATTTTATTTCCTTTTGATAAGAGTGAAATTTGTTCTTTACAGAGTAAAATTAAGAGAATTGTTTCACATCACAAAATAAGATAGAGGCAGAGCTCCAAGTTCCACACCCAAATTTTCTAATAATTCCGCTCATGCTTTCTCATGACTCCTGGATATTTACTTTTGGTGCCTATGGTTTGTTGCTGACATCCTTTTATATATTTCGTCCATCCGTCCTTCCTTCCTTCCTTCCTTCCTTCCTCTCTCTCTCTCTCTCTTCTCCAGAGCTGCAGAGTTATTTTTTCTAAGTTTTAAGATTAAGAAAATGAGACTTGGAAAAAAAAACAAACAAGAAAATAAGACTTGAATGTTAGCTAACTTATCAAAATTCACAGTGAAGTTCATAATAACAGAGCTTGGATTTGAACCCAACTTCTTTTATATCCCATCCCTCTCTGGGATAAATGAGGGTAATTTTTGCCTCGAAAATGTTTAGGTCCCATTATTGCCTTACAAGCCCAACTAGTAAAACTAGTGGTACAAATGGTAACTTCAGAAGTTTTCAGAAATCCTCTCTTTTAATAATGATAAATTTAAATTTGGAAACTTCTATTAACTAAAGAGTTTACAAAGTTTAAAAGGGGATAATATTTCCTTTTATTCATTGCGCATTTCTGCACATCTTTATAAGAAATTCCTATGAACATCTTCTGATATCTTCCTCTACATTATTAATTTCTAGGCATTAGGAGAATAATAAGGTTTTATTAAATCTTAGAGATGCAATCTTGAAAATGTAAGAAACATGATTAGTAAGAAAAAAAGAATGTGGGACTCTGCAGCTAAATAATACTATTTTGATCTATTCTTCTTGAGAATGTATAATGTTTTTCTAATAATAAATGGAGGGACCTAAGGTTCAGTTTGCTATTCTTCACTTCAAAGATAATAATAATATTCAGGGAATTATTAGTTTTGTATCTGAGAGCAATTACTCCTTCAAGCTATTGCTTGATTTAAATAGGTTTTATTAGACTTTGAAGTTTGTTGCACCTACCCTAGAGACTATCGTTTCGCTAGAAAGATTTTTGTTAGCCCAAACCTTTCCTTTAGTAACTAAATGACCTGATCACAGAGACTGTGGTATTGTTGTTGTTGTTTTTGTTTTAAGATTTATTTGTTTATTTGAGAGAAAGAGAGTGGGGGGGGTAGGGAGAGTGAGAATTTCAAGAAAACTCCCTGCTGAGTGCAGATCTCAATGTGGGGCTTGATCAAAGAAACATGAGCTCATGACCTGAGGTGAGATAAAGAGTTGGACACTTAACTGACTGAATCTCCCAGGTGCCCCAACACTGGGATATTGTTATGTTTTAAAAAAATTACTTGGAGGAATCTGATTTAAATTTAAATGAGACTCACCTTAGGCTCTTCTGAGAAGAGAGAATTCATGCAGAAGAAGAATTCATGAGCTTAGGGGTCTAAGTCCCTTGGTTCTTGGGTTTAGGAACTAAAACCTACTTATGAACTGTGTGATCTAGGGTACTTTTCCAAGGCTCTTTAGTCCTTGGTTTTCCCATCTAAAAAAATGGGGATAATGCCACTTCCTACTTCATAAGGTCAATATGAGAATAAAAAGCGTCACTGGGTATCATGTGCTTCAAAGATGCCTGGTCCCTAGTAGGTCTGAGAGAATTTTAATCCAGAACTTCTCAAACTTTAGTGGTTATTAGAATCTCATAAGGAACTTGGTAAAAATAAAAAATCTTATTTTCTCTCAGTGAGTCTGGGCCTTCATGTTCATTATTGGCTTCTAGGTGATGATGATACACATCAAAGACAAAGAACCACCAGTTTAGGCAACAATGATAAGAGTTTGTTCATCTACTACATATGCCAGGCATTGTGCTCAATGCTAAAGACACAAAGAAGAATGCATCAATCCAGGTTCGGTTGCAAAAACCAGACACTGCTCTAGCTTTCTTAAGCAGAAAGAGATTTTATACAGATCATTAAATACTTATGACATAGCGAGAGAGTCTTGAGGAGGTACTGCTAGACCAGGGTTCCACAAATGACTCTCAGAACATTGTCAAGGGGCCTCACCAAGGTGGGTGTTACTTCTGCCACAGTCGGGGGTTGAGGGGGGAGAATCAGATGATCCCATTCAGGGGGTGCCTGGATAGCTCAGTTGGTTAAGTGTCTGACTTTTGATTTTGGTCCATGTCATGCTCTCAGTGTTGTGAGATCAAACCCTGTGTTGGACTCCGTGTGCAGTGTGGAACCTCCTTAAGATCTTAAGATTCTCTCTTTCTCTCTTCCTCTGGCCCTCCTCCTCCCTCTCCTTCTCATAGAAGAGGAAGAGGAAGAAGGAGGGGGTGGGGGAGGAGGAGGAGTTGGGGGAGGTGGAGGTGAAGATCATCCTATTCAGGAGCTGCTGAGTTTGAGGATAAATTGCCTTAGCTGCCATCCGACAATCAAGAGTCTACCTTGATCACCACAATAACTGCCTCACAACCTCCTTCCAACTAGGACTGGACACTAGCATGTTGCTACAGAGCAGCCCAGCACTTCATGACTGTGCCTGCCCCAGTAACACCCACAGCAGCCTGAAGATGGCCCTGCCTCACTTCCACCTTCCAGCTTTCCCTTGAGAGCATCTAATCAGTGAGGCTAATTTACATTTGAGACTGAAGGAGACTATTTTAAGCTCTCTGGTCTCTACAGTAAAGGAGGACACACTGGAAGGAAGTTGGAAGGGATGCTGAATGCCAATCTTCCAGTTTCATCATAGATAAATGTATTCGTTGGCTAAAGCAGTCATAACAAGATACTCAAATACCAGACTGGGTAACTTAAATAAAAGAAGTCTATTTTGCAAGGTTCTGGAGGCTTGAAGTCCAAGATCAAGGTGTTGACATGTTTGGTTTCTCCTTAGGCATCTCTCCTTGGCTTCTGAACGGCTACTGCTCCCTGTGTTCTCACCTGGCCTTTCATCTGTGAGTGTGCATCTGTAGTGTCTCTTCCTCTTCTTATAAGGACACCAGCCCTGTTGGATTAGGGCCTCACCTTTGTGACTTCATTTAGTCTTAATTACTTCTTTAGAGGCCCTATTTCCAAATACAGTCACACTAGGAGTTAGGACTTCAACTTATGAATTGGGGGGGGGGGAGGCACATCTCAATCCATAACAGTAACTTTGAGAAGCCTCTTCCTTAAAAGAATTTCCTCTAAGAGAAAAGAGCTGAACACAGCTACACATGTTAAGAGCCACAACAGAAGTAGGTAGAGATTATGGTAAAAATACAGCACAGGATGGAGGTGACCTTTGATGATGGGTTGCATGTGTCTGCACAGAGCTTATAACTAGAATCCTTATGAGTATTAATTTTCTTTTTCCATTTCAGAGGTAAAGTTCTAATGCAAATTCCAATGCCCAATAATAAGGGGAAAAGATGGTACAAAACGTTTCCTGTAGGAGATTGCTGACATTCTGTACAAATCTCCACTCCTTTGACTTCAGGAGCAACCTGGTCCCTGATTGGCTACAGGCAGGAAGATAAGACAGTTTTGCTCATTAGCAAGTGGCTAAGCACCCTGATTTAAAATACAAAATAAAATACAAAATAAAAGGTGACAGTTTTTAACACTAAGAAGCAGGTTCAGTGCTAAGACCTTTATATGTTTATTTCCTTTAAGTCTCATTTCAAAATCATCTAGGCTTTCCAGGATTTGAATCTGGGCTGTCTCCAACGACTGGTTTCTTTTTATGGTGTCAAGAACCAAGATTCTCTGCCTTTCTTATTCATCCAGGATTCTAGTCCCTGAGGATCACTGCAGGGAGCATCCCAACCCTGCAGTTCAAACCTTCCACTTAATACCTTACCTACCTTTCTTTCTTTACCAAATTTATTTTGCTTTTTAATCTTTTAGCCTTCTTTTGAATTTTACCCATAAAATCATTTACATTATTTAATAATAACTAATAATCATTTCATTTTATTCTTTATTTTCCAAACATCTGGCTCTGTTTGTTTTATTTAGTCTTGTTCTGTAGTCATTCCTAACTGTTTCCAATTTCTCTATTTGTCTTAGAGGAGTTTCTCCTTTGCACAGCAACTTGGAAATTAGTTTTCATTCCAAAGGAAAGAAAAAGATATAATTAAGGCCATCTGCCTTCAGTTTTTGACTCATTTAACAAATACTTACTCCATGTCTCTCATGTGTCAGGCTCCATCCTGGGCCCTGGAGATCCAGCAATGAACTAGATCATCAAGAAAACTAACCTTACAGGGGCGCCTGGGTGGCTCAGTGGGTTAAAGCCTCTGCCTTCGGCTCAGGTCATGATCTCAGGGTCCTGGGTCTCAGGGTCCTGGGATCGAGCCCCGCATCAGGCTCTCTGCTCGGCAGGGAGCCTGCTTCCTCCCCTCTCTCTGCCTGCCTCTGCCTACTTGTGATCTCTCTCTCTGTCAATTAAATAAATAAAATCTTTAAAAATATATATATTTAAAAAAAAAAAGAAAGAAAGAAAACTAACCTTACAATGCTCAGACCCCATGGAGGAAATGGGCAAGAAAAGAAAGGATAATCACTTTTCCAAAAAACAAAACAGTGTGATGGGTGGAGGTGTCTGAATGTGGACTGGGTGGTCAGAAAAGGCATCTCAGAGGTGGTGACATTTGACAAGGCTGACACAGGGTACTTAGCCATTGACGTCAAATTTTATTCATCACCCAAATAATTAACACACACTTGAAGGTAATTATCACTTCTGTGGAAGAAGTAAAAAACAAAGGAAACAAAGCCCAAGCTGCTGGTGGTTAGATGTTTGATAGCTGTGAGTAGTAAAACTTCTGAAGACTCAAGAAACGCTGTAGCTAAGAACAGACCTCTCTCATTTGATACAATCTCTTATTTTTGTGTGTGTGTTTTTCTCTCATTTTCTAAGCACCAGGGATTTCTTCACTGAACTGTTAGATGACTGTGAATCCTTGAAACTGCAAGTTATCTGTACATGTGTTTTCTTTTTTTTTTTTTTTAAAGATTTTATTTATTTATTTGACAGACAAAGATCACAAGCAGACAGATAGGCAGGCAGAGAGAGGACGAAGCAGGCTCCCTGCAGAGCAGAGAGCCCGACTCGGGGCTGGATCCCAGGACCCCGGGATCATGACCCGGGCCGAAGGCAGAGGCTTTAACCCACCGAACCACCCAGGCGCCCCTACATGTGTTTTCTTAATAGTAATCAGTGGCACTAAGGACTTAGCATTCCAGAAACCCTGCCATTCTACGGAAACATCTCCAACAATTTTTTTAAAAGATTTATTTATTTATTTGAGAGAGAGAGAGAGAGAGAGAGAGAGCACAAGGGGAGTGGAGGGGCAGAGGGAGAGAGAGAATCCCAAGCAGACTCCCCACTGAGAGTGAGCCCAATGAGGGGCTCCATCCCAAGACCCCAAGATCATGACCTGAGCCAAAATCAAGAGTCAGCTGCTCAATGGACTAAACCACCCAGGTGCCTTATTGATCATGTACATTTAAAAAACACCATGGTTAAGCTAATAGTGTGCTGGCTTCTGATTACAAAGTTGCACTGGTTCACTTCAATCTTTTCTCTTACATAATATTTTTCTTTCAGCGAGTTTTTGAGCATTTGAGTTGTGCATTGCACACCCAACTAAGCTATGTTCTTTCATCAAGCCCGTAATCATCCAGATCGGTGCCTTAAATTTCCAATTATATTCCAGATAGAAACAAATTGCTCCTTGATGCTACTACAGGTTTGAATTTGACTGTGTCCATTACTGCAAATCTGGATGATAAAAACTCAGGCTAGAGAGTATGATACTAAGCCAAGTAAGTCAGTCAGAGAAAGACAAATATCATATGTTTTCACTCATATGTGGATTTTAAGAAATAAAACAAATGAACGTGGTGGGGGGTGAGGGAAGAGAGGAAAACCAAGGAAACAGACTTAACTATAGAGAACAAACTGATGGTCACCAGATGGGAGGTTGGTGGGGGACGGATGAAACAGGTGATAGAGATTAAGGAGGGTACTGGTCATGAGCACTGGTGTTGTATGGAAGTGTTGAATTCACTGTATTGTACACCTGAATATTACACTGTACGTTAACTAACGAATTTAAATAAAAAGTTGGGGAAAAAAAACAAAACCTCAGAGAGCCATTTAATGCTTGCAAACAGCTATCTATTTGTCATTATGTAGTCAAAATACCCAGACAATTGACTGTTGGGTTTTGTTTTTTGTGTTTTGTTTTGTTTTTTTTTAATATTCCAGATGATTCAGTGGAGATGCAGCCAAGGAAATCTTTGGATCATAAATGCCCAATTTTCATGGCAGATTACAAATTTCTACAACCAGCATGACTCATCAGTCTTTTCTCAGAAAGAACAGTTCCTCCAAGGACCAGGATTTTTGTTTCTCAGTCAATTTTCCCAGAAATTTTTTAATGCTAATCTTAAATGTAACCTTTGTTCTTTAAGATGAGCTTCTGAATTTTAAGCACAAAATTGAACTACTAAATGAGGAAAACATAGAACAAACAGCCAATTCAGATCTTATTGACTTTATCACTCAGTTACACATTTTCCTTCCTCATAAGGCCAAGCAAGACAAAAGAGAGCTGAATGGAAAAATCAATCCCTTAGAGGCTCACACATCATCTGTGAATATTTCTTGTGATCTCAGGAAGGCTGGGAGAAGAATAACTTTGTCTCTCCTCTCCTCTTCCAGAATTTGATCTACAACAAAGGAATCATACCAGTCAGTATTCTCTAGGTTTGAAGTATATGGGATATGCATCTTTCTGGAGCCACAAGAGATTTCTGGGCTTGTAAAATCATGCCATGTGGTATGGTGGGCAGAGACCTGGACACAGATTCAGAGGATATAGGCTCTCAGTCTGGTTCTGCTACAAATTAAGTGTGTGGCTCTTTGGGTCTTAGTGTCACATCTGAAAACATGATGTGGCTAACCAACAAGATCCTTAAAGATTTTCCTTCCAAACCTATGTTGATGTAAAGCTAACAAGGAATCCAGTGGATCAACATTTTAAGGAAGGACATCTTTGGTACTGTGATGAAAGAATCCAGTATTAAAAAGAATCTGTTGACTTTTCTAGTATTCTACTGCACATTAAATTCCATGAATATACAGACAATTAGAAGAGTTTAATGCAAGTAATAATGATTAATCTAGGGATAAGTGGTAATGATTATACCAGATCAAAACAACACATCGATCAGCACAGGAATAGTAACATCTCCTACTGCTCAAATACGGTTGAGTTAGGTCTACGCGACAACTACAACAACAACAACACAAAGAACCCCAAGCATACTGTGTGTGGCCAGCGTCTAAATAACAAGAACACGCTTCAAGATATTTTCCTGATCAATTCAATATTTAGTCTTCATATTATCAGCTCCTTGTTTATCAAAGCATTTGGATCTTCTGGCTTCAACTAATCAGTATGATTTAGACTTCCTTGTCTTCAATTTTCTTATCTATAAGATAAGCGGTTTGGCCGATATAACTCAAAGAAGATGCTTTCAATCTCTAAAATTCTGAGAGTCAATATTTTGAGGTCTCTAAAATTCTGAGAGTCTACATTTTGGGGCAGGTTGAAAATCTTCTCTAATTAACTAAATTCAACTAGTCTAAGAAATGTATGCTATCAGATATACAAACTCAGAGACAGGCATATCTTACCGGAGAACAAAATGACTTCCTAAATAGTTTCATTGCAGAGATATCAAAAAGGACACTGCAAGTCCTATGCCCTCCCTCCCCCCAGAAAATCTCTCCTGATGCCTGATTTATAAAATTACAGATTCATCTAAGACCTTATCTTCTGGTAAAATACAAATGCCTCCAGAAAGGTCATGCATTAAATATTATCAGTCATTTTTACCTTTGTTTGAATGATTTTTTTTTTCCAATTTGACCCTGCCTTGTTCCATAAAGGATTTGAAGCAGCTTACTGGAAATGAGTTGATCAGATTTGATGAAAGCCCATGGGGACCGGGAGGGAATGCAAGAAGGAGGGTGCCACCAACAAGAAAAGCTTTATGTAAATTGTAAATTGCAAAGTGTTGTAAAAATATTAGAAATTGTTATTAAGAAAGGGAGAATCTGGATGGCTAAAGTTCATTTCCCAATGATTCAGTCTACTATTTCAACAGGTCAAATTATTCTCCATCCTTCTTATGAGGTTTAATGTTCTTTGTCTAATTCTTTGGACAGTCTGTTAGAAAAAGAAATACATTCATAATTTGCTCTTTACCTTGCTCATGTTGCTTTCCCATTTCCTGAATGGCATAAAATTCTGTTAGCCACTGTGCTGTCTGGGAGCACTATTTGCAGTCTCATGATCTATTTTCTGGAAATGCAAAGATCCTTTCTCTGTCTTTGCATAAATAGGTGTCTATTAAGCTCAGGAAGGAAAAAATGACTAATTTTAAATGGCTCTCTCAATGTTGCCAGAGCTGATTATAGCAAAATGAATAGTTCTAGCATAAGATGGCAAAGAAAACCAGAGCCCATTTTCAGAGATAAAATCTTTAACCAAACACAAAAAAATCATGTCATTTCTGTATTTTATTGTACAGATTGCATTTTGTTTAGGTCACAAAGATAATAGAGCTTTGAAAAAAGAAAGCTTTAAACCCTGAGAATTAGACTGAAAATAACTTGCCTTCCTGGAAAATAACCAACCCATGAAGGAGATCTACTATAGGATCAGAGACCAAGAAAGAGAAGAAGGCCTTTTGAGCTAGCCTTTCTAACCCCACTGGTATATTCAGGGCACCTGGGTGGCTCAGTCATTAAGCATCTGTCTTCAGATCAGGTCATGATTCCAGGGTCCTGGGATAGAACCTTGCATTGGGCTTTCTGCTCAGCAGGGAGCCAGCTTCTCACACTCCCTGTTCCCCTCCACTCCACTCGTGTTCTCGCTAGCTCTCTCTCTCTCTCTCTCTCACATGAATAAATAAAATCTTGAAAAGCAAAAAAGCAAAAAACTAGGACCTTCAAAAACAACCCCATATATAGGAGAAATTGGAAAGTCACCACACATGCCCAGGAAAAAGCTTAGATTCAGAAAAAAACTAACAATGCCTTAAGTTTACACCTCAGGCTGATCCTTGGCACAGAAATAGCTTACAACAGTCAAACCAAAGCCAATCAGAACAAAATCCAGCAAAACCTAGCAAAGGGGAACAATCTGACTTCATTTGACTCAAATGTTCAGTTTTCAATAAGAAAATCACAAGACATATGAAAATATAGGAAAATATGACCCACTCACAGGGAAAAATAAACCAAAACACTGTCTCCAAGAAAGACCTGACAGATGTATCAGACAAAGAGTTGAAAATGACTATCTTAAAGATGCTCAAAGGCAAAAGAAAGACCTAAGGAAAATCAAGAAAATGATGTATGAACAATATATAAATATTAATAAAGAAAGACAAAACTAAGATAGATGATAGATAGATAGATAGATAGATAGATAGATAGATAGATAGATAGATGATAGGTAGGTAGATAGATTCTGGAGCTATAAGGTATAATAACTAAAATAAAGAATTCACTAAAAAAATCCAAAGGCAGCTTTGAGGAGACAGAAGAAAGAAACAGCCAACCTAAAGATAGGAGAATGGAAATTAGAAAGATAGAAAGATTTTAGGAAGAAAAAGTTAGAAGGAAAGATAGATAAAACATTTTAGAAAAGTAAACAGAATCTAAGAGACTTATGGGACATCATCAAGGAGAAGAAGAAAGGGAAATAGGCAGAGAGAATATTTTCAGAAACAAGGACCAAAACTCCCCAAATTTAATGGAAAGCATGATTATAAACAATCAAGATACTCAACAAACTTCAAGGAGAATAAACTCAGAAGGACCCCCACTGAAATGTATAGTAATCAAACAGTTGAAAGACAACAAATCTTTAAAACATCAGGAAAGAAGTAACTCATCACATACAAGGATCCTCAATAACATTATGAGCAGATTTCTCATCAGAAACTTAGGAGGCCAGAAGACAGTGGGCTGATATATTTAAAGTGCTAAAACAAACAAACAAACAAAAAACCCCTGTCCATCTATATTTGGCAAAACTGTCCTTCAAAAGTGAAGGAGAACTTGAGACATTTCCAGATAAACAAGCTGAGGGAATTCATTACTTCTAGACCTTCCCTGCAAGAAATGTGAAAGAATTTTGCAGGTTGAAAGGAAAGGACACTAGACTGCAACTGGAAGTTGCATAAAGAAATAAAGTCAGAGTAAAAATAAATACATGAGCAATTATAAAAACTAGTATTATTATAACTTTGGTTTGTAACTCACATTTTGTTCTCTACATAACTTAAGAGTCTAATTTATTTAAAAACAAAACAATTGGATGCCTTGGTGGCTCAGTCAGTTAAGCATCTGCCTTCGGCTCAGGTCATGATCCCAGCGTCCTGAGATCCGGCCCCACATTGGGCTCCTTGCTCAACAGGGAGCCTCCTTCTCCCTTCTGCCTGCTGTTTCCCCTGCTTGTGCTTGCTCTCTTTCTCTCTCTCTCTCTCGATTGCTCACTCTGTGTCAAATAAACACATAAAATCTTAAAAAATTATTAGTTTTTGTTTTTGGAAACACAATGTATATAGATGTAGTTTTGTGACATCAGCAACCAAAAGCTTTGGGAAGGGAACTGTAAAGAAGCAGAGTTTTGTATGTTATTGAAGTTAAACTGATATAAAGTCAAATTAGAGTGCTATAACTTTAGAATATTAAATGATATCCCCATGGTAACCACAAAGAAAACAGCTATAGGATATACACAATAGGAAATGAGAAGGGAATTAAACATTTCATTACCAAAAAATCAACTAAACACAAAAAGTCAGTAAACACAATAATGCGGGAAATGAGGAACAAAAAAAGCTATAAGGCACATAGAAAACAAACAGTAAAATAACAGAATTAAGTAACTCATCAGTAACTAATTTTAATGTAAATTGATTAAATTCTCTAATCAAAAGGCAAAGATTGGTAGTGTGGATTAAAAAAACATCATCCAATTATATGCTGTCTATAAGAGACTCACTTTATTTTTTTATAGTTTTTTTTCCCCAAGTTTTTTTTTTTTATTTCCAGCTAGTTAACATACAGGGAAATATTCATTTCAGGTGTAGAATTTAGTGATTCATCACTTACATAAAATACCCTCCTTAATCCCCATCACCTCTTTAACCCATCTCTCCCACCGATCTCCCCTCCAGTAACCATCAGTTTGTTCTGTGTAGTTAAGAGTCTGTGTCTTGGTTTGCCTCTCTTTTTTCCTCCTCTCTGCATTTGTTTTGTTTCTTAAATTCCACCTATGAGTGAAATCATATGGTATTTGTCTTCACCGACTGACTTATTTCACTTAGCATACTACTACCAGCTCCATCCATGTCATTGTAAATCGCAAGATTTCATTCTTTTTTTGACTGAGTAACATTCCATTGTATACCCACATACCACATCTTCTTTACCCATTCATCAGTCATGGACATTTTGACTCTTGCCATAATTTGACTACTGTTGGTAATGTTGCTGTGAACAATGGGGTGTATATGCATCCCTTTGAATTAGAATTTGTATACTTCGGAGAAATCTTGTATACCTAGGAGAGCAATTGATGGATTGTAGGGTAGTTCTAGTTTTAACTTTTTGAGGAACCTCCATACTGTTTTCCAGAATGTCTGTACCAGCTTGCATTCCCACCAACAGTGTAAGAAGATTCCCCTTTCCCACATACTCACCAATATCTGTTGTTTCCTGTGTTGTTAATTTTAGCCATTCTGACTGGTATGAGGTAATATCTCATTATAGTTTCAATTTGTATTTCCCTGATGATGAGTGATGTTGAGCATCTTTTCACATATCTGTTAGCCATCTGTATGTCTTCTTTGGAAAAATGAAGAAATTCACTTTAGATCCAAAGACACAAACAGGTTGAAACTGAAAAGATTGAGGGGTGCCTGAGTGGCTCAGTCAGTTAAGCAGCCAACTCTTGATTTTGGCTTAGGTTTGCTGATCTCAGGGTTGTGAGATCAAACCCTGTGGTGGGCACTATGCTCAGTAGGAAGTCTGCTTGAGATTCCCTCCCTCTGGCTCTCCCCCTGATCATTCTCTCTCCCTCTCTCTCAGAAACTGAGAAGATTGAAAAGAAATTCCATGCAAACAATCAAAAGACAACAGGGGTGGCTATAATAAGGTCAGACAAACTAGACTTCAAGTCAGAAAAGGTTATAAGAGACAAAGAAGGACATTATGTACTAGTAAAAGTTTTAATACAACATTTACACACTTAATAACAGACCATCAAAATATACGAAGCAAAAACTAACAATTGAAAGAAGAAATAGACAATTCTACAGTGATAGAGACTTCAGTATCTCAATCCCAATAATGGATTGAACAACCAGACAGAAGATAAGTAAGGATATAGGGGACTTGAACAACACAATAAACAAACTAGCTCTAACAGACATATATAGGAAAGTATACCCATCAGTAACAGAAGGCCCATTTTTTTCAAGTGCACATAGGATATTTTCAAGAATAGACCATATATTAGGCAACAAATTGAGTCTCAATAGACTTAAAAAGATAGATATACAAAATATATTCTCTGACCACAACAGGATGAAGTTAGATATCATTTAACAGAAGGAAAATTAGAAATTCAGAAATTTGTCAGAATTAACCAACATATTCTTAAATAACCTATGGATCCAAGAAGAAATCACAAAGGAAGTTAGAAAATACTTAGAGGTGAATGAAAATAAAAACACAATATACTGGGACGCCTGGGTGGCTCAGTGGGTTAAAGCCTCTGCCTTCAGCTCGGGTCATGATCCCAGGGTCCTGGGATCGAGCCCCGCATGGGGCTTTCTGATCAGCAGGGAGCCTGCTTCCCTTCCTCTCTCTCTGCCTGCCTCTCTGCCTGCTTGTGATCTCTGTCTGTCAAATAAATAAATAAAAATCTTTAAAAAAACACACACACAATATACTAAAACTTATGGGACATAAAGCAGTGCTGGGGGAGGTATTTATAGATCTAGACGCTTACATTAAAAAAGGAGAAAGATCTCAAATCAACAACTGCACTAGAAAAAAAGAACAAATTAAACAAAAGCTAAAATGAAAGGAAATAATAAAGATTAGAGGAGAAATAAGCAAAATAGAGAAAAACAGTAGAGAAAATCAATTAAACAAAAATTGGTTTTTTGGAAAAAAATCAGCAAAATTGACAAAACTTTAGTTAGATGAACTAAAAAAAATTAAGAGAGAATACTTAAATTACTAAAATTGGAAATGAAAGTGAGACATTACTACTGATTCTGATTCTACAGGAATGAAAAAAGGAAACTAGAATCCTTGTGCATTTTTGGTAGGAATGTAAAATGACACAGCTACTGTGGAAAACAGTATGACAGTTCCTAAAAAAGTTAAAAATTTAATTACCATATAATCCAGTAATTCTACTTCTGGGTATATACCCTAAAGAATTGAAAGCAGAGTCTGGAAGATATATTTGTATACCTGTGTTCATAGCAGCATTATTCACGAAAGTTAAAACATGGAAGCAACCCAGGTGTCCATTGATGGATAAATGGGGCATTCTGACATGCTACAACACAAATGAATCTTGAAGACGATATGGTAAGTGAAATAAGTAGGCAGAAAAAAGACAAATGTTATTATGACTCCCCTTAAGGTTTTTAAGGGTGAAGTCCTTAGGGTAGTCTTAGGGACTTATTTAGATGAAATAAGTCCCAGAGATGGATGGAATTAGATGGTGGTGATAGTTGCACAACAATATGAATGCTTTGAACTGCACAGTTAAAAATGACTGAGATACTAAATTTTATGTTATATGTTTATTTACCACCAAAAAAAAAAAAAAAAAAAAGATTGCTTACGGGGTGCCTAGGTGCCTCAATTGGTTAAACGTCTGCCTCTGGCTCAGGTCATGATCTCAGGGTCCTGGGATTGAGCCACACATCAGGCTCTCTGCTCAGTGGGGAGTCTGCTTCTCCATCTCCCTAAGCCCCATTCTCCTGGCTCATGCTCTCTCTCTCCCTCTCTCTCTCAAATAAATGGATAAAATCTTTTTTAAAAAATTGCTTATTAAGTCACTTTAAAATAGCAACAACAAACCCATTACACATTGGACTGCATTTTCAGGAACAAAAATTAGTGAGAAGAAGGGCATTATTTTAGATTTCTGCACATCTCTTTGATGTCTGGCTTAATAGAAGACAGTTGGATTCTTTAATCTGCTGGGGAGTTAAGTTTGTGGCGCTATTTCTTTTTTGTGGGTGATGAAAAAAATCCAGTTTGACACAGATAGGTAACTGGAAAAGGGAGGGTGTTTTTATATATCCTTTTCAGCTATTGTGACTGTTCTCCTTTGATAATACACCAAGTCACATTAAAACAAACAAAAAAATCAAGCAGGCAAAACATGGAAGAGCCCTACCACTTTTCATCAATATTTGAAATAATGTGATATCAATCTCGTACTCTTCAACATTTCATTAAATTGGATGATAAATATTTAGAATGCTTATATGAGATTTTTGTTTGTTTGTATGTAGGATTTTATTTATTTATTTGACCAAGTGAGAAAGAACACAAGCATGGGGAGAAGCAGACAGAGAGGGAGAAGCAGGCTTACCATGGAACAGCGAGCCGAATGGGGGCTTGATCCCAGGACCCTGAGATCGTGACCTAAGTGGAAGGCAGATGCCCAAACGATTAAGCACCCAGGCACCCCACATGTGAGATGTCTTAAGGCTGAAACCAAAAAGCCACACACCACCAATGGAAACACTTGTTCTTCCCATGGTTGTGAAAATGGCCAAAACAATATATCGAAAACAATATAGTTAAATACATATTTATCTGTGAGAAGATACTGTCGGGAGTTATATTTTTAAAAGCTGCTAGAGGTGCCTGGATGGCTCAGTCAGTTGAATATCCAACTTTTGATTTGGGCTCCGGTCCAGATCTCAGGGTCATGAGGTCAAGCCCCAAGGCGGGCTCCCCAAATAGCAAAGAGTCTGCTTGAGATTCTCATTCCCTTTTCCTCTGCACCTCCCCCTACCCCCACCTCCACCTTCTCTCTCTCTCTCTCAAACAAATAATCATTAAAAAAAAAAAAAGCTGTTGCAAAACTGAATTAATATCAGTACATGTCAAGCAGTTTGGGAAGTTTGTTATTCTGTTGGAGGAAACCACAGATGTTGCAGGCATGCTTCAACATGACAGTTTTCAGGGTTGGGTGTCACTCACGAACAGAGGAAGGATTTTTGTATGTCCATGAGAACTTCAAAGGAAACGTGTCCAGTAGAATTCAGTGGGGAAGACTTTCCATTGAAAAACAAAAACAAAAACAAAAACAAAAACAAAAAAAGTTTTAGCTTTGTTAAAACCCATGTGAGTGTAACTCCTGATGGGGCAAGAGCCTTACTAGGAATAAATAAAGACATTCCAGGGAAAAAGTTACAAAGATAACATCCCCTGCGGTGAAGTTTGTATATGTTTTAGAAAGATGAGAAGTGACCACAAAAATCTTAGGAACCTGTGGTGAACTGAAAGACTGATCCCAATTCTTCATTTCACTGCTAGAAAAGTATATTTTAATACTCCTGACACGGATTCATAGTGGGCAGACTGTTCTTTTCCACTCCTGACTTTGGGTTTACTGTGTAACTCGTTTTGACCAATGGGATATTAGAGGCTGTTGCACTAGCCAATCATGAGCCGAGGCTTACAATGCAGTAGCCAATCCCTGCTCACATGCTATTACCACGAGAGGATCATTCCCTGCTGCCCACCACTGTGGGCTCTGTAGTAAGACGAACGCGGCAGGCCAGAGCCAAGCTCAGTGACCCGCAGTATGAAGCAGAGCCTTCCTGGACCTGCAAGCAGGAAAAAATGCTCTGCCCTAGCCTATAGGTCCTCCACTTTTTTGTCAGTACAGCAACAGCAGACAACATGGTACCCCACGGAAAAGCAGTTCTCTCAAGGTAAAATCATTGCCAAACTTAAAGACGATACTTTTTTTTACAAAAATTAGAAGCATTACAAATCTGCTGACCTTTCCTGTGATGAGCAGTCAATGTCACTAGTATGCTAACTACCACATGTTTGGTAGATTTAATCTCATCTCAAGGTAAAGGTAATTTTTAATGATGAGTAAAAAAGTCTTTGTTTTAAAAATATATTTATGCTATGGAAGGATCAGTTCAAAACTGGTGCTGGAAGTGTAGTATTTCAGATGACTGCTCCGCATGATTTGTGTTTGTTCCCTGTAGAAGCAGCCAAATGTGCGCACTTGAGAAACCTGGAAACTGAGTTTTCTTCTGCTTAGAAATCCTCTTTTGGGCTTAAGACAAGTGTATTTCACTCTGTGTTAAGTTATCACTCAATAAACAGTATCTTTCCCCATTTCCTTTTTTTTAACTGAGGAATAATTGGCATAGAACATATTAGTTTCAGGTGTACTACATGATTTGATATTGCATGTTTTACAAGATGATCACCACAGTAAGCCCAGTTAACTTCCATCATCACACATACTTTTCCCTTGTGACGAGAACTTTTAAAATCTACTCCTAAGCAACATTCAAATATGCAATATGGCATTTTTAACTATAGTTGCCATGCTGTACATTTTTATACCCCCATGACCTATTTAAACTTGTTTTCCAAATAAAGAACTTCAGTGGCTTTTAAATACATTCGTTAAAAATAGAGACGGAACACCTTACGGTTAGTTTGCAAGAACAAGTGATTGACATGAGAGAAGATGGAAATTTCCCGGCTAAATTTTAATAACAACTCTTGCATAATTGATAGGTGGAATTGAAAAACAAGGGATCATGGTTTGGTAAGTCAAGCAAATGGTGCACTACTTCCAACCAGATCTACATATCTTTGTGAGGTATCTTTTTCAGCTATAACAAACCAAAAAAAAATCAAGTATCAAAATAAGCTGAAATTAGAACCAGACCTTTGGATTACTATATTACAAAATGTTAAATCAAGATTTTCAAAAAATAGCGAAGGATATTCAATCACTTGGCTGCCACTAAAAATATTATTATCACCACTAATAATATATAATAGTGGACATAAATAATTTCAAATACAAAATACTTGTGTATGAATAACATATTTTAAACTACTTTATTTTTATATCCTCACTTCTAAATATCCATTTCGCACAATTTTTAAAAATGTGTATAACGATGGCATATGTAAGCAATTTTTAAATAAGTAAACATACTTGAATTTAAAGTAAATCCTCAAAAATGTTTTACCCATAGCAATGGCACATTCTGAAGTTTCAGGACCACTCACCTAAAAATGTCTTATGTCTATGGGCTCACACCTATGCATTCTTATCCAACATCTGTATTTGGAGACATCTCGGTGTCTCTTCCTTTCTGTTCAAGCATACACACCTTCATCCTTTCTTGAAATCAAACACAGAAGAGCATCCTTATTTGATCCTGTAACCTCCTCTAGCTGATATTCTATTTCTCATCTTTTTACTGTCAAATTTCTGCCCTTAGTGGGCATTAGTGATGCCTCTGTTGCTCTAATATGTGTTACCTTCATGCCTCTTTTTCTCCTCACCACCATCCCCAGCATTCATAACACACACAGACCTTGTTTGTAAGACTCTACAAATATGCCTCTGAGACTGGTGGTTTGTATGTTCCCTCATCAGATCTTAATGCCAAATCTAAAAATCTTTCCTTGGTCCTTGACATTCTTGCCCCCAGTCTAATTTATTGCCCTTTTGTACTACTTTTAAAAACTATACACAAATAAAATCTTTCACCTTCACTCCACATTATTATGAGAAATCCAGTGTCTTGTCAGATAGAGCTGAAGATTACTTATGAGAGATGCTTGTCACTTGCCTCAAGATGGTTGTACCAGGCTGCGCTGTTGGATACCTCTTGTCACCATGCCATTCTTGCCCAGCGGTGGACACAGGCCCTTCCCCCATTCCCCATGTCCCTGCTGACACAAGTTTACTGTGAGGAATTATCACAGAAGGTAACAACAGCAACAACAAAAACAAAAAAAGTAAATATGACATCGGTCGTAAGTCACACACTAAAAATCCTAAAGTTCCCTGGCTGTGCCCTTTCAGGGAATGGGGGGCAGGGGTAGAATTGAAAGTCGGAGAGGACAGCCAATACTGGGTGTCTACCTTCTTAGCCGTAGGCGAGTCATCATGTAGCAGAGGGCCCATTCCTCAGTCATATCAAAGACTACCTCTCATCTTTTCACTTACCCAGTTTCTGACTCTACATCTCTAACCTCATGCAAAGGCTAAACTTCTAAAAGACGCATACAATCCCTGCCTCCTAGGAAAACCATGCTTTGACCTTATCACATAAAACAGTTTAGTTCAGTGATTCTCAATCCTGGCTACACACTAGAATCACCCAGGGAGCTTTTTTTAAAATCCCAGTGATTGGACTGTACCCGCTGAGAATCAGATTCATGTGTTCTGAATTGGGGCTAGGGTATGGTTATGTTTGAAAAGCTCCCCATGTGTTTTAATGTGCAGCCAGAGTAAAGAAATCCCAGCTGTCTGCTCTCTGTGTCCACTTCTCAATTCCAGTGTAAAAGTTTGCATTCTTCTTTGCATAGCTAAAGACCGACTCACTCCTTTCTCCACCAGAAGCAAATCCCAACTTTTGACCTTTAACAAAATAAATAACAAGCAGAAGCTCTGAAATTATTCATTTTCCTTAAAGGCTGCAGAGTCCCTCAGATCAAGGCCAAGTGCTGAGGCTTTTTCTAAGTGGTAAAGCTTTCTCTAACCCATGGGGAGACCAGTTCCAACTTGGATCAAGAGAGATTGTGGCAGTGGGTTGAGTTCCAAAACAGAAAAAACCTAGGGGGCTGTGACTTTCTCAACTTTTTATCCTTTTCCACTTCACTGCAGTTAACATTGCCATCTCTTTGTTTTCATTGAAACTTTATCCTATCTTGACTAGAGCAATGCCAAATAAGTCAAATCGCCCTCCTGGGGCTTATCTCTGCTTGGTTCATCATCTGCCTCTTCTTCCTCTTGCTTGATCTATTTTGGGCCCTCTGCAAGGCTTAGTTCCTAGCTCTCAGCTTTGCTTTGTGTTCATGATTCTTCAAATAGGTTATCCATGATGATATCTTCAGCAATTACAATCATCCTTTATTCTAACTGTTCTAAGTGCTCATGTTCATGATACAAAGACAAGCTTGAATCAACATGGCCCTGCCTCACCGGACTGATATACTGTGGTGGGAGGATGCCAAATTATTCAGAAAAGGCACACAAGCAAATGTATATATGCAAATCCTTTTAAGGACAGGGACAGAGCTCTATAAGAGTGTATGACAAAGGGATGCCTCTAGTTGAAGACATTAGGGAAACTGACATTTGCCATGATTCCTGTAAAACTTGTATTAATTTTGTGAACTAGTGTAGGATCCACAATTAGTTTCAACCAATTTGAATTAGAATTCTGCCCCTTACAACTGACAGAGTACTGACTAATACATTCTGGCTCAACTCTGATTCACAAACAGATATTTCTGAGGGGGTTGAATTTGCCTTTAATTAATAGAAAGATCGTGGCCATTACTTATTCTAAGTGGTGTGGCACTGGAACTACAGAGATGAAAAAGAAGTGGTTGCTACTGTAACAATGCTCACAGTCAACAGGAAAAACACTCAGTGAATAATTCCATACAGTACAAAAAAAGCGATGGCAAAATTATATACAGGATATGGTCATCCTACTACTGTATTAACTCCAATTTCACCTTCTCATTTAAAATTCATGGACAGGGGCGCCTGGGTGGCTCAGTGGGTTAAAGCCTCTGCCTTCAGCTCAGATCATGATCTCAGGGTCCTGGGATCGAGCCCCGCGTGGGGCTCTCTGCTCAGCAGGGAGCTTGCTTCCTCCGCTCTCTCTGCCTGCCTCTCTGCCTACTTGTGATCTCTGTCTGTCAAATAGATAAATAAAATCTTTTAAAAAAATAAAATTTATGGGCAACTAGTATTTAAATGACATTTGTCTCTGTCTTCTGATTAACCCAAATATAGAGGTGGATACTTTATTTTAAAATGCTTCCTATGGTATGGTATGTCCATTCACAAGTTTAAGTCAAGTTGATCAGCATGCCTTTTTCTCAGGTACTAAGTGAATCATTTGAGAGTGGGAAGGTTTAGGAAACATTGTTTCAACACTTCTCTTCCTTCACCATGAATAGATTGGCATTGACCCTTTCTTCACACATGTCCATTCTTTAAATCATTATGCGTGGCTCCTTTTCAGGCTGCGTCAAATTCTTTCTAAAATAGAAGGAATGAATTGGGACCCAAACCTCTCACTCAAGACAAGAAGAGCTTTCTCAGTTTCCTTGTGATTCCCCTGGGAGTATATTGAGAGCAGGTGTGACCTGGAGAAAGTTATTAACTTCTGGGAACCACAGTTTGCTTATCAGTGAAGTGGGGATGATAATATTAACTCTCTTACAGGATCCCATAGAGCCTGATCTCTTAAGAGTATCCAATGAAATTCCAGCTGCGATCTTTCTATATATAGTGTTTGGTCCAGCGTGAGTGGCACTAAGATGCCAAACCTCTATCTGTCCTCTGTATCGTCAAGTCTTTCACAACCTAACTCACTGCCCTTCATTTACCCCCCAAATTTGTCTCACTTATTCTTTTTGAAACTCATTTTTATTCTTGAGAGATCATTTTCTCTTTGGTAAAGGTGACTTTGAATTACATTTATTTTCCCCAATGTGTTAACGACAAGGCTCAGTGGAATAATCAACAAGCAATAGAAACAAGCTTTAAAATGTTTTCACTCACATAATAAGAACTAAATCATTCTGACCTCTATCTTATAGAGTACCAATCAGCATGATTCTCCAGGGTGACTTTCAGTCACCTGTCAGTCTATTGATACCACATCTTCCTGATTTAATGAGGAAAATCATTATCGTCATCAGATTTTTATTAACTGCCTGAAGCAGTGCTAAGAAAGAGAGAGAGGGAGAACACCAGAAAGATCTGTTCTTGCTTACAGAGACAGACATCCAGAATAAACTTCAATAGGCCATATAGGTGGCTAGAAATAAAACCAAGGATAAAATATTTAATTGCCTTTTGGAGTAGGAGCCAAGTTCAAGTATCTTACCTCCAAATAATTACTCCCAGCCAAGCCAGGTCCTATTCTAGGTACTGGGGATATATGACTGAATAATAGAAATTCCCTGCTTTCATGGATTCACAATCTAGTGAGAGGTAACAGACCGGAAAAAAAAAAAAAACCCATAGAAATATATATATTACATTAGGTGGCTATTGGGTCATTGTGAAGAAAATAAAAACAGGTAATAGGATAGAGAAGAATGGGAGTGGGGAGTAGAAGGATTACATTATTTTAGAAATCATGGTCAAGAAGACCTTTTTTTTATAAAGTGATATTTGAACTGAGATCTTAATGGAGTGAAATATCTGGCCATGCAGATATCTGCAGGAACACTCCTCAGGAGGAGGGACAGAAAGTGCAAAGGCCCTGAGACACTATCATATATGAGGAACGGTAAGGAAACCAGTGTGACTAGAGCATGGGGGCAGGGGAGGGGCAAGAAGAAAGAGGAGATAAAGTCAGAGATGTGGTGAAGTAGGGGTATGGATGACTGGCTCATTTAGGGTCTTGTCAGACATAGAATGGTTTTGGATCTTGTTCTAAGGGGGCCAGGAGACCGTTAGAGGGTAATGGCAGAAAGACCAATCAAGAGGTGTTTGCAGTAATACAGTTGAGAGACAAGGATGGCTTAGACTACATGAGTAATGGAGGAAGTGAAAAGAAATTGTCAGACTTTAGATAATTTTGGAGATAGAGCTGACAAGATTTCCTGATGGATGCAACATGGAGGAGAGAAGAAAGCAAGAGATCAAAGAAGATTCAGAGTTTTGACCTGAGCAACTGGGAAAACAAGCGAATATTTACTGAGATGAATAAGGAACAAGTTTGAGATTGGGGGTAGAGTGAGTGGGGCAGGGAATTGAGAGTTTGGTTTTGCCATGCCAAGCAGGGTCCATATCAGGGTGAAGTAAGTGTGGCATTTGCCTTGTACAGAAAATTTAAGGGGCACCAAAAAACTCAATAATCAAAATAATATATTTTTAGAGATTTTATTTATTTATTTATTTATTTGAGGGGGAGAGAGAGAGAATGGAGGGAGGGACAAATGGAGAGGGAGAGGGAGTGGGAGAGAGAACCCTGAGCAGACTTTGTGCTGAGCAGGGCATGATCTCATGACCCTGAGATCACAATCTGAGACCGAAACCATAATTGCATTTTTAATTGACTGAGCCATGCAGCCACCCCAAAATAAATAATATTTTAAAATATACTTTAAAAAAATAAATATTTAAAAATACTAAAAAATACAAATCAATGCAAAAAAAATTGATGTTGAACCAAATAAAAAATTTAAAGATAGGCTGTTATTGTTTGTTTGTTTAGGAACCTGTATTATTATGCAACAGGAGCAATCATTTGCATCCTGGTGGAACCTTAAACTCTCCTTAATGAGGGCTGACAATGGCCTTTGCAAGGATTAGGTAACAGAGCTTTCCACATTGTCATTTTTTTAAATGTAGAACTTCTGCTGCCTTTTACACTCAGTTCAGAACATGGAGCATATTTTGACAAGCCTAGATAGGGGCTCACCTGTCTTCTTTTACTTTACGCTGCAAAGTACTCAGCAGGGCATTGCATCAAGTGGAAAGGGCAAGTCTGGACTTGGAGTCTGGAGTGCAGTACACATAAACATGGGAGTGGGGACAGATAAATGTGGCATTAAAACCATGGGCTGGTTGAGCTTGGTTGGAAGAAGAGCAGGAAAAAGGAAGTGAGTGGTCTGAGGAGTACACCTGGGGAAGAACGCAAGGACAAGAGAGCAGACCTCCAGATGTGACCAAGGAGGAACAACCAGGAAAGGACATGAGGGACCAGTGTCATAGATATAAAGGAGGAAATAGAAAACTATACGGAGTTGCTACTTTTGCATCTCTGAGATTGGTAAACATTTTCTAAAGTTTTAGTAAACTTGTAGCAGGTGCAATGGTGGCTCCCAAAGAAATGTACCCTGTCCTAATCCAAGGAACCTGTGAATGTTAACCTTATTTGGGAAAAGGATCGTGGCAAATGCAATTAGGTTGAGAATCTTGAAATGAGGAGATCTTCCTGAATTATCCAGATGGGCCTGAAATCCAAAGACCAGGGTCCTCTTGAGTGAGATAGGGGGACATTACACATCGTAAGAGGACAAGGTGCTGAGGATGGAGGCAGAGACTGGAGTGACAGTGTCACAAGCCAAGGATGCCCACAAATCCCTACAACCACCAGGAGCTGGATGAGGGAAGGAAGATTCTGCCCCAGAACCTCTGAAGAGGGCATGGCTCTGCTAACATCTTGGTTTTAGACTTCCAGCCCCCCAAACTGTACAGAAATAAATTTCTGTTGTTTTAAGTCACTAGATTTGTGATCATTTGTTATGGTAACCTCAGAAAACAAACATAAAACTCTATAATTGAGGGGGTGGGGAAACCAAGTCTCTCACACATTACTAGTGGTTGGTAAATTAGAGAGCACCTTTTATGGAAGGCAATTTGGTGATATTTATCAACATTTCAAACACACATATCATTTAAACCAGCAATTCCAATGACAGGAATTTATCATACAGCTAGACTCACATGCCTACCAAATTATGTATGTACAAGGTTATCCACTGAAGCAATGTTGGTAGCAATAAACTAGAAACAATCTAAATGTGTTGACCTTTGTGTTAAATGAGCTTGCCTCTAATAGGGAAAAATAAAAACATAGCTTTGTGCTTTCTCTCATTGTGGGTCTAGTTTTTTTCTATCCCTGGATGAAATCACAAGCTGTTCTCATGTTTTTTTCCCAGACACTTAAGATCATAAAAAATGTCTTTGGAGATTTTTATTACCACATTGGCCATGTTGTATGAGCCTGAATATCCAGTCTGGGGTAATATTAAAATTGTCATACTCTTGGCTTATTTAAGGATGTCCCCTCTCCCCAACCACAGCTTGGAAGTCTGTGGTGGAGGAAGGGGCTTATTTTCCTCCTCCCTGCCCCACACTGAGTCCAGCCTCTGAACTTCTCTGGAGTTAGAGGGTTAGGGAGGGCGATGGGGAAAGAGAGGTAAGGGACAGAAAAAGCCTTAGCTGTTTGTCACAGATATGATCTGGTAATGGTGTCTTCTAGGAGTCAGACTGTACTAATCAGATTTACATGAACTATAATATTAAATGGCTCCCAATTTGAGTAACTTAACAGGGAACATTTATTTCTCACTCATGTCCTGAGCAACCTGGATCAGCCTTTGAGCCAGGTGGGGTGCCAGGACTCAGTTCTGGTCATTCAAAGCCATACTTCCTGCAGTGTGTGGCTTCTCCATTTTCTAGGGCCTCACCCTGCCGTGCTATGTGTGGGAAGAGATAATCTCGGAGGATCCAGTGGGGTATACTTCAGTTGGGAAGGTGTCTGTCACACCTCTGCTGCCCCCACGTTGTTGGCTGGAACTCAGTCCTATGATCCCACTGAACTACAAGGGCAGCTGGGAAATACGGTCTAACAGTGTGCCTGGAACATTAAAATGCATAGCCTTGTCTCCACTGTATGGGGATTCTCAAACTGATTCTTTCTCAGCAGTGATGCTTTCATGGGTCCCCCAGAGATGTCCCATGTGATTGCAGCATCCTTCATCACTACTACCCCATCCCACCCCCACAAATGGGCACTTATCAACTCCTCTGCTAGGGTCACATTACCCCTCCATAAAGTTCTTTTGGGTGGAGTCCAAGATGACTTCAAACTGAATCCCTTCAATTTGTCCTCCAGTTGGTGCCCTCAGAAACATCTGTGCTCCCCAGCAGTGAAATGCAATTTGGTCCCAATGTGGGTCTTTCTATTCAGCCACCTAAGCCTGCATCACTCAACCACCTGCCTGTAGAATTTTTCAGAAATGGGTGAAGTACAAATCAAGGAGTCCCTTCACCTCCAGGGACATGTGCTAAGATCTCTTGTAACCTGCCAGATTCAGAGTAAGGAAGGTAGGTAGGCAAGGTTCTCCTCCTAAACCTTATTGAGGTAAAGATTGAATACACAGCACATGTAACTTCCCTCAATGTTGACTCTCCAGATCATTCATTTGGGGTCATGAACCAGGTTTTCCAAAATTTCTTTTGCAGGTCCTGCATAGATAGCCTCATATCTCGCTTTGGAATGTAGAGGTTCTTGACGTAGTGTGTCGCTTATGGTGTTTTTGCCATGTAAAAGATTTTTGTTGTTGTTTGTTTGTTTGTTTGATGTAATCTAATTTGTCATTCTTTTGACCCTGGCTCCAAAAAAAAAGTTCTTATCCTATTCCTGGTCTTAAAAACTTTGATTCTCCTTCCAGATTTCCCATTACTAACTGAACTGCAGTGGGCAAATTACACTACGGGCTTAAATCTTTGTTCCTTGACCAGCAAAGCATGAAGTTAAAACTTCTCAGAATTATTGTGGAGGTTAAACTGAACACTGTGAAAACATCTAGCACTGTGCGCTGACAAACTAAATGTTCAACAAGAAAGATCTTCATTCTATTGTAGAAGAAAGATGTCCAAGCTGTTTCTAAACTATAAATCAATGAATAAGTAGTGGTTTTAGGCTTGTGTTTGTGATTAAGAAATGGCTTTAGAATAGAGGCCCTGACGAGAACGAATTTGCTAGACATCTAACCTGGACTCACCCTTTCATGTTCCTCTCCGTCGGGTGCTCTCATTTTGTGGGCAGTGTGCCGCTCATTTAAACTAAGAGCCTGGAATGAAAAATAGGTTTAGATTTTACTTCATTTTGCCCACCCCCAAGACCCTGTATAAACACTGCCAAACTGTAAAAGCTACCTACTGTTTCCTGGGATGATCCTTTCTGAACATAAAGTACCCTGGGGAGACTGATAACATGCTCTAAAAACAAAACAAAGAAAATACATCAGGGTGGCAACGGGCAGCCAGGTTCCTGGTCAGTGTTTAGGTAATATTTATTCCTGACATAACCAGGGAGCCCTGCCTGTCAAGTTGGCATACACAGGAACAGTGAAATAGGTGGTCCTGGTATGTTAAGCCAACCTCTGGCATATCCAATAACAAGCCAAGCCTGAGGCTTACTCTAACCTGCTGGGTGGTTTATCTCACAGTTTGCTGTATAAAGCATCTTCTTTTCTGGGAAAATGGGTAGCTCAGATCATTTCCAAAATCAGAGATGGAAATTTCAACTGTTTCAGATTCTTGGGGCTCTGAACAAGTTCTTACTTTGTGTTGGGGTAAATTCTGAACTAATTGAGAAATTAGACAAAGGAGTTCTTTTTTTTTAACAAGCATGTTTATTTGCTAGTCTGCTATGTATTTGTCTCTTTAAATTAGGGAGGAACTTGACACACACGTTCTCAGCTGAGGTCCAGTGAGGTGATGAATGCTGTGTCTTCTTGTTCCAGCTCTCCCGCCTTAAACAAGTGTCCTTTTGCAGTCTATTTAGTGTCCTGTTTTTTGCATTTTTTGATTTTTGTTAGTGATCTCTGTTTAAAATAGTCCCCGTGCATAATGGTAAAAGGCTTTCTAATGTTCCTAAGTGCCAGAAGGCTGTGATGTTCCCTGCAGAAAAAATACATGTCAGATAAGTTTTAAAAATACCCGTGTCAGACAAGGAATCAACCATAGAAGCCAAATACGGTGTCTTTAAACAGAAACACACATGAATAAGGTTATGTATTGATCAATCGATGAAAATGATGTGACAGGAATTTTGTACATACCTAACCTTTCTTTCCCCCTAAGAATAATGGTTTAGTATCCATTTATTTAAAGCTGTCAACAACTTTATAGGATATAACTACTGCAAATCATGAGACTCGACTATAATCATGGCAGTCACAGTAGTATACCAACATGGTCATTTTGTCATTATTAATATACGATCATCAGAACTACTATTATTAAAGGAGAGCAATTCTCAATGGAGCATTCCAGTCCCAAGGCCTCCTGATAAAACCTGCCCCCTCCCTGAGGCAAGAAGAAAAGAGGCAGGGAGGGGGATTTGCAGTAACAACTGAAGGTGTGGTAGTCATATGAACATTATTGTTGGAGGCCTCCTGAGCCCTGTTTAGTCACTATGCCTTATTAACCCTTCCTCGACACAAGTGATGTGGTAAGATTTTATTTCAGAGTCTTCACATGTCTGTTGCTGGATGTGGTCAAACTGCTTTGATGTACTTTTTTTCATAGTTGGTGTGGTTGCCCATGGGAAGTGTTAACATGATGAAAGGTCTGGGAAAATTGGCTCCAGGAGAAAAGACTAACAAAACTGGCATAATTTTCCACAAGGAAAGAGGCAAAAACATCATAATAGTCTTCCAACAGGTGGAGGGACTATCATGAAGGGCTATGAGTGGGTATTCTTTCTGTCAACTAAGGACAGATGGCTCAAGCTGGGATATATACTGCAAATACTGTTACTAAAGTTGAAACTTCCAGGTGAATCCATAAATCCCAAGTTAATGGTGAGTTCTGAGATTTTTTTTCTTTGAAATGGCTTTCTTGTTTCTATTGACAATAAAAGCAATACATGTTCTTTTTAAAAAATGAGAAGTACAGAAAAGGATAAAGGAAAAAGTTAAGCATGCTTGTAATAAGAGACAGCCACTGTTAATTTTTTAAAGACTCTTTGTTTTAGAGCAGTTTTGAGTTCTTAATAAAATAGAGAGGAAGATGTAAAGATTTCCGGTTCATCTCCTGCCGTACACATGCATAGCATCCCCTATTACTAATAACACTCATCACTATGGTATATTTGTTATAACTGGGAAACCTATATTAACAGGTCATAATCACCCAAAGTCCATAGTTTACCTTAGGTGTCACTCTTGGTATTGTGCATTCTGTGGGTTTGGGAAAATGTATAATAACATATCCATCATCACTGCCCTACAAATCCTCTGTGCTCTGCCTATTCATCGCCACCCCGCCCCAGACAGACTCCTGGCAACCACTAATCTTTTTACTGTCTCCCTAGTTTTTTGCCTTTTCCAGGATGTCATATAGTTGGATCATACAGTATGTAATCTTTTCAGATTGGATCCTTTCACTTAGTAATATGCTTTTGAGTTTCTATCCCACCATTTCATGACTTGATAGTTCATGCCTTTTTAGCACTGAATAGTATTCCATTGTTTGAATTATCAGTGTCTTCAAGCATTCACCTGCTGAAGGACATCTTGGTTGTTTCTAACTTTTGGTAATTATGAAAAAACAATTTGGCAATTATGAATAAACATCCATGCATAGGTTTCTGTATGGACATAAGTTCTCAACTTCTTTGGTAATACCAAGGGGCACAATTGCTGGTTTGTACAGTAAGAGTATGTTTAGTTTTGTAAGAAACCACCAAACTGTCTTCCAAAGTGGTTGTACCATTTTGCACCTCTACCAACAATGAATGAGAGTTTCTATTGTTCCACATCCTCACCAGAATTTGTTATCAGTGTTTCAGGTTTTGCCCATTCTGATAGGTGTGTAGTGGTATCTCATTGTTGTTTTAATTTTCATTTTCCTGATGACACATGACGTGGAGCATCTTTTCATATGCTTATTTGCTATCTCTATAACTTCTTTGGTGATGTGTCTGTTACAGTCTTTGGCCCATTTTTTTTTAAAGATTTTATTTCTTTATCTGACAGAGAGAGAGAAATCCCGAGTAGGCAGAGAGACAGACAGAGGTGAGGGGTGGGGTGGGAAGCAGGCTCCCTGCCGAGCAGAGAGCCCGATGCGGGACTTGATCCCAGGACCCTGGGATCATGACCTGAGCTGAAGGCAGAGGCTTAACCCACTGAGCCACCCAGGTGCCCCTTTGGCCCATTTTTTAATTGAGTTGTTTGTCTCCTTATTATTGAGTTTTAAGAGTTCCTTATATATTGTAGATAACAGTCCTTTATCAGATGTGTCTTTTGCAATATTTTCTCCCAGTCTATGTCTTGTCTTCTAATTCTTGTGACACTTTTTTACAGAACAGAAGTTTTTTTAATTGAATAAAATCCAGCTTATCAATTATTTCCTTCATAGGTTATGGATTTGAGGTTATATCTACAAAGGCATCACAATACCCAAGGTCATTTAGATTTTCTCCTTTGTTGTCTTTTATGAGTTTTATAGTTTTCTATTTTAAATTTAGGTCTGTTATCCATTTTGAGCTAATTTTGGTGAAGGGTATAAGACCTGTGTCTAGATTAATTTTTCTGCATGTGGATGTCTAGTTGGTCTAGCACAATTTGTGGAAGAGTCTATCTTTGCTCCATTGAATTGCCTTTGCCCCTTTTATCAAAGATCAGTTGAGTATATTTTTGAGGGTCTATTTCTGAAATCTGTATGTTATTCCATTGATTTCTTTTTCTTCTTTTTTAAAATTTTAATTCTAGTATAGTTAATATATAGTGTTATATTAGTTTATATTAGTTTTATATTAGTTTCAGGTGAAGAGCATAGTGATTCAACATTTCTATACATCACCAAGTTCTCCATCAAGACACGTGCACTCCTTAAGCCCCATCTCCTATTTCACCCATTCCCCCAGCCACCTCACCTCTTGTAATCATCAGTTTGTTCTCTACACTTAACAGTCGGTTTCTCGTTGTCTCTTGCTCTCATTCTCACTCTCCTTTTCTCTCTCTTTGCCTTTGCTCTTTTGTTTTGTTTCTTAAATTCTGTATGTAAGTGAAACTATATATGGTATTTGTCTTTCTCTGACTGACTTATTTAGCTTAACATTATACTCTCTAATTCTACTGTTGCAAATGGCAAATTTTCCATTGATTTCTTTGTTTATTCTTTCTTCAATACCATACTCTCTTGATTATTGTAGCTTTCTTAGTAAATCTTAAAGTTGGGTAATGTCAGTCTCCAACTTTGTTCTCCTTCGGTATTGTTTTAGCTATTCTGGGTCTTTTGCCCCTCCATGTAAACTTTAGAATCCATTTGTCCATCTCCACAAAATAAGTTTCTGGGATTTTGATTGGGATTGCACTGAATCTATAGATCAAGTTGGGAAGAACCAAAATCTTGAGGATATTTAGTCTTCCTATCCATTAACATGGAATATCTCTCCATTTATTTAGTTCTTCTTTGATTTTGTTTCTCAGAGCTTTATAGTTTTCACCAAATAGGTCTTGTATATATTTTGTTAGACCTACACCTAAACTGAAAAAATTTTTTTCTTTTTGGATGTTAATGTAAATGGTATTGTATTTTTAGTTTCAAATTCTACTTGTTCATTATTCATATATAGGAAAGCAATCAACTTTTGTATATTAACCTTGTATCCTGCCACCTTGCTATAATTGCTCATTAGTCAGAAGAAATATTTGGAATTTTGTACATAGACCATGATGTCATCTGCAAAGATAGTATTATCTCTTAATTCTCAATCTGTTTACTTTTAATTTTCTTTTTTTGCTTTATTGCACTTTCTGGGATTTCTAGTATGATGTTGAAAAGAAGTGGAGTGAGAAGGAACATCCTTGCCTTGACCTTAATGGGAAAGCTTCAAAGCTCTCTCTTTCAATATTTTATTGAATGATTTTCCAGAACATTTTTCATACATTTCCTCTTATGACAGAAGCACAGAGAATCCAGACAAATCCCCAAATTGCATCTGATACCTTGGATATGAAACTATAATGCTGTTTCCTTCTCATGGAAACAAGTAAGTTCTTAAATGAGGTATGTCAAACAAACTCATTACCTCTTTTCCTTTAATGAAGGAAAATTAGTGTCATCCAAAAATCCGTACTTCAGAGCTCTTGTTTAAATAAGCTTGTTTGTTTGCTCTTTTGATATATATTTGTCTCTTTAAGTTTTGGAAAAACTTATTTCTTTTCATCCAATATAAAGAAAAAGAAAGTCTTAAATGGACTTCTTTGTTGGTTCACAGTTGCCACCCTGGGACATACTCTTCACTTGATAGAGAAAACCTGACCACTTTAGGGAGCAAACAGTGCAGGTTCACTGCAAGGAGAGGGCATCCAGCCTCTCACCTCCAGTACAAATGAAGATACCAGTAACAAGCTCCAAGATAATTAAGAAAAATTAGTTTTCCATGCTCAGGAGGGGACTGAAACAGTGCAGGGAACATAATCACGATAACAAATATTTGAGTAGCATTTACTATGTGCTAGGCACTGCCATAAGAACTTTAGGCATTAACTCACTGAAAATTCTTTTTTATTTGTTTGTTTGTTTAAAGATTTTATTTATTTATTTGAGAGACAGAGAATGAGAGAGAGAGAGCATGAGAGGAGAGAGGTCAGCAGGAGAAGCAGACTCGTTGGTGAGCAGAGAGCCTGATGTGGAACTCGATCCCAGGGCTCCAGGATCATGACCTGAGTCGAAGGCAGTTGCTTAACCAACTGAGCCATCCAGGTGCCCAATTCATTGAAAATTCTGAACAAATTAAAGAGGTAAAAACATCATCCCCATTTTATAGATAAAGAAACACAGGCACAGGTGGATGGGGAACTCGCCCAATAACACAAAGCCAGTAAATGGTAGAGCTGAGCTTTGAACCAAGGTAGTCTGGCTCCAGAATCTATGCATACGAGCTAATATCCTCTCAACCAGCATTTAAATACTACTTGGGCATTGCATTTATAGAGGATAAAAGCCTTGAGAAACCAAGGTATAAAAGTCATATGAAACCCTGTTCAAGTCTGAGGATAGCTTATCTGAACAGTAAAAGATGAACAGAAGCACAAAAAACAAGGTAAGGTGGAAAGAATTCAAGCAACAGTGTTAGGATGGAATTGGGTGTGAATCCCATTTGGCCATTTCTATCAAGACTGCACTACTTTGGAAACATTACTTCCCATCTTGAAACCTTGATTGGCTCCTCTGCCAAGAGTTGAATCATACCTGAGAAAATGAGATATTGAATAATGCCTGCGTCCTGCACTCTGCCTTCTTGTCCTCTGGCTCCTGAGTAACTGTGGGCAGCCGCTGTCTGGTTGCCCCCTACTCACTTGTGTGCACAACTCAAATGACTTTTTAGTTTTCCCCAAAGAATGCACGTGCACAGAAGCATTTTTAAGTAATGTAGACTTTACTGAAGATTGTGTAGGGACAACAAAGAAGAGCTTTACGTATCACTCACCATAGCACATGAGTTCATGTTTTTCCCCCAACTCCCTTCTCTGCTAACCTGCCTCAAGAGGAAATGAGGTCATGTGGAGTGATGGTTGAGCTCCCCTACCCCTGCAGTCTTTGACTCCCTTTTTCTTTCCCTTTTCACTCCCATTTATTGCCCCAACTCCATACTCTCAACATGTAGACTCTTTTTGCCTCCAAGATCTTTCTGCTGCAACATTTTGTCAAACTTTAATTACCATATTATTTTGGCTCTAAGTCAGCTCTGAATTCCACACTAACACATGCAAACTTGAGGCACTGCTCAGCAAATAAAGGTCCTCCCCTTATTCTATCAGAACCCATTATTTGGTTTTAGATTACTGCATTGAAACCCTACCCCCAGTCTTACTGGCATAATATAACAACAAGCATTTATCTCTCACAGTTCTTTGGGTTGATTAGGCTCAACCTGGTGGTGTCTCAGCTCTGTATGGTGTCAGCTGACCAGATAGTCATCAGGAGGCTGAAATGTCCAAGATGGTTTACTCACATGGCTGGCAGTTGGTGTTGGCACTCTGTTGGAAGCCAAATTGGAGCAACTCAATTCTCCTCCATGTGGCCTCTCCACTTGCTTGGGCTTCTCACAATGCAGCAACTGGGTTCCAGCAGGGAGCATTCCCAGCACTTGGAAGCAGAAGCTGCAGCTCCCTTCAGGCACAGGCTTAAAAGTTCTACAGTAAAAATGTCTACTACTTTCTACTGGTCAAAGCTAGAGCCAACCACATTAAGGGGAGGAGGGGCAAAGAATTTGTTCTATCTTTTACCCACCATGTCCACCATTTTGAAAAAGGTTTGGCCACAGCATAATGATTTTTCTATTACCTATTCAAAGTGTTTGGCATATAAATGCCAGAATGAAGTTTTCTGACTTTTTCCAACCCTTTCAAAGAAATGGGCACATCAGTGGATTTACAGGAGCGGGAATACAAAGAATGGAAGATACTGGCTAGGAAGAGATGCCAATTTTTATATCTGCTTACAAGAACCCTCTTTTGCTTAATCTTAGATTACAAACTCCAAAACCATTAAGATCATATTGATCAGATAGCTCTTCCTTTTCTCCTCCCCAGCTGTGGGGTATTGTTCATCCCTTCACCCACCCTAGAGGGGATGGGATATGACAGAGTGGGAGATATGCCCCCCATGTCTGCACTACTCTTGGGCTCAGATTACCAGCATCACACCCATTAGCACATCTCTGTGTCAGGACCCTGATGTGTTCCTCTTCTTTTCTCCTTTTTTTTTTTTTTTTTTTGGCAGATTAAGTTTATTATCATCTGAATGGTACATTTGAAATCTGACAGGAAATCAAAAAGCAATGTATTTTATGTTGCCAGTAAAAAACAATTGTCAGATCCTAGCTAGCCACAAGAGCTGAGTCCAAACATTCTCCGGTAGATGTAATGAAAAAAAATAAAGAGGATTCTTTTTAACGGCCCCACGTCAGCCTTCACTTAAGCAGTAATACATTCTGCAATAACCTTGTAAACAGAGCTGAGGGAACTGAAGGAAAAGTCTACATTGTGACTCAAGTCATTCCTCTTGCTAATTAAAAGAATCTCATAAGTCTAGACATGTATTAACTTAAATTCCTCTAAAAGACAGAAAGTAATTTGGACAATAAAAATAATTAAACTTTCCAAATATGTAAGAGCAATTCTTAAGAGACTGGGAAAAACAAAAGCTTCTTCCTTAGAAATAGAAATAATTTTCTGAAGTAGAACAGAGCTGGTTTTTAGGCAATCCTGAGAGGACTGAAATAGCTTCATTTGGACTCAAATTATGTGATTTCTGATGACCTTCCAAATATATTTTATTCAGTTGACTTGGGCATTACACATGTACACATTTTAAAGGAGGCACCCAACATGGGGCGAGCAGTCAAATTGTTCATGGTTTGCTTGATATAAGCATTGGATTTTCAGGTAGTTGAATCTATTGATCTGTTCCTTTGTGATTTCTTCTGTTGCCTTTATGCTCAGAAAGTCCTTCCTTATTCCAAGATCGGTTCAATATTTGCCTATATCTTCTGCCAGTCCTTTTAGAGCTCCCCTTTTTACATTAACTCTTCAATTGCTAGAATTTATTCTAAAGCATTATACTGACTGTTTTTTACATGTTTGGCTACCCAGCTCCTTGGACGCATCCTTCATGTGTGTTGGGGGTGGGCTGTCTCCCCACCTTATCTGTTTGTTCTTTCCCTCTTGCCCCATGGTAGAAGCCAGAAACTTGATATTCAGCTGCCTTCACAAATAAGGCACAGGCGTGTGACCAAGACTCTACTCATCCATGTGGAATTTCAATTTAAAAAACAGTGATGCGTAGAGTAGGGATCTCCAAAAATCCATTCTGGGGAGGGTGGTGGCACAGAGCTCCAGACCTCAGAGGCAGTGACAGCAGGGGTTCTGGTGGTACCTGACTATAGTGGTGAGATCTGGAGGTCAGTACTCCAAGGTGGAGGGTGGGGAGATCTCCACTATAGCTGACCTATGTTGTCATTTGGGCTGTTCTTGGTTGCATAGTCCCCAGAACTGATTCTTACCTTCTTAGAGAGTCTTGGTCTTAGAGAGTCTGTTTAGTATCTATTAATAATTTCCTTTTCTGCTTAAGCTAGATAAAAATGGTTCTGCTGTCTGCAACCAAGAACACTGACTGATTCAAGTATGCTGTAAGGAAGAATAGAACTTCATTTTTTTTAGATACTTAAACAATTTCCCCTATATGAATTATTAAATAATGATAATGATAATCTGTTTTCTCCCAACTAATTTGAAATGCCGTCTGCTGTAGATTAAATGTTTGTGATCCCCTAAAATTCATGTGTTGAAATCCAAATCGCCTGGGAGATGCTATCTGGAGATTGGCCCTTCACAAAGTGCTTGAGTCAGGAATAGTAGAACTCTCATGAATAGGATTTGTGCCATTACAAAATATACCCCTCAAAGTACCCTCCCCCATTCCACCATGTGAGGACACAGGGAGAAAACAACTCTCTGTGAATCACACAGTGTGCTTTCACCAGATACCAAATCTGCTGGCATATTGATTTTAGACTCCCCAGCCTCCAGAACAGTGAGAAATAAATGTTGGTTGTTTATGAGCTGCTTAGTCAATGATACCCTGTTGCAGCAGCCTAGTCCAAACAGACTAAGACACCATTTTACTTTCTTAAATATGTTGGGGTCAGTATCTGTGCTCTCGATTGTGTTTGACTGGTCAGCAGTCAGTTAAATTGTCTGGAAAAGGAAGGAAAGCAGACGACCACAAACCTTGATATAGACTATGACAGTGTAGCTCTTCTTTCTGGTTCTACCTACAGATAATTGTGTTCTGGCCTTGACCGCTATTCATATCATTTAAAGTAATGTGATTTTTACATTCTAGGACGCCACTCTGAAATTTTTTTCCTTCAACAAAACCAACTGTGGAGATGCCTAACCCTCTCCATACATGTGTCAAACAAACATCTTGATGTCAGTCAGAGAATTCTGCTATTTAGCTATTTGGTACTAGCAAATAAAAATTCAAGTGATGCACAGAAATTTTCCATTTCATACAGCTTGTGTAGACAGCATTCTTCTTTTCCTTGTAGGAAGGGTAAAAATGAAGCAAAAAATATACTGAACCATCAAGTCTACGGGCAGTGTGGATGGTATCAGGGACTCTTTGCTCCTTGCTGCCTCATTTTCTACTTCGATCAGGTGTTCTCACACACTCCCCTCCCACAGCCTCATGCTAGAGATGTAGAGGAAAGAGTCTTAATTTGGGTTTCCTAAGGACCAGGTTCAAATCCCATTCTACCACTAACTGGCTATGGGGTGTTAGCAGCATATTCTATAAATAGGACAACAGTCACAGCAGGGTCTGAATGGGTATGTTAGTTTTCTAGGGCTGCCGTAACAAATCACCACAATCTGGGTGTCTTGAAACAACCAAAATTTATTTTCTCACAGTTCTGGAGGTCAGAAATCTGAAATAAAGGTGTCAGTAGTGTTAGTTCTTTCTAGAGGTTCTAAGGGAGCATCTGTTCCATGTTTCTCCTAGCCTCCAGTGGTGGGCTACCGTCCTTGGCATTCCTTGGCTGACAGACACACCCCTCCAATCTCTGCCTCGATTTCCACATCCCCTTCTTTGTTGTGTATCTCTGTCCTCTCCAGATCTTATAAGGACATCTGTCCTTAGATGTAGGACCTACCCTAAATCTGAGATGACCTCATTTTGAGATCCTTAATATAATTGAATCTGCCAAGACCCTGTTTTCAATTAAGGCCATATTCTGAAGTTCTGGTTGGACATGGTTGGTCAAGGGGGACACACTATTCAATCCAGTACAAGAAGTAAGTAAAGATCAAAGGCAAGCGCCTGGCTGAGGTCAGTGCCTGATTCCTGCATTCTGATCTGGTTGCCTGGGAGCCAACACAAGTGATGGGTCAGAGCCAGAGGGCTAAATGAGGGGAATAAGAAACCCAGCTCACCACAGAGAAATAAAACAAGACAGAGAAATGAGGATATTAGCAGGATTAACAAGAAGGTCAGAGATACTTGGAGAAGTATGAACATAACCAAAGGACCAGGGGAAGTTAGGCTGAAGAGACAGTTTGCCACCGCTGCTGATGTAGCTACCTACACTGACCTCCCATTTCTGTAAGGATTAATTCCAAGTGAACTGGATTGGATCCCAGCCTCTCCGAGTCCACAGGGGCCAAGTTGTTCATTCCTATGCAGCCCCTGAGCTGATAGCTTACAAGACGGTCAGCTGATACCCATCTGCAGCTGGAGTCTAAATTTATTTCTTAGGACAAGTATGTGTTTTGCCTAGAAAAGTTCTGCTCTACCACCAGCTTCTGGTCCATAAACCTCCTCTGTGCTTGCTCTAATCCCAGGTCCCTTCCACATCTCCTCCTTGATTTTCAGTAGAGTTTCTCATTTGGACTAAACCCCTGCTTATCTGTGAGGTTAGACACTCTAGCCAACATGTTCCACCACTGCCCAGGGTTGCATTCCAGACTAGCTTTTGCTGCTAACATGCCTTTGCCCTTTTCTGGATTTTCTCTGAAGGACCAATTCCTCCCTCCCTTTCTGTCCTTGGGCCATAGATGGACTTACCTTCTACTCTAGCTCTAGGGTGGGCATATGCCTTGGGGTTAGCCAGATATTTTCTTGACGTAGTGATGAGTTAAGGCATGTCACCCAGTACAAGCCAATGAGACATAATTAGGCTTCTGCTGGGACTTTCTGGAGAGGAGCAGACACTCTTCTCTGCTGATTATGAACCCAGGAAAAATGGGCCTGGAGCTGCTGGTAGCTATCTTGCTGCCAAGAAGAGCCTGAGAATAGAGTAAATATACAGGAAGGTATTGGTCAGAGATGGAAAGACCGGATTTAGCAACATCAATTGAATCTCTGGATCAAGACAAATGCTCTTGAACATTTCAATTTCATTAGGCAAGTAATTTTTTTTTGCTTAAAGCAATTGGAGTTTGTTTTAAATTTCTTGAAGTGCAGGCTCCTGATTACTACCTGCTCCAAACTTGATGGATTCCCTCTACTTCAGAGTTAAAACCCTGCCAATGTCTGGTTTCTGGGGTCGCCAATGCCCAGAGTCTCCTGCAGCTGTGCCTTTCTTTTGTACCTCACTCTCACATTGGGCTGTCTCGATGGAGTGGGCACTCATTACTCTTGGCTACCCAGAATCTGCACACCTCACCCTTTCTATTCAAAGGGATTCCTCTCCCTGATTCCTGGCTGCTATAGCATGAATGGCTTGCCCATGGACACCTGGCCCACCCAGAAGGTGAATCAAAGATGTAGGGACAGTATTCATAGCAGAAATGGCAGTTCTGAATCCAGTGACTACAATTCCAGTGGTAGCCTATCCAGAAAGTTCCTGAGCTGTGGTTATGGATGTGTTTCTACTAACCTAGGTTCTTGCCACTTTTTCCAGCTGGTTCTCTAAATCTTCTGTCATTTCTATTAGAAATATAATATCTTTCTAATGACTCCCTTTTCTGCCCAGTTTACCAAACTGAGTTTCTGTCATTTACAAACAAAAGCCCTGATGATACATTTGATATGCACATCACAGCACATGGAGTCCAACTTAGTTTCCATGGCCTGCTGGGCACTAAATTTTGCATGGAAATTGGAGGGGCTCAGGAAGAGACAAGCATGAGCAGTGGTGAACCGTGCTTTCCTCCTAAATCAAACGTTACTTGGAGTTGAACCCAGGAATACATACTGCTCACTGGAGGCCCATGCCTAGGATGGCTCAGTGAGTCAAAGAAAAAGAACTCCTTAACCAGAAAGAACATAACATTAACTTCATTTTGCTCATTTGTAACTATAATACTGTGAACCAGTGAGATGTTATGAGACCTAAATCCCCCATTATTTTGTATATTGTATGGAGTAGTCACCATGTATATCTTGTTCACTGTTGAACAAGATCACTAGGTCCAACAGTGCCTAGAACCTGGTGGGGACTCTTGATTTTTCTTGAATAAATTAATAAAATAACATTTTTAGGGTGCCTGGATGTTTCTTGAATAAATTAATAAAATAATATTTTTACGGTGCCTGCATGGCTCAGTTGGTTAAGCATCTGCCTTCAGCTCAGGTCATGATCCCAGGGTCCTGGGACTGAGTCCCTCCCCAAGCTCCCTGCTCAGTAGGGAGTCTTCTTTTCCTTCTCCCTCTGCCCCTTCCACCTGTTTCTGCAAGCACTCTCTCTCTTAAATAAATAAAATCTTTTTAAAAAAATATTTGTACGCTACTTAATTAGGCCACCATAGAAAACAACAATTACTATGAAGAGATTACTAGGCCCATATAGTTTAGCCCCAGGATTATTCAAGTGTGATAGATCTCCAGGGTCAGGAAATCTTCCAAGCAAAATTTCTAGTTTCAAGGAAGGGTATCAGAAAAGTCAGGCATTTTCATTGGGTTTTCTAGACAACAATGACATAAGTGTTTATATTAGGACAAGTAACTCTAGCTTCTGTAACACATCTCCATGACTTCAAAGAAGAACAGTTATTTCTAGCTCATATAAAGTCTGATAGAGGTCAGAGGATGCTATTGGGCAGAATGCCTTCAATAGTGACTCAGAGATACAATCTTCTTCTATCAACTGGTTCCATCATCTTTGGAAACCTTTGCTTCTAACCATGTAGCTAGGGAACAGAATAGCATAGAGAATGGCCCAGTGTATTAATCGGGGTTCACCAGAAATAATAGAGCCAATAGGATATGTGTATATAGGAAAAATTTTTATTTTAAGGAATTGGCTCATCCAATTAGGGAGGCTGGCAATTCCAAACTTTGGAAGGTAGGCAGCCAGGCTTGGAGGCCAATGAAGAGCCAAAGCTGCAGTTTAAGTCTGGAGGCCAACTACTAGCAGAATTCCCTCTTGTTTGGGGAAGGTCAGTCTTTTGTTCAGTTCTTCAACTTATTGAATGAGGCCCACCCACATTATGGAATGTAATCTATTTTACTCAGAGTCTACCCATTTAAATATTAATGTCACCCAGAAATACCCTCACAGAAACATCCACAATAATGTTTGACCATATATCTGGACACTATGGCCCAATCAGGCTGCAGACAAAATTAAACATCTGGTACAGTATACTTTATTGTTAGACATGGAAGTAGGATGTATCACCTTTGAGCACATTCCACTGGTCATAACTCATCATTAGGCTACAATCCACCCACAAGGAAAGCCAGGGAATATAATTTTCCCAGGTATGTAGGAAGAAGAAACAGGATTGGTGAACATCTAGCCAGTCTCTGCCACAGTGTTTTTTAACATACAGAATCCTTGATCTGGGAAGAAATAATCCCCAAAGTGTTGGAATCCAGTGAGAAGGAGGTCCAAGGAATTGCCAGAACACAGGAGGTGGCAAGGTATAGGATGTCCCGGGAATTCAAAGCAGAGGGCAAACCAAGATCACACTGACCAAGTCTATTGCTTGGAATATTATTTTAAAAATTTAGTGGAATTAAAATAATTTTAAGCCTTGGCCAACAGCCTATACTGAATATTCTTTTTGGTAATATAGTTTTGAAAATCACCAGAGTAAAAAATGCATTACTATGTTTTAGAGCTACGTTTTCCCCCCCAATTCTTAGTACATGAGAAGTCCTTCAGGAGAACTAACTTTGATATAGGCATCTTTCCTCAGTATGGAAGCCAGTGTGATCAAGAGAGAATAAAAAGCAATGGTTTGGGGAAAAACTGATTTCTCACCCTGGGGACTCAAAGAAACAATATCATGGTCAGTGGCGCCTTCGTGGCTCAGTCTGTTAAGCATCTGACTCTTGATCTCAGCTCAGGTCTTGATCTCAAGTTTGTAAGCTTGAGCCCCACATTGGGCTCCACACTGGGTGTGGAGTCTACTTAAAAAAAAAAAAAAAAAGAATATTGTGGTCAGAAAAAATGTAAGATGAGTCGTAAATGACCACTATTGCCTAGTGCTTGTTTAAAAGAAGGAAAATATAATGTAAAGAGCACATGTTTTATAATGAGACACACAGTTCAGAACCATGGTTCCACCAAACCACGCATCAGGCAAGTATCTTAATATTTCTGAATTTTATTTATAATGTTTTATAAGTAGAGATTTAAAAATACATACCCACCAAAGGATCACATCACACATGGTAGGTCTCAGAGTTGGAGTTCCCTGGAAATGCATGACATTTTTAAAAAAGATTTTACTTATTTATTTATTTGTCAGAGAGAGAGAGAGAGTACAAGCAGGGAGCAGCAGGCAAAGGGAGAAGCAGTCTCCCTGCTGAGCAAGGAGCCTGATGCGGGGTTCATTCCAGGACCCTGGGACCATGACTTGAGTGGAAGGCAGATACTTGACTGACTGAACTTCCCACAAATCCCTGGAAAAACATGACTTTTAATGAGCCAGGCAAACAGATCCCATCTTATCTTATCTTGTCTTGTCTTATCTTATCTATCTTATCTTATCTCATTTAACCATCACAACAGCAGTATGAAACTGAGACTATTATTACTCACTGTTGTCCAGAGGAGGAAAGTGTATCCAGGAAAGATTTAGTAACTTGCCTGAAGTCATAGAACTAACAAGTGGTATACTCAGGATTTGAACCCAGGCAGTCTGATTCCAACCTATGCTTTTGACTACATAATACATATAAAGGATAACTTAGAGCATAGTTATGCTGTAATGCTGGTTCAGAATACACAAATACATTATTGTTAGAACATAACAGGGAATCCAGAAATGAAATAAAGGCAGATTTAGGAGCTATGATAAAGACAGCATTTCAAATCAAAGAAAAAGGATAAACTGGTATTTCATAGAGTATGTTGGAATAATTGGCTACCAATTTATTAAATTAAAAATAAACTTAAAACTGCTACAAATATATTGGAGAAAAATCAGTTATTGATTGAGGTTAGTTTTCCTTATGATGAAATGAAACCAAGAATATCAATATATCAGGAAAAACTGACAGGTTTGCATGAAAATGGAAGAAAAATCTCTTTGGTAAAGTAGAGTACAATGAATTATCATAGGTCATGATACAAATAATACAATAATCTGAAATCTTTCAGAGATGTGAGATAAACATAGATAGATAGATATTAAGATTCCCTATGAAATCAATAAGAAAAAGTCAAACAACTCAATAAAAATATGGTCAAATGATATATTCAGGAAATTCACTAAAGAAATACTAACGGTTAGTAACTATTTAAAAAAAGCAAATTCCTACTAATAGTAAAAGAAGAGTATTTAAAGTGGCAACAAGATTCCATTTGCCACCTGTTACCTAGCAAAAATATTAAAAAACGGATTACTTCTGGTGTTGGCAAGCATGTTAAGGAATAGGCACTTTTGTATGCTTGATGGCAGTATCAACTGATAAAGCCTTTTTGGAGCATAATTTCAGTATTTTTCAGAAATATATGTGTTTACTCTGTGACCCCCAAAATTCCACTTTTAGAGATAAAATTTCCACTTTAGAAATAGTTGTGCCAGTGTGTAAAGATATGTATAGAAGGATATTTGTTGCTTTATTGTCTATAATTAAAAAAATAAATGAAATGTAAGTGCTTACCAATTGGAGAATGGTTAAATAAATGATGGCATAAATTGACTATCACTATTACCCAGCCTTGGGAAGAATGAGGTAAAATTTTATGTGCTGGTCTGGAAAGTGCCCACCACATATTCTTAAGTAAAAACCAAAACTATGGCAGAACAACTTGAAAGAGTCCCAATGGCTACACTAAGGGAGTGAAAATTGAGAATGAGAAAAAGGAATATTTTTTATACAAATATGTATCTTTTTTCAGAGAATGTGTTTGGAAAACATAAAAATATTATCAGGAAAGATTCAAATATGATTTTTGAGCAGTGGTTATTTCTGGAGAGACGGACTGGGGAAGAAGTGTTAATGGAGAGTGAGAGTATGCTTTTAATTTTATGTTATTTGAAATCGGTGCAGGAAGTGTGTGTGAATTTCACAGTAAAAGTCAGAGAAAAAACAAAATGGAAAAGAAATACACACAAAATATCATCCTAAGGTCAGTAGGTTTTACGGTTTTCTCTTTAATGTCTGGATCAACAAATAGAAAGAATGGCAGAGAGTATTTAGAAGCAGAAAGAGCTCCAACGGACCAAGCTGGATGGCATTGATTCTAAGGTATTCAAGGAATGGGAAGATGAGGCCACAAAGCCATAAACTATTATTTTTGAGTTCTTAAGAAGAATAAAGGAAGCTCTTGGAAAATGAGAACAAATCACTCTTCTCAAAAAAAAAATTTTTTTTAAATGACAACCTTGGGTTTACAGGCTGGACATTTCAAACTCTGCTTATATCACTGCAAAGATAGTAGAGAAGAACCTTAAGCAAGTAGAAATACAACTGCTGGGATAAACAGGAAGTTCTGAGGGGAGCAGAGGGAGTGACGTCAGCATGAAGCGGCCCCTTAGACTTTCCAGTCACACTTCCATGGTTGGAACCACTGGCCCTTTGAAGGTGGCTATGTGCAGGGCAAACACACCAGTCACACAATCAGGTGAGCTGAGTCACATCAGCTGTGCCACTTTTGAGCTCCAGGGTTATGACCAGAATTCGGCCAGAGAAACCCAGCTCACTGGTGTAATCCAGGAGTACTGGCCCTCTAAACTGTATCTTCCAGCTACTCCAGATTATACAGAAGCTGACAGTCCCCAGTCATGTATCAACTGTATTTTCCGTCTCCTCTTTTCTCCTGGGGCCCCACCTAAAACTTAATGTCTAGTGAAAAAGGGGCCCTTCTGCAGGCACTCCCAGGACGAAATAGGTTGGATCTGAGGGAGTGACTGACCAATTTTCAGTGATGCTTGGGTGGTTAGATTAATGTCCACTTGTACAACCATTGGCTAACTCAGCTTCACAAGGGCCTCCCACCCTGAGACTGGGGAAGTTGGCTCCGGTAAAAATCAGTATGGTGTTAGGAAAAGGGGGAGATGTCAGAGGAAAATGAAATGTCCACTATAACAGTCGCATAGCACAAATCACCAAAAACACCTGAATCTCCGTTTTCTCATTTGTATAATCCATGTGAAACCCCGTCTCATGAAACTATTGAGAGGATTCAAGTTGTATAAATGAAAATGCTTGTAATTCAGGGAGCACTATTCAAATATGAGATATTAATATCACTGTTGACCTTTAATAATAGGAAGAAGAAAACTAAATGAGCAAGGTAAAAAGGAAATAAAGAGAGAGAGAGAGAAAGAAAGAAAGAGAGAGAGAGGAAATGTCATATACAGGGGGAATTAATATGGCAGTGGAAAAAATGAAGGAGTAACATGACAGTTTGTTGAAGAATTACTCCTGACGTTTGCACAGGAGAGAAATATCTGTCTGGAGCTGGGAGCCAGGAAAGGCTCAGCATTCTGAGATGAAGGGGAGAGTTCAGGCTTGGCAGCCAGGGATTGGGGATGGCAGTCGCGAACAGCAGTGAGAACCCAAAATGAGCGCCAAAGACAGATGTTAACATTCTTTTGTAGACAAGAAAAATGCTGAACTCTTCTCAAAATGTAAATAAAGGCTTACTCGGCCTGCCTCTGTTCCCTGGCTCCCTGAGTGGCCTTGAGTCGGCACTACACACATTTGGAAAGATAAAGGCATTAAGGTTTGCTTTATGAAAAGCAAACATTTGTCCAACATTTAACTTGTTAAGGGCTACCTGCGCAGGGTCATTAGATAATGCTTATTTCTCTGGAGGGAATAGGACTTTTCACTCCCGTGATAGAGCGACGTCTCAGTAGAATAGCAGCTTTGAAGGCCAACATCTGGTTTAAATGTCACCTCTGCCAAAACAAGACCTCTGTGCCCCATTATCTTACCTCCAGAATGGGGGTAACACAAATACTTGCTTTATAGGTATGCTGTGAGGATTTAGTGCATTAACACATGGAGACCAAAGTGCATGCAACAAATGTTGGCCAAGATTATTATTATCATAACTAATCAACAACATTATATCAATCAAGGAGATTGCTCATCAAAGCAGATGTGAAACCAGGATCACAAGGAGAGCAAACATTTCCTTTTGGTTGCATGAAATGCCCCCCGAGATTAACAAAAGGAAGATAAAAAATGAGAACTTAAGATCCACAAGGGCCAGGATTTTATGTTTTGTTTATCCCTGTGTTCCTACCACGTTGAACAGTGACGGGTACATATTAAGTGCTCAACATGTTGTATGTCATGCAATTCCACATGTTTTGCTTTATTTAATCCTTATAATACTGAAAGGTAGATGTTATCTCCATTTTTACACATAGCCCAAATAAAACAAGGCCACCTTAAAAGAAGCACAAATCCCACCTGATGGCATGAAGGTAACATGAACTCTCAGGAAAGCTGGAGTGGGGTGGGAGCAGGATGTGGAAGTTCATGATGGTGAGGGAGGAACATCATTGCACAACTGTAGACCCTCCTTCCAAAACTCAAAATCCCACCCACCAGAGAGGGGTCCACCAACCTCTCTCTTCTTTTCCCTCTCCACAACTCCAAACCTTCTCAGCCACCTGACATTCCCTGGTCCACTCTCCTCTCCACTCTCAAATATTTTCTCCCTGTGGTAGAAAATTTTCAAATTTTTCCAAAAAAATCTAATTTTTCCTTATACAGTATGCTAAATTAGCAGTCAAGAGAAGCAATCACAAAATCTCAAATTTTTGTGTTCACTTTGGTTTGCATACAAGTCCTGCTGTGGTCTTCCCCAAAGACATTGACCCTTCATTCCCATTTGCCTTGGATTTACTTGCTTCTCTACATGGATTCTGACACTAAAGGAAACATTTCCCTTAGGTTCCACAGACCTCCTTCTTGACTTGTCCTTATTTTTTTCTCCCCTGAGTCAATTCTCATCACCATTTTGACTCTATCATCTGCCCTAAAGTCACCAGATTCTTGAAGGTTCATCCCACATCTTCCTAAAAAGGAGAGATCATCAGAAAATGGTGCTCCCTCCCCCCGCTTCACTCATCTGGAAACTTTTTACTCTAGAGTGATTCATTCTTCAATATCTCTTCAGAACCATGTAGAATAGATTCATAACTGTATCTATTAAAAACTGAACTAATCAATGATTCCTAGCATAGAAGTTATTAAAAGACATAGCCTCTAAAGACAAATGTGATAAGCTTTTCTTATAACAAAGAAATTACCTCTCTGCTTATTGTAGTGGGACAAGGCCTACTTTCACCTACTGTCTCAATTCATATTTACTCCTAGACAAAATATTACCAACACTTATTGTGAAATGGGTAACGGAAACCATGTTTTTCCATAGGTAAAGGAATTTCTTCACATTTCACATGCTTTGCTGTCTGGGTCTTCAAGTTACCCACTTGTTCTGTGATTTGGACATCTCCCCGGTAAGAATTCTCTACTTATAAATTACTTTGAGCGATGGCAAAAGACAGTGCTGAACTCAGAGGTTTCCCATCACTGTGAATTTTCTGATGTTAAATCAGTGACGTTTATAACTAAGATGAGTTCCACTTTTCATTCTTCTGCCTGAATTCTATGAGTAAGGAGTGACATTAGTTAGAGATATTCTCACCTTCTTTGTATTTATTAGGATTTATTCAGTGTATGAATTGCCAATGTTGATTCCAGGCTTCTCCGCATTCATTACTTACGTGGACTTTTTCCCCCTTTGTGAATTCTGTGATGTTGTTAGATGTCTACACAGTTCCTGAAGAACTTCTTACAATCATGACATTCATAGGCTTTTCTCAAGTATGCATTGTCTCATTCCACGTGACTGGCATCATGTTTGAAGACCTTGCCTTCCAAAGTCCTTCTACTCATTGGTTTCATCTTCATTATTAATCCTGTGGTGCCTAGTAAGATGTGAGCATTTGCTAAAAGCCTTTCTATGCCATTACATTCACAGGCATCAATCACAATATGAATGCCCCAGTAGAGAGTAAACACTGAACAGTGGCTAAAAAACCTTTCATATTTATCATATCTAGAGCATTTTTCCTCCAATATATATTCTTTGATATTGACTAAGGTGCAATCCGGGGCTAAAGATCTCCCTCCCTGTGTCATGTTCACACTTTTTTATTCCAGCATGAATTCTGCGATGTTGATAAAGCCGTGAACACTGATGAAGGCCAGCACCCCATCCTGACTCTCCATGAACTTTCCCACAGAGTGAAATTACTGCTCTCAAGCAAAATAATTCAATCCTTTTCAAATTCACTACATTTCCAGATTATCATTCTTAAACAGGTAATTTTAACCTTCATTGTAAATGTGTTTCTTTTGGAATTGTGATCATGTGGATGGTAGTTGGGAGAAAGGTGTTGGACAGAAAGAACTAACTTCGGGTGAAAGCTTTCCCTAAATTTGTTATCTTTGTGCTCTTTTCACAGAAGGCGTTCTGTTATGGTTACCTCGGCCTTCGAACTGATCACCTTCTTCCCAGTTTTTGACTAAGCAAAACTATCTTTAGGAAATAGTTTATAAGATTTTCCGTCATTAATCCCTACATAATTCTTGATACAAACCCAACATTGGAGTTCACCTCTTTGTCACACAGATCGCTTCCCTCTCTATAGATAACTGGCTCTGTGGAATACACATTCCACAGATGGGACACGTGATCAGAACTGAAAACTCACAGCCACTGTGACAGGTAGAATAATGGCTCCCCAAAGACACCCATGTCCTAATTCTTGGCACCTGCCAAGATGTCATCTCACACAATAAACAGGCTTTTGTAGATGTGATTAAATTAAGGACCTTGCAATGGGGAGATTATCCTAAATTATTTGAGTGGGCCCAACATAATCAGAAAGTCCTTAAGAGTGGAAGAGAGAAGCAGAAATGGAAAGACAGGGAGGGAGATGAGATCAAAGAAGGAAGGTCCAAGTGATGGGTTGTAAGGACTCTGCCTGCTTTTGCTGGCTTTAAAGATGGAGGAAAGGGGCCATGAGCCTCCAGAGCCTGGGAAAGACAAATATTGTCCCCTAGAGTTTCCAGAAAAAAAACCATAGCCCTACTGACAGCTGCTTTTAAGCCCAGTGAGACTCGCCTGACTCCTAACCTACAGAACTGTAAGGTAATAAATTTGTGTTGTTTTAGGGAACTAAGTTGGCAGTAATTGTTATGGCAACAACAGAGTACTAGCACAGCGATGGTGACCACCAGCCCTGCAGCCATGATGGCATATAGGGGAAGACTATCTTTGCATCATTATCTGTGGCAAACCTGGGAGCATGCCTCTCTGATCTCCCTTCAGGACAGAGCCTACTGTGATATGTGTGTGACGCGTGGAACAGCTGACAGCCTTAAAGGGCTGTGCCTACAGGACCCATCACAATGTTTACAGCAAGGATGTCTCCTCCCTGGGCTACTCCCAGCTGGTGACTGAGCATGGTGTGTGTCCAGAGCCTGACCATTCCTCCTCAGCAGCCTGGCCAAGACTTCCACAGAGCTGCACTGCCAACTGAAACTCTTATTCAATCTGTCTTTCTTCACAGATGTCAAATTTCCCTCCCGCTTGTCCTTCTTCCTCTCCCTATTATCCTACAGATATTCACACACACCCCCCCCACCCCAGCAAATCTCAGTATTTCTAATTCCATCTTGGTGTCTGCTTCACAGAAGATCCAAAACAACACATCTTCCAAGGCCCAGCTCCAGAACTCCCTTGGTCGTATAGTTACCCATGAAAAAGTCTCCCATTTACTCCTTTCTAATCACCACGGTCTCCCTTCACATCTTTCTTAAATAACTCCCCCCCCTTTGTTGGTTTCTTTAATTCTCCTCTCTACCTCTCACCCTGATGGAACCCATCCAGAGCCCTGATTAAGCAGGCAAAGATCCTTGCTCATTTCAAGTGTGCTGTAATGTGGAATATGTGTGTGTGTGTGTGTGTAGAAGAGTCTTAGTATTAATAATCTAATATCCTTCCTTCTTCCTCTGTCACATGAAGATAAGGGATCCAAGGCTTAGAAAGTTTGAATAACTTGACCAAGTTCACGTACTGAGAATATGATGAAATCACTTTCAATTCCAGATTTTGCTTACTGCAAACCCATGCTATTTCAAATAGTATATATTCTGTGTGTGCAAATGTGTTTGTGAAGACTCCCATAGGTGTTTACTCTAGGATTCAAATGTATCTGAAAGAGTAGGGGAAGAATCACATCAAGACCCCTTTTCATGAGGAACAAGAATCTTCATAGGAAAACACTCATCCCAGGCTAGAATTAAGTGTAGAGATGTGGCCAAGCTCAGCAGGATAAGCATGGCGGGGGGGGGGGGGGTGGCTAGAGCCCAGTGTGAGATTCCATACTCACTTCTACAGTCTGCATTCTGACCCAGACACTGGGGACTCCCACCTGGGTCCTGGAAGAAGTAATTATAGTAACAAGCTGGTTCTCAATATGTGAATAGAACTAAAACACTCAAGTGTTAGAGTAACCAGCTTTTTTTTAAAAAAAAAAGTTTCCTTTAAAAAAAAAGATTTATTTATTTATTTTAGAGAGAGGAGGGGAGCAAGCGAGCATGGGTTTGGGGGGATGGGCAGAGGGAGAAGGAGAGAGACTCAAAAGGACTCCGTGCTGAGCACAGGGCCTGACACAGGGCTCGATCTCATGACCAATGAGATCATGACCTGAGCCGAAACCAAGAGTCAGATGCTTAACCAACTGTGCCACCCAGGTGCCACAATGTATCCAGTTTTAATAAAGCAAAGAGGAAAGACATCCAGAGCACAGACACAAGGTGAAAAATGTTCATCACAAATAAAGCCCCCTGTGCAGCCAGAAACAAGAGTGGACTGAGGTGGTCTGGGTAGTCAGTTCCTTTAAGAGAAGCAAATTGCCAATAACACAGAGGAGGCCAAGGGGATAGTAAGGTAAATATTCAAGAGAGCAGCTGCTCACCATGCCTGTGATGCTTATAAGACCAGTGTCAGGCTCTAGAATGTTCAGTGCCCTGTGAAATGTTCTCCATGCTCTTCAGGCAATAAGAATCACTCCATATCTGTGGTTTCCCCCTGCTTTTTGTCCCTCATTCAAAAGGAAGGTGAGGCTTTCCAGGTTTTGAGACACTTGGGGTTTTGTTTTTGTTTTTGTCTTTGTTTTTGTCTTTGTTTGTTTTTTATTTATTTGAGTATAGTTGACATACAATGTTCCATTAGTTCCAGATGTACAACATAGTGATTTGACAAGTTTATACACTAGGCTGTGCTCACCACCAATATAGCGACCATCTATCACCATACAGCACTCTTATCATCCCTTTGACTATATTCCTTATGCTGTGCCTTTTATCCCCATGATGTATTCACTCCATGCCTGGAAGCCTGTATCTCCCACTCCCCTTCACCCATTTTGCCCATCCCAATCCTCCTCCATTCTGGCAACCATCAGTTTCTTAATTCAACCCCCAGTTTAGAACAGTGCTTGGCCTGTGAAGGTGTTTAATAAATGAAAGCTAGTCTATTTAAAATAAAAGTAGCACATGTGCGCTCTAGACACCTTGGAAACTAAAGGAGAGACAACCTTCACCCTCAAGGTCCTCCACTAAAGAGAAGTATAAAACTGTTACTCTTGGTTATAAAACCTGTGCACATGCTTTTCTTGTTTCACAGTTCTACACTGGTTGGTCAGAACTGTTGACTCCTTGGACCATTCACCCAGAGGAGAGGTGGCATTCGGAGGAAAGACAATGCTTTTTAAGATCTTTTGAGTGAGTCAGTAAATCACTGCTGGTGACTTTATTTTACCTCCATGCTCAGTGTCAATGTTGATCTTGCTTTTCTTGTCTTATCACTACCTCTAATTCAGTGGACTCCAAAGTACGTACATGAGACAAGTTGGTGGCTAGGAAGTTCTATTTCTCTTTTTCATCTTATCTTTTTAAAATTCCTCCATAGTTAGTTTCTTTAAAAAAAAAAAAAAAGACCTAGAGTGAGGAGTGCATGCTGAAACATTTTGGACTGATGGGAGATAGATCAGAAACATTTGGATATCAATTTTAGTCTCTCGTAGTTCAAGCTTTCCAGATCATTTAAGGTTATTCATTTTTTCAATCTTTCACTCCTCAGATATTCACTAAGAGCTGACTATGTGCTACACCTGTTCCAGCTGTGGGAATGCAACATGAAGATGGAAATTTTCCTTGTCCTCATAGAACTTACTGGGAGATACAGACATATATTTTGTATATCTTTATATAGATACAGTACTTAATGCTATATATTAACTATATATAGTTACAGTTATAGTGCTATAACTATAGTTATAGTGCTATATAACAGGAACAAGGTCTCAAGTAGGTCACGGGGCTCGAGACGCTGGAAGGTGCTATTTTAGATGAGGCGGTCAGGGAAGAGCCCTCTCAGAAGGTGGCATTCAAGTACAAGTTTAAAATAAATTCAGGGCAGGAGCCAAGCAATTACAAGATGGACTGCTGTAACAAAAACAGCCCACAACATAGCTGCCCAAACGAGATAGATATTTATTACTCTTTCACCTAACAGACTAAATATAAGTTACCCAAAGCTGATATGGTAGGGACTGGGAATCTTTCTCTGACTTATGTGTCATCCCCTAGAGCAGGGGCTCAGCACTTGCTGGTCACTGTCCCATAATGGCTTTTTTGTCATGACCCCATCACACTCACCATCCCACACTCTGGTCCTTCCTCTTCACTGCTCCCTAGTCTATAAGCCTGAGGGCAAAAGTAATGAGGCCAAGCTTTGGGGTTGGCCTTGGGCAAAGAACTTCCGGTATGCATTCCTCAGGGTCAGAGGAGGAGGGACCACAGCCTGAAGGGGTCTCTGAGCTAGAGAGCCTATGAGCAATCTGCTTCCTGAAATGTGGAAATCCCAGCAAGACCAGTCAGGGAGGAGCACTGTAGCCAGCAGGAGAGGAGGGTCTGAAGGGGGCCATGGCGAGGTCTCCCTAAAACACCACCTCCAGGGCAGGTGGGGGCCCATATGGACCTCCCAGCTTTACACAGAGGAACTCAGGGGTGGGCCTCACTGACAGATGCCACCAACACTGCCACGTGGGGGTGGCCCAAGTCCCACTAGAAGAATGTGGATCTGCGTTGTATCGAGATTTCACAAAGAGAGAAAGACAAAATGAACCTCTTCTTTCCATCCCCTGTGTTTGTGAAGTTGGTCAAGAATGAAGCAATTCGCATAACATCACGATTTGTGACCATGAGGTCTGACATAATCACACTTCATTGCCAGGGCTGTGTTTAAAATCACAGATAAAATAAAGAGCAGGAGGCTTGAAATATTACACATAGATTATTTTAAGTGGCAGTGTTGCCTCTTCCAAAGTTTTAGAGGACAGGACCATCTTCCATCTCCTAGCCTGTGTTATATCAGGACTCCCCGGCCTCCCCCCACCACTATGGTAAATTAGGGAGGATACATAACCAGACCCTAAGAAAGAAGCCATGATATGGGATGTAAATCTAAAGGCATCGAGGGGTGCCTGGGTGGCTCAGTGGGTTAAGCCTCTGCCTTCAGCTCAGGTCATGATCTCAGGGTCTTGGGATTGAGCCCCGCATCGCAGGTAGCCTGCTTCCCCCTCTTTCTGCCTGTCTCTCTGCCAACTTGTGCTCGCTCTCTCTCTGTCAAAGAAATTTAAAAAATCCTTTAAAAAATTAAAATTAAAAAAATAAAATAAAAGCATCCCCATTAAAACAAAATTTTAGTGAGAAAAAAAAAAAATAAAAGCATCGAGATTAGTTCTCTTTGCTAACCACAACAACACAAAAGGTTGCATGAGAGGAATCAGCAGGAATGTGTTCATCGTAGTAACCCATATAGGAAAAAGTAGTGTGGTGTGTGTTGCCCTGATGCCTTACCAAAAGTCAGAGTGTAAGTGAGCAAAACTGGCTCCAGACATTGAAACAGGGTCGGACCCCCTCTGCCTTCCCCCCCAGTCCCTCCAAGTGCCCAACCACAGCCTTGTTGCTCCATTTCCAGAATCGAGCCTCAGGGAAAACCCCGAATGTGGTTTGTTCCAAGGAGAATGAGACTGATAAGAGCCTCGTGTGGTCCTAATCCTGAGCATCTGTTTTTTAATAAGAATGAAAGATGGAATCTGGTTCTGGGAAAGGGAGAGCATGCGAAAGCCAAGAGAGAGGCTTCCTTTCCACACACCACAATGGATGGCAGCCTCCTCAGCCCTAGAGCTCAGGGAAGCCTGGAGAAAAGATCCTATCTCAAGAGACAAATAAAAGGAGAGAGTTTTTTAAAAAGGCTATATGGTACCAAGGTGAGAATGCTTGATATAGCCACTCTGGAAAACAGTCTGGCAATTTTTTTTAAAAGTTAAACACTTGCTTATCATAAGACTCCGCAATACCATTCCCGGGAATTGGCACTAGAGAAATTAAAACTTAGGTTTACATAAAAAATCTGTCCATGAGGGGCACCTGGGTGGCTCAGTCCGTTAAGCATCTGACTTTGGCTCAGGTCCTGATCTCAGGATCCTGGGATCCTGCCCTTGTCAGACTCCCCGCTCAACGTGGAGTCAGCTTGTCCCTCTGCCCCTCCCCTTCTCGTGCTCTCTCTCTTTCTCTCTCTCTCAAACTCTCTCAAATGGATAAATAAATTCTTAAAAAAGAAACAACAACAACAACAAAAAGACAGTCCCTCAGAGTTCATGACAGCTTTGCTCATAACCACCCCAAACTGGAAACAACCTAAATTGTCTTCTCTAAGTGAATGGATAAATGCCCTCTGGCACAACCACACAGAGGAGTACTGCTCAGAGATTTAAAAACAAAAAAACAAAAAGAAAAAAAAAACAACTACTGATACATACACTTGAATGGACCTCAAATGCCTGATACTGAGTGACAGAAACCAGTCTCAAAAGGTTTGCAGTATATGATTCCATTTACATAACATTATCAAGAGACAAAAGGAAAGTGATGGAGAACATACCCATGGTTGCAGGGGTGAGGGTAGGGGAGGATGCACCTAAAAAGGCAACACAAGGGAGGTGTTTCTGTGATGATGGAACAATTCTGTCACTTGACTGAGGCAGTGAGTATATGACTCTATGTGTATGTGCTAAAATTCATAGAAGTCTATATGCACACCCCCAAAAAGTCAGTTGTACTAGATGATGATTTAAGACCTTTTTTAAAAAATCATTAATACATCTAAAGAAGGAGTGCCTGATATGACTTATGAATACCTGGGCACCACTTCTTTGCAGGTCTGACATGCAGTCCACCCATTCATTCACCCATGAGTCAGCCAGTCAGCCAGCCAGCCCCGCATTCATGTCAGGCAGCCTTACAGATGCACAGAAGGTAGAGTTTCTGCTCAGAGCGAACTCGTCCAGCAGAGGAAACCAAGGCTTATATGCATGATTTTAATGTGGTTTGATAGAGACTCGTACAATGGCAGGATGGAGGCACCTAGAAGGGGACCCCAAGTCACACTGAGAAGGGCAAAGATGGCTTTGCTCTCAGAGCCTCTCTTTGCTCATTTAGAAGTTTGGAAGAAATAGTTCTTTCAGCCTCCTCTGCTCTAGAGGCTTGTTCAGGAAACCAAGTTCACGAGAAGGTGTCTGACCTGTAGAGCATGGTCATACGAGAGTCTTACAGTCTTTCAGATTCAGAAGGAGCTCTTTGCTCTCTCAGAACAAATGGGCAGGTTAAAGAATAATGGTTTTGTAGGTAATGTTTTGGGGGCGGGGGCTGGGGAGATGGAAAAGAAAACAGGAAGTCTCTGCATCTTCCCAGGCTGCTTTGAAAAATGTTTTTATAAATTTTCTTTAAATTGTTTTCAATGAAAACTGAATTTTACTTTTATTCAGGCTTTTCCCTGCTGTGCTAACAATTGGATTTCTACAACATTGGCTGGAAATGAAAATAAAACAGATCTATTGTAGAAGTTGTAAACCAAAATCAGGCTTGATGTTTTTTTCTACTAGTCACCCTAAAAGATCTTTCAAACTTTCATTTCTGTTTTCCTATAGAAAACAGATCTATAACCAATGGGTAAAAGGTGAAGGTAGGCATTATTTTTGCTCATTAATAAAAATTTTTTCTAAAGATTATCCTTTTGAATACTTACTATATGCCAGGCATGGTACCAAGTGTTTTATAGGCATTATCTCATTTAATCCTTAACAACAGTCCTACAGGTCAATATTACCTCCATTTTACAGATGACGACTGCAAAGCTGAAAGGAATAAGTATTTACAGTTGACCCTTGGACAACACAGCTTTGAACTGTGTGGGTTAGTTTATACATAGCTTTTGGGATGCCTGGGTGGTGCAGTCAGCTAAGCATCTGCCTTTGGCTTGGGTTGAGTCCCACATGGGTTTTCTTGCCCAGCGGGGAGCCTGCTTCTCCCTCTGCCTGCAGCTCCCCCTGCTTATGTTCTCTCTGTCTCTCTGACAAATAAATGAATAAAATCTTTAAAAAAAAATTGTGTGGCATATATATATATATATATATATATATATAGCACAGTACTATAAATGTATTTTCTCTTCCTTATGATTTTTAAATAAAACTTTCTTTTCTCTAACTTTCTTAAGAATATAGTATATAATACATATAACATACAAAATATGTGTTAATTGACCACTTATGTAATCAGTAAGACTTTGGTCAACAGTAAGCTTTAAGAGTTAAAGTTTCAGTGAGTCAAAATTTATACATGGATTTTTCAACTGCTCAGGGGGTTGACGGCCCCGATCCCCACATTGTTCAAGGATCAGCCGTATTCAAATCATCCAGAAAGTCAATGTTAATGCCAAGACTACAATCCAAGGGTGTAGATTACAAGTGCAAGAGACAGATGGAGAGAAAATACTTGTAACAAAGTTTGTAAATGTTTAATAACAGAATATAGTAGAGAGCTCATAAATCAGTGACAGAAAGAAAATGCATAGAAACTTAGCAAAAGAAATAAGCAGGTAATTCACAAAAGTAAAATACAAACAATCAACAAAACACAAAAAGATGCTCAACATCACTAGTAATCAAAACTGCGAAGTAATACAAGGTACCTTTTTTTTCATTCATCAGACTGGGAAAAATTGAAAAGATCGAGAATAGTTATGGATGAATGTGGATAAATACAAGTCTGGTACATTTTTGCAGGGAGTACAAATGGGCACCACCGTTTTCCAGGAAAATTTGGTGGTGTCTTTCATATTTTAAAAAATTCACCTATTCTGTGACCCAGCAATCCCAGCATTTGGGTGTTTTTCTAGACGAACATCTGCTCATATACCTGAGAATTGTGTATGAAAGTGTTCACTGTGGTTTTGTCTGCAAGAGCAAAAACCCAGGAACAACCTAAAGTCACTTGGTAGGAAAATGGTAATAGAGTGGCACATCCCTAAAATGGAATACTACGCAGTGGTTTAAAAGAACATGACAGATCTATATAGGATGAAAACCCTCTAAGATGATACTCTAAAGCAGAAAAAACCAAGTAGCAAGAAAAAAAAAAGATACAGTATAATACAATTTGTGTTAATGCGCCTTTAACACATAACAACACCAAGAAATTTCCATGGGTATATGGATGGGTATTTAATGATAGAAAAAAGATATAAAAACAGTAGTTATTTCTAGGAAGAAATAACTGAACCTAATTGGTCAAAGGGACATTATCTCTGACGTTTGGGTTTTCACTAAAGAAAATGTACTACCGTATTATTTCTTAATTAACAATACTTAACATAAGAGAATGACACCAGATGAAGGGGTGTGATCACTTTGGTTCTTAACCTACGGTTTATGGTTAGATTACAGCAAGTTCGTGAACTTCCTGAAACTGTGTGCCCAGCTTTGTGTCTTGAGTGCACATTTTTCCTTAGGTGGAGATTTATAATATCTAGTTCCTGAGGGTGATTCAACACCCAAAGGAGGCCAAAAACAACTTCAGCAGAACATGTTTCTGTTCTGTTGTAGCCTCAGCAGAGTTACTCAGCTTCTCTGGGAAATGGGGACCATAGAAGTTCCTGCCTCATCGGGTCAATGTGAGCCAGTGTGTATAAAGCTCTTGAAACAGAAGTAAGTAGCATTAGCTATTATTATTCCCTTCATTGTTCCTGCTGTTAGTTATGGCTTGGAAAGAGCACTTCCTTCAAGAGACTTAAGTTCTGAAAACAGTGACATCACAAGTAAAATAAGGGAAACGATTCCATGTGGTCTGACAATCCCACAATTCCAGACTCCTCCTAAATTTTTTTCCGTCTGGAAGAATGATTAAAAGACATTGAAGGGCATCAGTCCTACCATTTCTTCACCCTTTAACCTAACAAACATTTAGTGAATGCTTACAATGTGCTAGACATTGTAGGAACAGCTGGAGACGGGACTGAGGCAAACATGGCTGACAGGGCCCTGCCCTCCAGGAGCCCCTAGCCCACTGTGGACATGTCGCCACAGACTAAGCTCTGAGACTGGGAACTTAGCTGCTGTAATTACTCTGTGACATGTTAGTAGCTTCCTAATATAACTGACTTTCAAATTCAAGCTTTTATTATTGACAGACATAGACGTATTTTTTAATCCTTAAATCTGACATTTCTCCTTTAATTTATTGGGCCATGAAGGGGGCAGAGCTCAAGAGTTCTCTTCTGACCCTACTTTCCGCAGTAATTAGGCCAGATCAGCATTATGGTGCTTCAACATTTCAAGGTACTTGTGCTTCCAATTGCTTTTACTTTGAGTCCAGCTAATGGATTTGGTAGCTGTTATAATCCCAAAATAGCGAGTGGACACGTGGGTGGACCAGATGCCAGCCGGGCACAACCCTCTAAAAGGTTCCCGTAAGAGCAATGTTGCTGGCTCCGCACACCTCAGAGGCATGTGAACCCCAGGTTTTTAGTGACCTGACAGTGTGCAGCAACCTTGTCCCGGTGCAGTTGGAACACATCACCGAACGATGATGATAGCGAATAGGGCGTGTGGCTGGCAGAGCTGGGACGCAGACCTCCCCCATGCCCAGAGGGGCACATCCAGCTCTTTACATCCACTGATATTCCTGGGGGATTTTTGTCTTTTAACTTAGGAAGGAGAATGAGGCTTGGATGGGGGAGCACCACAGGAGAGCAGGGGCATGAAGGGCTACAGTGTGCCTTTGGATGGAAGGAAGCTCCCTAAAAGGAGCACGTGCTCAGTGGGTGGTGCTTTTATCACTCACACATGTCTCCAGAGTTCATACAGAGCTTTCAAACAAATGCCTCATCCCGTGTGGTCCCCACTTGACTCTGTGAGGTTCATATTATGATCTGTGCTTTATGGATGAGAAATTGGAAATTCAGAGGGTTGAAGGTCAGGGGTGGAACCCGGTGGAGGCCATATGGTGGACATGCCACAGTAAAGACACACACTAGGTCCTCATGTGTTCACCTCACAGCAGGTGCCTCTCGGTGTCCTGTTCTGAGAGGTCCTCAGAGCCCCTGAGGAGGAGTGAGGACTCTTGTCTTCCTGCTGACTCTCAGGTTACCACAGCCTGCGCCCACAAGTGTCTCCCCCAGCGTCTGCCAAGCGCTATGAAATTCCATTCTGAGACTCATGCCCTTGAGTCTTAAAGGCTCCCAAGCCCCTCGGCAACTATGCAGAGAGACTGGTGGGAGTGGGAGTCAGCCAGATATGGGTCTCTGTCCGTCAGACGTGGCTGTTGTTAGGGTGGAATTGATGCTGCGGCCCTGAAGTGAAATGAGTATAGATGTTGGCACCAATCCTCCCTGGGTCTGGGTCCTAATGCTGCCTTTACAATCTCTCTGAGACGTATCTTCCTCATCTTCCAAAGGAAATGATAATAACACAGAGTTATAATTTCATAAGGTTTTATGAGGAATGATGCTGGGCGCTTACACTGAAGAATTACCGCAGCGATGGGCAAATCAGACACGGTCCTCGTCTTCGTGAAGCTTCAGGCTAGTGCAGCAAGAGTAAATGCTGTGGAAGTGCAGAATACATGAAAGAAGAGAAACCTGGGAGACATTTGGACATCCAACAGGGGCACTTGTTCTAGTCTGGGGCCAAGCGGAGAGTTGGCGGGAAGCCCCTCCTTCTCAGTGGGCGGGGCCTAATGAGTGAAATCGACAGGCAGAGAGAACCATGTGCCGCCCACTCTGGGGGTCAGGGAAGACAGTGGGCCGGGAGGACGGCGCGGGAGGGAGGGGAAAGCGTGTCTGGCCCACACAGATTGGGGGAGGGGATGAGGAAGAGTGTAAGATGAAGCCATGAAGGGAGGCAGGTGCCATTTGTTCAGGGCCTGGGTTGGAGAGCTTCAGGTAGGCAGAGACATCATGGTCTGTTTTAAAAGAGCCACTTAAGTGACTGCAAGAAGAGGGATCGGAGAAGTCAAAGGGAGGGTGGGAAGATCAGTTTTAGGGGCTACAACAATTCTCCATGTGAGAGATGAGGATCCCATGGACTAGGGGTATAGCAGAGATGGAGAGATGAGGACAAGTGGACAATTTGGGCAGAAATTAATCTTCAACCTGAGAACCAAGACAATTTGGTTACGTCCCAGTGAGTGGGATCCGTGGGCAGGGCTGTGGCAGTGAAGGGGGAAAGGCAGAGCGATGAGGGCTGTAAACTGTAGAAGACTGCTTGAAGATGGGGTAACGTTGGACCCTCAAGAATGCTCTGAAGTCCGTGAAGTGAAAGCCACCATGATGTATCCTGCATGCAGGTGTGGGGTGGTGGGAGACAACCTCAGAAACTAAGATGTGCAGACTCTAATTCATGGTGTTTTAGTTAGGATTAAGCTGCAAGAGGCAGAAAACCCAAAATAACACTGGCTTAATAAAGTAAATTTATTTTTCTTTCTCACATAAATGAAGTGTAAAGGTAAGTAATGCAGGGCTAACTGGTGTATAAATACTAAGACCATCAAGGATCCAGATTCCTTTTAATAACTTGTTCTGCTACACTGAACCAGCCACTTCCTCAGAATACAAGATGGCAGCTCCCGCTCCGGGGATCACATCTTCATCCTAGCCAGAGGAAAGATGAAGAAGGAAGAAAAGGGTATGCGTGCTCTCCGTAAAGAAAAGTCTCAGGAGCTGCACATTTGTGTCTGCCTACATCCCATTGGACAGAACTTGTCATGGAGCCATGTCTAGCTGAAGAGGAGACTGGAAAACACTGCGTTAATTCTAAGCAGCCATGTACCCAATTAAAAATTGGGGATCCAATTACCATATAAAAAGGGAAAAAGGGAAGCAGTCTCTATTCCACTCAGCAGTTTATGACAGCAATTTGTAAGTTAAACATCATTATCTCTTTAAGTAGGGTTCCTATCAAGCAATGAGGAAAGCATTAAGACCACAATAAATATCCTGTCTGGAATCTTCTTCTCCCAGGGAGTCATGAGACTCATTCCCTCAATTCATTCCGATCTCTGCTCCAGTGCCACCTCCTCTGATCACCTATCCCTCTCAACTCCCTCCTCTGGCTTTGTTTTCCTTCATGGCACTTGTCACTCTCTGACATTATGGACTCTGCTTGTTTATTGTGTGTCCTGCACTTGTTTATTGTGTGTCCTGCACTCGACTGAGAGCCCAGAGAAGGGAGCTGCCTGCTGTGAAAAGAACCTGTATCAGTTCCTGCCCCATAGTAGAAGTTCAATGAGCATTTTTTTGATCAAATAAAGAAATGAGCAAAGTACATAAACAATTCATAAAGGACGCTCTGGTTTATCTTAGGTTTATATAAATAGCAAAAAAAAAAAAAAGAAAGAAAGAAAGAAAGAAACACAACTGGTCACAAAACCCATGGAAAACAAGGAGCATCTTTGGTTGTGAAAGACACGCAAATGGAAACAATGAGGTACCCTTTTTCAATTATTAAATAACAAAAGGCAAGTGCTGATACTCTCAGATGCTGATCAAAGTATAAGGAATACTCATAAATAGCAGCTTTGCTAATGAGTACAATCTTTTGGAAAGCAATTCACCCAGGCCACGGGCTACCTGTGCGGGAGGGGTTGCACACTGCATTTGCAGCACGAACACATGGCTCGGCCAGTGCATCCAGCGTGAATGCTGCCCCTGGAGTGGGCTAATGGCAGCCCTGACATTGACAAGGTACGTCAAATGCCACACAAATGTGTGCATATGTGTTCACTACAGTGTCACTGACAGAAACAGGGGGCTAAGAATAATAACAAAATACCTAACTGTATAGAAATACTTTAGTAAATTGGAGTACATATTCTTTTTTTTTTTTTTTAAGATTTTATTTACTTGAGAGAGAGAGAGAGAACAAGTGGTGCTGGGTGAGGTGCAGAGGGGGAGGGAGAAGCAGACTCCCCTCTGAGCAGGGAGCCCCACATGGGGTTCGATCCCAGGACCCCTAGATCATGACCTGAGCCGAAGGCAGACGCTTAACCAACTGAGCCATCCAGGCGACCCTGCAGTACATATTCCTAATGAAAGACTAGACATCAGTGTAACATAATGCTATGGAGAAGAAATAAAACGTGACACTGAAATAATGCTATAGTTAAAAAAAAATGAACATACGAAATAGTATGTGTGCAAAACACTTTGTAAATCCTCTGGGTAATACAGTTATCGATTTTTTCCCACTTTCTTCTTAACGTTTTAAAAAGTAAACCTCGCAAAATTTCTACTTCTCGTTTTCAAATTTTTCACTGAAACTCCATTTTCAAAAAACAGTAAGTAGGATGAAAACCATACATAGAGTACGATTCCAAATTTGCTTTTAAGAAGGTGTATTAGGAGGGAAAGGCTGGAAGAATATCTACCTAGCCGTGAACAGACATTATCTTGAGGCAGTGACATTAAAGATGATTTTAATACTCCTAACGACATGAAATACGGTAAATGAAGGCTATTATCCTTTGCCGAACCTTTGTGACACAGCAACCACTCCCCTGGGTGCTTTACACACAGGGTGACCTGTGATGTCCCGGCCATCCTCTGTTGGGGAGGGGGCGGTGGCAGGTTTACCACTGTAAGAAATCAAGTTTGAGAGAGACAAAGCAGCTTGCCCAAACCCAGGCAGTGGGAGAAGAACTTCAGCAGGGGGCGGGGGGGTGGGGTGGGGGGTGTCTGCATTCTCTGCAGGGAGCAGGGGTCCACACCTAGACCCACCCAGCCCAGTCAGTCAGCTCCAGAAGCCTGGGAATGGCCAGAGGAAGGAAAAGAGGAGAGCTCTCTAAGGCGGTGGTGTGGCTGTGTTCGGGAGGAGAGTGAGGAATTAGGAATTTAGAGAGCCACATTCCAAGCGGCAGAGTGAGGCGGGAAATTGCAGAGGAGAAGCAAGAGAATTCTTAGAAATGTCAAGGTGCCCTGTGAATCAGGTACCTCACGATGTACAATTACCTGTCAGCTACCTCAGCTCTGGACTGTGTCTCTGAAAGTGGCACAATTGAGAATAAATCATGCGAGGACCCGAAATTCATGACTCTCATAATTACACTTATCTTTTTTTCTTTATTTACAAAATTTGCCATAACTTTGTCAGTGATGTGATGATGAGGAAAAAATACATAGAAATCTTTTTTGTGTTTTAGAACAATTCTTCCTTAAGGTGGAGAACGGTTTAGGGAACAGCTACCGATTTCCTTTTCCTAAGAACCAGGGGAGCTTGCTCATGGTCTGTCTTTCTAGTTTTTGGTGGAGAAGAGAGTCCCCAGCACTGGTCCTCACCAGCAAATCACCGAGCCACTCTGAGTCTTTGGGGAGCGCGGGAGACCCTGGGCTTATGCTGCCCAGGACTGCGTGCCTTGAAGAGAGGAGGCACTTAAACCATTTCAGCTCAATTTAGTAAATTATTATCAATTTGCCTGGAACTCTCCTTGATCCCAGGATAGGCTCTGAAGGGAGAGGGGCACTTCCATTTTGCCCAGTTTATTAATAATCACCTGTCGCCCACGGCGGACTAAGGATTTCATGAGGGCAGGATTTCCACCAGCTTTGCTCATAGCTTATCTCCCCCCGGACCTAGCACAGTGCCAAACACCTAGAAACTCATGATAAATGTGTGCTGAGGAAAGAAATAAGGACTAATACCCTGAAAAATGCATCCTTTCCTCCCTTGAAAGCTCTAACAGCTCTCGTTGGAATTCCCTTTTCCGGTTTAATTCTTATGTAACACGGGCTCAGAAACTCATGAGTGAAAAATCCAGAGCTGGCCAGGAAAAGAACCCATATAATAGGGTTATAAAAAGGTAGAATAAGCAATGAAAGATTGGTTCTGTCAATTTTTCACTCTTGATTCATTCACATTTCCCGAACACATCCCTTACGCCTATCACTGTGCTCAAGTACTAGAGACACAGACCTTTTTCGCCTGGCCGTCGTAACGGGGATAAATAGAGTATCCCTTAGCATTTACTTATCCACTAATAATAAGTGTCCAGCACTATGTTCCAGGCATTGTTCTGAGTGCATTCCATGTATTGCTTTGTTTATGGGTAGCATTGTGTTATCCCCATTTTAGAGATGAGCGAGCTGAGGCTCAGAAAGGGTAAGTAGTTTGTCCGTGTTCCACAGTTGGCCAAAGGTGAGGGCCAGGCTTGGGTTCCTGCAGCTTGATGCTTGTGTTCATGCTCTTAATGGGTTCCAGGGAGCTTCCCGAGAGAGGTGACCCTGAGATCACTGGCCTTGGAATCACCAGGGACGCAGGATTTAAAAAAGAAGATTCCCAGGTCTGGGGCCGAAGGGTCAGAATCCCTGGGAGGGGAGCCTGGAGAACTCAGATTTTTTTTTTTTTAAAGCATGAACCCAGGTGTTTCAGATGTGCACTGCTTTACTTCGTAAAGCACAGTACCCACATGTGCCACACTCACTCCTGGGGAGTTCAGGGCCTCACTAGCACCCACCCTCATATACCCACCCTGCCCCGCCCTGTCACTTCCTGCCAACCCCGGGACAGAAATGGAATAGAGAGGAAAGGAGGGACGGAGGGAGGGAACCTCAGGGCAGCTGTGGGGGTTGTGACGAGACTCAGCAGGAGGCTCCCTCTACCACTAGGGATGTCTGTCCAGTTAGAGCTGCTGAGCAGCTGGGAAGAGCAGGAGGGTGACATTTAGCTGTTCCCAGGGCTCAAAACCTGAACCTTCATCCCTTCCAGGACCAGGACAGGAGAGCACTGGGTCTCCTCCTTGTGGGCAGGGTCCACATCGGTCTGCAGGCTGGAAAGATTCCGCTGACAGGACACGTGGTAGGAAGGAGGAGCAGAGAGGAGGGTCCTGGCAACAAATGGGCTACTTGCTCCTAGGATAACAAGGAAGGTTCCAAGCTGCAGGAACTGGAGGAAGGATGGGTATGCCGGGTCCACTAGGGGGTATCCAGCACTGGTTCTCACCAGCAAATCACCGAGCCACTCTGAGTCTCAGTTTCCTCCTGCCTAGGAGGAAAATAATAAGTATAATTTGTTGTTGTTGTTTAAGATTTTAAGATTTTATTTATTAGGACTCCTGGGTGGCTCTGTCAGTTGGGTGTCTGCCTTCGGCTCAGGTCATGATCCCAGGGTCCTGGGATCAAGTCCTGCCTTGGGCACCTTGCCAGTGAGGAGCCTGCTTCTCCCTCTGCCCACTGTTCCCCCTGCTTGTGGATGCTCGCTCTCTCTCTCTCTCTCTGACAGATAAATAAGTAAATAAGTAAAAAATTTGTCAGAGAAAGAGAGAGCATACAGACAGGCAGAGGGAGAGGGAGATTTATTTGTCACTCTAGGTGCTACTCTATCTTCCCAGCCCACATCCTCAGTCTCCACAGCAAAAATACCAGTTAATTCATCTGCATTCAGCAAAGATGCAGTACGTAGCTCTGTCAACTGAGAGAGCTGTCAGTACACAAGGTTCCCAGAGATATCTAGCAAATAGACCCAATGTTAGCCCCATCATGTGGTGACACTGAGGGACTTTGGAGGGAAACAGAGTTACGCAGGAAACCCAGACACCCAGGCCAGTCTTCTCTCATCTTACCTCTCACTGTTTATCCCTCACTCACTCCTACTGTTACCTGTTCCCCAAAGAGGTCAAGCTCATTCTTACCTCAGGGCCTTTGCACTTGCTATGTCTGCTGCCAAAAACACCATTCTTCCTGCCTGAAAGAAGCTTTCCCAAGACCTTCCTTAGGTTTCCTCCTCCTTGTCTTCCAAGTCTCAGATCATGGTCCTCTCCCTCAGAAGGCCTTTCTTGACCACTTCACCTAAATTAGTGCCCCCAATCCATTCCTCTCCATTGCATCATCTGGCTTGCTCTTCTTCATGGTGCTCAACACTATCTGAAAGGATCTTGCTTATTATTCGCTTCTGTGTTTAGAGAACGCCTGGTAAATGGTTGACTCTCAATGAATATGTGCTGAATGAATGGACCAATGAATAAATGAATGAATGGAAGATCTGAACAACTTTTCTTATAATAAGCATCCGAAAGCACCCCCTCTCCTTTCAGTTAACAAGGGCAGAGACCACGAGAAATAACACTGTGGTTGGTAACAACTTAACAACCAGCGGGCAGTTATATCTACACACATTGCTGGGCACGGTTCCAAAGCTAAAAAGGCACTAATTGCTTTTATATAAGGAGGTAGAAACGCAGTCCCTCCATGCCCTTCAGTCCTGATGGTGTGCATTATCGTATCTGTTACCGTGTTGATTGTTCCTGTGTCACACAACCAGTTTGGGCTTTATTCTGCACATGTCTGGGTTGGTGACAGGTTCCTATACAGAGGAGAGAGGTACCGGGGAAGTGTGCGTGTTTGTGTCTGTGCGTATGTATCCGTGTGTGCTCAAGTGTGTATAAGAGCAGTGACACTCTGGGAAGGGTTAACTCGCAGTCAAGCTCTCTGTGCTCAGGGCCCTAAGACTGGCCCAGGAATGGGAGGGGTGGGCTCGGAAGGTGGAGCGGACTGGCTTGCCTGAGCTGCCTTTTCCAAGACAGGAGAGCAAGCGCTTGCCTGGCTGGACTGAACGTGGTGAACTCGCGTCGCCTTTAGGAATGGCTGCAAAAGCCCACACCTGGAACTCCCTCCCTTCCTGCCCCCCCACGGCAGGTTGCATTCGGGAGGCTCTCCAGTCATTAGAGGAATGAGCCGAGGGTGAGCAATTCACCAGCTCGCCAGCACTTCGAGAACAGCAGGCAAGGATGGATGTGGTCGACAGCCTTCTTGTGAATGGAAGCAACATCACCCCTCCCTGCGAGCTGGGAATCGAAAATGAGACGCTTTTCTGCTTGGATCAGCCCCATCCTTCTAAAGGTAGGTGCCAGACACTGTTATTTTAATTCAGGAAATGATTAAGGTGCAGGAGAAATCAACAAAGACGGGGCTGATAGAGAAAATTATTAACAAAGTCCTCTTGAGACCAGGCTGGATAAAGTCGTACGTTCACAAGTTTGGATAACAGATCAAAAAGCAGAACTGAGTCAAATATCCTGATTGTTCCCCACAGGAGAGTTGAGATGGAGGTAGAGGGTATGGGGAAGGGGGGGCAAAAGCCAAGGGAGGAGGAGCTGAAGTGTCATAAGAAGGGGGTACAAGTGTCGAAGCTGGAACTTACCAGCATCACAGAAAAGGTGCTGTCACAATCTAGCTGTCACCTTTTCTTGGGGGATATCCAGCGTGAAAAAGTGATTAAAGTGAAATCAAGCTTAGCAGCTGGGAAAAGAAAGCAACCAGTAGTCACTGGAGAAGCTTTGTTCTTAAGAAAAAGTGGTTCCCTGAGCGATTCTTTAACAAACCAACCTCTCAGAAGCAACGGGATCACTCCGTATGCTCCTCAGTTTGTTTCTGCAAAATATTGGTGACAGAGGAATAGTCGGGCTCGGTGATGCAGACCCTTGCAAAAAAAAAAAAAAAAAAAAAAAAAAAAACCAACAACAACAACAAAAAAAAAACAAACCACCACCAACAAAAATAACCTGCAGGAAATCACCGTTCATTTTGTGCGCTGAGGTTTTCACATTCTACTCCCATAATCTCCGTCCCTCTGTCTCGTTCCTGTTACCCTTTGCAGAGTGGCAGCCAGCCGTGCAGATTCTTCTGTACTCCTTGATATTCCTGCTCAGTGTCCTGGGGAATACGCTGGTCATTACGGTGCTGATTCGGAACAAGAGGATGAGAACGGTCACCAACATCTTTCTGCTCTCACTGGCGGTCAGCGACCTCATGCTCTGCCTCTTCTGCATGCCGTTCAACCTCATCCCCAACCTGCTCAAGGATTTCATCTTTGGGAGTGCTGTCTGCAAGACCACCACCTACTTCATGGGTGAGTTGCTCCTGGGGGCTGTTTCTGGAGCTCGCCCCAGACCCTACTCGGCCCCAGACCTTCCCAACCCTCTGACAGCCTCAGCAGAGGCGTCCTGCTGAGTGCAAAGCAAAACAAAACAAAACAAACATCTGGCTGTGTGGGGCTGTGTGCAAGGATGCAGGTGCTGGCTTTAAGGTGGGTCGGTCCTCATGCGTCCCCAGAAGTCAGTCCCCAGTCGTCCATTTCAGAGGTCAGTTTCTCAGAGTGGAATAAGTTGTTAATCAGCCATAGGAGAGGTTGGTTTTGCTGGCTTCTGCTAGAAAGCAAGAAGGATTCAAGCGACCCTGTCCTTTCCTAGAAGCCATTGGTCATAGTTTGAGCTTTGCCTGTGCCAAGCCATGGCTTTTGGGGGTGATGGGGGTGGTGGAGGAAGGTTTTCTGTTGTTGCTCTTGCTGTCCTAGGGCTCAGGGGCTATGTGAAAACCAGTTTTGTCCCAGCTCTAGAGTCCTGTCTCAGGATTCACTTCCCAGCCTGATCCCCAGGGGCTGGGACCCTCTTGGGCCGAAAGAGAGAGAGACAGAGAGAGAGAGAACATGCCCTCTGGCACTAAATGAGGAGCTGATTTTGCTCCCAGAGCCTGTGGGTCATTAAGCTCACCCTGACTGGCTAAGACATGCAGCTCTCTGCTCTGCCAATCAAAATGATGATGATGATAAATAAAAATCACAAGAGCTGATATTTGTGATGCAGCAGATGTTGTACGAAGTGTTTTTACTCCCACGATCCCATCCCCAAACCACCCTGCAAAAAATAAATAAATAAATAAAACACAGTTATTCTTTCCCGTCTCACCAAGGAGCGAAGAGAGGCACAGAGAGGTTAACTACGTGCCCGGGGACACACAGGTACTAGATTTGAGCTGAGATTTGAGCTGAGATTTGAACCTAGATCAGGAGCCACCACAGTGGTGGATGAGGACAGATGCTGCCCCAGTTTGCCAGCAGCTGGTGCTTTCCTGAAGCCAAGCAAAGACGTCTCTCTGCCCTCTCTGGCTGCCAGATTGCCCTGTGCCTTCTCCCTTCTGAGTACGAGCTGCAGGGAGGAGGGTTGTTTTTTGTTCTGACCTCAGCCTTGCAACATGGGCAGAGCTGAGTTGGGCTGGGGCCATCCTCAATGACCGGAAAGCTTTCAAAGCCCTGATTTCTCCCGATCGAGGCAGCGGGATCCAGCCCTGACAAAACGATGATGGATTACTGATCCATGTGCCACAGACAAACAACCAAGAGAATGTCCGTCCTCGTCCACGAATGAAAGGGATCATGATTAAACAATGAAGCGGTAACAGTTACCAGCATCTCCTCGCACTTTTGGCTTTCATTGCCCACCCATAGTATGATAATATTATTTAAGAATCTTAACTAGGGACTGTGAAAGGAGTCTTAAAATGAGGGCTGGTGTGATTGCACAACACTCTAAGTGTGCCAAAGGCCACAGAATTGCCTGCTTGAAAGTGGTTAATTTTTGGTGATATTTCACCTCAAGAAAAAGAATAGTAAAAGCAAGAAAATTCTGAAGCTGTGTCCTATGCCATAATAGTTTTGTTGGATTTCTAAAACCAGGGATTTTGATTCTTCCCTTGATTTTGTGTTCTTTTCAATACTATTCCTAACAGTTGACATTCATTAAACTCCTTAAAGCAGGCAAAAAAAGAAAAAGAAAAGAAGGAAGGAAGGGAGTAAGTGAGGGAGGGAGGTAGAAGGGAAGAAGGGAATGAAAGGAAAAAAACAAAAGAGTGCTTGCCTGATGGGGGTTTATAATAACAGTGAGCCCATTATACAGATTTGACTCCAGAGATGCTGGGGACACACTCTGTAATCTCAGTGTCATCAGTTCCTTGGGGTAGAGTCCAGGAAAACACAGGCATCCTGTCTCAGAACATGAGTTTTCATTTAATGTTTTTTGGATTGTAGATTCCTTCAAGTCTCTAAGGGATACTGTAGGTATCTCCCCTCTAGAAGAAGAACATTTTTATACAGAGTTTCAGAGAATTTATTTATGTCCATTAAAGGCCCCAGACTAAGAGCTTCTTCTCCCCAACTTAGATTAATCCTGAGGTCTAAGAAATCATGCTAAAGATAATCAGATTAACCGATAGAATCCACGGATGAATAGTTAGAGGGAATTCTAAGGTGGTAAGACATGATAATAAGTATACACAAACAAAATACACAAAGGAAAGAAAATTAAGCTTTTTGACTATGCCTATGCACATCACTATAAATGAGGTGCTGTGATGTCTTTCTCACTGATGATGCATGCTCAATATAGAAAATACAGAAAGTCAAACAGAATAAGAAGGAAAGTTCTAGTCCCCCCAACTGAGAGCAACTTTAGTTACAGCGCGGAGCCCTCTCCCTTTATCCTTCCTTTACTGTGTGTTTTTTTCAGTAGACTGCTTTTTCAAATTTATAATGGTTCATTCTTAAAACCATCTGTACTAGAAACTCTCAGAGTTTTAATGCCTCCAGCTCAGACCCCTGTGACCTTTCAGGGTCACAGTCCTTAAGAATCTGGGCTATTAGGTCAATTTAACTTCAGGTTATGCTCAAAATGAGAGCTTCTCTCCGGGCGACTCAGAAACCTCTTGTGTGGGAGAGGAACATATCTCCTCCCGTTGGTTATTAATTAATGAGCAACTTCAACCTGGGAAGGAGTTTGGTTGTAATCAAAGTTCAATAAACTTATCTAAAAACTGGCAACCAGATGTATTCATAAATACATTTCTTCTGCCTTAAATCCTTTTTGAAATGAAGCTGGGAATAAATCATTTAAAAAAAATAAATACAGGTACATGATATTTCTTTACCCTCTGAGTGTTGTCCCTTGATAGCAAACCTGTACCGGACAGATATGCTTAAGCTAACATGCAAATAAACTTGGGATTTCAGAGCTGTCATAACCAACTTCTCTGTTCCTTTCCCAGGCACCTCTGTGAGTGTATCCACCTTTAATCTGGTTGCCATATCTCTGGAAAGATACGGTGCGATTTGCAAACCCTTACAGTCCCGGGTCTGGCAGACCAAATCCCATGCTTTGAAGGTGATTGCCACGACCTGGTGCCTCTCCTTTACCATTATGACTCCGTACCCAATTTATAGCAACCTGGTGCCTTTCACCAAAAATAACAACCAGACGGCGAACATGTGCCGCTTCCTACTGCCAAATGATGTCATGCAGCAGTCCTGGTAAGGCGGTGTGATGTTTATTTGTGTAATGCAACTTGTTATCGTTTGCAGTTTTTGTAAAAACGGAAATGTATTGTCCAGAGTGACTGGAGGAAGTCTGTGTCCAGGAGACACGGATTATGAGAAGGATTATGGTAACGTCTTTTTAGGATAACAGTGATAACAAACACTTAAGTGCTCTGTTTCAAATGCCATGTACATATGAATCCAATTAATTCCCTCAAAACCTGACAGGGAAGGTATTGTTATTATCCCCATTTTGCAGATGATGAAACATGGAGATGAAACATGGAGACATGGAGAGGTAAGATGAATTGCTCAAAGTCCAAAACTAGAAGGTACAGAGCCTCTCTGCTGACCCGCTATGCAGAATCCCTCTGGACGGTCTAGCGGGGAGGCGGGACTGAAGGGCTAGGATCTGAAGGGTTATGATTTTTCTAAGAACTGAAGATAAAGCGAATGAGTCCCAAGTCCTGTGCATGTGTGTGTATTTTTTTTTTTTTTTTGAGCTACAGCTACAGTGCTGGCATAGAACACTTCACTAGAAATAAACAGGCGAGATTCTAAGACTTTCTTTGCTTACTAGCCGACTGACGTTAGATAAGTTCAAGTGACTTCACTGAGGTTCAGGTTCTTTATCTATGCAAGGATTTAATAATATAGTTTTTTTTTTAATCTACTTCATTGGGTGGCTGTAAGATTCAAAGGAGAGCATGTGTATGAAAATGTCATTAAATATCTTTAAAAAATACAAACGTGGGGTAGTATGTTTACTAATTCCAAGCATATTTTAGAATCAGGGAACTCGACATTCAAAAATGGCTCAAAACAGAGATAATCTCTTCTTTCTTTGCCTTCCATTTTTTTTTTTTTCATTTCAACCAAGTAACACACACACAGAGTTATGTTGTAAATGAGAGAAACATTTCCAAAACTTGAAAAGGAATCTTATCAAAACATGTCCAATTGAAATGAGAAATGGCCCAGCCACTGTGAGCCTCTAACTATTTTATGGCCTAATCCTGTAACTTTACACATGCCAGACTGCAAAAATGATTTAGGGGCTAGTCTCATAAAGGAGCCTGTGGGGTTTTAGGAATCAAACGTGTTTAGAGAAAGCACAGCTCTGCCCCACCACACCCTAGAAGGAGCCCGCCACTGTGCCCATGGTGGGGAAACAGCCAGAAAACCCTATTGTGCAAAACCTCAGAGGTCACCGTCATTCCTACCTCTGCTTTGGATGGTTCTGTTGTTGTAAAGTCAACAAATAGTATATTGTGATGCTTAAGAGCACAGGTTCTAGAATCGTATTCCCTGGGTTCAAACCCATCTTTGCCACTAGGTGTGTCTCTGGATGAATGATTTAATCTCTGTAAATCTTAGTTTCCTCACATATAAAGTAGGTATTATGATAACAGTACCTATCTCAAGGGTCACTATGGGAGTTAAATCTAATGTTACATACATATATATGAATAATTATTATATATATAATGCTTAGCCTAGTGGGTAGCACAGCAAGTCCTCAATGAATATAAGCTCTTATAAGTATTTATTTATGTTTTTGGTAAGCCTTACTGAGATTATTCACATACATTTTGTTGTTAATTTCTTATTGGTTTTACATAAAGGTTTTTTTTTAAAAGATTTTATTCATTTATTTGACAGACAGAGGTCACAACTAGGCAGAGAGACAGGCAGAGAGGGGGAAGCAGGCTCCCTGCGGAGCAGAGAGCCCAATGTGGGGCTCGATCCCAGGACCCTGAGATCATGACCTGAGCCGAAGGCGGAGGCTTAACCCACTGAGCCACCCAGGTGCCCCATGAAGGTTTGTTTTAAGCACAGAATCACACCAGCCTTTTCCAACTTAACTAGTCCTTCATAAGAGACTTTATCTGAAAAGAGAGAGAGAGAGAGAGAGAAGTAAACAACTTCAAAAGACTGAACCTCCAGACATAGAATTGCCAAGGTTATGAAATTAATTAGTAATTAGTCATTAATGTGTTTGCTCACGCCAGTTAAAATGAAGATGAACCCTATTTATTCCACCCCATCTGAGTTTGAAATCCTAGAAATGATGGTTATTGAATTTCTTTTTATTTTATGAGGCACACGTTCCTGTTACTCATCCTCTTTCTTATTCCTGGAATCGTGATGCTGGTGGCGTATGGACTGATCTCTCTGGAACTTTACCAAGGAATAAAATTTGATGCTCTCCAGAAGAAGTCTGCTAGGGGTAACTATCTCTTTGCTGTATGTTTATGCCAAAATATCACAAAAGCTTGTTTCCTATAACTTAAATAGATACACTCAGACTGTATGTTGAGGATATTTTAAAGTATCCTTAGGAGACTCTGTGTCATAAGGCACAGTCGCAAGACATAGTATCCCTATTCCCTCATCTGTAAAATGGAGAAATTGTTCCTTTCAAAACAGTGCTGAGTGGGAAAAAATGACATAACACGCATATACCCAATTATTAGCTGAGGGCCCTTGTGTCCCTCACTGTCTGCTGTGTTGCATTCTAATGGACCCCTGCTTCCACAACCGAAGGGAATTTTAACTCTAATCCCCCAAACTCTCTCCTCCCTTTCTTTGTCACAGTGCAGTTACTCAAAGACTAGCTTCTTCCCACTCATTATAATCCACAAACCACTAAAATTTAGCCCTACACCTTTGTTGATAAAACTTTTTGCCATTCTCACTCCTTTCTTTCACTCAGCTCTTCTACCAGAATTTACGTGTCTCAAGAGCTTCTTTGGTTTTGGTTGATTTTTGATCATTATCCAGGTTTCCCAGGAAAAGCATTCTGGAAGCTTACCAATCAAGCAGGAACCTTTCCCCTGAGGATGTGGGGAAAGAAAGAGTGTGAATATTCATTCTTTAGTAATTTTAATCCTTATAATTGATGTGCATAAAATATGCTTTTATTATATACTATGTATATGATAGATTGTATATTATTGGGTTTTAAAAAAAGATTTTACTTATTTATTTGAGAAAGAGAGAGCAAGGGGAGGGGCAGAGGGAGAGGGAGAGAATCTCAAGCAGACTCTGGGCTCAATGCAGGGCCAAATGCAGGGAGCTGATCTCAAGACCCAGAGATCAAGACCTGAGCAGAAACCAAGAGTTGGAGGCTCAACAGACTGAGCCACCCAGGCACTCCACATTACTTTATTGGTTTTAAGCAGCTTTCCATTTGAAGGAGAGGAGTACTGTAGATCAGTACCTAAAAGAGCAGAACAGGCCCAAGGATGCCTTCTCCCTGCTTCAGTTCCAGTTTGGTTTGATCCCCTTGATAAGAGGGGGCATCTGTCCCTCATGATCCGTTCCCAACAATAAGCAATGTCACTTGCCGCTCTAGACAGGAAGCCGAGCACCGGCAGCAGCGGCAGGTATGAGGACAGCGACGGGTGTTACCTGCAGAAGGCGAAGCCCCGCAGGAAGCTGGAGCTCCAGCAGCTGTCCACACCCAGCCGCGGCAGGGTCAACCGCATCAGGAGCAGCAGCTCCACGGCCAACCTCATGGCCAAGAAGCGGGTGATCCGCATGCTCATGGTCATCGTGGTCCTCTTTTTCCTGTGCTGGATGCCCATCTTCAGCGCCAATGCCTGGCGGGCCTATGACACGGCTTCGGCCGAGCGCCGCCTCTCGGGGACCCCCATTTCCTTCATCCTCCTACTGTCCTACACCTCCTCCTGCGTCAACCCCATCATCTACTGCTTCATGAACAAACGGTTCCGCCTCGGCTTCATGGCCACCTTCCCCTGCTGCCCCAACCCAGGTCCCCCAGGAGCGAGGGGAGAGGTGGGAGAGGAGGAGGAAGGCAGGACCATGGGGGCCTCTCTGTCCCGGTATTCCTACAGCCACATGAGCGCCTCTGCGCCGCCCCCCTGAGCTGGACCCGCCTTCCGCGCCGCAGGAAGGAGTGGGCAGGGGTGGGGAGACAAGAAGGAAGATTCCATTACCAGTGGGAACTGTTCATGGTCTGCTTTTCATCCTTCATCCTGGTTCCAGGGGGACTCCGGGAGTGTAGGGCTGTGACTTCGTTTCTGGGCAATTCAAGGCAGGAAATGCTTAGTATCGCCCACCATCAGAAACACCTCAACAGGCCAGTCACAGGAGTCCAACAGGGCCCACACTACAAAGGCAATGCCAAACACATGGTCCAGATGGAGATGTGGACCCTACTTAAGCTTTAGAAGTTTCTAGAACATCCGAGGTGGGCTCTCACTCCCCCTAGTGACACAGCTCTATGCTCTACTTCATCTGCAGATGAAGAAGTGTGGAGCCTTGCTTTGCCCCTGGAGTGAGTCTATCATGTATATACTGTAACCACCCCTCTCATCATGACCACAAAAAGGCAACATGAACCAAACCCTCTTCTGGCCATTTTTCTGAAGCAACACAACAGTCTGACTTTTTCTTTTTGAGGTTGGTGAAGGCCATTATGGTGTCATCAAAACAGCATGAGGAATGTTGTTTTGATGAATTGGGAATTTATGTTTCTAAAAAGAAAACAGATGTGTGGCAAATAGCTGAGTGGAATGCTGTCTTCCCATAGTGAACATTAAGAGCCAGTAGGCATACAGAATTTTTTTTCTACTTTAATGACCTATATCGCTTAACTCCACCTTTATATGGTGATATGGAACCCCATGGCTTCTTTGCCTCAATTTCTCATACTCATCCGGCACTGCCTCTTTCCCAGAAAGACTCCAGGTACAAAGGAAAGTTGTAACCTCTGTGTACCTGTCCAAGGGTGGAAACAGAAACACGTGTAGTCAGTCCCAGAAGAAAAACTGGCATACTTGGATTCCATTCTCAAATAGCTTTGAAGGTCAAAGTTGTCTGCCCCATTAAATTCAATCTATGTATTTGTCAGTAATTGTATTAATTTTATGTATATGTATAAGCCAAACATGTAAGTATGTTCTTTACATATAAATATATTCTTCAGTGTGTTTAAAAAAGAAAAAACAGTGAATGGATGTTGGAATTCAGTAACTGTTATTTTACATTCCTTCGCAACAGCTAGATTTCCATGTGAACTTTTCCTCACAAAATTAAGGTTGAAATATCTCTTCTCCAATTTAGAAATTTCAATTAAAATAAGACATGAGCTATAAATTTAGATAGTAGGAAGTGCATTTCTAGAATAGGATTTATCAGTGTGCTCTGCCGGCACTTCTGTCTTTTTCTTTCTTTCTTTCTTTTTTTCAGGACAACATTGTCTTGACCACTTAAATACTTTAACACAGGCATTTCTGACACAAACACGTGCGCATGTTAGTGTAGGAATAAAAAAAGAAAGAAGGAGAGAAGGAAGGAAGAAAGAGAGGGAAGGAGGGAGGGAGGAAGAAGGGAGGGACAGAGGAAGGGAGGAAGTTCATAGTGTCCATACCTCCAAGCAACTGACAAGTGAGCTTTTCTTTTCCTGGCTTTCATGCAACTATGACTATCCATTGTGCCAGGCCTGATGTTCTTCAGAATGTACAAAGGTCGGTGATTTCAATCATGGGAAAAAAAAAAAAACAAAAAACGGTGTGAAAAGGAGAAAGGGGAAGACATTGGCAAGAAGGGATCATGAATAGGGGAAGGGATATTGTGTCACTTAATAAGATATCAGCATCACCCTTTGATTTTTTGGGTGGGATGGCCGTGTGCTAATAGACGAAAAATAATTGAGGACATAACCATTCATTATAGGGGACTTTTCAAGCCAGGTGTTAGTTTTTCTATTTCTCAGGTTACAGTGTAAGGTTAGTATTTATAACCAGTCATCTCAAATATTTCAAGGTAAAAATTCAACTGATTAAAGCACATACTGCTAAATGATCAAAGGAATAAGACATGAAATTGTCTCCATGATTTAAGTAAATTCTACAAAATCTACAATTTTCCTTCCAGAAGCAGAAGTCTTCCCCTTTGGCAGTGTTAACTTATACATAAAGATAAATTAGGCCCTCCCCCCATTACTGCAGACTTCTGGAAGTTCCAAAGTTGTAGGACTGCCAGACTTAGCAAATAATATGGGATGCCCAGTTGAATTCTAATTTCAAATAAACAACAAATAATTTTTTTTAGCATGAGTATGCCCCATGCACTAACATACATCCTATATTTTATCTGGCAACACTACTTTAAAATAATTTTAAAAGTGCATAAAAATAGAAATAAGATTTCCTGGATACAGGACAATAATATACCTTTGTTCACTAAAATTCATTGCATCGTCTTTCATATAATGGAAGCTCGTTTTAGAAAGAAGAAAAATGCTATTAACTTTCAGAATCTGGGTCTGACCTTTGGGAACGGTACTATCAACAGACTGATTTTACTCAAGAAACATTTTTATTAACATAAAGCTATTCTAGTACTTTGTTGACTCAACTGCCTTTATTTCATGCTGCAATGGATTACTAATTTGATTTTGAACTACAGGGGCCTATTACAGTTAAGAAAACTGATTCACCAAGTTCCTCATGTTTTCTAGTGTTTTCAGGTAGCTTCCACACATCACCAGTGCGGTCAATCACAACTTGTGTCCTTGATGTTTACTTAACCCATGTGTCCCCGTGGCTTCTGGTGCCCTGGTTACTGTGGTAATTTCTCAAGATAGACTGTAGTGGTGAATGAGCAATGCGTGTATCCATATGTTGGTCTCACATGTTTGCATATGCTTAACATGTATCTCCTCCATTCAGTTAAAATGTAATCGTGAGGCATGTGACAATAGCTGTTGAACTGCCCGCCTCCACTGTAATTCCTTCCAGTGTTTTGCCCAGCACTCTGCACACTGAGAGTGCTCAATAAATGTTGTGACTGATTTCTGGTCTGCTTCTTATGCTTTGGGGGGCACTCTTTCCATCTACAGCAGTGATTCTCAACAAGGGGGCACATTCTTGGGGGAGTATCCAGAACTTCTAGAGGGCTTGTCCCAACACCCAAGAGCTGGCTTTGTGAGTACCTGCTGTCATCTCTCCCTTCCCTGTGCTCTCTTCCTGGGTGTGCGTGTGCACACGAGTGCATCTGTGTGCGTGTGTCTGGGTGTATGCATGTGCAACTGGAGATGTTACTAATGGGAGGTTGTTGTGTCTGTGAACTGTGCTAGACACAGATTCTTTTTAAAGGGCTGGGCAGGGGCACCTGAGTGGCTCAGTGGGTTAAGCCTCTGCCTTCAGCTCAGGTCATGAACTCAGGGTCCTGGGATCAAGCCCCGCATCGGACTCCCTGCTCAGGGAGCCTGTTTCCCCCTTTCTCTCTGCCTGCCTCTCTGCCTACTTGTAATCTCTCTCTGTCAAACAAATAAATAAAATCTTTAAAAAAAAGGGCGGGGGGAGCTGGGCAAAGGACATCTAAAGTGGTCAAAAGTCATAGAAACAGAAAGTAGAAAGGTGGTTACCATGGGCTGGGGGAGCGAGCGAGGAGGGGGAGTTCGTGTTTAGCAAGTATGGAGTTTTCATGTTGCAAGATGAAAAGTTCTAGAGATCTGTTGCACAACGATGTGAAAATACTTAAGAGTCCTGAACAGTACACTTAAAAATGGTTAAGATGGTAAATTTAACATTATATGGTTTTTAGCTAAATAGAAAAGTGGGGAAGGGGTTGGTCTATCACATCCCCTGATTTTGCTCTTCTCTGCCCTCATTCTCTTTAAGGAGAATAGCAAAGAACATCACAACAATCCTAATCCATGCTGAAGTACTGTGCAGACTCCTTAGGGCTGTAAATATCACTGAAGCCCACTTGGTGTCCTTAGCTTTTCCCTCCTATCCATTGTTCCCTTGTATGACCCCTCTGACAGCATCTCTGCTCCCTCCCTCTGCTTCCTTGATTTGGATGTGTCTGGCCCCTCTGGCTTCTTAGCCACGCTCAAGTGGACTATCGATTCCAAGTTTCCTAAACCCGCTCCCGCAGCAAAGGGCCAGCTGCACCTCACACAGCTTCTCTTAGAGCCCAGCCTGGGAGAAATCCTAGCTCCTTCTCGCCCAGGAAGAGAGTTCAGACAAGCACGAATTATCCAGCACCCATAGCACATACAGGTGCTCTTCATTGTTTGGGGGATGAATGAATGAGTGCACGAATGAATATAGTTGAATGGAGTTACTCCTCAAGGCTAGTTCTCTCCTGGCCACTTGGGAGTGGGGCGGCAGGGGGAGCATCTTGCACCGAGTATGCGGTGGTCTTGACAAGGGACAATGCTGATGGCAGCCACACTGTGTTTCTAGTCCTCCACGATATACATGAAATCCAGCTGATCCTGCATTCAGGTTCACTGACCATAAATGCCTCCTCTGTGCGCAAAGCAGATGTACTCTGGACCACAAGTCCAGAATCCTGTGTCCCTATGATAGCCGTCTTGCTTGCTCGCTGTGTGGCTCCAAACAAGTCACACCCCCTCTCTGGGTATCAGTTCCTTCATGTGCAAAATGGCAGGTTGTCGATCCCTGTCTGATACTGTGTGACTCAGTGGCTCACAATTTGCTATGTCCTCTTCTTAGCCCACACCTGCCCTTTAATTTCGTTCGCTTCCCATTGACTTTGCAATTGGAGAAGCTCCTTGACACCCAAGCATATGACCACCTCTGAGGAAGCCTTGACCTCTGGAACACCTCTGACGGAAGGCTGCTAGGAAAGAAAGAACAGGGTCCAGAGAGGAATCTGCAGACCCTCAGCCCCTTCTAGGCCACAGCTGCCCACAGCTTCCCACATGTGGCTGTGGGCAGCTAGTCCCTGCAACATCAGCCCCGTTGCCATTGAAGTACAGGCCTAAAAAGTCACCCCTGATTCTTGGTTCTTTCCACAGTTTGGCAACTGTGGCCATTGCTGCTATGAACATTGGGATACAGATGGCCCTTCTTGTCACTACACATGAATCTTTGGGGTAAATACTCAATAGTGCCCTTCAATGGACAAATGGATAAAGAAGATGTGGTCCATATATACAATGGAGTATTATGCCTCCATTAGAAAGGATGAATACCCAACTTTTGTATCAACATGGAGGGGACTGGAAGAGATTATGCTGAGTGAAATAAGTCAAGCAAAGAGAGTCGATTACCATATGGTTTCACTTACTTGTGGAGCATAAGGAATAACACAGAGGACATTGGGAGAAGGAGAGGAGAAGTGAGAAGGGGGATATCAGAGAGGGAGACAAACCATGAGAGACTGTGAACTCTGAGAAACAAACTGAGGATTTTGGAGGGGATGGGGGGTGGGAGGTTGAGTGAGCCTGGTGGTGGGTATTAAGGAGGGCACATATTGCGTGGAGCACTGGGTGTGGTGCATAAACAATGAATTCTGGAACACTGAAAAGAAATAAAAAAAAAAAAAAACACTCCTGAAGCATCTGGGTGGCTCAGTGGATTGAGCCTCTGCCTTCGGCTCAGGTCATGATATCAGGGTCCTGGGGTTGAGCCCTGCATCAGGCTCTCTGCTCAGCGGGGCGCCTGCCTCTCTACCTACTTGTAATCTCTCTCTCTCTCTCTCTGTCAAATAAATAAATAAAAAATCTTAAAAAAAAAAAAAGCCACTCCTGAGATAAATTTAGCCTAGTAAGAGGGGACCAACACTGATTACAGCCCGCTCTATGCACTGCGGCAAGTCACTGCAGGTGACAGCAGGTGACAATAAACACTCATAAAAGGGAGGAACGAATGTTTGCTATGCATTTAATTCTCAGAGCAAGGTGTGGCAGGCATCATGGTCCACATTTCACTGGTGAAGAAACTGAGGCTCCGAGAGGGTGGTGATATGTCCGAGGTCAGGCAGCTAGTAAATGACAGACAGGATGGGGCTGATTCTAATGCCACCAGGCTGCTGTGGAGATGAGGTGACAGCTAGTGTTTCAAGCAGTCAGTTGGCAGTTCTGTTTCTGGTGATGCTTTCCAGTTCCTAGTCCTTGTGCTGTGACGTCCCCAAGGAAGATAGGTCCTGTCTGTGTCCCCCTCCTCTCCCTCCCTCCGTGGATGGTGGTCCTTTCTCTGAGCTCCCTGAGTGGAGGATTTGAAAGCTGGCTTTGTGCACAGTGACCTGGATACCCTGTGTTTATTTTAAGAAGAAAGATAACACACTTCGCCACCTCACAGGGAAGCCAAGAGATAATGTCAGTAAACAAGTTTCACCCCTTCGTGGATCATCGACATTATTAAGGCACATATATTTTCTCAGAATCATTGGAGAGAAGACAAACACGGAGCCAACTTATACAGCAGCCTGCATTGTAGAACTCCCCGCTCTGCCCATTCACCTGGTCCCTGTTTATCAAGTCCCCCTTACCCGGTGAAATTGGCAAATGATTGCTCCCTGCTGGGCACCACTAGGCTGCCCGGATGTCCCCCACAGACCCAAATTCGTCATATCTGAGATGCAGTCCTTTGCCATATCCCACAATGCTTCTCCCAGTTCTCTCTGCCTCCTCACGGTACCCTCACTCTCTCGGAGCCTCAGGCTCAAAACCAGATTCATCCTTTACAAGGTGGTATCAGAAAGCAGTGGAGAACGTGGACTCCGATGTCAGGAAATCTTGAATTCCTAACCCAGACCCAACAGCCCTCCCCAGGTGTGGGGTTGCAGGCCATTAGGCAGGGCCAAGCATGCGGTCCTTGTCCATAGTACTCACTTCAGGGGTGTGAAGGACATTAGTGATACTAAATTTAAAGTAATATTAAAGGATCTTAAAGGAAACTTTTTCAGACTCAGATCGTGGCTGCAGACAGAAGTGACAAGTCATCCAACATTCCAAAAGGGGGACTCGGACTTGCTGCAGTCCCATGATTTGCAAGGAGATAGCGAGACGTGTTCTAGAATATGTGCTTCTTCACCTTTCTCCTGCTTGTATGAACACAAAAGAAAGAAAGAGAGATTTCTTTGAAGAGTGTTTTAAGTTAAGTGGGTGGGGAATTCTGTGCCAATTCTCACCATAGAACTGAACAAGAGAGACTTCCAGAAACATTTGGAGATGGCGGAATTCGTGCCAGAAGGGAAAACTGACATCTCATCCTTCTTTTCATGGGACATCAGTTTGGGGGAAAGTTCCAAGGGAATTTGTATCTCCTAGATTCAGGATTTGTTTCTTGGATCTCGTGTTGTGAAGGCTTCAAGAACAGCCTGGCTGGACCTGGGTTCCCAAGGATGGAGAGTGTCTCAGCTGGTTTGAGCTGCTATAGCAATAATCCCCTAAACTGGGGGGCTTATGCAACAGAAATGTGTTCCTCACAGTCCTGAAAGCTGGGAAGCCCAAGATCAAGGTGCTGGCTGGTTTGGTTCATCAGGAGACCCTCTCTGTGGTTTGCGGAAGGATGCTCTCTTTGCTCCAAATGAGGGAGAGACTCCCTTTGGTCTCATCTTATGGGAGCACTAATCCCACTGGTGAGGGTTCCATCCTCATGCCCCATTTACCTTCCAAAGCCTCCTCTTCCTAATACCCTCATGCTGGAGATTGGGGTTCAACATGTGAATTTCATGGGAACCTTGGAATTTCAGTCCATAGCAGTGAGGAAAGAGGATCTCGTTCCATGGGCACAGCAGACATCAAAGAGAATTGCCAGGTTTACTTAGTCGGGGACAGCAAGCAGTCATGGGAGCTGATTGGAGAATGCAGCACCTCCCTCAGAAAATCATGAGGTATTGGAGGACCCCCATATTATGTTGTTGGGGATGGGGTATGGTAAGGAGGGTGTAGAAGGCTCTGAAAAACCTACAGGGCTGCCCCCCAGGGGAAAGAGCTAGCATTTGCACATCTGGCATGAGAAAGGTGATTTGTCCACTGAGGAAGAATCACAAACGACCTCATTTTTGCCATTTTACCATGTACCACCCTTCCCCACCATACCCTCAAGAGGAGGAGACCAAGCAAGGAAGAGAGAAAAGACCACCAGCTTCTTCTTCCCGTGTTGCTGTCCCTTGCCTGGGACCAGTGTGACTTAGAGGAAACGGGAGAAGCTTCAAACTGGATGTGAGATAAAATGTTTGATTTATGTCATATTCAATACCTAAAAATTAAGATGTTCTAATGAAGGGAAGAAAGGGATGGGGAAGAGATGGGAAAGCTATGGGAGCTGTCAGAGGTAATCATGGTGTGGGCATGGGTAATCTAACAGATAGGAATTGAAGACAGAAAAATAAAGCTATTTCCTGATAGATCCAAATCTTTTTTTTTTATTCATCAGTCTTATATCACACCCAGTGCTTATTACATCATGTGCCCTCCTTAATGTCCATCACCCCATTACCCCATACCTCCACCCCTCTCATCCAGCAGCTCTCAGTTCATTTCCTATGATTAAGCCAAATCTTTCAACACATGTGCTACACGTCAAGGGCATCTGGCAGAGAGTATGCACTTAGGGAACGATAGCCATCATAAGGGATATCTAACACACCTGTGTCCGTTATTAGCCCAGTCTGGCTGGTATATTGAATTGTCATTGAGAACACTCTAATCAGAATTACCTCTGTGCTTAATCACCCAAAAAGCCACAGTAGCTGTTAGCTGACCTCTCAACCCCTAATTCTCTTCCCTCCCTTTCACCGCACTCTCCCATTGCCTTAGCCTGGCTTCAAAGTCCCCAGCAACTGAGTGTTAACCTTCCTTCCCAACTTCCTTCCTTATCAGTCAGGAACATTTTCCTTTTGGAACAGAATGATCTGCTGTTCTCCAAGCATCTTCTGGCACTCCTCCCCCAGTTTGCCACATGCTCCCTTTCTCTTTAGCTCTTCCTGATAAAACCCTATCACTCTTCATAGCTCAGCTCACATATTATCTTCTCCAGAAAACCTCCAAAATCTTCTATTGGAAAGGATTTCTCCCTTTTCTGAGCTCCCATAACATTGCCTTTGTATCCTTTTAGTTGTCCAACAAAAGCTTGTTTCCCCTACTCTGCTCTTCACCGCTTGCATTATATACAGGCAGGGATGGTATTACGTCCAGAGGGGAAAAAAAAGTCCAGTTCTGAGGAATAAATCATGGTGGAGCTACAGTAGACATGACAAGTTCATTCTTTTTTGTTAGTTGTTGGTTTAGGGGGAAGTTTGGGTCTCAGTTCTCACAAGGAACATTTAGTGATGTCCATCTAGTTAAAAAAAAAAAAAACACCAAAAACTTAATGTGCAGCAAAAGTTTGCTGATTTCTATGGTACCATGACTCCCACCATGGCCAATTTCAAGTTACCAGTGAGACATTATTGGAGATGTGCAGTAGCACACCATTTTAGAGTATTTCCACCATTCCAACACAATGACATCCAGAGCATAGATAATAGCTAAGTGTAGTAAAATAATTAGGAAGTGAGGCATTTTGAGTGTTTATTACCATATTTCCTGAAAATTTAACAATTGGCTCCTGCAAGCCAATAAAAGCCTAGTCTACCACACCACTGGTTCTAGCCAATTGCTATAAATATGCTAGTATCCAGGGTGCCTGGGGGGCTCAGCGGGTTGAGCCTCTGCTTTCAGTTCAGGTCCTGATCTCAGGGTCCTGGGATGGAGCCCCTGGGATTGAGCCTGCTTCCTCCCCGCCACCTCTCTCTGCCTGCCACTCTGCCTACTTATGATGCCTGTCTGTTAAATAAATAAATAAATAATCTTTAAAAAACAAAATGTTTGTGTCCTCTCAAAATTCATATGTTGAAATCTAAGCCTCAGTGGGATGGTATTTAGAAGTGGAGTCTTTGGGAGGTGATCGGGTCATGAGAGCAGCACCCTGACGAGTGGGATTGGCACCCTTGTAAAAGAGACCCCAGAGAGCTCCCTTACCTTTTTCACCATGTTGAGGACACTTGGCTATTTAGGAACCAGGAAGTAAGTTCTCACCGGACCTGAATCCACCAGCACCTTAATCTTGGACTTCTCAGTCTCTAAAACTTTGAGAAATAAACGTTTGTTGTGTGAGTCATCCAGTGTGTAATACTTTTGTTATAGCAGCTGAATGGACCAAGGAAATGCAAGAAGAAGTCTGCTTGGGGGTTCTGGATTTATTGGTCAGTTTTTATTTCATTTGCTTCAATAACAAAAACCTCTAAATCTAGCACAGAGCATCATATGTGCAGGTTTTCAAAACATGTTTGATGAATGAAACCCTTACCTCTAAAAAAAAGTATTTGGACTAAATTAGTGGTTTCTAAATTTTAACACAGAGAAACTCTCCCCCACCCCTACCCAGGCAATTCTGTTTGGAAGCCTAAAGAGGAAAGAGATAATGGTATAGTTGTTCTAGTTGAAGGAACGGGGCTCTGAGACACTTTCCTGAAATCTTAGTGGAACCCCTGGTTTCCACAGAACATAGTTTGAAAACCACTAATCTAGCTCCATTCCAGGACTAATAAACTACGGTCCTAGGATCTGTAATATATCTGTCAATATATCAAGACTAGCCAGTGACTTGAATAAAGCTCAGCCTCACAAGTTCAAGGCCTCCCCTTCCAGACTTGCTGTGCCCTTGGCTTTGTTGAGTGAGCAGACCACTTTCCATGAAGCTCTCCGTTACAAGTGCTTTCATATACCATGCCAACCCATCAGCCCCTTCCTGTGTGGTTTCCTGCCAGAGATGCCTTGCTCCAGCATGCACTGGCTGGGGCCTGTGGCTCATGTCTCTCCTACCTCAGAACAACTCTTCACCCCATTTAAGACTCGGACTTTCCCAGGCTGGCCTGTCCAAGCAGCCATTCCAGGGTTCCTCAAGCCAGCTGAGATGACTGGAGTTTCCCCATCTTCCCAGCTGAAAAGTAAAGGCCCCGACAAGGTTCTACCCTGCCTTAGAGGACTGTGATGTCATAGTTTCAAATCTCGTCTGGGAGGATCAGCCACCTCTGACCGAAAGTCTATCCTGACCTCCCACCCCTCAGTGCTGAGGTGAGTGTTCCGAAGGTCCCTCCTGCAGGGCTCTTTATGACTTGCTCTCGAGCCCTTCCACAGTAGCAATGGTGCCCCTTCCGGGTTTTGTACAGCCAGGATCTCAGGCCCTGATTTATGCCACTCACATTTAGCACGTGGAAGAGAAGCAGCCCCGCATCTGGTGGAGGCACTCTGGTCAGGAATACGAGAACCTTCCCCATAGGTCACGGCATGCAGCTGGGAGGAAACCCTGGGGACAGTGCATCCAACATGTCTCCTGTCAGGGGCTGCACCATATCCCTCTAAAATTCATACATGAAAGTCCTAACTCCCAGGACCTCAGAATGCAGCTGTATTTGAAGAGAGGACCTTTAGGGGCGCCTGCGTGGCTGTCGGTTAAGCGTCTTCCTGTGGCTCAGGTCATGATCTCAGGGTCCTGGGATCGAGCTCCACATCTGTCTCCTTGCTCAGTGGGGAGCCTGTTTCCCCCTTTCCCTCTGCCAATCCCCCTGCTTGTACTCTCTCTGTCTCTCTGTCTCTCTCTCTCTCAAATAAATAAATGAAATCTTTTTTAAAAAATAAAGAGGTGATGACATTAAAATAAGGCCATCTGGGGAGATGCTAATCTGATCTGATTGGTGTCCTCCTAAGAAGAGGAGACGAGACATGCAGAGAGCCACCAGGAACGTGACAGCATAGGAGACGTCAAGAGGCAGCCATGTGCAAGCCTCCAACAAAACCAGTGCTGCCAGGACCTTGAACCTGTACTTTCAGCCTCCAGAACTGTGGGGAAAATGAAATTCTGTTGTTTAAGGCACGCTGTCTGTGGCATTTTGTAGTGGCGGCCCCAGCTGACTAATCCATCTCCCTCCCCAGTGAGGGCAGTGCTCAGAGGGCCACTCTCTTTCCCATAGCCCAGAACCAGCCCGAGCTGACCAGAGAAGAGGGAGCCTCCCAAAAGCCCTGCTGTGGACACCAGCCAGAACCCCCCGGGAACCAGGGCTAAGTTCTTCCACCTGCTCCCAGACCTCATCTCCCTCAACTGCTCTTTCCCACTTGGGCTCTAATTTCATCCCTCAAGCCCAGAAGCAGCAGCTGTGATAAGAAAACAGCTGGTCAGGGGATAAATAAATGAGACGGGCAAGTGATGGGTTTCCAGCCCAGTGGAAAAATTCTCTGGGTTGGGGCCAAGAGCTCCCAAGACCTACTTCAGCAGGTGTTCTCCTGGGTGCCTTCCAGGTGTAAGGTCGCCAGAGAAAATACAAGAGACCACTTGAATTGGAATTTCAGATTCCCAATGAATAGCATTTCCATAGAAGCACGTCCCATGTAACGTTGTATTTTTATTTGCTACAACTGGCAACCCTGTACAGGAAGTGTCATTGGGAGGTGCTGGGGGCGGGGAAGGAAGGTCAGGAAATCGAGAGAAGAGAAATCAAACAGGCTGTGGCTCCGCACCCCCAGAGGAGAGGGCAGGCACTGGCACATAATAGGTGCTAAACCAGTTTGGGAGGAAGGGAGGGAGTGCCTCATGGTGATGTGTCCCTGGTGGGTCCCAGGCCTGCAGCCCCTCATCTGGAGTCGAGGCAAAGAAGCCGTGTTGTCTTCCGTTGCTGCTGTAACCAATTACCACAGACTTTGTGGCTTGAGGTAACACTAGGAAAATATCTTACAGTTCGAGAGGTCAGAGCCCGAGATGGGTCTCCCTGGGCTAAAATCAAGGTGTTTGTGACACTGTATTCTAGGGGAGAACCCATTTCTCACCTTTTCCAGTTTCTTTTTTTTTTCCACTTTTTTTTATTATGTTCAGTTAACCACTGCATAGTACACCATTAGTTTTTGATGTAGTGTTCAATGATTCACTAGTTGCATATAACATCCAGTGTTCATCACAAAACGTGCCCTCCTTAGTGCCCAGTGGCCCTACCCTCCCCCAGCCCCTCTTCCCCTCTGAAACCTTCAGTTTGTTTCCCAGAATCCATAGTCTCTCATGGCTCATTTCCGTCTCCAATTTCTCCCCCTTCAGTTTTCCATCCCTTCCTCTATGGTTCTCTGTGCTATTCCTTATAGTCCACATATGAGTGAAACCATACAATTGTTTCTCTGCTTGACTTACTTGACTTAGCATAATCCCCTCCAGTTCCATCCATGTTGATGCAAATGGTAGGTATTAATTCTTTCTGATGGCTGAGTAATATTCCATTGTATATGTGAATCACATTTTTTTTTAATCCATTCATCTACTGAAGGGCCTCTCAGATCCTTCCACAGTTTGGCTATTATGGACATTGCTGCTATGAACACTGGAGTGCATGTGTTCTTCTCATGTGCTTCTTCTCACTACACCTGTATCTTTGGGGTAAATACCTAGTAGTGCAATTGCTGGGTCATAGGGTAGATTTCTTTTTAATGTCTTGAGGAACCTCCATCCTGTTTTCTGGAGTGGCTGTACCAGCTTGCATTCCCACCAACAGTGTAAGAGCGTTCCCCTTTCTCCACATCCTCACCAACACTTGTTTCCTGTCTTGTTAATTTTTGCCATTTTAACTGGTGTAAGATGATAACTCACTGTGGTTTGTATCCTGCCACATTGTTGAAAGAACAGCCTTTGCAATATCCCATAGGTACTGGACCAATGTGTTTTCATTCTCATTAGTTTCCATGACTTGTTTAAGTTCTTCCTTTACTTCCTGGTTGACCCAGTCATTCTTTAGTAGGATGTTCTTTAACTTTCACATGTTTGAATTCCTTCCAAATTTTTTCTTGTGATTGAGTTCCAGTTTCAAGGCATTGTGGTCTGATAACATGCATGGAATAATCTCAATCTTTTGGTATCAGTTGAGACCTGGTTTGTGACCAAGTATGTTATCTACTCTGGAGGAATTTCCATGTGCATTCAAGAAGAATGAATATTAGGTTGTTTTAGGGTGGAATGTTCTGTACATATCTACAAAGTTCATCTGGTCCAATGTGTCATTCAAAGCTCTTGTTTCTTTGTTAATCTTCTGCTTAGATGACCTGTCCATTGCTGAGAGGTCTCCTACTATTAATGTATTATTATCAATATGATTCTTTATTTTGATTGACAGTTGGCTTATGTAGTTGGCTGCTCTCATGTTGGGGGCATAGATACTTACAATTGTTAGATTTTCCTGTGGGATAGACTCTTTAAGTATGATAATAGTGTTCCCTTACATCTCTTACTACAGTCTTTGGTTTAAAAATCCAATTTGTCTGATACAGGAATTGCTACCCCAGCTTTCTTTTGAGGTCCATTTGCATGATAAATGGTTCTCCATCCCCTTACTTTCAGTCTGGAGGTGTCTTTAGGTTCAGAATGAGTCTCTTGTAGGCTGCATATCTTTTTGTCCAATCTGAAACCCTGTGCCATTTCATTTTTTCAGGCTATTCACATTGAGAGTAACTATTGAAAGATATATTGCCTGTGAAGTCCCTGTTTCTGTGGATTATCTCTGTTACTTTCTGGTCTATATTACTCTTGGGGTCTTTTTTCTTTTATAGAACCCCCACCCCAACTGGCTTAGTGGTCACATATCCTTTCACTTTCTGCCTGTCCTCGAAGCTCTTTGTCTTTCCATCTATTCTGAATGACAGCCTTGCTCGATAAAGTATTCTTGGTTGCATGTTCATCTCATTTAGTACCCTGATGATGTCTTGACAGCCCCTTCTGGCTTGCCAGGTCTCTGTGGACGGGTCTAATGTTATTCTGATGCTCCTCCCTCCATAGGTAAGCCATCTCTTCCCCCTAGCTGCTCTCAGGATAGCGGCCTTGGCCCTAAGATTGGCAAGTTTTACTATTATTTACTGGGGCATTGGTCTATTTTTATTGTTCTTGGGAGGGGTCCTCTCTGCCTCTTGGACACGGATCCTTCTTTTCTTCCCCAGATTAGGTAAGTTCTCAGCTATGGTTTGCTCAAGTATACATCCTTGCTCTCTCTCACTCCACCCCCTTAGGGATCCCAGTAATTCTGACTTTGGAATGTTTCATGGTGTCATTGATCTCTCTCTACTTCTGATCTCATGAGCTTGTAGTTGTTTATCTCTACCATTCTTGACTTCCTTCCTTTCTATCAACTTATCTTCTAGATCACTAATTCATTCTTTTCTCTCATTTAACCTGGCATTCAGAGTATCCAGTTTAGACAGCATCTCCTTCACAGCATTTTTAATTTCGGTGACAGCAGCTCTACATTCTGCCCTTAGATATTCTATACTGTCACTAATACTTTTCTTAAACCTAAATAGCAACTTCATAAATGTTACTCTGAAGTCTTTTTCTGACATCTTCCTTAGATCCATATCCATTAAGTCTCTGGCAGAGGCTACTGTCTCTGGTTTTTTCCTTCGTTGGGAGTTCCTCCTCCTAGTCATTCTCTTGAGGGATGCTGAGGTAATGTACAGAGTCCAAAATATCAGCCACGACTCAGGTGAGATGAACCCGAGGAAAATCTGGAGTGGCAAAAGTCGCCACTCACCCTCGGTGAAGTTTTTCTGCATGTAGAGATCCAGATAGATATTCTTACATCTCACGCTGATTTCATCAGTGTTAGGGATGGTTTAGTAGATATCCAGCTCAATTCAGGGGACCAGTGGTGGCAACGAGGTTCCCTACTCCTCCACTATCTTGCCTCTGTCCTCCTAGTTGCAGATAATTAAATTCTCCCTTTTCCAGTTTCTTGAGGCCATCTACCTTCCTTGGTTCTTGACTTCTACACATGTGAGATGCCAGCGGCTCAACTTCTTCAAACCCCGTCCCCCTCTCTCCGGCTTCCATGGTCCCCCCCTCCCCTCCCTCTCATTTCTCCCTCTTCTGGTCCAGCTGGAGAATGGCAATACACAGGAAGTCCCATCTGAGAGACATGCCTTCAGTGGCCTCATTCAGAACAGGGACAAGGACCCACCAAAGGAAGTCCCTAAAAGAAAACTGAGTCCCCAGTAGGGAGCTGAGCAGGTGCCAAGGTCTTCTGGCAAATTCTGGGAAGTGCAAAAGTACTACCAGCCCAGGAACAAAACTCATCGGGGAGTAGTACATGGGAAGCATGAGCATACAGGGAGGCCAGCTTCCAGTAACAGAGGCGCCTACACCTGTGCCTAAAGAAGGAAAATAAGGCACAGGGCACACGCACACAGACACAGCAGCTTGGCCTTTGCCATTCTAAGCTCCCAGATGCCACTGTACCCTACCCTTGGGAAGGGTAGACCCTCATAACCTGGATAAGTGACATCACTTTCCCTGCCTAAGGCAGTACTGCAGGGATTCCCTGGTAAAAAGTGGAGGGAAGAACGTGTTCTCAAACATTAGTTTGTAGGACATGGGACAAGTGTGATACAAATTCAGATTCCTGGGCCTCATCCTTAGGGGCTGGTGAGGGGCTCAGTAATATACATTATTAATAAACTTCCCCAGTGGTATTTATGCGATGGCTCATAGGATGCATTTTCAGAATCTCTGTTCTGGAGCTTTCTGTTCTTTAGGTTTGACTCCCTGTTGAGCTCACTGCAGGCCCTTGCCCTTGAGCCGCTGTGGGGCAGCTGAGTCACAGGCTGGGACTGACCAAGAGGTGATGTGGCCAAAGGCAGAGAAAGAATCTTCTGTAGATGTTTGACCCCCACCATTGGACTCCCTGCCATCTGACGCCTGCCGTGGGACCCCCAGCCTCTGATACCCACAACTCCCTCCCCACCTGCATCCTCTACCACTCGTGGGAAGAGTTCTCTGCGGCATCGCCTGGCATTTGCAAACCTTGCTTGCTGTTCCTGTCTCCATGCTTCCATCCAAAGCAGTGGCGGGGCAGGCCTAATGCCCTCTGAATGCCTCCAGTGTCCTCTGCACAGGGTTTGCCCAAGACAGGCGTGAATGACACTGACCCGCCTCCACACCATTTGAACAAAAGCCCAGATGGAAATGGATCCCAGGGGAGAGTTGTATCATTTTCTCTGCCCCGCCCCCTGATATTTCGAAGGTGAACTCCGCAGGCTTTTATTCCCCACAAAACTGGGAAGTTAGTGTTATTATGTCTTCTTTCTGAGGCTCCTTCACACCCCAGGGACTTACTGGGAAATGCGTGTGACCTCACCCCCCTGCTGCCCGCCCTCCAGTGGCCCCTACCAGGCAGCCGGCAGGGCGGGTTTTTGTGCCCGACTCTCCCACTGGGCGAATGTTCACAGTGTGAACTGGGTCCTGCTCATTCACAAGGGGCTGGGATGGGTGTCAGGCATGCTGGTCTCACCGATCATAACCAAGCACCAGTGTCACCAGAAAAGAAAAACGCTGCACCTGTGTCCTGCAGCCCCTGACGGTTCCCATTCCTCTTCCTTCCCTAGGTGGGTGCCAAGCCGGGGCACAGCACAAAATGGAAGCCGAAGGCCAGAGGCTCTGCACATGCGCACTCGGGGCACACGGGAAAATGTGTTTAGGCCTGCTGTTGTCAGTTTTGATCTGTCAATTTCTTACTTTTTTTTTTTTAAAGATTTTACTTATTTGTTTGACAGAAATCACAAGTAGGCAGAGAGGCAGGCAGAGAGAGAGGAGGAAGCAGTCTCCCCGCTGAGCAGAGAGCCTGATGTGGGGCTCGATCCTAGGATCATGACCTGAGCCGAAGGCAGAGGCTTAACCCACTGAGCCACCCAGGTGCTCCTCAATTTCTTACCTTTACCTTGGCAATAACAAATTACATTTATTAACTACGAAAATAACCTTTATCATTGAAATTCTTGTGGGAAAGATAATCTCATTGGAGTCACACTGAAACTCCAGTTCCTGGTCTTCTTACCCCTCATTTTGAGAAATTCAGGGATCCTGGACAATGGCTGGTTTTTTATTTTATTTGTCGTGCCCCTCCCCAGGGGCACCTAGAGAAGTGGCACCTGGGTGGCTCAGCTGGTTAAGCATCTGACTTCAGCTCAGACCATGATCCTGGTGTTCTGGATGAAGCCCTGCATCATGCTCCCTGCTTAGCAGGGAGACAGCTTATCTCTCTGGTCCTCCCCCTGCTCATGCACTCTCTCTCTCTTTCAAATAAATAAAATAAAAATCTTAAAAAAAAAAAAAAAGGCCTAGAGAAGGAAATGGAATCTGATCAATTTTAGCCCAAAGAAATAGGGAAGTAGGGCCTGGAGTCCGGGTATTTGGGGCAAGTGGTAGAAAGGGGAGGAATAGTGAGGAGAAGGGAATCCTTTGCAGACTATAATTACGATGCATGAAGGGGTTAACATGACCCAAAGACCCTGAGCACCATTTGGGAGTCAATGTCCTAATTCTGTGAGAACCAGTAAAACTGAAAGGGATTACTGCAAAGCAAGGCATATTGTGACGTTGTCAAAATGGCCTTCAACACCCAGGTTGCCTGTGGAAGTTTCAATCATCATTCAGCAGATATCCTTTCTCTTGACACCACCAGCTCCTCCATGGGAAGCATGTACTTCCCTGTGCCCTCGATACTGGGATTTACCATGTGACTCACTTTGGCCAAAAGAATTTGGGAGAAGGACAGGGATCGTGAGCAAGTTTTGAGCCTCAGACCAAGGAGCCCTGAGTGTTTCCATTTGCTCTCAGTTTGCTGCTCATCCAAGAAAGATGACAGACACAAAGGCAGACCTGGAGGCAAGATGAGCAGAGCCTAGCATGGATCAGCTGAACCCAAGCTGACCAACAGACACCTGAGCAAAAAAATAAATGCTTAACATACATCACTGAGTTTTGGATGATTTGTTGTGCAGCATGACTATAGCAATAGCTGACGGACACAGAGCCCTTTCCTTGTTGCCTACCACCTCTCTCTGTGTGTCTCCCCTCCTTGGTCCTCTGTCTTCTCCCAATCAAAATCATTCAGCCTAAAAGTTCTGAAGTCAACCTCTCACCTCTTAGACTGAGTTTCAATTACAGACTCTCACCTCCCAAATGTATGTGCTTCTCAAGTGACTGTCTTTTTGTGGAAAGAAAGGCTTTGCTCTAAGATTTCAGGAATCAGTTAGCAGGTGAGAAAGGCATTTACAAATGGGGGGTCACTCTTTTTGGGGGGTCTCCTGATTTGGAGGGGGAAGGCTTAGAATACAGACAGAAGGCCTTGGTAAAAGCTATGCATCAATTTCATTCTATCATTTGCTCTGAAAAAGTTGAAGCACGGGTTGGCAATTCTAGCTGGGTGTATTAGGACTTCTCCCCCTCCCCAATCCTCCCAGAAAGTTTGGCCAGATCCCCAGTCCAAATGGCAGCATGTGTTTGGGAGGATGATTAATGTTAGCCCAAGGCTCCAGAGAATCTCTCAGGGCCCTTTTGTTTATTAAATATAAAAATCCATGTTTAAATATAATGTCAAGGGTATGAAATGGACCAAAATGATCCAAGACAGACTGCCGGCCCTAACCTTTAATAACTACATGTGCTTTGAGTTTTGACTTCTGGGCTAAAAGCCCTTAAAGGTTTCCCAGGAAGGCTCAAACTACTCAAGGAAAGGTCGACGGACACCAACAAAGGCCATCTATTTCTTTCTATCCTCTGTTCTTCATGGCAAAGGCTGTAGCTTTCACATCACAGATAAAGCACATAGTTGGGTCCAAATCATGATCCATAGAAGGTGGCCATTCCTGACTGCCTGGTGTGGGCTGGAGAACATGGCTCTGTTCTGCCATGGGACCCACACTCTACGTTCATTCATTCACTCCTTTAGTAACGAGTTATTGAGAACCTGCTCTGTGCTGAGTCCCGCTCTGGTACCTACAGACACATGAAACACAGACAATGCTCAGGTTCCCTGTTTAGGTCCCGGAGGTGCAGAGACAGGGAGCTCATGAGTAAACACATAGTGGTTTGGTACTAAGAACTATGGGGGAAACAAAACAGGACAATACGGTGCATGTGAGTGAAAGGAGGTGCCTTACATTAGGTCAGGTGGTCAGGGCACAACAGGAACAGAGGCTCCCGTGCTGCTGACCTTGGGACCAACACTACCGCGAGTACTTCATGTATATTCACTCATTCAATCCTCATGGCAACGATAGGGGAGGCACTGTTCCTGCCTTTTCACAGATGAGAAAGCTTTTGCTCAGGGAGCAAGTAGCATGCCCTGTGTCAGAGCTGGGAAGTAGAGGGGCTGGGATGGAGGCCTGGTCTTGTGGTGACAGTCTGCACTTTCACCTGCTATGCCACACGCTGCCTCGCGGAGCAGGTGACCAGGTGACATTAGAACTGAAACCTAAGTCAGAGGAAGGGGCCGGCCACATCAGAATCTGGGGAGGAGTGTCCCAGATGAGAGGATGAGATCACTGCTGTCTCCTAGACGAGAGATGAGGAGACATAAACCAGGGTGACAGGAAGGGACATGGTGACAAGTGGCAGTTTGGGATCTGTTTTCACTCTTGGTGTCATTTTCCATTTCAACATCATTTGTCCCGCTAAACTCTAAGCTCCAGAAGCACCAGCGCCTCATCTGTTCTACTCATCTATGATCCTAATGCCTCGTACAGGGCCAGGCTTACAGGTATATTTAGTAAATTTTTTGTATTAGTGTATTAGTTTAATTAATTAATGAACACAGGGGGCCACCTGGGTGGCTCAGTTGGTTAGGCATCCAACTCGGTTTCGGCACAAGTCATAATTTCCAGGTCATAAGATCAAGGCCCGGGTTGGGCTCTGTGCTCAGCAGGGAGTCTGTTTAGATATTCTCTCTCTCTCCCTCTGCCCCTCCACCCTCCACCCTCCACCCTCTCAAATAAATAAATAAATAAATAAATTAATTAATTAAAAAAAATTAATAAGCATCTGATCATTAAACTGATCATCAGATCAGGCCGGTATTGATTTGAATCCCAAATCCTTCACCTGTTAACTGTTCCACCTTGATTAAGTTACTTACTTAACCCCTCTGACCCTCACTTTCATTTTCTGTACAGTGAGAATTATAAGACGATCACAGGGTTGGGTGTCGAGAGCATTAAATGAGATAGCTTTTGTAGAGTCAAGCACAAGACCGCCAGAGGACAGCCCTATGGAAATGGTGGTGTTTGTCTTCTTTCCCCTGCTTCCTACAACCAGAGTTGTTCCAGGGGCATGAACCCACTGTAGAAGATCCAGTCGAAAGGGACTTTAAGCCCTTGTTACTTGAAGTGTGGTCCAAGGTCTGGCCTATCAGTACCCTGTGGGAGCTTTGTTAGACATTAAAAAACTCATCCCCAGGCCCCCTGAATCGGAGTTCCTGGGGAGAGACCCAGTTATCTGTATATTTAATAAGCACACCCCCCACGCTCTTATCCTGGGTGATTCTTACTATCAAAGAAAAAGTTGGGATAGGTTGGTCTTGCTCCAGTCCAAGTTCCCACCTCCTTTATACTGTTCCGAACACATGAACTCCAGCCCACTCCCCCCCGGTGTTGCTGCCTGGGCCTCCACCCATCTCCACTAGCCCATTTTCTGGCTGCCATGCTTTGGACACCTGCTATTCCTAACTGAGCCCCCACTGAATTGACAACCACCGCATGAGATGTCCATGCTGGACCAGTCAGCTGGGCTTAGGATGGTGCAGTAGCATCCCACAAAATGGGAGCATGAGCCTGGCTGACTCACCGATCAGTGTCACGGACCTGTGAGTAATGCCTTCTCTCCTTTGCAATCTTTCTGGCTCCCCTGCTAGGCTTGAGAAGACACAACAGAACAGGATGCTGACTGATGGCAAGACAGCTCCATTTCTGAATCTCCCATGACATAAACAAACCCTAAAGATAGATGTCTAAGACAAGACAAATCCCTCCTACCCTGACAAACATTTTCCAGGCTTGTCCATGCTCTCTTCTCATTAATCAACTCAGAGCCCAGGGTGTCACAAAAATTTGTTCATTTCTAAGATATGACCGAATCTTCCAGAAACGAAATTTTCTTCTCCTAACTGGTGCAGAACTCACTTCCGTGATGCATGGAACCTGCTTTTCATCCTTGGTGACCATACCCATTTGGAACTGACAGGCATGCTGAAATAAGAATGCCTTGCGTACCAGCCTGCAATACCTTTGCCATGCACCTCAATACACCTGCTTTTAAAAATCACTTGGCGGGCGCGCCTGGGTGGCTCAGTCAGTTGAGTGTCTGCCTTTGGCTCAGGTCATGTTCCCAGGGTCTTGGGATCAAGTTCCGCATCAGGCTCTCTGCTCAGCAGGGAGCCTGTTTCTCTCTCCGTCCCTCTGCCTCTCTCCCTGCTTGTGCTCTTTCTCTCTTTTTTTCTGTCAAATAAATAAATAAAATCTTTAAAAAGACATCACTTAGAGACCATCTGCATTGGGATGCTAAGCTAAGAATTCATGCTAAGACATACCTTCAGCCACGACCACCCCACCTGGCACAACCTGGGCGTTTGACGTATACAGCGTGATAAATGCCATCAGACATAGAGATGCGAATGGATGTTAGAAAGACGCTCATCAAGATGATGCCTGGAGACCACATGCGGTTCCTACTCTCACCCAGGCTTTTACTGTGTGTTCCCTGGCTGGCTGGCATCCTCAGCTACAAGGAACAAGAAAATCTAGTTTCCAGGCCAAGTTCAAACTTGCTGCCATCTACTGGCCGAAACTTAACACTATCTTTGCCCAAGTACATTTAAATTTTAACTTCGCCCCTGCGAAACTTCAAACATTTGCAGATAATTAGGGAAACGAGATCGATTAAAAAACACTTGGCAAGATATGAACAGACACTTCTCCAATGAAGACATACAAATGGCTACCAGACACATGAAAAAATGTTCATCATCACTAGCCATCAGGGAGATGCAAATCAAAACCGCATTGAGGGGGCACCTGGGTGGCTCAGTGGGTTAAGCCTCTGCCTTCAGCTCAGGTCATGATCTCAGGGTCCTGGGATCAAGTCCCGCATCGGGCTCTCTGCTCAGCGGGGAGCCTGCTTCCCCCTCTCTCTCTGCCTGCCTCTCTGCCTACTTGTGATCTCTCTCTCTCTGTTAAATAAATAAATAAAATCTTTAAAAAAAAAAAAAAAACCGCATTGAGATACCACCTTACACCAGTTAGAATGCCCAAAATTAGCAAGACAGGAAACAACGTATGTTGGAGAGGATGTGGAGAAAGGGGAACCCTCTTACACTGTTGGTGGGAATGCAAACTGGTGCAGCTACTTTGGAGAACAGTGTGGAGATTCCTCAGGAAATTAAAAATAGAGCTTCCCTATGACCCTGCAATTGCACTACTGGGTATTTACCCCAAAGATACAGATGTAGTGAAAAGAAGGGCCATCTGTACCCCAATGTTTATAGCAGCAATGGCCACGGTCGCCAAACTGTGGAAAGAACCAAGATGCCCTTCAACGGATGAATGGATAAGGAAGATGTGGTCCATATACACTATGGAGTATTATGCCTCCATCGGAAAGGACGAATACCCAACTTTTGTAGCAACATGGACAGGACTGGAAGAGATTATGCTGAGTGAAATAAGTCAAACAGAGAGAGTCAAGTATCATATGGTTTCACTTATTTGTGGAGCATAACAAATAATACAGAGGACAAGGGTAGATGGAGAGGAGAAGGGAGTTGAGGGAAATTGGAAGGGGAGGTGAACCATGAGAGACTATGGACTCTGAAAAACAACCTGAGGGTTTTGAAGGGGCGGGGGATGGGAGGTTGGGGGAACTAGGTGGTGGGTATTAGGGAGGGCACAGATTGCATGGAGCACTGGGTGTGGTGAAAAAACAATGAATACTGTTACGCTGAAAATAAATAAAAAATTTTAATAAAAAAAATAAAAAAATAAAAGGAAAAAAAAACACTTGGCAGTAAGATTCCATTTTCAAAAGAATGGATATAAACTGTTTCAGATGAAGTTTTTTAAGGGCTTAGATTATAAATTAGAGCTCAATGAAATTTCCCATCAATAAACTATGTATACCCTTGTAGGGCGGATGTGCTTTTCTACTCCTCCATAGTCTCTGAGTTGGGAAAAAAGCAAACTGGGTCTTAATGTGTCTCTTGAACACACCCAAGTCCAGAAACGTAAGGATGAAGAAGTCAGGCAGGTACAGCAGCCTGCTTAGTAGGATATGCTAAGTCTATCTTCCCTGTTCCCCGTGGTGACAAAGAGAGAGAATATTCACTCTACTTCTTTAAAAAAATCTATTTATTTATTTGACAGAGAGAGGGCACATGCAGCAGGAGGAGTGGCAGACAGAGGGAGAAGCAGGCTGAGCAAGGAGCCCCATGTGGGACTCGACACCAGGACCCTAGGATCACGACCTGAACTGAAGGCAGACACTGAACCGACTGAGCCACCCAGGTGCCCCTACTATACTTTTTTCATACGTGATCTGTCACGCAAGGGTGCTTGCAGGGAAACAGAGATCCCTTCACACTACTTCCCACTGTATATGAGAGGGAAGTCTGGGCCAATAAGTACAATTCCAGAAAGAAAAGGCACAGATGCATTCACTTGCACATATTCTTAATTTCGAGGATTCTTCCAGGACTCAGGAACGGCCACCAAGAAGTTGATGGTTCTGAAATGGGCCCTGATTTTTATACACCGAGATGATTTTTATACAACAATCTGGTTACTGATTCTTCAGACTGATCAGAGCTGCCATCGCCTCCCAGAACCACAGAAAGCCCACTCTGGTCCCAGCATTCCAGGGACAGGGAGACCCACTGCATGCTGTAGTCCAGGAAAGATTCCCCTTCCTAAAAACAGATTTAAAGTCTCCAAGAATTGAGTGTTTTTCCTTGAGAACAGGTGTGTTTTGTGTATGTGTGTTTGATTTAAGAGGTATGTCTTGGGGGCACCTGGGTGGCTCAGTGGGTTAAAGCCGCTGCCTTCGGCTCAGGTCATGATCCCGGGGTCCTGGGATCGAGCCCCGCATCTGGCTCTCTGCTCAGCGGGGAGCCTGCTTCCCCTTCTTTCTCTGCCTGCCTCTCTGCCTACTTGCGATCTCTGTCTGTCAAGTAAATAAATAAAATCTTTAAAAAAAAAAAAAAAGAGGTATGTCTTGGACAACTTCTCACTAGCAGGGATTCCCAAAGTCTCCCTCCCGCTGTCTCCCAGTGACCTGCTGGGTAGTCCCCAAACAGTTCATTCATTCTACAAATTCATCCAATAAATATTTATGGAGCCATAATAGGCCCTGGGAATACCAAGGTGAATAAGAGTGACTCCTCTCTAGGGTCGCGCCTTCTAGTGGGAGAGAAAGGCAATACACAAGTTCACAAATGGCAGGAGTGGTAAGTGCTACACAGAAAAAACAAAAACAAAAACCAGGGAACGCAGGGGCTCCTGCGGGGCTCAGTTGGTTAAGCGTCTGCCTTCGGTTCAGGTCATGATTTCAGTGTCCTGGGATCAAGGCCCGCATCAGACTCCCTGCTGAGTGTGGACTCTGCTTCTCCCTCTCCCTCTGCCCCTCCCCCTGCTCAAGCATGTGTGCGTATTCTCTCTCTCTCAAAACAAAAACAAAAACAAAAACAAAACAAAAAACCATCAGGGAATGCAATAAAGAGTGAATGAACTAGGGGGTTGGGGGAGAGAGATTTATTATGTCGGTCATCTTTGAAAGATGCTATTTGAAGTGAATGAAGTGAGGGAGACAGCCATGCCAAGATCTAGGAAAGCAAACTTGGTAGAAGGAACAGCAGGTGCAAAGCCTAGAGGTGGGATCCTCTTGGGATGTTTGAGGAACCAACGGAACAAATGTCCCATACATAACCTCAAAAAATTGTCACAAAACCCCTAAGAAGTAAATACTATTATTATTCCCATTTTACAGATGAAGAAATTGAGGCTCCGAAAGGTTACGTAAATTACCCAAGGTCATCCAGCTAGCAAATGGCACACGAACCCAGGTAGGCTGGCGGCGGAGTCCAGGCTCTTAAAAATTTTGAATTATGTGAGAAGACGCAACTGGCATGTATTATGTGGAAGAACTGTGTGCGTGGTGTGGGCGGGGTGGGGCAGTAGGGGCAAACTAGTCTTTGTGGATAAAGGGTGGCTTTTCCTTCCTCTTTTGGAGACTTTGAAGAGGGCATATGAGCTGACAGGAGAGGAAAATGAGGACCTAGAGTGCGCCAATGTGGGTCCCCAGTACACTGTGTGTTTTCTCTTGTATGACTGTGGGGACTGGCAACCCCCTCTCCACTTAGATCCATGGGTCCTAATGACCTCCTCCCTCTGTAGAGTCTGATGGCTTTGTGCAGCGCCACGGGGCACTGTCATGGAGGAGTGGAGACCCCAATGTCTCTGCCTCCCATGAGCAGGTGAGAAAGTGGCAGCAGAGATCAAGGGCAGGGTGGTTCTGGGGTTTCAGAGGATGAACACAGCCCATAGCCTGCAGCTGAGTTGGCCACAAATGTAAGACAATGGCTTTTTTCCCCAAATGTTCTGAGAGCGGGTCGCCTTGGGGGGTTGGGGGAAGCAGACAGCGCCGAGGTCTCACGGTCTCACCTTAGAACTCAGCACCTAGCACAGGTCCTGGCAGGTAGCAGGCACTCAAAAAAGGAATGCTATGTGGATGTGCGAGGGCCTATTCAGACCTTATATCCCAAGAGGCAGAAAATTTCTGGTTTAAGCCAAAAGATAATTTCTTGCCTTGGTAATGAAACAGCTGCAGACTAAGTTGGGCTTCTCACCCAACGGACATGGAGCTTCTGCGGTGAACCCAGAGCGTTCCCTAGTAAAAGTCAGGCTTTCGTTCTCAAGTAAGATGTGGTGGCCACAGCTTCAGCCCTGACCCAAACCTCGCCAGAGAAAGCCAGGGGCCTGGGAGTCCCTCGGATTGCAAGAGCGCCCGTCACTTTCCCAGCCTGGAGCCAGCAGCTGCGGGCCAGGAAATGCGGTGTTTTCATTGGCTGAAATCTGGGTCATGTGCTCCACCCCAGATTCCTAAATGCTGCCAGGTGCTGACCCCCAAAGACCAGCAGAAAGCCGAGGGGAGATCGCTTATGAAATCAAGTGGTGGTGCAGCCCTGTTAACAGTCTTATGGGTTGGCAGTATCATTAGTCTACGCCCCACCCCCATCCAAAAAAAGACAGAACCAGCAATCAGACCCAGGCAATCAGCTACAAAGCCCATGCCCCTAACCACACCTATGTAGATAATATTGCACCTGCTGACCTGCTGACACCTGCGGCCGGGTGGAGCGCCAACACATAACAGGTGTTCACCGTTTGTCCAAGGAATAAATAAATGGTGCAATGGTTTCACCTAAATGTGTTTGATAGCCTCGGACTGCAAGTGATTTGATTTCTGGGAAAATGCTTTATACTGCTTTCATATCCTCCTAAGCTGGAGGTTCGTGGGGGGGGGGGGGGGGCTGACATTTTTTTTGTTTTATTTTTAGGAGGAAATGAATAAGTGATCCTGATTAAAAAAAAAAAAAATGCCCTCCCCATGGCACCTTAGATTTTATCCACCTTAAATTTTTACCATAAGCAGCACTTCCGGAAACAACTCTTCTGGGTGATTCTGATAACATTTCCTGGCTCTGATCTTCTGGGAAAGCTTCCTTCAGAGACCTTATCCATGCCACTAGCCACACACTGTGTGAGGGCTGCCAGGTCCCACATCTTGTAGACTCACAGATCCAAGCCAGGCAGAGCGCCACTGAGGGCTCTGGATCCTGAGGGTTGTAGGGACAGAGAAAACCTGTGGTCTGAAGCTGGTCCCCTTCCTGGTCAGAGTTCTGCGAGGCACCAGATGGGCATGGCCCAAGATTGGAATCAGCAGCTCTGCTGGTTGGTGCTTTTCCTCTAAGTAAGCACTGTGCTTGAGTCTACTGGAGGACTAGAGGCTACTGGAGAAGTCCATACAAGAGATGGCGGAGGTTTGGACAAGGGCCATGACCTTGGAAAAGGATAGTGTGAAGAAACGTTTAGGACACAAGTCTGCAAGACAGCTCTGTGATCAGAGCAGATTCAGAAATGTACTCTCTAGTCCCACCCCTCCCACCAGGGATAATTGTAAGACTTCTAGGCCCGAGAGCCTCAGTCTTCTTGGAAGCCATTCCCCACATTCATATCAAATACCCACATCCCACGTTAAATAAACAAGGTTCTGTAGTTAAAAAAAAAAAAAAAGCTTTTGAAAAGATCCTTATAATTTTGCCTTTTGAATTATTTAGCTACATATTTAATACATTTAATCAGCAAATGGTCAGTTTCTTGGCAATCATCAGGCATACCTCAAAAACCCTAGTGAAGTGAGAAAAATCTAACCATAAATTATTCCCAAATATAATAAAATATCACACTTCATTATATGTTACACGTATTACACATTATATTTTACTACATAAAATACAATATAATAAAAATATTTCAGTGTTATGTTGAATAATTAATTAGGTTAACAATGTAATATTTTGTATCCATTCTGCACCAGGCTCCGCTCAGCCCCTGGTTTAATTTGGCTGTTGCCGCAACAGCCACCTGGGGCGGGAACCACCTGCCAGCCCCTCTCCTGGGTCACACCTCTGCCCTGGGCCTTCCCTGCTTCCCCTTTCCCTAAAGGAATTACAGAGGACCAAGGTGATCATCTTTTTAAAAAGCTCTCACCATACGTAAGGGGCTCAAAGGGTTAATTAGAATTATGCACCAATGAGTCTTGTTTGGAAATTTTTTTTTAAAGATTTTATTTATCTATTTGACAGAGAGAGATCACAAGTAGGCAGAGAGGCAGGCAGAGAGAGGGAAGGAAGCAGTCTCCCCACCGAGCGGAGAGCCCGATGCGGGACTCGATATCAGGACCCTGAGATCATGACCTGAGCCGAAGGCAGAGGTTTTAACTCACTGAGCCACCCAGGCACCCCTTGTTTGGAAATTTTACAAGGGAACCCCTTGACCCCTTGACCAACGGGGGAGGGATAAATGTCATCCTCTCTCTCCCCACCCCGGCAAAGGACATATCTCAGTCATGTTGCACTTGGCCTTCAGGATGGTGGGCAACAGGGTGGGCCCTGCTTGTCTGCCGCAGTGACCACTTTATAGTGCTCGTCTACACGGCTCTCCCCCTTCCTCTGCCCACCGATCCTAGTCTCCTATGGCTGTTTCTTGGGATCCTTTCACAAAATAAGCTATCTGCTTGCAAGCTATTGTCTCATGCTCTGGTTTTTGAGGGAACCTAGGCTAAGACGACTGATACCAAAAGTGGTTCTAAAATACAAATCCTACCATGAGATTAGGGGACATTGGTGACAAATGGATTTCCTCAGATCCCCTTCCTCTGGAAGGAGCAGTAATTGTCCTTTCCAGATTGATTCTAATGCCAGATGGAAGTTTGCTTTCCCTGCACACAGCACCACTGCCGGGACTGCCACCCTGCAGGTCAGCGCTTCGGCTGAAGCAACCAATCCACGGCACAGAGCTGTGGCAGTGGGTGCACGCCCCCGAGAGCCACCAGTTCTCCCACATACTGTGTCAGCTGGAAGCAGCCACCGTAGAGAACAACAGAAGGAACTACTAATGGTTCAGCTAAGATAGCAACTCAAAGAAGCACCCAGTGGGGTTGGGGTCCTGTCCTTCAGAATGAAATACATGTGCTGAGGGAGGCTCAGTCAGTTGAGCGTCCGACTCTTGATTTCAGCTTGGATCATGATTTCCAGTCATGGGATCGAGCCCCACATCAGGCTCCACACTCAGCACAGAGTCTGCTTGAGATTCCCTCTCCTTATCTCTCTCTGCACCTCCCCCAGCTCGTGCTTTCTCTCTCTGAATATATAAATAAAACTTAAGAAAAAAAGAATATCATATAGGCACTGAATCACAGACCAAAATACAATATTCTCTTCCCAAGAGAAAATACTCAGGTCCAGGAAACAAGGAATGGAAGTGGAATTTTTCCCTTTCCCTATCCTTCCTGGGGGGAACCCACTTGTAGATTTTGATTCCTGCTCCTCAAATTGGAGGCTTTGCCCAGTACCTGAAAAGTTTCAGTCACTGGTAAACAGAGAGACACATTCACATCTTTCTGAAAAGATGGTGGATCTAGGACTGCAAAACACATAGAGAGGTGAAGAGGGAGAGAGATGAAGAGAAGGTATCTCCTGGAAGTATTGGGGAGAGTTGTGGGTCATGGGTACTGGCCGTAGAGGTGGAGGTCACCAGCCAGAGACCCAGAGGAAGTGGACACAGGCATAAAAGGATTCTGTACCCAATTTTACTGTGGGGGATTCCCCCCCCACTCCAAGTAATCCTGGGACACAAGGTGTGTGTCCTATAATTTAACTCAATCCTGACCTGGAGATAGCATCAGATTCCACAGATAAGGGCTCAGCCTTATAAGACTGAATCCCTGCCTCCTCACTTCAGAAGTCATTTGCGAATCCAGATCCTCGCCTGCACTTCTGTGAGCATAGCAGCCACGAGAGACTTCTTGAGACATTGTGTGGTGCAGCTTGGTGAGTTCATTGAAGTAGCAGGGGAGCAGGACCCGTGGGCAGAAGAAAGTGCACTTCTGCACTGGGGAGCTGGTGGTTATATGCTTAGAGCTCAAAGCAGAGGGGACATATAGGGAGTGGTAGATCATAAATGTTTTCTTCAAATTTCTACTAGTAGGAGAACCTGGGTGGCTCTGTCGGTTAAGCATCTGCCTTCAGCTCAAGTCATGATCCCAGGGCCCTGGGGTTGAGCCCTGCATCCCTGCATCAGGCTCCCTGCTCAGCAGGGAGTCTGCTTCTCCCTCTGCCCCTCCCCCCTCCTCATGCTTTCTGTCTCTTTTCTCTCTCTGAAATAAAATCTTAAAAAAAAAATTCTACTAGTAAACTACTTTTGGAAGACTTCTCTGATGTTTATCACTCAGTTCAATATTAACTATTGGTGAGATGTAGAGACCATCATGAGACCCTTAAAGAATGTAGCAACCAGCACATTATTTGATCGTATCAGAACTATGCAGGCAGCTTTCTGGGCTAAAGGTGAACATTTTTCTGCTTCTGTCCTTCATCACTTCTGGCCGACCAACTGGCTATAGATTGGGAGTTCCAATGACCCCCTCCTTGGGTTTGATTAATTTCCTAGAGCAGCTCACAGAACTCAGAGAAACATTTTACCTACTAGATCACCAGCTTATCATATAAGGATATAGATTGCTAACAGCTACATGGAAGAGATACACAGGGCACAGTGTGGGTAAAGGGTATGGAGCTCCCACGCCCACACCCGCCACCCTCCCCCACCCTCTCTCTCTCTTTCTCTCCCCTCTCTGAGCGCACCATTCTCTCTAAATCTCCTTGTATTCACCAAGCCAGAAACTCTCTGAACCCCTCCTTTGGGATGTTTATGGAGTCTTCATTCCATAAGCATGACTGATTAAATCATGGACCATTGGTGATTGAACTGAACCTCCAGGCCTCCTCCTCTTCCCTGGAGTTTTAAGGCAGGGGTATGGGGGTGATGGCAGTTGGCTCAACCTGATGGTTCACAGTCCTGCAGTTGGCTCCTTCAGTGCTTTTGAAAAGTCATCTCACTAACGTAACAAAAGAAACATTGATCTCTCTTATCATAGGAAATTCCAAGGCTTTTTTAGGAGCTCTGTGTTAGATATGAGGACAAAGACTAAATACATATTTCTTTCTTTCTTTTTTCTTTTTTCTTTTTGAAGATTTATTTATTTATTTTGGCAGAGAGGGAAAGAGAGAGAGAGCAAGAGCAGTGGGGAGGGACAGAGGGAGAGAGAGAATCTTAAGCAGACTTCCCAGTGAGTTCAGAGCCCTATGCAGGGCTTGATCCCAGCACCCCGAGAATGATGACCCGAGCCGAAACCAAGAGTCAGATGCTCAATTGACTGGGCCACCCAGGCACCTCTTCAAGGATTTATTTATTTATTTTAGGAAGAGCCAAATATATATTTCTTATTATAAATCACAATATCACACATAAGCAAAGGCCACACACAAGCCAGGTCCAAAGTCCAGGGCAAAACTGAGGTATAAAGGAACTTGTTGAGAAGCGATCTGAGCCTGAAGATTCCAGTTAAAGACAACCCAGTAGCTTCCAAAAGTCCAGGAGGGGAAGGGCACCCAAGGGCTTCTGCCTCACATCCTAATTGTTAGGGTACCTTCCAGATGAGGCCCCTAATGTTTCACCTGGAGGCTGGTGTTTCCAAGGAAAAGAGCATCCTACGGGAGTCCCTGGCCATGACCCACTGGCCCTCCAGCAGCCCTCAGGCAAAGTCCTGTGACAGAGCAGGGACCACAGAGAGCTTCACCACAAGTCTCACTGCCACAAATTTAGATCTCCCACATGACCTCCACCAAAGGCTACATGCAATATTTCCAATGTGTTGTGTACCTGTGACCACAATCAACACATGCACCATTTCCTTTATCCACCCCAAAGCTCCCTGGACCCCCTCTCTGTTCAGTCATCTCCCTTCCCGCTCAGCCCCCAGCAACCATTGCTTTGATGTCTGTCCCCTAAGTGTTGCCTTTTCTAGGTCATGTGATGGAATCAGAGTCTGGAGCCTTTTTTGAGTGGCTTCTTTCACTTGGCAAGGGGGCTTTGAGATCAATCCAATTATTTCACATAATCAGCAGTTCATTCTTTTTTATTGCTAAGTAACATGGCATTGTATGATATGTTACCACAAACTTACTTATTGCTTAAACATTTATTTACAGGAATTTATTCTTTCACAATTCTGGAGATCAGAAGTTCAACATCAAGATGCCTACAGTCCTCTGAGAGATTCTATTTCTTATCTCCTCCAACTTCTGGTGGCTCCGGTGTTCCCAGGTTGGGACCTGCATAACTCCAATCTGTACCTCGGTCCTCCCATGGCCTTCTTCTCCTCTTCTCCCTCTGTGTGTCACTTACAAGGACAGTTGTCTTTGCGTTTGGGACTCAGTTTGGATGATCCAGGATGATCTCTTCTCAAGGAGCTTAATATTTTTTCTTCAAATTTTTATTTAAATTCTAGTTAGTTAACATATAGTTTAATATTGGTTTCAGGAGTAGAATTTAGTGATTCATCACTTATAGACAACACCCAGTGCTCATCATAGGTTCGCTCCTTCATACCCATCACCCATCTAGCCCATCCTCCACCTCCCTCCCTCCATCAACCCTCAATTTGCTCTCTATTGTTTAGAGTCTCTTTTTTCCCCTTCCCATATGTTCATCAGTTTTGTTTCTTAAATTCCACATGAGCAAAATCATATGGTGTTTGTCTTTCTCTGACTTATTCGCTTAACATGATACACACTAGCTCCATCCACATCGTGGCAAATGGCAAGATTTTATTTTTTGGTAGCTGAGTAATATTCCATTGTAGATATCTATACCACCTCTTCTTTATCCATTCATCAGTCAGTGGACATTTGGGCTCTTTCCATAGTTTGACTATAGTTGATAATGCTGCTATAAACATTGGGGTGTATATACGTCTTCAAATCAGTATTTTTGTATCCTTTGGATAAATACCTAGTGGTACAATTGCTGGATCACAGGGTAGCTCTATTTTTAACTTTCTGAGGAACCTCAATGCTGTTTTCCAGAGTGGCTGCAGCTGTTTGCATTCCCACCAACAGTGTGAGAGGGTTCCCCTTTCTCTGCATCCTTGCCAGCACCTGTTGTTTCTGTGTTGTTAATTTTAGCCATTCTGACAGGTGTGAGGTGGTATGTCATGATGGTTTTGATCTGTATTTCCCTGATGATGAGTGATGTTGAGCATCTTTTAGTGTGTCTGTTGGCCCTCTGTATGTCTCTTTTGGAGAAATGTCTATTCATGTCTTCTGCCTATTTCTTAACTGGATTACTTGTTTTTTGACCTTGAGTGTAGCATCTTCTTACTAGACGGGTTGCCAGAAGCAAGGGAAACAAAAGCAAGAATGAGCTATTGGGACTTCATGAAGATAAAAGGCTCTTGCACAGCGAAGGAAGCAATCAACAAAACTGAGAAGCAGCATACAGAATGGGAGAAGATATTTGCAAATGACATATCTGATAAAGGGTTAGTATTCAAAATCTATGAAGATCCTTACTTTAATTACATCTGCAAGGACCCTAAAAAGGGTCCCATTCACAGGTTCCAAGGATTAGTACATGGGTGTAACTTTGGGGGGGAGCTACCATTCAACCTAGTCCATATGGATAGACTAGTTTGTTTCTTCTTTCACCAGATGATGCACAACTGGGTTGTTTCTAATTTGCGGACATTATAAATGCAACTTCTCTAAACATCCACAAGTCTTTGCAAAGAACTATACTTTCATTCCTTTGAGTGTGGGATTAGAGGGTCATTCCTTCACTTTGTAACATATAAGCTGCTTCAAGAAATGGAAATGGTGGGGTGCCTGGGTGGCTCAGTGGGTTAAAGCCTCTGCCTTCGGCTCAGGTCATGATCCCGGGGTCCTGGGATCAAGTCCCGCATTGGGCTCTGAGCCTGCTTCCCCCTCTCTCTCTGCCTGCCTCTCTGTCTACTTGGGATCTCTCTCTGTCTGTCAAATAAATAAAATAAAATCTTAAAAAAAAAAAAAAAGAAATGGAAATGGCCTATCTCTCTCTGTCCACCTCGTGCCCAGAAGCCCCAGCCCCAGCTCTTACCACTCTTCTCTGCCCTAGCTTCAGGCAAGTTCCAGTTTGGTCTTCCTACCCTGTCCCTTGCCCCCAGGCCCCCGTCCTTCCAGAATCAAGGACATTTATAGAAACCAGTTTTTAGAGAGGAGGAGGCTGAATAGGGCCCCGGGACCTTATCTCATTTCCCCCGGCCTGCTTCCTCAGGCACCAGCCCCCAGGCTCAGACGTGGCAGTGTCTCTTTCTGTCACTGTGCCTGGCTCAGTACTCTGGAGCAGGCCGGGGAAGCCACAGAGAGATGGGTGGGCTGCGGTGCCCTGCTCAGCCAGCCCACCCTGGGACCACAGCCAGGCACCCCCAGACAGACCCACCGAGATGCCATTTCATAATCAACCTGTAATTGCATTATCTCAAAAAATAAATGAACAGTCATTACGGCTAATCTGCTCAGACTCCCCCACCAAGACAGGAACTCAAACAACCTGGCCTGTGTTTGGTTACACGTGTCCTCCAGTTGGTTCAAAGGAGTCTTCTGTTTAACGTCAACATTTGCTTTTGAAACTTTTTTGTTGTGCAGTTTTTTTCATTATTTGCTCCTGCTTTGTCCTTGCCGGGCGTGAGAACACCCGGATGCTGGGGCCCTAACCCGCTCGTTCAGCATCTGTGAGATCCTGCACACCTGCATGACCCTCGAACGCTGGCTTATCTCGCCCAGACTAGGATACCCTCAGACTCCCGGAGCCAGTGGGGCTGTTTGGCAACGCGGCTCGCTGGTGGCCCACCTGTTCCCCCCGAAGGCAGCCTCCTTCCCTGCAGGTGTGAAAGCTCTCGCTGGGGACCGAGAGCCCCGACACAGTCTCCACCTCCCGCTTCGAACACTGGCTCAGAGGCTCTTCGATGTCTCCGTCCTTGACCTTCTGGCTACACTGGAGCCCTAACTCAGCCTGTCGCTGCTCTGCACGGTGTCGTTGGAGGTTCCGCGTCATCCCTTACCCTCCAGGACTCATCCCCCTCCACTTAAAATGCCCCCTGTAACCAATTGTGTGTTGAGATGCCTCGGTGTTTGCAGGACTAGGGAATCCTAACAGAGGGTCTGTTTTCACCGCAGGGATGGAGAAATCCGCCTCCTTCCCTCCCAGTTGAGCTGTTATACTCCGAGGGCATCCTGAATCGTGTGCAGCCTAATCTACCGTGACAAACGTGGTTTCTGGGAGGCTGAGAACAGGGAGCATTCGCCCTTCTTACTAGAGAATGCAGATGGCCGTTCAGACGCAGGTGACTCTGCCCCGCCCCCCGCCCCCGCCCCCACTCCTCCACCTGCTGAGAAATCTTGGGGGATGAAAAGCCCCTCCGCTTCAAGCGTAAGGCGGGGTTGCCTTTTCTCTGCCCAGCAGGTTGCCTTCCACCTAAAAGCATACATGAGTTTCCACTTGATCCAAATTCAAATGTAGCGTCCCACGATCGGCTGCTTTACCCATTCGACTGCATTTTTACGAGATGAGAGGGCTGAGGCTTACAGAAGGAAAGTGAGGTGTCCCAGACCACAAGCTAGGAGAGACTTGGAACCTGACCCCGAGCCCAAGTCTGTGCCCCGAAGGCACAATGGCCTTTTCCGTGCGCAGTGGCCTTCCCCAGCTCTAACATAACTGACAATATGCTCTGGGACCAGTTAGTCGCTCTGAGCCTCAGTTGCCTCCTCCATGAAATGGGAATAATTGTGGAGCGTTTTAACACAAGCTCAGCGGGGTAGAGCGGTTAGCCCCGTTTGTGGCATATGGTTACTCAGCAAGTAGTACCGACGTCTGTTCCCTGGGAATAGCCTTCCAGCTTTTGAAGACAGGCCATGGAATCTGCACCTTCGTGACCATCTATGGCAAACCCCCACGTTACAGATGAGGAGACAGAGGCCAGAGCGTTTAGGGGAACTTCCTGTGGCCAGACGATGTGTTCCTGAGAGACTGGGACTGACGCACATTATCTCCTGAATTCATGGTCATGCTTTTTTTTTTTTTTTTTTTTAATTATTTATTTATTTGAGAGAGAGAGAACACAAGCAGGCAGAGTGGGAGAGGGAGAAGCAGGCTTCCTGCTGAACAGGGAGCCTGATGTGGGGCTCCATCCCAGGACCCTGAGATCATGACCCGAGCCAAATGCGAAGGCTTAACGACTGAGCCACCCAGGCGCCCCGATGTTCATGCTCTTTCAACTACAGATTCGAGTTCATCAAAGCTGACTTTGGAAGAAAGGAATGCTTATATCTTGGACTCTGAGCTTCTCAGGGGCATTCCAAGCCCCTTCTGATCCAACTTCTTTCCCTCCCTCCTTCCCTTTTTCCCCTCCCTCCATCCCTCCTTCCCTCCCTTCCTTTATCTTTTGATAACAAATTGCAATTGAGGGAAAAAATGCAAAGGAAAGACAGATGTGGGCGGATAGTTCTTGACCCTTGGTTCCCAATGTGGGGTCCCTGGATCAGTATCAGCATCACCTAGAAACTCATTAGAAGTGCAATTTCTTGGGCTCAACCCAAGCCACTTGAGTCAGAAACTCTCTTAAAATGAATCTTATGATAAATACTTCAGAGAGATTAAAAATATATATTGTATCCTTCAAATGCACTAAGAACAGGGTATTATGAAAAAACAAGAAAGAACTTTAGAAATTGGAAAAAAAAAAAAAAAAGCGGGACGGGGGGTGGGGAGAAGACCCAAATGAGAAAATAGAGAAGGAGGCTAAAAAAAAAATAGAGGGATCTCTCTGAAAATGGAACAAAAAGACAAAGAAATTTAAAAAAAAAATGAAGAATAAAAGACAAGAAAATTAAAGAATCCATTAGGGTGGTAGGGTTGGGAAGGTTGTCTGACTGGCAGGAATTGTGGAAAGAGAGAACAGAGACAATAGAGAGGAATAAAATTTCAAAGAACAAACACCAGAGAAAACTGTACCAAAGCACCAAAGTTCATAAATTCTACCCACTTCCTTTTACCTAATAATGGAAATTTCATTGAAAAAAAAACCCCCAAAACCCAAGACACTAAATTGATTTTTTACCATCCCATATTCTTGGCTGCCAAGAATCCCTTCATTCCTACTGTTGATATTCTTGTCTCTGCATTGCGTCTTTGGTCGTGAGGAGTTCCTGTCACCTCTAGATTTCCAGAGTAAGTCATTCTTTACCAAGCTTCTGGATTAAAGCTTAAGCCTAGGTTTTCAAAGTAGATTGGACACATCACCCAAACGTGTGACTAAGAACAGTCATCTGTTCAGCAAATATTTACTGAGCACCAACTATGGGCTAGGCACTGTGCCAGGGCCTGGGGACACAGCAAGGAACAAAACAAAGCTCCTGGTCTCAAGGAATTTTCATGCTGGTTCTCAGGCAGAAATAAACAAGTTGATGAGTAAATACACAAAGTGTCAGATGATGATAAGCATGGTGAATAAAAAGCAAGTCAAAGGCACAGAGAGCAAAGGGAGTAGAAGTATAATTTTGCATAAGGTGTATAAAGATGGTAACCTACAGGAAGCGAGGGCATAGATCTTGGGGACATCAGAAGAAGAATGTTCCAGATGGTTCTTGGTAATTTCACTGTTAAGCATTTTTGCCACATAACTAATTGGCCATAAGGCAATTTTGCCATAAAAGATAAAACCATGAAAAATCAGAGAGGGACATTCATTAAAAAGAACATAATGAAACATGAAAAATGAGTAACAGAATTAAAAATTTTATTGCAAAATACAAAATATTTGAGTATATTTGAAATGTGTGTAGATTCATAGCAACGTGCAAACAATGGTTTGTATCTTGTGGATTCTACCTAAGCACTTGTCTTCAGAGTCTTTCATTACTAGTATTACATTTTTTTGCTTGGTGATTCATCTCCTTGTTCAGTATTGTACTTTTTTTTTTTTTTTGCTAAAATTTCTTCTTTCATTAAGAGAAATATCGGTTGTTAAATACTAGGATGCACTTTGTACTTCATTCTGAAAGCTCTCTACACTGTTTTGTTCTTGGCATATGTCCCAAAGTTCTATGGGAAATCTGGGTTCAGAACTGTGCCACTGTATAGACCATTATGAGGGCTAAGATTTATATAATATTAAAATGGGAGTGCTGCATCAATGGGGAAATGAGATCAAACTGTCAAACCAGTCAACAAGTTATTATTTTATATTAATTTATGGCAAAATTGCCTTATAGCTAATTAGTTATGCAGCAGAGGTGTCCATGGCAAAGATGCTTATGGCAAAAATAGTGGGTGCTCTTTGAGACCTGGGAACCACCAATGCAAAGGCCCTGAGGTGAGAGCACGTTTGGTGAAATCTGGGAAAGACTAAAGAAGTCAGTGTGTCTGGAATACAGTGGGCCCGGGGAGAGGGTGAAAGATGACCACCAACAGTAGCAAGGCAGGTGACCGTCATGAGGAGAACTTTGGATTTTACACCGAGCAAGATGGGAGGTCAATGGACAGCTTTAAGCAGCAGAGGGACACATTTTCAAAGAATTCTTAAGAGGGCCCGGGGGCTGGGGTGGGCAGAAGGAGCAGTTAGAAAGTGACTGTAATAACCCACGTGACAGCCAATGGCGGCTTGGCTCACAGTGGTGGTTGTAGAGGTGATGAGAGGTGGTCAGAGTTTGAATATATTTTGGAGTTGTTGACTAGCTTTACTGATGGACCACATGTGGGATGTGAGAGGAAGAAACGAATCAAGACTGACTTCAAGTTTCCTCCCTAAGCCATTGGAAGAATGGATGCACTGTTTACCCAAAGGAGAAGTTGGGACTGGGGAAGGTGGGGGGTAGGGGGGAAGGGAAGAAATCGTGGGTTAGCCTTCAGAGATCAAGCAGGCAGTTATATCTACAATTCTGGAGGACAGGCAAAAGTTTGGGTGAGAAAGAGGATGTGGGTGGTTATCTCCACTAGACGTGGGATGGGGACAGGTCACTGTGGGGAGGGTGTAGTCAGTGAAGAGGAGGGGACAGGACTTTGTACTGGGGCTGTCCCAGGTTTGCAGGCTGGGGAGATGAGAAGGAGCTAGCGACGCATACTGACAGAGTTGCCAGAAAGCTTGGTGTCCTGGAAGCCAAGTAAAAGAGGGTTTCAGAAATGAGAGAATCATCCCCTGTGGCAAGGAAGTCAGGAAAAGGATGCCCAAAGTCTTAAAGCAATACTATAATAAAGCACCTTCCACCTTGCTCAAAAAAGGTGGGTTTGCAAATATTTTTCTTCAACAGCTCAGAAAACAAAGTGCTCATATGTTTTAACGTGCAGGCTTTGGTGTTTTTAAGTATCTCCACTTTTGCTACACAGGTTGGAAAGGGAAACATACAAAAGCACGGTATCACTATGCCCTGGGCTCCAGTGCCTGCGGTCAAGTCTTTCTCTTCCTGTCCATGGAGAGCCAGACTCCAGGATCTGTGCCCAAAGCTCTGCTCTTGACACTCAGCCAGGGTTCAAATCACAGGACAGAAAATGTTAGACATCACATTCCAAAGAGACCCCTGGCGCTGTTAACACATATTCAGAGGATGCTAGTGGCGTTGGATGGTAACGTGTGTGTGTCTGCCTTTGGGCTAGTGATGTTTCTGGACCTTCCCTCCCGCCCCCTCTCTGCTTATCTTGCATCTACAGTCTTCTTCCTTGGAGGGAGTTTGGATACCGTCGATGTCATTTAGATCTAAGATCACAGGGAGGGGAAGAAAACACGGCCTTTCGAGAGCCAGGCCACAGAAAAGTGTCTCTGCAGGGCAGCTTGGCCGCTTTGAGTGAAGATGCCACTCGTGAAGGTTTTTGTCATAATTCAGTCTCTCTGAACTTGCAGAATTGCTCATGAGTAAGGGAGCTTTAAAATGAGGGGTTTGGGTGTTTTTTTTTTCAAACCAAAAATATTTTAAATGCAGAAGTTGTTCAGTGTTCCTCTAACTTCTGGGTACACCAACTTCTTAGATGCTACAAGGCTCTGGGGTTTCTGACACATTGTCAGGTCATGAAGGTTCCTGTGTATCTCGACCATAAACTGCACGTGAACCTTTCCATTTTTAGACAGGCCACATGGTCGGCCCTGTAAGAAGCATCTGCCTAGCCCATTTGGGGTTTGCTATTGAGGCCTTCTTGAGTATAAAGAGAAATTTTAACTCTGTGCTTAAAAAACAGTAAGGCTTGGAGCACCTGGCTGGCTCAGTAAATAAAGTGTGGGACTCTTGATCTTGGAGTTGAGTTCAATTAAAAAAAAATAAAACAGTAGCATTTCTTCTAAAACCATTATTAGTGAGTTCATAGTAACTTGGAAAATACTGATGTTAGTTAAACATGATCACTTTTATGGAGTAAAGATGCACTTTACTCATTCTGTGAATCATTCCCATTTCTGTCTGGAGATAAGAGGAGGCCCTTGCTACTCAAAGTGGGGTCTCCAGACAGCAACACCAGAGTCACCTGGGAGTCTGTTAGAAATGCAGGATCTCGGGATTACCTGTTCCCCTCCCTCAGTGAGCCCATCAGGCCATGGCATTAAATACCATCCACCGGGGAGGGCCTCCCAGATGTGTATCTCTAGCACAGACTGCCCCTAGAACTCCAGACCTGAACACCTAACAGCTCACTTGACATTTTAATGTGAGGTCTAATAGTCATCTCAAAATTAACATACCTAGGGGCGCCTGAGTGGCTCAGTGGGTTAAAACCTCTGCCTTCGGCTCAGGTCATGATCCCAGGGTCCTGGGATCGAGTCCCGAGTCGGGCTCTCTGCTCAGCAGGGAGCCTGCTTCCCTTCCTCTCTCTCTGCCTGCCTCTCTGCCTACTTGTGATCTGTCAAGTAAATAAATAAAATCTTTAAAAAAAAAAATTAACATACCTAAAATTTACTCTGGACCTCCCCTTCCCCCCACCCCACACTCCATCTTCCATCTTCTGTATCTTGCAAATGGCATCTCCATTCTCCTGACTGCACTCCGTGTAGGGGAGAGGTCACTCCCGAATCAAACCAGCAGGGGTGGCAGGCTGGCTGCTGTTTGGGCTTCCTGGGTCCACGTGCAGAGCCGCCCCAGAGTCCCCCCTGTCTTCACGCAGTCCTCAGCCCCAGCCTCATCCCTCCAGCTAGGTTGGCTCTTTGCTCAGGAAGGACTCTTTCTCTGGAAAGTGGGCAGATGGGAATCTGGAGTCACGGCTGGCCTGCTGATGGGAGAGCCTCACACCGAACATAATCCACTCAGTACCTCTAGGATACAACAGTAATCTTCACCCACCTACACCCCAGGTCGCTGCCGGGCTGTTGCGATGGTCAGAGTCCATGATCTCCGCCCTCTAGATGAGTGACGTTTTCAGGCTGAGCCCTTATTAGGAAAATACATGTGCGCATGTAAATAAACAAGCTTCGTATCCACATCTAGCCCCTCTCTGCTAGAAGGAAAGCTCCATGTGAGCAGAACTTTCATTTGCTGCATCTGCAACAGCAAAATTAGCAAATTCCACAAAGTTATTAATACTGAGTGAGGGGCAGAGGCCAAGAATATGAACAGGTACTAATGGAGGGTCACTCCATTCTACATGGAAAGACAGAAGGCTCAGAGAATGTTTTTCCCTAACAGACATGACTGGAGAGTCTACCCATCCGACCCGGGTAACCTGTCATATTTATAGAATACAATGGAATTGTATACAATTGTATACAATTATAGAATACAATGGTAACAACCAACTCCCACGCCCCACTAGAACCCCTGGTCCCGTGACACTGAAGAGCTTGCCCTTGACCCCGCACACCCAGATCTCCCAGCTCCTTGGCTTCCCTTAGTCCAAACCCCAACACTTCTTACCTGTTGAAATCCTGAACGCCTCGCTCTCTGAGGCTCTGTTCAAATGCTTCCTTTGAGATGTCTTAATAGTGCGCCTAAGCCCTTATCTACCCCAACCAATTACCCAGGGAGGGTGGGCCTGGGTTTGAATCTCAGCTTTGCCACTTAAAGTTGTGGAACCCTGCAAATGACCCTTGCCTTTCTCTTTCTTAATTTCTTCATCAGTAAAATTAAGGTAACAACAGCAAGACTTACCCATCAGGACACCAGTGAGAATAAGAGCCTATTCAGGTTAAATCAAGCGCTGAAGGGAAACAAAATGGTAAGGATAATGGGTTACCTCTAGAAACAAGAGCAGGAACTAGTTAAGTCTCAGTGAGGGGTGAACTGGGAGTGCTCCTGGTTCTCTCTGGGTGTCTGCTTCACGTTCCCCATAAACCAGTCACTTCGCATGATAGTTCCTATGTCAAAACAAGGCCCCTGTGATCTCCCCTTTGCTTCCTGCACAACCATCTGCAGAAGCCGACAGGAAGTTCCTTCAGTGGTCCTGAGTCTACCAGCTACCACGGGGGTGGGGAAAAAAAAAAAAAAAAAAAAAAAAAGCACACAGTTCCCAAGAGCCCATCCTGTGGAAGGAGCTTTTTGAAAGAAGGCTAAAAGGCCAGAGGAGATGGGAGGGCTTTTCCTAATGTGGCTCATGATCTGAACATCCTTCTCAAAACTGCCTATTAAATTGGCTCATAGGAACTGGGGGGATAAGAAATGTTCTCATGTAAAGCCGACAGCAGAGAGAATACACTTAATACATTTAATTACGGAATGTATTGTTTGTAGCCCTCTAGAGTGATTGCCTAGCTGTTCCCCCATCCTAGCAACTTCAATTTCCTTTGGGGTAATTATCTCTTTCCCTACTGATTGTCAGTCCAGGACTCAGCACAGGAACCAAAGAGCCTCTAGAGATTCCTCTTAACTGACCTTTCTTGTAAATGCACAGCGAGTGCCTGTGACCTAGCCTCACACGACCAGTTGCTGTTACCTGCAAAACGGCAAAACGGTTGAGACAGGGAGTACACACGGGCAATGGCTCCCTGAGTAGACCCCTCTGGTGAGGCAGGCTCCTAACCCACAGGACTTCTAATTCTAAGCATGACTCGGGTCCCTTCAATCCTGTGGGCTTCCGCTTTTCTTACAAAACCCCCTTTACCTGGTAACCAGTCTTCGTTTCTGACCTTAAAAACTATTTTAATTCCAATAACGGCTATCGCAGTGAAGGTGTACATTTTTAAATCTTTGAGGTATTCAATGCAAAACAGTCACATCTCTGTTTTCTTGGATGAATAAACAACCGGGCTCGAGGACTGAATTCACACTGATCCTGAAAGTCCCAAGCCAAATGGACTCCCGAACCTGACTGAGGACAACCAAAGCAGGTTTCTGCGCTTTGAGGCTAAATAGAGCCAGGACCACAGCTAAGGGCTTTTCATTTGTGCTCCTCCTAATAACTACGTGTCACTTCCCCCCACTTACAATGGGACAAAGGAATATTGGAGAGCTGCAGAATCAACCACCCAGACAAGTCACTGACAGAATGGTGTTTATGATTTGAGCACCAACCCCTCAGGTCATGCTATTCATGACCTGGTCTTCCACATGCCAACACAGTAGGTCCAGAAACATGTGAAGTTAGAATTGACTACTAAACCTGTTAGAGATGAAGACCCCTTATCTTCACCTGGAAGTTGGAAAAGGTTTTGGAGTGTACAACCTCATTCTCTCGAGGGTCATGAAATTCAGCACATTATTTACATGGAAGGCTTGGATAGGGGGACTAGCCAAGTCAGCCAGGAGATAGTAACATAGTAATAGTAACAACAATAAAACACCTAGCAACTGAATAGCACTTTTGAGTTTATAAAGCACTTTCAACCTAGAACTCCGTTTGGATTTTTCAACTTTTCTAGGGCTGTTTTTCTCAACTTCAAAAATCTGAGGACTGAAATATAGAACAGCTGTTCCCTATAAAGTTCGTTAAGACAGAACTGGTCACGGAACCACTCCCTAGTAACCTGAGTCCCTCGATCCTTTGGTAACCGGGGCTTGGGAAGCCTAGTGTGGAGCTTGGGAGCAGGATCCGGGCCGTTCTCTTCATCTCTAAAACAGGTATGCGCTCACAGCATTGTGGTGAGGATTACATAGCGGCCATCAAACAGTTTACAAGTGGCCAAAGCGACTTCTCCCAGTCCATTCATCATCTTAGCTAACTATTGAGAAACCCCAACCAGGACTTGAGATGCTGTAAACCCCAACACTGTCATCTAGACAGACATCCAGTATGTCATTTAAACTGTAACCCAGGTTTTTAGGATGAACCTGCTATGGGCTGTATCATGACCCCGCCTCCACCCATCCATTCATGTTGAAGCCCTAACTCCCAATGACTCCATCTAGAGATAGAGCCCTTGGTAGGTAATTAAGACTAAATGAGGTCCTAAGGGTGAGGCCCTAATCAGATAGGACTGTGGCCTTCAGAAGACACAGAGGTGTCTCTCCCCTGGGAGCTACTGTGAGGGTGCTGGCTGCAAGCCATTAAGAGTTGTCACCTGAACCTGACCGTACTGGCACCCTGATCTGACTTCCAGCCTCCAGAACGGGGAGAAAATCAATTCCTGTTGGTTAAACCACCCAGTCCTTGGTATTTTCTTACGGCATCCTGAACAGACTAAGACAAGTCCTTAGTGGAAATTTTCAGAAATGGCCACACCCTGACTGAGCTCAGAGCCTAGACAGTTACTGGCCATTTAAACATTCCCACTTGTCTTAGCAAAGTCTAACTTCTGGCAATATCCAGAACTAGGGATGGACACATTCGTGTTTCTAAGCCAACAGCTGCAAGTCCCATTATCCTTCAGCTCAAGTTCTTCCCCCAAATCACACTATTTGCACCTCTGGAATCTACCGGCAAATTCTCAAGCTCGTGAACTCTCTAGGACATTTAGTGATTAAAATAACACTCACTGTCCTCGGAGTCACAATTATTTTTCCCCAAAACTTTTCATATCATATAAATATCTGAATGCCATATTAAGAACTTAGTTATCATTACTTCGTGTTGTGTGGTGGAAGAACAGAGAAGAGAGGAAGCTTGCAAGGAGAAAAGTTAGTTCTAGGTAAAAGGAACAGCTGTCAAGGACCTCTCCGGAGTTCTCTGTGGAAACCACCTACTTACACTCTTTACTCCTTTATATGATGAAGGCAGGGGGTGCTTCCAGATGGGAAGTTCAGGATTTAAATAAATACTAGTGACCCTACTCTGTCCAGCACCAGTAGAAATTGTCAAGCAGATAAAGGTGCCAGAAATGACTGACCTACACATTTGTATGAGTAAGTAAGGTGGCAGAATTTAAGAGATGAAAATCAAGGACTACAATCATGCCAGAAAGAACCTGATACAATCTCAACTTCATACTTACCTTTAAACATTTTTTCATAGGATACCACAGTTTAAAGTGCCAAAAAGCAAAACATTCTGTAAATTCCAACAGTTATATCTATGTTTGGTACAACAGTTCTGGTAGTCAAAACCTTCTCCCTTTTCCGTATTAGAGGATATTTATCTGCCTTTTCAGTGAACCAAGATGAGTCATGATTTCTACATATGTGAGTGTAACACCTTTAATTCAACTATTTATTGGCTAGTTTTGTGCCAGGCACATAAACGACTCTATCCTGAACACAAAGAACTGTGTGTACGACTGACTGTCCATTCTTCCAGGCATTTGGCCTCACAGTTTAGGCTCTAACCCTTAGGTCAAGATGAGTCACCTCTTTACATACATCAGCTTCATCCATCTCCCTCATGATTTCCTAGCACTAAACTTTTTTTTAGGGTTTCTTCTTAGTCTATCTTTCTAGTTTTTTTTTTTTTTTTTTTTAAAGAAGACTCCCTTCTGTGATCATTTATCACCAGAACCTGATGTAGCTTGCCCTCTGCATCTTTGTAAATGGAAATAACCTAGGGGTTCAGTGACAAGAAGAAAACAGACTTAATGGATCTTTGGTAAAATTGCTTAGAAAGGGCTCACATACCATTTATAGCAAGGAATATACGCTTATTACTCTCTTCTAAATTCTACATCAAGTAATCACTATCAATCTCCACCTTTAAAAGCTTCCAACTAAATTGTCTCTTATTTAAAACAATCACTATTTTTAGAGAAAAATGTCTTTAGTAAAATTCTGGTAACGTATTTTTTTCTCTTGGGAGAAGTCTGATAAAAAACTTACTATGATTTAAAAATCATGTAACATCCCCCTTTTACTTTGTTTCCCTATTAAACAAAGAATGCTCTCTCTGATTAGGAGCCCCCACTAAAAAGCTTAAATCAGGGGCGCCTGGGTGGCTCAGTGGATTAAGCCTCTGCCTTCGGCTCAGGTCATGATCTCAGGGTCCTGGGATTGATCCCAGCATTGGGCTCTCCGCTCAGCGGGAGCCTGCTTCTTTCTCTCTGCCTCTCTGCCTACTTGTGATCTTTGTCAAATAAATAAATAAAATCTTTTTAAAAAAGCATAAATCATCACTCTATGTTCTTCTAGATGGCAAATCAAATGACAATTTTATAGTGGAAAGCAAGCTGTTGCTAAAATAACACTTTTTAATCTTGTTGAGAGCAAGCAAACAGTTCCAAATCCCATTATCCTTCAGCTGATATAGCTTGATACATTTCTGAACTGGGAGGTATTCCTCTTGAGCCCCCTTCCTTATTTACAGGAGGAAAAGCCCTGAAACTCTCTCTCAGAAGCCTGAAATAGTTAAAAACACTGAATAGGAAGGTCACATCGCTATCAGTCTGATGTGATACAGATAGCAAGCTAGATTTTTAATACACAAATTGTGATATGTAATTTAATTGTATCTTTATGAAGTGTTCTGAAATCAAGAGGTCATACATGCATCAGGCACATTCGACAGAAGACTTTTAAATGGTTTACATTTCCTTTTTATTTATTCCTTGAAACTGCTGTATTGCAGGTTTCTCATGAATGAAATATGGAACTGAGCAGATTCCTTTTTCTACAAAATTATGGTATAAACTTGCTCAATTTTCTATCTTATTGCTAATAAACCTTACAGGCGCACAGTTTGTAAAATAAACCCCTTAAGGACTGAATGCGTAGAGCATGCTGCAAGGTACAAGAAATAAGCTAAAAATGAGCATATAAACCTACATCTGGACCAACACAGTACTGAATGCTGGCAAACATTTATCACAACACAGGGAAAAATTAATAAAAGGAGATACAGTTCAGTCCTGAAAGGGTTAAATAGAAACCCTAATATATTATTGTTTCTAATCATTCATCCCACATTACAGTGCTTGAAAACAAAGTCAAAAGTCTGGCACAGAAAATACACACATTTGTTCAGTACTCATCAGAAAACACAGCTGCTTTTGAAATCAGAAGTAAGTAACTTGGTTAATAATTGAAGAGCGTTTCGTTTAAAAAAGGAACCTCTCCCCCCATGGATTATCTGGTTAAACATGACAAGTTTAGTTCTCAGAAATTGCATTGGGAATATTCTGTGAGGGCACAGATGGTACCAGTTTTGTTAAAAAAACACACAAAAACTAACCAGTTATGATCGCAAATAAGTCTGTGCAGAAGAGTGATAAATATTTCACTAACATATAAATGAGGATGCCTTTAGTTGCCACAGTTGAAGAAAAGTCAGCAGCAGGTTAAATGTTATCCTAGTGTTCAATTCTGAAATCATCCAAAATTAAAAGGGCATTCTACATTTAAGTCTTTAACTTGCCTTCCCAATCTATGTGATCAATTCAATGGAAATAATGAAAACATACCAGATTACAGACTTAGTTTCTAGCGTATTTTTAGAAATTGCATAGCTCATGAGAGCAGAAGACAAGCTTCTAAAACAGAATTAAAAAACAAAAACAAAACCCCAAACTCGACAGTTCTCTACTTTAACTGAAGCGTTCACGTTTCTAAGAGAGTCATTATGTGGAAAAAGGACCAGCATCTCTAATAATGCCATTGGAGGAGGGGCTGAGTTCTTCTATAACCAGAGGACAAGGCTCCTATAAATTACACACTGAAAATGATTCACAAATCCATGAAGATTTTTTTTTTTAAAGCAGCTGACAAAAGAACTATGATAAAAAAGAAGCTACAACAGACAAATCATTTCAGTCTTTAGTTTGTGGTACGCATAATGGCATAAAACAGCAAGGGAAATGCCTGTATAAGTACATTCTTGGACTTTTCAAACAAACAAAAAACAAACAGGAAAAGGCTTTACAGTCTAATATTTAAAAATCATCTTATTAAAAGAAACAACGAGCCAAAATAAGGTATAATTAAATAGTAAAAAAGCGAAGTTCATTTTTAATAAAGCCATAAACTTGAAAAATTAATTTGAGCTGCAAAGGTAGGTAAGGAATCATTTGTTCTTCCAAAATATCTCATCTGTTACCAGTTAATTTAACACAGTTTCATAACTAAATACCAAATCTGGGAAGAGGAGGAAACTTGTGGCCCATTCAAAGGAAAGCGGCACTGAAAATATTTCCACACTCCGAACAAAAAGCACTGTGTGAAGACTACTTCCGTGACACAGCATAGAAGAATAAATACTACTTGGAAATAAGCAAGTTTGCAAGGAGAAGCTAGTAAACAGTTAAAACAAAGAAAGATAAGGCCACAATTCTGCCCTTGATCACTGAAACAGATTTAAAGTGTGAGGCAGGGTTAGCTTACAGGAGAAGCTAGTGACTGGAGCAGATCTGAAGAGAAGGCTATATAGAGAGAAAAATGCAGCCTGTGAGTAATTAAAAAGGCTTGCAGTAAGATAAAACCATAATAACTTTGATTTAACCACTAATGTGTTTTACAAAGGACTTCCCCCTTGAAAACTGAGGAAAAAGTGATTTAGAGAGGTTAGGAGTCGTTATTTACAATGACATAGTCTGAGCAAAAGAATGAATGATGAAGACAGTAAAGCTGGGGTGACTTAAAAAAAGCTACTAATAAAATGTTTAAAAAGTCTTCCAATGAAAATGTTCTCAAAATCGCCCAGGACACCAGAAAAGACAATGTTCTGTCTGGAAACACTGCAGGAAGTTAATCTTGCATTCATAAGGTACTTGTGGCTCCTGTTTCATGGGACAGTAAAAGCTTACCACATTCTAGAGGTAGTTTTTAACTCTAAGAAGGATGATTGTATTACTAGACTGTGTCCTGTAAGTTACACACATGGTTCCTGTACTAAATGTAGCCCAATGAGTTGGCTGCAATTTCTAAGAAACTGAACAAAGGCATAACCGAAGCGCAGGAATGGAAGCAATGTGAAACTGGTGAATCGAGCATATGAGGCCAACACACAACCCTGAATGCTACTAAATCTTAACTGAATGGAAAAGAAATGTTTTGAGTAGGAGACATTTGTGGGGACACTCAATACTGGGAAAGAGAAGACTAAGAAAGGCAGAGAAATATGGAAAGATAAATTACATTTGCAGTTTTATAATCTCACAACTATCTGTTCTAAAGTACTGTCTTCCAAGCTATTTTAGTTGGTCATCTAATAAAAGCATCTTGTTTTAAGGTTACAATGATGTTTTGACCTAGGCTACCAAAAAAAAAAAAAAGAAAGAAAGAAAGAAAGAAAAAATAAACAAACACATGCTTTTGCTGAGATTTTCCTCGTTATACAATAAGGGCACCATCTACCCACTGGTAGCAAATACATCTCATGATATTTCTTTCTTTTTCTTTTTCTTTTTTTTTTTTTTGTCACATGCCGACAAGGCAGAAAACACCCTGCTGAATGAAATCACTGGGAACATTCCAAGTTCAAAATAAAATGTTTAACTTACACATAATACAAGTTATGTACAAGATCAGGGAATTGGGGAGGGGGGATGGGGGAAGGGACCTGAACAAATCCTGAACACGGAGATACATTTATGCATGGGAAAATGGGAGAGAACACTTCAAATACCCAACATGTTCTGTGCCATTAATTCCTTAAGGACTAAATGGGCACATTTAATTCCACATAAATGTTAGACCCTCTTGGAATACCACTATAAATACCTTAAAAAAAAAAAAAAAAGAAAAACGAGGAAGTAACTACGGGACAGCGTCTGTGAACAGAGACGAAGTTCATGTACATTGCATGTATTGCAGGCAAGGCAGAGGCATTTTTTTTTTAAAGCTTTTGCACAGACTTCATATAATCTTAAAAAAAATATGCGGGCCTTTACAAGATCTGACTTGCTGAAATCAAAACAATTTCGACTCATGAAAAGTCATAAGACATCAGCTTTAAAAAAAAAAAAACAAATAAAAAGAAAAAAGAAAGAAAAAAAATAGTTCCAGCCTCAAATTTAAAAAACAAAACAAAACAAAACCTGGAAGAATATGGTAATTAGATTAAACAACGGTGGTCAGGCTTGGAACTTGAATGTATCAAAGAGTGAAAGCTCAAAAGGAGGCGGGAAGGAGAACAACCTATTTGGTAACAAAGGTGTACTAGATACTGTGATATAAAAAAAAAAGGTATGGTGAAAATGTACCTTTTGCTAAAGCTTATACAAGTTCCTTGGTCCGTAAAAACTATGTTAGATTTGTGTCCTCTAGTTTGATTAACTTTTATTCCAGCCACATCTCTATTTCTTGCCCATTTAAACAAAACCAAACAAAACTCAATCAAATAAAAAGAACAGCTTTAAAAAAAAAAATCAACTTCCAACAGTTTGCACACTTCCATATTTTGCTTGTCTGTTTTACTGTGGCTTCTGCGCTTCCAATCAGCACTTGTAGGTAATGGGGTTTTGGAACAGTATCACCTGGTACGAAAAGTTTTCCCAAGAAACCACAAAAGATTGTTCATTTTTTTCCTTTTTCTTTCTCTCTCTCTCTCTTTTTTTTTTTTTGTCAACATCTTGCGGCACTCCAGTCAGTTTAAGTCCTAGCAAAAAGACGGTAGTTAGGACACCACTGTTGCTGCAGAGGATGTGACACTGGTTGAATTTGTGCTGACATTTGTGTAACTTCCCTCGCTGTTTGTGTTTGATTCATTGGGGGGCACTTGGCTTGAATTGGCTCGAAGGATTGCTCCTGCCGCACTGCAGTGTGGCCGTGGCCCTGGTTCTGGTGTGTACGTAAAGGTAAGGCTGGTGGAATAAATGATTCCATCGTTACGGACCAAAGTTACTGGAACCTGGACTGGCTGTCGGACCCATCTCCAACCTTCTCGGAATGCAGAAATGTCTGGGACGACACAGAGCATACTCTCTCCACATCTGAGGGGGAAACAGAAATCACTTAGAAGCCACGTACGTTTTAGAACTAGAACTTAAAACAGGTTGCTTGCTACATTACAATCAATATTAAGAAAGAGTCTCATGTATCCACACCCATCAAAAACTCTAGATGATGTAAGAAGTTTCATTAAGTACCTGTACATAGTTTCAGCTTCTACATCCCCAAACCACACTCGTAAATTTGGAGTGAAATTCTGTCCTGTAAGTTCAAGCATTGCTACGTCCCCACCGCCATTCAACTGAAATTCACAGAAAATGAGAACAATTGTTGAGAAAATTTTTCATTTTTCATTAAAGTACACATATTAGCTTTTCATTTGACTGTGATTTGTGAAAAAAATCAATAAAACTCTTCTTTTTAAATAACATGAGCGTCTGGGTGGCTTAGTCAGTTAAGATTTGCCTTTGGCTCAGGTCATGATCCCAAGGTCCTGGGATCAGGCCCCATGTCAGTCTCCCTGCTCAGTGGGGAGCCTGCTTCTCCCTCTCCTTCTGCCCCCTCCCCCCAGCTCATGCTCCCTGCTCTTTAACAAATAAATAAAATCTTTAAAAATAGATAAATAACAACATGATTATAAAGACAAAGTGAGCTAATCACATCCCAATGTAACATACAAGTAGATTTAAACTTAAATTTTCTCGTATAAAAGTGTGCTTTTTTTTTTTTTTTTAATCAACAAACGATGTATTAACAACATCCCCGAATCACAAGATTTGGAGAAAAATCAAATTTACTGTGAAATAAAAAAATCACACCTAGTCAGAGCTGGGAGCAGTTACAAAAAGCTAAAAGTCAACTTGTGAGTAAGTGGACTTACCTGAAGACTTTCTACAACAGGCACAGGGGTGACTGGGGCAAGGACAGGGCCCATCCCCTCATAAAATGTATACTCTGCCTTATCTGTACTAATGATTGTCCAGGAAGCTCCATCATTTATCATCTCTTTATTTGGTTCTTTTGGGCATGGAGTGGCCTTATGAAGAAAGAATGTTTAGAAATGGATTTTTATATACACTGCAGTATAAGACAATTTTAACAAGGTAGCACTCATATACTGGAATTAACAAGGAGAGAGTTCAGTACAAATGTATAAACTTCCCAAACACAGTGCTTTGCCAGTCCCTAAATAAACACAGAATATTTAATATGGCAACCTCATATTCAGCAGTTTTTATTAGAATATGAAATATTTCAGTGACATATACCTTTCATAATAACCATTTGAGAGTACACCAATATCTGTATAATTTCTTTAATAAAAGATCAGTATTCGTGATGTAAATAGCTACTTAAAACTCAGATTCCTGAGAGAGAGACTAGGAGCCCCTCAACCTTAAAGAGCAGTTAGAAACTCATGCATTTTCAGCAGGAGGGAACCAAGATGTGAACTGGCATTCCCCTACCCCTACCCTGAAACACCCAGACCAGCCCATCCGCTCTGAGCTGAGAAGAATGGCTGCACATGGCCTCCAGATGTTTACAAATGAGTTTCACATGAAAGTATAACTATCCTATGAAATCATCTGCCCATGTCATAGATGTCCTCAAGAAAGAATTCTAAGTGAATGTAGTGAAAAATCAGCTTTCAAAACATCTTGTCATTACTATCTAGGAAGACCCCAATATAAATCGGATAATTCTGAACCCTCCCCCAAAACATGCATGTATCTATTTACAATGTCTTCACGCAGTTTCAGGAGATTCACCAAACACCCAAAATCTACTTCTGGAAGATCTAAGGAACTTTTCGATTCCCAGACCTAGATGGTCAAGAACACTTTTATAGTTCCGAGTTCTTCCTTGAGGTATATTGACTCCCATGTCTCAGGATCATGTAGGTTAAGAACCTTTGGACTTGAGATAAATATCTGAAAACAGCATCATGTTACTTGGGCACAATTAACATTAAACAAGTTTTAGGTCTCTATGTTGCTAACCGAAAGATGGCACATTTTTACCAATAATTTTAAAACATACCTGAAACTGGATTATTCTTTCTTGAGAAAGGCACAAGTACATTCTTTCTGTATCCTTAAGGTAAAATGCACATTTATGGAGTTGTGACACTGGGTCATCTGCATCCAGTAATGCGGTCTGCTTATCAACCTTCCTAATTATCTGTATTTCAATAATTAGAAAAGAAGAGGTCATCACATGTGGAGAAACAATGAGAAGCAATAAGGCGAGGTGTAAAAATACTTTCAGATCACAAGCCTGGTAGAATGTGGAAGCTGTTACCATCTTCCATGAACACCTGAAAAACAGGGCGGGCAGACACTTGTTTTCCAGATCACTGCTTTTCGAACCTTGATGTGCATACAAATCATCTGGTCTTGTTCGAATACCACAGATCTCATGGGGGCCTAACAGTCTGCATTTCTAACAAACTGACAGCTGATGTTAATCCTACCGGCCAATGGACCATATTTTGTGCAGCAAATTCAGCTGACTTTTCCAATAATATATAATGACATCAAAGGGAAAACTGTCTCTAAAGACCACTGTGAGTATGCTAGTCAGTGCAGTCCATCAGCTAATGTATCTGTTTTAAAAACCTAAAGTATCATTTTCCAGATTAGGAAGTGGGCTCAGAGAAGTCAGGTAACTTGCTCATATCACCTGGCTAGAAGCTGAAGGACCAGAGTGTGATTCCATGGCTGGTTGGCTGGCACAAAAAGCATATAGATACCTGAAAGAGAATCCTATCAAGTCTGAGATGCCAGTTAGTCCACAGAAGGTAATCACTAAGTGTTTAATGATTATGAAGATGATCACTCCCCAAAGCATACAAACATGTTATAGAACTATTTCTCATCTAAAATCGAAAGTAAAGAAAATTCTTCCTTGACTATATGTCCCTCTCCCACCCTCTCCACTCCATTTCTTAGCTCCCCTTTATGGCAACCTCTTCTTCCTCCTCACTGTCCAATCTCCTGAAGTAAACTCCAGCTTTTTGTCTCAAAGTCCCCACAACTGCCCTTGTCGAGGGCCACCAAGGACTTCTGGAGATGAATCTGTGGGCATCAGGAGGCATCTGTCCTCACATTACTAGCTTTCTCAGAAGCACTAACAAAAACATCCTCCTTTTGGGGTCAGCCCTATTCTAACTGGCCTTCAGAGTGTACCAGAGCCGAGTCCTCGGACCCTTTCTCCTCTCTCCAACCTCCTTCCATTCTGTACTATTTATAGAGGTTGACAACTCCTAAAGTTGTATCTCCAGCCCTAACTTCTCTCCTACGGCATTCAACTTGTACATTTAACTACTGACTCAACAGTTCTACTTAAGATTTTAATAGGCAGGGTGCCTGGGTGGCTCAGGGGATTAAGCCTCTGCCTGCGGCTCAGGTCATGATCTCAGGGTCCTGGGACTGAGCCCTGCATCGGACTCTCTGCTCAGCACAGAGCCTGCTTCCCCCACTCTCTCTGCCTACTTGTGATCTCTCTGTCTGTCAAGTAAATAAACAAAATCTTAAAAAACAAAAAACAAAAAACGATGTTTAATAGGCTACCTCAATCTTCATCAAAACCCAGATTTTTGTGACACCTGGGTGGCTCAGTCAATTAAGTGTCTGCCTTCAGCTCAGAACATGATCTCAGGGTCCTGAGACCCTGATTTAGGCTCCTTGCTCGGCAGGGAGCCCGCTTCTTCCTCTCTCTCTGCATGCCGCTCCCCCTGCTTGTGCTCTCTTCTACCTGACAAATAAATAAATAAATCTTAAAAAAATAAAGTATCAAAAAAACCCCTCAGATTTTAAATTCCCTTCTACGAGTGATCCTCCTCTAACTCACAGCTCAATAAACAGCACCACCATTCACTCAATCCCAAAACTCTGGAATCACCCTTGACTCCTTGTTTTCTCCTACACCCAATCTTCCAATCTGTCAACAAATTCTATTAGGTCTCTTCTCACACAAATCTGTCATCTCTCATCACCTTACCACTACAATCCTGGTCTAACCTGCCACCATCAACCATCAACTCTTCTTGAGTTACAACACAAGCCCAGGCTCTGTCTCTCTGCTCCCACTGCTATACCCCATGTTCTCTTCACAGAGCAGCCGGAATTACCCTTCTAAACATAAACAGCCATCATGCCCTGTTTAATACCCTCCAGTGTCCTCCTACCATAGGTAGACAGTATCTCAATTCTTGTCGCTCGCTCCCTCCATTCCTCCCCTGGCTTAGGCTACCATGGCTTCTTTATTACTTCTTTATTATTTGTCTCATATTCTCTCCTAAGTTCTTTCTGTGCTCATGCTGTTTGTCTGAAATGTTCTTCAGTTTGTAGTTCTCAACTTCATTCTGGTCTCTGTTCAAATATCCCCACTTCAAAGATTTCTCTGACCCTCAAAGCACTCCTAGTCTCTCTTTATCCTGTTTTAGCTTATTTTCTTATCATCTGTTTTAAACTTTAATATGTTAATATGGGTATTTCTTTAGCTGATTTTTGTCCATCTCCCTAACAAAATGTTAGCTCCATGAGGACAGAAAGCCTATCTTGCTCACCAATGTATCTCTAGCATCTAGACAATGTCTGGTACATGGAAGACTCAGGACTATTTGCAGGATGCATGTATGCACATAGGACTGCAATACTTTGCTTCACAGTGAATATCCTTAAAAGTAACTACTTAGTTTTATTAGGATTAAATTACTACATGTGAAAGTACTTAGAATAGTACTATTAGTATCATGCAATATTGTTGGCTTTACTACTTTACATCTCAGTATTCAAAGACTTTTCTTTAAGCCACAATTGTATAACAGTTCCAATCTTTCTGAAGTTAACATTTTTTGTCATTTACATTTTTTAGCTCTGTTGGTTATTAGTCAGAATATTTGCCATTCTACTAACATCACACCAATTTCTGAGTTTAAAGGGAGACAGTATACTTTTAGCAATATAACTTCTAACATAGCCTACGAGACTGACTAATCTCAAGCAAAATGTTTCAATTCAATGCCAAAGTCTTAGAGCTACATTTAAATTTGATGAGGTTTGGATTTTAGAGAAATAACTGACTTTTAAATGATGTAAGTCTAGAGCTTCCTCTAAGTCTACTGATGCTTCCCCATCATTTAAGAGTCATAATTTGCCTAGATTACTGTTATTTGTATACTCCACTGTTTTTCCACTAGCTAAGAAGCAGCACATTGAGAACATGAGACATGTCTGATTCAATTTTATTCCCCATACGAGTTCTTTGGAAATAGACACTGCTGAATGACCTCTCACCAGTAAAGAAACCAAAGATGTTCACTAGTATTTGGCATCAAAAACTTGCTTTGGTCACTTCTAATTATTGAGAAAAGGTAAAAAAATCTGCTAACAGGTAGTGCAAACATTATAACTTAAGGTATGTGTCTGGTGAATTCTACATTCATAAAACATCAGGGATTACCCCAACTGGTGTTCTCTCCTCTATCCTGGCTCTGTAGCTTGTTGGTACAATATTTACCATATTTCTGAGATAAACCGGATATACAGTCCAACACCGTGTCCCCCCCCAACTTGACCCTGAATCAGGGCTACTCATAAATCCCCTCCATCTTAACTAAATTGTACTCTTGTTTTCATTTTACAAAGAAACGCAATTTGTAGTTTTAAAGGCATCCTAGTGAACAAAAAGCCCTAAACACCATGCCTCTCTCAGAGTATGAAATAACAATTTAATTTTCAATAAATCTATATTCTTGTGGGAGAGTAAACTAATAAAAACTATGCTTGTATTTTTTAAAGAGGTAAGAATTTCTGTGCTTCTAAAACTTGGTCCTGTGGTGGAATACAGCAGGTACCAGAGAAAATGATTAGGGTATCTGTATTAGTTAAGGAAAGAAATCATAATGTAATTATTTAGTGCCCTCTATTGAACATGTTCAGTTATACAACCAAAAAGGAAAGCTCCACCAAAATTTAGAGACAGTGTAACAGAAAGTCATCGAGAATGCAGTAAAAAAAACGGCTAACTGCCTTAAATCATTTTCACAATAAAGTGGGATATAATTTTAAATAAATAGCAGTGATTATTGATAAGTATTCTTAAATTAAAAAGCATGAACCTGAAATGTATTTTTACATTTGAATGCTGTTTCTTTTATTGCACTGCACATATGACTAAAGCAAAAGTAGAGCCATACCAATCTTGGGAGTGCCATGCCAGTAACGGAGCACACAAGTTTGACTGTTTGTCCGTAGTGGATGTAGCCATCGCGAACTGTGAATTCTTCTCCTTCTGATTCATCATCATCCACTATGGTGGAGTGAATAAAGAGATCAAATTATTACCTTGTAGAATTCATTAATCTACTTAGGAAAACAACAAAACTAATACAGCTGTATGTCTTTTTATTAAAGAATTTAAAAATTTCACACTAAAAATATCAAATACACATTTTTGTACTCACAGAGATGAATGTAAAACGCTCCCCACTGCTGAGAACTGGCATGGAAATTACCTCCTTCTACATGCAAGTATCTGGTACTAACTGTCTGGGATCGAAGTCGATTAAACAGAGCCACCTTTGTTCCTGAGGCAATGCATACTGCAATGAAAAAAGAGCTTCTATTTAGGTGATTGGGGGGAAGGGACCTGTACTTGGCAAGTTATGATTATTCTTCATTATAACTTAATAAATAACAGATTCTGCTAACAAATTGATACCTTAAGGGGAAAAAAAAGTCAAGGTAACTCTCATTAATAATGTCATGCTAAAGATATAAGATATGTCCATAAATAATTTTTAAATGAGAGCTACACAGTATGTTTCATGCAATGCTGTTCAGCAAAGGGAAATTATTTTTTAAATAATAAATATCCAACAGTAGGAAATTGAGTAAATAAATTATAATATCATTTACCTACTTGAATAATGTGTACCTCAATGCACCAATAAAGAAAGTATCTCCCTACAAGACCAGAGAATGGAAAAGCAGACGATAAAATCCTCTGTATACTGCGATCCCATGACCTGAGCCAAAGACAGATGCTTAACCAACTGACACACCCAGGTTCCCCAAGATTAAGAAATTTTATTTTTTTATAGTTTTTTATAACATATTTGTTTTTATGTGATCATGGTATTGTAATTATATTAAAAAAACAAAAGCCCCTCTCTATCAGAGATACATATTTGCAGATGATGTCTGGATTTGGATCAAACTAAAATGAGGCAGAGGAAAGCAGGGTAGGAGATGGGTACAGGTGAAATAAAACTGGCCTGCAGTTAAGATCATTGCTGAAGTCAGATGATGAACACAAGAGGTTTCATGTAATTATAGAACTGTCTAAGATGTTTGAAAATTTCTATAATATAAAGTAAATGATTATAGTAATGACTGAGAAAACTAAAACCAACCCATACATAAAAACCCATTAAGTTAATAGTAAAACAAAATAAAACAAAACAAAAGCAACCAAACCAAACAAAACTCCTAACACCTCACTGGGCACTTTCAAAGAATACTACTGTTATTCTGCAAATTAGTAAACAAGCATTTATCCTGCCTTTCCTCTGCAGACTATATTTGAAACAAACTGCTAACAAATTAAGAGTAAAAGAATCAGAAAAAGTCCTTCATAAAATACTGGATTGAAGCAGCCATTATCAATGGTTAAGGTTGCTGGGGAACTCTGTAATAGATGGATTAGGCTAACAGCTTAATTTACTATAAATAATCTTAATAGAACAAGAAGTAGGATGATCAGACATCATAGGACTTCTGGTTTGAAGGAAACGAACATATAGAGGACCAGCTAATTCTAAAGTCTTTAAATTTAACCATCAGTTTATTGAAAATATGAAAGACAGTGGCACATGTAATCAGCCAGATTCAGAATATGTAAATTCCAAAGGAAAAATGACCCCATTTCTTCAACAAATGACATGGAAGAAAGGTTGGAGGGGGAGAGAATACACTGTTACAGATTAAAATGTATGGATCTTATTTGGATTCAAGTTTGAACAGGCCAAATGCTAAGAAAAAAACCCACAAAAACATAACTGTAATAAATCTGCACATGGACTGGCTTTCAGATGGCATTAAAGAACTACTTCAACTTTTTTAGGCATACTAATGTTTAAAAAGAAAGCTATCTGTTAAGAATCACTACTGCAAAATGGTGGTTGAAACAACAGGATATCTGAGATTTCCATTAAAATATTCCAGCCATCAATAGAAGGAAGAGGCCATGGAAATAATGAAAGAGAACTGGCAAAACCTGTTGAGGCCAGGTGCATGGTCACCTGATGTAAAAGGGAGATAGTAGTAGCAAATTGAAAGTTTTCATCATAGAAGTTAGAATTAAAAAAAGAAAATGGAGTGTAAGGGTTCAAATGCATAATCTAATCAGACAGCATTTGTATTTGGTAGTCTAAAAATCTGCTCATGAGCAGGAGTCTTTGCCAGAGAACCATGTTAAAAGTTTTGTTTCAGTTTGCAGGATGGCCTTCCAAAGTGCATTTGAGAATAGTGTCTCTCAAAGAGGAGCTTTTGACAGTCTTGGTGGATCAATTCTCCATGGAATGATAAAGAGAACATTTAGCATCACTGGCCCAACACACCCAGTGCCACCATCAATCACTCCCTGCAGTCACTGACAGCAAAAGGAAAAAACTCCCATTTTTCCATATGTCCCTGCAGAGCAGTGAAGAACCCAGTCTGGTTAGGAACCATTTCCCTAGACCAGGTCTTGTTCACTTCAATTAAAAAAAGAAAAAGGAAAAAACAAACAAAGAAACAAAAAGGAAGTCCATAAAGTAGCAAAAATACACGAGTGTGACAGTTTCTGATAAAGTGAGGGCCATAAAAACATTAGTAAAAATGAACTCGCTCTCAAAAAGTGATTTTTTAACTAAAAAAAAAAATAGCTGAATCTGTCTTATTAATTTATGATGGGAATTGGTGGCAAAAAAGTAAACTCAAGCATACATACAGTCAGCATTTTTCAATGACTGCTTCTTTTTGGAAGGTTTGGAAATGACTTTTATCCGCTTGCTGAGGAACACACCGATGTCATCGCTGTTGCCGTAGAACATCTTTACAGACAACATGAAGTGCTTTCTCTTGTCTGAGTCAGATATGTACAATGTTTTGGCTGTGCAATAGTTCTGTGAAAAAAAGTAAAGTTTCAATAGCACCAAAACCTTGTTGGTTAGGTACTTACATCTCAGTATGGCCAAAACTAAGTTTTCAATGAATGAATTCAATGAGTAACTGATAAAACCAACTTTAACAATCACTGAAAGACAAAGTACAGTCTGTCGTCTTTATCAAGTCTGTCAAATACTAATGTTGTGATCCATTTTACCCTAAGATTGTTTCAAAACACAGTTTTTTCTTGTTTTATATAGCTCTATGCCTATATCACAGAATTACCAATGCTACAGCAGTAAATATTTAAAATAGAATTTTATAGTTAAAATAGTCCATGACTGTATTTCTGCAAAGAAAACATACAAATAAGGCTATCAGAATTCAACACAATTCTGTAAAAGATTTTAGCAGTGGTCCTTTTTAAAACAGTGCATACAGTATTTTTCTTTATATAGCTGAACACTAGAGCAACCACTTTTAAGACTGACGAAATGTTAGACTAACTGGATAATTATAAAATATTTTATGCCAGAAAGGGATAGGAGCATACTTTAAAGAACTTCTTATTAAAAGAAACAGTTGACTTTGCCTGTGGGGTAATTCATATTATAGCATCAAAAGAACTGGACTAAGGGAGTGCCTGGCTGGCTCAGTCAGAGGAGCATGCAACTCTTGATCTCAGGGTTGTGAGATCAACAAGAGATCAAGCTCCATACTGGGGGCAGTGTTTACTCAACAAACAAACAAAAACAAAAACAAAAAAACTGGATTGAAAGTTAACAGAGAAAACAAATGCAGCAAATTATGATACCAGTTTACCAGAAAATAAATTCTGATAACTGAAAAGACAGAACTATATACAGTTATTATATTATATATATTATATACAGAGTTATAGCACTGGCTAAAGACATTCTCGATGCAACTATCTCAAATATATGTGACAATTCTAAAATCTTCCCTAGTCCCCTGATCTGTATGAATTAAGTAAGGAACTAAATTACTGATCTCTTTTTCCAGATTGGATAAATGATGCTCAAAACACAGCTTAAGTATTTAAAATAGCTGTATTATATTTTTTAAAAGATCAATGCTGTACCTTAAAATTAGGCTAAAGAAGTTTGACAACTTCTACTGTGTGTTTCTTCTAAAAATCAGGAAAAATGCCACTCATTTATGAAACAGCTAATGTAGTCCAGGTTTTAAATTTTTTTAAAATTGTAATCACAGGGGCGCCTGGGTGGTTCAGTGGGTTAAAGCCTCTGCCTTCAGCTCAGGTCATGATCTCAGGGTCCTGGGATTGAGCCCCGTGTCGGGCTCTCTGCTCGGCGGTGAGCCTGCTTCCCTTCCTCTCTCTGCCTGCCTCTCTGCCTACTTGTGATCTCTCTCTGTCAAATAAATAAATACAATCTTAAAAATAAATAAATAAATAAATAAAATTGTAATCACAGGCAATTTTAGTAGCAGAACAAAAATAATACCGCAGTTTATTTCATTTCGCAACAGCAAAGTTACATAAGAAAACGTAGCTGCCATGTGAATATTTTATACTCAAATTAAGTTTTCATAAATTCAGAAGTGTGGTAAAAGCTTTGAGAAGCTTTGTTCTGCAGAAGACAAAATTAAGATAAAGTTAGTAATAGTAAAAAGAAAAATAAAAACAGTACTTCACACTCATGCAGCGCCTTCTACTCAGGGATCTCTAAGTGCTCGGAGATGCTACGGCAGGACCTACAGGTCTGCCATACAATAAAAGGCATTGAAGGTTAGATTAAGCCTGAACTATGGAATTGTTCTGCACCATAAAAGACAAAGTCTAGGAAAACAGATATCAACATACTAAAGCAGATAGTTACAGGCAGCAAAAATGAAATGTGTATCTAAATGAAGACAATTAAATTCTCATGGGAAAAAGACTTTCACACAAAAGGTTTTATTTTGTTTGGAAAAAGCGAACACACATATAACCCTTTGAAAAAAAGGAAAACGTATCCCTATTTTTTACAAAAGTGAGTAGTCTGAATCCACAAAAAAATAATCATACCTGGGATAACTTTATCAGAACAACTATCTTTAAAAAAAAACTGTAAGACCACTGCCCACAAACTACTCAAATCCCATGAAAAAGGGGGGAGGGGGAGTCACTCCTCAAAAAACGTATTACGGCTTTAGGGAAACAAAGTAAAGTTTAAAGTTACATTCGTCATACTAAAAGGCTAGATTAGTTAACAAAATTCTAGAATAGAAAATGGCATAAAATAAACCTTTCTATAAATAATAAACAATTTAACTTAAGAACAACTGTTCAAAGACAAGATCTTCAGACCATAGTAAAAATATTTGCCCTGAAATGAGAAATACCAGATATAATACTACAAAAGTACTATAGAAATATATGAATTATACAAACAGTGCTAGCAAGAGAGGTGCAGGGGATGTAATTTTTTGAAAGTAAGAAAAACACAAATGGGCTAAGTAGGGATGAATTCATGTTGTATAGCCTACCTAGTTCCAACTATGTAAGATATAAAATTGAGGAAATGAACATTTATCCAATTTCAAACATGATTAAGTGAAATCTCAGATCCAAAATATTATCAACAGAGTCAAATGTCATGACCATATTTAATGCTACATATACCAGAACTGTACTGTAATGAACATTAAGTACAAATACCCAATAGTGCAAAACAAATATCCCTTCTTTTTGAATAATGACTAACTGAACCATTCATTGAGCAGACTATTGAAAAGAAGAGTATTACCTTAAATGAGTTGAGGTGAAGAGAGACAGCAAGAGCAAAGGGCCTCTCTCTGAAGCTCAGTGTCACACTGCTCAGGCCATCTTTGCCTACCTGGGCCCACACCTACCATGTTCATATACCTTTAGGCTCCAAGCATATAGGATGTTCCTTCCACCTGAAATGCCTTCTGCTGACTCTCAACAAGTCTTATTTTATATAAAGTAAGTAAGACTTCTCTAATAGCATTTTTCATTAAAACTAATATTAACAGGTAAATGTGGCTTACAGACATTATACCACCCCATTAGTAGATGCTTTAAACACTAGTTAACGCTCATGCTTTCAGGTATTCTTTTCATCTTGTGTAAATTTTTAGGGCTTGGAGAAAGAATATAGTGGTGTAAGTTGAAGAAAGATCTACCGAACCATGATGCTGGAAAAGGCAAGTAGAGTGTGTTTGTTTGGTATTACTTCCCCTAAAATGCTGGAAGCTGGAATTGGTTAAAGCAGGCAATGAAATTCAGTTAACAGTCATATACACTGGTAGCTACAATCCCTGGCTTATCACTCCCTACCTAAGTAGTCACTTCATAGCACTATGTATCTAAATGAACAGCTTGGAGACGTGTATCTGAGACTCTCTAAAGAACAGGAAAATAGGTGAGACACAGCTAAGGCCTATTGGATCAGCCTACCACTTAAATATATACTTTGGGGCTCAAGGGTCATAACTTAGAAATATTTCTCACGGCTCTATTTTTTTTTTTAAATGAAACCACCTTTATTGTAATGTTTTACTGCAAACCTAATTAAAAAATACCTAAATGACAAGGCTTACTGGTAAAAATTATAAAGATACAAATGTCATAAAAATATTTGAAGGTGGTTGTTATTAAGGCTTCCTGGTGCACGTTTATTATCTGTAAAATGACTAAAACTGAACTGGAGTGTACAAATCTCCTAGCTCCTCACAATGTTACCCGCCAGTCCCACCCGTACTGCCAACTGCAACATAGCAAACACTAAGATATTCAGTGAAGACTTACTGAATGCGGAAATAGCTTCCTACATACTATTTTAAGACATTCACGTGATCGTTGAGAACTATTTTTCAAATTTTAACATCAAGGGAAAACAAAATAACAGTTAAATGCTAAGTCAGTAAGAACTATTTCTGAACACTAAAGGTATAGACTGAAATGATTACTTTCTAATTGCATAAAATATAATTAGTAAAACTAATACATAAATTCCATTCCCTAACAGATTAAAGAAAATCCCTAAAAGTTTGAGTCAAGCTTATTGTGGCTGTTCTTGTCTATTGTAGTTTTGCTCCACACAGAAGCTAAGTAAAACATTTATGATCTTTATAAACACAGATAAATACTTCTAAGAATTAATCTCTATCACTTTGCTTCTCGTATAAGACTAAGATTAAGAGAGAGTAAAATATTATTGAGCTATGTATTTTCACTGTTTGTTGAGTATCAGGTCTCCCCCCTGTCAGTCACATGACAGATTAGCCTCCTTAATTTTTTTATTGGCTTCCAATGGAAACCTGATTTACAGCCTTCTAAAACTGCCCCCAAACTGTGGAAGCTTACTATGGGCTACCTTTAGATGTCCACAGCTCATGACTAGCCCACAGCTATTTGAGAAGTTTATCTCTGGTGGGTGGTGTTTCAGAAAAACACTACCAAAAGCCATAAAAGAAAAAAAAATCATCACCACAAAAACAAATAAGGAAACTACACACGCTGGTACCATGGTGCCATTTAAAAGAAACAACATAGTTTTAATTTACCTTTCCTTCCAAGTTCAGCTGCTGCATTTCTTGGTCACTATTTCCTATTCCAATAAATGCACATGGTTGAGACTCTTGTTCAGAACAACCATCCCGTTCCATTTGTTCTTTTTTTTTCTTCCATCCACTGCCCATAAGATACACACAAGGAGGAGGGCAAAAAAACCTGAACCAATGGGGGAAACACACACAGATACACACCACACAAATACAAAAACAAACAATGCTATTAGATTTAAGAAAGCATTTCTTTTCTTCGAACATATGAATACAAAATTATACTGAACTGCGTTAAATAATCTCCTAATGAAACATTCTGGTGAAGCCTTCTGAAATGCAAATAGTCATGTACAGAGCGCAGAAATCAAGGCTTTCATAAAGATTACACTTGTTCAGTGCAGGTTTGTCTATATTCGAATTATGCACTCAATTACAACAGATACTTCTTTGAGCAGGGAGCATTCCTTTCATTTTAATGGAGCTCAGAATTCTGAACTATTGGAATTCAGTAAATCCAACAAAGTCTAAAGGGTTGCAGAAGATGACACACCACAAAAGAATCTGCAATTATTACTTGAGACCTACTTAAAATGACATATTAATTGATGGCATTATAGTTATGGCTATTACACTTAACTTTATTTGGTAATTAACCTGGAAAAAAGAATCAGAGCAACATCCAAAGTAGAAACTTCCAAAATAATAATAAAAGTAGAAGAATTAAAAGGAAAATGGACACTGAATTCCTGTGTTTTATGTATTTTATACCCTGAACACCTGGTGCAAGTGAACGACTGAAAGAACAATGCACTGTACCCTTTCACCTCACATTACCAACGGATTTGTTTTGCTAGCTGCCAAAAACCTGCCTTCAAAAATTCTTCCCACCTAGAGTAACTTCCTTATACAGTTGACCCCTGAACACTCTGGGGGTCAGGGGTGCCAACTCTGTATGCAGTCAAAAAAATTCATGTCTAACTTCTGACTCTCCCAAAACTTTACTAATAGCCTACTGTTGACCAGGAAGCCTTACCATTAACATAAAGTCAACACATATTTTGTATGTTATATGTATTATATATTGTATTCTTACAATAAAGCTAGACCAAAGAAAGTATTACTAAGACAAATCCTAAGAAAAAAATACATTCAGGATGCCTGGGTGGTTCAGTTCGTTAAGCCGCTGCCTCCGGCTCAGGTCATAATCCCAGGGTCCTGGGATCGAGTCCCACATTGGGCTCCTTGCTCGGTGGGGAGCCTGCTTCTCTCGCTGCCTCTGCCTGCCTCTCTGCCTGCTTGCGTGTACTCTCTCTCTCTCTGGCAAATAAATAAAATCTTTAAAAAAAAAAAAACCATTCATAAGACTATACTGTATTAACTGAAAAAAAATCTGCATAGAAGTAGAGCCTGAAGATTGAACCTGTGCCATGCAGCAGACAACTGCTATCTCATTTCTAGCAATTAAGAAAAATCTATTTCAGAGCCTAGGTCAAGCCCCTTATTTTACAGTTCAGACTCCAATCTAGTCCTTATGGAGAGCATAACTTGCTTTTGCTCAGTTATACACACTGATTTACGTACACTTTAAAACATTTATACCATGTCTTATCCAGGGGCCCAAAAACTCAAATACATACTCAAATAGTAGCTAAGTAAACTCAAATAGTAGCCAGGTAAGAAATTTAGTGGGTGAACCAGGTGTACAATAAGTAAGTTGGAATATCATGTAATTACTCAAAGAAGTAGGTTCCCTCCTTTCTTCAAACACACAGCCCTCATGGTAATTCCCACTTGCTGTATAGTTATGAATAAAGGAAAATTTTTCTTAATTCTTTTAAGCCCACTCTAAGAAAAAGAGGATCTTAAACGCAATGACAATCAGCCACTGGTGTGTGACTTGGATGATAAATAAGGCACAACAGAGACTAGCAAGCCTGTGAGTACACACCCTCTCAATCACTTTGCCAAACTACCTGCATGTGGGCCTAGAGTCACATCCTCCTACTGTTCAACAGATGCCTGAAATCAAATTTTAGATGAGATTCCCAATTTTAAAAATTTAGTGACGAATTTATGCTTTTTAACACTTTGCAGGCCAACAGCACACAGGCTTAAGAAAACAACAACAAAAAATGTGTACATGTGCCTACTTGTGCGTATGTGACACATGGACAACACCAGGCTGGATTTGGTCTCAGCCCTTCCTAAAGGTAGTTAGTATCTCCTTCTTGTTTGCTTTCTCCCCTTAGCACCTACTATAATACTGACTGAATTGAATCAAAATTAAATAATATCCACTTTTTGCTCAACTCTAAAGACTACTTTAGAAGCAATTTATATTAATTTATAAGAAGTGAGCTGGGTTTATATATCATTCATTAATTCACTAAATTATTACATCCCTGGTCTGTATCCCTACTGTATCAGGCACAGGGAATAGTAGGGGGAAAAAAAAATTCCTGTCTTGATGGAATTCACACTCTAATAGGAGTGACAATTTAAAAAACCTAAATGTGTAAAATGGCTTATATATTCTGTGAGCTGGTGATAAATACTGAGGGAAAAAATTAAGCAGATAAGGGGTACTTAAAATGTAGAAGACCTGGGTGGCCAGGGAAAGCTTCCTTAAAAAGGTGACCCTGAGTCACAATCTAAAACCACGGGTAGCTGGGTGGGAGCATTTCAGCTGAGGCAAGAGAGAGTGGAAAAGCTCTAAAGTAGGAAGGACTAAAATGGACCGTGTCTAAACAAACACGGATCAGTGTGGCTGTAGCTGAGAAGAGAAGATGAAGCCTGGATAATGGAGAAGTAGACCAAGTAGGGCCTGGAGGTCAAGCTGAGTAAGGAGGGAAGCCTTTCAAGTCTTCCCATATTTATCTAAACCAGTAAAAAGGAAGCAGAGCAGCTTTCATGCCTGCATACTCTCACTGTGGCCATGGACACAGAGGTCACAGCCGAGGTAGTGGGCTCAGCTCCAGGTCACTGCAAGTTTGGAGGGATGCCTGGATTAGCCGGCTAGTTCAGGAGTTGGCTCAATTCAAGTCTACACCAGGGATCTTTCTGACCTCTAATGCTGGGAGCCACCCAATGCTTACTATGGCACAGACTCAAATACCTAGCTGGCACACTACTGGGAGGCTGAGAAGGCATCAATTTAGGAAACTTGTCTCCTATTAGTGTTTTCTATTGAACACTGCTGATATTAAGACTCCTTAGTAAACTGACCAGCTATAAAATTCAAAGAGCGGTGCTTTAGTAGAGTATACCAGACGTGGAATTCAAATCTCAAGTTATCATAAAAGATAACTTTTAGGAGCACCTGGGTGGCTCAGTGGGTTAAGCCTTTGCCTTTGGCTCAGGTCATGATCTCAGGGTCCTGGGATCGAGCCACACATGGGGCTCTCTGCTCAGCGGGGGCCTACTCCCCCCTCCCTCTCTGCCTGCCTCTCCGCCTGCTTGTGGTGTCTGTTAAATAAATAAACAAAATATTAAAAAAATTTTTTTAAAGGATACTTTTATTTCATATCTGAAAAATATAAAGAGGGCTAAAACTGTACAAGATTGGGTAGTGCTGGTTTTCTCAAGAGTACTGTGATAAAATGGCATAAACAAGGTATAAAATTAGGATCACAAGCTATTCTTTATCACTTAAAACTCGGACCAAGATTCTATATTGAAAATGCTTTCCAATCATGTAATAAATAAGAAAAAAAGGAGACTCTTCACAAATGCCTCTGAATTAGCCTTGTTTTTTTTTTTTAATCAACTCTACAATTCAGAGAAGTCATGATATAAGAAAACAACAAATCCAATACGATCTAAATAGGGACTATTTCTATATAATGTGCTGATGAAATTATATTTTAAACAGCCCAATATTGCCACCCCTTAGGAAATAGCTAATGAGTCAGGTCTGTATTTCTAGACCTCAGTAGTAATATCATCAAATAGAAGATAAGCATAAATACAACAAAAGAACACAGACAAAAGAAAGGAAATTAAAGGGAGTGAGGATTAAAAAAAAGGCCACCTAATTAACAGAAAAAAATTAAAATACACCTTATAATGCCGTGTGCAATCAATGATTTTTTGAATTTGGGCAACTGTTCAATACATACCAAACACACAGTGAAAAGTTTGACTAACGAGTGGCCACCTTGCAGAGTTTAGCAGCTGCTATAAAAGATTACCCTATGAAACAATGTGCCTTGATTTTCTAGTATTTCCTATGGCTCTTAACTAGCAACTATGGCAAACAATGCTGTCTTTCTGCCACTTGGTGGCAATATGCACACATTTACAATGTTATTCATTTCCTAGTTTAAACAATCAGTCTTTATTTTCAAAGAATGATTCAACAACTTTTTCCTCAAACCCTGAGATGAGGTCTGGAAAATACCTTACAGACTCAAAGAAGCCTTTTTAGTCAGCCCAATACACAAAATAGGTTAGGTTAGACAAAATCCAAACATCATTTACGTTATCTGACCTTTGCAGAATCATTATCCTTTGATAATTATTCAATCCAAAAGCACCAAAATAGAAACTTTTTTGCACACCAAAGTTACCTCAATTAACACACATTCTCAGTATGACTTGAGGAGCATCACCTCATTGTCTACATGGTTTTACTGTCGCCTCAACAGTATCCCTACCACCTTCATTACTGCTTAAAGACTTCCGCTGACACAAATTTGAAGGAACACTAATACGTCAACTGTAGTTTCCCCATCTTTAATGAAAATTTTCCTCTAGACAAAACCATCTTTTTAAAAGTCTATTTTTTTTAACCTAGAATAACCTTCTTTAATGAAAAAGTAAAACTAATCACTAACATCAGTGGGATAAAAAAAATAAATATTCGTTATTAGGCATCGAAGTCAGTATCAAGGACAATTTAAAATTTGAGGATAAATTTTCCTGACCTAGTATTTCTAGCTTCATTCTCTGGAGTTATTTTATACGCCAAGAAGACTGTGGTCATGTCCCCAGGTTACCTTGTGCTTAATGCCTTAGTAGCTTTTCAGAAAGGCCTGAATCTGGATCAACAAGAAAGGGGGCAGATCTTACTCTTTCCACCATGTACGCCACCAGTGAGTAAAGGGCCATACTTCATCCAGGAGGCTGGAACCTCATGAGCAGTCCCTTACTGCTAATCCTTTTTAAAAATCAAGTAATTTTAATAGGTTTCCATCTTTGTATATAAAATGAATCCATGTCTACTCTGAAATTTTAATAATTCAATAAAAAATTTCATTTGAAAATTTAAAATTATTAATTTAATAATATAAACGTATAAGAAATAAAGGAAAATAGTTACTCTGGCCTTTTCATTATTATTTCTTCAGTCTTTGGAAGCTAGAAGCTTAGATTCTTCAAGCTCTCCTTATCTCCTGTTTTAGACAGGCCAGACCATAACCAAATAAAGAGGAACTGAAAAGGAAGGCAATCACAACAAAGGGTAACCTTTAAATCACCTACTTGAGGAGCCACTACAGCTTTGTACTCACTTCTTTTCTTTTCTTTTTTAAAGATTTTATTTATTTGACAGAGAGAGAGAGAGACAGTGAGCGAGCGCACAAGTAGGCTGACTGGCAGGCAGATGGAGAGGGAGAGGGAGAAGCAGACTCTCCGCTGAGCAGGGAGCCTGATGTGGGGCTAAATCCCAAGACCCCTAAGATCATGACCTGAGCTGAAGGCACTGGCTTAACCAACTGAGCCACCCAGGTGTCCCTCACTTATTTTCAACAGTAAATAACAAGCAGGAACCTTATTTGGACTTAGGCATAACTGTTTAAGCAGTTGTTCTTTTGTGCTTTCCCCACAGGGCCTCAGTTATCCAGTATTAAATGACATAACAACTTCCCAAATTCCCAGGAAAGATCCTTTTGCATAGTACCTGGCACCTAATTTGCTAACCAAAATAAAGAATAAAATGAATTAATGATTGAATCCAGTTGTACCAAAATGCACCTTCAAAATCCCAGAGCAAGAACACCATCGCTGCAGTAAACACACATCTACTCCCATTTCCATCAGATGCAGCCCAGGCTCACTCAGCTGATGGTAAAGGAATGACCTAAGGCAAAGTTCACAAACTTTGTGCTTTTTTTTTTTTTTAATTTTTAAATTTATTTGACAAAGAGATCACAAGTAGGCAGAGAGAGAGGAGAAGCAGGCTCCCTGCTGAGCAGAGAGCCTGCTGCGGGGGCTCGATCCCAGGACCCCGAAACCATGACCCGAGCCGAAGACAGAGGCTTAACCCATTGAGCCACCCAGGTGCCCCAAACTTTGTGTTCTCAAGGCATCTTTACCTCCTCCACCTTCAAGCCTACTCTGTGTGACCAACACTCAGATACAAAATGAAAAGCTATGAAAATTTGGGCAATAAAAAGAATATGAAATTTGAAGTTATAGTCCCAGCAGTTCTAATCCTGGCTCCATCGACTCCTAAACTAAGAGGAACCTGGGGATATTTAAAGTTTCTGATCTTTAGTTTCCTCAGTAACAGAATGAGGATTGTTAACATGCTGACTTTACAAGATTATTCTGAGGATTAAAATTTTAAAATATCTGTAAGGCATTTCCAGTCTGGTCCAAGTCAGGAACTGAATAAAAGGTAAGTGTTTTTTCTTCCGGTTTATTATGAGGTGCAAGGCTGGCCTACTGGACTCATCAAATACTGAGGGTGTTTACTTGCTCTGTTTCTCCAACAATCTGCTCTACATATGTATACACATTCAATTTCATTATTAAAACAATAAAAAAAGAATATCCAGTATCGACTTCATACAAAAAAGGAGCCACTATCTTGACTTGACTCTGTCCCAAACTGTAGATACCAACTTCTTCCCATATTTAATTCTAAATCAGATGGCTAAGTTTTATTAGTAAATGAAGATAAAATAATCAGGCGTTTTGTGAGCTTCAATAGGAATAAGAGCAAACACTTTGGCAGAATGAGTCCTAAATCTTGCTTGCATTTGCTCATCCTATTTGAGGATAAAGTTATTAATTAAACAGCTTCACCATGCATCTCAGCTTGGATTGAGAGGACTTTAAGAAAGAGACCTCTAAACTTTCTTCCAGCATAGAAATTAATCACAGTTATATTTCACTCCTCTTATGCATTATGTTAAGTTTTCCTTTATCTCATAAACTCTAAAATACCAGTCATCCCTTTCAACCCAACACTCAAGCCTGAATTTTCATTCCTTCTCACACTTCAGCTTGGGGCCTTTCTGCACAATCCAAAAAATCTTTCATCTTCCCCTGCAAGCAGCCTTCATTCATGAAATAGTTAATGCAGCCTCAAAGAAGTCTCAAAGACAAGAAAATTCCAGCAACCAAATGAAAAAATAAATAGCTAAAGTCCATAATTATATACCCCAAATGCTGAAATTCATAAGATACTGCAGCAAATACTAAATATGAAGATCACTTTGTTATACTTTAATTCTGTGAATCCAACTTCCAGGTTAGTTCTGTAGTGTGTGAGTACAGACTGAGTACCAACTCAGTGTTGCCATTTTTCTTAACCTGAATAGGCACAGGGTCAAGGTGGAGAGCTTTATAATCACTTTATAATCACTCCATGGTTCAATTCAGGTATTTATTTTAGCCTTCTCCTTTTCAAAAGTACTTTGGGCGGGGGGGGGGGGGGGTCACATGTTTATAAAACTACGTTTTCCACCAAAAGGAGAGCTATTTTTTGAATGAGCTAATGCACCACAGAAATACTTAAGGGAATATCATATAGGCCGCCCCCCCATCCTGGCAAACTATGGATTATTTCCTTTCATGACATCAGAGATCTAGCCAGATGATCTTTACTAAATATGCCACAGTTCACTTTGTTTCTCCCCTTCAATAGAGACAAAGCCCCTATTTTTCACTTTGTACTTGGAAACCGACCCAATAAAAGAAGCCACCTTCTAACTTGTATATTAATACATCACTTGCAAAATCATGTGATAGCTACAATTAACTACCCATCAGAAAAACAATAATCTTACCTTTTTTCATTTCCATATGACTTCTGTGCAACTTTTGCATGAAGAATAAGTACTGTTTGATCCCCTCGCTCTTTTAAGTAATTTCGCATAGCTTCTCTAAAATAAAATATAAATATTACTATTACAGGGGTAAGATTTAGAATATTACTATGCTCTGTGATGAAAAGAATGATTAAATATATTTTTAAATAAGCAAATATAAAAATGAAAACAAAAAAGCAGAACAAATCCAATAACTAAATTTAAAGAATATTATACAATGGGACAATAAATATTGTTCATCTTCGACTCCATATTTTATCCTTTAAAAGAAGAAACTGTCAAAAAAAAAAAAAGAAGAAGAAGAAGAAACTGTTGTCCCTCATTCCTGGAATTTATGATATAACTGAACTAAATCACAATTACAACTTCTATAGAATAACTAGTATCATTATATACATTGCTTACTTTACTTTCAACTGTCTGCAATATGACATGCAACACTTTTATATTTAATAATCTAATTCCCACCACCACCACCAGTGCCATCTCCCCAGCTACTAGGATCAGTACTTTGCAATGAATACAAGGCCATAACAAATCATTAGGTCACCCAAACTTATTACATGTACTATTATTACATGTTCTTAAAATTAACAGCCTTATATGAAGACTATGAAAAGACTATCATGTGTACACAAACACACAATTACCCTGGAGGGTGTTACCGAAGACATAACAAAATTTAATGAAGGTTAATTCAAATTAGTGAAAAACTAAAATAAATTTTGGGAAAAAATAATGTTAATTATTTGGTATACAAACTACTTCAACTGCCCATTATGCATAAGCTGCATAAAAACTCCACTGTCTGAAATATATTTATTCTCTCAATTATTTTGCTAAGCAATACAAGAGTATGCAAGGTCTACACAGATCAAACAATTCTGAATCTGCAGAGTCCCATTTCTTTAGATGTTTTACACATTATGAAATTAAAGCAAAAACAATCAACAAGCACTTTTAATGCATTAAATGTTGTTTTATTTATACTGTAAATAAAAGACAAATGTATTAAGAGGACAGCTATGCAGTAACTACATTATTAAATGTAGGGAGTTCCAGACTTCTAGCATGTAGAAAGTGGGTTGGGACAAATCATTTCACCTCACCCAGTCAAATAATAATGCAGACCTAACACAGAGTGGTTGTGGGGATTAAATGAGATAATCTAGATGGCAGCATGTGCGGTCACTTACTGAAAACCTGCTGGCTGTGAGGCAGGGCAGGTAACACTGAGATCCAATAGCTTGAGAATTAATCCCTACTGCTGACAAGGAGCTTAAAAGTCCAGTGAAGACAAGAGCTTGGAAAACAAATTGTAATAAAATACATGACTCAGTCATAGGAACAAAAAGCACCACTAAGGGAATATTTGTGTCAAGGAGGGGAAGGGTGACAAAGAACTACAGTTAACTCTTGAATGATGTGAAAGTTGGGAGAGCCAGCACCCTGCACAGTCAGAAATCTGCATGTAATTTTTGACTTCCCCCAAACTTAACTATTAAGAGCCTGCTGTGGACTAGAAGCCTTCCCAATACCATAGTCGATTAGCACGTATTTTGTATATGTATTATATACTGGATTCTTATAATACAGTAAGCTAGAGAAAAGAAAATGTGACTAAAATCATAAGGAAAATCCTGTACTGTACTGCATTTATCGGAAAAAAAATCCACATATTAAGGGGAACCATGCAGTTCAAACCCATGTTGTTGTGCAAGGGTTAACTATATACGCTAGGAAAAATTTCTTAGAAGAGTTAAATTCAAAAGGAAGAGGAGAAGACACAGGAAGTGGGAAGAGGAAAGAAGAGGGCATTCCAGTATCTGGGAGTGGTACATACAAAGACACCAGAGACCCTGCACATTCCGGTACATGGAGATTTAGGCTGAGGAATAAGGTAGACACAACAACAAAACAGCAGCCAATATTTCTCGAGTATTTACTACATGCCAGAACTAAGCATCTGATGTGCACTGCTTCATTTAATCCTCATAAACCAGAAAGGTAAGAAGATTCTTAAAACCACTGTGAATGTCTTGCCCAGTGTGTTGCAGTTCATGGCAGTTGGGAATTGAAACAATTCTTTAAAATTCAAAAGTGAGCCATGCCAGTGAGGAAAGGGGACACAGTGGGTAGAGTCCAGGCGTGAAAGGCTCATCAAACCCCTTGAAAATGTGACATTCGTAAACTTACATACTAATTCCAAAAGTTTAATTCAAATATCACTCTGTGATAGACGATAATAAAAGTGGTACCAAGTAGTAAAATTTTTAAGAGACCTGGGGGGAAAAATTAAATGTAAATAAATAAATAAATAAATAAAATCCTTCTCTTTGAGAATTGGGAGAAGATCATCATTTAATTTTATCCAACCCCCCTTCTAGAAAAACACAGCGCTACGGAATCTGGATTTTCAATCTAGACAAAAAGGCAGTGAGAGATCTTTAGGTTTTTAAAACATTCAATTAATTTCCCTTTTAGTGGTGGAATAGAGAAAGGATTAGAAAGCACTGAGACAAAACAAACTGAAAAAGAGGTAAGAGAAGATAGTAGGAGGGAAGATGGAAAGACTTGCTAACTCTATCTTTTGTTCTGGGAGAAGTGGGTGTAGATTAATAGATTCTGTTCGATAAATGGGAATTCTGAAGTTTCCCTGACTTCCAGGCTCTAAGTACTCAATAGGGTGTTGGAAATTCCCATCTGTAGTTCCCGAGACAAATATGGGGAGCAAAAGTGGGGCCTGCTGGTATGTAGTTCACACATGAAGCCACCACAGTGAATACAATCTCCCAGAAAGAAAGTACAGCAACAGGAGAGTCAAGAAGAAAATGTATAAAAAGAAACAGTGAAGAACCAGTAAAGGGCAGAATTGCTATGGAAGGGGACAACCTTGAAAGAGGGTAAGAATCAAAAGGTTAAGATGCTGCAGAGGTCAAGGTTATTTTATTTGTAGCAAGAAGTCTAACAGATGCCAGCTAACAGGAAGGCTTACAAATTATTTGTAAAATGAAAAGTCACTGTAACATCTTAATGGTAAGAAGAGAGCCATAATTATCTGGCAACACCCTCAAAGAAATGGCACAAAGCAGCCGACTATGGACAAGTAAAACGACAGAAGATCAGCATCAAAGGACCAGCTGTGGTGGAATCCATAAATGATGGTACCAATTCCCACCAGCATTCCAAAGCTGGGAATACAGACAGCATATTCTCAAAGCTGCTGAGTACTGGATAAGAGGTACGGCCTGGAAAGGATAATGATGATAAAGTATATAAGGTGTTGTCAGTGACTAATCATAGAGTTCAGCGTGGAGAAGGAACCAAGAGCAAAGTCAGAAGGCCAGTATCTTGACAAAACTGGTGGAGAAGTCCAGTTCTTGGCATAGAAACTTGAGAAGTTGCTATGTACTTGGAAAGAAAAATTTTAAGTAGCAATTTTAAGTATATTTCACTCCACTATAATCTATTTACATCTATAATCTCTATTAATCACTCAGCAATTACTTGGCATGTTTGTCTTTCCAAACAGAACACAAATTCTCTAAGACACACTATTACGCATATTTTAGAACTGGGAGAGAGGTTAAACACCCAGAATTCAAACTTAGGTAGTCCAACTCTCAAGGAAAAAATTATACTGTCGGATACTTTGCAACAGTTAAAAGCACAGCTTTGCTGTGAAACATACATGCACAAAGTCTGAGTCTTAAATCTTGTCCTTTACCAAGCCTGAGTTTTGCCTGTAAAATAGATGTGTACATATATATTTAAATTAAGTTATTAGCCTGACTAACTTATACCAAGTGTCAGTAAACTCTTCTATTACTACTATTATTCTCTGAGAAGAGGGTAGGGAGTAGTAGGGCAAGGCGTGGCAGCACTTCCACTGAAGTTTGAGAGCAAACTTGAAAAGGGCCTGGAGGTAAATGATCAGGCATGTCACCTGACTTGCAAGGCGCACTGTCTGTGGGCATGACAGGGAAACCTTACATTTACCCATTTTCCCCCCATTAAAGATTTATAGGGAACCTATATCCCGGCACTGGCCATCATGCTAGTTGCTCATACTGGAAGTAGCTGTGTACAATTATGATTGTTGACAAAAGATTTCAGAATCTCAAGTTGTTTATGTGAGTGAAAGATGACAGTTCCACTTTTCATCCTCTCCCTTCACATTTATAATACGAATTCTTGAAAAAGCAACAAGAACCTTCAGAAAGCCATTAATAATAGATGTCTTGTGACTAATTTGCCAAATAGCTTCTTTCAGCAAGGAAAAAAAGCCCTCTGCTTCCTTAATAGAATATCAAACCCATTTTTCTGGTAATTAAAGCTTGATCCTTTCATCCAGCATTCTTAAGGAGTCATAACAAACAAAGCCGACATATTCCAAAGACACACAATTAAATAATAAGGCCCACAGAATGCCAGTCCAGTCCATGTGCCTTTCATCCAAACAGAGTAGGTTTTCACCAACAGGAGAGGATTTCAGTTTCAGCACTGCTGACAACCTGGGCAAAACAATCCTTGCTACAAGGAGACTCTTCTATGCACCGGAAGGAGTTCAGCAACATTTCTAGCTTCTACCCATCTGAAGCCAGCAGCACCCTTCCTCAAACTATGAAAACCGAAACTGTCTCCAGATACTGGCAAATGTGAGGGGTCTGCAAAGGGGAGGTCACCTGGGTTGAAAACCACTTGTTTAGAAAAAGTCAAAAGTATTCCAATTAAATGGCAAAATCATCTGCTGTCTTTTTAAAAAAGAATAAGGGAAATTTTATCATTGGAAAACATAGTCTAGGTATTGTAAGAATCTTACTAATAAAATTACTATTCTGTATTACTGAATTGTTAAAAAGAATCACAAAGTTAAAACTCATAATTTCTTGGAAGAGTTACTATTCTAATGAGTTTGAAGTATATTCTTTGTTAATTTCATTTAATGATTCCTTAGAACACAAAAATATTCATTCTGAATAAAAACCAATTAAAAATTATTTGAAGAACACTGGGTAGCAACTACTTTTCAAAGAGTCTGCTTACTCAAAACACAGACGCTTAATGTTTAGAAAAGCGGAAAAATTTGTTTTTATCACTATCTTTACTAACATGAAATCCTGGCAAGTGCCATGCTAGGTTAGTATGTTCAAACTGCTTGTTAATGTATTTGTCCCTTTTTGGCTGTGTTTTCCTTTATAAATTTGAAACTTTTTTTTAATAAAGTTTTTTTTTTTTTTTTTTGGACACAGAGAGGAGGAAGCAGAATCCCTGCTGAGCAGAGAGCACGATGTGGGGCTCGATCCCAGGACCCTGTGATCATGACCTGAGCCCAAGGCAGAAACTTAACCCACTGAGCCACGAGGCGCCCCAAATTTGAAACTTTTTATACTACAAACAAAATTCATTTTTAAAAAAATGTCCTTATGGTGCTAATTCCCATTCTTCTATAAAAGCCCCTTACTCTACACTCATTTACCTCCATGTTTGCGCCAAGGGACTAATATGTGATTTACACTGTGTGTGTCTGTGTGTGTGTGTGTGTGTGTTGGTGGGGTGGACATATGAACTGGGAGCAATCACAGCTACAGCTCCAACTACTCTAGGAGGGAAGTGACCCACAAGGTAGGGAAGTCTAGTCATCCTACCAACAGGCTCAGTCCCCATATTTCTCAAATTAGATATCTGTCACTTCTAAAATCCAAATAATAGAAGTTTCAACATGAACTATCTTATAGAAAAGAAACCCATTTATACAAGAGCCACAAACATTTTAGAGAGCTGAAGAGCACACTTTGGGAAATGGACCAAGGTTTAGAAAACCATGCCAGCAGTCTGTTTCCATAATCCCTAGGAACTAAAAATGCCTTTTATATTTAAAGGATTGTGGAAAAGAAAAGGAGATAAATATCATATGGACCTCAGATCCTAAAATACATGCACTATTTGGCTCTTTACAGAAAGCATTTGCTGACCCCTGCATAGGCAATAAAAAACAAAAAGATAATTTTAAAAGAAAAGTTGTAAAACAGAATGAATAATGACATTCTGATTTGTTTAACCAATTAAGTATATCACATGGCTGACATTTAATACAATTATTTAAAAAAACTCTTCCTCGAAACTGGACTTGGGGACACTTGATAGCCTGGAATCCTCAACCGGACTCTTCTCACCTCTCCTCTGGACTGTTGCCAGGAGGTGTCCAGACTCATGCCTCCAGCCCCCAGGCCCCAACCCCCACTCATGGAGCTGCCCCATTTCTGTCAGATTTCCGGGGTAGTCCATCACATCATCACAGACACCACTTTTCTTTTTTCTTTTTTTTAAAGATTTTATTTATTTATTTGACAGACAGACATCACAAGTAGGCAGAGAGGCAGGCAGAAAGAGGGGGGAAGCAGGCTCCCTGCTGAGCAGGGAACCTGACTCGGGGCTCGATCCCAGGACCCTGAGATCATGACCTGAGCCGAAGGCAGAGGCTTAACCCACTGAGCCACCCAGGTGCCCCACAGACACCACTTTTCAAAGAGAGCTCCACAACAGTTACAATTTGCAATGGAGAGTGCTCTACTCAAAGAAGTTTTAGAGCAACTTGTTAACATAAAGTTAAAACCAATTCTTTCACTGCAGGCTATTCAGTCTTAAACAAATCTTCAAGAGAGGGTACCTATAATACAGTACTGACCCAACTATCAAACCAGACCAAGATCTCTCGTTTTTCCCTCAAGTGCCAGTTTTGAAAATGACTATCTAGGGATAGGGCTAACAGTCTGTTCTCATAATACTAAGGAAACATTAAGGATGCTACACTAGGTTTCTGTTATCTATTGGTGACCAAGGCCAAACAACAGCATATAGATCATGTTCATAGGAGAATGCTGGCAAATCTCATTCCATTCCATCTTGTAATAAAAATAAAATGAACAACCCATACGTAATTCTATGAAATTCTAAGAAAGTTGATACAGAGGTAAACTGCTTTAAGTCCTGTCTCACAGCTATGAGACAAATCCTTTCATAAACTCTTGTCGTTTTTATTCCCCCTCCCAAATAGACAAAGCCATTACATTGTAAGGACTGAGTCATCATCACTAATAGAATACTTCTGTGTCCTATTATTTTAAAGTGTCTGTTTATTTAAGTTTATTTTGGAAACACTACTTAAGGCTTTTCCCGTGTAGAGAAAAATCAGACTTGAGGATTTTGATAACATGTAATAGTAGGGAGTACTGAAATTCAAAGGTAGGTCATCATCTTGGTTCTCAGATATCTAGGCCTGGTTGATTTAAACTTGGCTCCTCAAATCCCAAGGCCCACGTGGATCCTTCCTATTCCAGCTCATTTTCCTCTTCCCCCAAGATGCCCTACAAACATATGACTGGCCTAAGTAAAGTTGGATACTAGTTGCAACCACTTTTATATGAATTATTTACCACTTACAAACTAATTATCTGACTCAAAACCATATAGTGCAAAGGTCACACATTACTATCAGTGTATATTTAACTTCATGGTTTTATTTTACTATAAACCCAAATCTGTTTCATTTTGACTTAGTTCATATGGTGTTTGCTACTCATGACTGTCTTATGAAAAAGTAAAAGGAAAATCCGTAACTGGATTAAAACATGAATATTGTATTCTGTAATATAAAATGTAAAGTAACCTCTGATTTCTAGAAGAGAACCAAAGCAGACATTATTCGGAGCTAAGTCAATAAAACAAAATGGATGAGTCTCTTGTCACAAACTGAAGGGGATGGATCATAAACAGTCATAGCAAATAGCGACTTTAGCTATAAGCCAGGGCAGACAAGGAGAATACATTGCTTTAAGAGTTTCTCATTAGGCACTGGTGAACTGCTTCTCTAAACTGCATGCTATGGACAAGAAAGAAGAGATTCAAAAAGAAGAAAATAGGGGCTCACTCAACGACAAAAGAATCCCAAAATTAATACACAAGTATTTACAAAATATACATAACCTGTGTTGAAGTAAACAACACATACGGAGGTTAAATCTTAACTGTCCTCTTAAGATGTTATGCCTTATTCTGAGACAACCCAAAAATAAGCCAAGGAAGAGCCTGGCAACTATGTTTTTCCATAGTGTGACCAGGAGAGTAATGGAGGTATGTGTAAGTACAGTGAGAAGAGAGGTATGGTCGTGAGAGCAAGGAGGACTGGGCTTCAAAAAAAAAAAAAAAAACTTTATGAAGGAAACCCCAATAGTATATGAATTCAAGCAAATACATGAGTTAGTGGATACCAATCTGCAGTATCGCAGAGGGGAAGAAAGTTAAGAGTACAGGACTTTGAAGGTTGTCTTTAACTTAAGCACATTTAAAATTCCAGCTCTAACCTTCTGATTATTGACAACACGGCAAAGTCTCTTGGTACAATGGCATCTTAAGTTGAATAACATCTATGTTTTCTAAAAGCATGTGTTACAGTGCCACTCGAAGTCATAATGGCAGAGCTCAGACACACTCTCACATAAGGCACGGACGGGCACGCTCACTGTAATCTATTCAGCATTCCTGGAGAATGACACCTAGTTGCACTGCAACTAGTATTTTCACTGATGACCCCAGGTTCAAAATGAGAAGCCTCCACAATAAAAGAACAACTGTTTCTATACATCAATATAAGGTCTGGTTATTCTGTTTTGTGTTTGAATCCACAGTCAGTTATACCTGTGAGCCTCATGAAGGGGATTATTTAAAAGAGAGTAGGATGCCCTTGTAAGTTAGCACTCAATTGCTTCTATATATCTATATATAGATATATAAATATATAGATATATAGATATATAGATATATGTTTCTGAAAGAATGTCATATTCAAAAGAAAAAAAGTGAACTGATAATAATGCTGAGTAGTAGTACATGGTGTTAATTACCCTTATCAAAAATTTACATTTTGTGTAGGTAGAACTATGCTTTAAGCACTACCCAAAACACTGTCCTTTAAATAAAAAGGTAATTTTTAAATACTGCTTAATGTGAAAGATAAGGGTAAGGACAGAATAGGGTAGTTTTAAAAGATTTATTTTTTTAAGGGATCCTCTCTGAATTAGTTCCCTACCTACCCACATCACAATTAAAAGAGATATAAAATTCCTTTAAAAACATTAAAAAAATTTTTTATTTTAGAGAGAGTAGGAGAGAGAAAGCATGCCGCAGGGGAGGGGTAGAAGGAGAGGAAGAAGCAGGCTCCCCACTGAGCAGGGAACCTGACTCGGGGCTCCATCCCAGGATCCTGGGACCATGACCTGAGCAGAAGGCAGATGCTTAAGCCAACTGAGCCACCCAGGTGCCCCTAAAAACATTTTTAATAGAATAAAGGACACTAAAGTTTTCCTAATAGTGAAAACTCTTTAAAGGAAAAATGGGAAAATATGATTAAAAGGAACCAGAGGAAACCTATATTTGCTATACTATCAAAAGGGAAAACTTCCTGCTTCATTTTTAACTTTGGGCTTAATATTAAATTTTTATCACAGAATTGGACACTGATTTCACATTCCAATTTTCTGTTTGATACAAAATGTTTTATTAAATTTGCTTTATATTAGCTTGGATAACAAAGAATAAGGAGGGCCTGGGTGGCTCAGTCAGTTAAATGTCTGACTCTTGATTTCAGCTCAGGTCATGGTCTCAGATTGAGCCCTGTGTTGGGCTCTGTGCTGGGCATTCAGCCTGCTTAAGATTCTTCCTCTTCTTGGGGCACCTGGGTGGGTCAGTGGGTTAAAGCCTCTGCCTTCGGTTCAGGTCATGATCCCAGGGTCCTGGGATCAAGCCCCACATCGGGCTCTCTGCTCAGCAGGGAGCCTGCGTCCGTGCCCCCCCCCGCCGCCCCCCCGCCACCGCCTGCCACTCTGCCTACTTGTGATCTCTGTCTGTCAAATAAATAAATAAATTAAGTAAATAAATAAGATTCTCCCTCTCCCTGTGCCCTCTGCCTCTCTCTCTCCCTTTCTAAAAAATAAAAATAAAATAATTTTTTAAAAAGATAATAAAGGATTACAATCTGTAAGTTCATTCTCTTTTCTTAAAAAAGATTTAAAAAGAAAGGCTTAACTGAATTCTCCCCCTAGAAGATACACTAATTCCTTTTAAGGTATTTTTAAAGGACAAAGCTAGTAAAATCTTTTACACCTTTACTGAAATTTAATTGAAACAATAAAACATATTCATTTTCAAGTGTATGGTTGGATAAGTTTTGGCATATGGATACACCGTCAACCACAATCCAGATGAAGATAGTCATCATTCCCAAGTTTCTCTTCTGCCTCTTTGTAATCCCTCCTCTTACCCCTCCCTGTCCCCAGGAAACCACTGGCCTGGCTTTGCCATTATAGATTAGTTTCCATTTCCTAGAATTTTATACAAGCGGAATCATATAGTAAATAACCATTTTTTTCTGACTTCTTTTGAAAACTGACCATAATTAGAAGATTTATCTATGTTGTTACGTATACCAACAGTTCATTCCTTTTACTGCTGAACAGAAATCCATTGTAGTATATGCCACAATTTGTTGATCACTCACTTACTGGTGGATGTCTGGATTATGCCTGTTTGGCTATTGTAACCAACAATACCGTAAACATCTGTGTTCAAGTCTTTGTATTCACATTATGTCTTAATTTTTCTTGACTAAATATGTAAAAATGGAATGAATGGCTGGGCCATTCAGTAGGAATATACTTAACTTTTTAAGAAAGTGTCACGTTATTTTCCAATGTTGTTATACTACTTTACATACCCACCACCAGGGTGTAAGAGTGTTAGCTGTTCTAACACTATCTCTTCATGGTCTTTTAAGGTTTTTTGTTTTTATAAATACTTTATTTAGTTATTTATTTGACAGAGAGAGGGAGAGACTACAAGCAGGGGGAGCAGCAGAAAGAGGGAGAAGCAGGCTCCCACTGAGCAGAGAGCTCGAGGTGAGGCTCAATCCCAGGACCCTGGGATCATGACCTGAGCCAAAGGCAGACACTTAACCCACTGAGCCAGCCAGGTGCCCTGCTCTTTCATTGTGGTCTTACTCTGCATATCTTCAACTGTTATTTGCCATATATATACACTGTCTGGAGTATCTGCTCAAATCATCTTCCCATTTAAAAAAGAGGTTATTTCCTTATTATTGACTTTTTGGAGTTCTTTTCATAATCTGGATACAAATGCTTTATTCCTAATTTAGATGAAGTAAAATTTATCCATTTCTTTCTTTCAGAGACAGTGCTTTTGGTGTTATATCTAAGAAATCTTTGTCTAACCCAACATCACAAAGATATTCTCCTACATTTTCTTCTAAAAGCTGTATAATTTGAAGTTTCATATTTAGGTATAATTTTAGCTAATTTTTATATATGGTTCTAGACACGGGTCATAGTTAGTTTGTGTTTATGTGTATGTAAATGGTAGGGACGTATGGATATCCAATTGTTCCAGAATCCTTTGTTAAAAACCCTTCAACTAAATTGCTTTTGCACCTTGACTGAAGACTATACATCACAAGAACTGCTTCTAGCTACTACCTATTACAGTGATCTACCTTGGCTATCTTTCTGTCAATACCATCCTAGATTACTGTATATAGCTTTCTACTAAGTTTTGAAAACAAGTAGTCTAAGTTCTTACTGCTCTTTTTCAAGCTTGTTTTGGGTAGTTTGGTTGTTTGCATTTACATATAAATTTTAGAAACAGCTTGTCAACTGCTACAAAAAGTCCACTGGGATTTGGCTGGTATTATGTTGAATCCATAGATGAATTTGGGAGTAAGTGACATCTTAACAATATTGAGTATTCTGTTCCCAGAACATTTATTTAGGACTTCAAGTTCTCTCAACAACATTTTAAGGTTTTAAAGTGTATAGTTTTTGTATGTCTTATGTCAGATTTTCCCATAAAAATTACATATTTTTGATGCTATTAAATATAGCATTTTTATTAAATTCTAATTTTCTATTGTTCATATTAAAAATACAATTCATTTTTATATGTTGATCTACCTTGATAAAACTCACCTATTAGTTTTAGCAGCTTTTTAAAATAGATTCCATAGGATTTTCCATATAGATGATCATGATGTCTGCAAATAAAGACAGTTTTACTTCTTTCTTTCCAATCTGGATGCCTTTCTTCTCTTTCCTGGACTTACTGTACTAACTAGAACCTCATTTACAATGTTAAATGGAAGTGGTAAAAAGAGACAACCTTCCATTGTTCCTGATCTTGAGGGAAAACATTCAGTCTTTCACAATTAAGTATCGTGTTAAATTTAGTTTTTTCATAGGTATACATTTTCAGAATGAGGAAATACTTCTATTCCTAGTTTGATGAGAATTTTGATCAAGAATGAATGTCAAAAGTTTTTCCAAACGCCCTGAGATGACCATGATTTTCCTTTTTGTTCCATTAATATACTGAATTACACTGATTTCCATTTCTAAGATAAAGCCATTATTATTATTTTCATTGTAAAAATGTAAGACTTTTTACATCTGTGTTCATAAGCGATATTGGTTTATAGTTTTATTTTCTCAAAATGTCTCTGCCCTGCTTTTAACAGGACAACTCTGTCCTCACAGAATGAACTGGAAAGAATATCCTGCTCTTCAATTTCCTGGAAGAGTATATAAAGAAGGCATGATTTATTTCTCAAATGTCTGGTAGAATTCAAAAGTAAATTCATCTAAGCCTATAGTTTTCTTTGTGGGAAGGTTTGTAATTACAGATTTGATTTCTTTAGTTCATAGAGCTATTTAGGTTATCTGTTTCTTCTTGAGTAAACTTCAGTAATTTGCTAGTTTCAAGGAACTTGTGCATTTCTTCAAAAGTTGTTGAATTGGGGGTGCCCGGGTGGCTCAGCGGGTTAAAGCCTCTGCCTTCGGCTCAGGTCATGATCCCAGGCTCCTGGGATCAAGCCCCACATCGGGCTCTCTGCTCAGCGGGGGACCTGCTTCCTCTCTCTCTCTACCTGCCTCTCTGCCTACTTGTGATCTCTGTCTGTCAATTAAATAAATAAAAATTTTTAAAAAACGTTGTTGAATTTATTGGCAGAAACTTATTTATAATATTTGTTATCTCCTTTCTAGTTTTTTATGTCTAACAAGGTCTTTATTCTGTCTTGCCTGGGGATAAAATTCTAGGTTGCTGCATTTTTTCCCCCTCTGAGTACTTTAAAGCTCTTGCTTCATTGCCTTCTCCCTAGCAAGAGAGAAATTCCTTTATATGTATCTTTTTTCTCTGTTGCTTTTAACATTTTCTTTATCACTAACTTTAAGCAATTTGATTACGATATGTTCCAGTATAGTTTTTGCACTTGGGTTTACTGAATTCTCAGAACTATGGTTTTAACAGTTTTCACCAAATTAAGGAACATTTCAGCTGTTATTTCTTCATCTCTCCTTTTAGTCATACCTCCCCCTTTGATGACTCCAATTACTTGGATGTCAGCCACCTGAACATAAACCATGGCTCACTTATGATGTTATTTTACCCCCAGACCTTTTCTTTATGTTCACTTTGGCTAGTTTCTATTGGTATGTCTTCAAGTTCATTAGTTTTTCTTTCAGCAACATGTACCTATAATAATCTCCATCAAGTGCATTTCCTCTTAAATATTTTATTTTTCATCTCTAGAAATTTGATTTAGATACCTTTTTAATCTTCCATATCCTCTATTTAACTTGTTTAATCTTTCCTCTAGCTCAGAGATCACAATACAATTTATAAACCAAATCTGATGCACCCCTCTTTGTGACAGAAAACTATTCCAGTGTACACACATGTCCATTGGTTTATATGCGGTCTATGGCTGCCTTCTTACAAGAATTGAGTAGTTACAGCAGAGGCTACATGGACCACAAAATTTAAAATATTTACCATCTTATCATTTAACAAAAAGAGGCAAACTCCTGATGTTAGCATACTGAACATACAGAAGACAAATATAATAACTGCTATAATGTCTTTGATTCCCATCATGTATGTCACTCCTGGCTTGGTTTTAATTGAGTTTTCTCCTCATATGGATATTTTCCTACTTTTTGTATGACTCGTGTATTTTTATTAGATGTCAAGACTCAATAAATCTTACTTTTGAGTTTTGATATTTTTCTATTCTTAGAAATATTATTGAGCTTTATTCTGGTATACATTCAAGTTTCTTGGAAAAAATCTGATCCTTTCAATCTTGTTTTTAAGGTTTCTTAAGTAAAATGCTCCAGTGAGCAGCATTTAATGTTGGCCAAATTTTGCACCACTACTAAGGGGGAAACTCTTCTGTGTAGTAGTACTCTAGTAGATGCATCATGAAGTGTGTTATTTTTCCACTTTAGCTACTGGGAAAAGGCAGTTTGTAGTATGAGCTTCGGGAATTTTTTCCTCTAACTCTTCAACTTGATTTTTTTTTTAAAAGATTTTATTTATTTATTTGACAGATAGAAATCACAGGTAGGCAGAGAGGCAGGCAGAGAGAGAGGAAGGGAAGCAGGCTCCCTGCTGAGCAGAGAGCCTGAGGCGATGCCAGGCTCCATCCCAGAACCCTGGGATCACGACCTGAGCCGAAGGCAGAGGCTCTAACCCACCAAGCCACCCAGGTGCCCCTTCGACTTGATTTTTATCTTCTAGCCTTAGGCAGTTTCCCAACACACATGTGCTGATCAATACTCAGCTGAAGATGAGAGGGGACCTTCTGCAGATCTATGGATCTCTTTCCTCTCCAGCTCTCGGCCCTGGGAACTCTAGCCATCTTGAACCCCGAGACACCTAGCTCCATCTCTTCACCTCAAGGTGCTTAACCAGGCTCTACCTGGATTCCTCCTCCCTATGTAATGTTCTAGAAACTCTTCAGGTACTAGGCTGGAGCAACTGTGGAGCTCACCTCACTTGTTTCCTGTCTCTCAAGGATCACTGTCCTTTTTTGCCTGCCATCTAGGATTTTGAAAATCGTTGTTTTTTTATTTTGTCCAGGTTTTTAGCAGTTTCAGTTTGGAGAGTAATTCCAGTCCCTGTTGTTCCATCTTAGCCAAAAGCAGATGACTTAAAAGCTTACTAAAATTTTCCAAACAGGGAAAATTACTTAAAAATCATAATAGAGTAGACAGGACCTAATTATATTACTGTATATACTTAAAGAAAGGAAAGGACAATCCCCTTATGATATTTATTATCATCACTTTGTTTGCTATTTTTACAGAGGTGTCCATTAAAAGCAAGTGATTTATTCATCAAAATATATTTTATGGTTAGGAGTCATTCTAGAACCAATCTATTTCTACTAGTAATAAATAAAAAATATCTATTATTAAATTTTAACTTTCAAAACATCTACACATGTGAATTAAGTAATTCTGTTTAGAATTTCTTCAAGATATATACAAACATGTAATTGTATTTAACATCTCTAGAAATTCTTTAAAATTTAAGTAATTTCAGACTTATAGGAAAAGTGGCAAAAACAGTACAAAGAATTCCTAGTCCCCTTTCCTCCATACTCGCTGAACATCAATATTTTACCATATTTATGTTTTTTTTTTAAGATTTTATTTATTTGACAGAGAGAGACACAGTGAGAGAGGGAACACAAGCAGGAGGAGTGAGAGAGGGAGAAGCAGGCTTTTCACTGAGCAGGGAACCTGATGCAGGGCTCGAACCCAGCACTCTGGGATCATGACCTGAGCTGAAGGCAGACGCTTAAGGACTGGGCCACCCAGGCACCCCCATATTTATGTTTTTAAGCCATTAAGAACTCATTGTAGACATAAAGCTCTTATACCCAGAATACTTCAGTGTTAATTTCCTAAAATCAAAGACATGCTTTAAATAAGCATAATGCAATTATCACTGATACAAATACTTGTGTATATGGATTCTATTCAAATATTGCCAACTGTCCCACAAATGTCCTTTACGTAGGGAATGGAAGGCAGTGTTGAGAAACTAATGCTCTCAGAACAAATATGGATAGCCACTGGTTTTTGTAAATTAAGTTGAGCTGGAATACAATCATACCATTCACTTATGTATTGATATCTATGGTTGATTTGGAGATATAAAAACTGAGATGGGAAGTCACAACAGCCTCAGTATGGACTAAAAAGTCTAATACGTTTATTATCTGGCCCATTACAGAAAACATCTGCTAACTCCAGCTTTAAAAAAAAAAAGAAAAATACTTCTTCCTGACCCAGAACTGAATTTAATTGATTCAATTAATTGAATTTAGTTGTCATGTCTTTTTGGTCTTCATTAATCTGCTATTCCTCAGTCTTTGTTTGTTTTTTTTTAAAAGATTATTTATTTTTTTATTTGACAGAGAGAGAAATCACAAGTAGGCAGAAAGGCAGGCAGATAGAAAGGGAGAAGCAGGCTCTCCGCTGAGCAGAGAGCCCGATGTGGGGCTTGATCCCAGGACCCTGGGATCATGACCTGAGCCGAAGGCAGAGGCTCAACCCACTGAGCCACCCAGGTGCCCCCCTCAGTCTTTGTTTTTATGATCTTGGTAAGTTTGAAGAGTAAATGCTATTTATTTTATGGAATGTCCCTCATTTGTGCATGTCTGTGTCATTTTCTTATGCTTAGACTGAGCTTATGCATTTCTGGCTGGAACATCACAAAAGTGACACTGTGTCATTCTCCTCAGGATGCACATGATGTTTACTTGTCCATTACTAGTGATGTTAATTTAGATCACTTCATTAAGGTAGTGTCTGCCAAGTTTCTTCACGGTCATGTTGCTATTGTTCACTTTATAATTAACACATACTTTGTGAGGATATGCTTAGAGTCTAAGTGAATATTTGTTTCTCACCAGACTTTAGACCGATAGTTTAAGCATTCACTGATGATTTTTGCCTGACACATTTATCACTGTAGTGGTTGCCAAGTATGATTTCCTAGTTCCATCATTCCCTCTACATTTATTAGATGGAATTCTGCTGTAAGAGAAAGAGTTCCTCTCCTCCACTATAGAATCGTTTCTTTAACTCAATGTAGACTTTTAAACTGTATTTTATTCTATGAGTTCTTATCTATTACTATCATTATTTATTTTGAAGATTGAAGTACTCATGATTTGACTAATGATTTGACTAATGACTCATGATTCTGTGTCCTTTTGGCATGTCCCTATCATTCTTTGTGTGCAACAGCTTTTTAATAATAATGATAATGTGGACATAACCCAGTGGTCATCAACGTAAAATATTAAATAAGGAGTAGTGTAAAGGCAATGAAAAACTATGGAAACATGAAAGATAACAAAGTAGAAGATGTAGAGTAAGTGGAGTTAAAAGGTCCAGAACAATGGTAGAGCATGATGCCAGACTTAAAAAAAATAAAGATAAAACAGACAAGCATATGCTTATATTTGCATGCAATTTTCTAGAAAGATAGTTAAGAATGCAGGATTAACATTAAATCTAGGATGTAACTGTGCAACTAGGTGTTCTACTTTTTATTTTACAAGTGCTAATTGTTGAAAAATTTAAAAATCATTTCAAGACTAATACTTTATATCTAACATTTGGAATTAAAATGTATATTTTGTAAAATTAATTTACATTATTAGAACACAATATAATATTTATAATCTCCTTAAAAGTGAGTAAAATCATGTTTTCTTTAAAATTCTTTTCTAAAGCATTTATGAAATACCTTTCAGGTGTCACCTATAATCAATAAATTGTGACTGGCTAAATGCAGCTAGACTGGCTAGATATAAGAAGCTATCTTTATATTGTCATCCTTGTTATGTTAACTATATAATACTCAAGATTAATTCTTGAAAGGTTTCACTTTCCCCTTTCAACTATATCCTATTATCCTCTTTTTAGTGGGGCAAGGGAGGGAGGATGTGGGGAAGGATGGGAATAAGCTTATGATCTAGATACCACTATTTGAATAACTTCTTTTCAAAAGCACCTAATATAGTTTTTAAGATAATAGAAACTGCTATTTTCATGAAAGGTTTGAGTGAAAAACTAATATAATGCTTACCTAGTGAGTCGTTTAGGTGGAGGCCGCTCACCAAATTTTCTGAAAAACATAAGAAAAAAAATAAATACATAGGCTGTATGACACATTCCACAGTAAGCTTTTTAGGCACCATTTGAAATTCCTTTATGACTTGTATTTCAACTCTACTAAGAACAGCATAAAGGAAAATCCTCTAATAACCATCCATGCCCAGAAAAAAAAAATTCCTTTAAAAATGGTTCCTAAACAAAAAATGTACCCTAAATAGGTCTTACACACCCACTCTGAGCATGTAGCATAATGATTAGACGAGGGTGACAGACACCTCCTAGAGATACCTTGCAAAAAAACAAACAAAACCCAACAATGTCAACAACTAATCAAAAAACCCCAGTCTCACACAATCTGCAACACTCAGAAAAATCCTCAAACCCCAAGAGGTGGTATAGAGCTCAGTTTGTCATGCCAGGCACTTTGCTGTACATTCTTTATACCTTACCCTTTCTAATCATTACAGTACAATTTTTGTGAAGTACATATGGATTCATTTTAAAAAGACAGAAAGCAACTTGCCCACAAAGTAAACTAAGTGGCAGGCAGAGTTGAAATTTAAACCTAAATGTTGACAAATATTATCGAATTTTGTATGGACCACTGAAGACCCAGAATAGCCAGTCATCTTGAAAAAGAAGAATAAAGCTGGAGGTATCACAATTCCAGATTTAAGATATACTACAAACCTGTAGTAATCAAAACAGTTGGGCACTAACACAAAAACAATCATAGATCAATGAAACAGAACAGAAAACGCAGAAATAAACCCATGCTTACATGGTCAATTAATCTATGACAAAGGAAGCAAGAATATACAATGGAGAAAAGAGTATTTTCAAAAAATAGTGTTGGGAACACTGGACTACTTACATGCAAAAGAATGAAACTGGGCTACTTTTTAATACTATAGAAAATACACTCAAAATGGATTAAAGATCTAAATGGGAGACCTGAAACCATAAAAATCCCAGACAAGAACATGGGCAGTAACACCTCTGACACTGGCAAAAACAACATCTTTCTAGGTAAGTCCTCCAAGACAATGGAAGCAAAAGCAAAAATAAACTATTGTGACCACATCAAAATAAAATGCTTGTGCACAGCAAAGGAAACCAACAACAAAACAAAAAAGGCAACATAATAAATGGAAAGAGATATTTGCAAATGATACATCCAATAAAGATTTAATATCCAGGGGTGCCTGGTTGGCTCAGTCAGTTAAGCGTCTACCTTCGGCTCAGATCACGATCCTGGAGTCCTGGGACCAAGGTCTGCCTCGTGCTCCCTGATCAGCAGTCTGCTTCTCCCTCTGCCCCTCACCCTCATTGTGCTCGTGTTTGCTCTCTCCCTCTCTCTCTAATAAATACTTAGAAAAAAATACAGACTTAATATCCAGAATATATAAAGAACTTCTACAACTTGACGTTGAAACAATATGATTAAAAATGGGCAGAGGACCTGAATAGACATTTTTCCGAAGAAGACATACAGATGGCCAATAGACACATAAAAAGATGCTTAACATCACTAATCATCAGGGAAATACAAATCAAAACCAAAACGTGCTATCACCTTACAGCTGTCAAAATGGCTAAAATCAAAAACATAAAATATTAAAGGTTGACAAGGACACAGAGAGAAAGGAACCCTTATGCATTGCTAGTAGGAATGTAAACTGGTACAGCCACTGTGGAAAACAGTACAAAGGTTCCTCAAAAATTAAAAACAGAAAATCCTCATGACCCAATAATTCCACTACTGGGTACCTGCCCAAAGAAAATGAAAACACTAATTCAAAATGGTATAAGCACCTCTATGTTTACTGCAGCATTATAATAGCCTACCAAGCAACCTAAGTACTGATAGATGAACAGATAAAGAAAATATGGTGGAGAGAGAGAGAGAGAGAGAGAGAGAGAAATATTACACAGACATAAAAAAGGGAGATCTTGCTATTTGAAAAAACATGGATGAACCTAGAGGGTATTATGCTAACTGAAATAAATCAGACAGAGAAAGACAACAACCCTATGATATCCCTCCTATGTGAAGTCTGAAAACAAAACAAATAAATAAACTAAAAAACAGAATCAGACCTATAGAGAATAAACTGATGCTTGCCAGAGGAAGAGGCATGGGGGAGAACAGGCAAAATAGGTGAAGGGGAGAGGGAGATACAGGCTTCCGTTATAGAATAAGTAAGTCACAGCATATGGAATATAGTCAATCAATGATAATATCATAGTGTTGTGTGCTATGAGAGTGTAGTCACACTTCTGAGTGCAGCATAACAGAGAAGTTGAATCACTATACCGTACACCTGAAACTAGTGTAACCCTGTGTCAACTATATGCAAATATAAAAATGTTTAAAAAATCTTAGATGTTGACTACTTAATTAGCTTACACTATATGGCCCTTCAGAAAGAAATATGCTAAGTGGACAAAAAAGCATTTCAGCTGGTTGTTAAGAGGGCAAAGAAAAGCTTGAGCAAGGACAAGAAAGCACAGCTCAGGCTAGAGTTAGACTACAGCATGAAGGTTAAGAAAAATGCTTCAAGTAAGATCAGCTTCCAAATCCATGATTTAGTATTTTCTTGCCGTGTGTCTCTGAAGTTACCTGACTCTCTAGACCTCTGTTTCCTCATGAGTAAAAATGAGCACAGTGACTGTGTTTACCTTAAAAAGGTGCTGAAGGGATTAAATGTGTTAATATACAGAAAACACACAGAACAATGCCTGGTACACAGTAAGAGCTCAACAAATATTAGAATTATTACTGTTTTTTAGTTATAAATCAGTGAGACAAAATAACGAAACAAAGGAATTAAGTAGGGTGCTAACAGGGATACATAAATATAAAGGAAGAAGAAACTAATTTCTGTGTGATGACCTATTTCCTCTGAAATAGGAAATGAGGTCTTCTGAGAGATGGTGGAACACAATCCTTGAAAAAGGACCAATAGAATTTTGCTTTCTTTTTTAACCAGGCTGTAGTTTTAAACACGTTAAATGACTTGCTCATAGGGGCGCCTGGGTGGCTCAGTGGGTTAAAGCCTCTGCCTTCGGCTCAGGTCATGATCCCAGGGTCTTGGGATGGAGCCCCGCATCAGGCTCTTTGCTCTGCAGGGAGCCTGCTTCCCATCCCCTCTCTCTGCCTGCCTCTCTGCCTACTTGTGATCTCTGTCAAATAAATAAATAAAATCTTAAAAAAAAAAAAAAAAGACTTGCTCATAGTCAGCTACACATAAAGTCTAACTTAAGATTTCTCCACTGTATTTGATGTCCCACAAAATTATTAGCTTTGATGATAAAAGTCTTAGAATCTGATTCTGTTGTGTAATTTAAGGCTATATGACATTTTTTATGAACTCAAAATTTATAAACCGTGTTATCTATGACTATGAATATTTTTGTTAACCCTGAAATACTGAAAAGTGACTTAAGTGAAACAGCATAAAAGTATGAGTAAATAATCCAAGTTTTTGTTAGAAGAATTATTTACTAATTCTTTGACTTTACCTTATAGGATATTCAATTTTTAAAAACCAAGAAACAAAATACAATGTGTTGGTAGGAACTTCAGCAAGGCCACTGAATACCACAGGTTTCAAAACACTGAACTACTGGCAAATCTGTGAAATTCAGTTATGGAATTAAAGGCCAAAATCTTCTGAATCTTTTTCCACAGGGAAGACTTTTCTGAGCCTTTGAAACTGATGAAATGTACCATTATAGCATGCGATTAAAATGTAACTGCCTCACTAGGTTAGAAATAGTTTGCAAATCCCAAGAAGCTTAAGACAGCCTTTAAAATACTTTCATTCATATATATATGTAACAGCACAGCTATATTTTATAAAAAGAAGCAAAATGAGATGTGGCCAGAAACTACTCAAGGGGTTAAAATGGTGAAAATTTCACAGAGACATAGTTGACAAATGAAATAAAACTTGTCAATGACGATCATGACATGGTACTTTTCATACTAACTACTAATATTCCAGTCATCAAGCACCCTTTGAGATCTAACAGGTTTGTTACAGGACTAGTAAGAGATCTACTGCACTCAGCTGAAATGTAAATTTTGTTTCTCGGTGCTCTGAAATGCTTTCAAAATTAGATTAACAACTACATGTTGATTAAAGTATCTTTGTTTCTTTGCAGAAAATACCTGTCACAGGAAGTCAACAACTACAGCACATGCTCCTGCAATACAACTCCTACCCCACAGAAAACTTATAAGAGAACTCAACAGTGAGCTTGCCAAGCTTGAACAGCACTTCAAAATTTAGCATCATTCTAAATTCTAAAGCTAGGTGCCATCCTAAGGCTAGGAATCTTATAAATGTTAATAAGATTAAACTACTTCTTCAGTATATAACAAAGCATCTCCAAGAATTGTTGTGTGCCATCCCAGTCCCTTCTTTAATGAATGTGCGATCACATTCCTATTTATCTCATTAAAACTAACGGTTACTGTATCTACTATAATGGGGAAAAATAAGAAAAGGGGTTTTCTAAGAAAAGTCATGCAATGCATTTAGTAGGTTCACAATGCAAAATTCTGAAGGTAGCAATTAAACCTAATTCTAATTATTTAATAAAATTCATAGGTCTACATACTTGAAAATGTTGAAAATGTTAAGTTATAACAAGGTACAATGGATCCTGCATTTAACAAGACCCATTTTCACTACTAATCTGATATACAACTAATACATGAAACTTTAGGAATTATTTACTGCAAAAAGAAGGTCCATATTCAAACATGAATGAATTAAATTCATAATGTAGTATTTATATCATGCATTCAAAATACTCACTTTTCAACAGAAATGACTGTAGTCCATTATCAATTTCTCAGAGATTGAATGTAATTTAAACACTAATTTCTGTCTCTCTCTCTTACAATAGGGAATGGTAAGATAGGCAGGCACAAATTTTGTATCATTATTTGCAATCTCTCTGAAAAACAAGGTGTCTACTGACATGATCTGCATTAACAACTGAACCAGAAATAAGTTAGACCAACCAAGTTTTAGACCACTCTCACCTAAGATGCTTTTCATATAAGGTTTATGGTGTAGTTAACAATAAAAAATAATCTAAATCTTTAAGTACCCTAAGGATGGCTTTAATTTCACAAAATACTGATTTGATTCTTCTTCGTAACAAAGAATCACTGCTATCCCAATTTATCTTTTTGGTAGTATAGGTTGTTGATCGTTTAATAGTAAAAGTTGTCATCTGCATCAAGCTTCTCATATTTTATGCATGCTATATTATGTAAAAATGTCATTTTGCTTAAATATAATCACCAATCCCGTTATATATTTAAGGAAAAAAGTTACAACCTTGGCTTTTTTTTTTAAGTAAAAACGAACAAAATTTAGCTTATATACAGTTGATTATACCCTAACCCATGTCCTTTCCTTCTTGTTCTTTCCCTTCAGACTGGTATTGGCAAACAAAACAGAAAAATCCATGTGCCATTTACCTAACAATGCTCATATAATACTACAGCTCAGGAAAACTTACATGACTTAAAGTATGTATGTCATAAATATAACTTTAAAGTAGCAAATTCCTTTTGCTTTAACTTCACTAGCTTTTCCTAAGATAACAATGATCTTTTATTTAAAATAGGCAGAGCTGATGAAAATATTAATTACTTTATTTTCATATACCTCAAGTATATTAGGATTTTTAAAAGCTACCATCAATCATTAAACATAGTACTTCCTACTTATATATAGTACTGCATGATGTTCCCAGATACCCTCCAATGATTTAGAATTTCCAAATAAGTAAAAAACCTCTATACACATTACACTTAAATTACACACTTCCTTTTTAAGCTCACAGTGGAGATGCAATACTGTTTTCTCCTGTAACACAGATACATTTCCTTCTATATTTACCAGTCTGTTAAGAAAGTGCATGACCACAAACATACTGAGGACAAACATGATAAAAATTTTATCAGAACTTCACCATCTTAACACCTTTTCTACCTAACAGATGATTCACATGAGAAAATCAACTCAAAAATCAAAAAAGTGGGGTAGAGGATATAAGAAAAATCTTTTTTGAATATAGAACAATTTGGTAATATGTTGCTAAAAAAGCCCGAAGAACCTGATGTTATCTAGTGTTAACTAGTTAACAATATTAGAATATCAGTTTTTAAAACATAGAGCTCGCTGGAAAAGGAAGCACAGTCATGTGGGAAACTCTTCTGCCCTAGGGTTCTGGAACTAAAAGCAATTTCTATTTTTCTCTATTTCATAAATTTCTGCTTAAACAGAAATGAAAATAATGAGATTAAAATAAATTAAGGCAAGAAACACTGGTGCAGGAAATAAGCAGAAAGGAGAGCATGAACAATTCAAACTCATAATTATACCAAACCTTACACGAAATTTACTATAAACAGTGTATTAATTTTATATAGTTCAAAAGTATTTGGATTCCTATGATTTAAGATAGTGAAATAAAATAGTACTTGATTGAGGAAAGATTAGGAAACTTGATTCATATCCTCAAGGACCCACACCTGGGCATTCCACCAGTGGAAGGAAACAAATAGGTATATAATACGAAAAGTAAAGCAGTGTACTAGAAGTTGTTTAGCAATTTAGTCACAAAAAAATAGGAAAGGCTAATTAGAAAAGGCTATATGTAACATTCTGTCCTTGTCTCCAGATTCACTGATTCATCTAGCAGGAACCAGGTATAGGTATTTGGTATACAACAGTGAACAAGAGACACAAATCTATGCCTTCATGGAACGTATATGCTATTAGGACAAATGGACAGTGACATACATTCAAAGATGTTCTTCTACATAATTAATAAAAGCAAAATTTTAAAAAACAACTTAAATATTGTATCTACTGAATATGACTGAAGATTACTATCTGACCAATTGAAAATATTTTTAAAATAATTATGTAATTTATCTCTACTGTAAAAAGCTTATTCATTCTCCATCCATGGCAGAAAGAGCCTCTTAAGTCACACAACTTTGAATAAGACATGTCCACCTTTGCTGTACTTCAATTTCTAGTTTTGAACTTGCTCCTTCCTTAAGAACCACATTTGATAACAACACTGCTCAAAACCCATCGAGGTGTAACCAGTGGTCCTCGGTTGCTAAAACAAAAGCAATTAAGCACAACATACTCTCCTGGACTATCACATTTATTAAACATGTTTCTATTAGAACAGATATTCTATGGGGTAGACTTCAAAGACAAGCCATGCTTGTTGCCCCATCAGGTAGAGAAACATGCTCCCCTTCTTAATTCCATGTACTGGGTAAAACATTTGAAAAGCACTGTGTTTCTTAACTTTTATTTTACCTCTTCTTCACATAAAAGAAAAACTTCAACTGAACTTTGTAACAATCTGGCAGCAGTTTGTGAAAAGCAGCAGGAGAAGCAGAAAGAAAGAAGGGTGACAGACCATCATCTCCAGCTATGCATCTGCCATCTTAGGTATCTCCAAGATTATTGCCACCTTAAGGATGCCTTCCCAAAAATCTATACCTGAGAAAAGACTTCCCAGGTTAAATCTACAATAGCCGTAAGTCTTCCTCTCCAGAGGGCATATCTGAGTTGTGAGAACACTGGCATCCATTAACAGTGCATATGAAGATCTCATATGGAAAGTATGCATCTTAAAATCTATGGCCTCCACAAGAGGGGGCAATCAAACACTGGGCAAACTAATTTCATATATCAAAAAACTGAATGGGGCAAATTGACCTCAACTGCTTCCTAGCATAATGTAAAAGAAGAGTACAGTATCACTTTTGTGATGTTACTGCCAAAAGATGAAGAACCTGAGTCTAAACATGAAGAAACATAGCAAACCCAAAGCGAGGAACAGTCAACAAAAAAACTGAACTATACTTTTAAAAGCATCAAGGTGATAAAAGACAAAAAACTGAGGAATTGACCCAGATTCAAAGACGCTAAAGATACATAATAACTGAGTACAACACACTATCCAGCATTTACTTCTGCTTTAAAGGACATTATTTAGACTGACAAAATCTGAATAAAAACTAACAGAGTGGAGAACAGGATTATATTGATTTTAATTTCTTGGTTTTGATAACAGTACAGGGGTTATGTGAGAGACTGTCCTTATTCTTAGAAACGATCACTGCAGTACTTAGCAGAAAAAAGAGTATGTTGTCTACTTCTTACCTTGAAATCATCTAAAGAAAATAAATATGTTGTGTAGATATATAGAGGAATAAAAGAAATGTGGTACAATGTTAATACTTTAGATATCTGGGTGAGTTTCCTTACAGTATTTTTAGAATTTTTCTGTATACTAAATTATATCAGAGTAAAAAGGCCACAGTCAGAGAAATACTAATCTCCTGATCAAGTTGCTGGCCTGACCCTGCTTGCCACAGAACCTGGTGGTGACAAACCTATCAAAAAACATTCATGGGAGGTGTCACATAAAAGACTATGGCCAGCTTCCTGGCACAGCTTTTATGTTCTCACGACAATTATGCAAGGTTCGCTTACTGTAGATGTAAAGTTTGATAATGCTAGTGTACAAGTGGAGAAACAGGAAATCTCATGCACTGTTGGGAGTTTAAAATTGTGCAATGATTTTGGAAGACATTCTAACAATGTCTATTATAATTCTAGATGTCAATTACTTTGAATTCCTAGACATTTGATTTTGGAAATTTATTATATAGGTAGACAAATATGCATACCAAGATACTGAATAAAGCATTGTCTGTATAAACAAAAAAATTTTAAATTCCATGTGTACAATCAGGAATAGACTGCTGATTATCTATAACCTCCCAGTCATAGCTATATACATATAACAAAAAAATGATCCAGTAAAGAGCATTCATTTTTCAATGAGGAAATAAGATCTACATTTTCATCCTCTACCCCAAGCACACATAAAACAATACATATGCCCTACACACAAAATTACCTGTGATAATGCCACTATTACTATCTGCGATAGTGGCAAAAATTCCATTTTGCTCTACAATGCATTATACAATTAAACAGGTGTTTTATTCTTTACTAATTAGGTTTGACTTAGGTAAATAGCAAATGAAATTGCATTCTCTAGAAATCAACTCACACCAAGTTAAGAACACAGCCACCTTAAAATAAAAAAAGGAAAAGGCATACAAGTTAAAAATTTACTCAAAAAAAAATTGTCTCCGCAAATTTCACTGGGCTGGCTACTTTAGAAAAAATATGCCCAATTCAAATAAAGCAATTCACACCCTTATGGAAAACATATACTTCCACAAAGGGAAATACAATGCAACTTAAAAGAAGTTTAAATAGGTTTCAATCTTAACTATCTGTTTAATTTTTGTTAAGAACTCCTTTAGACACTTTACCTGACCTTATGAACTACCTTTTAAGGCAGTGTTCAAGAAGTGAAAGTGTCATCTGATGAGAACACAAAATGTAACGTATATGGGAGAGGTAACAAGTGCTGTGGTTCAGGAGCTGGGTTGCTTAAATTCGAATCCTGGCTTTAATGCAAACTAATGGAAGTTACTTAAACTCTATGTCTCAGTTCCCTCAACTGAAAACACAGATAAAAGTACTTCCATATAGGATTCTTCCAAGAATTTAAAATGTTCATATGTGTATAGCATCTTAAAAGAGTGCCTGGCACTGCATGAGCACCCAATAAAACCACTACTTCGTCAAGGCTGGATTACTCAATGATATTTACTCTAATAAATACGGTAAAACTGAAATAGATCCTTCAAGACAAATACCTATGTATACTGGTTTAGAAATAAATGTAAATAGGGGCTCTTGGGTGGCTCAGTCATTCAGCATCTGCCTTCAGCTCAGGGCATGGTCCCAGGGTCCTGGGATAGAGCCCCGCGCAGGAAGCCTGCTTCTCCCTCTTCCACTCCCCCTGCTTGTGTTCCCTCTCTCGCTGTCTCTCTCTGTCAAATAAACACATAAAATCTTTAAAAAAAAAAAAAAAGGAAAGAAATGTAAATAACCATCTACCTCATATAACTGATACCCAGAATATAAAAAGAACACCTCTAAATCAACAACAAAAAACCTAATTTAAAAATAGGAAAGGAAGGGCCCCTGGGTGTTGTTGGGCATCGGCCTTCGGCTCGGGTCATGGTCCCAGAGTCCTGGGATCGGGCCTGCATCAGGCTTCCTGGTGGGTGGGAAGCCTGCTTCTCTCTCTCCCACTCCCCCTGCTGGGTTCCCCTCTCTCACTGTGTCTCTTTCTGTTAAATAAATAAAAAAACTCTTAAAAAATATAGGAAAGGAAAAAAATTTAAAAAGGACCTGAATAGACATCTGTCCAAGAAGATAAACAAAAGGCCAATAAGCATGAAAAGATGTCCAACATCACTAATCATTAGGAAAATGCAAATCAAAACCATAATGAGATACCATTTCACACCCATTATGATGGCAATCATCAACAATAACAGAAAATACAGGGCACCTGGGTGGCTCAGTAGGTTGAGCCTCTGCCTTTGGCTCAGGTCATGATCTCAGGGTCCTGGGATAGAGCCCCGCATCGGGCTCTCTGCTCAGCAGGGAGCCTGCTTCCCCCCCCCATGCCTACCTGCCTCTTTGCCTACTTGTGATCTCTGTCAAATAAATAAATAAATATTTTTAAAAAAATAACAGAAAATACAGTGTTGGAGATGATGCGCAGAAACTAGAATCCTGTACATTGCTGACGAGAACATAAAATGATGCAGCCGCTGCAAAAAACACTATAGCAGTTCCTCCAAAAGTTAAACACGCAATTACTACTTGATCCATCAATTCCAATTCTGGGTATAAACCCAAAAGAAGTCAAAGCAGGGACTCAAACAGATACTTGCACACCAGTGCTAAGAGCAGCAATATATACAACAGCCAAGAGGTGGAACAACACAAATGCCTACACTAATGAATGAAGAGATGAACAAATGTGGCATATATGCACAATGAAATATTATTTGGCCTTAAAAGGAGGAAATTCTGATACATGCTACCATGTGGATGACCTTGAAAACATTATGTTAAGTTAAATAAGCCAGACACAAAAGGACAACTGTTCTAGGAATCCATTTCTCTAAGGTGCCTAGAGCAATCAAATTCATAGAAAAGTAGAACGGTGGTTGCCAGGAGCTGGGGTGGAGGCGGGCATGGGGTGGGGGAGAGCTAGTATTTAATGAGTACAAAGTTTCAGTTTGGGAAGATGAAAATGCTTTGGAGACAGATGGTGGTAATGGTTGTGCAATAATGTAAATGTACTTACTACAACTGAACTGTACACTTAAAAACAGCTGAAATGGTTAATTTTAGGTTCTTTATATATTTTTAAAAATTATTTTTATTAACATATAATGTATTATTTGCCCCAGGGGTGCAGATCTGTGAATCATCAGGCTTACACATTTCACAGCACTAACCACAGGGTCTATATATTTTACCACACAAAACAATACATTTAGTTTTGCCTTAAGCTATGGCTTACACTCATATAACTCAGTACCTGGGTGGCTCAGCTGGGTAAGTGTCTGCCTTCTGCCCAGGTCATGATCCCAGGGTCCTGGGATTGATTGAGCCCCACATCAGACTCCCTGCTCAGTGGGAGTCTGCTTCTCCCTCTCCTCCCACTTGTCTCTCAAATCAATAAATAAAATCTTTAAAAACAAAAACATATAATCTCACTTTAAAAAAAAAACACCTATGGCTTCCAGGGGGATAGTGGCTTAGCTTTGAGGGGTCCTATGTTACTACCAGGTCAAGTGACAGCTGCCTAGTAATTTAAAAACAGACAACGAGGTGCCAAAACAAATGAGGAGTATATGTATATATAAAGAGAAAAAAGTACACATGTGTACACACACACAAATGGTTCCTACTACTACTATTAAAGCAAAGACACAAAAGAAAGAAAGGAGTTTATCTGAAAATCTCTACCCTTCAAGGAAGGGCAGCCCAGAGAACATGCAAGCAACCTATCAGAAACTGTTCAGGACTAAACATCTTTCACAGAAAATCCACAAGTGATCATGGACAACTGGCTTGTATATGAGATGAAGTCACAAAGTTTTCTCCCACACACTTCTCATCTTATTTCTCATCCCCAACTCAAATTATAAGTAGTGAAGACTTTTTTCCCTCTCTACAAATTTTCTGTTGCACATGTTAAATGGCTGTCAGTTCTCTGAAGGCTAGGTGTTCAACTAAAATTTTTTTGCCAGAAGAAATAAATCTGATATTAATCAGAAAAAGTATTAACTTTTCTCTCATTTCTTAAATATTCTTTCCAACCCTAGTAAGACAAGGGAGGAAGGTAGGGAGGGAAGGAAGGAATGAAGAAGCCAGCCAAAGTAAAAAAACATTTTCCCCCTACCTAAAATGAAATTTAGACGGCCATAAGAGTGGAGCACCTGGGTGGCTCAGTCAGCACTGGACTCTTGATTCTGACTCGGGCTGTGATTGAGCTCTAAGGAGGGCTCCATGCTCAGCACAGAGCCTGCTTGTCCCTCTCCCCCCACCCTGCTCTAGTGTGCTCTCCCTCTAAATGAATGAATGAATGAATGAATGAACAAAAATTGAAGGAGAAGGAGAAAGCCATAGGAGTATACAACCATCCATAACAGGATTTTTTTTTCACCTGTTCTTCACGGGTTCTACTCTTGGAAATACATGCAACATTTAGTGTATAAAATCTGTCTGGAAAGGGCTCTATTTACCTGTTAACCACTGCCGAGGATAAGTGAACAAGACGCATTTGGCACAGAGATAGGTCACAACCCCAAGAAGTACCCATTGATGATTTCTGTTAGGGAAGCTTAACCCACAGCAAAAAGGGCCAAGGAGATTTTTAATAGAAAAGGATATGAGGAAGACAAGTAAGTTACATTTCAGGCGGTTTTTCAGAGTAAGTTCCTGCCTCCAAAGAATTAACAAACTATGGAAAAATAGGTAATTTTCAATTAAAAAAATAACTATTAAGCCAAAAGACCTCGCAATTTTAAAGTTGGAGTCTATATGGAGTCTTAATACTCTAAAAATAAAATTTTCCATGTACCTGGTGAGGAATCAAAGGATAAACACAGAGGAGAGAGGGCAAGCATTACACATCACATGGAAAAGGAAACAGGAGAAGTAAGAAAAGAATGTTTCCCTGTAGAAGTCAGGTCCAATGGGTCTCTTCCTAATTTAATCCTGACTCTGCCTGTGGAATAGAATAGCCTCAGAAGTAGTACCATGCAATCAGGTAGTACATAAATGTCCTGTCTCTTCCTTAATAAAAGTACACCTGAGGGGGACGCCTGGGTGGCTCAGTGGGTTAAGCCTCTGCCTTCGGCTCAGGTCATGGTCTCAGGGTCCTGGGATCGAGCCCCGCATCGGGCTCTCTGCTCAGCAGGGAGCCTGCTTCCCCCTCTCTCTCTGCCTGCCTCTCTGCCTACTTGTGATCTCTCTCTCTCTTTCTCTGTCAAATGAATAAATAAAATCTTTTTTAAAAAAAAAGTACACCTGAGAATGTAGCAATACTGATAAGATGATGGACAAAGTTTCCAATATATGCTTGCTGACTTTTGATTATCATTGCTGATGAAGTTCAAGAGTAGTAAAACGTTATTATCACATGTGTATAAATGGGTACCAAAAGACATAAATGTCCATAGCATCATCAGACATAACCCCAAACCAGAAACAACCCAAAAGGCCACTGTCAAGGATCAGATAAATTATAGAATAATTATATAATAGAGTGCTACTCAGCAATCAAAGTGAACAAACTATCACCACAGATGTGATCAGCTCATCACTAGCAAAAGCCACCAGACTCAAAAAGATACAAAACTGTCTAATTCTGCTTATATGAAATTCAAAAACAAGCAAAACTCATCTGCAGTGTTCACCAGGATACAGGTTATCTTCAAAAGAGTGGTATAGAGACTAATACTAAAAGTGGCTACAAGAGGCCTTCTAGGAAGCTGATAATTTCTTTCCATATTGGTGTGTGATGGTCACACATGTATATTCACTTTGTGAAATTTCACTTTCTTGTACATTTACAATTTGTATGCTTTGTTTTTGTAGGTTTATTAATTTGGAAAAATATTTCTGTGTAGTATGTATAAATATATGTATCTTTAGTATTTTTGAATGAATGGCTTTCTCTTTTTTGAAAAAAAAAGTTCTTTCATGGACTGCAATCCTATTGTCTTCAAATTTTGTTTTAACATCAAAATTTTATAAGGTAGTGATTCTAGTCCTTGGCTACACCACTACAAGATGTATGTATTCTATATTAAGAAAAGTGTCATGGAAAAATACTGATTATGTACTAGGATTGGAATGCTCCCCTTATTAATTTTAAAATTGGCTTCCTTTGCCTATCTCATTTAAAACTGAAAAGAGGAAGGAGGGAGAGTATAATTGTTTTCCTAGATTCTGCTTCCTTTTTATTTTTATTAAAATAAAAGTGCACAAGCAGGAGGAGCGGCAGGCAGAGGGGAGAGCAGACTCACCGATGAGCAGGGAACCTGATGCAGAACTCGATCCCAGGACCCTGGAATCATGCCCTGAGCCAAAGGCAGATGTTTAACCCACAGAGCCACTCAGGCGTCCCATGGTTCCTTTTTATTTTAACCATTTAATACATATTTAAGTGCCTACTATATGTTAGGCACTACACTAGACTTGCAACACATGGCAACAAATAAGAAATACAGTCCTTAACCATACAGATTATACTGTAATAGCAGCTAGTAGAAGACTGGCACAGGCTAGGGACTGTGCCCACATATCTCAACTTCATACACCTATCAGTCTCATAAGGTGGGTGCTATTATCCTCATTACACAGACGAAGAAATTAGCTTAGAAACTACCTTGCCTAAGTTTACATAATGGTAAATTTTGTTCAAAATGTAACTTGTTTTGAACAAAACATAACGTGAACTTTGTTCATGATCTTCCATATGCTCTGCATTAAGATAGAATTTAATTACAGTTCAATTCTGGATACCAACATGTGAAGAGAGTGCCTGGGTATGAAGTTTTCTTTAAAAGATTATTTATTTATTTATTTATTTGAGAGAGAGAGAGAGAGAGAGAGAAAGAGACAATGAGAGGTGGGAGGAGCAGAGTTGAAGGAGAAGCAGACTCCCTGCTGAGCAGGAAGACTGATGGAAAGGGGCTCAGGGGATCATGACCTGAGCTGAAGGCAGGTGCTTAACTGACTGAGCCATGGAGGTGCCCCTGGAGCATGAATTTTTATGACAGACTCTTAAAGTGCAGTAACTGATTCTAAAACTTTCTATGATACAAGATTTGATTTGCTTCAGTGAGGGGTTCAACAAAAAACCTGAAAGCTCAGAAAACTTCTTCCTTTACCCTCCTAATATTTCACCTACTGACTAAATTTAATAAAGGATAAATTTTTCTTTGAATACTAAAAAGTAAAAAAAAATGCTGTCTGAAGCTATAAATACATAAAATTCAGTAAATCTAAAGACAACTACTGTGGCAGTCATACCTGAGCTACTACACACAAATGGACAGACGTGTGAACGTCTATGTATGTCATAAATTGGACAATTACTCTTACATTTTTCCTGCACAAGGGCAAATGCTACAATTGCAATGGGAACTATGAGAGTTTCATGACTCTACTATTTACACTATCAATCATAATTCTGCAAAGTACATTTTTTTTCTGAGTTGAAAAGGACCAAAATTCTACACAGACATCTTCAGCTAACAAAGAGGTTTTACATTCTTTTTTTCTGTTGTTAGAAATTATACAGACACAGTACTAGCCCAACTCCAACAAGCCATGTTTGGCCAATTTTTTAAATAGCCAAATCTCGAACACACAATCTGGTATTCTCAAGTATTTGAATTCAGCAGTACATCCGCCTTTTATTTTCCTCTTAAATAACCCAGACCAGAACATTTATGGATAGGATAGCCATAATAAAGTCTAACGCATAAAGGTAAGGCTCTGACTTGGGTTTATTTTTTTGTTTAAGGGAACAAGTACACAAGTGTAGGGGAGGGGCAGAGCGAGAGATAATCTGAAACAGACTCCTTGGGAGCCCGTGGTGGGTGGGGGGGTGATGGATCCCACAATCCTGGAGATCATGACCTGAGCGGAGGTATGCTTAACTGACTGGGCTATCCAGGTGTCCCTATGACTCAGGTTTGTAACGGAGTTAAGCACTTTCAAAGAAACCTGTCCCTAAGGGCAAAATAAGAGATGGCAATTATCATCTTAAAATATGTAAAATAGGACACCGAATTAAAATGGAGAATTTTAAAAAACAAAAATAATAAAATCAAAATTCATATGTTCGGAATAGGGAACAGATTTCCAAAATTTTTTTTAAAGATTTATTCATTTGAGAGAAAGAAAAGGAGCATTTGCACATCCACATGTGCATGTGGGAGGACAGAGGGACAGAGAAACCCAAGCAGACTCCATGTGGAGTGAAGAGCCCCACACAGGGATCTGTCCTACAACTCTGAGATAATGACCTGAGCTAAAACCAAGAGTTGGATGCTTAACCAACTGTGCCACCCAAGTGCCCCTCCAAAATGTTTTTTTATAACACCATTGCATGAATAAAGAAATGCCTTTCTGCCTGAATGTTAATACCCAAATGATATTTCTTCCACATGGTAACTTTGCCTTCTGTTATCACATGTCATATTAAAATAAACCTGCATTTGTGGTAATGCCAAAACCACTATGAAGAAATGGTCTTAACCACAACTCAAAGCTTAAAGAATGGCTTTCTGCTTAAGTATATCTGAGCCATTACCCTGTCGCACTGCCTTCATGCACCCCGAGGACCAAAAACACAGGACAAGCAGCTAGTATCTGCTCCCTCAAGCTTCGCAGGAGGTGTGTGTGATGGGGGGGGGGGGGCACTGGAAAGTAACACACAAGACAGGGGTACAGGTGTTTATCAACCCTGCAATCTGACAGCAAACCGTTTTACCTTGGGTGGTGCTACAAGCAACTTGATACTCTTAACAATCATCTGAGGAGCCTCTCTGCCCAACGCAGACGAAAAGAAAGGTGCTGCATTGAGAATGACTGTGAAGTGATTAAAAATATCAATCACCAGTAACTTCTGGTGGTGAAGCACTAATCCAAGAAGGAGCAAAAGCTTTGGGAGTTAAGGGGTAGCAATGAAGAAAACAAGGATAACGCCTTTTATAGATGCAGGCTGAAATCTCACCATTTGGATCATTCGTGCTATGTATTTACTCAGTATTTTCCTGTGCTATGAATTTAAATTAGACAAACTGCAAAGCTGTTGTTAGGGCTAATTTACTAATTGACTGTCCAGTCAACTGCCTGACATCCAATTGTCTAATGAGAAAATAGGAGGATACGTTTTTCTTCAAACTCCACTGTAAAAACTTAATTCTTAACATTCCTTTCACCAACTTCCATATCTGTGTGCTCCCAAAAGACATGCAGTTTCTCTTCTCTACAGTTATGAGTATTATTGACCTCTTCTCATTCTTGCTTTCTGCCACAAGCAATTCACTGACTAATGTTACCAACTGTATTTCAAATTATCTTCATTTCCATTCCCTGATTCCGTAAGATTAGATGAAGCTCTCATTACTACTTACATCCACCGCTTCCTAAACTGGACGCATATATCAGAAGAGAAAAGTAAATAACAACAAATATATGCTCTCATTTACTTCTCATTAACAACACGAGAGGCAGGCATTCTTTCAAACTTAGAAAGAAAAACTGAAGCTCAGAAAGTCAGAAGGTAGGACCTTCCCCAACTTCTAATTACATACCAACCATACTAAGGTCAAGAGAATGAGACCCACACTCTGGTCCTTACTGTTTATCTTCTTTGCCTTCCCCAAATAAGGACTTCTTTTCCCCCTAGTTCACTGAAGAATTAATGCCTATTTGCTTTTTCCATTCAATAAACCGCCTATCCTATGAAAATTTATTTAATGTTTCAGAAAAATCACTTTTTAACCTGTAAACTATTTCTCAGCAAACCAAAACTGTTGAATTTCAAGGATGAGAGAATATGAAACAATGGCATAAGGTTAAATAAACCAGGGAATCTGAAGTGTTAATAGCTCTAGGGATTAATGGAATACAGAACCTTTAAAGAATTATAACTAAATATCCCTGTAATGGAAAAAAAATACCAACTTGTTTACACAATAAATTAAACATGTACAGTGGATTTTTTTCTCAGGTCATAACCTTCATGCTGAATAATCTTTTTTTTTTTTTTAATAGCCGAAGTGCACATCAGAGAAATATGGCCAAAGTTATAAGCTTGTATTATTCACATTAACACTGACTCAAGAGTGTACAGTATTAACATGAAGTTTTCAAATATAAGCCTAGAGACAGTGCGTGTTCACTAAACCAATAAACCAGAATAGCAAGTCATTTATTAAAAAAAGAGAAAAAAGGCAACAGAAATTATGGAATAGTAGGTCTTAAACTCTAATGTTTAGACTACTTTGAATTAAACAATAATTATGAACAAATCAATCTAAAATAAATTATTTTCTACATTGGAGAAAAAAATTATATATAGTCTCCCAAATAAACTGATATTAAATTTACAAGTTTTACAATGTGGAGATAAAGGAACTATTTTACCCAAGTCAAAAACCTATGATGATGACAACTTTCTCACCCTCATTAAACTACTTTTCCCATGGAAAGTGTCCTGATAAACATTACTGTTACTACTTGCTCAACAGTAACAATACACAACTTCAAAAAAGTGATAATCCACGTTTCTGACAGATTCTGTAAGTGACATCAAGGTCTAAATGGAGGGACACCTGGGTGGCTCAGTCGTTAAGCGTCTGCCTTCGGCTCAGGTCATGATCCCAGGATCTGGGATCGAAACCCATATCGGGATCCCTGCTCAGCGGGAAGCCTGCTTCTCCCTCTCCCACTTCTCCCTGCTTGTGTTCCCTCTCTCGCTATCTTTTCTCTCTCTCTCTCTGGCAAATAAATACAATCTCTGAAGAAAAAAAAAAAAAGACCTAAATGGAGCTACAAACAATAAAACAATACACCTGAAAAGAAGTCCTCAGAAGTCCATGTTCCTTCATGTAGTTTTGATGAGTCTAAAACTAACTGAAAGGAAAACTTACATATACCAGGTATAGGTCTTCAGCAATTTCACCCAAGCAGTTTTGCACTGTAATATCAATAATCAAACACTAATATAATACCTATTATATATGTCAATATAATGATGCAATTAACACATTTAACACCCTGGGCTTTTAAAATCATGGTGGTTCCTAGGTATGAAGGAAAGTTTAAGACTGAAGTTAGAGTTAAAGCCTTAATTCTAAGTATAAATTTGAACTTCAGAATGAGAACCAGAATTAAAGAGGAGTCATTTAAATTGGTGATTTTTAATTTTTTTTCCTGGTTATCCCTCAGTGCCTTGGTTTGGTTCTAGTATTCAAGAATTAATCCTACTAGTCTGGTCATTATACTCAACAAATCTTTTAATCTGAAAGAGGAACACTACTTGTCCTGGGGTCAGCCCTCTTGACTTTTGGACAACTTGCTAGGACCTGTATTTTATATTATTTTCATAACATCCTCATTTCTCACTTGATCTGCCCAGTTTTCGGACTCGAAAGCACTGTTCACATATTATTTTAAGTAAGAGGAATGTAGAACAAATGTTCTTGTTTGTTCAGGCTGCATGTAAATGAGGGAGGGAGGGGCTTGTAGGGTAGAAGGGAAGAAAGGAAAGAGAACACCGGAATGCAAGACAGCAGTAAAAAAGAAAAGGATTGCTTGAGGAAGTGCCAGAGCCACCAAGTTAAAGAGAAATAAAAGCGATGGAGTGTCTAGTGGCCATAAAAGGGCAACTGTCCACCTCCTAACAAACTAAATCTGGTCAATCCCAAATATGGAAATGTTTTAGTTCAAATACAGAGCTTTTCTTCTGTGGGATACAAGCACAGATCACAATCATTCTTTCCCTATTTAAAAAAAAAAAACAAACTTCACACTTGGAGATCTACCATTGTGAGTAAAATCTGTTGAATTATTGTATAAACTATTTCCAACTTTTGTTCCCCTAAAGTTCAGGTCTTTCCAACAAAAAAACAACTCTAGCCCTTTCACAGTTTATAGAGTTTCAGTCTCCACATATATAAAATATAAATGTTAATTTTAACAACCTGGAGAGGTGCAGGTGGCATTTTGTAAGTCCAATACTCATTAAATGTTAGCTATTATCCACTCAAGACTTTCTCGTTTTTTTTTTTTTTTTTAAGTAAGCTCCACTTCGAAGCGTGGAGCCCAACATGGGGCGCGAACTCACGACCCTGAGATCAAGACCTGCGCTGAGATAAAAAATCAGACATTTAACTGACTGAGACACCCAGGGTCCCAAAGATTTCCTTGGTCTTTAATAGACAATTTAACTCACAAAAAAGTTCACTGATGACAAAACTGTAGAAGTTACAATCATTTCAAAATGTGATTACTTCCTATTATATCCACTCATTCTCTCTATTGGTAAACTGCCACAGCAGGACAGACACATGTCTTAATAACCTATATTACCAAAAGTTCATTCATTTGACAAATATTTACTAAGTACCTGCTATGACCAGTCAGTGTCTTGGGGCAGAGGATATGGTAGTCAACAAAACAAAGTGTGTAACTGCAGAGGTAGGGAGGGTACGATTGAAAATTGGTTCCCAGCATCTGGAGCAAGAGCTTTTACTTCAAAAGTGCCTTCAGTGGGTTTTACCTGTTCCAAGTCACTCCAGTTTGATAACATAGTAACTGTATCTTCCCCATCCTTGCCCCAGGTCCTAAGTTCTCACTCACAGATTACTTTTTCCACAAGAATTTCAACCAAAACAGAGTTTTAATAAAGCTAAATTTCATGCATATTGATTAATCTAGCTGCTTAGCTGTTACCATCAGCACTTCTAGCACATTTTTAATCACCTTTGTCCACCTACTGTTGTAATGAAACACAAAAGCACTCAACCAAAATTAAGTGCTTTGAAAATGCTCTTTGTCCTATCCAACCACCCCAAGAGTTCCTCCCCAGGATTCCTTATAATAAATAATCAAGGAATGGGGGGGGGGGGGGGGGCGTGGCACAGTTGTCCTTTCTGATCACTATTTTCCAAAGTAGTACAATTACAGTCATTATTTTTAAAGACTATATGCTGACATGATAGTTGCTAAAGCAATGCCTGAAGACTTATAGGGGCAATGAAAGCTGCCACTAGTGTATCTGCAGTTCACTCACTCTGATCTGTTAGAACCTGGCTACATCACAGATCAGTGCAACTACTCCTCATTTAAGCAACAGTTTTGGCATGTGTGCATACTTTCCGGCTCACCTACAGAATATTCTCCTCATAATCACCTACCAGTTCAATACTATAAGATAGGAACGCCTGGGTGGCTCAGTCTGTTAAGCCTCTCTTTATTTCAGCTCAGATCATGGTCCTGGGGTGGCAAGATCAAGCCACATGTCAGGCTCCGTGCTCAGTGCAGAGCCTGCTGAAGATTCTCTTGTCTTGATGTGGTATACATACACAATGGAATACTATGTAGCCATTAACAGAAACGAAATCTTGCCATTTGCAACAACATGGATGGAACTAGAGGGTATTATGCTGAGCGAAGTAAGTCAATTAGAGAAAGACAATTATATGATTTCTCTGATGTGAGGAATTTGAGAGTCAGGGCAGGGGGCTGCGGGGGGTAGGAAAGGAAAAAATGAAAAAAGATGGGATCAGGAGGGAGACAAACCATAAAAGACTCTTAATCTCACAAAACAAACTGAGGGTTGCTGGGGGGCGGAGAGCTAGGAATAGGGTGGCTGGGTTGTGGACACTGGGGAGGGTATGTGCTACGGTGAGTGCTGTGAAATGTGTAAGCCTGATGATTCAAAGACCTGCACCCCTGGGGCAAATAATACATTATATGTTAATAATAATTTTTTAAAAACCCATCCAACTAAACTGCCCCCAAATTCTGAACACACAGAAACTTGTGAATTAATAAACACTGACTGTTGTTTAAAAAAAAAAAAAAAATTATCTCCTTCTCCTTCTCCTCCTCCCCCTGGCTCCTACATACACTCTCCTCCCCAAAACCTAAATTAAATAAATAAATCATTAAAAAATATATTACAAGATAAACTGACCTTGTCGTGTTTTTGAAAAGATATTCCTTGATTTTCATAACAATTACTGGTATAGCATATTCCACTCTTCAATTAGGTTCATGCTTGAGATGGGATTCTAAAGTATTATTTTAATAAGATATCCCAGACAAATACAAAATAGCTTTGTTTCTCAAAGTAATGAAATATAAATTAGCTTGAGAAAGTGCCCAATGCTAATAATGCTACATTTATACAAAAGATTTTTAAACCTTTGTTATTTTCAGAATCAAAAACACCTTTTTAAAATCTCTCTAGCAGCTCATCTTCATTCCCAGAGGGTTTTTAACTTGTTTTTAGTAACCAAAAGTATACTGGAACCATTTGTAATAATTAACATAGTAATTTATAATATGTTCTTTCTTCTACTCCTAGGTGTGTGGTTGGAGTGCCATCTGTGGCCACTGATCTCCGTTCTAGGCCAACTAAACTAGAACATAGTTTAGTTTCTTTCTAAACTACACTTTAGGAAGAAAAATCTACCAAAAACAAAACAAAACAAAAAAAGCCAAGTTGCTCTCATTCTCATTCTCACACATGATGATAACTAAGCTAGAGGGACACAGTTCTGAAGAACAAATGCCAGAAAGTAACAACATGATACCTCGTACTCTCAACAGGACAAGCAACACGAGGTAACAAGTGGTGAGGTCGTAGTAACAGGGCTAAAATAATGTTGAAAAGCCAAGCAATGCTGTTGATACGCGGAAGAACTGGGAGAGTCTGGGAGAAGGCAACCTCAGGTTGGTGGGCGGGGGAGAGGTTTGGGGAAAACAAAGTAATAGAATACATAGGCTCTTGTTTTCTCCCTTCACCACCAGCAACATATGCCTATACACACCGGTGCAAAGGTAAGCAACCATCATCAGGGTACTTAATCCACTGGTTGGGGGGGTGGTTATTACTTTATCTTCTGTAATTTCAAAACATGATTTCTAAGTTTAGTACATCATACCCAATTCAGAGCAGGAACTATGTATGCTTGACTCAAATTCCAAGAACTTGCAGAGAAAGATGAATTGTGCTTATCATCTTTTGGCCTCCTATCCTGGCAAAGATTTCTTCCATTTTTCAACTCCCAAGTGTAGAAAACTAATATACAAATTCCATTGCTATGAAACGATTTACCAGAAATCTTCATTCTCTTATTGTTTTCTAAGAAGGACAAAACTGTATTTTAGACACAATCCTAAAACATACATATGATGATATTGTCCTACTTTGAAGCTTCATTTATTTTAAAATATTCACCAGGAACTCTGTGATTATCTTCAACAAATCTGTAAAACAGATAATCTGCCTGTTAGAAGACAGTGCGGTAGGCAAAGGCACTAATCATAAACAAACAAACAAATAAATAAAAGGTCTAACATTTAGCTACCCAAAATATTGTCATATCTGATTTATGCTTAATCTTTTTGCAACATTAAACTTTTTACCTAACTTCTGATTAAAGAAACACCTATGACATGAAAAAGTCTTAACATATAAGGACTAGGAAAATGAATTGGGTGGGTCTTAGTATGTATTATCAGGTTTGGGGTTTTTTTAACTGAATGGGTCACTTTCATCAATGTAAAGTAAAGAGTAAATTCCTCCTCAACTAGGAAATATTCTAAATTTCTTACCTATGAGCTTTTATAAATATTTACCAGGGCAAGCTGGGGTACCAACAATACAACAAAAAACAAAAACAAGGTCTCACATCTAATTAAATATAACTTACTGTCAGAGGTAAGACTACTGAACTGATAATCCTGCTTTAGATATCTGAAGTCTTCTGACTAAGGGTCAGTTTGGCAACCTCGATTTATAAGACTGATTTTCATCTAGTTTCTCAGTTCATCATTACCAGAGCTTGGGTCTCTGCAATTCAGTACATATACATGCTCCTGGAAATAAAGTTTTACAAAACCATATTGTGGGATATAATCATGACATCTGCTATTCTGTTCTTTTCCGCTTCACTTAATTAGGGGAGAAAGGCAACAACTTATTACACTGACTCCAGAATGGGCTGCTACTGGAAGTCTGAAGACACAGATCTACAGATGATAAACACCAGAATGTATGCCAAGGGGCAGTATAGTACGTCACTCTATTTGATAAAACAGACTTGATTAATGTCACCCAAAAGCTATTATTATGTTCTCCTATTCTCCTCTACTTCTTAGATACTCTCCAGTAATAACCTTCACTTCAAAGCAAGGGGATTGCAGGGTGATCCTTGAAGGTGATAAAGACCATGGCGTACCAATACAAGCCACAAACTGGAACCTATCCTGGTCACTTCTTAGCAAGGCATAACAAGACAGAACTAATAGTACCTGTGAGGGACATCTGTGACTATGGTAGGCAACTACTAAAACAACCCAATCAACATACACATAAATGGGTATATATTTTGTTTATTTCTGCATTTTAAAAACTTGAAAGTATTTTTAAAATACTCTTTCCTACACTGAGTGCACGCTGATATTTTATTTTCTATTCTAGTATGTATTCCTAATGCTGGTCATAACCCACTGAATCGATTTCTTAACCCACTAATGAGTGGGTTGAAACCTGCAACTTGAAAAACATAGCTTCAGAGACACACAAATCAACCCAGCAGGCTAAGAGGACAATAGATAAATTACAGGTCTCTATTGGCCATCTTTCATTGATGAGAAAAAGCCCAAAGAACTGAAAACATCAAATAGTGATTGTTTATTTAGCTCTAGGAAGATCATATGAGAATGTATAAGACTAAAGAGAAGAAAAATATTTAATAGCACCCTCCTACTCCCTTCCACCAAAAAAACAAGTTCCTGATCTGATATGTAATAGTCATCACCACTGTTAGTCTAACACTGGCTTCTTTTGTGTATAATTTATTGATATAGGCAGACTTTTATAGAGAGATACATACATATTTTATATACACACATGTAAAATGCATTAACATAAATCATATATGTATATATTTATGTTATTATATTTTTAATATACAAATTTAAACTTTTTTCTAGATCATTTTTATACACTGTTAAAATGATAAAGTTAAGTGTTAGATCTGAAACACAGGTCAGTTGGTCCCCAAGTCGAAGCTCTTAACCACTAAGCTATAAACCCTTCCCCACAGGAGTTCTCAACCCTAGCTGTGCATCAAGAATCCTGTGTGGAGTTAAAACAAAACAGATGCTCAAATGCTACCCCAAAAAAGAGGTATTTTAAGTAGAAGTAGCAAATATTATAGAGAATTACATTTTGTAAACAATGTATCGAATATCATCTCTAACCCATTATGTCAGAAAAGATCTTTTTTGGAGAGCAGACACTACTGTGTGCCATCAGACATAAAATACCTGGTTGAAATGAATGACTACCTTGGTTTACAAGCTGCCTACTTTACCTAGAAACTTGATTAGATCACTGTCATTATAGACTGGAATTTAACATAAAGTAGTTTTGTCTTAGGTTTAATAACTAAATTCCATTTAGAATTTAACTGCTGACATATCAAAAGGATCTTTACATAAATAGCCTAAGTGATAAAAATTACAGACTGCACTAGTGTATGTCTGTTAAATTTACCTATCCATGATTTAAACCATTACCTTCCCAACAAACTTTTCTTTACTATCTAAAAGATAGAAAATTCTGAACTTAATGTAACATTAATAAATTCTGCATTCTTCCTGGGTTCATTCACTTCTACCATCCATAAGAAAACATTTAGTAGCAAGCACACAGTACAAAATTAGGAGGTTTCCAAGATTTCAAATAATTAAAAACTGGTTTTGACTACGTCAGTCAAATAAAATGTACGAACATAAAAACCTTAACAATTTTTGACAGTTAAGTGGGTAATATGAAACCTAGAATTACCACTATTAGCAACCACAAATAACAGGGGGACTACATACCACAAACACATAAATAATTAATTGCATACATACAATTAGTGAAGCAACAACAATCACTGTTAATAGGGAGCCATGCATTTTTCTCTCAGGAAAAACTCTTTGGAAAAGACAAAAAGCACAAACTATAAATGGTCCACATAAGAATTATTTTATTTGGTCAAATTAAGGCTCCAACTAAAGCATTCATCTATTTCCTATTCAGGCCATGAAATGACAGCACTGCAAAGAAACTAGTCTATGATGTAAACCACAAAGCTAATTACAGACCAATACATGAATAATACCTAAACTATTTGGTGAAAGAAATTACAGCCCATTACTATTAAAATCCAGGGAAAATATTTACTCCAGTGTCCTCTATAACTGTATCTCAAAGAGGGGAGGAAGGGAAGCAGAAATCACTCATCAAGCTTGTGATATATGGGTTTTTTTTAACAAAATAAAAAGTACTATTACCATAAATCTATAACCACATCTATAATCTAAATATTAAAATCTCTTAAAATATGTTTAACTAAATACAGAATCATGAGCGTTCATTCTATCCATGACCCTGGGTCACTGGGAGATTTCTAAAGCATACCTTTTAATCCACGCCATGGTACTTCAAGAACATGTTAAGGTAAGTCACAGCTTGGAACACTTCGATGCACCTCAAAACACCTCAGCCAGTGTATCTGTATCATTCTCCTTTCCTTTTGAGATCATAATGGTTCCGAAGAACTACAATGCTTCCATGTGAATGATAGTCTCATAATTTCAATGACTTAAAAACAAAAACAAAAAAATAAGGACTTAAGTGTTGGTGTGTTAAGCCACTAGTGCACTGTTAACTGCTGCCATGACTAAGAAAACCAAAGAGACTGCTGCTCCTACTCTGTCACCCTGTCATTTTTAATGTGAACCCTCAGATGAACGAGGAGTACGTGCTTCTGAGTGGTCGGAGTGACAGCTTTTGCTTTATGGAGATCCATCAAACCCCCACAAATCTCTTGCCCCAACAGATTCTTCAGTTCTTCCGAAGAAACAAAAATAACCAGAAGACAGGTCTGAACACTTGGTAGGTGCCTATCGTATTCTGTGTTGGATGAGAGCTGGAAATCACCCACACCCCTGCACAAAAGGGAACTCATTAATAAAATAGCAGAGGGTCCTGCCCAATATTAACCTGATGTTAATATTATGGAATCATTTTAATTCCATTGAAGTCATTAAACTGAAATTCCATGGAGCTCCGGTTTTTAAAGCTTACTTTTTTTTTTTTTAAGATTTTATTTATTTATTTGACAGAGAGAGAGATCACAAGTAGGCAGAGAGGCAGGCAGAGAGAGAAGAGGAAGCAGGATCCCCGCTAAGCAGAGAGCCTGACATGGGGCTCAATCCCACGACCCTGGGAACATGACCTGAGCCGAAGGCAGAGGCTTTAACCCACTGAGCCACCCAGGTGCCCCTAAGCTTACTTTTATTAAGAGTATGCAGGTATCAATGGACAACAGAAGGCTAACAATCAAGTTGTACTGTGGTTCTGTGACTGCCTTGGCAGGTTGTCTGTCCCCCTTTCCTCCTCACTCCAACCCACCTTTGTTATATGAAGAACGTTTAAAACATCTGGTTATTAAAATGATAGGATAAACGTTTGTATGCCACATTTTAAATCTAAGAATTCACTCTCCTTTTGCCTCAAGCTTGGCACTCTATAATAGTTACCAGAAAGAATAACTGAAGCTACACAAAGTAAAACTAAATTACCAATACTGTATTGCTATCAATTACCATATAAATTTGTCATAAAGCAATTAAAATTACCTTAGGATGACGAATGAGGAAATTTTTAATAAAAGCAAGCCATAAAAAGGGCTTCCAAAGGGCGGGAAAAAAAAAGTTACTGGTAGAGGTCTGTTATACTCTGGGCCTGTGTCACATTAACAGACAAGAAATGGAAAAAGACAAATCTCCCAGCTAGAGCTAAAAGGTATGTTGTAAGGAGAAAGCAGAACCATTTCCTGCTTGAAAAAGTAGATTCAACTGATGAAAACCTTTCATAGTCCGATGTCAGAAAATTACGTATTTCTAAGATTTAGATTTATTGCAGGTTGTGGGGAAAGCAGATTACAAAATGTAGGTCACTCTTCAGAAAGCTAATAATAGTGGCAGGCTCACATATAGGAAAGAACTCTACCAGAACAGGCAGGAAGAAACTAATGAAGAACAGAATCAAGAGACCTGATCCAGTGCCTGGAAGGGCACTGTCATTTCTTCCTACACTCTGCTCCTCCAAATAAATGTGTCCTCCACCCAACTATCAGGTTAATGTTCTCAATTACAGCTCTTCCCCCTTGCACATAAAAATTAATGTCAACTATTGGGAAATAAAGCAAGTTACAATAAATACGCTAGATAACAAAGAAAAAAGACTAGATCTAGAGCATTCGCTCATTACACCATTTAATTTTCAGAACTTCATTTTATAGAAGAGAAAATGAATACTCCGTGGTCAAGTGACTGATCCAAGAAAGCATGCAGTAAAAGAACTAGAACTTAAATCTAGATCTTCCAGACAGAGTATCAGCACTTTTGTACTACAGTATAATTGTAGAATACTGCTGGGGAAAGGGATGGTACTGAGGCTAACACTTATCGACACTATGCCATGAACTGTGCCTAGTGCTTCATGTTATTTCATCCTGATCTGCCACTCCTGAGACTGACAGGGTGTTTGCCTCCTTTTACATAGAGGAGATCAAGGCTCAGAGAGATTTAAGTAATCTGCTATGCTAATCTATGTTCCAGAAGAAATCACGTCCAACAGTTACGTTTGTTTCTCAACCTGGCCGATATAACAAAAATTTAATTTTACAAAGCATCTCACTCAAAACCTAGTCAATGTGTGTAAATGAATTTGTAAACAAGACTGCATACACATTTAGTAAAGCCACTAAGAATTAGGATCACATATAATCACTAAAGTCCAGAAACTCCATTTGATTCCTACAAATGACATCTAGCATTTTCATGAAGTTATATACTTGAAGATCTTTTAAAGATAACTTGAAAATCACAGCAGATATCAATATAAATTTTAGGTGACCAAACAAAAATGAACATGAAAAGTATTCTCCTTAAGAGGGTACACTGCTGGGGCGCCTGGCTGGCTCAGCTGGTAGAGCCTGGGACTCTTGATCTCAGGGTCATGAGTTCAGTCCCCACATTGTGTGTGAAGCCTACTCCAAAAAAAGAAAAAAAAAAAGGTCTACGGCCACATTTTTCCAACTGGGCCCTGTCCCTTAAACTGCTACCAGTATTAGCCTCAAGGGAAGAGAAATTTATTAGCTGAGGGAGGTGAGGTCATTCAGTCAGGTTATCACTAATTAAAAATACAAACAAAATAAAACAGAACAACAACAACAAAAGCAGATGGACAGCTTCCTTCAGTGCTTCAAAACATTATTAAACTAAAAGAGAAACAAAAAGCACTAAAAGAAATCCCCCAAATTAAGAACAGGGAACTCCTAAGCAACTTCAAATTTGAATGGAAACCATGTGTCCACACTGCATGCCACTATTTGGTAACAAGTTAGATGACTCAAAGTAACCATTTTTTAAATTGCTCAAACAAAGTGTTACAGAATTATTACATTTAACAGTCAAACTGTTATGGTAAAAAACCTAAAGGGTCTTTTAAAAAATATCTTCATCAGTAATAGCACTAAACCTTCTGCAGAACTCGTTTTATTAATATGCCAAATAACAGATAATAGGAATGCCCATTAGAAAATCTGATGCCCAACCACATACCTTTTAATTTCAAAATTAATGTGTATTAAAGTCTATGCATCTGTCTTAAAAAATTTCACTTCTTATAAAAAAGACAAATACATTTCCATGCAAATTATTACAGACTCCTTCACTAAGCTATGTCCAATAGGATAGCTGCTGTCTTTATCATTCTAAGCCCATTATCTAACTTCCAGAGACCTGGAACACAGTAGGCACCAATGATCTAAGTATGTGAAAATCTTATACACCCCATTTTGGATACATGACTGACAACTAAAAAAAGAAAGTTCATGATATGCTCTAAAACTAACAGGCACACAAGTATTTGAGTGAATGAAAGAAAATATTTAGGAATGGTTTATATATGCTACAATGACAATATTAAGAACAGATTTTGAAGGAAGACGGTTTAACACAGAACACCATTTGTGACAAGTGAATTTTGTTTTGTTTGTAACTACTGAATATTTACTATATAATACTTCTGAAGGTAGATCAGCACTACTGCTAAAGCATAAACTTTAGAAAATTAGAAATAGATACCACTAACTTGAAATTTTTATGCTTTTATAAACAGCCACACATAGTAATCTGAAATGACAATAATGAATGCATTCAACATTACTTACTAAGAAAGGACTAGGAAGTTCTTTCTGACAACCTAAGAATAGTGAGATTATGGCATATCCATACAACGGAAATTATAGTCAATGATATTGAAATCTGGAACATAGTAATATGCTAATTATATATGGTTACTTAAGCATACATAGTTATTTCCCCACATTAGGTATGTCTGTATATACTTATATATTTAACAAACATAGAATACTGCAAATATATTTATAAATATCTAAGTTCCATGAAATCAGGAACCATTTCAGACATACCTCCAGCACTTATTACAATGCCTTGAGAGAGGTGTCTTCGCATAGGTGACTATTTAAAACTTGGTGGTTAGAAAAAAGGGCTCTGAATAAAAGACTGCCTGGTTTTGAACTGAATCCCAGATTCACAACTTAGCTATGCAATTTCAAGCAAGTTAATAATCACTAGGCACCTTAGCTTCTCCTTTTGAAAAACTGGGATAAAAATAACATTCATGTAATGGAAGAAAACAATGAGTTAATACATGTAAAGGCTTTAGAACAGTATCTGGCACATAGTGGTATGCCAATGAATGGGAGATAGGGTGGAGAAAGAGAGGCAGTGGGCTCCCAAATACCCAAGTAAATGAATGGATACTGTCTTTAAAATATAGACAGAAATGCTAGAAGCATATACAAATATTAAATAGTTTTTCAAACTTTGCTTACCATAACCAAAAGTAGATTTTTCCGTAACAATCTGATACACACTCCAATAAATACACTGTGTCTTATTCTGTCATAAATTTATTTAAATGCTAGTTGTAACCCACTAAATTGATTTCATGACAACTAGCAGGTCACTTTCTAAGCCATGGCCTCCTAAGTTCTCCTTTATTTTTGTCCTTCAACTTCATGTTTCTAAACATGGGGCAAGAATATTTACCCATTAAACCAAGAATCTAAGGTCAGAAAACATTCCAAAAAAAGTCTTTATCACGTATTTTTGTTTTATTCTTCCTAAATTCTACTCTTTACTCTTAAACCACCAGAAATTTTAACAGAAAAAATTTAAGAGATTAAAAGCTGATACAGAAATGTGCCAGCTTTTAACACATACCTAGGTAGACTTACTCTTGAAAAAATTAAATTTGGGCAAGAGAAGAACACTAAATTAAGAAAGGTATGAAAGAACACAGGTTACTGGCTTTGGTATTTAAGTGGAGAACTACATTCCCACAGGGTCTTTTCCTGATCCAGCTTCTGGTCTCCTGGTACCCATACAAAGACAACATATGTTCTAGTCTAAATTGGAACTTAACACAGTTAGTTGCCAGAACACACCACAGTGTTTCAGGTCTCTGGACCTCTGTACATACTATTTCTCCCCACCCCCACCCCCCACACCGCTAAACTGAAGGAGCAGTGCATGAAATAGACTTTAACATCAAATGATAATAGAAGAACAAAGGAAAGAAAAAAAATGAAATAGGTGAGACCAGAAGTGAAAAAATGTTTACATATTTTCAGAACCTACAATATAAGATATGTGAGCCAAGCTGGTATTTTTACATAAATTCTCATATATTATCTATTAAAAAATGTTTAAAAATACTGCATACTGAATTGATGAAATATAGTCTTTTAAATTAGGTAACATAATTTACACAATGTGTTCTATGGACACTTGAATTTTAAACAAGTTTTGTCAACCAAATATTTGGAAAAAGTCTTGTTACATAATGACAGAAAATTAACCACCACTATTGTCAAAAGTATGAAAATCACATATTCCAGGGACTTCAACTCTAGGTTTTGGCAATGCTAAAAAAGATTATAAATGCTACAGCTAAACCTAATGATTTTGAGTAATTTTCAAAGAATCTTCCTAAGAATAATGAACTATTCTGATTTCCATCCTGATAGTAAGACCATGATTCCTTTTCCAATTAAGGACAAGGGGACATCAGAACCTGTAACTAAGGCTAAACTCAGGATCAACATGGCTCAATAACTAGACATGTGATCTAGCAATTATGAAAGGTGGACTATTCAGCTAATTTTACTTTCAAGGAACCCCCAACTGGGAAAACTCTTCTGAAAATGTATATCCTAATCTTAAGTAACACTGGCAAAAACTCCTATCAAAGCAGCTGATATGCTGCTGCTACTCTAAAAGTAGCCAACACCTAAGGTTCAACCACAATATGCCTCCATATTTTTGGAGAATTCTAGATGGCACAGTATACACAGGTATTATTTAAATATAAATACACACACACATGCATACACACACATATAACTACTCTTTTTTAAACAGACTGGTGTTAGCAAGTTATTACCTGTCCATGAGACCAAAGGTAGGAAGGCAGGGAAAGTGGAGAGGGACATGAAAAACCAGTAGTTCAAAAGTGCTGAGTAATACTACTCAGCCATCACAAGAAAAAGAAAGAAAAAAAGAAAGGAAGGAAGGAAGAAAGAAAGAAAGAAAAGTCTTGCCATTTGCTCCCACACGGAACTAGAGGGTGCTGTGCTGTAAGTGAAGTAAGTCAATCAGGGAAAGACAATTATCGTATCATCTCACTGGTATGTGGAATTTAAGAAACAAAACAAAGGATCATAGGGGAAGAGAGGAAAAAATAAAACAAGATGAAAGCAGAGAGGGAGACAAACAGTAAGAGACTCAATCATAGGAAACAAATTGAGGGTTGCTGGAGGGGTTGGGGTGGAAGGATGGGGTAACTGGGTGATGGACATTAAGGAGGGCACGTGATGCAATGAGCACTGGGTGTGATGTAAGACTGATGAATCACTGACCCCTGCCTCTGAAACGAATAATACATTATATGTTAATTAACTGACCTTAAATTAAAAAAAAAAAAAAAAGTAGTGAGTAAAGGATGTCAGGGAAGGAAAGGTAGTAGTGGTGAAATAAATCAGCTCATAAACACTACTACACATTTATGCAAAACAAGCAAATTAATAGAAGCTTCTTTACAGTCCCAAACTAAGAACTGCTAAAGAGACTGAATCAAGTTTACCTCTACTTTCTTTGTACTTTTTAGGAGAGGTTCTATTATTTCTCCTCCAGCTTAGTTGCTTAGGTCTCTTTTTGTTTAAAATAAAATGTAAATTTTGGTGACTTAAAAGAGTTTGTCATCATGAGTGATACAAGAACGTGCTGCTCAAATTCTGGACTTGGGAGTCAGGAATCACAGGTTAGAAACTTAGTGAGCAAGTAACTTCTCACCAGTCACAATCTCTCTGTGGCTAATACCAGCACAAAACTGCAGTAACAATGCTTATATGTGAAATCATCAAAAATACTGTCCACCTGAGGATGCATAAACATTTACTAACTTTGGAAGCACAATTTGGTAATCAGTTACAATGTCTGCTAATGCCACAATTCTAGAATCAAAATAAAACACTTTCCTAAGAATGTTTCAATTAAATGTTCAAGAAATACTTATGATTTGTTTGTTTAAAAAAAATTTCACACTTAATGTTTATTCCAATTATGTGGGTGATGATCCAGGCTCTAACTCATGCCTTCAAGCATTCTCCCCTTTCCAGACAAATTCATTAGCTTAACAAATATCTGAACAACTACAATGTGGAAGACCTTTTTTAAGCACTAAGGACATTCAGTGCACAAATGAGACCAAAATCTTTGGCAGAGTTAACCGAGTAATTAAGAATTTCATATGGTGGTAAAAGCTATGAAGAGAAATGGAGAAGAAAAAAGTACATGGAAGACAGGAGATGGGGTGCTATTTTTAAAATGCCCTCGCTGAGGTAATATTTGAGCCAAGATATGAAGGAAGGGATGAAAGGAAGATTCCATGCAAAGGAAATAAACAGCAAGTCCAAGATCCTGAAGCAGGAGACCAGCGTGGCTAGAACACAGAAACCGTAGGAGGATACTAAATGAGATGTTGCGGGGAGGGGAGGTGCACGCACATGTTCTTGGGGACACCACTGAGCATGAAGGCCTTTAGCTTTTTCTAAATTTTGACTTGAGCAAGACCAACATCTGAGCCAAGAAAGCTTAGCGGGAGTCTAGCTGGTGAGCAGAGAAAGATGGTAAGGCAGAAGGGAAGCAGCAGCAGAGATCAATTAGGTAGCCACTGTGACTTTGGAGGTAGAGAGGACAGCGCCTTACACCAGAGTGAAAACAGCGGATATGTCACATGTGATGAAAACTATGGGCATATTTTAAAGACAAAATGACGACATCTGCTCACACTGGATGGTGGAGCTGGAGGGGGTAAAGGAAGAGACAACAGTGACTCCAAGGTTTCTTCTAGGCTCAGCAACCCAAAGGATGGAGTTACTTACAGAGAAGGAGAAGGCTTCAGATTTAAGGAGGGAGATTTCAGTAGTTTGGTTTGGACATAATGAATTGGATATGCTCAAATATCTAACAGAGTTTGTTGCAGTTTATCAGATCTTTCTGCCAAGGCTAGTGAGATGTGATCAGCCAAGTTAGTCTATTTAGTTCTTTCCTGCTGTTGGATATTTAAAAAACAAAACAAAACTGAGGAGGTGAAAGCTTTATTTATTAAACAAGTGTTCTGATCATCTTAGTACTTTAATTACACATCCTGTACCATCTGTACTTGTCAGTATTAAATAAAACATAATGTGATAAGAATATTTAAGAAAATTTCTAATTACAGGGGCGCCTGGGTGGTTCAGTGGGTTAAGCCTCTGCCTTCGGCTCAGATCATGATCTCAGGGTCCTGGGATCGAGCCCCGCATCGGGCTCTCTGCTCAGCAGACAGCCTGCTTCCCCCACCTCTCTCTCTCTGCCTACCTCTCTGCTTACTTGTGATTTCTGTCAAATTAATAAATAAATCTTAAAAAAAAAAGAAAATCTCTAATTACAGAAACTAATTTAAGAGAGAAAATCCATATTCAAACACTGTAGAGGTAAAACAAGGCAATTTCAGGTAAGAACAGCAAATTATTATCTGATACTCTCTAGCCACTAAAACACCTCTCAAGTCTCAAACCAGTAGATTAGAAAAAATAACAGACAACATTCACAGACTGCTTCCCATATGCTAAGCATCTCACTTAAATTACCAACTACCTTCTATTAGCTTATCTTTTACAATGAGGCTGAAAGAAATTTAAAAATCTAAAGAGCTATCCTGTAACTTCAGCCATCCTAGAAAGAACTAGTTTGTCTCCAGAGACTCCTTTTAATATGCTGTTTTAATTTTCCATTACCATCTTCATCTATATTTTGTATTCTCTGCGTGCTTTTCAATTTTCCAGCGCCAAATGTTATCAAAGTTGGATATGCAGCAATATGTGTAGGTATATCTTTTGGTAAGAAAGAAACATCAGGGGGCGACTGGGTGGCTCAGTAGGTTAAGTGTCTGCCTCCGGCTCATGATCTCAGGGTCCTGGGATGGAGCCCCACATGAGATTACCCGCTCAGTGGGGAGTCTACTTCTCCCTCTGACCGTCCCCCATCTCATACTCTCTCACTCTCTTTCAAGTAAACAGACCTTAAAAAAAAGAAAAGAAAAAAAAAAAAAAAAAAAAAGAAAGGAACATCATGGAAAAGCATGTATTAGGGAATTCCAAAACACATTTTCCTGAAATGGAATTGTGTTGAACTGTATTAACAGAAGTCACAATTCAGAAGATGGGCCCAAAATTACAACTCTGCCAGAGAGTAATGGACTGCAGAGAATAAGGAAAGTGAGTATGTATTTTCAAGAGAGTAACGAATAAAAAGAGAAAGGACCCTCCCCCTTGTATACTTATTCTCACTTCTTTGTTCTCATTGAAGTTCAATTAGAAAATCATTTTGACAAAGGAATCAAGATACTGGAGACAGGTAATACCTTCTGGAGGCAACTCATTCATTTAATCCTATTTTATAAAACCTGTATCACTTAGGTTAGTTCATCAGGTTCAGGGCTGTCTTATTTCATTCACCTAATAATTCAAATTTTTTTCAAAAACTGATTCCTCAGTCAACCAGACTAGAACATTTATTACAATACCTTCTGTTTGGGGCACTTTAAAGTGTACAAAATTGGAGCACCTGGGTGCTCAGTCAGTTGGGCGTCTGCCTTCAGCTTAGGTCATGATCCCAGCATCCTGGGATCAAGCCCCACATCAGGCTCCGTGCTCAGCAGGGGGCCTGCTTCTCGCTCTCCCACTCCCCCTGCCTGTGTTCCCTCTCTCGCTGTATCTCTGTCAAATAAATAAACAAAATCTTAAAAAAAAAATAGTGTACAAAATTGTGTATAATTGCTTAAGCCTCAAAATATTCCAATCATTATATTAAAAACCCTGGGTCTTCCAAATCCTGTTTATGCTATACCTTTGACCATTATGGTATCTACCCACTGGTAGGATAAGCATTTTAGGTCTTATTTCCAATAGTCATGATATGTATGAGTTGTATAAAGTAAGATCATTTGTACTCATCTTTGTGGCAACGAACACTATTTCCTAACAGTGGACCTATATAAGAGTACAGTGGTTTGTACGGTTTTATCAAACTCAATTTGATTGTAATCACACTCTAATAACGAAACAAAAAAAGGCCTACCCCCCCCCTCCATTAAAACCCCCAACAAAGGGGCACCTAGGTGGCTCAGTCATTACATGTCTGCCTTCAGCTCATGACCCCAGGGTCCTGGAATTGAGCCCCGTCATCAGGCTCCCTGCTTGTCTGGAAGTCTGCTTTCCACCTCCCACCCCCCTGCTCATGTTCCTGCTCTCACTGTCTCTCTCTCTCGCTGTCAAATAAATAAATAAAATCTTAAAAAAAAATAAAAATAAAAAACAACCCAAGTGTCCACTGGCAAATGGATGGATTTTTTAAAAAATATATGTATATATACAATGGAATACTAAATGGAATACTATTCTTCCTTAAAAAGAAATTCTGACACACGCTATATAAAATGGATGAAACTTGAAGACATTATGCTAAGAGACATAAGCCTGTCACCAAAGAACAAATACTCCATGACTCGACTTATTATGAGGTACCTAAAGTCAAATTCATAGAGACAGAAAAGCAGAATTGTGGCTTCCAATTTACTTATCGAGGCTCAGGGCAGGGAGAAATGGAGACTTACTGTTTAACAGGTTCAGAGCTTCAAATTAGGAATACGGAAGAAGTTCTGGAGATGGGATGGATGGTAGGTGATGGTTATACAACAATGTGAATGTACTTAGTAACACTGAACCATACAATTAAAAATGGCTAAAATTTAAAATTTCAAGAGATGTATATTTTACAGCAATAAAAATGTGAACACACCTTATAGAACTATATCAGTGGATAGTAACTTATTTTATTCCTTGTATTTTTTTTTTTAAGATTTTCTTTATTTATTTGACAGACAGAGATCACAAGCAGGCAGTGAGGCAGGCAGAAAGAGAGGGGGAAGCAGGCTCCCAGCTGAGCAGAGAGCCCAATGTGGGGCTCGATCCCAGGACCCTGAGATCATGACCTGAGCCGAAGCCAGAGGCTTAACCTACTGAGCCATCTCGGTGCCCCTTATCTTATTCCTTATGTTTTAATAAAAATTTCCCTTACATTTTTCCCAAACCTATTTCTCATTCTATTTCTTATTATCTTCACAGAAAGCACACCTGTGCACTCAAAGAGCCACAACATTCAATCTTTTACCTTCTCATCTTAAGCCACCAAGACTTACAAACTGATTTTAAATCTGTATACCTTTAAATCTGTATACCTGTATACCTCAAATCTGGTACCTTTCTCTCATTTCTAATGCCAAGGCCTTCATTATAGCAGATGATCATTTTAACAGCCTCACAGCCAATCTCCGTATCCTCAAAAACCTAGGCTTCACAGTTACTGCTCTTGAAATACAGCTCACATGTAAAATCTTCGGTGGGGAGGCAGCAGGGGGGAAGTGGTGCCTGGGTGGCTCAGTTGGTTAAGCTCAAGTCATGATCTCATCCCAGGGCAGGCTCCATACCCTACCAGGCATCTGCAAGGGCATGGTCTCTCTTTTTCTAAATGATATCCATCTTTAAAAAAGAAAAAAAACCTTTTGAAAGGCTTCCAGTGTCTATTCAAGTTTAAACTTCTGAACAACACATTAAAAAGCACTTTTGTCATTTGGTCCAACCTACCTTTCCAGACTCATCTTCCACAAACCCCTTATTTCCTATATGCTACATAAGATTCTTTACTCCCTCTTTCCTCGCCATATCTACTAGGCCCTCCTGCCTCCTTGCTTTTACTCATGCTTCCTCATTTGTACAGAATCCCCTTGGTTTCCATTCCTATTGAAATCTATTCATCAACTCTCATATACTGCCATATGTGTGTGTGTGTGTGTGTGTGTGTGTGTGTGTGTGTATGGGTGTAAGTAATAGAAACTTTTGGAGAACAACTTGGCAACATCTATCAAAACTATAAATGAATATATCCCTGTAATTCCACTTCTAAGTACGTCCTACAAAAATATTCATGCAAATGTGGCACACAAAGATATTTACTACACTGTTGTTCCTAAAAGAGAAACATATCTAGTCGTACACCAAATGGGAAATGGCTCAATAAATGGTTACATCTGGGATGCCTGGGTGGCTCAGTCGGTTAAGCATCTGCCTTTGGATCAGGTGGTGATCCTGGGGTCCTGGGATTGAGTCCCACATCGGGCTTCTGGGTCAGCAGGGAGCCTACTTCTCCCTCTGCCTTCTGCTCCCCCTGCTTGTGTGCTCGCTCTCTCTTCCTCTCTCTTTCTCACTCTCGCTCTATCTCTGGTAAATAAATAAAATCTTCAAAAATAAAATAAAATAGTTATATCTATATTATGAACAGAGAATAATACACTGATTTTAAAAAAAGAGCAAACTAATCCTAAATATATGCCAAGAAAGAACTCAAGAATTACCATTAAATTTTAAAAATAAACATAACAGGGCCACCTGGGTGGCTCAGTGGGTTAAAGCCTCTGCCTTCGGCTCAGGTCATGATCCCGGGGTCCTGGGATCGAGCCCTGCACTGGGCTCTCTGCTCAGCAGGAAGCCTGCTTCTCCCTCTCTCTCTGCCTGCCTCTCTGCCTACTTGTGATCTCTGTCTGTCAAATAAATAAATAAAATCTTTAAATAAAAAAAAATTAAAAAAATAAACATAACATATAAGATATGAACACAATATGAGCCCATCTTCCCTGAAGAAAACCCAAACTATATGTATGTACTTTAAACATGTAAGTACATGGAAAATTGTCTGGAAGAATATACCCCAAGTTTTTTACAGTGGTTACCTCTGGGGAAGGGACTTTTAAACTACTTAATAATGATAGAAGAATATATTCTTGTTTTAACTGTGTAACATATCAGTAGGTCACAAACAAGCAGGAAGAGCCTACACAGACAGATGAGAACAGACTCACTCCTATCTATTTGGCCTGATCTAGTTCCTACTCTATTTAGCCAATGATATGGAACTTAACGGAATGGCAGTGGCTATATAGAGCAAAAGCACATGAAGCCTATCTTGGCACAGACTTACCTTGGCATTCACAGCTGTGAGTCATACACTCGGGTGCAGTTCTAGCAGAAAACTGCCACATTCTCACTAGGCCACTACTCAGGCTTACCTTTAACCGACTTTCTGTTTTCTTCCATTTAAAGGAATGTTTACAAACACTGGCACTTGTAGCTTGTGAATAAACTCATCAGTTTCCAACAAGAACCACATCTTGAATGGGAGGGGTGGAGGACAGGGTCAGTACTTAGATATTCCTGAACAAAATCTCCTGCCTCCAGATTTCCAGAACTCATCTTCCTCCAGCATAATTTAAAAAGTTTAAAAATAAGAAGAGGAAGAAAAAAAATCCTTGAAGTATTGCTGAAACCCTTAGTCTGAATGAATCATTTCTTCTCCCATACTGCAAGGTTCTTCATGAAATGTCTCTTATTTAGAGGACCCACCGTGTTCTCTTTACGTTATAGTTATGAGCACTAACAGATTACCCATTGAAGGCATAAACTACTGAGGATAAACTTTCTTAACTGATCTTTTATAAACCTTAAGGTGTTCAAAATTCTTTTTTTTTTTAAGATTTTATTTATTTATTTGACAGACAGAGATCACAAGTAGGCAGAGAAAGAGAGGGGGAAGCAGGCTCCGATATGGTGCTCGATCCCAGGACCCTGGGATCATGACCTGAGCGGAAGGCAGAGGCTTTAACCCACTGAGCCACCCAGGCGCCCCAAGGTCTTGCCTGTAGCAGGTTTTCAAGAAACGACTCTGAATTCCATTTGTTGAAAATATTCCAGTATATGATACTAGATAGTTCACAGGGTATTTTTAACTTCAGAAATAAAAATGTCAATAGGCGACATCAATTAAAACAAACTCAATAATAAGTTTTAAATGGAGTTCCATTTCAATTTATTTGGCAAAATGAAAGCTTTGAGTTGGAAGAGAATATAATTCTCAAAAACCACAACATGTCATGGACAAAAGTATGAAGTCTAAAACTTTCCATGGCATTTAAAATAGAAAAAAGTCTATTTCTATTGTAATCTAAGGAAAAAAAAACGGTTTGTGTCCTCTTGACATATAAGAGCCTAAATATCATCACAGCTTCTGCATATTCTGATTACTTGATCAATTTCCTATATAAATCTTTGCCAAAAAGTGAAAATACAAATCTCATTTACCACATTTTATGTATGCTTTCTTTGTGACTACATTTGGTGGTAAAAACACAATCCTGTCTTCTCATATTTTATATTAAATAAAATTGATAGATGTAAAAATTATTGAAAATGTAAAAACTTGCTGAAAATATTCCTTGGTAGTGGTATACGTTAATGTCATGCTCTGAAGAATATTATGAATTATAAGAGCTAACATTTATTAAACTTCGTGCGTAAAAAGGATTGTCTAGTATTATCTCATTCACTTACTACCAACTCTGTGGGTAGGTATAATAATTCCATTTTATAAATACAGAAACTGAGGCTTAAAGAAGTCAAGTTAACTTGTAGAAAGGAACATACAAATGGCAGAGCCAGCAAAGCCTGGTCTGATTCCAAAACCAATACTCACCTGCCAGTCATCTTATACAATTTTATAAATCCAACTAAAACAAAAAATAAACTCTGCTCGACAACGTAGGTTTCTCTGCCGTGAATTACTTCCTAGGTGACTAGAAATAGGGAAATGAGGCTGGTGTGAAAGGAAGTCATGTTGGCATATAACACAATTTTTCAAAGCAAGTTAATGTTTTGAGGCAACTGGAACAAGCTCTTTCACAATCAGAGAATAAAACCTTAGCAACAGATGAATATTTTAAGGGAAAAAACCTGAAAATCTACAAAAGCACTTTTCTTTCTTGTAGTAGTGGTTGATTTAATGGCTTCAGGAATCGTTCCTCTTTCAGCTAAGTTCTACCCATTTGGCAAAGCTGCCTGTGCAGATGAGGAAGCTGCAAAAAAAAATTCCCCCTATATTCCAACAATGTCTTAATGAAGAAGGCTACACATCTCAGATTAGATTTTTTTATTTTAATGAAAATAGGCTCTTACAAGCAGTGCCCTTATAGAACCTACAACTAGGAGGAGGCTGGAGCTCAAGGTTTAAGACTCCAACGATTAATACAAGGTACACAAAAGCTACTCTTTTGTTTTTTATTAGAATTGCTATTGGTTTGGGTTAGTATTCAAGAGAAGAGTTCCACGGATTTTCAGTAGTCTGCCCCCATGCCCTATGCCCCAATATAAGCTTTATTACTTTCATGGAAGGATTTTGCAATATTCAAGGTTTGTCAAGATATATATGGCATCGTGGCAGAAGCTCCTGCATGCATGAGACAAAACAATTCCTATGAACCTTTTGCATATATGGACTTAATAAAATGCCATGGATAGGTTTTTGTTTGTTTGGTTTTGTTTTTTAAAAACTGTGAGGTAAACTCCAATCCTACAGACAAAACAATGAAATGTGTATTAAAACTGCTACCATTAGGATGAAAATGCAGAAGTAGATATTAATGTTACTTGGATTTTAAAACAATTTAAATGACTTTTTGTTCATCTTTAAACAAAGATCAACAATATCATAAACAATAACAACTTATTGTGATCCCAGACAAAGCAGACACGCAAGAAACACACACACACACACCCCCCACACACCCCCCAAAGAGGCTCTCAGCATACTTCCCTTCTTAACTAGAGAAGCAGATACTACAAAGTGACTGTACTGAGTAATCTACTGCATAAACTAAGGCAGTAGGTTCTACCCAACATACATATAATTCCAAATATAAAAACATACTATCATAAGGGAAAGCTCATCGCAAAAGACAAGACATAGTTTGTATAGAAAACAGGGCATCTAAAGATATTCTGATAGACACAGTTGCCTTAATTAATTCTCAAAACATAAAGCATTCTCAAAAAAAAAAAATTGTTTCAAGTGATGCTTGGAGACCTAAATATGTGGTTAAATGGGTTCTGGTACCAATTCCAACATGGGGAGGGGGTTTCCTACCCAACAAGCAATTTTCTGGACACAAGCAGGATGTCCTACAGTTCAGCTCAATTCCGACACTACCCAGAGACAGTTCCCCCAGGTAAACAGTTCTGTCCCAAAAGAGTGCCCACCACCCCCATTTCAGATGGTAGTTGCAAGTCAAGGTTATTACCTGTGCTTCTGACAGACCAACTAGACTGGAGGCTCCAACGACCTTCTTCTTGGGTTTGAATGATTTGCAAGTGCAGGTCACAGAACTGAGGGAAACATTTTACTTACTAGATTTCCTGTTTATTATAAAAGGATATAACTAAGGAGCCGCCCAAAGGAAGAGATGCAGAGGGCAAGGTATGGGGAAGAGGCAAAGAGCTTCCACGCCCTCTCCAGGCACAACACTCTCCCAAGTGAAACCTCCCCAGTAAACACCGCATCTGCAAGTATTCACCACCTGGAAGCTCTCTGACCCCGTCCTTCTGGGTTTTAGTGGAGGCTTCATTACACAGTCATGATTTATTAAACCACTGGCCTTTGGCAACCGGGTGCAACCTACAGAGGTGGTGAAGAGCATAGGAGGAGTCAAAGTTCCAACCCTCTAATCACAGGATTGGCTCCCCGGCAACCAGCCCCCATCCTAAGGTGCTTTCTGAAATTCATCTCATTAACACAAGAAAGAAAGCCTTATCACTCTCACTGCCTAGAAAATACCAAGGGTTTTAGCAGCTGTGAACAGTGCACTGAGGGCAAAGATCAAAAAGACTGTGCGGTCATCAGACTGACCAAATACATACTTCTTATAAATCACAATATCACAGTAGTCAAATATTTATGTCTTAATTTCTCACTGATCTAAATATTAGGGATTCATACTGCTCTACTTCCCTATTTCTATCTGAAATCTTAGTATTTATGTTTCTCATATGTCAGAGATTACATATTAATCTGTATAATAGTACTATATTTATTGTTTAAATCAACAGCACTGGAGGAAAAGTTATGTACCTTAATAAAGCAAAAATTTTTCAAGTAATTACTTAGGTAATCCAAAATTAATGTGTAAAACATGTTAACTCCTGGGAACGTTCCTTTCCTTTACAACTACATTTGGATGAGGCAAATAAATTTGTTCATCTTCTTTAACTGTCAATTTAGAGTAAAACAGTTATTCAAAATCATGTTTCTTACCAGGAGTTGGCCTGCCTACATTTTTTTAATCTGTCCCAATGCAAATCCAGAAGCCACACAAGCAAGTTATTACTTTGTATATATCCTCATCTCTTACTCTCACACCTAATATCTGTTCTCCACATCAAATGAGAGCGACCCTGCGCTTACCATTGGTCAGGCCAAAACCCACGGGGCCATTTCTGACACCCCTCTTTATTTCATGTACCGTATACAATCTAGGCACACTCTGTCTCAGGATCTTTACAAGTGCTGTTCCTACTTGCCAGAATGTTTTTCCCCCACATACATGTATGCTTCAATTCTCACTCCATCCTTAAGGTTCTTGGCTCAAATGTCACCATCTGAGTGAGACCTTCCATAAGCACTTTATCTGCTGCAACCTCTTCCTGACATGATATTCCCTATCCCCAACTTTTCCTTCTAATACCCTTACCTCAATATTTTACTTATTTGTTTTTTGTCTCTCTCTCACTAAAATGTATTTTTAGCATGACTTTTTTTTTTTTAAAAGTAAACTCAAACTCATGACCCCAAGCTCTACCGACTGAGCCAGCCAAGCACCCTTTCTCACTAAAATGTAACCTCTATACACTGGCAGAGATTGTTTGGATTTGTCCACCAGTATATCCTAGTACCCAGAACACAGATGACACTCAAAAATCTTTGAATTTAACACTAGAGCTCATTCTATGTCAGATGATCCCAATCTGAGGAAAGAGATGTTCCACAGTGTGAAGGACTGGTAATGGTGCTCTCACTGACCCACTTGTTTCAGTATATTGCTAATTACCTATTTCCACGAACTGAACTCTCAGGAAACAAGAAAAAGCCTTAGGATGATCTCAACAAAACAGACACTGGAGAAAATACTAATAATCAAGCAGTCTAAATAAATAAATCACAGAAGGGTACTTCTTTCCTAGTATTCGCTCTTTATCAAGCAAAAATAACGATTAGGTAATCACATGAGAATATAACAAGACAGTCAAGGGGCACCTGGCTGGCTCAGTCCATAGAGCACGCAACTCTTGACCCTGGGGTTGTGAGTTTGAACCCTAAGTTGGATACAGAGATTACTTTAAAAAAGAGAGAGAGAGAGAAAAAAGAGAGAGAGACAGAGATAGAGACAGAGAGAGAGACAAGACAAAGATAGAAATAACCAAGGTAACTTTTTAAAAATATAGGTGCTTATCTATTATCAATAATAACCTCATACTACATATAAATTTCACCCTGGAAATATTAGCAAATGACAGTATAAAGCAATCACAACTAGCAAGATACTTAAAAAATTAAGTACCTAAACACATACCACATTGCTACAGGTTGTGATTTTTTCTCTCCAGCAAGGTTTAAGAGTCGTGACTTCCAACTCAGAACTTTGGAAAATTTCCCTGAATTTAACTATGTATGTTTACATGCCTCTTTTGCTTGTGGTTTCCTATAAAACAGTTTAAGATAAGAAGCCACCTACCATGGGGAAAGACTTGTTCTTCCAGCTGTTGTAGAAGAGGGCTGAAACACGACTTGGGGAGTACCATGAACATAAGCCAAAATGTATTTTCTGCCAGTAAATTACTGTATAAATCTACACATATGACATTGCTGGAAATCATGAAGACTATTATTAGAAAAAAATTACATAGTGTGGAAACACCATGTAATTGGTAGTATAGATGATTTTTCTAGTATGCCTCAGTTTATAGTCTACTGACTTCTGTATGAAATGCAAAAATTTCTAAGAAAATAACTATGTGAAAATATTCTCAACAGCAAATTCATTCTATAGTTAAGTATTTCCTGAGTGCCTTTTACATAACAGGCACTCTTCCAGGTGCAAGTGACAGAGCACTGAACAAAAAGACAAGGTGTCTTCAGGAAGGAGCTTCTTTGGCTTATTTAATAAAAGCATTTTATGGAAAATCAGTGAGAGCATTATCTGCTGAGAGTGGCTGCTTTAACCAAAATAAAAGAAGATTCCTGTAAAAAAGCTTACTAAAATCCCATCACACAAGAACTCATTCATTTCATCTTTTATTAGCAAGCAACAAACATGATGACAGAATGGCACAAAGTACTACCAGATGTTATGGATATGGCCAGTTTTATAAAACAATGTATCTTCATGAGATAAGAAGTAACTATGAAAATCTCCTGTACCACAGGGAGGTCTGTTCTTTATGTGGTGGCAAAACACTTAAAAGGGTTCTGAAACTTGACAGTTACTCTTTATTCTTACACAAAAATGTCCCAAAACTGATTACTTTTCCTGTGAAGACAAGCAGCTTCCTGTAGTATGCTATCTAGAAGTTATTTCTGTAAAATTAAAAACACTTAAGGTAAACAATGGCTTGTTGGCTAAGAAAAATCATCTGATTTCTACAGAATTAAAATGAACTTGAATCTAGCCTTTTGAATGACTCTATCACAAAAAAAAACCAAGATTTTGAAAAGTAATGAAGTATATTACATATACATTCCCAATTTATATAGCAAACTGATCTTTAAATACAGTGGTGCCACTAAAAAAAATGCCTTATGAAGATAAGGGATCTTTCATTCTAATAAAGTGTCTTTAAAACCTTACTTCATTTTTATCACAATATTTTTTAACATTTCAAACTTCCATATACATTTTGATGTGTCCATTATTAAAGTACAACAGTTCAGTAGAATTACACAATTGTGTAAATACACAACATATACCACAGTACATGTTAACTTTCTACAGACACAGGGGAGCAATCAGAAGTCTAGAGACTGTGACATGGTACAAAACAGAACAAACTGCTGCATGTGTCACACATAACTCTTGCAGTGCATGGATAAAGATCCCAAGGACACGCAATCTTCTCTGGCTTCACAGAAATTAACTAAATCCACCATTTCCGTGAATCAGAGACACCAGCAAAAAATATGGAGGAATCAAGCATAAACACCATCCCTTCAGGAGAAAAATAAAGAATCTCAATCTTAAAATGGGATAGTCAATGTGAAAAGACTGAGGTTAACAGAATCAAATTCATTAATGTCCTCACAGTCACAGCTTTAATGAATTGTGCATCTGCCTCCCCAACAAAACCCTTTTTAAAAAGCACCCAAAGAGTTTCAATATAAGTTTCATCCCCTTCCCTCCCTTTTTTCCTTCCAAATCAGCATCTAAAGAAGTCAAGCCTATTCTACCTTTAAAAGCACCATCACAACACACTGCAGCTCCCAACACTCCACTGAAATCGTTCTTACTAAGGCCTTTCAAGTCCTGTATCTGTTGAATACATGGATTTATAGCATTTGCCCTCTTTCCAGCATCTGATGCAATTGACTAGTTTTCTCGCCTTCTAAAAGTACTCTTCATTTTTGTGACACTATATTGTCTAGGTTTTGTCCCACTTCTTTCAGTATTAGTTTTTTTCCACTGGTTTCCACACCTCTACCCATTCCTTAAATTTTAGTGCTCACCAGCAGTTTGTCCCTGCTTAACTCCAACTCTCCCAGGGAGGTTTTGCCCACTCCCAAGGTTTTAATTACCATCTAAAAGTTTTCAGGTATGTCTCTCCAACCTTGACATCTCTCCTGAGCTCCAGGAACCACACACCTAATACATACATGTAACTGGCCACCAGATATCTTCACACATCTCTTGCAAGGACCTCAAACTCAATACACTCAAAACCAGAAACGTCTCCCCCCAACACTAACTCCTCTACTATGCCATTTATCTCAGTGCCATCTCATCTCAACAAATGGCAGTACCAACCTGCCCATGACAACATGTGTAAAGCATGAGAATTTTTATCCTTCTTGACAAATTGTTGATAGAATCAAAGCTGAGATCAATCTACCATAACTCTTACATCTTGCCCGGACCAGTTATATTAAAAGTAAACCTCCACCCTATCTTACCAAAAGGCAATGTCTTCACTTATCTCCAAAGTATCACTGGCTTTTTTTCAGATGTCCCTAAGAAATGACTTCAAAAAACAAACATCGGGCGCCTGGGTGGCTCAGTGGGTTAAAGCCTCTACCTTTGGCTCAGGTCATGATCTCAGGGTCCTGGGATCGAGGCCCGCATCAGGCTCTCTGCTCAGCGGGGAGCCTGCTTCCCCTCGTCCTCTATCTGCCTCTCTGCCTACTTGTTATTTCTGTCAAATAAATAAATAAAATCTTTAAAAAAAAAACCCAACATATCTTGCTATTGACTAAATACAGACTACAAATGTAAAGTTCTTAGAACCATATTGACTGTGATTTTGAAATTTCGGAGTCTAAACTATACATGTGAATCTCTAATACATGTGTGCACATGTTTTTAAATTTCCAACAGAAAGAGAACAGAAGGAGAAAGATAATCCTATTAGTAAAATCTCCACAAAAGCTTCCCATTAGAGTTGAAAAACGATGGGATTTTATAATTTAAGCCCCTGCATCACTGTATCCTCTGAAAATCTTCCTCATACACAATGGAAACCTATCCTTAAGCCTAACAAAAACTCTCAATGCCTCAAAGCACTGGATGGGCTGGTCATCTGACCAGACAGAAATGAAAATAGCACACTGATGTCAGAGCTCATGAAAGTCAAAAAGTGGAAGAGGTAGCTAAGGAATCCCTGAAAGGACAGCTGAAGCATTAGTAGCCACTCCTGATTTCTCTAACACAAACAGATTACCTTCCCCAGGAGCGTGGGAACTATACACACTTCCAACTTTTTACAAGTTCTCAAATTGACTAAGTCATTTTATCATCTGCATCATATTCTACTACCAGGTGTGATCTTTCAAAAGGTGTGATTAGGAAACCATCCAACATAAACATGAACCTCAGTAGGCAGTGTTAAGGACCAGTGCTAGAAAAGCCATCTGTTCGATGAAAATAATATTTCTACTTCCCTAGTGATTACAGCTATCCATAACAACTGTGAAATCCCGAGAGAAGAAATTTTAACTGCCTCAAAACTAATTATTCATATAAACTGGCCAAGAAATTATATATTACATAAAGGGCTCTCTAACCCTTAATATTTCTTGGCTAATTATTCCACTGGTGGTCTACATCTGCGCTCCTAAAATTTGATGATGAATCAGAGGTAACTCACAGAGAACACTTATATCTAAAAGTGACTACAGATAATAACTACAATTCACAAAAATTGTTATTTTTTTAAAGATTTTATATATTTATTCAACAGTCAGAGATCACAGGTAGGCAGAGAGGCAGGCAGAGAGAGAGGGGGGAAGCAGGCTCCCCGCTGAGTAGAGAGCCTGATGCGGGGCTCGATCCCAGGACCCTGAGATCATGCTCTGAGCTGAAGGCAGAGGCTTAACCCACTGAGCCACTCAGGCGCCCCGAAAAATTGTTATTTTTAATGTGCATAAAATCCTCCTGAAAACATGCCCCATACAATAAAAGAAGAGATGGTACTGTCAAAGTTTAAACATTATTACTAGAAGGAATGACACTAAATTTAATAAAAAAAAGTTTAATTTTAACAACATACTTTTGAATATCTTCAATACTCAACAATTTATGATCAGGAAGCATGTTAAGTACTGCCTTTAAAAGTAAAGTGAATCATTTTGATGATTTAAATATATAAATAGGTCAGAGATTTGCAAATATATATTCTAAGACATTCAGAAATACTGGCCATAATCCCACATATTACTGCAGTGGGGGTTTTTTGGTCTCTTGGATCCTCATTTGTTCCAAATGTCACTTCTCCACCCTTCCTTTTTTAAAAAAATAAACATTTTCTAGAATTCTTTTTTTTTAAAAGATTTTATTTATTTATTTGACAGACAGAGATCACAAGTGGGCAGAAAGGCAGGCAGAGAGAGATAGAGGAGGAAGCAGGCTCCCCGCTGAGCAGAGAGCCCGATGTGGGGCTCGATCCCAGGATCCTGGGATCATGACCTGAGGGGAAGGCAGAGGATTTAACCCACTGAGCCACCCAGGCGCCCCTAGAATTCTTTTGAGAAATTTATCTTCTAGGTATCTTCATAGAAAATACCACAACGCCTTTACTTCTTGTAGCTCAACTCTTAGATGCAGCATTTAATATCTTGGAGTAAAACTACTTTTAATAACTTAAGAGTTAACTATTTCAACCTGTTCAGTAACATATTAAAACCGTAAGCTTTTGAAATAAAAATGGGTATATGCACTGTGCCTATAACTATTGATATGTATGAGCTAATCATACCAAACAGAAAATACTTAAGTCCCAAACAACCCAACACTTAAGGGTTTTAAACCATAGACACAGGTAAAGATCATTCGCAAGAGCCATTATACACAGTAGTTGAGAGTAAAAATATTTGATGACAGAAACCATGTCATAAAATATCTTAAAACTACAATTTATCTTTACATATATCTGAATAACATGTTTAAAGAAACAATCTATCAAAGTAGTCAAGCAAAATATTCTAAATTCCTTCAGTCTTAAGAGCAGTAGCAGAAATGACTGCTCCAAAGATTACCAGAACAAAAACACTCTCTCAGTTTGTACTATCCTAACTCACCCCCCTCAAAACACATTTACCCTTAGGGATTCACAAATAACAAACACACAATTCATTTCAACCACGGCTACAATTTGTAAGCAGCCTTTCATTGCTCCATAAAGGCTCGTCATTGTAGATGCTCATCAGTTTTTAAGCCACATCCACAGCTGCTGTCTTAGAAAAACAACATTTGCAGCAAAAACTTTAAAATTACATTTATAAAACAGTTTGACATAAAACAAAATTAAAAGTACTCCAGTATAATGTATCTAGAGTACCAAAAGTATGAGACTCAAGTCATTTTTAAGAGTAATACTTTTCATCGTTATAGTACAAGCATTATTTTATTTTCTAAGTTCTCTGACACATATAGTATCACATGTAACTTAAAGCCTAGATCAAAGAGGTATTTATTATGCACGCCAAAAAAAAAGTGAAGCAGAGATATTACCAAATTTCTTAATGAACAGAATCGGTTTCACGACCTCCAGCCTGTGTTCTTTCTACAAACTCTCTTCCAAAATCATAAACCAAAATGCAGAGACAAAAATCCCACATAAAAGTGTCCTAAAAAATAAAGTCTACTTTTTAAAAATCCCATATAAACCAATTCCCTGCTCAACGTCACACTTCTGTTTCAGATCTTTACTCTGGCTGGACCAAGGGAAGGGAATCTTCTGGTTAGAGAGCACAATCAATCATGTAGACAGACGACAAAAAAGATGAATTTGGGGAGAGGGAGTATGGAGAGGAGGAACGCCCAGTAGCATTATCACATACTAGATTACACAATAATTAAAAGATGCTCATCACAATGAAACTGGAAACCAGAGACATGAGTCTGAATTCCAACTCCCCCACCAACTCACAAGCACATTTGGTTAAATTTCTATAAAACAGAATAATACTACCTTCCACACCAGACAGTGGCAAAGGCTAAATATAACAACAGATCTCAAGGCTACTGAACCACATTCAGGTAACAGATTATATTCAAAATACATTAGATAAATCTGTACTAATACTGGGGGCCCATAAGACTTTAAAACATACAGGAATATAAGCAGGATTTCAAATCCGGGAGAAAAGGAGCATTCAAAAAGTGACACTGCTAAAACACTTCAATGGTTCATTCATTCATTCATTCCACAAAAACTGAGCATCATCTATGTACCAAGCACTCTATTTTAGCAGGGCAGAGAAAGACAAAATCAAAAGGCAAAGAATACATATCGTGAGAAGTTGATACATGTAAGAAAGAAAAATAAAACAGGAAAGAGTACAGAATGTGGGATAAAAAGCAGGAAAAATGTGGTAGAATGAGAAAGTACTAGAAAGGAGACCAAGAAAAAGGTGCCAGCAAGGTGGCTACCCAGAACAGTGGTATCCTACAAGCCAAATTAAAAGTATCTGAGCAAGAAGGCAGTGACCCAAGATACCAAATGCTGATCAAGTCAGATAACAGATGAAAAAAACTCACCACTACATTCACCCATACTTTAACATGGTAAGTTAAGAGGAGGAGGGGTTTTTTTATTTTGTTCTTTAAGATTTTATTCATTTATTTGACGGAGACAGAGCAAGCACAATTGGGAGGGGTGAGGGGCAACAGGCAGAAGGAAAGGGAGAAGCTCCCTGTTGAGCAGGGAACCCTATAAGGGGCTCGAACCCAGGGACCTGAGCAGAAGGCAGACGAAGGCAGACGAAGGCAGACGCTTAAGAAGAGGAGCAGTTTTGTTGTGGAATGGTGGAAATAAAGGCCTGGCTTAAGTAGGTTTAGGGAGAATGGAAGTGGAGAGAGAAAGAACTCTGCATAGGAAGTTTATTGCAAAGGGCAAAGGAGAAAAAGAAAACTAAAGGGGAATGCGGAATCCAGAGAAATAAGAGCATGTTTATATACTGTCAAGGATACTTCAAGAGAAAGGTAATAACTGAGACGAGAGACAGGGAAGGCTAGCTGGCTACCCCAATGTTCTAGAGTAGCTGAGAAGGGATGGGATCCAGTGCAGGAGCAGGGAGTTCTCAACCATGATTTACAAACTTCAACAGGCATCAAAATCACCTGGGGGGCTTGCTAAAACAGACTGCCGAACTCTATTCCTCCAGGGCTTCAGAGACAGGAGGTCTGGGGTGAAGTGAAAGAATGTGCATTTCTATAAAGTTTGCCCATTGCTGCCCTCCAAGGATCTCATTTTAAGAAGCACAACTCTATACAACAGAAGACAGAAAAAACTGAGTATATGAAAACAATACATTTGGTTATACACTTAGAAAAAGTAAGGTCAGAGCCTCATCACATAACACACAGGGAAAAAAAAAAAAAAAACAACCAACAAACCAACCAACCAAAACCTCCCAGAAGGGTTAAAGGGATAAAAAATTTTTTAAACTGTAAAAGAACATTTATAAGAAAAGCAAAAGAATGCTTTCATAATTTCAGGTGTGAGGAAGATAAGCAAAACATAAAGCCAAAGGTAAAACTACAAACTTGACTGCATTAAAATTTTAAACTCAAGACAATAATAAAATTGAATGACAAATGAAACAGTAGGAGAAAATACTTCATATAAGTTGACAAAAAGTGGGGTGTCTGAGTGGCTCTGTGGCCTAAAGCCTCTGCCTTCGGCTCAGGTCATGATCCCGGGGTCCTGGGATTGAGCCCCACATCGGGCTCTCTGCTCAGCAGGGAGCCTGCTTCTCTCTCTCTCTCTCTCTCTCTTTCTCTCTCTCTGCCTACTTGTGATCTCTGTCAAATAAATAAAATCTTAAAAAAAAAAAGTTGACAAAAAGTATCACCTGGAAAATAGTTATTACACAAAGGAAGAAAAAGACATTTCATCGGAAAAATATGGTTATGAATACATCGTCAAATCTAACTTTGAGTGCATTTCTAGAATACATTTATTTTTCAAATAATCAAATAGTAAATCTAATACTTCATCTAAAGTAATAATCTAATATAATAAACTCTTCATTAGAATTCTCTCTGGTACTGCTTGCCACCTAGGAAGAGCTTGGAAGCTTAGAGGTGGTTATCATTTAGGTAGAGACAAAAGCTCTTACCAGTATAGGCAGGGCAATGAAGGGCAGACGCAGAAGTAAAGCTTCATGAACTTGAGTTAAATTACTAAATACCAGACCCTCAGACTACTTAACTATAAAATGGAGATATTATCTCCCTCAATGTAGTTGAGGACTCAATAGATACTCAACAAAATGTCAATTCCCTAAAACCCCTTTATATGTTTACTAAACTACTGACATTTAATAGAATGTCAGCATTTCCACTAAAAAGAAAAATAAATAAATAAAATAAAAAGTTGAAGACTATACTCCCAATTGTTCACAGTAGTTAATTTCCTGGTGGAAGACTACAGCGGCTGACTTTTCATAATATATTTAAATAACTTTTGAATTTCTTATATACATTTTTCCAATAGAAAAAATAATCCAAGTATTTATGGATGACATTAATTAACCCTTAAGAAAAAGTCCCACATCAACAATCACTTGCCTGAATTAGAAAAACAAGCTAAAAATGAGATGAAAAATAAATCAACTGCGCATTTAAGCTACCATGTTAATTTAAATTCTAATGTAATTTAAGATATTTAATTTACCAACTGACAACTTTCAGGAGTTACATCCTTGGAAACCAGGTTTAAATAAACGATATGTTCCTAAATCCTATACGTAAAAGATTTCCCCTATATCGTGGAGTAGGTCAGGATGAAAAATGGCTTGTTTACCAATAATTGGGAAATAATCTTCGAAACCTACAGCTACCAAGTTTGTTTGTTTTTTTTTAACATCACAGTAGTGAAGTGGCAACTCCCACTAATTCAGTACTAGCCATTTAATCAAATGACAACACTCATTATAAGCTGTAAGTAAATTACTAAAACTATCACTACTATCTTTGGAATGCTGAAATGGATTTAATTCACTTCCTTGATGTTTGGTTAAACACAGATGATAGATACAACACATTTAATGAATTCCACAGTCAGGGAATAATACTGTCCTGACATATACGTTAGAAAAACCCCTGTATAAAAATCACCAGGTTCATAAATGGGTACATCTTCCAGTGTAAAATTTCAAGTTAAAGCCTCCTTCCCTATATGACGGTCTTTTATCTAAATCTCTTTTTCTGTCCATCCATTTTCTCTACCAGAGGCTCTGGAAACAACCAGCTGCAATTTAGTGCAAGTGGCAGAACTAAGATGCTAGGGAGGCAAGAGGCAGACTGGGGTGAGCCAGGTAAGCCATAACCCACGCAGTTCTAGAGTAGGGACAACTAAAGAGAGTAGGTGACAAGTGGGCACTGAGAACAAATGTGTTCTAAAACAGAGCACGCTGGTCAGTCAAAAATACAAGAGAATATAAGCAGCATCAAGAACAGGAAAACAGCCAAGGAGGAAAGAAAAGGCAAGCTCAGAGCTGATGGTTTATTAACTAATATTGGCAGCAGCCCTCAAACCAAGCTTGGGACTGAGAGATTTGTATTCTTGGTGTTAAGTCCACACTCACAGGAAAAACAAAGACAAAGCAAAGTGCATGTAACATTAAAATGCAGTGGAGTGGTATATAGAAAAAAGACCAGCACAAGTCTCTCCCTAAAAAACAAACCAGAACTAGACCCAGCTCAATTACTGAATGGGTCTCAGCCATTAGCCAACTGGAAATTACTCAGTCTATCTGTGCCTTCGTTTAAATAAGTAGTTACTTTAGGGGTGTCTGGGTGGCTCAGTCCATTAAGCCTGCCTTCAGCTCAGGTCATGATCCCAGGGTCCTGGGATTGAGCTTCTTCCTCTCCCTCTGCCTCTCCCCCTGCTTGCGCGCTCACTCACTCTCTCTCCCTCTCTGTGTCAAATAAACAAATAACATCTTAAAAAAAAAAAAATTAGTTACTTTAGAACACATGATTAGTGAGGTCTTTTCCAGCTCTGAAGTTTCTTGAATCTAATGGAGTTAACAATCTCTAACAATTGTCACACTGGATATAATTACATACTATGGTATGTTATAGGGAGAATACAATTTACCAAAACATAAATAACACAGAATCACAGTCTAGTATCTCTACAAACTTCATCATCATCTTTCAGTAAATCCAGTAAGAAACAACTTCCTACAGTCTTCTCCTTTAACCATAAAAATCATCGCCTAAAATCTAACCACCAAGGCTTCACTGTCTATACGTTTGGAGATGGAGAATTTGGTCACTTGTGCAATTTCACTGAGCTTCCCTTCAGCTTCTTTCTACAGGACATGTTGTTATGGCATTACGCTTTTCTATTTTTCAATACTATGAGTTTTCTATTTAATGTATGTTTCATATTCCACTTCAAAAAGTATGGTCCAGGAATGGCTGAAAGCTGACCATAATCCAGGTGGTCAGTTTCTCCATGGGTTAGTAGAAAAACTAATCTATGCTGAATGTCAGATTTATCACTCAGAGTAAGTGCCACCTAGTGGCAAATTTATATATTAAATCCATTCAAGTCCTATTCATCTAGCAAGTAACGTTTTCAGCTAACAATTGCGACATAATTATGCAAGGTAAGTAAAATATTGATCCTGTTCTTACAGAGGTGGCTGACAAATCAGATTTAGAAGGGGAGAAATACTCAATACAGATATATTTATACAACTGCAGAAAGATGTTAAATGTTACAAAAGTATGCAAAAATGTTACAGAAATATGCAAATTAAGTATTCAGCATTTGTTCAAAAGCTAAAAGAAACAAAACACTGTTATGTAGGTTTTCTTGTACCTGCTCACCTCACCCAGACTTTCCCATTTCTAATCACTTCACCCAGCTTTATCATTTGGTTTTCCCCCACCTTGCCTTCCTTCCACCCTTCCCTGCTCCCCCATCTTATCTTTTAGTCTACTCCAGATAAGGGGAAGAGAAGAACCTGTTTACTGAGCAACTACTACTCCTAGAACTGAGCTAGGCATATTATTATCTCATATCTCATATAACCTTCACACCAATACCACGAAGTATTCTTTTCTCCAATTTTTCAGACAAGGGCAAACCAGATTAAGTGAAATGCTTGTAGCCACAGATTGTCTACAGAGTACTGATTCCAAAGCTCCCAATACCATCCTGTCTCAAAAAGCTGTTCAGTTCTTTCCATTCCTAGGCCTGCTACTATGAAGATCAGACCTTGTTACATTTCTCCTACGGTCTCCATCCACCCCAATCTATATGACGCTGATTACACCCCACCTCACCTCTGACAACATTCAATGAATGTCCTCTTACCCCAAACCGTGATTGACATCCACGCCCTTAACTTTGCACTCAAGGTCCTCCAAGAAGGCCCAAACACTTTTCCAGTTTTATTTCCTAACACCCCTATGGACTCTCACCTTTTCTAAAAACTCTCCTCCAATTAAAATAATCATTCACACCTGAGTTCCCACCAACATTATACATGTTACAGCACTTAGAATCTTTATATATCTATGCACTTTCCACTAAATCATGAGCTTTACCGGACAACTTCTTGGCCACCTTTATAAAACTGCTAACATAGCAGTCACACCTATTATGTGTTCAGCAATTGTTCATTTAAAACATATTTAAGCAGTTATAAAGGAAAACTACTAAAGCATGGTTATAGGCATTTCCCTTAACCCCTCCCTTCATGATTGGGAACCTCAATGTTTCTGCTTCCTCCAGTTGGTGTTATGTATCAGGAGCTCTGTACAGAACTATATAATTTTTTGAATGAAAAATTTTCTCATACTCAAACCAAAAATTAAATGATTGGAAAATTCATGTTAGGAACTGTAGAGACAATACAAAGCTCAGTGGTTGCAGGGGTTAGGGGTGGGAAGGGGATGAGTGGGCAGAACACAGGATTTTTAGGGCAATGAAACTACTCTGTAAGATACTACGCTGGTGGATACATTCACATTTGTCCAAACCCAAAGAACAAAGTCTAATGTAAACTATGACTCAGATAATAATGTATAAGTTTATCAATTATGACAAATCTGCCACTCTGCTGAGATGCTGATAATGAAGGAGGCTATTTATTTACAGGGGCAGGAAGAACATGGGGAATCTCTGTACCTTCCCCTGGATATTGCTGTGAACCTAAAACTGCTCTAAAAAATAAAGTCTATTAAAAAAAAAACAAAACAAACAACAACAACAACAAATGGGGTGCCTGGGTGGCTCAGTCAGCTGAGAATCCTATTCTTGGTTTCAGCTCAGGTCATGATCTTGGGGTCATGAGATCCAGCCCCGTGTGGCTGGTTTCCTGCTGAGCGGGAAATCTGCTGGAGATTCTAACCCTCTCTGGGTCCCTCTGCCCCTCCCCCTGACACATGCACTCTCTCTCTCTCTCTCTCTCTCAAACAATTATTTTTTTAAAAATGGTATGTTAGGGTGCCTGGGTGGCTCAGTCGGTTGAAAGACCACCTTTGGCTCAGGTCATGATCCTGGGGTCCTGGGATCAAGTTCCACATTGGGTTCCCCCTGTTCTGCAGGGAGCCTGCTTCTCCCTTTTTCCCTCTGCCTGCTGCTCCTCCTGCTGGTGTGCCCATGCTCTCTCTCTGTGTCAAATAAATAAATAAAATCTTTGAAATAATAATAATAATAAAAGGTATGTTAGCAAAATAAGGCAAGATCTTAGTGGGTCTGCAGTTTTCCAATAAGGGAACAAATACTCTTCTTCCAATTATGCAAACCAGCCAAAAGCTAGTATATTCTGTCTGGAGAAAAACTAGTTTCAAAATAAATTTTTCATAATAAAAAAGAAAAAACCCTACAACATTGGTTCTGTTCTTTATAAGGCAACTAATACTGCAGTTATAGAACACAATCTTTACCACGCTAATAAAAAATAAGAGTTTCATAAAGTGATAAACATTTTTCCTGGTTATATAAACTTTTTATGAGAAATACACCCTTATTCATTTATAATTCTATCATCTAATTAACAATGAGCAGAAAAACATTAGCTCTAAGGCCAAGTTAAAACTACTGAATATAGAAAAGGAAGCGTGGGAGGAGAGTTAAAAATAGTCAACTTGATTATCTAGTATATTCCAGCTCACATCCAACAGGTGCAGCATTTTTATCCCAAGGTTTTTGCAACTCAGGATACCTAAGCAGCAGTGGTTTCTGTATTGTTTTGTAAACTTAAAATAGTGCAAATATTTCTAAGACTGCCATGAACATGACCAATCTGAAACCTACACAAATATTTATGCAGATAGGTAATTACTATCAATTATACAACCCAAGTCAGAGTGCCCCTAACGCTGGCTTTTCCTCAGAAGTATGTTCAGGAAACACATTATCCTTTTCATACTATTAGGATATCATTTCATTCCCTGAAGCAAAAGTAGGCCTAATGAGGCGTAAGTGACACCATGATGTTGTGCTACGCCTAAGGAGCATCCAGAACTGTGGGCAGGGTGTATGAAAGATGGTTAGCAGTCAGGCATTCAACATTCCTACATTATTACAGTTGTCTAAGCAGAGAAGACAGCAGTAACAAGTAGACCCCAAAAGTTGGGGTTGACTCAATGACAACATCCATGGTCAAACAGTAATTTACCAAATATGTCTGCTCAAAATGCCAAGGCACATATTTCAAGGGCTGCGGTCCTCTGCACTAAATACACTACTGCCTTCCTAAAACATGACCCACAAACCACAAAATAAAAAATCCAACCTGAAACCTGCCTGTGAAAGGTTAGCAGGAGAAACCATTTGTTACAATGAAAATATTTGTATACAGTTCTTTAGTATTTGCAAATCACTTAAATATATGTTTTATTTGACCTTTATAACTTAACATATTTTACTTTATTTGATAGTCACATGCCTGTCAGATAAATACAACAAAATTATCATTCCCTATTCTATAGAGGCAGAAACTCAAGCTTGGAGAAAATGTAACCTGTCCACAATTCCTGAGGCTTCCTGAAAATTATCACGATTATCAGGTTATTATCTGGTTCTATGGCATGCACCCCCTTCCCAAAAGAAGCAGTCGACAGAGTCTTAAGTTTTAATGCATCTAAGAATAATTTAAAACATGTAAAAATAATGAAACCTTTTTAGAAATACTGGTCAACTATACAAAAACACAAAATGTGAAACTTAAGCTTATCAGTTTTGTACAAACAATATAGTATAATCCAAAGGAACTTCTGGCTAAGACTGCACTATTATGTTCTCAGAGGCTATGAGAATGCCTGTTGCTGAAAATATTAATTCTTTTGGGTACCTCAGCAATTAAATTTCCTGGAGAATCAATACATCCCCTATGCACATCAAATTCTGACTACAGGCACCAGGTTGTACCAAGGTTTCGAAGTATTCTTGAGTCATTTGTTCAAAAAAACTTTTTACTGAGTCCCTATCATGTACTGGACACTCTTTTGAGTATAAGAGCATATAAATGATCATAAAAAAAAAAGGTATCTGCCACCAGGAAACTAACGAACAGCCTCTGAACGTGACAGACAATAACAACTCAGTATGACACTTCCAAGAGAATTTTCCTGAGTCCTTTAAGAACACACCAAAGGGGTACTGAATCCAGGCTGGTAGATCCCGTTAGAATATCCCCAGACCTAAGTCTTGAATAATAACCCACTAATACCAGCACTTTTCATGTACTGGAAGGCATTAAACTGCTAAACCCACCCAGGGAACTACAGATTCTTAAATATAGCCAGAGCACTGAATATTAGAGGAAAGAAAGGCATACAGTTCAGCTAGAGAAAAAGTAAATGAAATAATTACAAAGAACCATATATGCCTAACTAGCTAACATTGTTTGAGCACCTGCTTTGTGTTCAGGTATCCTACTAAATGTTTACTCACAGTCAATCCTCACCAAAACCCACTGAGCTAAGAGTGATTATCTTGCAACTGATGGAAAATAGCAAGAAGTCAGATCACTTGTCAGTGTTAAGAGGTTTTAAATGGCAGGGACAGAACTGGAACCCAGTCCAGATTAAATGCTTAATGTGAGCTCATACTCTCTACTCCACTGCCTCTTTAATGAAGGCTGCTAGGGGGAGCCATTGAAAGGTTTTTAAACTAAGAAGTAAAGTGATCAGATTTGCTCTTTAGACTGTGGAATCTGGATAAGGAAGGAGGTGAGTCTACAAACAGAAAAAGGAAGCTACCAATGTTTATACTAACTCATATGAGAAATGATGAGAACATGAATTGTAGCAGTAGGGTTGAATGACACAGATACAAGAGATTTTCAGGAGGGAAAATTTTCAGTTCTTACTGTCTAGATGTGAAGTGTTAGTGTACGAGAGGAATCCAGAAACTTAGCTTGGGAAACTTAGCTGGGATGTTGTATCATCTACCAAGAACAGAGAAGCAACAGGTTTTGTTTGTTAAGTGAATATTTTAGGAGCATCTCCTAAATGTAAAACACTTTCCTAGATCAAGGGCCAACCCTGAAATCATGGCCTTGGCTGTTAGAAAATATTCTTTAGAGCAAGTAACAAAGCATTAAAAACTATAAAGGATACTGAAATAGTCATTACTATTAACAGATCTGGCCTAGAGGCTAATGAAAACATTTTGTGCCACCATTTTTAAAACATACTACCCATATGCATAAAATAAAAACTTTTAAAAAATCACCATATGCAGAAAACAGATCAATAGAGGGAAAGCATCCCATAATTTTACAATGTGTTATTACATATGAGTCTGACAGATTTTCAATTTCTTATACAACAAATACACCACCCTGTAATTTGTTTTACTAATCCCTCTCCCTCTAAGCTTATAGGGGAAAAAAATGTACTGGTTTTATTACCCAAACTATAATACATATTTCTATTTTTTTCATCCCACTATCACCACTGTCACTTGCCAAGAACTTCGTTTATAACCTCCTACTTGACTTCCTATAAAATATGACCTACTTCACATCAGCTTATTTCAGTAACAATTCCTAGACTTTAACCACACCTTTCATCCAAGGATGCTCTCTGCAAATCCTAAGGCACAGCAATCCTGTGCAGATGTGGCAAGTTATTACAATTCCCATTTTACTACATAGTTAGGAAACTGGCCCAGGGGAAGTAGAGTAACTTGGAAATAATCATAAAGCCAGATGCCAAGAATAACAACTTTTAGTCAATCCATGAGAAAATACTGTCCCTAGTTGAAATAACATGAAATTTAGTATTAGGAGGAAGCAAAAAAAATGTTTTAAGGCCACATCATAGGTTTTTAAACTTTATTTTTTAAAATGACCCAATCCTAGAATTAAGATTAGTAAAAACTTTCAAACGCACCATTTTTTCCCTAATACCTTATCCATCCAGAGTGCCAAAGATTATTTAATGTACAACTGGCAAGAGTGGCTTTCTCCCAAACCATTTTTTATCTTACCCTTTTAAGGACAGAAATCTGTTATCGGACAAGAGGTAACTTTTTAATAACCTAATTTAAATAATCCAATACATAGAAGCATATATTAGAACAGATCTGAAAATACTACAAGTAAGCATCTTATCTTTTTTTCCTGAGAACACTATGCAGACCCATCTGCAATATACCTGGACAATAAATTTAAAGCTTTAATAGTCCGTAATCAGAAATAAAGTGTCCCAACCACAACTGACCCTGTATGTTCTAAATATGCTGCAGTTTGATATAATTTAGTAAAAGCACTGTTTCATATGATCACAAAATAAAGGTCTTAATTCAACTTAAAAACAAAAAAACCCACACAACTCAGTTTGTAAAAGTTGCTTTTATGATGTTTGTGTGATCATTCCTATATGTACAAGTCAGAACAAAATACCTTCCATTACACCATATTTACATTTTTGTTCAGAGTCAGAAAAAGTGTAGTCAAGATTTTACCTTCAAAAGAATGATTATGCACAAAGAAAAAGTACGGGAGACAAATGATTACAGGTAAAATCCACTCATGGAACCCAGACTGCAAATTTTCACAAAACCCTCACGTATCAATTAGGAAACAAGATTTCCCATTAAATAAAATTCAAACTACTAATTCTAATCGCAGCCTTCAAAAAAAAAAAATGTTTAACAACATTCCTCACACTAAATATTGTACATCCTCTACTAGTAGCACTTTACGTGGGACTTTAGTTTATAAAGGAAATGACACTCCAAATGATTTTGTTAACACAACTTCTAAAATGAGTGATCAACTAGTGCGGGGCGGGGGGGGGGGGGAGACCAACTTCTGAACAATATATTCAATCCAGTAATCCTGGTAAATTGAATTCCTCTTACCCGCAGCACCAGAATATTCAGGCTATTTAAATACACCACACCACCCTTCCCCCACGCACACAACTCCCAGTTTTTACATTACCATAACAATAAGCACTGTGAACAATTTAAAGCTCCTTTAACATTAGAAGTGACTTCACCTTACTTAAGACTACTACTTAAATGTCTTTTTAATTGCATTTGATTAATGCATTCAACAAAGATTCTAGAAGCAGTATTCATCAACCAGAAACTGCACTCTTAAGCGTGTTCCTCACTTCAACTCCAAAGAGGGAGGACAGAAGGATTGTCACATTCTACAGAGCAAAAGCACATAATTATAAACTAATGATTAAGAAAAAGTAAAACATTTATCTCAGACTCCCAAAAAGGATGCCTCCCTTTTCCTTAGGGAGCAGGAGTTAAAGGTAAAATAACTAACTCTAGACCTATAGTCTAGAAAATGCTGAAATTTTCCGCACGAATATTCAGAAGTTTTTAACATTAAAATTCACGCTACTACTATTCACGTACCTAATGAATAGCTAACGTGGGTATCTGGAACTAGTCTCACACACCAACAGAAAACAAAAACAAACCTCGCACCTCTTTCAACCGTCCTACAACACCTTCAGGTAACCCAGAAGCAAATCTACGACAGCTGCCCTTGGCCTAGGCCATCAGAAACCGCCTAAGGGCAAAGGGGGCGGGGGTGGAAGAGCAATAACCAAGAGACCAGATCTTTTTCCAGGGCTACTGTTTCCAAGCAAAACAACCATGCGCCCAAAGAGATCGCGAAGAAAACTAGAGACATTGTAATCCCGAGAGAAAGGTGTGTGTGCGTGTGTGTGTGTGTGTATATATACATATATATATATATACACATACATACACATAATCCCAAGAGAAAAGGGTGCGGAACGCCGAGGAGGAAACTATCCCCACGCCTCTTTAAGACCCACAAAAACAACAACAAACCGTAGGGTCTGTCTGCGCGCAGAAGCACCAGATGGAGTCCCTGAGGCTGAGACAGTTCAGCCGACATACTCCATGGGTAGTGGATAAATCAACCGATGATGGGAGGGGAAGGGGGTGCCAAGTGAAAAAGCCACTGAATGGGGGAGACAAAGACTCCGGGAGTGATCAAGTACCAAACCGAAAGGTGAGAGGAAAACACGTGAGAAAAATAATGGAAGAAAAATTAAAAGACAGAAATCTGGTGCCTGGGCTGTGGCAGGTCACTGAGCTACCGAATAGCGAAGGGCACAACAAAGGGGCACGGGAGGAAGGACAGCTGAGGGGAGGAGATGGAAAAGCGATGCGGGGCGCGCCGGGTCGGACAAAGCGCCCAAGGCGGTGAAACAAAGGGCCGGGGGTAGAGAGTCGCGGGGGGCAGCGGGGAAGACAAAGCGCCCGGGGCCGGGGACTCCGGCCCGGCGAGGAGGCGACGACCGCCGGGAGGAACAAAGCTGCGCGGGGCCGGAGTACCGGCCCGCGGGCGGAGACGCTAGAGGCGGGCGGAGGCGCAAGAGGCGCGCGACCCGCACGGCGCCCGCGGGCCCCGCGCGCCCGGCCGCACTTACGCCCGCACCCGCGGGCGTCGCTGCCGCCGCCGCCCGCCCTCACGCGCCGGAGCCCGAGCCACGGCGGCGCAGAGCGAGCAGCGCACGGCCACACGCCGCCGCCGCGCTCGACGCACGCGACGCCGCCCCCGCGGCCCCGGACGCCAAGCGCGCCGCGGCCCCGAACACGCCGCCCGCCGCGGGCTGCGAGACGCCCGCAACTTTCCCGATTCCCAGCGCTCCGATTCCCCCAGACTTACCCTGTCACAACAGGCGCCATCTTCCACAAACTCTCGCCAAAACTCCAACCCTCGCGAGATTCCCCCTGACGCCTTCCCTGGTCCCTCTCCCCCGCCCCTTCCCTTTTTCCTCACTCCTCGATTCCACCCAGCCCCCGCGCTTCTTTTCCCCTCGCAGCCGCCGCGAAGAGCCAGACGCCTCGCGCCGCCCGCGAAGTAGGGGATCCTGCTCGCTGCCTTCCCTGGAAACCTACCCAAGCGATGGAGCATGCGCAGGCGGCTCCTCCGCGGGCGAGCCCTCAGTGTGGTCCATGGGGAGTGCTCCGGTTATCCGGGTTTTGGGACGCGCCCTGAGGGACGTACGTGGAGACTGAGGAAAACCGGAGGGGATTACAACGGGGACGGGGAATGGAGGGGTCAGGAGGCGGGGCCGAGGGGAAGGGAGGAGGGGTCCTGGGAAAATCTGCCGCGTTTCACAGGCCTAGATGAAACACCTCCTCAAATGGGTGTTTTCCAAGTGGCTTCCCGCTCACTCTGGTTCCCAGCCCTTTTCATTCATTCAGACGTTCATTGGACACCTCCCTTATGCTAATGTCGGCGTTAGATGCCGGAGCTACAGAGATGCCTGGAGTTCGGCGACTGACAAACCTACAACTGTCTTCGCTCTATTCGAACCCCCATGCTTGCGCACAGACAAGATGACAACGTGGGCTGCCCTGTCAGAGCTCTGTAAATGGAAAACTTTTGCAGTTGAGCTCTGTGGACTTAGATTTCTTCTCCTTGGGTGTGAAATGAGGTCAGGCCAAGGCCTCTGGCAAAGACACCCCTAATGTCCACCTCGTATATGCATGCCAGAGCGCCGCGTAGTTTCTCTAGAGGTGAAATCTGCGTTGGAATTGGCCCGCACCCGCCCTCAAACCACGGGTGCCCCTGGGGCATAGAGCCGCCTGCTGTGTGAGCCTCCTTAGCACCTCACCGCCGTCCCCAGCCGTGTGTGAACGCAGGTGGAATGGGGACGGACACTGCCCGGGTCCTTCCGTGGGCCTGGCACAGTCGAGGACGCTGGTCGCTGCCGGAAACGCACTTCAGGCAACCCAAGCCTGGAAACCCCGGAGCCAACTTGGTCCATCTGGGCATTTAATAGAAAGGAGAAGGGCCCGAATCCTGACCCTTCCTTCCTACCTGCCACATCCCTTTCTCCACCCTCGCCACCCTAGCCAGCCTTGCCCTTTCAATTCCTAGAGATTCCCAGATCGAGCACTGCCTCCAGTAGGGAGCCCCAAAACCCGGAGAACTGGAATTCTCTGCCGGAGACCTGCTGAAGGCGCCGCAGGATTGGCGCGGCACACGCGAGCGGCACTGCGCATGTGCCCAATGCGGGCAGCCCAGTCAGTCTCACGCTACACCTCCTTCCCACCGCCTTCCACTACTCAACTCAGACACAACACCGGCCGTGGGAAATTTCCTAAACCTCGCGAGAACGCGGCCACTGTTGCCTATGCTTTCGCCCCCAAATCTCGCGGTGCCCAGGCGGGACAGGTGTTTGTCTAGTGCAGCTCCCGGCGCTGTTCGTGCAGCGCGTGCCCGGGCGGTGGGCGGCGGGCGGCGGGCGGCAGGCAGCGGGTGCGGGCGGGGTGGGAAGGGAGCGACTCGCCGCGGAGGCGGGGCGGGTGGGCGCGTGGCGGGGAGCTCTAGGCGGAGGGCCGCTGGCAGGGGCCACGACGTCTTGCACACACACGCCGCGTGACACTTTGTGGGAGAAAAATGGGTGGCGGGATGGGCGGGCTGTAAAGGAAGAAGGGGAAGCCAGGAGATGAGAAACTCCTCTTGGTGCAGATGGTAAGAGGTCAGACTGTAGGGCAGGAGGAGCCCCAGGCCGAGCCCCCGGGGAGGTTTCCTGTCGCCTTCCTCGAGCCTGGTACTTTCCTAAAATGTGTTTGACGCCGCGCCCCCGGCCTCCGGGAGCTGACGGCCCCCAGTGTCGGGTTTGAGTCATGCCTCTGAGTCACCTAGTCTGGCCACCACTTTAACTGGTTTGAAACAAGTTCGGATTTCCTTAGCTACTCTCTTCTAGCAATTGGTTTTCTTTCTGATCTACCCGCTGGCATCGCGAGTGGAATAGATAAAAAATACAGCTCTCTGCGCTCATGCATTGTAGCCCCGTATAGATTCCGCCCCCCATTCAAGGGCACAGTTTAAAAATTTGTTTCCCCTAATCTCTTCCTAGCCTTTTGAAGTAATTCCTATATATGAGTTTCTGTTCTTGTGTTTTGTTTTCCTTTCCTCCCGCTAATAAGAGTTAAAATGCTGGCTTTCCCCCCCTTCACTTTCCATGTGTTTGCTGAAATATTCATTCCATTTTAGGTATTGTTTCATCAGATGCTTTTAGCTACAACTGTTTTAAGTGTATCCTTCTTTTGAATTATTTATCTGTCCAGTGAATTCCTGGTTACAGTCTTCAATCAGGCACATTTCAGATTGCCCTGGTGTGGTTTCTTTACCAGCCCAGCCTGGCATTTCCTAGGAGCTGGGGGCTTGGTAATATCACAGACCCACAAATGTGGAATTGAATTGAGTTCTGATTTTTGGAGGACAGTGAGTCCTCTAATAGAGGCTCATGTTCTACTGGATGTGAAGCGGACAGGAAATCAGGTTTTCAAGTAGTTTCCAACGTTTTTAGTTATGTGTGTTGATGAGTGTGTGTGCATTTTCCTATCCCTTTGATTAAGTATTTCACAGAGGAAAAAAAGATGTAAGGACATTTAATACAATAGCTCACTGCAAATCTGCTTTGGAATGGGATAGCTCAGGAGGACAATGCCCATGGGCAGTATTCCTTAGAGCCTTCATCCCAAGAAGACGGTTCAGTCATAGTCTAGTCCAGGCCATTAATTTAACTTGGAACCCTGGACATCTGAGAACCCCAGCCACAGAAAGCCATGGTAACCACAAACCAAATCACAACTCATCTCACCCTAGAACATGATCTGCCTGCATTCTTTCCCCCATTCAGTAAATGACAACTCCATCCTCTACTTCTTTAAGCCAAGAACCTTGGAGTCATTCTTGCTTCCTCTTCCTCTCACTTCCAATGTCCAATCTAACCAAATGGTGCCAGCTGTTCCTTCAAAACAGACCCATAGTCCAAATATTTCCACACCTCCATGGCTACCAGCCGAGGGTGACCCATCTCCTTTCTCACCTGGTTTACAGTCTCCCAACTGGTTTTCCCTTCTTCCATTCTTGCCCTCCCTCAGTCTTTCTCAGAACAACCCTCTAGAACTGTCCATGGTTTTCCTATTTCAGTGTAAGGACCTATACCATCTGACCTGCTACTCAAATCCCCTGACCTCCCTGACCTCACTTCTTCCTCTTCCACTTGCTCACTAAGCTCTAAACAGCAGTCTAACTTGCTGTTCTAGGACATACCAGACATACCACCAACTTCTTTTGCTCTTTCCTTCAGATACCCTACTCATTTTTTCACTGCTTTCAGATACTTGCTTAAATGTCACCTCAGTGATGCCTTACCTAACCACCCTCCTCAAAAGTGGCTCCTCATACTCCCTATTCCCTCCTTCTCTCTTTTTCCCAAGGCATTTATAAATTAACATACCATGTGTCATACCTGTGTATTGTGTTTACCTTCTGCCTCCTCCCATTATAATGTAATCTTAAACAGCAACAGGGACTTTTGTCTATTTTATTCATTGTTTAACCCTAAGCCACTAAAACAATGCCTCATGTGTGGTAGGTGCTCAGTAACTTTTTGTAGAATGAACAGGATGTCTTCCACTCTACAGCAGGAGAGAAATGATTCTGGAGACTGGCAAAGCCTTCTAGGGTTCAAAACAGTACTGGGGTTAGACCCACAATGAATGCTGCATGCCAACCTGCCTAGAGAGAAGAGATCCCATAGAGCAATCATCTGTGTTGATTTTCTGCAAAAAAAAAAATTCTTGCTCCTGGGTTAGACAATTAGGTGAATCTACACTTACTTGAAGGGTTTCCTTTATTCATTTTAGAACCTCAGGAAATAAAATACTATTGGCAAGGGGTGCCTGGGTGGCTCCCCTTAAGCATCTGCCTTCAGTTCAGGTCATGACCCCAGGGTCCTGGGATCAAATCCTGCATCAGGCTCCCTGCTCAGCAGGGGAGTTTGCTTCCCTCTCTCCTTCCCTCCCCACTCCTGCTCTCGCTCTCGCTCTCGCTCTCTCTCAAATAAATAAATAAAATCTTTAAAAAAGGAAATATTATTGGCAATATATCAACAAACAGGTATTCACATATGTTCTATTGGGAGTGAAAATGGGCATAATCTTTATGAAACCATTTTTCCAAAATTTTTCAGTACCTGTTAATCCTACAATTCCATTTCTAGAAATCTATCCTACAAATAGACTAACACATGTATAAAATTACCTATATATTGCAGCATCACTGATGGTAGAGAAGACTGGTAACAACTTACATGTCAATCAAGAGGTGTCTTATTTAAAAAAACAATCGTACCTGAAACAAATATAACCTTGTATGTTTACTGCAATTTTTTTTAAGATTTTATTTATTTATTTGACAGAGAGAGACAAAGCAAGAGAGGGAACACAAGCAGGGGGAGTGGGAGAGGGAGAGGCAGACTTCCCACTGAGCAGGGATCCTGATGGGGAGCTCTATCCTGGGACCCTGGGATCATGGCCTGAGTCGAAGGCAGAGGCTTAACAACTGAGCCACACAGGCGCCCCTATACTGGCATTAAAATTAAAAATTTAATTTAAAAATCATGATATATTCTCAAGATTGAATAGTATGCATCCATTAATAAGCTGAGGCTGCTTTTTATGTACTTATGTGGAAAGATTACAAAGTTTAAAAAGCAAGGTACAAAATAGCATCAGACAAATGCATACTTATTTGCCTCTATGTATCTAAAATGGCTCTGGAAGAAACCATAAACTAGAAACTGTAAGGGACTCAGTGCGGGGAGGATGTAATGAGAAGGTAACTTCTCTCAGAATCAGCTATCTTGGATACTTCAAATTTTGTACCTAGTGCATGTATTGCCTATTCAAAAATATAAAACATTAAAAAGGGAAAATGGAAGAAAAGGATCAAGTGTGCAAGAAGAAAAACATTGACCAAATGAAATTATTTCCTTGGTCCTATTTGCTAGAAAATTATTTTCTAATAGAAATGATGGACTTGACCTACCATCTCAGTAGAATTAACTGCAGAACTGTCAGTACTTTATTCCAATCATTGGGTAACACTGAACTTACAAGTAAGTCCAGACAGCAAGTTTAGAGTCCCTACCGCTTCATGTCAGGCATGATCTTTGGAGGTTTAAGAAGCTAGATAATGCAGAAACCTCAGGGGACTCCCTGGCTAACAGTCACAGACCAGTTGCAGTGTAATTCTAGGATAGATCTATGAGTTTAAGGGCATTCCAGTACAATGGAAGGAGCACCTAACTCTTGACTGATGGATGCTGGGAAACCTTACAGAGCAGACTGTTGAACTGATTCTTAGTAGAGGGGGAGTTGAGAGGACCATCAGAGAAGGAAGAAGCATGAGAAGCACAGGAAACAACATGTTCAGGCTCTGAGGTGTGAAAGAGTATCTTGTACTCAGGGGAACTCCAGGTGGGGGGTTGGTGCATGTAGAAGCAGGGGGTAGGCATCCTAAGTGGAGTCACAAGAAGAATCTGGAGAAAGATCCTCAGAACTTGGCATCAGAATCCCAAGTCCCCGTCCCTAAGATTCTAAATGAGTAAATCTGGGCTGAAGCCTGGGAATAGGCATTTCTGGCAGGCTGTAGCAGGCTGGCCAGGGATTCTGAAGCAAACTGTCCATGAGCCAAACTTGGAGAATCTTTGTCATAGGGGTTACACATATCTTTCTTTAAGAGTTTAAACGGAGTAACAGCATATAGTTGGGGTTTTTTTTAAACAATAAACAAGATACTAAATACTAAAAGGAATGAATTTCAGAGCCCCTGAGTGTATGTCCAGTGGGCATGTGAAGGAGTTAGTGGCAGTAGATAAGCACATTAACGAAGGGAGCATGCTTTGCTGGCCTGGCTGAAACCATTTCAGTGATACATTTCAACATTGCTCTTATTCGAATATTAAGTTACCCCATCTTCTATTAAAGAGACACAGTAAAACATTGAATATTTTTTGGGCAGCCTCATAATGAAAAACATGGGCTCTGGCACCATGATGCATGGGTTCCGACTCTAAGACCTCAGACAAGTTACTGACTATTGTTAATGCACGAGTTTCCTCTCCTACAAAATGGAGATAATAGCCCCTGATTCACAGGGTTTTCATGGGGATTCAAGATGTTTATTATGTCATGAGGATTCAAAGTGTTGATATCTAAATCACACAGAATACCTGTCACATAATTCCTGTGGTAGTGTTTTTATCATTATTATTTTTATTAAATCCGTAAGTTGCATTCATCTAATAAAGGTATTATACATGCTTTGCAAGAATTGTCAACACTTCAAAAATCAGTGTTTAAGTTGCTGAATACAGTGATGATTTTATCCAGGTTGGCATTAATCCATTTCTTTACCCTATCCCACTCAGAAATGGCAGGATCGCTATTATTTTTATTCAATGTTAAGAGATGCACATGTCCAAAAAGGTTGGGAAACCTGTTGTACATGGCCAATGAGAGCTTCTTGGGCTGTAAAGCAGGGTTTGGTGTGATTGGATCATGAGGTAGCTGTACGCCTAAGAAAGGATTACTGACAACTCATATTAGAAATTGGGAACTTGGGGGGGCGCCTGGGTGGCTCAGTGGGTTGAGCCGCTGCCTTCGGCTCGGGTCATGATCTCAGGGTCCTGGGATCGAGTCCCATATCGGGCTCTCTGCTCAGCAGGAAGCCTGCTTCCCTCCCTCTCTCTCTTTGCCTGCCTCTCTGCTTACTTGTGATCTCTCTCTGTCAAATAAATAAAATAAATCTTTAAAAAAAAAAAAAAAAAAAAAAAAAAAAAAAAAAGAAATTGGGAACTTGGGGCTCCTGGGTGGCTCAGTCGTTGGGCATCTGCCTCCGGCTCAGGTCATGATCCTAGAGTCCTGGGATGGAGCCCCACATCAGGCTCCCTGCTTGGTGGGAAGCCTGCTTCTCCCTACTCCTCCTGCTTGTATTCCCTCTGTTGCTGTCTCTCTCTCTGTGTGTCAAATAAATAAATAAAATCATAAAAAAAAAAAGAAATTAGGAACTTATGGGGTGCCTGGGTGGTTCAGTCGGTTAAGTGTCTGTCTTCAGCTCAGGTCATGATCCCAGGGTCCCCGGATTGAGTTCCCCCTCTCCTACTCCCCCCACTTGTGTTCTCTCTCTCCCTCTCTCTTTCTGTCTGAAATATATAAATAAATCTTTTTAAAAAATCAGGAACTTTTTCACAGAAAGAAAATATCATATGATTTCATTCATATATGGAATTTAAGAAATAAGACAGATGAACATGGGGGAAGAGAAGGAAAAATAAGATGAAAACAGAGAGAAAGACAAACCATAAGAGACTCTTAACTATAGGAAACAAACTGAAAGTTGTTGGAGGGAAGGTCGGTGGGGGGATGGGGTAATTGGGTGATGGGCATTAAGGAGGGCACTTGATATAATGAACACTGGGTATTATATGCAACTGATGAATCTCTAAATTCTACCCCTGAAACTAATAATACAGTATATGTTAACTAAATTGAAATTAAATAAAAAATAAGAAAAAGAGAAATTAAGAACTTTTACCCCAGAGAAATTTTTTCTTTTTTTTTTTTTTTTTAAATTTTATTTGTTTATTTGAAAGAGAGAGCATGGCCAGGGGAGGGGCAGAGAAAGAGGGAAAAACTGACTACAAACTCCATGCTGAGCAGGGAGCCTGATGTGGAGCTCAATCCCAGGACCCTGGGACCATGACCTAATATAGAGGAAGACGCTTAACCAATTCAGTCCCCCCAGCACCCTACTCCAGAAAAATTTCTTAACTTGTGGTTTTCATTCATCTTTATAAGCATGAATTCCCCCCTTTCTTTAATAACAGTCTCCCCACTGTTTTCTACTACATGTTAATCAAGGTTAATAAAGTGAGCAGGGGATTGAAAGACTGTCAAGGATTCCATCAGACTATATAATTCTAGAAGGAAAATAAGAATTAAAAGAAATAAAGAGGAAAAGAAAAGAAAAAGAACACTGAAAATGAGTCATGGAGTGGGCTTCAGGAGAACTTGAGGAACAAAAATAAATATTCACTCTTTTTTCCAATTGTGTTTGATTTTCACAGGATTCTTAGGCCCTGGGAATTTGATTTATTTTCTTTCTTTCTTTCTTTCTTTCTTTCTTTCTTTCTTTCTTTCTTTCTTTCTTTCTTTCTTTCTTTCTTTCTCTTTTGCAGGCCCAAAGCTTTACATACTTGCTAACAAGTGCAGAAGTTCAAGAAGGTAAAGTAAGAAAAAGAACGGGCCATTCACTCAAGTGGTGTGGAACATGAATGGAATCAAACGCACCTTTGGTGTGTACAAATCTAATATTTTGTCAAAAATTTTCATAGCTAATGTAACTGGAAGAAAATCTTTCCATTTGTGATTGATATATCTTGTTCTTTTCAGGATATAAACAGGATAAAGCCAGTTTTATAAAAAATGACAAAATGACAATACTGTACAAAATAAGACAATGCCGCATGAATCATAAAATACCAGTTATTTGTTCACAAGGGAATATATATAATTTTTTATTTCCTGAACTTTTCCCTTTGTCGTGTACCCTATACTGCAGTGGTTTTCGGTTCTGTATTGAGCACCCATAGTTAACAAGACAGCTGGGCTATGAAGGAAAGAGCACTGGACCAACTCTACCATGGACAGTAGGCACTCTGTCAATGTTACCTCTTTAGGAAATTCGGTCACCCATACTGTTGCTCAGTTTGGTTTTCTTTTGTTGTTTTTTTTTGTTGTTGTTTTTTCCGTTAGATGGACTAGTACTACCTCCCTTAGGGATTTGTTGCACAGATCAAACTAGATAATTATATAAATGATTAAATGGAAAGAACTATTTCTCAATAAGTTTATTGTATTTATTTTTGATTGGCACATTTATTTGTAAAAATTTGACTATGGTTATATAGGAAATCAAGAGAACAGAAAAGGATCCCCATGTTTTTCTCCTCTGGCCTGTGTTACCATTAACCTTGGGCATAGATGGGCTTTATCAGTTTTTCAAAGAAAGCTTACCAGAAAGGTTTTACTCTTTGCATCTGTGTTACTTTGTGTCACAGATAGTGTAATGATAAGCATCACCTGGTAGATATGACCTTTGTGGCTAGCACCCTTGTCCAAAATAGACTAAGATCAGCTTTGGAGCCAGTCTATTCAAACACTGGCAAATAGTGAGAGATATCAACTCCTATCTTGTGAAGAACCTAGCTGTGTCAGAGACAGTTGATTAACTACGAATACCCTGGAACATCATAATCAAAGGTGTACATTGTCCCTTTTAATAATTACCATTATATCAGGGTGTCCATATTTTTTATTTTAAATATTTTAAAAATCGTAATTATGTCAACATGTAAGAATAATAAAAAAAGAAGATCTTGTGAAATTACTGTGGGAAAAAGCTATCTAAGATAGTTTTTAATTTTTAGGCTATTAATAAATGTTGAGTATGGGCTTAATTTTATGTGAGAGGTATGTTCGAAAAGTTTCTTCTCAGTCTCATAATGATGTATTTAATTTGTAAAAGGCATTTAGAGAAACTCTGCATTTAAAGGTATCTTTAAAGACTTCATGTTAGGGACATCCGTCTAGCTCAGTCAGTAGAGTGTGTAGCTCTTGACCTTGGGGCTATGAGTTTGAGCCTCATGTTGGGTATAGAGTCTACTTAAAAACAAACAAACAAATAAATAAATAAATTTCAACATGTGTTTTTAAGAAACTAAATAAAAAATTTTAAAAATAAAGACTCCATGTTATGATTTTAACTGGTATTGTTGTGTATGTAGTTTTTGCTACTTAAATGATTAACTAAATTCTATCATGATTAACATCCTGGGGAAGCTAAAATAAGTTAAGTTATATTAAGGTATTATGAATATCCCACTAGTGGAAAAAACATTTCTCAAGATCTTAACTACAAATTGCCTCCCATCTAAGTACTTTGGAAAGATTTGGAAATTTATTCATGCTGCTGCTTCTTTTTTTTTCTCTCCCAGCTTTCCAAACACTTGGCTTAAATTCTACCCTCAGAGTTACTTTTGACTTCAGTGAGAGTTATAAACTATCGTCTGGGAGAAGCATTTGGCTCCCACTTTTCAAGTCTTAGGTTCTCCAGAAATGTTCTTATGAAATGCAAGTCTGATTTTCACCACACAGTTTTACCTACATAGCATCATATTTTCCTTCACCAGCAAACACTAAGTATTTTATTTTTAACTTAGCAAAGCTATATCTGTATTTGCATGGTACTTTCCAAGTTTCCGAAATAGGCAACAAATCAAAGAATCTAGGCAAAAAAAGGACTTAAGAACTAAAAGATAACTTCTGAAAAACAGATTACGTACAGAAGCATTTAGTTTTATGCAATGGAGGGTTTTTGAAAAGTTGTATGCCAATGTAACATGCAGGCAAACAGCTTTCTATTTAAAGGGATACTGTGATATGCAATTTATGAATCGACAGAAAATATAATTGAATCTACCCTGTCCCAAGCCTTCTCACAAATATCATCTCAATCAGTCCTCAGGACAAAGAGGAGGGAGGGGATTTTATTCCTGGTGTTCTGTTTGTCGTTTGTCTGTTTGCTTCTTTTAAGGTGGGGGCAGAGAGAGAGAGAGAAGGGGCAGAGGGACAGGAAGAGAGATAATCACAAACAGGCTCCACGCCCAGCACAGAGCCCAAAATGGGGCTTGATGTCACAACCCCGAGATCATGACCTGAGCCGAAATTAAGAGTCGGAAGCTTAACTGACTGAGCCACCCAGACACCCCTATATTCCTGTTTTTACAAATGAGGTTCAGAGAGCATTACTTACACAAGTTATACCTCTAGAAGTGGAGTTAGATTGTCAGTGAGGTTTTTTTACTACAGAAATTAAAATGATTTTATTATTACAACCTGTTAGAGAATATCTTATGTCAAATACTCAGTAGCTGATTATAATTTTAATAACTTATTAATGAAAATACAAATGATAAGGAATTCAAAAAGATTTATTTTTAAATAGCCATTTATATGAACTAGTGAATGGCTAAGGGTGGGTAGCCAAGGAAAGGACACCTAATACCCTTGTAGGTTTTTTGGTATAATTATTATTTTATTTTATTTATAAAGATTTTTATTTATTTATTTGACAGAGAGATAGAGAGCACAAGTGGGCAGAGCAGCAGGCAGAAGAAGAGGGAGAAACAAAGCTCTCCACTGAGTGGGGACCCTGACGCGGGGCTCGATCCCAGGACCCTGAAATAATGACCTGAGCCAAAGGCAGCCACTTAACTGACTGAGCCACCCAGGTGCCCCAAAATAGGATTATTCCTTTAAAAAGTAATTTACCAAGGACACCACAAGAAAAATGCTATAAATATAGACACAAAATCCTCAACAAAATACAAATGGCCCTTACTTTATGATGGTTCAACTTACAATTTTTTTACTTTATGATGGTGTAAAAGTGATACACATTGGGTACAACCCATACTTCAGATTTTAATTTGATCTTTTCCCAGGTTAGCAATACATGGTATGATACTCTCTTATGATGTTGGGCACTAGCAGCAAGAGGCAGCTCACAATCAGCCAGGCAATCACAAGGGTAAACAACTGATACCCTTAGAACCAGTCTATGCCCATACAATCATTCTGTTTTTCACTTTTAGTATGGTAGTCAATAAATTACAGGAGATATTCAATACTTTATTATAAAGCAGGTTTTTGTTAGACAATTTTGCCAGCTATAGGCTAATGTAAATGTTATGAGCATATTTAAGGTAGGCTAGGCTAAGCCATAATGTTTGGGAGGTTAGGTGTATTAAATGCATTTTTGGCTTATGGTATTTTCAACTTATGTTGGATTTATCTGGACACAACCCCATCATAAATCAAAGAAGATCTGTACTAGCAAACACCAAGCAAATCAGGAATAGAAGGAAACCTGTTCACCTAATAAAGGGCATTTATGAAAAATCCAGAACCAATATCATATTTAAAGGTAAAAGACTGATGGTTTTACACTAACATCAGGTAGAAAGCAAAGATTTCCATTCTTACCACTTTTATTCACCATTGTACTGGAGGTTCTAATCAGATACTTGGGCAAGAAATTTAAATAAAAAGCAACCAGATTGGGAAAAAAAGCAAAAATGGGGTGCCTGGGTAGATCAGTTGGTTAAGTGTCTGCCTTTGGCTCAGGTCATGACCATAGGGTCCAGGGATCAAGCCCCACATTGGGTCCCTTTTTAGCAATGAGTTTGCCTGTCTCTCTTTCTCCCTCTTCCCTCCCCTCGCTCATGCTCTCTGTGTCTCTCTCTCAAATAAATAAATAAAATCTTTAAAAAAGAAAGAGCAAAATTGTTTTTATTTGCACATGACATGATCTTATAGAACATCCTAAGGATTCCACTAAAAAAGTATTGAAACTAAAACAGAAGTTTAGCAAGGTTGCAGGATGTAAGATCGATATGCAAAAATTCATTATATTTCTATATATTTGCAATGGACAAATGACAAATAAAATTAAGAAAACAATTCCATTTACAATAGCATTAAAAAGAATAAAATACTTAGGAATAAATTTAATTTTAAAAAGTTCAGTTCTTATGCTCTGAAAACTACAAAACATTGTTGAAAGAAATTTAAAAAGATCTAAATAACTGGAAAGGCATCTCATGTTCATAGATTGAAAGAATGATTATCAAGATGGCAACACTCCCAGATCTGTAGAGTCAACATAGTAACTATCCAAATCCCAACTGTCCACTTTGCAGAAATTGACAAGCTGTTCCTAAAATTCGTATGGAAATTCAAGGAAACCAGAATAGCCAAAACAATCTTGAAAAAGGACAAAGTTGGAAGATTTACACTTCTGCTTTTCAGAACTTACTACAAAACTGTAGTAATCAAGACTCTGGTATTGGAATAAAGTAGACATGCAAAGTAATGGAATTAGAATGAGAGCAGACATAAGCCCTCACATTTGTGGTCAATTAATTTTCCAACATCAGTGTCAGAACAGTTTAATGGGGAAGAAATAGTCTTCAACAAATGGTGTTGGGGCAACTAGATATCCACAGGCAAAAGGGTGAAGTTGGCTTCACAACATATATAAAAATGTCCTTAAAATGAGGTAAGAGATGTAAGTGGGGGGTAGAGTGACTGCTAAAAACTGTAAAACCCAGAAGAAAGCATTAAGGTAAAAATGCATGACCTTGTACTAGGAATGGTTTCTTAATCAACAAAAGAAAAGTATAAGCAACAAAAGGCCAAAAAAAAAAAAAAACAGATAAATCCATTTCATCAAAACTAAACTTCTATGTTTCAAAGGACACTCTCAAGAAAGTGAAAAAGACACCCCACAGAGTGGAATAAAAAATTTGCATATCATATATCTGATAAGGATCTAGTATCCAGAATATATAAAGATATACAAATAGATACACAGTTCTTAAACTGACTAAGAAAAACTATAACCCAATTTAAAAATAGGCAAATGATTTAAATAGACATTTCTCCATAGAAGACATGGAAATGATCAATAAGCTCATGGAAAAATATTCAACATCATTAACCATCCAGGAAATGCACATCAAAACCACAATCTGATACCATTTCACACCCACTAGGATGGCAGTAACCAAAAAGACAGATAAGACAAATGTTGGCAAGGAGGTATAAAATCAGAACTCTCACACATTAATGTGATGGAAATATGAAATGATGAAGCCACATTGAAAAACAGTCTGCCAGTTCCTCGAATGGCTAAAGGTAAACCCAGCAATCCCGCTCCTAACTGGATGGCCAAGAGAACTGAGAATGTATGTCCACAAAAAAGCTCATACGTGAATATGCATGGCAGCATTATTCATAATAGCCAAAAAGTAGAAACAACCCAAATGTCCATCAACCGATAAATGGTTAAATGAAATGTGGTATATCTATAACATAAAATATTACAAGACTGCAAAGAGAAATGAAGCACCGATACCACAACATGGATATATCTTGAAAATATGCTATATGAAAGGAGTCACAAAAAGTCCCATATTGTATGATTCTGTTTATATGAAATATCCAGAATAAACAGATCTAAAGGGATAGGAAGTAGGTTAATAGTTGCCTAGGACGAGGGAGTAATGGGTGGGGGGTGACTGCTAATGGATGAAGGACTTCTTTGGGAGTGATGAAAATGTTCTAAAACTATGGTGATGATTGCACAGCTCTGAATATACTAAAAACCCTTGAATGTTCACCTTTAAATGGGTGAATTAGATGGTACGTGTGATGTGTCCCAGTAAAACTGTTAACCCAAAAAAAAGGCAGAAAAAAATTAAAATGTAACTTATTCAATTATGTGATAATTTTTGTCTTAGTCATATGCTGATATAAATGTTCGAGTGCAGGCAAATAAATAAAAAACTCCATAGAAAATTAGTGAATAGGGGCACCTGGGTGGCTCAGTGGGTTAAAGCCTCTGCCTTCGGCTCGGGTCATGATCCCAGGGTCCTGGGATAGAGCCCCGCATGGGGCCCTCTACTCAGTGGGGAGCCTGCTTCCACCTCTCTCTCTATTTGCCTGCCTCTCTGCCTACTTGTGATCTCTGCCTGTCAAATAAATAAATAAAATCTTAAAAAAAAAAAAGAAAATTAGGGAATAATCATCACTGTGTCAGTTGATTTACTCTCTAGCTTCATTTCACAAGAGAACTGATCCTATTTTAAGATAAAAATCATAGTTGAAATGACTGCGTACCAACTTAAATCCAAGGACTTCCTGCACAGGATGATCCCATTTGATCCTCCCACACCCCTGAAGAGGACTCCCCTCAACCCCTTTAAGAGCTAAGGAAGCTGTGGCCCAGAGAAAGTAAGTACTTTTCCTTAGCACACACTCAGTTACAGATAGAGCTAGAATGGGAATGCTGGGGGCGCCTCTGACCTTTCCTATAACCTGTCCTATGCTAGGCCTGCTTGGTCACTTTCTCTTTCATTACTGTTGGTGGATTAAGATCCTAAGGCTGAGACTTGTAGGGTAATTACATGATAGGTATGTTAATGTTACCTCGAGAACCTAAGAATTGGGAGGCCATCTCTAGGCCGCTGGTGAGAGCTGGTGATGGGGGTGGGGAGTTCGGAGGGTTGGAGTTGGAAATGGAACTTCCTTATTTTCAAATGTGCAGGAAAGGATGAAGGAAGTGAAAAGAAAATCCCCACAGTTCCTTCCAGCTCTAAAGTTCAGTCAGTTTAAGCCCCCACCTTAATGGCGCTGAAGGTACCGGGAATACAGGTAATTTCTTTCCTCTCCTGATTTAGTCTTGTCCCGGGATCCATGACTGAAGTGTCTCCCTCAGGGCTCCAATGACTACAACTTCATCAGGAAGTGTATTTTCAGATTTTTTCCCCTTAGTTGTACTCTGCTGGCAAAATGCGTGCAAGAATTATCTTGGCAAATTTCTTTCTTTTATACTTATTTAGAAAAATTATCCTTAGGATACATATTTAATTTCAGTCTATACCATGTCTACTTCTTGTCCTTTGCTAAAATTGCCTTTCAAGATGTGACAAATTGTAAAAAACACTTTTAAAGTTTTTTGACTATTTTTAGAATGAATAATATGTACACAAGGAACAAAATTTAAAATTTACAGTAGTGAATGTGCGTGGAGTTGCCAGATCTAGCAAATAAAAATGCAGGACACAAGTTAAAGTACAGTTAAATTTCAGATAAACAACGAATAAATTTTTAGTATGAATTTGCCCCACCTAGTATTTGAGACATGTTTGTACTAAAAATTATTTGTTATTTATCTGAAATTCAAACGTAAGTGGGTATCCTGCATTTTAGCTGGCAACACTCTGCAGAGAAAAGCAAAAATCCTTCTGGGGGCACCTGGGTGGCTCAGTGGGTTAAAGCCTCTGCCTTCGGCTCAGGTCATGATCCAGGAGCCTGGGATAGAGCCCTGAATTGGGCTCTCTGCTCAGTGGGGAGCCTGCTTCTCTCTCTCTTCCCGGCCTGCCTCTCTGCCTACTTGTGATCTCTCTCTCTGTCAAATAAATAAATAAAATCTTAAAAAAAAAAAAAAAAGAAAGAAATCGCTATGGCTGAGCTCTCCAGGGACGCGCAGTCACTTACCCTTTCGAAAGGAAATCCTATAACCAATTTCTTGCGTATCCTTCCAGGAATATTCTATAATTAACTTTCTTTTTTGCAGCAAAGTTATCAAGCCTCAGTACAAAATAGAACTTGGAAAAAAGTATCTAAACCAAATATAACAGTGTCTGTGTTTTTAATCTGGACTCATGACAGTTACTAAAGTAACTCAGTAGAGGCTATGTGATGCACAGGGGAGGGATTTCAGTTCATACCAATGGGGTAATCTTGAGTATGTTCCTTAATGTCTGGGATTATCTGCAAAGGGAGGATAGTATTAATACTGCATACATTTGTAGTGAGTAATAAATTACACATGTAATGTGTATGCAAAATGCCTGGCACAACGTAGGCGTACGATGGGCAGAGCCCCTCTCTGGATGTTTTAGGGTACTCATTCACCTGTAACTTTCTTAAGAAGTTCATCATAAAGGCCACTGTCTGGAAACACAGACCAGATAAACTAAGTCTGTCTCAGTAGAACCTTCTAAATTTGCCATTGGGTAACTCATTAACTCAGTTTTCTCCCTAAGCCTCTACCACCACCAAATACATCATTCAGGGCCCTGATGGCCCAATTTATTCTAAGCCACTTTCACCTCATTGAATCTATTCCTCCATCATCCATGGATGGGTTAAAAAAAAGTGTTTACTAAACACCCACTCTGCAAGGCACCGTTCTAGGTACTGGGGAAACAGTTTCGAGCAAGTGAGGCAAGATCACTGCCCTCATGTTCAGAGATAGAGACGTAGGTAATAAAAAGGTAAATAAGTAAGACTATTTTAAATAATGATAGAAATTACACAAAAAATTAAACAGGAGAGGGAAATGGTAGGGAGAGGGGTAAGCTGACTTTATTTGGATCAACTGCCCTAGTAATAGTAAATTTCTTCCATCCTACTTAAGCTGCTCAAAGTACTTTAAATTGAAAAGCTTTCGAACAATGCAAGTAGAGAGCAACAAACTTTACAATTTTAAATTTAGACTCAGCAGTGTGTAGAGACCAAGGTCTTTCTACCCTTCTTTGGAAAGGAAAGTCTCCATGGGAAAAGGAAAAGTGAAGAGCACTCAAGTTTTGAGTGCAAATTATGAAAGAGCAAAGCCTCAGGCTGGTTATTAACATTTATAATTCACCCACACCCCAGAAACACACACACACACACACACACACACACACACACACACAGCGCTAAAAGTTGGCTGTTTCCACACCCAGATCAGAAGAGGACAAACCAGATTTGAATCCATTTTTCTGTCTTTTTACTTGTGCCAGTTAACCTATAATTTCAGGCCATTTCCATTCCTCTCCAAACCATGCTTCTTCATTAAGAAGTTTTCATTAAAAAAAAATTACTCTAAAGGAAGTTGGGATATATTGAGGTTTGGCATAAATAATTCAGCATCTTTAAAAAATCACAATATAATAACTTCCCACTTCATTTTGCCTGTTAGGTCACATATTATCAGAGCTAATATTCAGAGATAATTACCTATTTGTAATGGGAGTGATTCCTACATTATTTTTAAAGCAGCGTTTCTCTGCTTGCTGTTTGCCAGAATAATGCAATTCCTGTTTGTGCATTATAAAATTAGTACAATTTAGATGAAGAAAATCTTTTTCCTTGGTTCCTCCCAGTGAAATGATGCACTTTCATGATGATTAAAAGCAAAACAGTTGAAAATGCTATATTAGTTCACAAAAATTTCTCAGAATAGTGTATTAAAACTGAAACTGACACATTACGGAGGTGGTAAAATCTACTCACATTCAATTATTTATGGGCAGAAAAAGGGTTGATACCATCAGTGTTTGCAGACCTACACAATGTGTTAACTATGATATTGGAAATAAGCCTGAAATTTAGGGTGAATCGTCTAGATAAGGATGTTCTTCTAAGTGGGTTTAGAGATTTGATTAATTATTGGACTCATAAAATTAACTAAGGTGTAAAATGAGAAATACCTAAGATATTACTATATTAAACTTTGCTAAGATAAGAATCGTTTTGAAACATGACTCCTTTTCAGGTTCTTAGTTGACTCTCCCTCCCCTGCTCCTAAGGATTTTATCTTTTGAGGTATAAGTGTATTTATTTCATTGCCGCATTCTTTTTTTAGAGGGGTGTGTGTGTGTGTGTGTGTGTGTGTGTGTGGAATGGGAGGGAAATGGGGTGTTTCTACAGGGCAGGTTGCATTATCTTGCAGCACTAATACAACATTCCCTGTTCTACCTTGGTTCTTGGAGGTCTAGATTTTAAATGAATCTAAAATGGGCAGTCTTAATTCTACTTACACTCTTTTTCTAGATTTACTTCTTTGTTTTTTGAATTTTTATTTCTGTCTTTTTAAGTTTATTATTATTATTTATTTTTTTAGTGATCTCTACACCCAACGTGGGACTTGAACTCACAACTTGAGACCAAGAGTCACATGCTCTACTGACTCAGGTCAGGTGCCCTCAGATTTACGTCTTAAAAGTGCTTTTTAAAAATATTATTTTGAATGTCGTAACTCCACCGGTCTTCCTGCCTCTGAAATGTGGATGTTCTTGACCTGGTGATAGCAATTTTTGTTTTGTGTAGGCAACAAGTTAAGACCTTCTTGTCCTCTCCAAAACCTGTGTTCACCCCAAATCAGCTTCCACAGTTAAGAATACTTTAACGAGGGGTGCCTGGGTGGCTCAGTTCGTTAAGCATCTGCCATTGGCTCAGGTCATGATCCCAAGGTGTTGGGATGAGTCCCACATTGGGCTCCCTGATCAGCAGGAAGCCTGCTTCTCCCTCTCCCAGTCCCCCTGCTTGTGTTCCTTCTCTCCCTGTGTCTCTCTCTGCCAAATAAATAAATAAAATCTTAAAAAAAAAAAAAGGATACTTTAATGTGCTAAGAAACAGACTCGTCAAGAGTGCTGCTTTGAACTTAAGTTTTATAGGAATTTATAAACCAGAATGTTTCCTCAAATTATGATTACATTGGACCAGTCTTAGTTATTAAGAAGATCCTTTTAATACCTCTTCTTCCTCTTCATTCACTGGAAAGCGTCTGGTCTCTTTTGGAGTTTGCCCATCTCGTGCAAATCCCCTGTAGGGTTTGCAAAACTACAACCCATAATCCCCTCTTGAAAAAACACACTGATTATTTGTGCTTATGCTGGTTCCAAATATTACAATAGTTTCTGGATTTTTGCCACATTCCTCTCTAGATGGTCATTTGGGAGACTTTGTTTATAATGTGTGTTTTGAATGAAATTTTAAAATTCCAAGACCACAGGATGTAAGACTCAATTGTGGGTTAAACTTAATTTTGCATTTTTTCAAAGAGGCCCTTCTTAGATTACAACAATAGCAAACATTGAATAGAAAATGAGAGAAGGTATGTTTTTTTCCAAGGATTAGTGTATGAAAGAATATAAGAGAAAGCATGCTATTTCCAAGGATTAGGGAATGTTTTCAAAATGGCCTGTAGTGTTTGTTGGTGGCTTAGGTAAATTAAAACATTAAGCTGTTTTATGGATATCAGGAGAAACATTTCTTTAGTAATTGTGGTACTTGTGATTTTAAAATCAGAAACAAAACCCTGAATTTAAAATAGCAATCCCCCACCCCGCCCCAAGAAATTGCTTAAGTTCTTGGGGATAAACAGTATAATAACATTTTTAAAAATTTAAGGCAATGTTAAAAATATAAAAGCTCTTTGGGGACTTATTCCTTCTAATAAATTCTATTTTTTCCTCTTATACTCCTTGTTTATTTTAGAAGCTGATGCTTGTTAAAGAACCCTCAGAGATTTGGGGACAAAATAAATTGACTTTTCCAAAAAAAAAAAAAAGGCATAAGCGGAATCTTCTTGCATCTGATTACAACCTCCCGGAAGTTTTTTTTAGCTTTACAAAGGATAGACTCAATAAATCGGTGCCTCTGATTTTCTTTGTTTTGGGTCTGGCTGTCTGTTACCACTTGGATGTATTCTTTGACTCTGCACTCTTATCAAACAGAAAACAGTGATCATAGTGAACAAGAAGGCCAGCATCCTCTATCCACTGTAAACTGATGGATCTCTCCTCAAAATGTTTCAGTTTACATTCTCTCTATAAATCTCTCTCTTTCTCTTTCTCACACACACACACACACACACACACACACACATATCAGTGATTTCTATGACATAACCTTTCTGGAATTCAATAAACACAGGCTGTGCAACACGGGTTAACCACTTGTCTAGGAAAGAAAACAAGCAGACAGTTACCCACAGAACACATCTTACATTTAAGCGTCTATGTATGCCAAGAAAGTGATCCAAGAAAGTGATCGCTTTGAGTCCCTGCCTGAATAATAACAGGACCTTGAAAACACTATCGCTATTTTAAATGGATGTTGCTTGTTAACAGAATGCAGAATGAATTATGGCCTCTGTATGAAACTCTTTTCTTTTATTGTTGACCTTGATCTTCAGAGAGGGTGTGGTAGGTAGCCAACTACGAATGCAAAGCTTACATTAAGTACATAGAAATATATTCTACTTCGAAAGAAAATAGAATATAAACATTAATGTCTCTGGTTAAAAGAAAATACTCATCAAGGTGAAGAATAAGATATTAATAGTGCCTATATGGCAGCCTCCTTGAAACTTAGAAATGGTAGAGAGTAAGTACCTTCTTTCCCTAAGCCACTGACTAATATTGAGCCTCATCAATATTGTCCTAACACAGGGACAACACCCACAACTTGATGCTTCACAGTCACATTCAACAATGGACTTTAGGCCCCGGTCTGTTCTCGGTGACCTGGGGCTGAAGAAGAAAGAGCCCAGTTAGAGATAGGTAGGGTGTGTGGGATGGGTGTGAGCAACAGCCTTATGTTCTGTAATTACAGGGGGAGATCAGTGTGCAAAATATTAGAAACTTTTCTATTCCAGAGAAGGCACGACATCAGGAAGCTACGTTACTGCTGCCGATTACAGAAACTGTCTGTCAAAGAGTCAGATTCGTCCCTCTAACCTCCACTTACGACAGATCCCAAGGAAGGATCTTCAGTGGATGCAGAGGGAATATTTTATCCCCATTGCACCCTTATGAACTCACTAGGGCTCATTAATCCAGGTGCTTTCTTAGCAGATCTAAATGGAAAGAATCCGTTTCTCCATGATGGATATCAGATAAGCTCTGCAGGAGTGAAGTGGCTTCCGTGGTTGTACAACTGTACAGTGCCTTTAATTTCACCCTTGGGGCAACTCGGCAGCATCGCAATCTGAATGTGAGCGCAGCAGAAGGGCCCAGACTGAGGAGGCAGGGAAGCCTTTAGGAGATTCTTTTCTTCCCTTCAAACATCCTTGAATCATATGATGACTAGTTGAGCAGGACCAAGCTGCTGAACACCCACAGCTATCGCCTCTCCTCCAATTCCCAAGTCAGCCCAGTGATTGATTCCTGGAGGTAGCACGGCCAGAAGAGATGGAATGGGCTGCCAGCAGAGTGGCTTTTGTCATAGAACCAAGCCCAAGAATTGGGTGTAGTAGGAGCGAGTGTGCCTTGGGAATTCCTACTCATTCTTCTATCTCTTGTGCTGCTATCAGTCTTTCCTCCCATTCCCATCACATCAATGCTTTCTGATCTTGCATCCAACACAGTGCAAACAATCTGTTTTCCAGAAAAACAAATGCACAGCAACCACACTGGGAAAGGGAGGGAAGTAGCCCTCTTCTCCCCACGCGCGTGCACGCGCGCAGACACGCACACCCTCTCTTCCTGGTTGGCAGCCGTCCTTGTCACTTCACCCAACAAAGTCATTCTCATGGAGGAAATATGGGCGTAATGGAAGAGGAGGAAAATGATCTTGTTGTTTCCCCACTTCAATGTTGTCAATTATGCACCGCGTTTCATGCAAAGTCCAAAGCTAGTAGGTCCAGAGGAAATGTCTGGAGGGGATCATTCCTAAGAGGGGCAAAGCCTGGTGAACAGGGCAACACTCACCCAAGGACTCAGTGGTTCTTCCTTGATTCTTGTCTCTTCATCACCAACCCTATCCAATCCAGTGGCAAGTCCCATTAGTTCTATGCTCGGACTACGCCCCACATCTCCCTCACTCTCCCCACCACATCGAAGTCGCATCACCACTCTCCAGGTACCTGCATTACCTGCCCACCATCTTCCTACTTCTACTCTACCCTCCTCCCGCCCTCCCAGCCCATTCTCTATGGGATATCCTGGTGTGCTCTCTTAAGATGTAAATCAAATCATAATCATGTGACTCAAATTTAAAACTTTCCATCTACATGTCTATTATTTTTGTTATTCCTCAAGCTCTTTGCTATTGTTATTAGCATTGAAATTAGCGTTGTTTTTTGTTTTTTGTTGTTTGTTTTAACCAAAAAGCTGTGTGCTGTTTTACAGGAAACAAACTGAAAGCTGAGGTCACTGCCTTCCAGACGCAAGAGAAAGGGTGGGTGGTGATAGGGATCAAAGGGAGGAAAGGCAGGAGAGCCCTGGGAGCCTGGAGCCCAGGAAGGAAAAAAGGATACTGTGCTGACTTGCCGCAGAGCAGGGGCCTGGGCTGAGCAGTGGGAGGACTCCTCCAGGGTATGACTCCCATCCATCCCCTCCCGTCCTTTTCTCCCACTCCCCGGTCACTGCCCTCCCCTGGTCCTTTGTTCCCGCTAGATTCAAATACCTTTCACTCCCGAATGGAGGGACACCTTCTTGCCTCCTCCTGCCTTTTCTGTGCTTAGAAGAAAGAACTTCACCCAGTTTTTCTTCCTGGTGACTATTTATTCAGTTCATACAGTGTCCCAAATTAAACTCCCCCCACCAGGAGCTAATTTCTTAATTGCTTCCCCTTTCTCGGAAGATGGTAAAATTGTCAAACCTGTTCTTTTTCTCTAAATGGCAACTTTGCAATAAGATCTTTCAGTTGTTTTCCAACGTCTGAAATTTTCTATGCGCCATGAAAATGAATGTTTATAATTCTATCTGATAGAAAAAAAGATTATACTGAACAATGTCCTGTTAATAGGACAGGCAAATAATCTCCCTTGGTCCGCACTACCCACAAACCAGAAGAGAATCTCAACACACTGGTGGCTCTGACTAGTGGCCACTCCCATCCCCGCCCTGACTGCCTCCTCTTCTAGACTCTCGGTTATTGTACAAAGAATAACACTCTTTTCTCTCTAGTCCTTCCGTGCACATTGATTTTGTCTCCTGCAGCACTTCTCAGCCAGGTAGTATAGAACTATAGATAATAAACAGAAAGCAAAGCTTGTAAATGAATACTTACTGGCTCAGGGCACAGAAACTGTGTTCAAGAAGAATGCTCTTTATTTTTTTAAATGAAGGATTATTTACTTTATTATCTGTTTACTTCCTTGACAGAAGCCCAGCTGGTTTAAAACAGAAATAAGGGCTATTGGTTTGGTTTTTATGTGTTTAATTTACAATTTTATTCTGGAAGGTGGAATCCCATTAATAAATGAAATATTCATAAGTACTACAATATCTAAGTAAAAGCACACGAAGTCATCTACTTTGGGGGGAACATTCAGGGTGTATTTCTCAGCTAATTGGACAAATCCGGAAAGAACTGTAGCATTTAAAGAAAACGCATTATTACTGGAACTAAACTTGAGTACTTTTATGGCAAGCCTGGACAGCTGCTTGCACCTGCCTGAACTTTTTTTCAGGCTAAAGTTATCTATTCCAGGATCCTATGTCATGCAGTATAAAGCTTTGGTTTCCATCAGTCACTAACCCAGGACCTTGGGTATGTTTGAAATTCCTTTTGGGGGAAAAAATTGGCCAAGCCTTTTGACAGCATTTCTTCTCACACCAGGCCAGAGTGCGCTGGCTCTCCACGGTGTCATGAATGCATATTGGCATCTCACCCTTAAAGTCACAGAATTATAGCATTTTGGTCCAAAAGGGGCTTTAGGATTCATATGGTCCTTACTTATTTTACATTTTTCTCTAACATTATATCAGCATTCCTTGCTCTCTTATAGCAAGTATCCCAAACTCTATTTTAACTGGCAATATAGAACATTTGTATTATAGGTGGCTGATAGAGGATGTCAAGACAAAGAAATAAGATTCAGCAGTTCATTTAAGGACTCTCACTTTTACAACTCCTGATATTTGAGGGAGATAGTCCAGCAGACAGATTAATGATCCGTTCCTGTATATTCTCCAAGTTCCATCCTTTAATTTGGCAAAGAAATGGGAGGACAGTTTGCCTGGGCTGCATGTTTCTTAGCTTCTTGCTCAAATGTAGTCACAAAAGGTAAAGGTGAGGTATGACCTCTGTTTATATACAGGGTTGGTATGAGAATGTCTTTCACACAAGCAAGACTGAAGATACTGACCACCACGTCAAGTTGCATTATCTTCACACAGATCCATGCGATAAATTCCTTCTTGAATTTAGCTTCAGGCAATGATAACAATGCGTATGCTCCCTCTTGTCAGAAAGTGAAACCTCTGTTGCCTATTATGTTTCTCTTTTCACCTTTGCTGCCAGAAAAATATGAACCAAATTTATTGCCAAATGAAATCTGATAAACTCTGGTGCCTGGAAGTATTTGCTCTCTTACTTTCTTAAATATTTCATTTGTAAACTGCCTCAAGTCATTGTCAAAGTCTATAAGTTGACAATAAAAATTTAAATTAGGGCGCCTGGGTGGCTCCGTTGTTAAAGTCTACCTTCCACGGCTGCCGGTCATGATTGGAATTGAGCCCCGCATTGGGCTCCCTGCTCAGCAGGAAGCCTGCTTCTCCTCTCCCACTCCCCCGGCTTGTGTTCCCTCTCTTGCTGTGTCTCTCTCTGTCAAATAATAAAATCTTTTTTTTTCATTATTTTTTTTAAAATATTTTTATTTATTTATTTGACAGACAGAGATCACAAGGAGGCAGAGGCAGGCAGAGAGAGAGAGAGGAGGAAGCAGGCTCCCCGCTGAGCAGAGAGCCTGATGCAGAGCTCGATCCCAGGACCCTGGGACCGTGACCGGAGCCGAAGGCAGAGGCCTTAACCCACTGAGCCACCCAGGCGCCCCCAAATAATAAAATCCTTTAAAAATTTTTTAAATTTAAAAAAAAGTGAGTAAAAGCAATTGGTGGGTAATAAGGAATGGTCAGACTTGCCCATGACACTTGTCTGTGCAAAGACCTTTCTGCCAATGCTCCCATTTTGAAGGTAGTAGAGAGATCTTGCATTTTGTATCAGAAAATCTGGGCTTAACTCCCAGCTATACAACTTACTCGCCAAATAACCTTACAAAAGTCACCTAAGCCTCCATTTCCTCATTTCTAAATGGGGATATTAGTACTGTTGATCCACTGGGTTGTTGTGACAACCAAATGAGAAAACAAGGGGAGATGCTTTCTCAATAGTGAGTCATTCTAGAAACGTTCGTTGTTACAACTTCCGTACTCTGTCTTGCAGGGTTCACCCACCCTCACCAGTACATGATGTTTAGAATAAGTTCACACATTCCCAAGTAAGCTTAGAAATCCTTTGATACTCCTCTTTTTGGGGGGTGGAGACTAATTTCTCTCCCCCGGAGTGCGGGCTGTATTTAATAACTTGTTTCTAGCAAAGACAATGTGACAGCGGTGACAATATGTGACTTGTGAGACTAGGTCATTAAAAGCGTTGTGGCTTCCTCTTTGCTCTCACTCTTAAATCACTCATTACGGCGAAGCCAACTGCCGCATCATGAGGACGCTCAAGCAGCCTTACAGGGAGCTCCACGGGGCAAGCAACTGAAATCTCTTGTCAGGAGCCGAGTGAGTGCACCATCTTGGAAGCAGATCCTTTGGTCCAGTCAAATTTTCAGACTGCACCCCCCGGGCCAACTTCTAGCCTACCGACTCCTGAGAGACCCTAAACTAGAACCACCTGGCTAAGGCACCCCTTGAATTCCTGACCCTCTGAAACTCTATAAAAGTAGAAATGTGTATCTTGCTTAATGTCCCTAAATTTGGGCTAAAATTGGGTGTAAGGTGAGGTAATATATCACACAGCAATAGATAACTGAAAAAATGTCCACAGTTACCTACCCATACTCTTGGAGAACACTATTGAGGCCAAATAACAGACCTTATTCTCCTCAGATGTTGTTATTAAAGGTAAGTCAAGTATCCAAATATATAACAATCATTGCATTGGAAGTCGAATCTGGACACGAAGATCCATGTTTGAAGGTACGTTGAAGTTTAACCTGTCCTAGAGATGGAAGTAATACAATAGGCTTTCTCGTCCCAAACAAAAGAGGCAAAAATAGAGTTGAGAGGGACCAGATAAAATACTTTGGGGTACTCTCAACTTGGTAATGTCACTCTCAGACCAAATAACTATTAGTCAGTTGTAAAACCAAAATTTATTTCCATAAGCAGGAAGTTATGGGTTGAAGGATTTTAATTACAGTAAGGGATTAATAAGTGAAAGACAACCTTTAAACATCCAGCAACACAACTGTTAAGGAAATACATCTGGTTCTGATGAATGAGTATGAGGATAGTATCTTCAGATTTGTAAACTTCTTTTGTCTTTACACCTCGTCTCTCACTTTTGGATTTTGTAGATAACATGTATAACAATAAAATAAGTACTATCAAAAAGAACTTTCCAGTTTGAGAGGTGCTTTCAATAATCATGACCTGATTTTATTCCGTAATTTGGATATTGATAATTTAGATATTGTGAGAAAATGCCCAACATCACTTACTTTTAATTAAGTTTTCTGGATGCCTTACTGAACCATAAAAATAACCATACTAAGAGGTTTATTTAAATGCATTCAGTAAGAAAGAGGAGAAAATCAGAAAATCAGTAGTTTCTGACCCTTTTGCTTTAGAAAACTTTACAAGATATCTTTAATTAAAAAATAAGACTTTACACTTCAAAATCAAAGGGACAATATTTTCTTGATTTTCAACTAAATTGAAATCAAACTATTACAAAATATGTCCAATGCATTTGATGTCATAATTTAAATTTCTTAGAAGCATATTTGAACATGCAATGTTTCGTTCCATTCTTTTTCTCTTGCAGCAGTTTATTTTGTTCTTTTTTTCTCAGATGGTTTTGTTCCATGTTCCCGTATTCAATACTAAACTTGAAATTAAACTTTGAGCACAATCTCAAAGTAGGTGGGGATTTTGACATGATGTTGGCAGCTTATCCCAGAAGAAGGAAATGTACCAGGCGTGGATATGTTCCTTTTCAAGGGTTTATTTCTCTTGGTGACCTGATTGTACTGTCCATAGCAAAATTCCTTTTTAGATGATTCATAGGCAAGATTTATATTAGCAAAAAGAAAAGGAGGATTAAAGATGGAAGCCGTTATTTATGTCTCGTAGAATCCCTTGAAATTTTGATGGAATTATGACCCTTTCCCTAGATAAACACACACATAAAGTTTGCATGAAAATTTGTCAGGGGAGGTCCTCCCTGATCTAGATAATTTGGAAAGGGTGAAGCACTTTGTTTGAAAGAGTTCTATGACTCAAATAGAAAGGGAGGATTAAATTAGAACAGAAGGGTTTTAAAAACTAACTTTGTAAGTTCAGGACTAAGAACTGTTAAATCCGTGTAACTCTTTCATTCACACATCAAAAATCACCCCTCGAGGGCCTATGATTATTTACATGTAGCCAGCTGAAGCTGGGGGATACACTTATTGGATAATCCCATCTTCCTGATTTGCATCTATTCTGAAGATAA